>NC_068924.1:62983750-64427500 GCF_023091745.1 Budorcas taxicolor | reverse complement strand
CAAAAGCTTGCCTGTTGCAGGAGTCATTATCTGGAAGGTATGTTCTTGCTGTATGTACCACTTTCTTCACCAAAGTTTTTGGGCTCATGGATGTCTCTCACTCAACCTGCACTTAAATTTGGAGTCTGTAGAAATGCTTCTAGCACTAAGAGAAGGCTAGAGATGAGAACGCTTGGGAATACCAGGAAAGAGCAGGCACCTGTAATAGACTGAGATGTTGGTTAAGGTCTTTCTTGTTTGGCATTCCTTGCCTAACAAAGCACCTGGGCTCACCCAAGCGTAGTAAGTATCTCACATTGGTTCAATATGCTAGTCTCTGACTGGAAACTGTTTACTCAGTTGGGAAGTGTGTCATTGCCTAGCATTATAATGTCAAACTTACATTTGACACCTCCTCTGCAGAGTACATCATGAGAAACACTGAGCTGGAAGAAACACAAGCTGGAATCAAGATTGCTGGGAGAAATATCAATCACCTCAGATATGCAGATGACACCACCCTTATGGCAGAAAGTGAAGAAGAACTAAAGAGCCTCTTGATGAAAGTGAAAGAGGAGAATGAAAAAGTTGGCTTAAAGCTCAACATTCAGAAAACGAAGATCATGGCATCCGGTCCCATCACTTCATGGGAAATAGATGGGGAAACAGTGGAAACAGTGTCAGACTTTATTTTGGGGGCTCCAAAATCACTGCAGATGGTGACTGCAGCCATGAAATTAAAAGATGCTTACTCCTTGGAAGAAAAGCTATGACCAACCTAGATAGCATATTCAAAAGCAGAGACATTACTTTTCTGACCAAGGTCCATCTAGTCAAGGCTGTGGTTTTTCCTGTGGTCATGTATGGATGTGAGAGTTGGACTGTGAAGAAGGCTGAGCACCGAAGAATTGATGCTTTTGAGCTGTGGTGTTGGTCAAGACTCTTGAGAGTCCCTTGGACTGCAAGGAGATCCAACCCGTCCATTCTGAAGGAAATCAGCCCTGGGATTTCTTTGGAAGGAATGATGCTAAAGCTGAAGCTCCAGTACTTTGGCCACCTCATGCGAAGAGCTGACTCATTGGAAAAGACTCTGATGCTGGGAGGGATTGGGGGCAGGAGGAGAAGGGGACGACAGAGGATGAGATGGCTGGATGGCATCATGGATTTGATGGATGTGGGTCTGAGTGAACTCCGGGAGTTGGTGATGGACAGGCAGGCCTGGCGTGCTGCGATTCATGGGGTCGCAAAGAGTCAGACACGACTGAGTGACTGAACTGTACTGAACTGATGGTATGTATATTTAGTGTGCTTCTGGGTGAAATTTTGTTGTCTCAAAAGCAAAAATAAAATGAAAGGCAGAAAGTGCTTATTGTCTGAAAAGTGGTATAGTTTGTCAAGAGATATTAGGGAGAGAAAATTTTAATAGTTCTTTTAGGAGGTAACTGTACAATGTTTTTTTTCTTGTACTTCAGTTCAGTTCAGTCCCTCAGTCAGCCATGTCCGACTTTTTGTGACCCCATGGATTGCAGCACGCCCGGCTTCCCTGTCCATCCCCAACTCCTAGAGCTTACTCAAACTCATGTCCATTGAGTCAGTGATGCCATCCAACCATTGTATCCTCTGTCGTCCCCTTCTCCTACCATCTTTAATTTTTCCCAGCATCAGGGTCTTTTCCAATGATTTTCTTTTCTTGTACTTAATTGCTTTAAAAATTGTTTGGTGTTCCTCAAATTTCTCATGAAACCTTCTGTACAACTAATGGAATGGCTCTTCTCACATTCAGCTGTGTCAAATAAGCCACCATTTTCATTTTTACTCCTGGAGTCACTCTGCTCTTCTCCTACTCTGTTCTGGATGGATTTTCCTCTTTGGGTGCCATACAGCTGGTTTCCTTGTCATCTCTTTTCCATCCTCCTGATAATCCCCTTTCTCTGCCATCCCGTGCTGGGTGAATGACTTGCTGATTCCATTCCTCTTTCTCAATTTACTCCTTCATTTCGATGGAGCACATCCTTCAGTACCTTCTTTCAGATGGTACGTTGGAGGTAAATTTTTAAAGACAGTGTAGAGCAGCACCTGATGAGAATGACTGATGGTGTTGGACAACCCCCAGCCTTTCCTTCCCACCCCATCCTCCTCTCACTGCCGCAGTGGCCATAGCATCCTAGAAAGAGCACTGACTTCAGAATCAGGCACTCTGGGGACTGGAATCTTAGCTCCAATTTCCAAATGCTTCTATTCTATATGCATTCCTGACTGACGATGCACCTGGCCACAGAATTTAAGTTGGCAGTCATTTCCTTCTGAATTTTGAAAGCATTGTTCTATAGTTTTCTATTATAGTTGTATGCCACTGTAATCTCTAACTATTTCTCCTTGACAGCTTTTGGGATCTTCTTTATTTCTGGTGATAGGTAATTTTGGAGTGCCTGGCTTTGATGTGAGAATTCCTTCATTAGGCTAGGTTCTTTGAAGGCTCCTTCCATCTGGAAAATTACTTTCTTGAATCCTAGAAAATGTTCTAGTACTTTCTGTACTTTGTTTTCTTTCTTGATTAGCCACTAGACAGAACACACTATTTTCTCTCATTTTCCATCTCTGTTCTTATGTTTGAGTGTCTGGAGTATGTCTTCAACTGTATCATCTCATTTATCAACTGCATTTTTATTTCTGCCCTTACATTTTGAACTTCCAGACATTTTTTCTTGTTCTTTTTCTCTTATTATGACCCCTTGTTCTGGTTTTATAGCCGTAAAATCCTCTCAATATGGCTGCTAATTACAAATTTGGTGGAACTGTTATTTTGCCTCCTGCTTTGAATTATTTGTCTGAGTTCATTTTCCATTCTTTTTTCCTCCCTTTCTTCCATTTTCCTTCCTTTCTCTCTCTCTTATCTGCCTTCATCCCTCCCTTCCCTTTTTTCCTTTCTTTTGGATTGTTGTTTTAGCCTCTGTCTTCCAGAATCCGTCCCTTAATACCTGATGGACCTCTAGGAAAGAGGCTCTGAACTGCTAACTGAGGTCCTCTGCTTGCCAGTGTGACTTGTCAGCTGCTGGACTTTGCTGAGGACAGATTGGTAAGACCTGGCTCTCTCACTGGGACTCCTTCTGTGCATAACATTTTAAAAATGTTTTCATTTGGCTGCGTTGGGTCTTAGTTGTGGCACACAGGATCTTCACTGCATCATGCAGGATCTTTCATGCTGGCGTGGGGGCTCGCTTGCTCTGCAGCATGTGAGATCTTAGTTCCCCAATCATTGGCAGGTGAATTCTTAACCACTGGACCACCAGGGAAGTCCCCTGTACATTATGTTTTAATTTAAGACAGCAGCATATTATCTTATAGGAAAAGGCAATTACACACCACTTATATCAAACCTCACCTTATGAAGACCAAATGATTTCAAGAGCACATACATCCAGGCACTGTAGGCTATCTGATTACTCACCCAAAAAATGTCCTGTAAGTGGAGAGCTGTGACCAACTTCTGGAGCTCTCGGCTCTAAAGAAAAATGAAAATAGGTTTCCTGAGGACATCATAGCCCTGTCACCACTGAAGTTGCCTCATATATCACCATGGCTACAACTTTCTACTCTGAAGCTATTACACCGGCTGAAAGCTAGGTGATTGTCCTTTTGTGAATTGAAAGTCTGATGAATAAGCCTAATCTTTTTTGGCCACAATGATTCAGCACTCACTAGGTTCCAGGCCTTGTGTCAGATGCTTCTAACACAATATTTCATCCCTGCACAATCCAAGGGCCGTCATTGACTTTGTGGTTTTATGATGGCCACTTGGACTTGTGCAGTGCACAACCTGAGCAGCAGTACATGATGGCTCTGACTTAAATCCTCCCGTCAATTCAACAAGGGAGTTACTGTTCAGATGATTTAACAGATGACAAAACTGTGCTTCAGAGAAGCTAAGTAATTTGCTGAAGTTCTCCCAGCTGCCAAGTGTTGGAGTTAAGATCTCAGTCTTCAAACTGCCTGGCTCTGAAGCCAGTGCTCTTCCTAGGACACTACTTTCACTGTGGCAGAGGGTGGGGGCTGGGGTGGGTGGTGGGGAGGGGCAGGATGTGGTGGGATGGAGAGGCTGGGGACTGTCCAGTCCCATCAGCCATTCTCATCAGGCGCTGCTCTGCTCTGGAAGCCATCTTGGGGGGCCTTGCCATGGTAGGAAAGTCCTTCAGAAAATCTTTGTCTTTTAAACTCTGGCTCCGTAATGATTGTCCTGCTCATTGTGTGTCTTCTCTCCACCTGGGACAGGCACAGATTCAGGCAGCTTGTGCCGCCAAGCTCTGCCCCTGGCAGTCTCTGTGTCTCTGTGTCTTGAAGTCATGAGTCCCTTCAAGAAGCCTCGGAAGGCTGTCTGAGGCTGTCAAGAGGGCCATGGGGAGGGACAGAGAGCCATGTTTGGCCGGGGACAGCATCTAGGAAGGACCCCGAGTGTAGTCATGCCGCTCAGGGCGCAGTTTCTCTCCCAACAGCAAAGCAGTTGCCCTGCCACAGGGTCCTTTCCTGGGGGTGGGGGCAGCCCCTTGTGCATGATTGTGTATGCTTGAGCACCTGTATATGTGTGTTGTGTTTACAATACTTGTGCACTCATGGATACCCAAAGATAGAGCTTGGAATAATTGTGATGGGGATTAAAACTCATGAACTCTAACTTCTATATGAACGTGATGGTGTATGCGTGCATGTATACAGACACACACACACACACACACACACACACACACGCAGGGGCTTCCATACCGAAACGTCTTGGCACGTGAGTTTTATTTTGTCTCTGACCTCAAACCCAGGCAGATTTGAAGGTTTTCATTCTTTCTGTTGACCTGTTCTCAAGCTTTTGGGTAGTAACAGTCAGTTCCATTCTCACAATAGCAAGATGACTGTTGGTTATTTTCTTCCTACTCTGAACCAGACACTGTGCTCAGTACTTTACATGCATTATCTCATGACCCTCCCCTCAGCAGGAATTCTCAGTCATTCAGTTGTGACCCCATGGACTGTAGCCCACCAGCCTCCTCTGTCCACGGGAATTCCCAGGCAAGAATGCTGGACTGGGTTACCATTCCCTTCTTCAGGGAATCTTCCCAACCCAGGGATTGAACCGGCATCTCCTGTTGTCTCCTGCATTGCAAGTGGATTCCTAATCCTGCTTTCTGGAACCCTATAGAAAAGACGTCATACCCAATTTACAGATAAGGAAATTGAGACTCAGAGAGAAGTAATGTTTCTAACCGATTGAACACACATTCAAACCAGATCCAGTTCTAAACATGGGCTCATTCCAATGGATTAATTGATTCAACAAATATGCTTTGAGCACCTACTGTGTGCCAGGCAGTGGACAATCAGAATCTTATAAGAGGGGGCTGATTGCTGGTGATTTAGCAGTGAATGAAAGAGAAAAAAAAAAATCCCTGACATCATGAAACTTGAGAAACAGATAAACAAATTAAGTAGTAAAATATATCAAGTGTAAATAATATGGAGGAAAAAAAAATGCAGAAAAGAAGAGCAACAGTTTGGAGTGACTGATACTTCTGATACACTGACCAAGGAGAGCCTTGTGGAGAAGGTGACATTTGTGTAAAGATTCAAAGGAAGTGAGAAAGCAAGCCATGCAGAAATGTATGGGGAAAGAATTCTAGGCAGAGGAAACAGCCTGTGCAAAGGTCCTGAGGTGAGGGCATGGCAGCTGTGTTTGAAGAATATGGAGAGAACCAGCATGGCTAGAGCAGAGGCCATCTGAGGGAGAGCAGTGGATATCACGCTTCTTTTAGTGATGAACTACAACCCTGTGCGTTACCATCTGTGTGCTCTGACCGAGCATTTTCAGCACACTCTGCACTACTCTACACTCCACTTTCCTGGCATCTTTCACCAAAGTCTGCAGAGATTGGAGGCTGGGTGGTGTTTTCAGAGAAGGAGGGAGGGAGCCTCTCGATTTCCACTGCTGTCCACTTCAGTGGGAGGGACGTGCAGGGTTAACAGAGGGAGGGAAGGTCCTGTGGGGAGCAGGAAAACCTCAGCTCTCTCATTGCCCTGGTGTTGCCCTCAAGTCACTTGGCAACCTGCCCAGCAGCAACTGTGCAGGCCCCTGCCCAGTTATACCTCTGTAGCCCTGTCTGTCTCTTCTTTGTTGGAGCCAAAAGAGAAGCTCTGTATAATTCTTCAGTTCAGTTCTTAAGACCACATATTTAGCTAACCTACTCTGGCCTAAGTGATATTTTATGAGGAATTAATCAAACGGCTGATCATCTCTCACCCTGACAGTGGCTAATGTGTCCTGGGAAGCCCTCACTGCCGAGCCAGCTTCTGTGTTCTTGGCAGGGACTGGGCCTGGACTAGGGAGGTGGCTCCAGATGCAAGCTGGGTCTAGGGGTTTGGGAGGTTTTAAGGAAATCAGGGCCAACCCAAAGGAAATTAGGCACAGAGGAAAAAAATAAATAAATTGCATTTTTTGAGGAAATTGCTTTTTTTCTTTTGCCTCTCATGTCTAGCTCCCTTTAATTTGCGGTAACCCTGTATGAGTTAGTTACAGGCAATCAACTCAGTATTTTCCACCCATGAATCAATAAATATTAAAGAATCCAGTTTGGGGATGACTAGTGCCCCAATGGCACCCCACTCCAGTACTCTTGCCCGGAAAATCCCATGGATGGAGGAGTCTGGTAGGCTGCAGTCCATGGGGTTGCTAAGAGTCGGACACGACTGAATGACTTCACTTTGACTTTTCACTTTCATGCATTGGAGAAGGAAATGGCAACCCACTCCAGTGTTCTTGCCTGGAGAATCCCAGGGACGGGGGAGCCTGGTGGGCTGCCGTCTATGGGGTCACACAGAGTCGGACACGACTGAAGTGACTTAGCAGTAGCAATAGCGATAGTGCCCCTGGATGGCCACAGTTCCAGGAGGTGTGCTATGCCACCAACTCCTTTCTGGAAGTTCTCTGCCCTCAGGTGCTGCTGTGGCACTCTGTGACTCCCATCTCCCTGGTCACAGAGGGATTGGCCACCTTGCCTAGGGACAGCCAATCCTTACTCTAATCACCAAACTACGAGATGGTCTCGGATCCAGCAAAGTCAAGGATGACTAGCCAGATTGTTTCACTGGGAGAACTTGATGTCAAGGCCCGGTTGGAGGAGCTAAAGAAGCAGAGACAGAGTGATTGAGACTTGTTTAGAGGAGGCGGCGAGAACTGCTTACAGCATGTGCTGGATTCTGGAGGGCTCCCTCTTCCTTCCGCTGTTCCTCCCCATTTCTCTCTAACCCTGTCTGCTGTCTTTTCCTCCACCCATCTTCAAAGTCTGCATCCCTTCATGTAGTCATACATTCCAGTGGCAAAAGGGAAGAAGAGGATGAGGGAGGTCTGTCACCAAATGATCTCAGCACCAGACTTCCATCACACTATTTGGAAACTCCAGCAGAAGAAAGCTTCTGTCTCCTGGAGCCCACATATAAAGTCGCAGGGCAGGTCCCTGATTGGTCAGTGTGGATCACATGCCCCTCTCACTTGGCAAAGTCCCATGGGCAGGGGGCTGGTTTGATTTGATTCCTCTGGCTTACGTCATATGCCTAGAGCCTCCAGGCAGGAAGCCCCACGAATCACAAGAAATGGAAGATGGGCATAATTAAAAGATCCTGTCACTGAAGTTACCGGAAAAAGAGGCTGAGTGGTGATGGCTATACCCAGACTGACATGTCAGCTCTGTGTTTGACAGTCCACCCTGGCCTAGGCACCTGTGGGGAAGGTGGTATGGCCACAGCCCTCTTCTGTGTTGGAAAAGATGGCACACTCATCAGAGACAATGACCAGCACTTCTGAAGCAACTGGAGAACTGGGATTCCTGAAAGTCAAGGGAATGGTCTAGCCATTAACTCGATTCCATGCCACTTGTCCTACTGATTCAAAAAGGCCCCAGTGCTGTGAGATGAGTCTGTGGCAGGAAGGTCAGACCACTTCTGTATCACCTTGAACAAATTCTTAGGCTGCTGGTCACCTAACAATTTGAGAAAAAGAGGTAGTTGGGGTGGAGGGAAAGAGTACAGGATATCACTGTCTTCTCCCGAAGCCATCCAGGAAAGGGCCCAGGTGATCTTGGTGACTCTGCCAGGGCAGCCTTCCCTGCCTGGGGGACAGGGTGTGGGGAAATGCTTCTGTGAAGATGGGCTCAGGGGTTACACAAACCAGGGTATTGTACCGGAAGGTGAAATGGAGTTTCCCTAGCCTGGATGACCTCATTAGAGCAGGTCACTAAGTGTGGACCTAGAATGAAGGCCTGACCTGGAAATGGGAGGCACATGTCTGCAGCTCCATGGGTCGGGGAAAGAAGGCAGGATGGATGTGGGGTGGGGCATGAAGAATAGTTTGGTAAATTCCACCCTTGGAGTCAGAGTTGAAAAGAACTTAGAGATACACCTGTGAGGCTGTCAAGGAACTAAGATCTAGAGCTGAATGACGGAGGAGGAGCAGGATTCTGAGGAAGAAGATGGAGCTCAGTATTGAAAACCTTCTTAGGGGAATGATGGAGGGAAATAGTCACCTCTGACTCAGGTGAGGGACCCTGGACGGTGACATCTAACTGATAGAAGACAGCAGTACTTGGATATTATTAGGAAGAAGGGCCATGCTATCAGATCTAGGGTGAAATGGAGGAGCCACTCAGCAGTGGGAGAACTGAGAGCCAAGGAGGCTGGAGAGGTCCACACCTGGGGCTGCAGAGCAGATGGGGCTCTGACCTGGAAACTTAGAACAAGAATATCTTTTATGTGCCAAGTTTTATACCTTCAATTAGTTAATCCGTGTGTGTGCCTCTCGTACACCCCAGGAGAAAGGCAGCATCGGTCACGGGGCAGAGGTGGGGAGGAGGAGGCCAGACACGCCTGGGTGCCAGGAGTCAGCGTGCAGGCAGGAGGTGACTGGAGGGGAAGGCCGTGCAGAAAGTTAGGCTCCAGGCCTCACTGAAATGAAGACCCAGCGGCCTGCACTCGGTGGTGGTTTAGCTGGTAAGTCATGTCCCACTCTTGCGATCCCGCGGACTGTAGCCAGTTAGGCTCCTCTGTCCATGGGATTTTCCAGGCAAGAATACTGGAGTGGGTTGCCATTTCCTTCTTCAGGGGATCTTTCTGACCTAGGAATCAAACCCAGGTTTCCTGCACTGCAGACAGATTCTTTATGGACTGAGCTACCAGGGAAGGCCTGCACTTATAGAACACAAATTTAAACATAAAACTATTAAGACTTTCAAGACAGTGACTAAATAACATTAAACCCTAAGCATGGCCCTTCTAAGTATAGACTATAGTTTTCTGTGTGTCTGCACAGGTGGCAGACCTGGGAAGCTGGCCCCACTCAGGCACAGCAGAGGAGAGAATTTTAGTGCCTGGAAAGCTGTCTCCAGAATTCTGGGGAATGAATTATATTTGAGTTGGAGGCAATGTCCCAGGGGCATGGGCTTTGGCAAAAACCAAGGTGATGGAGGACAAAGCTAAACTGATCTGAATGAGTTCAGGCAGAGCAGTTCTTTCTTTGTTTCAGAGAGGAGCAGGGAGAGATGTGCCCATGGGAAAGGAGAAGCTGGCAACCATGTGAATGTGTAGGGAAGACTGGCAGAGACAGGTCCCTGGTGTGATGGTGGCAGTGGGAAATTTAAAGCACTGGGATGTGTGACGTTGAATTTTAAGTTCTTCGTAAGTCTGTGGTGACAATTCTTTTCCACTTCTCCCCTCCAACTTACCCACAGATGCTTAGAAGAAGTGGCATGTGTGTGTGTGTGTATGTGTGTGTGTGTGTGTGTGTTAGTGCATGAGTCGGCTGAGGAAGGAGTTGAGTTTCACATCAGATTCAAAGTGATACTGACTTCGTAGGCACAAACAGAAACAAAAGTCTTGAGACTATAAATCCCCCAACCCTGAGAGCCTGAGGAATCACAGCGAGGGCTTTGAACTTCCATGGGATGTTGAAGCAGGAGAGAGGACGTCCAGGCCACTCTGATGTAGATCTCCAGGGGCTGTATGAAATGTGGGCCAAACAAATCTTCATGGTCTAGGATCAAAGTAATCCTGAACTTCTAAGTGGTGGTGGTAGTGATGATGGTGGGAGTGGTGGTGATGATGATGAAGGTGGTGATACTGACAATGATGGTAATGATCAGGTCAAACACTTAATATAATTCTCATGCCATCCCATCAAGAAGGAACTCGTTATTGCTCTTTTATTAATGAATGTACCGAGGCACAGAGAGCTGAAGCAACTTGTCCAAAGTCACATATATAGTAAATAGACAAAGTCTATTCTGATGGACCTAGCTGGAGGGAGGTAAATCTCTTCTTGAGATTTGCCTGTCAGGATGGTCTGTGGACAGGTCCTCCAATACTGCTGTGCGCTGCACAATCCAGGAATGTCATTCCTATTTTAAACTATGTCAGTGTTCCCTGTAGGTGTTCAGTACACAACCTGAGTCACTTCTACAGTAAAGCATTTTCTCGCTATCTTGATGATGAGGTAAGCACCGCATAGCTACCTGACTTGTTCAATAGCAAACATGTATGGAGAGCAACTGCAGGCTGGAAACTGCCGGGCCCTGAGGATGCAGACTAGGTGGTGTGGTTCCTGGGAGAGACTGTCACATGGGGCTGTGTTTTTATAATTGTCCAAGTATGGGGGAGGGGATAGAGAAGGCAGCATCTCATTCTGTCTGGAGAGGGTGGTTGCAGAGGGTGGCTAGAGGGGATTTCAAGGAGGAGGCCATACTTGTACTGAGCCTGAAAGGATGAAGAGTTTGCCAAACAGACCAAGAATGATTGAAGACCCATCCTTGGCTGGTGAAATAGCACAAACAAAGGCAAAGAATTGTCGCTTCATGCCCTGCCTAAGGGGAAAGCAGTTTAGCTATGTTAGTTTGCAGTGGTGATAGAGTAGTTCATGTGCATGATTGAATAGGTAAGTGGGAATTTGGATCCCGAAATGCTTTTCGTGTCGTGCTAACGGGTGAGATCTCCGCACTAAGGAGGCGTGCCATGAGGCCAGGCCTTCATCGCCCGCCTCTAAGAGGTGGATTAAGACACTGGCAGTAATGCGAAGGGAGACGGAGAGCTTCTTACCAGGAGCTTGAGGGCAGAGGTATCAAACAACGAATTCACCACATGCCTACTTACTAAAGGGCCCATATTTACTAGGTCTTACGATGAGTTAACAGGGCTTCCCTGATAGCTCAGTTGGTAAAGAATCCGCCTGCAATGCAGGAGACCCCAGTTCAATTCCTGGGTCAGGAGGATCTGCTGAAGGGATAGGCTACCCACTCCAGTATTCTTGGGCTTCCCTGGTGGCTCAGCTGGTAAAGAATCTGCCTGCACTGTGGGAGACCTGGGTTCAATCCCTGGATTGGGGATCCCCTGTAGAAGGGAAGGGCTACCCATTCCAGTATTCTGGCCTGGGGAATTCCATGACTGTATAGTCCATGGGGTCACAAAGACTCGGACACGACTGAGTGACTTTCACTCTCACTCTGTAATGATGAGTTAACAAATGGCGACTGGGCAAGTAGATAATGTCAAGGAGTGAGGCTGGCAGGCATCAGGGCTACCGTGGAGTGGTGGGGACCCCGGTGGACTGATGCCTGCATGCCAATTTAAAGCGGGCAGTCATTACTCATCAGTTGTTTCCATGAAGGAATGTAGGCCCAGTTTTGCCAGAGCTGATTTTTCAGGAAAAGCCAGAAATCCAGATTTTTAGGTACATTCTTCTGTGCTTTAATGAGAATTATTAATTCAAATACCATATAGGTGAAACAAAACACAAACATGACCAGGATTTAGCTAGCCACCTAGCACTCCTATCTTCCTATTTACCACCCATTCATTCATTTACCTATACTTCCATCCACCCATCCAGCCAGCCAGCCAACCCACCATCCATCCATCTATTTATCACTTTGTCCATCTATTTCTTCCTATCCACTTGTCTATCCATCTATTTGCCCTCCCATCTGATAACCCACCTATCTACCCACAACACACACACACACACACACTCATGCATCACCCACTTATTTATCCAACCATCCATCCATTCATTCAAGGAGATCAAAACCGCCAATCTTAGGGGAAACCAACCCTGAATACTCATTGGAAGGACTAATGCTGAAGCGGAACTCCAGTATTTTGATCATCTGATGCAAACAACTGGACTCATTGGAAAAGACCCTGATGCTGGGAAAGATTGAGGGCAGAAGGAGAAGAGAGCATCAGAGGATGAGATGGCTGGATGGCTTCACTGATACAACAGACATGAAACTGGGCAAATTTCAGAAGATGGTGAGGGACAGAGAGGCCTGGTGTGCTGCCATCCATGGGGTCACAAAGAGTCGTACACGACTGGGCAACTGAACCACAACTACAACACTCGTACATTCAACCACTTATCCACTTACCCATCCATCCACTTCCCCATCCATCCATCCATCCATCCATCCATCCATCCATCTTTCATGCACTGTTAAAGTATACTTCCTCTTAAATCTTCACAGGATAAGACGGAAACATTCATTTTGTTTCACCTGCCCCTGGCCCTTAGAAAGTCCTATTTCCCTCCAAATTTAAACAAATGTTAAGTTTGCAACATGGTGCTAATGTGAGCGGCCTTGTACCTTCCTCCTTCTACAGGAGGATTTTCACTTTTGAGTTATATCCTTGCTGTGCTGCCTGGAATAGAAGGGTATTTTTTTCTCCCCTTGGATCTGAGCCTTCACAAGTGTTCCAGAATAAATTAAACCAAGAAGAGAGTTAGGTTCCCTCCCTTTTCTTGGAAATCTCTTGCCACTGGGCCAGGCTCACTGGGAATTAAATAAGACTTCTAAAGGAGATCTGAAACAAATTTCTCAGTAGGGGTTCTAGATATCAGTAAATGGATTTATGGAAAATGGATTAGGATTCAGTTCAGTTCAGTTCAGTCGCTCAGTCATATCTGACTCTTTGAGACCCCATGAATCACAGCACGCCAGGCCTCCTGGTCCATCACTAACTCCTGGAGTTCACTCAAACTCATGTCCATCAAGTCAGTGATGTCATCCAGCCATGTCATTCTCTGTCATCCCCTTCTCCTCCTGCCCCCAATCCCTCTCAGCATCAAAGTCTTTTCCAATGAATTAACACTTCACATGAGATGGCCAAAGTACTGGAGTTTCAGCTTCAGCGTCAGTCCTTCCAGTGAACATCCAGGACTGATCTCCTTTAGGATGGACTGGTTGGATCTCCATGCAGTCCAAGGGACTCTCAAGAGTCTTCTCCAACACCACAGTTCAAAAGCATCAATTCTTCGGCACTCAGCTTTCTTTATAGTCGAACTCTCACATCCATACATGACCACTGGAAAAACCATAGCCTTGACTAGACAGACCCTTGTTTTGGCAAATTCTAAATTGCAATATAATGAATGTGCAATATATCTGTACAAATATCCCTTCATTTTCTCCTTCTCCATATCCAACTCAAACTCCTCCTTAATGTCTTGCTTCAATCAACCTTCATTTCTTGACCTAAATATCTCTTCCAGCTGGAGGCTGGTGGGTTTTATATTCCTGATTTCAGTGGCATATAATTTGGCATGAGCTACATAGCACGGCATAACTACATTGAGAATTCTTTGAGCTTCAGTCTCCTCATCTGTTAAAATGATATAAAGCTTTCCTATCCCCTTCCTCAAATAAATATCCTCAGAGGGGCTACCAAGGTGTCTGACAACACCACTGGGACTCGCCCACCTTCAAATGAATGAAAACTTTGCTGAAATGTCAATGTCCTGGGAGTTCTCCCCATCATCAAATAAGCTTTTATTTTTTATTAATTCAAATGTGTTAGATTAGGAAGCCCATGAGGAGATGGAGCACAGAGTAGGCGGTGGTGATGGAGTGTGATGGAACCAGAGAAAGGTCCGCACAGAAGCTGCAGGACGGAGAGGCTGATCCTGCACACCCTGGAGATCCTCAGGGGTGGATTAAACATTGTCGGGTAATGGGATGGCAATGGAGGAGGGACACCTTTCCTACCATCTCTGGACCACTTGGCCTGCTGCTTTCTCAACTGGAACTCTTCCCTGTCTGTTCAGCATCACAGTGTGTCAAACAGAATGGCGTCATGGAGGCTGCTGAGTACTTCTCGTTTTCCATGACCCTCAGTCTCCTTGTCTATCAAAGTGACAAGATCGCTGTAAGGGACTAAACGAGATGAATCAAGCTAGTGTCTGTGGGGGGGTCCTGTGTTCTCCACCAAGCGGCTGCTTCAGCCCAGCCTGCCAAGCTGGGGTTGGGGTTCTCCTGATACCAAGGACTAAAAGGCAGAGGGCCTGGTCTCTGTGCAATTCTTTGTGACCCCATGGACTGTAACCCACCGGGCTCGTCTGTGCATGAAGGCAGAGAGGGGTCTGCACAGCTGGGACCAGGTACGAGGGCAGGCCGGGTGACCTGATGGCTGTTTCCACCTGCAGACTTGGGGAGTGGGAGGAGGAACAAAAGCAGCAACCTTTCATGTTTATTTGGTGCCAAGAACTTTAAAAATATAATTTCATTTTATCTTTTAACAACCACTGGAAGTAGGGACTTTCCTGAGTCCCATTTTATAACATGGAAATGGTGGCAAACACAGGGGTGAAACGATTTTTCCAAAGCCCCAAGAAATGGAGTAATCAGGACAAGAGTAGTGGCAACAGAGACCATATGAGCCGCAAAGCCTTAAACATTTACCATCTGGTGCTTTAGAGACAAAGTGCATGGACACTGCTACGGAACAGAGCGTCACCTCTGATGCTCTCTCTCCCCTCACCGTGTTCTATTTCTCGTCAAAGTGCTCATCCCTACCTCGTGTTATCTATGTACTGTACACACATGTGGATGCGTATAGCATGCATGCATTTTATGTATGCACACAAAGGCACATAAAGTATATACAGAAAGTCCCAGACAAATGAAACTTCAAGTTACAAACTTTCAAAGATGTGAACATTCCTGCCAGTGCCTGTATGCTAGCTGTTGTACTGTACTACTGTACTTTTCAAGGTACTGTACTGTAAGATTAGAAATGTTTACTTTTTGTGCTTGTTTTTATGTATGTTTATTAGTGTGAAAGTATTATAAACCTGTTACAGTACAATACTATATAGCTGGGGTTTCCCTGGTGGTTCAACGGAAAAGAATCCACCTGCCAAGCAGCAAACATGGGTTCAATCGCTGGGTCAGGAAGCTCCCCTGGAGAAGGAAATGGCAACCCACTTCACTATTATCGCCTGGAAAATCCCATGGACAGAGGAGTCTGGTGGCCTAGAGTCCATGGGGTTACAAAACAGTCAGACACAGCTTAGTGACTAAACAACAATAGCAATTATATAGCTGACTGTGTTAGCTGGGTACCTAGGCTAACTTTGTTGGACTTAAACAAATTGGACTTAGGAACATGCTCTCAGAACAGAACTTGTTCATATGCAGGGGACTTATATACAGTACACATGTATGTGTGTGTATATATCCATGTACCTGTTTATGGCTTATTACCTGATGTCTACCCTGCCAGCTCAATTGTCACTCTACCCCTTGTACCCTAAAACATCAATCTGCTCAAACCAAGCGCTCAGAACGTACTGGTTGACTGAAGGAGTGAAATAATTTTAGTTGCTTTTAATCATTTCTTTTGCTTTCACCTGTTATGGACTGACTGTTGACTTCCTAAAACCCAGTGTGATGGTCTTAGGTGGTGGGGTTTTTAGGGAGTCTTCATGAATGGGATAAGGGCCCCTTTTCCTAAAAGAGGCTCTAGAAAATTCTCTTACCCTCTCTGCCATGTGAAAACCCAGAAGAGGGCTCTCACCGGAACCTGACCCTGCTGGCACACTGATCTCCACCTTGCATCCTCCAGAGCTCTGACAAATAAACTTCCGCTGTTTATAGGCCAGCCAGTCTAAGGCATTCTGTTTTAGTAGCCTGAACAAGGGCCCCCTGCCTGCCAGCCAGTAAGCATTCAGATTGTGCCAGGTTGCTCTGATGAATGTAGGAGTTTCGGACACACATTTGCAAGCATATCAAGGACTGAGAACCCCCTGGCTCTGGGGGCCCCACGCTCACACCTAAATCCCCGATGCCCTTTGGCTCCACCCCTCACCCTGGGCCCTGGCTTCCTTCCCTTTCGGATGAGCTCACCCTCCTCATTTCCTCTCCCTGTGGTCTCAGGAGGCAGGTGAATAGGGGCAAACAGCTGCACTGCCAGCGGCACCAAAGGCAGGGAAATGTGTGCCATTTCCTCAGGAACACACAGGAAAGCGCGGTTCACAAAGAGGAGGAGAGAGGAGCTGGGAGGCTGGCCAACGGGCTGGCTTCGTTTCCCAGGGCCCCTGTGGCCCGCAGAGCACAGTGAAGTCACGGTGAAGGGGCTTCCTCACAGGCCTCCGACTGGAAGCCTTTGGTGAAGGCTGAGGGCCATCTCCGGAGTGGGTAGCAAGCCAGCTCTGCACCTTTCAGGGAGGCTTACCTTGGCTGCTGTGGTCCCTGGGTTTTCCCAGGAGATGCATCACGGTATCCGAGTCACCTGGGAGTCCATTTCAGCTCATGAACCTCCGTCTCCTTTTTCTTGCTGGAGCTGACAGGCCTATTACAGTTGGAGCCGGTCCCCAGATTACCTACTCGTCTCTTGGGGCTGCAGAGAAAATGTAGTTTCTCCAGTTGTCTGTATCTACTCGGATTTTTTTCTTTTTTTATAGGCTCCCAGCTGCCGGATAAAATATTTTCTATCCAGTTCTATAAACTTAGTTTAATGCAAATTTTTAGAAGTCATGGTTCGCCTCTTTAAGTAAAAGAAACAAGCAATCTAACAAAAACCCTCTCAGCCTCTCCGACTGTCCCACGCCTCTCTGAGACAGTGCTTGGGAGTGGAGAATGACTGCGGCCACACGCATGCAGCAGGGGGAGGTGGCGGCCTCCGCATCCTTGCACTGGGCCTACTGAGGGATGGCTGTCCACGCTGGGCCCCAGGCGCTGGCCAGGGACGCCTGTGGCTGCTGGCCTGTCCCCGGCCCATTTCTTGGCTTGGTCAGGCCCTCAGCCTGCTCTCTGCCTGCACCGGCCCTATCTTGGTTCTCATTTTGAGTGCCTGCCGGATTCCCCATCCAGCCTCTGGTCTACAGAGCCAAGAGCCAAGTCACGTTGATTTTGCTTCCCAGTGACTTCCCTCGTGGCCCAGTGGCTAAGACTCAATGCTCCCAATGTAGGGGGCCGGGGTTTGATTCCTAGTTAGGGAATGAGATCCCTCATGCCGCAGTGGAGACCCAGAGCAGCTAAATAAATAATTTTTTAAATGTTTGCTTTTCATCTGTTGTTTTCATTCATTATGATTCTTCTATGGGGAACTTCAAACCTGTGTTATTTCAATGAGTGTCCTTACCAGAAATGAATGTTATACTCAAAAAGCATTTAGTTGAAGAGATCTGAATGCAGGGGCTGAGGAAAGTGTGATCAGGTTCATGGAACCAGAGAGGGGAAGCGTGGCCCCCAGGGAGCAGCAATAGTGGGGACTGTTACCACCACGTGGCTTGAAGGGCAGAGACCATTGAGAACTAAACATAGGAGAAAGGGGCTGACCGATGGGAGCTGCATCAGACACAGGGTTCAGTGGACTACAGCCCAAGGGCCAAATTTGACCTGCTACCTGTTTCTGTAAGTCAAGTTTTAGGGGAACACAGGCATGCTTATTCATTTACATAGTATCTATAGCTGCTTTAGATTGCAATGGCAGAGTTGTGGTGATCAAGACCATATTGCCCACAAAGCCTAAAATACTTACTCTCTGGCTCAAATGTACTGATACCACCTTCCCAGAATTTCACAGGTTGAAGTCTTAAATCCCACTACCTCAGAATGTAACTATTATCCAGAGAGAGTGCTTTTAAAGAAATAAGTAAAGAGTCATTTGGTTAGGTCATTGCTGCTGCTGCTAAGTCACTTCAGTCGTGTCTGACTCTGTGTGACCCCATAGACGGCAGCCCACCAGGCTCCCCCATCCCTGGGACTCTTCAGGCAAGAACACTAGAGTGGGTTGCCATTTTCTCCTCCAACACATGAAAGTGAGAAGTGAAAGGGAATTCGCTTAGTCATGTCTGACTCTTTGTGACCCCATGGACTGCAGCCTACCAGGTTCCTCCATCCATGGGATTTTCCAGGCAAGAGTACTGGAGTGGGGTGCCATTGCCTTCTCCAGGTTAGGTCATCAGAATAGGCCTAATCCAGTATCGGACAAAGGTCCATCTAGTCAAAGCTATGGTTTTTCCAGCAGTCATGTATGGAAGTGAAAGTTGGACCATAAAGAAGCCTGAGTGCTGAAGAATTGATGCTTTTGAACTGTGGTGTTGGAGAAGACTCTTAAAAGTCCCTTGGACTGCAAGGAGATCAAACCAGTCCATCCTAAAGGAAATCAGTCCTGAATATTCATTGGAAGGACTGATGCTGAAGCTGAAGCTCCAATACTTGGGCACCTGATGCGAAGAGTTGACTCATTGGAAAAGACCCTGATGCTGGGAAAGATTGAAGGCAGGAAGAGAAGGGGACAACAGAGGATGAGATGGTTGGATGGCCTCACTGACTCAATGGACATGGGTTTGAGCAAGCTCTGGGGGTTGATGATGGACAGGGAAGCAGGGAAGCCTGGTGTGCTGCAGTCCATGGGGTTGCAAAGAGTCATACACAAGTGAGTGATTGAACTGAACTGAATGCAATATGACTGGTGTCCTTACAAGGAGAGGAAAGAAGGATTCCCCAAAGGTACAGAGGGAAGACTATGAGAAGACACCGGGAAAAGGCAGCTATCTGCAAACCAAGGAAAGAGGCCTCAGAAGAAACCCACCCTGCCAACACCTTGATCTAGCTTCCCAGAACTGTGAGAAAGAGGCTTTTGTTGTTTAAGCTGCCTGGTCTGTGGCATTTGTTATGGCAGCCCTAGCTGACTATTACCACTGTTCATAGCAGAACAGAGCTTTTAGAATCTCAGGAAGGCAGTGAAGAAGCGAGGGGGAATAAGCACCAACTGCTCTCTCCTCCTCATCTGCTGTGGTGACCCCCTTCGGCTGGACCCAGCCAGAAACCAGCCAACAATGCAAGTCCAGGGGACTCTCTATCAAGATTGGCCTTAAAGGTACAGAGCAAGGCAAAGCAGAACAGAGAATAGACCTAAGGGCAAAAAGTTGGATAACCAGTGAAGTGAGTGAAAGTTGTTCAGTTGTGTCCGATGCTTTGCGACCCCATGGACTATAGCCTGCCAGGCTCCTCTGTCCATGAACTTCCCCAGGCCAAAATACCAGAGAGGGTAGCCATTCCCTTCTACAAGGAATTGAACCAAGGTCTCCTGCATTGCAGGCAGATTCTTTATCATCTGAGCCACCAGGGAAGCCCAAGAATACTAGAATGGGTAGCTTATTCTTCTCCAGTGGATCTTCCTGACTCAGGAATTGAACCAGGGTCTCGTGCATTGCAGGCGGATTCTTTACCAGCTGAGCTACCAAGGAAACCCAGTGTATACTTGGAAAAATGGAGAGAATGGTGTTGCAATAAACCCCCATGTACCAATCACTCATCTTCAACAATTACCAACATATTCCATTATGGTTTCATTTCTAACTTCCCCTTTTTTTCTGGAGTATTGAAGGAAAATCCCAGGAATTTATAGGTCAATATACATTTAGACAGGGCTTCCCCAGTAGATCAGTGGTAAAGAATCTGTCTGCAGTGTATGACCTGTAGGAAACACGGGACATGGATTCGAGCCCAAGGTTGGGAAGATCCCCCGGAGGAGGGCATGGCAACCCAGTTTAGTATTCTTTTTTCAAAAAATATTTATTTATTATTTGTTGGGCTGCATCAGATCCCAGTTCTGGGAGCACATGTCCTCAGTAGCCCCATGGCATGTGGGATCTTAGTTCCCTGACCAAGGATCAAACCCGCATCCACTGCATTAAGGGGTAAATTATATTCTTAACCACTGGACCACCAGGGAAGTCCCCCACTCCAATATTCTTTCCTGGAGAATCCCATGGACAGAGGAGCCTGGTGGGCTACAGTCCATAGGGTTGCAAAGAGTCAGACAGAACCAATGCAACTTAGCACACACCCATGCAGGCATTTATACTAGATAATAACTTTAAAAACCATGATAGCATGTCTTATAGCTAATAAAATGAACAAAAACCCCTTAATAGCACCATCTCATCCTAGTCTATACTCAGACTGCCCCATTGTTTCAAAAATATCTTTCAATACTTAGTTCATTCCAATAAAAAAGCCAAAATTCATACATCACAATTATTTTTTGGAAAAATTGGGTTATTTGTTTTGTAGTAGAATCTCTTACATTTTGGGCTTATCTGATCACATCTTTATGTTATTTTAAAATTCGTTCTCATGTTCCCTGAATTTCCCGTAAGCTGATCATTAGATTCAAAGGTTCAATTCAGTTCAGGCTTCCTGTTCACAGGGGGGTGCCTATTGTACCACATCACAAGAAGAGAATATCTGCTTCACTCACTCTCTGTGATGTTAAGAATGATCACTGGGTTCATTCACGTCAGCCTCCACTGTCAAGTTACCTGTCAACCTTTTATCTAATTATGTTGGTGTTTATTGATAATCACTGCTAAATCTATTATTTCATTCCAGTTTGCAAACTGGTGAAGTATTAGGGGTTTTCCAAAGAAACAGAACCAAAAGCATTCTGTAAAGGGATTCATTATGGAGACTGGCTCGTGAGATGATGGAGGCTGAGAAGTCCCATGCTTTCCCATCCACAAGCTGGACATCAGGAGAGCCTGCTGTGTCATTCAACCTGAGTCCAAAAGCCTGAGGCCTATGGGAGCCTATGGTGTAAATCCCATTCTGAAGGCAAGAGAAAATCAATGTCCCAGCTCAAGTAGTTAGGCAAAAGAAGCAATGAATTCTTCCTTCTTCGTTTTTTTTTTTTTTTTAATGATTGTTGTTCTATTCAGGCCCTTAATGAATTGGATGATTATTTTCTTGGGCTCCAAAATCACTGCAGATCGTGACTGCAGCCATGAAATTTAAAAATGCTTGCTCCTTGGAAGAAAAATTATGACCAATCTAGACAGCATATTAAAAAGCAGAGACATTACATTCCCAACAAATGTGTGTCTAGTCAAAGCCATGGTTTTTCCAATACTCATGTGTGGATGTGAGAGTTGGACCATAAAGAAAGCTGAGTGCCGAAGAGTTGCTGCTTTTGAACTGTGGTGTTGGAGAAGACTCTTGAATCCCTTGGACTGCAAGGAGATCAAACCAGTCAATCCTAAAGGAACTCAGTCCTAAACATTCATTGGAAGGATGGATGCTGAAGCTGAAGCTCCAGTACTCTGGCCACCTGATACAAAGGACTGACTCATTGGAAAAGACTCTGATGTTGGGAAAAATTGAAGGCAGGAGGAGAAGGGGACATGACAGAGGATGAGATGGTTGGAAGGCATCACTGATTCAATGGACATGGGTTTGAGCAAGCTCTGGGAGTTGATGATGGTCAGGAAAGCCTGGTGTGCTGCAGTACATGGGATCACAAAGAGTCAGACTCCACTGAGCAACTGAACTGATGCTTACCTACTCTGGGGAGGTTGATCTGCTTTACTCAGCCTACTGATTCAAATGTTAATCTCATCCAGAAACATCCTCACAGACATACACAGAAATGATGTTTAGCCCAGTCTTTGGACACCCCATGGCCTGGTCAAGTTGACACATAAAATTAATCATCACAGATTATTTTCTAAATCTATTATTCCTTCTGCATTTATTAGGTAGAATTCTTTTACTCAATGTCTCTATCACCATCCACCACTATCTAAGGGCTGACAAAATGCATAATCTCTCTTTATAGAATCCTATATTACATATACTACATCGAACCAAAGAACACATTTCATAATACCACCAAGCAGGTGAGACCCACTGGCCTCAAATCAAAGATGCAGTCTTCGTGTCCCTCATCACCAAGGGATGACCAGCCTGATAAAAAATGGTGGAATGGCTTAGTTAAATGTCAGCTAAAAGCCCAGATCAAGCTGGTTAGGACACTGGTATAGGGACTGTAGTCTTTTTCCTTCCAAGTCCCTGACCAATAAGTTGGGCCATTCACTACTGATGAGGAGTTAATATCCACACACACATTAAGCCAACTGCTGGTAGCTCTGGCTGTCCGGAGGGGTTCTTTCACCATGACTTCTGGAGGCATCTTTAAGTGGTGCTTTAATGTGGCAGCAGCCCATTTTTGGCTAGAATCGACATTCTACTCATGCTTCTAGAGCCAAGTCAAGTCCTACTGTATGACGCAGAGGAATGAGAATTTCCTATGAGGTTTGAAGCCAAAAAGCCATAAAGGGCTCCCCGCTTGTCCAGGCAGTAGTGTAAACTTCCCTGACATTTAGGCTATATGACCCAGCAGCACTGATAATAAGAGAGGTAACTATGGCAGATAATGATGCTGTGGAGTTTTAAATAAACTTCAGTAAGAGAGATGCTCTACAGACTCCCAGGCTTCTGCAGCGAGGCCATACCTTGATTCTTGGCTCTACCCATGACTAATGCCTGACCATGGGACACCAAGTGACTAGGCAACCACAAATGTTCCCTATGATCTGAGTATTATCGGAGCCAATGAGTCATAAGGTTGGGCGGATACAGAAGTAATCTGCTGTACGGTAAAAACAGTACATTCGGGATTCAGCCTTACCACATCCAGATGGCTCGAGTGAATGACACGAACAGGTGGTCTAGACTCCCACAGCATCTGCCCCTTTTGCTCCAATACATCTCTCAGCAGAGGAACAATAGGGGAAGTTTATTGCTTTCCTAGCCATGTAAAAGAGAAATGCTTTTCACCTTCCTATTATTTAGAATGAAGGAAAAAATAATTCACCCTATCAACAGTCACATATCAAATATCAGAGATATCACAACTGCCAAGGCAGCTGGGCTGCAGTTGCGGCCACCTGACTATGCTCACAGGCATTTCCCACCACCATTCTCCAAGAAGAGTCTGGCTCCTGCAAAGGCTGGAAAAGTAAATTGAATAGCAGTGTGATGGGAGCTACTGCCCCTGCATCTTTTAAGTCTTCAACAGTAGCACTCATTTCAGTAATTCCTCTCAAAATGTCCTTTTGTTTCTGATTCACTGTCTTGACCAGGACAAGATAGCTTCCACATGGCCCTTCCTATGAAAATGGCTTTTATCACCCCACCCTCCCCATCAGCCAGGGAGCCAAAGTGAAGGACCTCTTAAAGATATTCATCCCATTTTGCATTCTAACCAAAGCTATCATTGGGAACCAGAGAAATAAACAAGGGGTGGATCCAGAGACATTCAACCTAAGGTACTATATTACCCTGGCAAAAAGCAACGGGTCTCTTTGGGGAAAGATTGGGAAACTACTTCCAATATATACTCAAATTGGCATTACAGGGCCCTTCTTTAAGGGGAGCTGGTGGCTCAGAGGTTAAAGCGTCTGCCTCCAATGCAGGAGACCCGGGTTCAATCCCTGGGTCGGGAAGATCCCCTGGAGAAGGAAATAGCAATCCACTCCAGTATTCTTGCCTGGAGAATCCCATGGACGGAGGAGCCTAGTAGGTTACAGTCCACAGGGTTGCAAAGAGTCGGACACAACTGAGCGACTTCACCTTACCTTAATCCCTCATTTATGGCCTAAGGGTTTGTGAGTCTGACTTAGATCCACAAGGGGATGAAGGACAGGTATCAGCCTTTTGCTCTCCAGCTATGGGTACTTTTCCTTATGAGCAACACTCTTGCCATCTTCCTAACCACTCTGAAGTGTACTAGCCAACGCCATAGATCCCTGAAGGTCAAGGTGCCTTGAATGCCACTCTGGTCCTCTGCCAATTTTAATAATCAGGCCTCTTGTCCTGGTGTTAGGTGCTGCCACACGTGTTTGTTTTGCCACTCCAGAATCCCACCTTTCCTAGTGATATTAGGAAGTCTAGTTCCAAGGTGACATCCCTTATTGTCAGCCTGGCCTTCAAAGATACCAGCGCCCCTCTCACTAGTGAACTCTCTGTTGCCTTAGGGAATGAGCCATCGTCTGTGTCCTCCAGGAGCACATTGTCTGGCAATGAGTTTTCAGTAGTCTTACATCCTAAGTCCATTCTACAACTCATGTTTTCCTGAATCTTTTGGCTTCTTTGATATTCTGCCAAGGCAGTTC
This sequence comes from Budorcas taxicolor, assembly GCF_023091745.1. Lineage (NCBI taxonomy): Eukaryota > Metazoa > Chordata > Mammalia > Artiodactyla > Bovidae > Budorcas > Budorcas taxicolor. The sequence goes on along the minus strand of NC_068924.1, from coordinate 64,403,265 downwards.
TGACTTCTGACATTATTACCTCATTTACTGAATGCTATTGTCATGTCCAGATTTCAAGGAACCATTCTAGGTAACAAGACTGGTCTCAGATACTTTGGGTCCCATGTCACAGGTGTGTGCTCACATACATTAGCTCCATATTCTGCCCCTTTCCCTAGTCTAATATCCTAAAGATCCACTCCCATATATATTTTTTGAGTCCTATTTGTACAGCTCAGCCAGTTCCTTAAATTTCTTTTGGGTGTAGGCAATTTCCTCCTGCAGTAGAGATTATAGTTCTCCACTCAGGCTGTTCTGGGATCTGACCACTAGCACCACCTGGGAAGGCCAATACACCACTGAATGCAGTTTAAGATTTCTTCACAGTTCTTTTTAGTCCTTAGGATCTACCCATTTAAGGACATGCTGTCAACATCCTGTTTTATAGAGTCATTTGCAACAACTCTTCTTTGGGTGGCTAAACCACCTATCTAATATGCCATGATTATTATGAATTTCCATTTTTCCAACTTTTATAAATTTCTTCATCTATAATTTTATTTTTATTTACAGCATTTACATGGCTTCAGAGTTAAAACTGTACAACACATTACATGCAATTAAGTCTCCATTAGGCTCCATCTTTGCCCTTCTGTCCTGTTCCTTCTCTCTCCTTAAAGGTCCCCCATTTTTATTGGCTTATTCTTCCATTATTACCTTTTGATAAGATAAGAATATATGTTTCTATATGCATATTCCCCCTTTCTTAAATAAAATATACTATAAACCCTATTCTCTAATTTTCTCATCTTAACACTACGTCCTGGAAACTATTTCATGTAAGTATGTAGAGAGCCTTCTTACTTAGATCTTCAGTTGTATGATACTCCATTGTATGGTTGCACCACAGTTTATTCCACCAGTGCCCTTGTGATGGACATCTGGATTGTTTCCATCCTCTTACTAATGTAATTACTGGCAGTGGATAACCTCTACTATGTCACTTTATATTTTTACCAGTTTACTTTCTGAGATAGATTCCTGGAAGTGGGATTGGTGTGTTAAAGGTTATGTGAATTTGTAATTTTGCTGGATGGTCCAAATTCCCCGCCATGGAGTTTTATCCTTTGCACTTCCACCAGCAATTTATGAGAGGACTTGTTTCCTAAAAGTCTTATTAACAGAATATGTTGTTGGAATATGGATTGCTGCCAATCTGATAGCTGAGAAATGATACAGAGTGTTACCTTGCATTTTTCATACTCAGAGGAAGTTGAGTTCTTATCATATATTTGCACTGGGGTCATTGCATTTCCCCTCTGTAAAACCATTCATAAACTCTGCCCATTTTTCTGTATGGTTTTTGGTGCTTTTCCCCTCAATTTTTAGAAATTCTTCATGTGTTAGGAATATTCCCTTTAAGCTACTGCAATCAGTTTTAAAATTTTTCTTGTTACCTGAAGATGCTTTCCTACTCGAATACAACCATCTTTTTCTGCACGTCAGGGTATTATAAACACTTAGTGAAAGGTTTTTCTCTTCTGCTAGGCAGGTCAAGAACATCAATTCTTTACCCCAACCACTATCTGTCACCTCTTTCATTCCCCTCATAGTTTTTCATTTTCTCCTCTATGGTTGGCTCCTTATCCAGCGATGCAGCTATAAAAATGTAGGATCTGATGCAGAGTCTAATATGAGTCCCTCCAAGACACAAGAGTTTCCAGGGGAGCAGAAAGAGGATAGAGTAGCTCCATTTCTTTTTTCCTTTCTTTCTTTGGAATGAGCCCTCTGAGACTAGAAGGTGTAGCATGGTTGCTACAACTCTGTGTGCCCAGGAGATATCCAAAGAAACTGTGAATTGACTGGGATATGTCTGGAGGCTGGGCCCTGAGCTGGCCTCCTCTGCTGCCTTGATGGTGTGTCTTATTGGGCTCCCATCCCCTTGGCCATAGAAATGGTAGGTCTTCTCTCCTGGCCTCAGGGCAGCTCATGTATTTCAAGAGCTGGGTGCTTTGGCTCAGCTCACAGCTGTGCTTACCTTTTCATATGGAGGATGCCAGATTTAGAACCAACACCCATAGACTCTATCATGTAAAAATGTAAGTACCAGCACCAGTGGCTTTAAATTATAGGATATTTATTGCTACATCATTTGTAGTGGTTTAAAAAAAAAAAAGGCAGAAATACCATCAATCCCTGTCAATAGAGCCATTAAATGATGGTACCTTCAAACAATGGGGCATTGTTTTTCTCCTAAAAGATTAGTTAGAGCTGGCCCTGTTGACCTAGAGAGATAGCAGTGATATCCTCTACTGGAAAAACTCCTGCAGTGAAATGTGTCCTGTGTGTCCCACTTTTCTGGTTTATTTTAAATGACTGAGAAACCTCCTTTGTTTGTGTCTAGGTATTTGTTATTATGTTTGAATATTTTGTATATCTTGGACCTCAGTTGCTTCATGTGTAAACTGAGGATAACACTAATATTTCCTTTTTTAAAAAAGTCTTTATTGAATTTGTTACAATATTGTTTCTGTTTTCTTTTAATATTTGTTTGTTTGTTTGTTTTTGGCCCCAAGGCACATGGGATCTTGGCTCCCTGACCAGAGGTCAAACCTGCAACTTCTGCATGAAAGGTGGAATCTTTCTGGACTTTCTGGACTGCCAGAGAAGACTCTAGTATTTCCTTTAAAGTTGTTGTGAGGATTAAACAAGCTAGAGTAGATCATATGGTGAAAAAAAAAATGTCTGCTTTGTAATAAGCATTGAGTAAGGATTTTGCTATTATTATTTGCTGTTATTTTACATGAACATAGAGAGAGATGCAGACGGATGCCCCAGGCTGTAAACATGGGTCACAGCGTGGGGGGAAGAGAAAGTTGGAAGAAAGAGAGATAAACTGTGATTTTCACAAAATGTAAATATTATTTATGATAAAAATTAAAGTGAAAATGAAGAAATTAATATCTATAATGTTATGAGGAATATGAAAGAACTATATATGCATGTGGAAAAAATAAAAATAGTGACTTAATTAGGCATAGGCAGCATAGGCATGAAGCATAGGCAGTTTTTATCTTCGATCCTGTCACTATGCCAACATTGTTTTTCCTATCAACTATTTAAAAAAGAAAAAGGCCTCACATAGCTCCTGATTTCCCTGGTGGCTCAAATGGTAAAGAATCTACCTGCAATGCAGGAGACCTGGGTTCAATCCCTGGGTTGGGAAGATTCCCTGGAGAAGAGAATGGCAACCCACTCCAGTATTCTTGCCTGGAGAATCCCATGGACAGGGGAGCCTGGTGGGCTATAGTCCACGGGGTTGCAAAGAGTTGGATACAATTGAGCAACTAACACACACACGTAGCTCCTGACATACAGATGCTCAATAAATGGTAGCTACTGCTAAAATAATTTCATTATAAGAACTGCTTCTCTAGCAGCTTCCCTTCTAAAATCTTATGGGATCCCTTAATGATCCCCCCTCTCCCTAATGGCATATCTGCTGCTGATTCCTGTTTGCAGGGTTGTTTCAGGCCTGTGCCACTAAGCCAGCAGAGAACCATGATCAACATGGCTGCCAACGACGGAGCTGCAAAAGGCAGCAGGGCCTGACCCGGAGGCCCTCCACCTACTCCAGCCTCATCTACACAAGAGACATGAGAGGGAAAGCCTAAGGTACTGTGTGATATAAGACAGAGCCAATTTTCACATGGGAGCTCCACCCCTTGGGAAGTCACTTCGGAAAGAATAAAATCTCAGAGTCAAATCGTCTTCTCCCAAGAGGGCACAGCAGGTTCTAGTAATGCAGATTCACAAAAAGCAGCCCGAGGAGGAGCAGAGAGGCCGAGCATGGGTGGCAGAAGAGGGGGTGATGAATATTGGTCAAGGCCTTGGGACCAGCACAGCGGGGAATGCAGCTTGCTCTGTTCATCTTCTTGCCTTCAGTTCTACTGGAAATTTAGACTGGCTGTAACCATGAGGGGACTCTGTGACTGACTGGATTTTTACCTCACTAATCAGGGAGAAGCCAGGGCATCTTGTTCTCAAAAAATAACCGCATGCCTGGAAGAGGATATAATGGAAGGGTCTGGTGGATCTGAGACATTCAGAGGTGAAATGTCTTGGATACATCTCAGGGACATCCTCAGATTCTCCTGACTTCACTGTCTTTCTTGGATTCTTTTGGCTCCACCAAGGGGCTCCACTTGGCCCCTCAGCTGATTGCCCTGTCTTGGCCATCACTCCCCCGTAGGCCTGCTGAGGCTGAACAAATGTTCATGGAGTGTCGGGTTCCTCCCATCACTTCCAGACTCAGGCACAGCACCACACTGAAGGGCCTTCCAAAACACTCTCAAAGGTTCCCAAATGATGCAGCCCGAATACGTGTAGGGATTCACTCCGTGTGGGGCAACCGTTGATCAATGGGAAAGAAGAATTGAGAGGGGACCTGGCAGATAAATTCCCTTTCATTCCTTCCTTCAACTAACTGCTCCAGAGACAGTGTCTCCAAATAGTCTGCTTGGAGACTTCCACAGGTCTGGACCATTCACCCGCAGAGCAAGCTGCTGTGTCTTTTCTCAGCACATTCTGGTCTGCTCAATTATCATCATCTTACATTGCTTTGCATTCTTGTTGCTTGGTAGCTCAGACAGTAAAGAACCTACCTGCAATGCAGGAGACCCAGGTTTGATCTCTTGGTCAGGAAAATCTCTTGGAGTAGGGCACAGCAACCTACTCCAGGATACTTGCCTGGAGAATTCCATGGACAGAGGAGCCTGGTGGGCTACAGTCCATGGGGTCACAAAGAGTAAGATATTAATGAGCAACTAACACTTTCACTTGCTTTACTTCCCTTTTCCCTCACTCTTACTGCCCTAGTCTTTATACATAAGGATAAAATGAGCAGCATATAATCCTTACCTTATGCTCTATTTTCTAGGGTACATTGGTAGAGAGAATAGTGGCCCCTGAAAGATGCCTACATACTAATCCCAGGAACTTGTGACTATGTTACCTTACAAAGTAAAATCAGTTCAGTTCAGTCGCTCAGTCATGTCCGACTCTTTGTGACCCCATGAATCGCAGCACGCCAGGCCTGCCTGTCCATCACCATCTCCCGGAGTTCACTCAGACTCATGTCCATCGAGTCCGTGATGCCATCCAGCCATCTCATCCTCAGTCGTCCCCTTCTCCTCCTGCCCCCAATCCCTCCCAGCATCAGAGTCTTTTCCAATGAGTCAACTCTTTGCATGAGGTGGCCAAAGTACTGGAGCTTCAGCTTTAGCATCATTTCTTCCAAAGAAATCCCAGGGTTGATCTCCTTCAGAATGGACTGGTTGGATCTCCTTCCAGTCCAAGGGACTCTCAAGAGTCTTCTCCAACATCACAGTTCAAAAGCATCAATTCTTCGGCACTCAGCCTTCTTCACAGTCCAACTCTCACATCCATACATGACCACTGGAAAAACCATAGCCTTGACTAGACGGACCTTAGTCGGCAAAGTAATGTCTCTGCTTTTGAATATACTGTCTAGGTTGGTCATAACATTTCTTCCAAGGAGTAAGCATCTTTTAATTTCATGGCTGCAGTCACCATCTGCAGTGATTTTGGAGCCCCCACAAATAAAGTCTGACACTGTTTCCACTGTTTCCCCATCTATTTCCCATGAAGTGATGGGACCAGATGCCATGATCTTCGTTTTCTGAATGTTGAGCTTTAAGCCAACTTTTTTGCTCTCCTCTTTCATTTTCATCAAGAGGCTCTTTAGTTCCTCTTCACTTTCTGCCATAAAGGTGGTGTCATCTGCATATCTGAGGTTATTGCTATTTCTCCCAGCAATCTTGATTCCAGCTTGTGCTTCTTCCAGTCCAGCGTTTCTCATGATGTACTCTGCATATAAGTTAAATAAGCAGGGTGACAATATACAGCCTTGACGCACTCCGTTTCCTATTTGGAACCAGTCTGTTGTTCCATGTCCAGTTCTAAGTGTTGCTTCCTGACTTGCATACAGATTTCTCAAGAGGCAGGTCAGGTGGTCTGGTATTCCCATCTCTTTCAGAATTTTCCACAATTTATTGTGATCCACACAGTCAAAGGCTTTGGCATAGTCAATAAAGCAGAAATAGATGTTTTTCTGGAACTCTCTTCCTTTTTCCATGATCCAGCAGATGTTGGCAATTTGATCTCTGGTTCCTCTGCCTTTTCTAAAACCAGCTTGAACATCAGGAAGTTCACAGTTCACGTACTGCTAAAGCCTGGCTTGGAGAATTTTGAGCATTATTTTGCTAGCATGTGAGATGAGTGCAATTGTGTGGCAGTTTGAGCATTCTTTGGCATTGCCTTTCTTTGGAATTGGAATGAAAACTGACCTTTCCCAGTCCTGTGGCCACTGCTGAGTTTTACAAATTTGCTGGCATATTGAGTGCAGCACTTTCACAGCATCATCTTTCAGGATTTGAAACAGCTCAACTAAAATTCCATCACCTCCACTAGCTTTGTTCGTAGTGATGCTTTCTAAGGCTCACTTGACTTCACATTCCAAGATGTCTGGCTCTAGATGAATGATCACATCATCATGTTTATCTGGGTCGTGAAGATCTTTTTTGTACAGTTCTTCTGTGTATTCTTGCCACCTCTTCTTAATATCTTCTGCTTCTGTTAGGTCCATATCATTTCTGTCCTTTATAGACCTTGTGAATATGATTAAATGAAGCATCTTCAGATGAGGAAATTATCCTGGATTATCCAGTGAGCCAAAGGAGCCACAAGGGTCCCTATCAGAGAGAGACAGGAGAGTGAAAGAGAGGAGGTGACGTGGTTATGGAAGCAGAGATCAGAGTGACGTAGCAGTGAGCCAAGGCATGCAGGTGCTTGGAGAGGCTGGAAGAGCAAAGGAACTGCCTCCCTGGAAGTCTGCAGAGGTAACCCTAGCAACACCTTGTGCCCAGAAGACTCCTTTCAGACTTCTGACTGCCAGAACTGTCAGAGAACTAATTTGTTTCATTTACCACTGAGCCTGTGGTAATCGTTATAGCAGCCATAGGACACTAATGCAGGAATCTTGGCTAAATGCTCTGGTTTTCTGCAAAATCCTATTTTGCATGACTAAGGCTTGGTGTCACGTTGTACTTTGCCTTCAAATTCCTTCTGTGAACATATCCTAATCTCTTCTCAGGTAGATATTTGCTCCGGGTGGACTCGGGCACAGATTTAATTCTCTGGAAGGCAACTGTGTACCTATATGTTTATATATCCATAAAGAACAAAAACAGGAAGACTGGAAGAAGATATTAAATAATGGCAGCAGGTGACTTATTTCCTGCTTTCAACTGTTATGGATTTTCCAATTATCTTTAACAAACAGGCAATTATTTTTACAATAAAAACCATCCTTTTAAGTGATCAGATATGAGCATCTAAGTATTTACATCATTCTCTGGTACTTGAGCAGTTAACCCAAAGAATAGGCCACCATGAGCTAGAAGGATCTGGGAGGGTTTCGTGGAGGAGGGAAGAATCTGAGCAAGGCCTGGAAGGATGGATATTTGAGAGGTAGAGCAGTAAGGGGAAGAGGCATGATGTGAGCCAAGAAAAGAGTGAATCTTCCTAGGTTAATAAATAAACCCATTTGACTTCAGAGGAAGGTCTTCAGAGACTATAATAACAACACAAAGAAAAAAATGATTTATCCGGCATCTACTTTTTGCTGGATACTGTAATAAGGGCTTTGGTAGATTATCTAATTTAATTTTTCCAACAGTCTCATGAGGAAGGTTCTGTAAATATCCTAAATGTATAGATACAGAATAGATGTCATTAACTCACCAGCAAGTGATAGAGTTCAGATTCGAATCCCCCAATCACACCAGAGCTTAAGTTTGAGAGGTGGATTAGAGATGTAGGGTGACTAAGAACTCTTAAGGTCTTGAAATATCAAGTGTATTTACTTCCTGCTGCGGCATGCTAGGAACTGAGTATTTGCATCTTCCCCAAGATTCATACGCTGAAGCCCAACCCTCAGTGTCATGATATTGGGAGGTGGGGACTTTCGGAGGTAATTAGGAGATGAGAGAAGAAGCCCTTGTAAATGCCCTTACAAGATCAGAGGCCAGAGAGATGAACTCTGTCTCTGTCACATAATTCACAGCAAGATGAGAGCCATGTGTAAACCAGGAAGAGGATCCTCAGGACCTGACCATGCTGGCAACCTGATCTTAGACTTTCCACTTTCCAGAACTGTGAGAAATAATGTTCTGTGGTTTAAGATACCTAGTCTATGGTATTTGGTTAAAGCAGCTTGAACGAACATATAGCATAACAAATTGCTAAAAACTTAGCAGATGGAAAGGGCACTGCTTATTATACAATAGTTGTGTAGGTCAGAGATCCTGAGGTTCACCTGGGGTTTCTGTTTAAAAGTCACAAGGTTGAACCCATGGCCTTGGCCAGATTGGGCTGTTATCCAAATGGTCTGGGGAAAAATCAGCATCCGCGCTTCTTCAGCTGGTGGGATTCATTTCCTTGTGGTTGTGGGACTGAAGTTCTTACTTCCTTGCTGGTTATTGTTGAATCCTCCCCAGGTTTCTGATCTCTGAATTCTCTTCTGCTACTAGCTGAGAGAAAACTCTCTGCTTTTAACAGGCTTATATAATTAAATTGGGTCCACCTGGGTAATTTCCCTTTTGCTTTATGACATAATTATGGAAGTGTTAGCTCATCCTATTAACAGGTTCCACCCACACTCAAAGGAGAATGAATTATACAAGGATGAGTGTCACTGACTCATATTTAGAACTCTGCCTACCACCACTAGGCTAAGAATTGGGGCTTTTGTTGTGGTCGAAAAGAATTTTTGTTGAGGGATGCACTTTGCTGAGCAGTGGGGTTTAGAAGGACCATGGGGTTTTGGTGTACAGATGGGGCTGAGGTGAGGGAAGAGTAAAAACAGGGAGACCAAAAGAAGCAGAGAGGGGATGATAACGGCCTAGGCTGGGGTAGGCTTGGGGGAAGCTGAGAGAAGACAGACAGGAAAGACATGGAAAAGAGAGGCCTGGTGATTCATTCTCTAGGACTTTGACCTTTTGGAACACGTCTGCATCCGTTACTTCATCTGCTCCTCAGAGGCAGAGGAGCAGCTGCCACCTGTGAGGCAGAGACACCTGTCAAAAGATTCTCTTCTTTTGACAAATGAAGAAACTGGCAAATTCCCAAACACCCTTGTACTTCAAAGGTCGTCCTGTGGCTCTGCAATCCTGGTCAGTTGTCTCAGCCCTCTTTCTCCTGGAGCTCGGGAGAAGGAAATTGTGCAGGATGGATTCATGGCCTTATTGTCATGTTTCAACCCTGTTCCTGCCATCTACCCTGCTAGAGCCCATGGCAGTTCCTTCCTAAGTGAAACAGCTGTGGGGATCTGATGGACAGGCATGTGGCTGAGGGTAGGAGAAATTCTGTTTACATTCTGGAACCCCCAACAATCTCAGCAAGACTGTGAGGAAGAGGGAGGGAAGAGAAAGGAAAGGTGAGCATATCGTCATTGTTCAGTTGCTCAGTCGTGTCCAACTTTTTGTGACCCCAAGGACTGCAGCAGCCAGCCTTCCCTGTCCTTCACCATTTCCTGGAATTTGCTCAAACTCATGTCCATTGAGTCAGAGATGCCATCCAACCATCTTGTCTCTGTCACCCACTTATCTTCTTGCCTTCAATCTTTCCCAGAATCAGGTGGCTAGGGTATTGGAGCTTCAGCATCAGTCCTTCCAATGCATACTAACGGTTGATTTCCTTTAGGATTGGCTGGTTTGATCTCCTTACAGTCAGAGGGACTCTGAAGAGTCTTCTCCAACACCACAATTCAAAGCACCAATTCTTAGGCATAGTGAGAATTTTCTCAGCCCTGTTAGATACAGAGGAGATGGGGGAGAGAGAATGTTTTATTTTTTAAAGTCATCACTTTGAAAAGGGAATGAAAGTGGGAATGAAAAGAGTAAAAGTGGGTGGAGAGTTGCCCGATGATATCTGTGCTAACCCATGACACCTATTGACTTTAGGGGATAAAAGACTGTAGAAGAAACATGAGACATTTTTCTCAAGTGGAACAAAAAGTGGGGAAACAAGGCACTCGTAAACCCACCAAGTAGAAATAACCCCTTTTAAGATTTTAGAGCCAAAGTTTCCAAGTTTGGTATGTGAATATGTGTGTCCTACATCAGGTACCTACTGTTCTAGAAATCTGCTTCTGTGATTGATCAATACTTATGACAGCTGACAGGGACAGGTCCCTGGGGCCAGTGGGAGTCGATGTCTCTCCACGCAGGTTCGTGCAGGGGCTGTTCCCCCTCCCTTACCACATCCCTCCTGACCAGCAGACAGGAAGCAAGTAAGCCCTGTCTTCCTCTTGGTCCAGGAAAGCAGTCTACTTAGCCGGCCCCAGACTGCCTATTCTTCAGAAACAAATCACTCCAACAACAACAAAAATCACTCCATTAAGAAATTCAGCTCAGTAATCTCAGCCCTTAAATGCTTGCTTTTTCTCCAGCCTGCCTGAATAGGAGAAAAGCAGAAAGGAGAATTTTAAATGGCACATATTGATTGGCTTGGCTCACCAAAAGAAGGCACTTTTATCAGCTTTTCAAATTACAATTTATTCAATACTGAGAAAGTAACTCCATTTGAGAAAGAGCTCTGACACCCTTAGGAGTTGCTTTCTCACCATCTGACTTTTGTCATTATCACCGATCACTCGTCATCCTCTGGGAGCCACTGGGCAAAGCACAGTTCTTGGCACCCAAGAAGCAACTGATAAAGGCCATTGAATTAATGAGACTATAACTGGCAGGGAAATTCAAATTCCAGGGACTTGGGAAATTTGATGTGGACTGAAATGAGAAATGCTTGTGAGGTTTATCCCCTTTGACAAGTACTGGGAGGATCTCAAAGGTTAGAATCCGCTACCTTAGGTTCAAGTCCTGTCCCCTTTACCTCTGCGAATGTCATATCTCTGAGCCTTTCTTGACTTTCTTGGGACAGGTATCTTTCCTGCATGCTTCTTGTGAGAATTCAGACAGATACTCCTCATCAAATGCATCTATAGGACAGAACAAAGATGTCAAAACGGTTCTGACATCTGCACCTTGCAGAGTGGTGCTTCTAGATCCTGTTTTAACTGGAGCCTGGGGTTTGATTTTCCACGGAGGAGGCAGCCCTATCATGTGTGTGCTGTGAGCTAAGTTGTGTCCAACTCTGTGTGACACTATGGACTGTAGCCTGCCAGATTCCTCTGTCCATGGAATTCTCCAGGCAAGAATGCGTGAGTGGGTTGCAATGTCCTCCTCCAGGGGATCTTCCCAACCCAGGGATCAAACTCATGTCTCTCTTACGTTTCCTGCATTGGCAGGCGAGTTCTTTACCACTAGCACCACCAAGGGAAGCTGTCTCATGATCCCCTTAAAATAGTTGTTGAGTTTTTAAAATAAGTGTTAATTCTCTTTGCGTCTCACTTCTTCCCTGCCTGCAATTCCATAAACTGCCATTAGGGCTACAGCAAGGTGTCCACTCAAAGTTGCAGTGAAACACTGGATTTTTGACTTGCTGCTGCTGCTGCTGCTGCTAAGTCGCTTCAGTCGTGTCCGACTCTGTGTAACCCCATAGACAGCAGCCCACCAGGCTCCCCTGTCCCTGGGATTCTCCAGGCAAGAACACTGGAGTGGGTTGCCATTTCCTTCTCCAATGCATGAAAGTAAAAAGTGAAAGGTAAGTTGCTCAGTCGTGTCCAACTCTTCGTGACCCCGTAGACTGCAGCCTACCAGGCTCCTCCATCCATGGGATTTGCCAGGCAAGAGTACTGGCGTGGGTGCTGACTTGAGGAGTGCATAATTTTTCTATATAGTCCCTCTCCCATTTTTCTGTCCTCAAATGATCTTGATTTCTTTACCCAAAATAGAAGAGTCTGTTTCTACATTAGTTTTTCAATTATTTCATTGTCAAAGTGAGATGCAAGTTCAATCCCTGGTCTTTGTGTCAGGAAGATTGCCTGGAGGAAGACAAGGCAACCCATTATAATATTCTTGCCTGGAGAATCCCATAGACAGAGGAGCTTGGCGGGCTCCAGTCCATGGGGTTGCAAAGACTTGGACATGGCTGAGGCAACTTAGCATGCTTATTTACTGTCCCTAAATATGATGTTAGACAAGGATCACAGCCTTGTCTAACTCAATGAAACTAAGCCATGCTGTGTGGGGCCACCCAAGATGGACAGGTCATGGTGGAGAGATCTGACAGAATGTGGTCCACTGGAGAAGGGAATGGCAAACCACTTCGGCATCCTTGCCTTGAGAACCCCATGAACAGTATGAAAAGGCAAAATGATAGGATGCTGAAAGAGGAACTCCCCAGGTCAGTAAGTGCCCAATATGCTACTGGAGATCAGTGGAGAAATAACTCCAGAAAGAATGAAGGGATGGAGCCAAAGCAAAAATAATACCCAGTTGTGGATGTGACTGATGATAGAAGCAAGGTCTGATGAGAGCAATATTGCATAGGAACCTGGAATGTCAGGTCCATGAATCAAGGCATATTGGAAGTGGTCAAACAGGAGATGGCAAGAGTGAACATCGACATTCTAGGAGTCCGCAAACTAAAATGGACTGGAATGGGTGAATTTAACTCAGATGACCATTATATCTACTATTGTGGGCAGGAATCCCTTAGAAGAACGGAGTAGCCATCATGGTCAACAAGAGTCTGAAATGCAGTACTTGGATGCAATCTCAAAAATGACAGAATGATCTCTGTTCATTTCCAAGGCAAACCATTCAACATCACGGTAATCCAAGCCTATGCCCCAACCAGTAACGCTGAAGAAGCTGAAGTTGAACAGTTCTATGAAGACCTACAAGATCTTTTAGAACTAACACCCAAAAAAGATGTCCTTTTCATTATAGGGGACTGGAATGCAAAAGTAGGAAGTCAAGAAACACCTGGAGTAACAGGCAAATTTGGCCTTGGAGTATGGAATGAAGCAGGGCAAAGGCTAATAGAGTTTAGCCAAGAGAATGCACTGGTCATAGCATACACCCTCTTCCAACAACACAAGAGAAGACTCTACACATAGACATCACCAGATGGTCAACACCGAAATCAGATTGATTATATTCTTTGCAGTCAAAGATGGAGAAGCTCTATACAGTCAGCAAAAATAAGACAAGGAGCTGTCTGTGGCTCAGGTCATGAACTCCTTATTGCCAAATTCAGATTTAAATTGAAGAAAGTAGGGAAAACCACTAGACCATTTATGTATGACCTAAATCAAATCCCTTATGGTTATACAGTAGAAGTGAGAAATAGATTTAAGGGCCTAGATCTGATAGACAAAGTGCCTGATGAACTATGGACAGAGGTTTGTGACATTGTACAGGAGACAGGGATCAAGACCATCCCCAAGAAAGAAAAATGCAAAAAAGCAAAATGGCTGTCTGAGGAGGCCTTACAAATAGCTGTGAAAAGAAGAGAAGCAAAAAGCAAAGGAGAAATGGAAAGATATAAGCATCTGAATGCAGAGTTCCAAAGAATAGCAAGGAGAGAGAAGAAAGACTTCTTCAGCGATCAATGCAAAGAAATAGAGGAAAAGAACAGAATGGGAAAGACTAGAGATCTCTTCAAGAAAATTAGAGATACCAAGGGAACATTTCATGGAAAATGGGCTTGATAAAGGACAGAAATGATATGGACCTAACAGAAGCAGAAGATATTAAGAAGAGGTGGCAAAAAAAAAAAAAAAGAAAAGGTGGCAAGAATACATGGAAGAACTGTACAAAAAGATCTTTATGACCAAGATAAGCATGATGATGTGATCACTCACCTAGAGCCAGACATCTTGGAATGTGAAGTCAAGTGGGCCTTAGAAAGCATCAATATGAACAAAGCTAGTAGAGGTGACAGAATTCCAGTTGAGCTATTTCAAATCCTGAAAGATGATGCTGTGAAAGTGCTGCACTCAATATGCCAGCAAATTTGGAAAATTCAGCAGTGGCCACAGGACTGGGAAAGGTCAGTTTTCATTCCAATTCCAAAGAAAGGCAATGCAAAAGAATGTTCAAACTACCACACAATTGCACTCATCTCACACGCTAGTAAAGTAATGCTCAAAATTCTCCAAGCCAGGCTTCAGCAATACGTGAACCATGAACTTTCAGATGTTCAAGCTGGCTTTAGAAAAGGCAGAGGAACCAGAGATCAAATTGCCAACATCCACTGGATCATGGAAAAAGCAAGAGAGTTCCAGAAAAACGTCTATTTCTGCTCTATTGACTATGCCAAAGCCTTTGACTTTGTGGATCACAATAAACTGTGGAAAATTCTGAAAGAGATGGGAATACCAGACAACCTGACTTGCCTCTTGAGAAACCTGTATGTAGATCAGGAAGCAACAGTTAGAACTGGGCACGGAACAACAGACTGGTTCCAAATAGGAAAAGGAGTACGTCAAGGCTGTATGTTGTCACCCTGCTTATTTACCTTCTGTGCAGAGTACATCATGAGAAATGCTGGGCTGGAAGAAACACAAGCTGGAATCAAGATTGTCGGGAGAAATATCAATAACCTCAGATATGCAGATGACACCACCCTTATGGCAGAAAGTGAAGAGGAACTAATGAGCCTCTTGATGAAAGTGAAATAAGAGAGTGAAAAAGTTGGCCTAAGCCTCAACATTCAGAAAACGAAGATCATGGCATCTGGTCCCATCACTTCATGGGAAATAGATGGGGAATCAGTGGAAACAGTGTCAGACTTTATTTTTTGGGCTCCAAAATCACTGCAGATGGTGATTGCAGCCATGAAATTAAAAGACGCTTACTCTTTGGAAGGAAAGTTATGACCAACCTAGATAGCATATTCAAAAGCAGAGACATTGCTTTGCCAACAAAGGTCCATCTAGTCAAAGCTATGGTTTTTCCAGTGGTCATGTATGGATGTGAGAGTTGGACTGTGAAGAAAGGTGAGTGCCGAAGAATTGATGCTTTTGAACTGTGATGTTGGAGAAGACTCTTGAGAGTCCCTTGGACTGGAAGGAGATCCAACCAGTCCATTCTGAAGGAGATCAGTCCTGGGTGTTCTTTGGAAGGAATGATGCTAAAGCTGAAACTCCAATACTTTGGCCACCTCATGCGAAGAGTTGACTCATTGGAAAGGACCCTGATGCTGGGAGGGATTGGGGGCAGGAGGAGAAGGGGACGACAGAGGATGAGATGGCTGGATGGCATCACCAACTTGATGGACATGAATTTGGGTGAACTCCGGGAGTTGGTGATGGACAGGGAGGCCTGGCGTGCTGTGATTCATGGGGTCGCAAAGATTCGGACATGATTGAGCAAGTGATCTGAACTGAAATATTTTATTCGGTTAGCTCTTGCTGTGTAACAACTTCCTCCCCTAAACTCAATGCCTTAAAATATGAAACGTGTATTATTGCTCGTGAATCTGTCAGTTTCTTGTTTAAGGAGGCCAGGCAGGACTGAACGAGATGTACTCTGTTTTCAAGGAGCCTGTAAACTAGGGAAACAGTTGCAATACAGGTAAGTTCACAAATCTTTGCACAGGTTGTAGGAGCTTGTGAGTGTGGACTAGGACGAGCTGGAGAACCTGAGTGCTAGTTGGACTGTGTCATTTGGGGCACATTTCACCTCTCACTGTTTCTCGGTTTCCTCATATATAATGGGAGGAGTTGGATCAGGCAATCTTGAGGCTTTCCTCCAGATAGGAACTCTCTTGAATACATGTAATATGCCTAACTGTTTGTCTTAAACAAACAGGGAGTTATCTGTCTTACAAATCCAGAGTCAAGCAGTCTGAACTGAGGTGGCAGCTGAATGACATCATACTATTAAGTTCTTTTCAGTCTCTCTGCTCTGCTGCCTTTAGAGGGTAAGCTGGTTGTCTCATGGTGCCAAGGTGGTCACTGAACCTCCAGACATCACATCTTTGTTCTAAGCTGGCAGAGGGAAAAGGCAAAAAGAGAAAAAAATATTTATACCAATGGAGTCTGTTCCTTTTTATAAGGGAAGCAAGTTCTTCCTCGGGAGCCTCCTGATGGTTTATACTTATGTCTTATTAGCCAGAACTGAGCTGGATGGTGACTAAGATTCTGAATGGGAATTGGATCAGGCAACTCATGGTGTCAGCTGCACTTACTACTTCATATAGTGCGGAAAGGGCATTATTGGGTCAGCCACAAGGAGCTCTGGCCAATCAGCTGGTATCTGGTAGCCTGCAGAAAGGTTGTTCTCCTGGTAACAGTTCTCACTTAATGGCATGGGACTAGAAATTCCAAAAGACAAGGATATTGTTTGCTTGATCTCACTTAGAGCTTTGGGACCTAATCCAAGGCCTGGTACTTGGTAGCTGCCTGACAAACATTTGTGAATGAATGAATTGTCCATCAATGAGGATGGATTTCAGTGGGCTGGGGCACTCAGGGAATGAGGGATCAGGATAATTGGATTTTCTGGCAGCCTGAGGGTAAAGCAGAAAAGCTTATGATTTCAAATTAATTCCAGCAACACTAAGTGCCTTCTACATCCAAGGCTCCAAGGTAAAAAAAAAGAATATCCCATGTGCTATATATGTGTAACGGTCAGGATCTTGGCAGAAAAGATGGCATGACCAGGGTAGTTCAGGAGAGCATAATGAAAATCCTCTTACAAAGGTGTGAGCCAGGGTATAGGAAGCCAACTGTGGGTGGTGAGCTCCCTTGGGGCTGGTGATGCCAGACAGCTGTTACCACCCTGCTGACAGAGGACGGGGAGGAAGCGGATTCCAAAAGAAGACAAGAGATACGGCTGGAGCTGGAGCTGTCGGCCTGGACTGTCTGGGAGGAGCTGCAGCCTGCCGTAGGGGAGCAGCGCCACTGTCTACAGCTGTGGACTGGGCCCTGGCTCAGGGAGCTGGGGACACACACACCCTGCGTCTCTCTCCTTCCATCTACTGCTCACCTCTTGGCGTATCCCATCCCTGAACCCTCCTGGGGGCCAGCGCAGAGCCCTGTTGATGCAGTATGCCCTGGGGCACAAAGCAGGGAGGAGAAGGGTGGAGATGGGATCTGGGGTGAGCTAGGTGGAGAAAATCCAGCACAATGTATTAATGTTACATTTGCATGATTACTCTTTGAGTTTCAATATTGCTGTGTCCACTTCTAAATGGTAGAACAGAGGCTCAGAGTAGTTCAGTCTATCTTAAGTACGCATAGCTCGTCAGTGGCCGAGCCAAGACTAGAGCTCAGGTCCTGTGACTCTCAGTCCAGTGCGTGTGACTGATTCCACGCTGCCTCCCACTCCAGCCTGCTGGGGAGAAAGGCTGCTCATTGCTTTGCCCTCTGGATCCTTCTTGGGAACAAAGGGACCAGAGAGGGAAAGAACTGCCTTTCTGAACAGAAGAATAAATTCTGCCAAGTGTAGGATTGGAATTTGGATGCCAGGGAGGGGGTTTTCGAGTTAAGCCTCTCTAGAGTGGCAGGAGAACTAGGTCAGTGGCCATCAGGGCTGAGACCTAGGAGGCCCCCACTAATGACTGGAGGCCTAGCAAACCCTCAAATAATAAAAACAAATTGTTATTCCCCTTACTGGCCCCCAAACAAAAGCACAGACTGCTTAAATTACCTGTTGACGGTAGAATCAAGACTGGATGCAAAGGCCATGCTCATCCCTTTACTCCAGTGGTTGACCTTTGGAGGACTACAACCTGATTTTTGACCCACTTGCATCCCAAGATTTTTGTAAAACAAAATAAAACCAGTATCTAATATCTTAAAATTGTGTAATTTCATATAAAACCCTGAATTTTTGACTTTTACTGAAATGTTGGAAGGTTGGAAACCCTGGGTCCACATATAGCAACTTGACTGAAACTGAGGGACAGCTGACTCCTTCAAATGAAGAATTTGTTCTCATTGTTGCCACAGTCCTCACCACTCCCTATTGGCCCAACACTGAGGCTGAGAATCAGCTGCCATTTCTCAACTGTCTACACCACTGATTCTCTTACATTCAGTCCACTTTACTTACTTATGTTGTCTGCCTGGCTCTGACAGGCATTTGGGCTTATGTCTCCAAAGTGCTCACTTCAGCAATGGTACAAGATCACCTACTGGGGTGAGAGAAGCAAATACTGGACCTTCTGTTAATAAATATGATCTCATCCATTTTACCGTATATTTTCATGTTTTATAATGTAATTAATAGAACAGTAGTCATGGCTATATTTTGTAAATAAATTATGCATATACATTGGGGGTATTTGCTCAGAATTCATTTTCCTGTTACAGCTCTGAGATACAAAAGGTTTTAACATCACTGCTCTTTTTTTTTTTTTATAAAAAATTACTTATTTTTGGCTGCACGGAGTCTTTGTTGTATCACACGGGCTCATTGGTTATGGGGCCTGGGCCTCATTGCCTTGTGGCATGTGGAATCTTCTCTGACCAGGGATCAAACCCGTGTCTGAAGCATTGGCAGGCAAATCCCCAACCACTGGACCACCAGGTAAGTCCCAATGAAGACCACCGCTCTTCATCCCTTTGTACTAGCTGTGCAACACTGTAAAAAGTCCTTTGACTTCCTAGTCCTAGATTATATTTTTCCACTGGAAAATGGAAATATTGATACCATCTACCATGAGGAGTTGTTTCAAAATTCTAAGCCCCGAGCAACCAATAAAGTGCTGAGCAATAGAAGCAGAAAGCCGCCCTGGGAGGAGGCACTTGGCACAGCCAGCCTCGTGGTGGCTACTCCTCCTATGTTAACGTCAACCTGGAAGACGAACTGAAGGTTCCCTGTAGGGCGTCCAGTTGTAAAGCCTGGGCTGCGGGCTAACCCGGTCCAACCTCCTGCACAGCAACAAGGATTGATTTCCAAGTTTATTAGCACTGTTGATGTGTTCCTGGGGCACAGAATGGCTCTGCTCTCATTAATGAGAAGCAGCTGCCCCATTTCTGTTCACCTTTCCCTCACCTCTAACCTACAGCTGGCATCCTGGGGAGAAATCCTCCCATTTCCTTCAACCCCACTGGCCTCCTTTGTCCTTGGGTTCATTTTGGCTTGGGGAGAGTCAAGATTTCAAGGGGGGACTCAGAAACACGGGGGAGGGTGTCACTGGAGCACTCAGCCTAATGTGGCCATGTCAAAGCTCCCTCACTCCAGAAGGAAAGAGACCCTGAGACCAGGCACTTCATAGATTCTCAAGGGCAGCTCTGCCTTTGTGTGAGCTCAGGGTTAGAGGGACCCTGAGAGCTGATTGAGTTTCTGGGACATGATGCTCCAGGAACTCACTTTCTGCTGTCCTATCACCAAGGATGGTTGCAGAATGAAGGTATGGAGAGGTATGGTTAGTCAGAACCATTGCCCACCAAGGAGTCGAGTGAGGATGACCATATGTCCTGCTTTGCCTGGGCTTGAAAGGTTCCCTGGGATGTGGCACTTTCAGTGCTAAAACTGGGACAGTTCAGGGCAAGCTGGAAAGATTGGACATCGCAGATGGAGCCGGAACTCATATCCTCACCATCTGTCTCCAAAGGACACATGCCTTTGCAGGGCCCCAAGTGAGTGGGAGCCACTGGGGCGTGTGCAGCGTGCCTGGCAGTGAACACCTGGAGAAGGAAAAGAAATAGCCTCAAATGCATGGACCAGTTCTCTGTGTTGCTTTTTTGTTTTAGAGAGGGGCGGGAGAGAGGCGAGAGGGTGGCTCCATACCCAGTCTGTTGGCAACATGAGATTCCAGTAGGAAGATGGCCTGAGTCTCTGCAGACCCTAAAAGCTACTGTTTATGAAGCATCTTTCCATTTAAATTTCAGTTGGGCCCTTGGGAGAGTTATAGCAAGCTGCTATAGCAAAACAACATAGAGTGGGAAGCTTATAACCAGCAGATGTGTGTTGCTTACAATTCTGGAAGCTGGACATCAGAGGTCAGGGTGCCAGCACGATGGGAGGAGGGCCCTCTTCTGGGTCACAGGCATCTCATGATATTCTCACATGATGGAAGGGGCAAGGGAGATATGTGGGACCTCTTTCATATGAGTACTAACCCAAATCACAAGGGCTCTAGTCTCATGATCAAATCACTTCCCAAAGCCCCCACCTGC
Organism: Budorcas taxicolor; assembly: GCF_023091745.1. NCBI lineage: Eukaryota > Metazoa > Chordata > Mammalia > Artiodactyla > Bovidae > Budorcas > Budorcas taxicolor. Next base: position 64,383,164 of record NC_068924.1, on the reverse strand, counting down.
CACTCCTATCACCTTCAGGGTTAGGATTTCAACATACGAATTTTGCAGTGAGGACACAAGCAGATCATAGCAGCACCGTCCCCCTCACCCCTTGCCCCTGCTGAAAGTGCGCTTGACCTCAAGTCTGCTTGCTGCCAGTGTCTGTACGTTTACCATCAGGCAACACGATTTCTCCAGGAGGACTTTCGTAAGACAGCAAATCATTTTGGAAGATTATTGTGAGTCAGGAGCTGGCAGTGGTGGGAAGTAGGTGGTGGGGAGCTTTTGTTAAATCTTCCTGTGCCTTTTGAGTATTCTTGAGTTTCCACTATTGGTTGGCTGGAGTTAAGGCAGAAGAAAGTGAGCCAAACTTCAGTATCTTCTATTCCCTACTTATTAACACCTAGTCAGGAGAGAAGGGCAACACTGTTAAGTGCAACAAGGTCTTGGAGATGTCTGTGGATTTCAGTTAACCAACAGAAGCTCCCCCATTCCCAACAAACCCAGATAGTCTTCGGCTGAATTTTGCTCAGAAGGTGCAGGAGGTGGAGGCTGCCTGAGCCTTGTCTGAACATTTTGGAGATCAGCGAATGGTGTTAGCACACATGTGTGTGCTCTGGGTTTAATTTATCAGTGTTACTGACTGTAAAAAAGAAAGCTAGACTTTACAGCACTGCCTATGGGCAAGCACCAACATTAGTGTTATTTAAAATACAGTAGAGAAACCAATAGTTATTTAAATAGCTTTAAAAAGAATAAGACTCCACTGGCTGTAAAATACTACCTTCTTGGGAGATCCATTTCAATGAAGAGAATTTTCCTAGGTCCTGAAAATATATGTTTAGGTGCAGTCTTCTCATGTCTGAGTAAAAGTGATTCATTTAGTCATTTCACAAACATTTATTGAATGTCTGCTATGTACCAGGACTTGTGCTCAGTGCTGTGAGGATATAAAGAAAGATGAAATTGACTAGGATCTTTCCTTGAAATTGACTAGGATCTTTCCTTCACAAGTCCTCAGGTCATTAAAGGAGATGAGACACAAAAATTAATTTACTACTGTACAGGAGACAGGGATCAAGACAATCCCCACGGAAAAGAAATGCAAAAAAGCAAAATGGCTGTCTGGGGAGGCCTTGCAAATAGCCGTGAAAAGAAGAGAAGCGAAAAGCAAAGGAGAAAAGGAAAGATATAAGCATCTGAATGCAGAGTTCCAAAGAATAGCAAGAAGAGATAAGAAAGTCTTCTTCAGCGATCAATGCAAAGAAATAGAGAAAAACAACAGAATGGGAAAGACTAGAGATCTCTTCAAGAAAATTAGAGATACCATGGGAACATTTCATGCAAAGATGGGCTCAATAAAGGACAGAAATGGTATGGACTTAACAGAAGCAGAACATATTAAGAAGAGGTGGCAAGAATACATGGAAGAACTGTACAAAAAAGATCTTCACAACCCAAATAATCATGATGATGTAATCACTAATCTAGAGCCAGACATCCTGGAATGTGAAGTCAAGTGGGCCTTAGAAAGCATCACTACGAACAAAGCTACTGGAGGTGATGGAATTCCAGTGGAGCTATTTCAAATCCTGAAAGATGATGCTGTGAAAGTGCTGCACTCAATATGCCAGCAAATTTGGAAAACTCAGCAGTGGCCACAGGACTGGGAAAGGTCAGTTTTCATTCCAATTCCAAAGAAAGGCAATGCCAAAGAATGCTCAAACTACCGCACAATTGCACTCATCTCACATGCTAGTAAAGTAATGCTCAAAATTCTCCAAGCCAGGCTTCAGCAATACGTGAACTGTGAACTCCCTGATGTTCAAGCTGGTTTTAGAAAAGGCAGAGGAACCAGAGATCAAATTGCCAACATCCGCTGGATCATGAAAAAAGCAAGAGAGTTCCAGAAAAACGTCTATTTCTGCTTTATTGACTATGCCAAAGCCTTTGACTGTGTGGATCACAATAAACTGTGGAAAATTCTGAAAGAGATGGGCATACCAGACCACCTGACCTGCCTTTTGAGAAATCTCTATGCAGGTCAGGAAGCAACAGTTAGAACTGGACATGGAACAACAGACTGGTTCCAAATAGGAAACGGAGTACGTCAAGGCTGTATGTTGTCACCCTGCTTATTTAACTTCTATGCAGAGTACATCATGAGAAACGCTGGACTGGAAGAAACATAAGCTGGAATCAAGATTGCTGGGAGAAGTATCAATAACCTCAGATATGCAGATGACACCACCCTTATGGCAGAAAGTGAAGAGGAACTAATGAGCCTCTTGATGAAAGTGCCTTTGATGAAAGTGAAATAAGAGAGTGAAAAAGTTGGCTTAAAGCTCAACATTCTGAAAACGAAGATCATGGCATCCGGTCCCATCACTTCATGGGAAATAGATGGGGAAACAGTGGAAACAGTGTCAGACTTTATTTTTTGGGCTCCAAAATCACTGCAGATGGTGACTGCAGCCATGAAATTAAAAGATATTTACTCCTTGGAAGAAAAGCTATGACCAACCTAGATAGCATATTCAAAAGCAGAGACATTACTTTGCCGACTAAGGTCCATCTAGTCAAGGCTATGGTTTTTCCTGTGGTCATATATGGATGTGAGAGTTGGACTGTGAAGAAGGCTGAGTGCCGAAAAATTGATGCTTTTGAACTGTGGTGTTGGAGAAGACTCTTGAGAGTCCCTTGGGCTGCAAGGAGATCCAACCAGTCCATTCTGAAGGAGATCAGCCCTGGGATTTCTTTGGAAGGACTGATGCTAAAGCTGAAGCTCCAGTAGTTTGGCCACCTCATGAGAAGAGTTGACTCATTGGAAAAGACTCTGATGCTGGGAGGGATTGGGGGCAGGAGGAGAAGGGGATGACAGAGGATGAGATGGCTGGATGGCATCACGGACTCGATGGACGTGAGTCTGAGTGAACTCCGGGAGATGGTGATGGACAGGGAGGCCTGGCGTGCTGCGATTCATGGGGTCGCAAAGATTAGGACACAACTCAGCGACTGAACTGAACTGAACTGAGAGACGAGGAAAGTAGATTCCCAACCACTGAACCACCAGGGAAGTCCTAAGACCTAGATAATTTTTGCATGTGTATGTAACTGTTGTACGGAGAAGGAAATGGCACCCCACTCCAGTACTCTTGCCTGGAAAATTCCATGGACGGAGGAGCCTAGTAGGCTGCAGTCCATGGGGTCGCTAAGAGTTGGACACGACTGAACAACTTCACTTTGACTTTTCTCTTTCATGCATTGGAGAAGGAAATGGCAACCCACTCCAGTATTCTTGCCTAGAGAATCCCAGGGACGGGGGATCCTGGTGGGCTGCCGTTTACGGGGTCGCACAGAGTCAGACACGACTGAAGCGACTTAGCAGCAGCAGCAGAGATGAGGAAAGGGAGAGCATTCCAAGTAGGGGTCAGTGTTCTGAGCAAAGATCCCAGAGGATGGAAAACAATATGGTAAAGAATTCACCTGCAATGCAGGAGACCCAGGTTCAATCTCTGGGTCAGAAAGATCCCCTGGAGAAGGGAATGGCAACCCACTCTTGTATTCTTGCCTGGAAAATTGCATAAACAGAGGAGTCTGGTGGGCTACAGTCCATGGGGTTGCAAAGAGTGGGATATGACTGAGCGACTAAGACTTTCACTTCACTTTCACTTTCTTGGAAAGCCAGAAAACTGTTCTGGCTCAGAGAGCACACGAGATGAGAGAATACAGCAGGAAAGAAGTATCCCATGATGTCATCAAGAGTTAAATGTTGATAAATCAGAACCCAAAGAATGATACAAACTTGGGGAACTGCCAAACAGGGGGCACAGAGGACAAGGTCAGAAGTTCAGCTGAGAGAGAACTTGGTAAGGGCTGGAGGAGATGTAATCTGTTTTAAGGTCAGATTAGAGGATGGGAAGAATTTCTTTCATGGGAGAGAAGGGCTAAGGTCATTTTGAGCAGAGAAATTGCCCTAAAAGCATGGGGATGAAGGAAGGAGGGAGGCCTGGACTGGGGAGTCCCTGGTTTGGCAAGCACAGAAAGATGGTGCTCTAGCTTCCTCCTCTTCTGGATGAGTGGCAGCCTGTGTGATGAAGGGCAGCCCCGGCTGTGGAAGCAGGCAGATCCAGGTTGGGCTCAACTCCAGCTCTGTCATTCACTCATTTTAGGGCACCTCTGGGTATCTCCCTGGCTTTGGTTTTCTTATTTTCAGAAAGGCCTTAACCAGGTTTCCCTAGTGGGGCTGCTGTGAGAGTTAGAACCTTAAGTCATTTAAAGCATCTTAGGCACAGGTCTTAACAAGTTTGTTCCAAGTTGCCTTGCCTTCTGCTTTGCCTTCCCAGGTTGGCTCCCTCCTCAGGAGCCCAGGTCACATCCAGGCACCTGTTTCTCTAAAACTATTAAATAGTTTTAGAGCAAGTTATTTTACCATGAAAATTTTGCAAAGAATTGCAATTCAGGACATGCAATCTATGGTGAAACATATGCATGTCTGGGGAACAAAGGAAGGGAGCCTGCTCTTATAGGAAAAAGCAGGGGACTAAGAGGGGCTGTTGTGAAGGAAAGTTCATTGGAAAAAAGTTCAAGTTCAGGAAAAGTAGAAGTTCAGTGTTGCATTTCTCATTGGCTGGGTTGTTGGCTGAGCAAGAAGAGTCTTCCCTGGGGAAAGTCCAGTAGTTGCACTTCCTGTTGGGAGTGCACGTTTATGCTTCTTCCTATGGGTCATGCAGTTGAACTTGAGTAGCAGGGCATGAGAGCACCCCCTCCGGCCTGCTGACTCCATTGTAAAACTTTGGCTGTGCCGCTTTGCTGCACGTGGCATCTTAGTTCCCCAACCAGAGATCGAACCCACGCCCTCTGCAGCCAAAAAGTGGAGTCTTAACCAGGGGACTGCTAGAGATGTCCCCTGACTCCATTTTAAAGGAAGTTCCCGTTTATTAATTAATAATGTTAATTTAATGATATCAATTAATAATGACAATCACAAGTAAAAATATTAATAAGTCAATTCACACACCAAATGGGGAAAGAGGAGAGGTAATGCCTTGGAACCTTCTAATGGCTCTCCCAACTCTGAGGAAATCTCCCAGAAGCCCCAGCAGGTCACATCTCATTCTGAACCACTCACTGACAAAGGCACTTCCTTTAGACCAATCAGGCCCTATCCCTGGAGCTAGGAGGTGGGGCATATTCCCAGCTCTGGGACGGGGCAGGTGGCTGCTACTGCACTCTTCGTTAGGTAGACTATCTGAAACACCCATTTCAGAGACACTGCAAAATTCTCCACATACAGTAGATTCTCAGGTTGAGGAGGTCACAGATAACTGGGCTTCAGGGGTCTTTTCTTAACTGTGCATGGGGTCATTAAACCTCTAATTAAAAGGGAGAGGAGAAAGTGAAGTGAGATGCTAAGAGAACCTGAACAGCTCAGAATGTTTAGCATCAAAATCATGTTGTAAACTTCCTTTGAATCTGTATTTGCTGATTAAAAAAAAATCTGTTAACATATCTCTCATCCAAGGCATAGCTGCATGCCCCTTTTCATTTCGCACTGAGAAGCTCCTGGTGTCTCGCGGGACATTCTAGAGTCCTTCCTGTGACCCCCTTGTGCCGCGTGGAGGTTTCTGCGTTGGGCCCACAGGGTCCAGTTCCCTGAATACAAATCTTAGCTCCAGCAGATAAAGGTCTCTCTCTGCCTTTTTCCTCATCTGGAAAAATAACAGTACCTAACTCTTCAGATTGTTTTGAGGATGTCTTCTCTGGCAGAGGCAGCCTGTTGAAGACAGAATTTGTGAATCCTGGGAGGCTGGCTGCTCTCCACTTCCTGCCATCTCATCAAAGAGCAGAACTTAGAACAGGGCCATGAGAAGGCAAGGAATGTGCAACTTAATGAAAAGCATGCATTCCATAATTTAAGGAAATTAGAGTATTATTACTCTCCAGCATAGCAACAAGATATAAATAGACACTAATAAGTAAAATTAGGTTAACTGATGCAAAAAAGCATTGATATGCTCCACAATAGGGTTACATTATAGAATTGTTTGCACCTGGTAAAGTCTGTTAATATACATGGACTTTCATTGTTGCATTGGGATGAAAACTTGTCGACTCTGCGGCCACTAGCTGTGTGATTTCAGGCAACTCTCTTTACCTTTCTGAGCCTTAATTTCATTGGCTATGAAATGAGACTAACAATTTCTTTCAATGAAGGACCAGATGAGGTAATGTGTGAAAGGGCTTTGAAAACTGGAAGGCGCAATACTTTCCTTAGGTAATTAATAAGTATTGTACCTAATAATCATCCACAATAAAAATATATTCAAGGAAAATGTAAAGACTCATTGTTTGAAACACCAATCTTAAAAAAGATCCATAAGTGCTAAACTCATGCTCTTCTTTACCATAGCATCTATAAGACATTTATTTTGCTTTTTTAGACACTGACTTTTTTACAATTAACATCACTTTTGGATCTCGTGGCATCTTCTTTAGGGACAGAACAGTAATTGATAAACTGTTTCAGACAGAAATCTGGAAGATCCAAGCTCCTGGATTAAGGTAACTTCCTTATAGAAGGTATTTTCTGTGTAAACATGAAAACAGGATTAAGCCAAGCACTTCCTTGTAGATAAGGAAAATCGATGCCATGTGGGCTGAAGTGTTTGTAGTCTTACTACAGAAATGGATGCACTATTTATACCTGTGAGTTGTGCTATCTCAGACCATGGCTCCTTAGCTCCTCACTGCCTGTGCACATAGCCATAGTGATAGTCAGTCACTGTGGGTTAAAAGCAACTAATGTCAGACCCCTGCTGGCCTAGTCTGGCACTGCATGGGCAAACACAACCTCCAGTTCCCATTAGTGAGGAAACTGGCTACAGGGACAGGAGACTCGAGATGCCAAGGATTCAGTCTTGTCTCACTTCACATGTAGGTGTCGATATTCATCAAAAACTGTGTCAAAATGGGAGCTAGAGGAAAGGTCAGACTTTACTTACAATAGCTCTTAAGAGGCAGCCAGGGATAATCCTCTCCATTCAGGGCAGTTTGAGGCTGGAATCTACCTGTCCCTCCAGCTTGTTCACGTCATTGCTAACGGCGCTTAGTATAGCAGTTGTTTTTCAATATGCTTTCCAGCTCAGTTGGTTGCATGCTCTTAACTTCTAAAGGGGGCAGAGGTCTTCTCTCCAGCTTTTTCACTTTGCCTCTAAAAGGCAAGGAGGAAGAACTCTAAAGGGTCAAGGTCAAAATGGAGTGCTCAAGGATATATTTAATGGGGCTTTATAATAGGAGGTAGAGTTTACAGGTATAGACTGCCCGAAAGGGGCTTCCCTGCTCTCTCCTCTTCTTCATGAAATTGAGATAAAATGGAGCCTGCCTGCAAGGAAAATGGGGTCCGGGGAGAGGATGTACAGGGTAACCCAAGGATAGAGAAAAAACACAAACAAAAACCTCGGATGAAGAGTGATGGCTCTTGTTTTGAGGAAGAGGCTGTTGATTAGTGCTCCTGGCTGGTAGAAATGAGACACAGCAGGAATGAGGGTTTACTTTGGAGGAGCAAAGGCTGGAAAGTGGCCAGGTGGCTGAATCGTGTCTGGCTCAAGCCACAAGCTAGTGTTTCTGGCTACAGGGAATAGGTAAACCCCAGGGAGAAGACCAAGGGATTGGGATTTCCGAGCCACAAGGGACGGGGAAAGTCATTTCACTTTCTCTGTTTTAGTGGCCAAAGAGAAGAATTTTTCTTCCTCTCATGGTAGGGAGCTCTGAGGAGCATTTCCAATGACCAGAAGTCAGGTCCTTAACTCATTTCCTTCGCCCGAGCGACCCCAGTGACTTGAAGGTCACAGGAAGAAGATGGGATTGCACTAGGAACCTGGGCATCCTTCAGTCAAGCCCATTAATCCCTTCCTCTTCAGTGTTCAGTTTGGCTTGAGTGATGCGAATCCATTCTTCCCACTAAAACGAATTCATCTCATTAGCATCTCAGAGAATATCCTGTGATTGCAGGAAGGAAATCTATGATTGCCAGTCTAAATACAGAGGTCTCGGTGATTTTCAAAAGAATTGTTGGCTGAGCTGAGCAGGCGGTGAGAAACCCACCTCGATTTTCTGTAGGGTAGTCCTCTACATCAGTGGTCGCCACTAGGGACTGGTTTCGTGGAAGACAGTTTTTCCACAAACCAGGGCTGGGAGGATAGATTGGGGATGATTCTAGTGCATTATATTTATTGGGCACTTACATCAGCTCCACCTCAGATCATTAGGCATTAGATCCTGGAGGCTGGGGACCCCTGTTCTACACTGAAGAATTCTAAAATAGTTAGCTAGTCTTCTGTTGATGGATGCTTAGGTCATTGCCAGACATTTGCCATTAAATACAATGCTACTTGGACACTCTCATGCAAAAAAAAAAAAACACCAAAAACCAAAAAACTTAACATGTCATATTTCTTTCAGTTAGATTTCTAGACAGAAGATTAAATATAGCCGAATTTCCTTTCCAAGCCCTTTTCCTCCCCAAGTCTTTGTTATCCTTCATCAATCAATTTATTATAATAATGCTAATATTAATCACAACTACCTTATTTCTTGAGGAGTTACTATGTGCCAGGCACTATAGTAAACACTTTCCATGTATATTCTTATTGGTCATCTCATCAACCCAGAAAGGTAGGTTCTATTATTATCCCCATTTGAGAGGTGAGGAAATAGAGGCACAAGGCCTGTAAGTTACTTGGATAAGTGACTTATAAATGTGAGACCCAGCCCAGGCATTCTGATCTATTATTTCACTCAAAAAAGAACCTATCTTTATTTTAGAAAGAGAGAGTTTGGGTAAAAGGTACAGTGAACTTGGCCACCACTGCAGGGAAAGGAATCCAACTGGAAGCATATTATTGGACGCATCAGCATCTTGAGTCTTCATTAACAAATCTTTGGGTTTGGTGTTAGTACAAGGACCCTAAGCTCAAGGTCACATGAGGATTTCATTTCAGCTGTGCCTACAAAACCTCTTTTTGAAAATGCATAATCCAATTGACCCAAGTAGTTGTTTCATTTAATCTCTGCAAAACAATTGAAGTGATTTTTCCCCCTCAGTTCCCTGGCTGTCTTGTTGTTCTGTTCTGTCAGGCTAAAAGACCCTGAAATGAGATAGTGGTAAATCTGGTTCAAGGCCATAGGTGATGTGCATTCCTAGGAACAAACTTCTTGAAGGACGCACAACATCACAATTAGAATTGGGGACCACTCAGGCAATTGCGTTTTCCAGGCATGTTCGTGTCCATGAGCTCCTCTGGTGATGCACCTTTGTCCCTGGGAGAGAAAGGGTCAGAAGCAGCTAAGGAAAGGGGTGAGAAGGAGGTGGCAGAGGAAAGACAGCTGCTCCAGCAAGTGGGGATATTTATTCCTTAGTGTTGAGCAGTGCCCTCGTTACATTCCAGTGGATCTAATAATCGCCTCAGGAAATACCACCTTGTGTCTCTTCTTTACTTGGAAGGGCATGAACCCTATTAGGAGACAGCCTGTGACCACACGGGGAGTGTCCTGCTTGCTTTCTATCTAAGGAACAGTGTCATCACTGAACCATCAGCCAGACGACACACACACATGTGTACATGACTCATGTCCACTCGGCTAGGGGTGAGCGCCGGTATCAAAGTGTCACTCAAACTGTAATGAGGTAGAAAACCATACTTTCAAGAAGTCCGTTCAGGGAGATACTTGTGTGGAACTGCAAGGGTTGCCCTAACAGCCATTTGGAAGTGGGTGGGACGAGACCCCAAAGAGTAATTTGGAATAACAACAGATGGTCTTTTCTAAAAAGGGGAGTCAGGGCTTTTGAATCTATGAGTGTGTGGAATGCAAGTGGGAACTGTCTCAACCGCCTGTGCACCACACTCAGAGAAAGGTGCCCGCCACCCTTTCCTCTAAGTACATGTTGACCTCATACCTGAAGAATGGCAATTTGGAGGGGTGCCAAGCGAGTATTCTTCCCAATGTGCTCACATTTTCCTCCAGTGTGGCATGCACGCACACGCATGCACACACACACACACACACACACACAATACACACACATTCACTGACATCTCCCATTCCTGTGCTGCTGCCTGCCGCACTGATGCCCCCACAAATGCATCTGAAGGTTCAAGGCTAAAGCGCCAAGGAAGGCATTTGAGAATGGTCCATAGTCAACTCTGTTAGAGGCCAGACACAAATGCATTTCTTTACTGACCTTAATTTCCCAGTGCTGGAAATGGATGTAACTGTTAAGCTGGGAACAAAAGGGCTGACCTATCCACAGGGCTTACTGAGCACCTTCGCCCTGATGCTTGCTATGCTGTTACAGTTCAGTTCAGTTCAGTTCAGTTCAGTCGCTCAGTCATGTCTGACTCTTTGCGATCCCATGAATCGCAGCACGCCAGGCCTCCCTGTCCATCACCATCTCCTGGAGTTCACTCAGACTCATGTCCATCGAGTTGGTGATGCCATCCAGCCATCTCATCCTCTGTCGTCCCCTTCTCCTCCTGCCCCCAACCCCTCCCAGCATCCGAGTCTTTTCCAATGAGTCAACTCTTCTCATGAGGTGGCCAAAGTACTGGAGCTTCAGCTTTAGCATCAGTCCTTCCAAAGAAATCCCAGGGTTGATCTCCTTCAGAATGGACTGGTTGGATCTCCTTGCAGTCCAAGGGACTCTCAAGAGTCTTCTCCAACACCACAGTTCAAAAGCATCAATTCTTCGGTGCTCAGCCTTCTTCACAGTCCAACTCTCACATCCATATATGACCACTAGAAAAACCATTGCCTTGACTAGACGCACCTTTGTTGGCAAAGCAATGTCTCTGCTTTTGAATATGCTATCTAGGTTGGTCATAACCTTTCTTCCAAGGAGTAAGCATCTTTTAATTTCATGGCTGCAGTCACCATCTGCAGTGATTTTGGAGCCCCCACAAATAAAGTCTGACACTGTTTCCACTGTTTCCCCATCTATTTCCCATGAAGTGATGGGACCAGATGCCATGATCTTAGTTTTCTGAATGTTGAGCTTTAAGCCAACTTTTTCACTCTCTTATTTCACTTTCATCAAGAGGCTTTTGAGTTCCTCTTCACTTTCTGCCATAAGGGTGGTGTCATCTGCATATCTGAGGTTATTGCTATTTCTCCCAGCAATCTTGATTCCAGCTTGTGCTGCTTCCAGCCCAGCGTTTCTCCTAGTGGTCTCAATTTAGTGGCTGGTGTGGCTTTTACTTGTCCCAACAGTAACCCCAGAAGGCAGCCTGGAAAAGAGAGCCCACGTGTAGGGGAGAGAGAGAACCAGAGAGAGAGAGAACTATAAATATGTAGGGAGAGCGAGCAGGAAACACAGCTTGGTTCCAGCTGGTGCCACTCTGACAAGGAAGCTTGCAGAAGGCTGAATGCTAATGTCTGCTCCGGACCGAGACTAAGAACCCCAGCCTATGCAGTGCTTCTCTTCGGTATCAAGGAAGGACTCTCGGGGCGTCTCCTAGAATGTTCTAATGTGGACTCTTGGGCCAATAAACAGACTTTCTCTTCTGGGAGAGTGTGGCTAAAGCAAGGCAGAAGCTTAGGTTTCCCAACAGCCAGATGACCTTAGGCAAATCATTTCATCTCTTTAGACCTCAGTTTTTTCACCAGTTAAATGAGATCAGCTGGGCTCAGCCCTAAATCAGCGCTTCCTAAAATTGTTAGAGGGAATGCCTTAAAAGAATACCCTACTCTTTCTTGAGGTTCCACAGTGCAACTGAATGTATGAGAAGGTTTGGGAGGTCCCACAAGAAAGAAACCTGCTCAGCATCGTCTAGCCCACTCTTCCACTTGCCCGTCTACTCAACTCCTGCTGTTTGCCATGGTTTATGCAATCTGGTGTCAGTCCGCTCAGCCTGCGGTAACACCGCACCATGAACTGATGGCTCTTCAAGAGGAATTCCTCCATTTCTCACAGCTTAGCAGGCTGAAGTCTGAGGTCCCAGCCAGGTCCTGGTGAGGGCCCTCCAGGGGGCTGCAGAATGCTGACTTCTCCTTGAACACTCACGTGAGCGCTCACACTCATGACCTAATTACTCCATAAAGGAGTAACACCATTACACTGGGGGTTAAGATTTCAACATAGGAATCTGGGGGTATCTGGGACATTACGCCCAAAGCATTTGGGCAAATGTCACTCTCATGAAGTCTACATGAGTCTAATTCTCCTGGGTAGCCCCAGTTCGGGTGCTCCTCCCCACCCTGTGCTCACACATCTGCATGGACACGTCCACACACACACACAGGAAGGAGGGTTGGGATCCTCGGAGGAAGCATCTTTCCATTCGTGCTGTCACTTGTAGTTTTGTTACGACCTTACAATGTTAGAGCTAGAAGAGACAGAGATCCTCCAATCCAGCTGACTCTAGCCAGCATTTTACGAGTATTGAGAGCGGGAAGCTGACCTGCCACATGCTGCACAGCTTGTTAGTGGCAGAGCAGGGCTGGCCCTTAGGTTTCCTAACTCTCTTCCCTCTTCTGAAGGAAGGTACCTTTTAATGTCACCAAGCGCATTGGGCACTCATGCTGGGGTAGATGTCGCTAAAGGTGTTGCCCAGTTTTCTGCATCAAGATGTAATCTCTGGAGTAACTACGGATACGAATGCTATCAAGATGTCAGTCCACAAATATTTTTGAACATCTATTTTGTGTCAGGCAGTCGGTAGTACACGGGTGAACAAACAATACAAACTTTTAAGAGGTACAGATATGAAAGTGTAGTTGGGCAGGTGTGTAGAGAGGGCTAGGAAAGTAGCCCCCAGGGGAGCTAGAGGCTGATGAGACAAGCCAGTGTGGAGCAAGCGGAGGACAGGCTCCATCCACAGCCCCAGGGCGGGCTCCATTTTGACGAGGGATTGTCATCACAATACAGAGTGGTGAGCTACCACTTATTAAGCCCCTCCGATGTGTCGGGGACTGTCTAAGCCCCATAGGTAGATCCAGCTGCTTATTTAATTCCTCAGACTTACTTAAGAACAGAGCCAGTACTAGAACCCAGTCTGTCTGCTTCTAAAACTAGGTCTCAGGAGGAAGCTCATTCCATTTCCTGAGGACAGAGGACCACACAGTGTTCTTTATCCTGGAGCTGTAACACTGGGGTTAAGTGGTTCTTAATGTTACAGTTTCGCCCTAACAATTTAGGGTACATTTTGCTTTTCACTTCATTTCGACACTGTTAGGTCCACCCTCCAGAGACCATCCTCTTCCTCAACAGATGCCACACAGAAAATCAATTACATCCTATTATCTGATGCCAGTTTTGTTTATACCCTAGGAGGGAGAAAAATGTTTTTATGAGTGCAGACTTTATTTTTTCCATTCTGTCCCCTCCCAGGAGGGAATTTCAATATTTCTTCTGAAACCAGACATTGTGTGGGGGTTTGGAGTGGTGAGGGGATGGATACATACCCCACCTTATTTATTTTCTCTTCTGTGGAAGGGTCTCAGCTGTTTTTCCTCCCAAATTGAATTCTCTTACTCTTGAAGAATGACCCAAGCAAAGAAATTTCCCAAACATCTGAAATCTGAGAATTGGTGCCTGGAATCCATGAGGCTCATAGTTTCCAGATGGGGAGGCCGGAAGAAGAGGAGGCGGAGGAGCAGAGGAAGGAGGGCGGGAGGATGAAAGGCAGGGGGAGCCTGAACTCTGGCTCACTCTGCCTGCCCCGTGAGCCAGGCCAGCCTCTCATGTGTTCCGCAGGTCTGCCATCTGATGGCGTGCCAGGCCCGAAGAAACGCCGCAGTCATGCACGACCTCGTGAGACCATTCCAGTCATTACTGGGAAGTAAGTCATCATAAAATTGTCTCTTCTGAGGGCAGAGACTGGCTTCTGGAGCACAATATGAAAGAAAGCCCATGGCCTGGCTATCAAGAAGGGCATAAACACTCCAGATGGATTTTCTCACCATCTCAGAAACTGCAAAAGACCAGACGCTTCTACAAATCTTGGCTTCTCTACACCACTTAACCAGATGCAAGAGCGGACCCCCAGGTGACCTAATTCTTCCTCTGCATGTCTTGTCCTCATGCCAGAGGCGGGGAGAGAGGCTTAAAAGGCAACCTAGCTCTGAGTAAATGAACAGGCAAGTATAGATTGGCCATCAGTGGGCTAGGTACAGCCTCAGAAGGAATACCCTTTTTTGATCAGACAGGCCAGTATCTCAGGCCAGACAGGCCAGAGGGAAAAAGGGAGCTTGGGGAAAATAGATCACACCCACCTGTTAGCAAATGGGAAAGTGGTTTAAGTGCTGAGGAAAAATACCCATTTTTATTGTTATCAGTGGTTTCTTTACCATCATTTCCACCCACAGTCACCACACTAACTCTCACCACCACCACCATCACCCCTGCCCGCCGCCCCGCAAACCAAGGAGCAATCTTACTTTTCTCTCATGGTTCTTCCCACTTGGAACAGGCTCAGTGTGACCCTGGGATATAGTCATACAACTGGGTCAAAAGGTCCTAGAAGCCTGAACGTGTGGAGAGAACCCAAATACAGATAAGTTCCTTCCAGTTAACACCTGCAGTTTCCAGATGTCCTAATAAAAATGGTGAGGCAGCAAACAGCCACCCTTAAGCCAGAGGACTACACCTGGACTCAGTGTTTTCAAGAGCCAAGCATTCAAGCTCCTCATAACCTGAACTCCTGGCCTGAGACATGTAAATGTTGAACTACTCTCTGGCTTTGGGAGAGAGAGCAGGCACGGGTGAACGTAGCCTGTAATGGCATGACTTCAACAGACCATTCATCTCACCCTGAGGTATGCAGGGAAACTGCCTGCCTCCTCAGACTGAGCAGTGCCCAGAATTTATGAACTTCTTCAGAGTATGATGTGAATCTGGGGTCTGAGCCAGGCATTATCATCAGGAAAAGGTGGACAATTTCCCTTTCGCTCCCCTCTCCTTTTCCTATTGCTGACTGTATTGTTCAGACACAAGCTACCATTTAATCTCTTCTGCTGCTAAGGGTGTTACAGAATACTGGTTGCCATGTAGTCATAAAAAGTACTCAAGTAAAAGAAAGAGTGAATGAAAGAAAAGAAAATAGAAAAAAAAAAGTAGCAAATGACAAAACTCATCATTACTACAAGCAAAAATTAGATAGGCAGGGAAAAATCCTTGCCCATATACCAGGTGGAATGCAGTTGATTAACTCAGATCATTTCTATCTATAATCAACATGGCATGTGCTTTTACAATCATGCAGTGTTGAAAGAAGTGCGTCTTGGAAGAAGGGATAGTTCCAGTCCCATGCTTATAAATTTCTTCTATCTTAGGGTCATCAGATGAGGGCTGAGTTGCCACAAAGTGCTCAGTGACCCATGGGAAATGAATCATGTTGCCATTCTAGGGCTTAATACATGCATTACATCACTATTAGGAGCAAACGACTCTGGTGGATGGCTCTGACGTGGATTAAGGTCAAAAGTGGCCCTGGAGACCAAATTCCCTGATGAGAGTTTGCCACACAGCTCCATGTGTCCTTTGCTTCTGAATTCTTTCTTTTCCTAGCAACAACTACTAAATACCAGCTTCCCAGGCTGGTTTTATGAGGTTTATTCTTCTTGCAGCAAAGAACTGGAGAAATACAAGTGAGACTCTGTTATTACAGGTTAAATTGTGTTATACTCAACTTGTGGAGAGGGTCCAGTTTCCTTTTATTATACCCCAATTTTGCTGTAAAGACTGTTGCTTGAAATAAATGAGCAATTGACAGGGGGTTAAACATAACAGGGATGCTTAAGTGATTTTTATGGTAGCAGTATTTGTTGTAACAGAATTTGACCTGTATTCTGGTTATTAGTTTTACTCATCACATTGGAAACTTGGCACTTCCATTGTTCATGCCATTATATGCAAAGCACTGTAGCATGAAAGTCACTTACAAAGCTATGAAAAGAAACTCTCTAATCACAAGAGGCTCCTGGAACAATAAAACCTCGGGTAGGGGGATGTTTTGTTTTGTTAAGCTAAATGTTCTGGATAGTCCCAGGTTTATTCCTTTAACCCCTAAAAAGGAAATTAGTTTCATTCTTTTGTACCATTTGTGATAGAAATATTTCTAAAATTTGATATGGAAGTTCTCGCTTTCTTCTGAGCATAGTTTAGTTTCAGGGTCATCATTTTGAGTATAATTACATGGTCCTATGATATGAGCGTTTAGAAATTGAGATGTGTAAAGAGCTATTTTTGGCACTAAATGCCACCCTGGAGTGGTTCTTGAACTCTTCAGTCTATTTAAACTTTTTGTGTGTGTCTTCTGTATTGCCGTCAGCTCTTTTTCCTTCTTGATTTAAGTTTCTGCTAGATATCTGTTTCCCGCCCTTAAATTTAATCTGCGGTAGTCTTGGAAACCAGACAGCAAACATTTACAATTATGTGTGAAACAGAAATAAATAGGTTCTGCGTAGGTGCTTTATGGAGAGACAGATGGCCTTTCTCTTATGTGTTTGCTTCATGCTATTTATTTCAACTCATCAGGAGCCTTGTCTACTCACTTCTTAGTTCTCAGTCATTTTCGAATGGGTCCAGCCAAGGTTTCAGATCTTTCCAGTTCTGCCTCAATTACTCATTGTCAGACCACTTGTGTTGTGTATTTTGTTTAAGAAGTAGGGATAGGTGAAGCTGGCTGAGCCCTAGGAAAATGAGTTGTGACTGACTCCCTAAACTGGTGTGAAGATTGTGGACCATTTTGGTAAGGCAAATCGTATGCTATGGCCAAGATGGCTCAACTCAGTAAATGAACTATAAAACAGACAAGCTCCCTTTACAGTCCCTTTCCAAGAATATGCAGCTGGCCTGGTGTCAAGCTGTTGGAGACGCCTTTAAGACGTTTAATTAAATGACAGACTCGGTGCCAGAGATGGCTGACTTTGGGTATTCTAAGAGTAAAGCCCAAGAAGCCAAGGCTTTGCCTCTGCTGGTGATTTAATGATTTATGACCTTGGAAGAAAGGAGATAAGGCAAGTCTAGTAATCCCCTCCTTCCGGAAGTGCAGTTTCAGGCCGGAGAGGATTTCACTCTTCTCTTTAGCCTTCCTTCTCTCACTGTACCTCTGCGTTTCACAAACTGTATAAAACAAGGCCTAAAAGGACAAATTCCTTTGCCCCAAGGCCACACTGCATGTGTTTGTGGGGAGGATGTGCATGGGTGATGTTCACTGGCATAAGGTAGAATCAGTGCAGCTAGGAGAGGAGACATTGAGAGCTGGGGTTTTATGTCAATTCCTGCTGATATGCTTAGTCACTCAGTCGTGTCCGACTCTTTGTGACTCCACGGACTGTAGCCCGCCAGACTCCTCTGTCCATGGGATTCTCCAGGCAAGAATACTGGAGTGGGTTGCCATGCCCTCCTCCAGGGGATCTTACCAACCCAGAGATTGAACCCAGGTCTCCCGTACTGCAGGCGGATTCGTTACCATCTGAGCCACCAGGGAAGCCCAAGTCAGCCAGATCTGGGTTTAAATCCCACCTTTTCATTTATTGGGGTGTGACCTTGGGCATAGCTTTTAACTCGCTGATGCCTGAACAATAAAATAGAGAATAATATCAGTGTGATGAGAATTAAATAAGATAATGTAAAAAGCAATGAGGACAGTGCCTGGTCTGGAAAAAGAGCTCAGTAAATGGTAGCTATTATTTAACAAAATGAATGGTTTAGCCTGCAAGACTGTCACATTGAACAAGGAATTAGTGCAGACACTCCGCTCAGCCAGTTATTGACTTTGTTTCCTTTTCTGTGACGTCTTCTTTTTTTGCTAATACCGGCAGCCTGACTTTCAGCCGGGTGTACCCACCTCTGGTGTCTCGTTAAGGCCAGGAGATAGTCCAAACCAGCTGTAATTTCACTCTTTTATGAGTGTGAAGGAAATGGGGCCACCTGTAAGTTGGCCAAGCAAAGATCAATGAGACAAAATAAAGAGTTGTATCTATCAGAGGGAAAGACGATAAAATGAGAAAAGGCTGGGGCAGTGGGATGTGGTATTGAGTTGCTGGCACCAGGAAGCAAGGAAGAAAACCTCCAAACACACTGTGGTTTGTTAAAACACCAAGACTCCCAAGTACCACAGTGCTTGGCAGCCCCATCTCACCAAGGCAGAAGTGTCCTCAGCAGCTGGGGAGGTTATGAGAGATGGGAGGAAGTGGGCCTAATGGTTACTCCAGGAGACAGAGAGTCTGATGGCCTGGCTCACTGGGTGACCTTACTTGCTCTAGAACCCTTACTGGAACAATTTCTCCAAAGTTCATACAGCCCCCACCTAACTGAAGGGGTCTGATTGAGACAAATCTGTTAAAAAAGTTGTTTCAGAGCAGGGCTCATACAAACACTCTTGCTGGTAGGTTTTAAAAACTGAATTTTAATACCTTTAGGTAGGACTTGTACTTTCTAATTCATACAGTATCTACTACCTTGAGTTTTCACATTTTGCCTCTTGGTTTTAATGCATCCTTGGCTCCTAGTATTACAAACTGGATGAGAACTGCTTCATTTATAACTTAATTCTATCTCTTCATCAGTTGTATCAAATGTGTACTTCTAAGATTCCCCAAAGATGATTTTGCTGGCCTAACTGTAATTTGCTCTATGAAATTTTTTTTTCCCTAGAAAATATGGTAAAGATTAAAGTTTTCCCACCCCCTTGGGCTAATCCAAATTGTAAAGCTTTAACATTATTTGAAAACATCATTCAGGACCAAGCATTCTTTACTTTATAATCTACTTTGCTCAGAAAATTTATTGTAGGCATGGATCGTTTCACTTTGAGGAGAAAACGTCTCTTTAAATAACTATGATTTTCAATCTGTCCTTCTGCAACTCCCAGAGACCTCCTAAGTCACTCCAGAGAAGCCAGGACGAAGGAGCATCCCATCTCTCATAACCAAAACACCATCATCTACAGCATGATCATGGTTAAGAGTGCAGATCACTGTGAATATTTACACCTAGCACGTCCTTTGTGCAAAACTCTGAGAGACAAATGGTATTTCCAGGAATAGTTTATTGATTTCCAAATGCACAGGGGCACCGAGTCCAAACATCCTGGGATAGCGGTAAATCTCTCTCACAAGATAATTTACAGCAAGAAAATGATATACTGCAACATTAACTCAAACGTATAATTCCCTTGAAAGATTGAGTGTTCCCTTGTTTAATGTAAAGGGTGAAAGGGGAAGATGACTCAGGAGGGAATGTGACAATGTACAGGAAAACAGGCAGAGGACGATGGATTCGTTGGTTCTCCCCATCCACGAAGTGGGTGCAAGACCGGTCACTGTAGAAAGACGCCACTGATACTCCCATGAAGGATAAATCTACTGTCCCTCAAGGTCATACCAAGCCCGCATGATATGACCTGGCCCTGTGGTATTTTTGCACCAGTATACCACAACTGTTGTAATTAATTTATTTTTATTTTCCTGCTCTGGCACCGGTTCTGCTGTTTCTGGTGTGTTCTCGGGCCTTATAGCTCTTGGAATGAGCTGGCATGGGACTTCCAACACACTGTTGGGTAAGGCAGTATTAATGAGATCTAAAGTCTCCTCTATAGGCCTTTTTTTGTTTGTTTGTTTTTCTCAGGGCTAGGCTGAGTCCACTCATAATGAGATCGATTTGGTTTTTTAATCAGAAGATTTTAGATGTGCTAGGCACATAGTAAACAAGCAACTGATTTTCTTATGGAAAAGCATGTGTCGAACAGCTATTATGTGAGTGTGCCAAGGTACGGGCAAGAGAATATTGTCTAGGTGGAGGAAAGAGCTTCCTAAGCCCTACCACTCTTACCAGTTATGAATTCTTCAGCCATGCCCTCAGGCCTGACTGCAGTGGTTAGACTCCCAGGTCACTGAAATGGCTGGGTATCCAAATTTCCCGTATCATTAGACCTCCTGGAGTAGGGCTGGAGTGTAAATTCCTTCAGGGCTGTCACCTTGGCTCAGCTTTAGGAGCTGACAACCTTTGCTGAGGCACTGCTCTTCCTATAAGCATCTCTTGAGCAAGCACCACGGCTCCATTACCTGGTGACGCTTGTGATCAGAGCCGGCAGGAACCTCTGCGTGGTATGTAAGATAATGAGGGGACTGCTCTGCAGTTCCCTTGGTTGTTAAACTGAGTGTGTGTGTATGTGTACATATACACATCAGGTATTTGCAGGGACGTCCATATTCACTGGACTTTGAATTGCCGCATCCTCACAGGGCACAGACTCTCTAGGTTTACTAGAATATGAAGATTTCCTTTGCAGCAGCAGGCATTTTCAAATAGAGAGTGGAACACTGCTCACTTTCACTATTTCTGAGACGTTCCACATTCCTAAAGGCCTAGAAACACTTTATTTATGGGCTGCGTGCATGTTCAGTAGTGTCTGACTGTGAGCCTGGACTGTAGCCCGCCAGACTCTTCTGCCCATTCTCCAGGCAAGAATACTAGCACGGGTTGCTATTTCCTTCTCCAGATCTTTTCCACTCAGGGATCGAAGCTGTGTCTCTTGTGTCTACTGCATTGGCAGGCAGGTGCTTTACTAGCTGAGCCACTGGGGAAACCCAGTAACTGGCCTAGATGGCTCCAACTCCCCCTTCTTTATGAGGGATGGCACCAAAGAGGAAAGGCCTCCTCCCATTCCTGGGGGCAGGCTCAAGTCAGCAACATGTACTTAATGTATCTGCTAAACTGGAAGAATAAGGCTACCCTGATGCCATTTCTGGGCCCAAACTACTGCCATGAAATGCCACTGTGAAAAAGAATCCTTAGAGTGGAATGGTCAGACTGTAGCAGGGGAACCCACAGTCTTTTCTGTATTTTAGGGATATATAAGAGTTAGGAAGGGAGAAGGAAATGGCAACCCACTCCAGTATTCTTGCCTAGAGAATCCTGTGGACAGAGGAGCCTAGAGGGCTGCTGTCCATAGGGTCACACAGAGTCGGACACGACTGAAACAACTTAGCATGCATGCATGCATTGGAGAAGGAAATGGCAACCCAC
Source organism: Budorcas taxicolor (assembly GCF_023091745.1). NCBI lineage: Eukaryota > Metazoa > Chordata > Mammalia > Artiodactyla > Bovidae > Budorcas > Budorcas taxicolor. The sequence continues at coordinate 64,362,154 of NC_068924.1, read as the reverse complement.
TCCAGTATTGTTGCCTGGAGAATCCCAGGGACAGCAGAGCCTGGTGGGCTGGCATCTACGGGGTCGCCCAAAGTCATACACAGCTGAAGCGACTTAGCAGCAGCCGCAGAGTTAGGAAGAGCCAGGTACAAAAATCTGGCTCCCATACTTTCTAGCTGCATAACTCAAGACAAATAACTCTTACCTACAAATCTGTATTATCATCTGAGAAATGGGGCCTTGGTGCAGGGTCCTCAGTATTTAAAATCATTTCCCTATTTGGGCTGTCAGAGCAGAGACTCCAGGCACTTCTTGGAATTGCTCTGGATGTAATGTCACCAAATCAAAGGTCAGACCTCCTTGTAGCCTCGGATATCCAACCTTTGGAAGGCATCCAGGGATTGCTGTGAGGACCCAATTCATTCTGAAGACAGTCATTACCTGTCTCCCTTGCTGGCATCTCCCTAGGGATGTCTGCAAACCCTGCAGCCAGGCAGGACACAGTTTGGAGCAACTCTACTGACCTGGTAGGAGGGAAGCCTCCTTGTGCTGGGGCTTAAGGCCAAGCAGCCTTCTCCAGCTTTGGGGAAGCTGGTGCCACTGCAGGCAGCATCCTAGCTCTTGCGTTGATAGATGCTGCCGGCAGGAACTCGGGAGCCTGGGCAGAAGCTGCTGTGCCGTGTTTAATGCTTCCCTGGTTAAAGTTTTATCAGGTACTGAAGACAGCGGGAGCCCATAAAGCAGATCTGAAATCCTTTCTAGGTAAAAGGTAAAGTGCTTTCCTCGAGGATTATAGAGATATGATAATTTATTGAGACAGGCTGGTATGTATTTTTATATTCCCATTCATATCCATTGCATAAATGCCTGGGTTTCCCAAATACTGATTTAAAGTAATAGCTATGATCACTTATGGAGGAGCCAATAAGCTGTCGATTGCTAAGATAAGGCTACCACTTGGAGATTAAACAATGGTTACTGGGGAAAGACAACACAAGCTTCCAAATCCTACAGTCTTCTTAATCTTTCGATTTTTTAAACTCTTTTTGAGAGTGGCCACTGGTCTTCCTTTAAAGGTAGTTGCATTGGATGTGCCTGGGGATGTAATTAGTGGTCTGCCAAAATCTCCAGTTTTTTGTGGGCAGAAAGGTAAAGCACCGAACATGTCTCAGCCATTTGTTGGCCACCAGTTTAAGAGAAAAAATTAAAAAAAAAAAAAAAAAAAAAACAGCCCAAACTACTCTCAGCCCCCAGTGTCCCTCATGATTTAGTAAGCTGGGGTACTCTTAACTGAGAAGCGTATATGCCTGGTAGCTTCCTGGCATCAAAGAAATAGTCATTTTATAGCATGCACAGGATTGAACAGTGATATAAACAGGATTCCGACAGTAAGCACTATTTCTACCTCAAAACCACTCTGCACACACACATCAGTTGGCCCTAAAGCTTTGTTGACAGGTGTACAGGTCACAGGCAGGCAGGCAGGAAAAGAGGAAGATCCCCCAATGCAGGCCCCTGTGGTTCTGCCTCAGAAGCACTAGGAGTCTGGGTCCTGAGTCAGCAGAAGCCCCAAGGCTCTTGGATGTACGCAGTTCCAATTGTACTTCTCAGAAGCGAACACCCAAATACCACCGACGGCAGAGGAGGGGGAACGCACAGCCCACTTGCAAACAAAAGTCCTCTGCGAAGTCTCCCGTTTTATCTTTACAGTTTATGTATATGAACATTCTATTTCATAATGTAACTGTGTTTGTTTTATCCGAAAATAACATCATGCCCTGACTCCAAAACATTTGTTCAGTCAAAACTGCTGCTGCGGAAGATGCATGCTTTTCAGTTTCCATTTCTGTGTTCCCCAGTACATCACTGCTTAGTTGGAAGTAAAAAGCTTGGCTGTAAGGAAATGTGATTTGGAGTGGGGAGAGGCCAGAGTCCAACCACCGTGTGTCTCTGCTCACAGCGTGTAAGAGGGGAGAGGCAGTGGGTGGGAAATGACCTGGATGTGGGGAGTGCTGGGGCTGGAGGGGTCCTCCCCTAGAGTGAAAGGAAGGTCTGTCTGCCAGGGGGTGGAGCTCAATTCACACACCACAGAGGGCCAAGTATCCTCCCCACTCTGCACTGAAGCCAAATCAGGCTAAGCTAGGGGAAGAGGAGCAAAACCTACAGAGCAAATTCCCATTTGTGACACACATTCCAGACTTTCATGATGTGATGAGACCCATAAAACCTCAGAATCCACTCATATAATTCAGGTTCCGTCAGATCCTTTACTGACTATTTTGGAAACCTAGGCAATTTGAGTTCAGAAATATTTATTTCGATTTCAACTTTTAATCAGATCTTTTTGGTTCCCCTCTCTCTTTTTTTTTTTAAAGTCATTTCCTTTCTACCTCTTCAATCTTTTTTTTTTTTTTTTCATTTCCACAGGATTGAATTATGAATCTGAAGTCCAGGATAACCTCACGTACTAAAAATATCTTTATATATTTCTAACTTTTAACTCTGTCGGTTTTCAAGCCATCCATCTTAATTCATGAAACCACATTTTCACAGATGTATAATTGGACTTGTAGAGACTAATTACATGGGTTGATTCAGCCCTACTTTCCCCCTCATTTATTCCATGCTTCGATATGAATAAAGTGGGGGGTTATTAGCAGGGAGGGAAACAAATCCTGACTGCCCTTCAAGATGATTTCAGCTCCTTCTTAATGAAGTGGTACTGTTTGGGTATACACCATTACAGGGACTGGCTTTCCTGAGGAAGTTCAAAGCAGCTGTTGAGGGAATGACCGAGGACCCTGTAATTGCTCCTGGTGGAGCACGGGGGCACTTTTCCTTTTCCTGCCACAAGAGAATGAGAAGCACGGTCAGTAACAGTAAAGCTGGTCATTCCCTGGAGAGCTCTGTGCCTGCTGCGGGTCTGGGGAGGCATCTGGCGGAAGCACGTTGCTTGCCGGGCAGCCTTCACAGGGGTCAGAAGCCGTTGCACACACGCCGTCACATACGCACAAGGGGAAGGAGGGGTGTTCCACCGGGGGGGACAGGCCTTCATGTGTCCTCGTCTTCATCGGCACCACTACAAAGGAAAGGAGAACCAGTGAGTTCAGACATCACAAGATGGGAGGTGCGCCTGTCTACTGACAGCAGGCATAGGCTCTGCCATCAGAGCCCCCTGGATTCCAGCCCTCACCCTACCACTGCGGGCACTGCGGCCAGCGGCATGCTTCTGCACCTCTCCATGTTCTGATTTCTTTATTTGACTGCAGAGATAATGATGATAATGAAACCTACTTTCTCAGGTTACTGGAGGAATAAATAAGAAAATACAGGTAAAATGCCTGTGCCTGGTACACAATAGGTGAATAGCTATTTAAGGGAACAAGTGATTTGTCATAGTATTTTTTTTTTTTATTGTAACTTGACAAAATAAATAGCTGGTAAAAATTGGGAGTCTGACTCCCCCTAAGCCTTAAAGCCAGGGCTTCCTCGGTGGCTCAGTGATGAAGAATCTGCCTGCCAATGTAGGAAACACAGGAGATGTGGGTTCAATCCCTGGGCTGGGAAGATCCCCTGGAGGAGGAAATGCAACCCACTCCTGTATTCTTGCTTGGATAATCGCATGGACAGAGGAGCCTGGCGGGCTACAGTCGTGGGGTCACAAAGAGTCAGATGCCACTGAGCACACACACAAACCCTAAAGTCACCTACTGTTAGAAGAGAAAAGCAAAGAGAAGCTGTCATTCTGTACACCCAGTGGCACTTCTCACTTGGAATAAAACCAAGATTTCCATTCATGCCACAGGGACAGTCACTGGATTCAGGTATCACCGCCTCAGAGAAGGTCCCCTATCTCAGTCAGCCTCCTTGGTCATGTCCATCTCCATCTTATTTTTTCATAGCCCTTATCACGTCCTATAAATCATTTGCTTGCTATTTATGCCTCCCTCTACCCCCGCTAGAGCATAAAAAGAGGAGCAGTACTGTCTATTTTATCGACGACTGTTTATCTGGCACTAATACTGTGCTACACATACAGAAGTGTTCAATAAATAGCTGTTTCTAAAAGGGAGTGAGAAATAAAAATGGGAAGGGAGGGAAGAAAGGTGCTGAAAAGAGCAGTCATTCAAAGCTGCCTTGATCAGGGCATCTTGGGTGTTGGTGGTATGTCAGGGGCCAAAAAATGAGTTGTGAGTCTTAGAAGCACAGCTAGAAGCTCAGCTGCTCAGGGTTAGAGCCTTGCTGGCTTGGTCCTTGGAGAAAACACTGTTGATAAAATACTAACGCAAGAAAAAGGCAGGGTCAGTAAAAGCCTTAGAAAAGTAGCAAACTTGCCTGGTTTCTCCTCGTCCACCACTTCTAGGGGTCACTATCCCGAAAATAAAGGATGAGCACCGACGAATTGATATGTTTGAACTGGGGTGCTGGAGAAGACTCTTGAGAGTCCCTTGAGATCTTCATCACTGAGCAGGCAGATTCTTCATCACTGAGCCACCGAGGAAGCCCTGGCTTTAAGGCTTAGGGGAAGTCAGATTCCCAATTTTTACCAGCTATTTATTTTGTCAAGTTACAATAAAAAAAAAAGCAGGGGATCAAACTAGTCAATCCTAAAGGAAATCAACCCTGAATACTGGGAGAACTGGAAGAACTGATGCTGAAGCTGAAGCTTTAATACTTTGGCCACTGGATGTGAAGAGCTGACTCACTGGAAAAGATCCTGATGCTGGGAAAGATTGAGGGCAAGAGGAGAAGCGGGCAACAGAGTATGAAAGGGTTGGATGGCATCATCGTCTCAATGGGCATGACTCTGCGCAAACTCTGGGAAACACTGAAAGACAGGGAAGCCTGGTGTGCAGCAGTTCATGGGGTCATGAGAGTCAGACATGACTCAGCGACTGAACAACAGCAACGTCCTGAAAATAAAAAGAGCTTGATCAAGTGTGCCGGGGCACCAAGCTAAGCGCTCCTCACCCATTCTTTCTATTACTCCTCACAACAACCCTAGGATGCAGGGACTACTGTTAATATTATTATGTTCCCCATTTGGCAAATGAGGAAAGCGAAGCTCTGAGAGACGTAAAATCCTCGGCCACAGAGTAAGGTCCACGTCCTTGAAACTTAGGGATTAGTTTTGGCTGGAGAAAGTCTCAGAGTCAGGCTAGGATACTTGGAAGGGAGGGAAAATCTCCTTCCTTTGGTCAAGACAGGAGTTAGGAAGAAGAAAGGCCTGGGGTGCCTTAGCTCCCAGCTATGACCTAGAAATTTGTTTTTTTTTTAACCTCACAACAGATTATCTATGTCTATATAAAATCAGGGCTGTTTTGCATCCACTTGGGAAAGACTGTAAGGGAAAAATACCCTTAACAACAGACCTGTAGAACTGCTGCTCAGGGCGAAAGCACCTTAAGACACGGAGCCTGAAATTAAGGCAAGTGTACTCTAGGAGCCAGATCCAACCCAGCAACCTTCACTATCCAAACTCTGCCCTATTCCATTTGCCCTATTCTATTCCCTCTTTCTGCCTGTTGTCCAATCTTGGGAGGAAGGGTGCACGCTTGGAGGGGCTGGTCAGTGAACTGTCATTAAGGAGCAGTGTTTGGTGGCATCCGTCCCAAAGGGAACAAAGGGTCTTTCATGACAGTGCCTTGGCAGAATCAAGGCACAGTTGGAACTGGCGCCATAGTCTCCCCTCTGGTATTATATCCAAAGCAAGCTCAATGTTCTTTTGTCCATTTTCCTTCAAATATGAGAGGTCTAGCATCAGCGTGTGCCCTTCCCTTAAACTGCGGCTCACTTTTTAGCATTCTTAACTTGAGATACATAGTTTAGAGGGTTCATGAACCTACTGAAATTGTATACAAGATTGTGTCTGTGTGTTCCTTGTCAGACAGAGGCCATAATTTTCATTATACTCAAAAAGGGGTCAACAACCTCCCAAAATTAAGTATAATGAAATTATAAATAAATTTAAGTTCCTTTCAAGTGGCCAGGTCCCTTACTATGAGACATGCGGAGTTGACTTGGGGAGAAGATCAGAAGCCCTGGCTGATAAAATCTTTTCTCATTATCCTGAAAGAGGTCTGTTATGGGGCCTGAATGACCACGCTCACATCACAGTTTGAAAGCATAAGACCTTGGGATTCTAGCACCAACTCTTTCGTGACCCCATGGACTGTAGCCTTTCAGCCTCCTCTTTCCATGGGCTCTCCCAGGCAAGAATACTGGAGTGGGTTGCCATTCCCTTTTCCAGAGGATTTTCCTGATCGAGGGATTGAACCCACGTCTCCTGCATTGGCGGGCAGATTTTTTACCACTGAGCCACCAGGGAAGTCCACGCCACTGATTAATCTGACTGTATACTCTGTATTAGTCAGGGCACTAGGCGCAATGAGTAAGATGAGATCACCGCAGTTGCCCTCATGGACTTTACAGTCCAGTAGGTGAGGGAGGGGGAAGCGGAGGGGAGGGATGAGGGGAAAGAGAGAGAGAGATGGGGGGTAGAAGCAGAAACATTTTTGTCCAGAATAGCATCTTCAAATAAAGCATCTTCTTTTTCATAGTTAATGACCGGGCTTTTATACAATCATAAAGAAGAAAAAAATATAACTGAATCTATAGCACAGAGCTCTGTTCACCTTGCGTGTGATCTCTCCTGGAGAGTCACACAGTATAGCTGGTGTGAGATATCATCTGAATGCTCCTTCTTGACTCTCTATATGAGCTGATCTGCGTTCACAGGATTTTATCTTAGTCTGTAGGAGCCTTTACTTTCTCCAAGGGAAGAAACATGGTCTTCCATCTTAGCCACTTATCATCCTCTGCCCCTCACACTGGATTTATAATTGGAGTGATACTCAGAAACTTTTTAAGTGTTTGTTTTGTTGCTGCTGTTTTGAGAATAAACTAAGGGTGTTAGATGGCCCATTCTGCAGTGGATATTCACCACGACAGAAGCAGCACTATATAATGGCTTTGAAGTCACCAAACCGAACTAGGTTGAACATCCCACTCACTCTGGCACTAATGAGCTGAGGGACTTGGGGTGAGCTGATCAGCCTCTCTGGGTCTCAGTTTCCTCGTGGTAATACTGTATATCTTACGGGCTTACTGTGAGAGTTCTATGCATTTTATGCCGTATAAATACAATGCCGGCTCCCTTCTTCACCCTGCCTTTCCAGAAGCAGCACCTGCCTAACTTTCCTTCCATGCTGCTCTTCTAGCATCTGAGATGCTGCATTGCAGAGCATGTGCGCTCCTGTCCCCAAATGTCCTTAAAACATCCTTTAAGTTCTGGAGTGCGACAGTCTATCCAGAGACAGACCTATGGATACTGAATAGAAAGAAAGGCTGAGCTCCCTGCTTCTGACCCTTCTGCTTGACTCAGTCATGTCCGACTCTTTGCAAACCCGTGGACTATAGTCTGCCAGGCTCCTCTGTCCATGGGGATTCTCCAGGCAAGAAGACTAGAGTGGGCTGCCAGGCCCTCCTCCAGGTTCTGTTTGACAGATCTCTAGAAAAGTCAGTCCCTTAAAAACACCGGTGAGGACAGACACTGTGAATCTAGTTCACTGGCCTCAGTCACAGACTGGCCCAGTTAGAGAGTGCTGGTGTTTCTAAAGGCAGAGGTTTTGAGACCAGGGTACACATGCCTCTGTGGTACCTAGTGATCTTCCAGGAGGTTATCTGCTGCTGCTGCTAAGTCACTTCAGTTGTATCTGACTGTGCAACCCCATAGATGGCAACCCACCAGGCACCCCCATCCCTGGGATTCTCCAGGCAAGAGCACTGGAGTGGGTTGCCATTTCCTTCTCCAATGCATGAAAGTGAAAAGTGAAAGGGAAGTCGCTCAGTCGTGTCTGACTCTTCATGATGGTCATGGCTAATTCAAAAGAAATTAATGTCCAGATCTGTACCTTCCATGTATACCCTTTCTTAAAACCGACCTCTCCCAGAACATGCTTGTATCTACAGGTTCTGTCTTCAGTCACTCACTTTTTACAGTCACCTTACCTCCCCCTCAGAAAAGAAATGCATACCCCTCATCCTACTGAATCTCACCACAGGACAATTTTAAAAAGCCTTGCTTCTATGAGAGCAGGGTAAGAAATAGTGAAGGATATAATCTTTTATTTCATTCGGGTAGTAAACTCCTGACAAAGCTGTGTGCCTTTATCTGTCTATCCACGGATCTAAGAATTCATATTCAGAAGTCAGACACTTGTCATGAAATGTGTACTAATATGTTCATTTTTAATTGAAAAAAAAAGAAAAGAAACCAGACTTGGATCTGACAGAATGCAAAACTGATTTGGCTGGATGGTTTGACCATTTAAATCATCTTTGCTCATGAGAGTATACAGCGGATCTTGCCTATAAATTTAAAAAGCTGTATCTGTAGTGTCAAAGTTTTGACAAAAATGTATATAAAGCAACACAATATGTCAGAAATAACATCCTTTTCAACTATATAAACTTGATGTATAATTTGAGGAGTTAAAATGGGCAAGAAGATGCATGATTTTTTTTCTAAATTATTTTGGGGGGTGTAAGAACAAAAAAAATAGCTAAAGGAACTGAGAATTTCTAAATTGTGACTGGGTGAGTGATTTGACATTTAACACCTGCTGGGGGTAGGGCTCCAGGTGACAGAATGCGACTAAGAAGCCCCGCCGGCAGACCGCTGTGTCTCCTCTGCCAGCGGGGTGCACCTCCCCAAGAACAATCCCTTCTGTCTTGTGCTTGTGAAATTGAAGGCATTGTTAGAGGCAGGCCACAAGCCCCTGTCCTATTGAGCCTCTCAACATCCGCTGATAAAGTGATTATGATGGAAGAGTGTTTCCCTGCCTGACAAGCTTTTAGACAGTCTATATAGACAGGCAGCTCAGATTTTCAGCTTCCGTCCCCAGAGACGGACACTTATACGAGGAAGTTAATAAATGAGGTGGGTAAGTACTCTGATCTCGCAAGTTACTTTCTTTTCCTGAGACTATAATACAACTTAATTTGATTTGGCATCACTTAACACTGCCGAGTCCTTGGCTATTTATTATTATTGCTGTGAAAAGATTTTTCACTCATGAAGATGGAGAAATTAAGAGGTATCAACAAGAGAGGAAAGCTAGACTCAGCTGGAATTCCAAACGATAGATGTGGTGTTCTTCAAAAATGAAGCCACGCAGGTACTGTATGAGCAACTAATGGGAAGTCTCCATTCACCATCTAAAGCTGCAGTGGCTCACTTCCAGTGAGTGCGTGTTCAGCCCAGCTGGGGGATGGGCCAAACACCCAGATCAGAAACGCTCCTCCACCAGCCAGAGGACAGCTGCCACTCCTGTCTCCCAACACACCTGTCCCAACAGCCTAGGATGCAGGTGAGGGGGTTACTGTGCCAGAAGGAATCAGAACTCATATAAGTAGCTGCAGCCATGGTTTTTCCAGTAGTCATGTATGGATGTGAGAGTTGGATATAAAAAAAGCTGAGTGCTGAAGAATTGATGCTTTTGAACTGTGGTGTTGGAGAAGACTCTTGGAGTCCCTTGGACAGCAAGGAGATCCAACCAGTCCATTCTAAAGGAGATCAGTCCTCAATATTCATTGGAAGGACTGATGCTGAAGCTGAAACTCCAATACCTTGGCCACCTGATGCAGAGCTGACTCATTGGAAAAGACCCTGATGCTGGGAAAGATTGAAGGCAGGAGGAGAAGGGGACAACAGAGGAGAAGATGGTTGGATGGCATCACCAACTCAATGGACATGAGTTTGAGTAAGCTCTGGGAGTTGGTGATGGACGGGGAAGCAGGGAAGCCTGGCGTGCTGCAGTCCATGGGGTTGCAAAGAGCCGGACACGACTGAGCAACTGAACTGTCTGACTGACTGTAGGACTAATACAAATTAATTTTAAGAGATATAAGTGTAAATTTTAAAGCGATACACATATAAAGCGAAATGTCCTAAGTTTATCCTGGGATAACAGAGAAATACATGAGAGGACCCCACAGTTCTAGTCCTAGCTTTGCTGTGGGACCTCATTTCCTCATCTGGTGAATTTCACCTTAATGAAATTTACAAAATTTCAAACCAAACAAAAGTGAAGCTCCTTCCTGACTTACCACTTGCTGGGCTAGTTAATTAGCTCTCACTTATACTGTTTTTTCTCTTCCTTCCTGTGCACTACCCTCTTGCTCATGCTTCTCCAACTCAACCTGAAGGCTGACCTCAAGTGTTCAAGTTCTTTCACTTCTTTTTCTGGCTGGGCCCAAATACCAGGTTGATGAACTGTAGTGCTTGCTCAAGACCTAGGGCAGACCCTAGTTCAGTGAGCTCTGGTAACCTAATTCATCGTGGTTCTTGAAGTCTAAAGTGGCACCAGCCTTGTTGCATCTTTCTTTGCAAATTACAGGGAACAGGGAGAAGAGCACTTTCCTCTCTAGATCCCTTCATACTTTATCCCATGAATCTTCTCTCCTTCAATAGTAACCACTGTTCGCAGATGGGTGACTTCATGTTCTAGGCACTGGGCTAAGCAATTTATATATACAGTCTCACTAAACCCTGATAGTGACTTTAGAATACGTATTATTATCTCCATCCTACAGATGAAAACACTGAGGCCAAGAGCAGCTACATGACTTGCTTGAAATACACAGCTTGTAAATGGTAGATCTAGCCTATGAAGATTCCAGGACCCTCAGATATGAAACTGCACTCGTGTAAAAGGAAAGACATAAACCTGATCCTCTGACCCTGGGGCCCCAGATGGTAAGAGACAGCCATTTAAGAGCTCTAGGTTCAATTTTTACCTGAAAAATGAGATGATAATTATCTACCTTCAAGGGTTGCTGTAATGAATTGGAAGGTACAAGCAAGTTCTTTTTTAAGATGAAAAATTTCCAATTAAGGGTAGGATGACTATGGAAGGAGAAGGAAATAGACACTGGGTTTGTCTCTCAGCCCTCACAGCTGCCTCTGCTCCTATAGACTGATGTAGGTACCTCTGAGAGAGGCTTGGGGTTCCAGTGGCCACAGATTCACACACTGACCACAGTGCTAAGTTTGATCTCTATGCACCCTGCAACCTGTTTATCGTTTGACAGGTGGCTGCCCTTCTCACACTCCACAGAGGCTGTGTGGGTGGTGGCCCTTTTCTATGGAGGACGGACAGGCACCAGCAGGCCTGTTCAGGCAGTGCCCTTTGATAGGGAGACCCCTGAACAGAAGTACCGGGCAGGCTTCTTAGCCTGCCAGCGTTCCATCTGTTCTCAGAACTCCCTTCTGTAGGACCGAGTCTTCTGCTACTGCTGCTGCTGGATTTATAATGGAATTAACCCCAACCATTTTTTTAAATTAAAAAGTAACTTTTTGTTTTTTACTGATCTGTACTTTCTGGAGCAAACAAGTACTGCTTTTGTAAAAAGGGGGGGAAAAACCCATGCTGTTATCCACTGGTGATTAACACATAGAAATATATTCATTTATACCCCTCTGTGCATGCTAAGTCACTTCAGTCATGTCCTACACTTTGCCGACCCCCTGGACTTTAGCCCGCCAGGCTCCTCTGTCCATGCGGTTTTCCAGGCAAGAATATGGGAATGGGTTGCCATGCCCTCCTCCAGGGCATCTTCCCGACCCAGGGATCCAATTGGCAGGCGGGTTCTTTACCACTAGTACCACCTGGGAAGCCTCTATACCCCTCCTACGCATATGTAAAATCATATATTTCAGTAAGTTCTTTCATAGTCTACGTTTTTCTTTCAACTATCAATCCTGAATACTGTTCCTTATCAAGAAATACAGTTCTATAAGGTTATGATTCATGATTAAGTTGTACAGATTTATCATACCTAATATTGGACACAAATTATTTCTACATTTTCACTATTACCTATATACGCTGGGATCCATATTCATATTGGTGAATCTTTAGGTTCACCCTTAATTATTTCCAAAGAAAAAAACTGCCTGAAGGGAAACTCCTGGGTCAAAGGAAAAAATTACAAAGATAGTACAGAGGGTTCCAATATCTAGTTTCCTTTAACACTATTATCTTACATTAGTGCATTTGTTAGAATGAATCAGCAAATTTGGTATACTAGCTTAATACTTATATAAACTAGTATTAATACTTATATAAGTATATATATACACTTATATAATATTTAATATAATATTAAAGTATTGATATAAGTATTAATACTTATATAAACATATATCATGTCTGTATTTGATTCAGATACCCTTAGCTTTTTCCCTAATGTTCTTTTTCTGTTCCAAATTTCACTCAAGATACTACTTTATATTTAGTCATCAGGTCTCCTAAGCCTTGTTTTGGCTTTGACAGTTTCTTAGACTTTCTTGTTTTTGATGACCTTGACAGTGTTGAGAAGTGCTGGTCAGATATTTGGTAGAAGTCCCTCATTGGGGATTTGTCTTAAGTTCTTCTCATGGTTGTGGGTCTTAAGAAGGAAAATCATAGAAGTAAAGTGCTGTTCTGATCCCATCATATCAAGGGCGCGTGCTATTGATATGACAGTGCTGTTGATGTTGACCTTGATCACCTGGCTGAGCTAGTACTTGTTAAAGGTTTTCCACTGGAAAGTTACTCTTTTTCCCCCTTTACCTACTGTACTCTCTGAAAAGAAGTCATGATGAGCAGCTACACCTAAGGAGTGAGGAGTTATGCTCCCCTTGGATGAAGGCAGAGTATCGAAAATCATTTGAAGTTTTCTGAACATGAGATATGTCCATTCTTCATTTATTTATTTATGGATCATTTGTTTACATCAGTATGGACTCACAGATACTTATTTTTACATTTGGGTTATAATCCAATGCTACTTTATTTTATTGCTCAAATTGTTCAGCTTTGGCCTTTGGGAGCTCTTGTACTAGTAATAGTCCAATCCTGTGACCTCTGACCTACCCTCATCAATGTGAGGTTTGCTTTGAGGTTTTGCAGAAACACTTCCTTACTTTCTGACACTACAATACTATAGCCTCATTCTCTATATTTCCTGTCCCAGTCCAAGAATCAGATATTACCCCAACAAGCAAAGGATATGCATTTTTAAGAGTATTTGATCTATTGTTGTCAAAATGTGCTCCAGAAGTCATTCCGTACTGATTTACAATCATTACTCAAATAGGAATGAAAATGCCCATCTTTCCCCCACCCTTGCCAACGTGGGGCAGTTCCAGTGACTGTGGGGATGAGATGGTGTGTGCTTCTTCTCTCTGCATTAACTTCTATGTTACTATTTGGTTTTCTGTTGAACATCAAGAGGGAAATGCCATGCGGGCTGTAAGCTCTCCCTTTTCTCTGCCCATCTGTTGGTCTTCCCCAACCTCCCCTCCCTTCCACTACTGCTGGATTTCACATAACTGATGACCTCCTGTCGTGAGGGCTGAAAGGAACTCTTTCCAAAGCCTCCATTAGGCCCTGGGCAACTCCAGGGGGTAGGGGTTTAGAAGCAGAAAATAGCTCAAGGGTTTACCTTCCCTGCTTCCTGCACCTTCAGGAAATCCACCTGACCCAGTTTCCTCATCTTTTCTTGGCAAGTGCATAATAGAAACCAAATCTCTCTCAAGCAGTTTCCTTCCACAGAAATCTTAAACATAAGATTTAATAAAATGCTGGACTTCAAATTTCCTGTTGCCTCAGCTGCTGTATCTTACAAGTTACCAAAGGGAGAGGAGAAAAGATCAATAAATTAATACACTCTTGTTATAAATCTCTAATCTCTGTATGAATACTAGGCTTTTCCCCCCAGATGTCCCATATTAGCTCTCAGTAGTTTTGAGTCCCAAGATGACTTTAAATTGAGGTCCGGAAGTTGTAGAAAGTTGGAAACTGGAAGCACACCAACTCTCAGAATCTACTTTTCATGTCTCAGAGGGTTATGAATGTGGATTTAAGAGTTAGGAACACCTAGGTTTGAGTCACAGCTTTGCCATTCACTAGTTGTGGGATTTGGGGTTTAATGCTCCTACCTGGAAATGGAAGACAACTTAGTACCTACCTAGCAGAGTTACTGGAAGGATCAGCTGAGGATTAACGTAGAGAGAGACCGCAGGACCTATGCAGAGAGAGCTGGGCATGGAGCCTGGCACCTAGAAAGTGCACAGTACATTGTATAGTTATAGATGAAGAAATCAAAGCTAAGAGAGGCCACAAGTTAAATAGGGCCTCTATTGAATATGAGATGAATTGAACACGAGTTTCTGGTTCCTGAACATATCATCATATTTGCAAGCCTCATTTTCTCTAAGAATGGCATTTATTAACAAGAGAGAAGAGACAACGCCGCTGTCACACATGCATGACAGGCATCATTCTGCCACTTGAATGGGTTCAAGATTGCTTCTCAAGCTTGTTCTCTTGGTGTTTGATAACAGGCTGTTGGCTAATAACAACAGTCAGCAACTATAATTTATCGAGTGCTTTATGTGTGCCAACCACTGTGCTCAAAATCTCCCTATTCCACTGAGTCCGCCAGCGAGTTCTGTCCACTCCCTCTGCACTTCTATCCTGTGGCTGTCCATTCCTCTTCTCCAGTGCCACCATCTCCTGCTTGAATGGCTGCAGTTGACTTTGGACTGGTTTTCCTATTTCTGTTCTTACTTCACTTCTGTTTGGTTTTCAAACTGCACTCAGAGTAATAGTTCGTAAGTGCACAACAGATCAAGTCACTGCCCACTTAAAAATCCATCAATGGCTTCCTAAAGCCTTGGAATAAAGTCCCTGGCCTACATGGTTTGGCCCCTGCCTGCCTCTCTGACCTATTTCATGCCACTTGCCGGCCACACTAGCTCTCTCTTTGCCTCCTCAGATAAGCAGAGCTTGGTCCTGTCTAAGGCTTGTGAGTTTGCAGTTAGGTCTCAAAAGCTTCCCCCCTCACGGCTTGGAATGACTGGCTCCTTAACGCTTAGGGCTCAGCTCCAATGTCACCTTTTCTGAGACTTTCCCTGACCAAGCAATCTAGAGTAGCAGCCCCACCCCTGTGCTCTTCCATTAGATTCTCCTGTTGTCTTCACAGCACTGATCACTACCTAACATTGTTTCGAGATGTAAAGGTCCTTAACTATTTTGTCCCCTGCTATGTCACTGGTACCTGATAATGAGCCTGGCACCAGTGAAACTTCAACACAGTTATTCTGAACGAATGATCAAAACAACCCCATAAAGAATTACTGTTCTAGAAACATTCCAAGTCTCCCCAGGCAACTTGCTGGTCTTAGAGATACTGCCCAGGAATCTCATGGACAGCTTACTCACAGGTGAGCCTGGGATCCATTTCTTTCCTAACTCTCACTGTGATCACCAGGCACAAATAACCACCGGGGACACCAGGTGTGGATTAAAATGCTGTATCATGAGTGATGCTTATGTTTACAAATGTCTAAGCCTTACTGGTAAAGAATGTGCATGTTTGATGGACAAGGAATGCTGTGTCACTAAGGATAAAGCAGAAGCAAGTTCATGTCCAGTTCCTCCCAAGCAAAGAAACCTGTTCAGTTCAGTTCAATTGCTCAGTCGTGTCCGACTCTTTGCGACCTCATGAACCGCAGCATGCCAGGCCTCCCTGTCCATCACCAACTCCCGGAGTTCACCCAAACCCAGGTCCATTGAGTCGGTGATGCCATCCAACCATCTCATCCTCTGTCGTCCCCTTCTCTTCCTGCTCTCAATCTTTCCCAGCATCAGGATCTTTTCAAATGAGTCAGTTCTTTGCATCAGGTGGCCAAAGTATTGGAGTTTCAGCTTCAACATTAGTCCTTCCAATAAACACCCAGGACTGATCTCCTTTAGGGTGGACTGGTTGGATCTCCTTGCAGGCCAAGGGACTCCCAAGAGTCTTCTCCGACACCACAGTTCAAAAGTATCAATTCTTCGGCTCTCAGCTTTCTTTACAGTCCAACTCTCACATCCATACATGACCACTGGAAAAACCACAGCCTTGACTAGATGGACCTTTGTTGGCAAAGTGATGTCTCTGCTTTTTAATATGCTATCTAGGTTGGTCATAACTTTCCTTCCAAGGAGTAAGCGTCTTTTAATTCCACGGCTGCAGTCACCATCTGCAGTGATCTTGGAGCCCAGAAAAATAAAGTCAGCCACTATTTCCACTGTTTCCCCATCTATTTGCCATGAAGTGATGGGACCAGATGCCATGATCTTAGTTTTTAAGCCAACTTTTTCACTCTCTTTTTTCACTTTCATCAAGAGGCTCTTTAGTTCTTCTTCACTTTCTGCCATAAGGGTGGTGTCATCTGAATATCTGAGGTTATTGATATTTCCTATCCTCCTTACAAAACAGCTGCATGTTTGGCAACTTCCAGCCTTCTATAATCCAGCTGTGAGCTGACTCAAGGCAGGTTTGGATTCTAAGGCTTCAACTGTTTGCCTCTCACCCTAATGGTCTATGGAGGGAGAGTCGTCCAGGCCAAAATGGAAGTAAAGGGGAGTTTACTCACTGCCCCTCTCCTTCCCGTGGTGAGATGCCAGCTGAGGTGGAGATCTGGAGTGGGAGAGCTGGGTGGTTCCTGTGGTTGTAGTGATGGTACAAAAGCACACAACTAAGAATCAGAGACGTGGCTTCAAACCTCTTTCCAGTTGCATCTAAAGTGCGACCTTGAGCAGTGGGGGGGGATGGGTACATGAATATGTATGGCTGAGTCCCTTTGCTGTCCACCTGAAACTATCACAATATTGTTAACTGGCTATACCCCAACACAAAATAAAAAGTTTTAATAAAAAAATTCAATTAAGCCCTGTGATATGCTATGAAATCAAATGCAAACTTCATATTGAAATCATTTACTAATTCAATTATACTAAACTTATCAGAATTATTACATGTTTTGCTACTTTTAATACATAGTTTTCTTCCTATCTGTATTTCAAAATTTGCATAGAACATTTTAAAGACTTTTGTAAACTCTGATATCAACATTTGAAAATTTTTTATTTTAAATTTATATTCTATATTAAAAAATTTGTTGATGCTTGAAACAAACTATTTTATTAAAATATCATTCCCGAAGTAAAAGTCTTTTGAATTGTGAAAAAAAAGAAAAGCAGTATGACACTGAGTGAAAGGCCTCTTTAAAGTTTCCATGTTTGTTTGTAAAAGGAGGACAATGATACCTGTAGAAGTGAGCTCGCTCAGTCGTGTCCGACTCTTTGCGACCCCACGGACTGTAGGCCACCAGGCTCCTCCATCCATGGGATTCTCCAGGTAAGAACACTGGAGTGGGTTGCCATTTCCTTCTCCAGGGGAACTTCCCGACCCAGGGATCGAACCCGAGTCTCCCGCATTGCAGGCAGGCACTTTACCCTCTGAGCCACCGGGGAAGCTGTAAGTACTCACTAAATGGATGCTACCATTATTTACTAATGGGCTTCCCTGGTGGCTCAGATAGTAAAGAATCCACCTGCAGTGCAGGAGACCTGGGTTCAATCCCTGGGTTAGGAAGATGGCTTGGAGAAGAGAATGGCCACCCACTTCAGTATTCTTGCCTGGGGAATTCCATGGACAGAGGAGTCTGGCGGGCTACAGTCTATGGGGTAGCAAAGAGTGGGATATGACTGAGTGACTAACGCTTTCACTTTTCACATTATCTACTAATAACCCTAACCTTAACTGTAACCCTCTATAACAGCACCACCACTCCATTTTACAGATGAAAAAAAGTGAGAAGTAGAGAAATGAATGACATCCCAAGGGCAGAGCTGGAATACAACCAAGGCAGGGCCCTTGCTTTCAACCATGGACAGGGGACTCAGTGCTGAGTGAAGGCAGCTATGTGGAGGCATGTGAAGTCAGCTTGGCTGCATTTATTCAGCCAGGTTACTGGTAATGCCTCAATACCAGTAGCATAGGTTGTAAACTTTGCTGACTGCTAAAGACTTTGCCAAGGCTTTGGCAAACTCAAATCCAAACCAAGTACTAGAAAACCACCCCCCTGCCTAGAGGATCCCAAGAGTCTCTTTTTAAAAAAAGATACAGCTAGACGTTTTCAGTTTTTTCAACCACAGCCAGTCTGTGACTTCCTTGTAGCAAGCCAGCTGCAAGTCAGCCATTTCCCTCTGATTCTCACCTTGGTTCTTGTGAGCTTCAGCAAACAGCCGTACAAAAGGGCCCACCCCTAAGATACCATCGCCTGGACAGAGTCTCTCTGGGTCAGACATCAGTTTCAATTTCAATTCCACTTGTCTTGAGGTGACAGGCACCCAGGTCCTATTTAATTAGGCTGCATAGAAAATATCCTTCAAGGCTTCAGCTGATTTTCACTCCACCCCACTAGAGAAGAAAATCAGTGTTAAGTCGAGATAATGCCCCACTGTCTGCCTTCAGGGAACTGGTGATGAAGGTGGTCTGAGGGATGTCTGCTCAGCCTGTGCAGCCTGCAAGGGGTTCAGGGATTCAGCACACCTTTCCATGGCTGTATTGTAAATGTCAGTCTTTGCTACTTGGACTCCTTGGAGGCTGGATCTGATTTTCATTCACTGTTTACCCCGAGTGTTCACCAACATGCCTGGCACTTATGATGAATCTGGTGATGGGTACACAGTCTCTCTCACAACCTGCCTCGGCCAAGGAGAAGGGAGTCAGCTGGTGAAGGGGGCGGTAGGGAAGGTTGACCTTCAAGTAGAAGCTAGGTGCAGCAGGAAAGCAGATTTTCCTCCTAGGATTGCTAAGATCCACCTGCTAGGAGAACGCCTACAGGAGGTGGTGTGACATGTTAGGATCGCCCACTCTGGAGGAAGACCAGAATTCCCACCCAAGCCCTTCTGAGCTGTGCGACTATGGCAAAACAACCTCTCTAAGTCTTCATCTCCTTATCTGCAAAACAGGGAGCCATTCATTCATTCACTGTCTCAGTGAACAAATGTTTATTGAGTATTCACAATATATTTAGGTTCTGTAACACATGATAGCATGATAGTAGTGAGCAAGACTGACAAAGTCTGGTTTTCATGAAGCTTAACTTCTATTAAGAAATAAGGGAGTTACACAAATTAATGCTTTCAGATGGTGCAGAGTACTATGAAGACAACAGAGCAAGATTCTGAGACAGCAAATGACGGGTGCATGTGTGTTGAGGGGCAAAAGTATCGGGGTCTACTGCTCAGAGTCGATGAGTAGTAAGTGAGATAACAGACGTAAACGAGTCAGCATCCTCACTAACAAGAAATGAGCCCTCAGTTGAAAGTCAACTGTTTCATGTTACTTCATCCTGAGGTCAGCTGCTTTTTTCTCAGCTCACAGCGGCTGAGCCCCTGCTATAGGCAGGTGAGGGGAAGGCAGGGCGGAATCAGATACGAGCTCAGAGTCGGGCAAAGAATGTAGCCTGTGTGTTATGAGAGAAGGAAGAAGTGGTAAGTTCCACCTACAGAGTCAGCAAAGGCTATCACTTAATGTTGACAGATGGACTGGTATGATCCAGGAAGACTATGGGGCCAGAAGAAGGGCATGCCAGGTGGAGAGAACAGCTGGGAAAAGTTCTTAAGGATGCAATACAGCTTGGCATGTTCAGGGAGCTGTGAAAAACTCAGAATGGCTAGAGATCGAGTGCAAGAGGGCACGCCGAGAGGAGAAGCATCTCATCAGCGGCTCCTAATGGTTATCTTCATGGGTCTGAAGTCTCTCCTAGGAGATGCGGCGGGGGCTGTGGATGGGAAAGAACAGGAGATGAGAAGTTTGTCAGAGCTCCATATGGCGTCTACCATACTGCTAGCACTCCGCTCCAAAACGTGAATAAGGGCTATGTTGAAAATGTGCAGCCTGGATTCTGTGTGACACTCCCTCTGGCAGCACAAACAGATGTTTCGAGGAGGGGGAAATCCAAACACCCAGTGGTAACTCAATATAAATCCCGTGCCGGTGGAAGGCAGGCATCGGGCTGCTCAAATAGGACTGTATCATCAGTGCAAGCCTGAGACTCAGCCTAGAGGAGGAATGCAGGTGACAGTGAATGATGCTGGGGGTCTGGAGTGAATGGACTCTTGTTCCCAAGAAGAACCAAGGACTCGCTCTTTGCCAAAGCCAGATTCACTTGTCCAAGGGTCTAAGGCCCATGGGGGAACTTTCTATGAGAGGGCTGTGTAACAGGGAAACAGGAAACTACAAGGAGGTTGCTTGTGCCAAGTTAGTAACTCAGGCATCTCTGCCAGCACGTCTTCTCTGAGATGTCTGTGTAAGGGCACCGTTCAGACAGAGGCCTGGTTCCCTGCCTATTTATTACTGCGTCCTATCCCTGCCCCTGCAGTACACGCTCTTCTGTCAGGAGTCTCCCCAGGAAATGGAGAGGAAATTAAGAAGGTCTCATTTCCGTTCCCAATATTCCAAGAGCTTATCATACAGTCAACAGGTCTGGCCTGTAGGAATCTGCCCTTACTGGGAGGAAGGCTGCTCGAAGCAGACAGCCAAGGAAGGAGATGAACCTTACATCCAGTATGCATTCAGCATCTTACCTGAGGCTCTCCCCGGAGTCCAGCTCAGTTTGTTGGAGACAGAACATTAGTCTGGCCAGAAGAGGGGAGGATGACCCCACACACGTGAACACACCCAGCAGGAGAGCCAAAGCACAGTGAGAAAAGGGGCATGAACACTACATGCCCGTCATCCTTCTGCCTGCCACTACCCAGAAGGCAATGGCACCCCACTCCAGGACTCTTGCCTGGAGAATCCCAGGGACGGGGGAGCCTGGTGGGCTGCCGTCTATGGAGTCGCACAGAGTCGGACACTACTGAAGCGACTTAGCAGCAGCAGCCCAGTCATAAGACTGAACAAAGACCACAGCTCTGACTCAAAGGGCTGCCCTAGGCATTGGAGGGATGAATAGATACCCAACATGACATCAGGCAGAAAGCAGCCATCGCCTTCGTTACATGCAAAAGATCTCCATATAAGCCATTAAATCTAAAGACCTTATCAAAGTCGTTTACCTTAAGTCTAAGGTACTCACTCGAGCTGAGCTCCCAGAGTTAAAAATCAGTAGATATGACAAGACAAGGGTAGGCCATGGGATCACCATAAGCACTTGAGCACAGATGAGTTTTTGGGTGAGTCAGCCAGAAGCTGATGGGTTGAGATGGATGGTTAAGTTTCACTAGGGAAAAAGAAGTAATACTCCTTAAAGCACCAGGACTAGGGTATAAGTACAGGATGCTGAAGGAAGCAGATAAAGATTATTAAATACATGTTCTGTCTTTCTTCTAGGTTTTCCTGAAGCCAGCTCTGCTGTGACACTCAAATGACATAACCCTACCACTTCAGATTTGGTTCATCCGTTTTCAGAAGAACCTGTCTATGGCTCAGTCTCAACACATATCAGATATTTTAAGACTGATTTCTGATACCTGCAAGGCAACTGGCCCAGTCACAGCACTCAGTTAGCCAGAGCAGAAAATACTCTGACTACCTGATGCAGAGAGCCGACTCACTGGAAAAGACCCTGATGCTGGGAAAGACTGAGGGCATGAGGAGAAGGGGGTGAGAGAAGATGAGATGGTTGGACGGCATCACCAATTCAATAAACATGAGTTTGAGCAAACTCCAAGAGATAGTGAAGGACAAGGAAGCCTGGAGTGCTACAGTCCATGAAGTGAAAGTCGCTCAGTCAGGTCCAACTCTTTGCAACCCCATGGACCATACAGTCCTTGGAATTCTCCAGGCCAGAATACTGGAGTGGGTAGCCTTTCCCTTCTCCAGGGGATCTTCACAACCCAGGGATCGAACCCAGGTCTCCTGCATTGCGGGTGGATTCTTTACCAGCTGAGTCACAAGGGAAGTCCAAGAATACTGGAGTGGGTAGCCTTTCCCTTCTCCAGTGGGTCTTCCCAACCCAGGAATCGAACCGGGGTCTCCAGCACTATAGGTGGATTCTTTACCAACTGAGGTACCAAGGAAGCCCAGTTCCCCGGCCTCAGTTTCCTCACCTGTACAACAAGTCTGTACAACAGGCTCACAGGTTCTTCATGAACCTAAGAGGCATATCAGTTCAGTTCAGTTCATATGGCAGATGGCAAATGCTCATTAAGTGGCTGTTCTTGTCAGGAAATGGTGTGCACGACAGTACCTGCAACTTTCCCCACTCAGCTCTGCTCCCTTCCTCCTGCCTGGATCAGATGCTCTCTCAGACTCCACACTCGGAGTCCCAGTTGGAATTAAAGTTTACACAGGACAGTAAGCATATCAGTAAGCACGAGAAACTAACAAAAGTACACAGATCTCCTGCTTTCCCTACCCGCTCACCTGTGCACTGCTTAGAACATGCCACACAGTCCTCACCCAGCCCTGCACAGACGGGTCGGAGGGCCAACAAAATAAATATTTCAGCTCATCACTTTGGGGAAAAGATGAGAGAATCCCTTTAGGGGTCGTTTCTAAATTAAAAATAAATTTTGCTGTGAGACAATAAGGCCACTCTTCCCTAAAAACTAGTTTTATGGCTCTGGGCTAAAATATATACAAAAAATAAAGAAAAGAATAAAAAGATGAGAATTCTGTATATAAGAGTTTAAGAAAAATCTATGGAACATGGCTTCTCCAATCTCTCTGAAGTCTGATTTCATTTCACCTTTCCTGATCTCTATTACAGACATCACAAACACAGGCTATTGTGTCATTTAAGGTATACAACGTGACGATTTGATACATGTGTATATTATGGAATGTTTCCCATAGTAAGGTTAGTTAACACATCCTTTGCCTCGCATAACTAGACTTTGCTATTGTTGTTATGATCCAAGTCTGATTTCTGACAGTGCTCGGAGCTCGGTGGGGCAAAGGACCCTGGTGGCTACTCAGACCTCTGGCCCATGGAGGAGGATGGGAAGACCAGTCTCTGGAAATGGCACTAGATTAACTGCAGGAACCCGGCACCAAAGGCTGGAACCACTGGTCTACAAGGAAGACAACATGATCATCCACTTAGCTCTGATTTCTTTTAAATGGCATGAATAGTAGCAGGGTAACTGTAAAGGGCACTCTTGCTAAGGGTCAAAATGAGACTCTCTGATGAGCCTCTAGCACAGGAATGTGAAACACATCTAGAAGAGGAGAGTGGAATGACTCCACGAATCTGACATAACTCCATACGAGAGGCTTTATTTTCTCACTTTCATTCCAACTCCTCCTCCCCTCCCCTCTGGTAAAGAACAGTAATAGCATTGAAATCCACAGATAATCCTTAAATCTCTGTGGCAGCTCCAGTTCTAAACTCCTCCTTCACACTGACGGTTTTAACAGCTGTTAACAAGTCATAACAAGGCCCTCTCTTGCTCCAGCCTGGAATATCGATATCCTTTCTCTTGCCCTACTCAAATCATACCAGCCTTCAGGTCCACATGTTCCACAAAGCTGTGCTGACCCTCCAGCCTACATGTGTGCGTGCTCAGTCATATCCAACTTTTTGAGACCCCATGGACTGTAGCCTGCCAGACTCTTCTGTCCAAGGGATTGTCCAGGCAAGTATACTGGAGCGGGTTGCCATTTCCCCCTCCGAGGGATCTTCCTGACCCGGGGATCAAACCCACATCTTGAGCGGCTCCCACACTGCAGGTGGATTCTTTACCACAGTGCTATCTGGGAAGCCCTACAGAGATGCCAGCCTACAGAGACTACTCAGCATTCCCCCTCAGACTCTCAGGGTCTAGGTCCTGTCTGTAGGGCTCTGGAGAACTTAGCACTTCCACAGCTCATGGCAGAGTGGTAGAAATACAGGATCCTGAGGGTGGGTGGATAAGACCAGGCAAGCTAGAAGCAGCCTAGTTCAGAGAATATGCGTGAAAATTGCCATGGAGGCAAGGCACTGAAGGGGCAGAGTGGCAGCTGGAGCGGTGAACCATGTCTATAAACAGGATCACTCATTATAAAGCCCAAAGTTCAGAAAGTCCACGAGGGCTAGGAAGTAGAGTGCAAGGTGAATAGGACTCAAGTGTTCAGGAGGGGTGCTGTGAACATGGTGGGCACTGGAAGCCTCTTTAGGCCATCTAGGCTGTGTGATTTGGGGCAAAGTGCCTGAAAAGTTCAAGAGTCACAAAGATGGGGATGAAGTACTTAATGTGAAATCCACTTTCCTGGCACTGACCCCCTCCACTACAGGTACTTCCTGCGGTGCTATTAATCTGGTAGGATGCTTGCCTTTTCCTCCTCTGGACAGCTTGCAGCCTCTCAAAGGCATATATTGTGACTTATCACAAATCTGATGAGCAGTTTTGTGTCTAAGAGTTGTGAAATGGAGGTAACGGTTTTGCATTTTCCCTCCATTTCCTATACCTCAATCACCTTCCCCTTGGTGAAGAGAATAGGAATTAGAAGATTAAGAAAAGTAGGAGGCAGTCTAGACCCCCACCCTGGAGTAGGGGGCGGACCATGGGCTGATGGCTGGTGGGGTCTAGTGATGGCGGGATGCTCCTAAGGGCGCTGCACGCCTCTCACGGGGGTAACACGCACCCTGCGGAAATGTACTTCTCGCTGCACTGTGCTCCTTATCTCTGTTTTCATTTTGCTTGGGGTTGTTTAAGAACAATGGAACCTTACCCATCCCATAATTCTCTCCTGATTATACCTCCAGACATGCTGGACAGAGGGAGACAAGGTGGGAAGGCGTCTGGAGCCATGCCTCCCGCTGCCTCCCAGATGCTCTGGGACCTATCGTCTTGCTTTGCCGGAGCAGAGCCTGGCTGCCTCCTCCAGTCCCCAGTGCTTTCCCAGAGGTCAGCCACAAGTTCACGTCAGCAACAAGCAGTGATTACAGGTTGCTTGCCTGCTGAGAATATCCTTCCAGTGTCAAGCGACTGTTAAAAGCACTTAAGGAAATCACAAGTGGGAGGTGAGAGAATACATTGGGAAGGGATGGGATAAGGAGGGAAGAAAGGAAAGCAGCAGCCTACCTCCTGCCTTGGAGGGAAAAACAGGCCAGAAAAAGCAAAACTGGTTCTAAAGAAGGGGCCCTCCTTTGGGAAACGCAGAACACTGCATTTTTCAACTACTCAACTGCTAGGGCCAAAACATTTCAGGGTGCCTGGGAAACCTTTTGCTGATACAGAATAAAATGAAATTTTAAGCAACTTTGTATTTCTTAAAAATTACTCAACGGCATATATTATAATAGGTATTTATATACAGTCTCTCATCCAATTTGGACTGCATCTTTGTGAAGAAGACATTTTCATTCCCCATTTTACAGATGTGTAAACTGACGTTCAGAGAAGTCAGTGGCTCGATCATGTTTGGAGTTCAAGTTTGTCTGACTGCAAAGCCAATGTTCTTCCTACCAAAAAAAAAAAAAAAAGAAATGTGAGCTGTGACTCCTTGCCAGGGCTGCCTCATTCTGACCTACCTGCTATGAGTTACTCCTGGGTTAATCAGGTATTAGCGTGTGGTGTGGGGTCTGTAGAGCACAGTGGCCTTTCCTGGGGTCCATTTAAAAGAAGAGCAAACCTATCCATCATAAGTGGGCTAACTGTGTCTCTGATAGACTCTTTCTTCAATCTTCCAGCTGTCAATAACCACCTAGAAGAGAAGGACTGGGTTCTGAGATAAGCAGACAATGAAACCTAGGTCACTTTCCTCTTTGAGTTTAGTATCCTCATCTGTAAAACGTGTTCAATAAAACCTTTATAACTGAGTAGTTGTGAAATCTAAATAAGACACCTTATTGGAATCCTTAATATAATATCTGGCACAAGGTAAATACTTAATGACAGCTATTGTTGCAATTTGTTTTTTTTTCAGACAGTTTTGGAAAATACATACGTTTAGCTTCAACTAGTTCCCATTCAGTAGATACTATTTATTATTGAAAAATTTTTTTAAATCTTGAGTTTGTTTCATAGCCAAGAACAACTATTACAAAAGAATGGCAGTGGAAGCACAATTCGAGTTCAGGGAGCAGAGTCATATCCTCCTGGGGGCCGGTCTTCTCCCTACCTGTTCAGTCATCTTTGTTGTTAAGTCGCTAAGTCCTGTCCGACTCCTCTGCGACCCCATGGACAGTAGTAGTCTGCCAGTCTCCTTTATCTGTGGGATTTTTCAGGCAAGGATACTGGAGTGGGTTGTCATTGCCTCCTCCAGGGGATCTTCCGGACCCAGGGCTCCAACCTGTACCTCCTGAGTTGGCAGGTGGGTTCTTTACCACTAAGCCACCAGGGAGGCCCATCAGTCATCTTAGAGGAGACTGTAAGTGCAGCTACTTAGAGACTAGAAACTTATGCTACACACACACACACACACACACACACACACACACACACACACACATATATATATATGGCAGGAGCCTTGAGCACTTCAGGAGGCAAAAAATGAATTAATGCAAGTGGCTCTGCTTCTAGTTATACAGTCCCCCGAAGGCACATTTACTTGAGGAACTCTCGTAAGATGCGCGGCTCCTCGGGAGGGCAGTTTAGGCTGCTTCCCTGGCTTGTCAGCCAGCTTAGTCGAGCAGGGAGCAGTGAACCGAAGGAGAATCAGGCTGATACAGTGTCCTATCTCCTGCTCCTCTCTCTGACCCCAACAGGGGCACGAAGACCTAGATTCCTCTGTGGGTTTTAATCTCTGATACTTCTGACTCAAAGCTGGTGGTAAACTGCATCTTGCTCGAAGCCCATGGAAACCTGAAGCCTCTGCTGCAGGAGACAGCTTCTATCTGCATCCTCATTCCTGCACCCCTTTCAGAAAGGCTTTCCAGGTTGAATCAAGACTAAACCCTGCTGCAGGGCAAAAATAAACTGTGCTTTATATCACTGCCCCTGAGGAAATGGTGAACAAGCTTTCTCTTACTGTTCGACTCTTCTTTTAGAGGATACAGCGAGCCATTCCAGTTGTTTGAATTTGCAAGAATGGAGACTTTGAGACGCAAGAGATTCAACTCAGAGCTAGATTCATTTGTGTTTTAACTAAACCCCCAAACAGTATATTTGGTTCTACAGAACTTCCTGTAAAATAGACTTTTCAGTGTAGGACAAGTTCAAGCAGCTTTGTGGCATGGAGGAAGGGAAGAGCAATAACTTCTTTGAGTACTGCACTGGTCTTAACCGGGCTTATACTTGTAGGTAGATTTGGGGAAACTAGTTCTCTCAAGGCTGTCTTTCAGGTATTGACAGAAGAGTCAGGGGACGAATTGTATAAAAATTAAGGCTCCAGAGACTCAGAGGGAAAAGCACTCCCTATGAAACAGAAAAGGAGAGATATTGAAATTCCACAGCCTCATTTTTTTTGATAGATTTTCAGCAATAAAAATCTAGTGAGATTTAAGATTACTTAGAGACTAGAAAGAAATTTTGCCCCCCCGCCAAGCCAAATTTTAGAGTCATGCTTGCCCCTTTTTTATTAAAGGCAAAACCAAACATTTCCAGACCCCTGCCAATATTTGCATTTTGCATATGTGTGTACAAACACACACGCCCACACCCGTTACCCATTCTAAATTCAGTTTGCAACCTCTATTTCTTCTTTAATTTGCCTTGCGATCACTGAGTGGCCAATTTTTATTAACAGGCAACTTCTGAATATCTAAAAGATTTCGCTGAAATAGGTACAGTATGAAAACATAGGATTTTATAGAAATTTAGGATACTCTTACATTCTGTAAACCACCACATCACCTCCTTTAAAATTCCTAGAACCTTTGAATGGGGATTCACAATATTGGGCCTGACAAGTTATCTTCTAGGTACCCTTTAACTGCTGAGATCCCAAGCCCTGGAAAGGATATGTTTGGTATCAGTTCAGTTCAGTTCAGTTCAGTCGCTCAGTCGTGTCCAACTCTTTGCAATCCCATGAATCGCAGCATGCCAGGCCTCCCTGTCCATCACCAACTCCCGGAGTTCACTCAAACTCATGTCCATCGAGTCGGTGATGCCATCCAGCCATCTCATCCTCTGTCATCCCCTTTTCCTCCTGCCCCCAATCCCTCCCAGCATCAGAGTCTTTCCCAATGAGTCAACTCTTCCCATGAGGTGGCTAAAGTACTGGAGTTTCAGCTTTAGCATCATTCAGATATACCTAAAAACATATCACCCTAAGAACCCCCTGAAGACAGCAGGCTAAATGTCTAGCACTTCTTGGCCCACAAATTGTTTCAAATATAGGGGAGGCCTGCCCCAGCCTCTCTCCATAAAGGCAACGTTCTACTACTATTGGGCATTTCAGACTCTGTGACTATTACCATCCCTCTATTTCATAGACAGACTCTCACCATAAACATCAGGTCACATAATTAATTCCAAACTGAGCACATTCTGCTCCCTGGTGGGCCTGTCTCACTATTTACCTTCAATGTCAAAAAGGCTGTGATGGTGTGTGCTGACTGATGAGATTGGCTGGTACCAAGCACATCAACCTTGCTGGCTATACACACGAGGTCAAGAAGATCTTCAGGGTACCCCCAAAACTGGACCCCTCAATCAGCAAGGCTCTCTCTCTGCCTTTCTAACAATGTCTGACTATAATTTATGCCTACTGGGTAGGCCCTTCCATCCCTTAGGAAACCTGCTTGCGTAGGTTTGCTGATGTTCACAGCACATTACTTCCAATGTGCCCTTCCAGGAAAGAGCCAGACTCCTACTTCAGGCACACAATTCATTCTGACCCAAACATCCTATCTACTGCATGAATGCAAAAACATATGCACACACACAGGGCGGCCCTCATTTTCTCTGGAGTAATGGGAGCCTGGGCAATACTTTAAATATTCATTTCCCAACATAAATTAGAATGGAGCATTGAAAACACCAGTGACATCTGCACGGATCCAGAATGTATTCATTATGGTTGGTGCTATTACAATGAGAGGAAATGCATTCATAATGGCAGGACATTTGAAATAATGTGTTGCTGGATTCCGTGTCCATAAAGCAATAATGAAGAAACAGGAGTGGGTCAAAAAAAAATTAGAAGGAGTAAGAGGGGCTTGGGATGAGGTGGCTTCAAGGGCTCTGGGCAATGTCAGTGAGCTGGCACATTCACTGGGTTCATAGGGAGGAAGTTATGAGAGTTTCAAGGTAGCAGAGGCAAGAAGGGCATCAGGCTGACACTCTGGAGAACTGAGGTCTGAATCCTGGCTCTGTTGTATGCTAGCTTTGTGATCCTGGGCAAGTCACGTCAGTATGCCCTTGATTATGTCCATACCTAGACTACTCATTTCTAACAAGAGGAGATAGACCTCAAGGACTGCATGAGGAGGAAAGGAGAGACCATATGTTAAGTGCTCAGCTAGAGTCTGGTGTGTAATAAGCATATGTCAACATTAGCTCTCCGTTTTCTTTTTTTGTTATCACTAAATAAATGTTCAACTCTGTGATTTCAGGCACTATCTAGCTCTCCAAATCTCAGTTTCTTCTGCAAAGTGGAGCTAATAACACTGGCTCTTCCTGCTGTGTGAGCTTATTACAAAGAGCAAGTGAAATGGAAAGTTTGGCAAGATACTATTGATTGGCTGAATCTAGTCATTCTCAACTCGCTCTCCCTGCTGCTTTCTACTTTGGGGTGA
Source organism: Budorcas taxicolor (assembly GCF_023091745.1). Taxonomy (NCBI): domain Eukaryota; kingdom Metazoa; phylum Chordata; class Mammalia; order Artiodactyla; family Bovidae; genus Budorcas; species Budorcas taxicolor. The sequence goes on along the minus strand of NC_068924.1, from coordinate 64,332,675 downwards.
GGAAGGGTTAAAGATCTGCATACCAAGCCTGTACTGCAGTGGGGGATGGGGACACAGAGCCCAGTTCAAGCCTCTGACACAGAAGGATTAAGTCTTCCGGTTGTATGTGGGGGGCTGTTTGCTGGAAAAAAAGTGTTCACTTTTCTGATTAATGCAGACATGGCCCTTCTTCATGCTTGAACGTGGATATGACACCCAGAGCTGCTGCCCTTTTTCAATCATAAGGCAGTGAGCACAAAGGAAAAGCCCAAGGAGTTTCACAGGAAGATGGCAGTACGGTCATCATTAGCCACTGAACCAAAGCCAGCACTCACCTCCCTCCAAACTTATTATGTGAAACAAATAAACCTCTGTTTGCTTAAGCTACTGATACCAGAGTTTTCTCTTACTCAAAGCTGAACACAATTCTGATACAATGCATTAAGTACTCTGGAGAATTAAAAGCCCTATATATAAGTACATGATCCTTCCTCTGCCAAGAACTTCATTCCCTTGGACCCATCTGGCTAATTTATCTATGTCCTTTAAACTTAGGTTTAGTAATGTCTCCTCTAGGAAGCTCTCCAAGGCCCTATCGCTTGCCTTTCTCCTGCCCTCTGGGCTTCTCAAAGCCCTCCATAGCACCAGGACCAGCACACGTTCCACTGCTTTGTAATGAGCCATCTCCTCGTCTCTTTGCTCCACCAGATGCTTTAGATGTCTCAACAACAAGGATCCCTATTTTACCCACTTAAAAAATTTCATAGTGCTTCTCATTAATACCTGGCACACAGAAATAATTCATTAAGGATTTATTGAAATACTGAACAAACCAACAAAAGAATGACCTGAAAGGACATGGGAAGTAAATGAGAGCCTGTAGTCTCATTGTCCATTCAGACTTTTGAGATACTGCAAATAGCTTTCTAATTCCTGTTATTACTTTAAGGGTATCTGGGTTGGGACAGCCTATGTTAGGTCTAGGCAGTGATTTATTGCTTTAAGTCACTCCACTTGATCCTAGTTTGAGTTCATGATAGTCCCCTATTCCTACCTCCTAAACTATTTTTTGCTGTGTATTGACTGAGTCCATACTTACCTACACAAAAAGAATTTTATTTCCTTCCTTGTGGTAACCAGGCTATCCTGGTTATCCTGTGATAACCAAAGGTATCCTGGGAATGATGCTATATAGCACCAAAATAAATGTTCACACCCCCCGGCAGCCTGCCGCCTAGGTGTCTGAGTTCTGTCTGTGTGTGGCTGGGTTTCTGGGAGCGCCTGTCTGACTCTGCCATACCTGGGTCCTTGCCATCCTCGAACGTACAACGTGAGGTCCTCAGGCTCAGCCTGAGGTATGTGGTTCTCTAGAAGGAAATATAGGTAAACTCACATGTCCTCTCTTTGTTGATAAAGCCAGCTTGTCTCCATGACTTGTAGAGATCATAGCCTTCTTGAAGGCACATTACTAACCCATTGCAGAATACCGAGAAAAAGAGTAATGCCGAATAATGTAATAGTATGATTCAGATTATAAATCAGAAACATGTTCCATTATGAGGCCTGTTATATTTTCAAAAAGTCTGAAAGGTGAAGTGGCCTGCTGCGACGGTCACCAGCGGCCAGCCTCAAGTCTGAACTCCCGATCCCTTTGCCCCTAATGCTCACATGCCCATTTTTGCTTGGCTGGCCCCTTTGTTCAGTCAGGTTTCGGCTCAAAAGTGACCTCCTTAGCCCTTCTTTGAACACCTTATCTTTACCAGCTTCGTCTCCCCAACCCCCTTCTACCAAGTCACGCTTTTTCATTTCCTTTCTAACACTGCTATCTGAAATTATTTTCTTCATTTAATGGTTTACTAGTTTTTTTTGTCTATCTCTTCTCACTAGAATTAAACTCCACCAGGGAAGGGATCATGCCTGTCTTGTTCATCATGTATCTTTAGTCATAAGAGCTGTGCCTGGCATAATAGAGGTGTTTATTAAACATGCGTTGAAAATGAGTAAGAAGAGAGTGGGCAGCGTGTATTCACCCAGGAAATCCACTTTGGTGCTCTTTATTTGAGTTTCCCTTTGGGAGTGAGGATGAGGATGGGGTTGAGGGCCAAGAGGAATCCTTAGGAGGGAGAGGTTGGCTGTGGGACGCTCCGTGGAGACATGGAAAGAGCCAGAGTTCTCATTCTGCTACTGTCTTAATTGGAACATGTCCCTTGATCTCGCTGAGCTTCAGTTTTGTCATCTGAATGGTAAACTGTTTCAGCGGATCAGTGTAACAATTAAATAAGACAGCAGTGGCATGCAGTGAGTAAGTTTGTTCCCCTCTGCCTGGCCTTTGAGGCTGTAAAAGGAGGAAGCAGTCCAGGAGCCCCGGGAAAATTGGGAAAGTCGGCTAATGCTTTTCCCCCTTCTAGTAGTCACCTTAGCAACCGCAACAATCCTTCATGGAGATAATGTCAACCTGCTGTATCACGGAGGCTAGCCTACGGGCCAGTTGTGAAGTCCCGAGGATGTTCTGAAAACACTGAGCATGAGTCTACTTTAGTAGACTGCAAGTTTATTAGAAATGCATTCCTCTCTTCTCAACCTTACATCAACCTGCATTAAACTGAGGCCGATGTTATTCCACAGAGGTAAGCTTATCCATCTGCTTAAAGAGCTTTGGGTGCTGATTCTGCCACAGCACGTGCTTACTGCAGTCTCCTCAAAACCAGACATTCAAAGCCATCAAAAATTTGTGGTCTCCAGGCCTGCTAGACACACTTCTGGTGACTTCTTCTTTGATAGATGTTTACTGGTTTAAACACATTTAAATCCTTACACTCAATTGTTTCTACCTGTTCATTCGTTAATTCAACAAGCATTAACTTAGTGCCAACTGCATGTTTAACCCTAAGAGTTAACATATTCTCACAGTTATTAAATGGTAAGCACCGTGCCTAACCTTTATGAGCATCAGATCATTCGATATTCATTTCACCCCACAGGCATTATAATTATACCCATTTTACAGACAAGAGAGCTGAAACCCAGGAGTTTACGTAAATTGCTTACATGGACAATTAATGGTGACCAGAACTTTAACTTAGGTCTTTCTGACAATGCTTTCTGACAAGAGTTTCACAATACTCTAGCAAGTAGGTCTTAAAAAGGCACTTGGTGCTTATCAGGGTCCTAGATGCTTTCATGAATTAAAAAGAAACAATGCTAGACTACTTGACCTTTCTCAGGAACTCTGTCTTACTCTTCTTTGCATTCCCAACCCCTTAAACAATAATGAGAATGTGACTCCTGTTCTCAAAGATACAGCAGAACCAAATAGACAACTGTGCATGAAAGACCTTAAGAAGAAGCCCAAGACACAAATTCTGTATGGTACAAAATGTGTGTGTGACTACCACTAGCGGATGGGTTTAACTTTATACCTAAGCAACAAAATAAGGAGACTGGACGAGCCTGGGCATCAGAGATCCCAGTGCTTATAGGGGCCCCAAAGGTAACATGAATGAATGAGGCAAACAAACTGGGCCAGGTGGAGTCTGGTAAACTGTAGAGTACATACCCCTTCTAAGGAGCCAGCTGGTTAATGCCATGGGTAAATACAGATTCAGTACTGCTAAAAATTCTGAATTTTCAAAAGAGCTGAAAAAAAAATCTGCTTTTTGATGTGAAATCTTTGAATTTTTAAATGCTGGTCAGTTGGGAAAAATACTTTATGAGGCAAACAAAACACCTTTGGACTAGATTTGGCTGGCTGATGACCCATGAGTTTGCAGTTTGGCGATTAGGCTGCATTTCATAATCTTCACCATCAAGGACCCCCATGTACCCTCCAAAGGCTTCAGAATTTGAAACTCTTTGTCTAACATACAACATTTTTTAATATTTAATTAGTTTTCTTGTGTGAATTAAATAATCAATAACTGACAAATTAGGTCACCCTGGGGTGAAAAAACTTAACATAATTCTGCTCTGTTGCAGTTAAATGTAAGATTTCTCACTACAATTTTTGAAATACTGAAACTAGTTCATAGACTTTTATTTCTATCTTCATAGATCCTTTTGGGGTCTGAAGAGCCTAGGTACAAATTAAACATGTAGACTCTTAAGATCTGGCAGCAGTAAGGCATAGTGGGGAAAATGGGGGAACTAGAGTCAAACAGAACTGGGTTGAATCCTAGCTCTTCGACTTACTAGCTGAGTGAACTTCAATAAATAATTCAGCATCTTTTACTCATTTGCAAGAGGGGATAATTTGTGATCCTTGTTTTTCTCTTACCATCATCTAATTAAAAGAAGCACCCAGATAACAGCCCACTTAATACCATTACGATGATTAAAATAGTTCCAGCTCACAAATGAGCAAAGCAAAAGGCTCCCTGTTGTGAACAGGAGTCACGATGACGTGCACGCTCATGGAGGAGCAGCGCACCTATGACCTTCCATTATGCATTTCATCCGAGGAACTCCAAGTGCACGATGACAGCCCAGAGAGGTAGAAAAGCAGAAACTTGGTGTGTTTACAAGTCCTGCCAAAAACCATGCATGCCCTGCCTTAGATGAGCAGATGCCAGAGGGTCCAATCCCTCAGTAACTCATGCTAAATATCAACCAAAAAGCTATCTTGGTTGCCACCACTAACATAATCGATTAATAACTGAACTCATCAGGATAGTGTTTTATTATTCACAAAATCATTCAATGAGCATTTATCGTATGTTTCTCACAAGCATCTAGAATGGCTGGGGAGGTACAAGTCAGCCCCATTTTGTGAATCAGAAAACAGATTCTAAGAGGTTAGAAGTAGTTTATGGCCACTAAATTAGCAAGAAATGGAAGTAACTCCATGTGACGTAAAATTCATGGTTTTTCTCATATACCCTGACCTTTAAGAGGCAACAGCAAATGAGAAACAGGGGTGCTGTTAAGAGTCACATGTTGGTTGAGTGTGCATCTTCTGTTTATCTGTGAGATGCTAAGTGTATAAGAAATGAAATTGTTCTGCAACAGACACCTCCAGGAGTTGGTGATGGACAGGGAGGCCTGGCGTGCTGTGATTCATGGAGTCGCAAAGAGTCGGACACGACTGAGTGACTGAACTGAACTGAACTGACAGGCACTTAAGGGCACTCTGCTGTCTAACTATAAAAAAACTGTTAAGAAAAATTAAATTGTCATCTTTGATTACATACCAGTTTGCTTCTCTAGAGGCGCATAGCAGAATATTGTTGAATTTTTGCTTACGTTTTTCAATTCACCCTTCTGTCCTGTCCCTACCTGGGGGAAAAAAAGCCCTACAAACCACATGACTCCTCACCCCCCACCCTCACCCCCCTTCTACAATAACTGATGAGACAGGCATGACTACCTAACTCAAGGGTAGCTAATTAATAGACATGAATTGGCTAAATTTTCTCTCAAGACTGTGGTGAAGCAATGTTGAATTCTGCATCGGAAAACTGCTATATAGCAGGGACCACAAGTGCTGCCAGGACAAGCTGAGATTATAGGGAAAGAGGAGAGACAAAGCAAACAGAAAGTCTGCTCTGTGGGATGGAGGGTGAAGCAGGAAGAAGAAAAAGAGAAAGAAGGAGCAGAGGCTGCGAGAGCGACTTTTGGTCTTAACCAGTTTCCATGCTTACACCCACCAGGTACAGAAACGCTTCCTTTGATCGAGTCCTGTGAAAAATGTACCATATCTTTTCCATATCCCACTGTGTTCTCTGAACTAGTTGGGGTAGATTTCTGTTCCTTACAATCAAAGAGTCTCTGGTTAATACAATAAGAAACAGGAGCATAGTTATAACAGAGAACAATTTTAAAAAAATGGAAATAGTTAAAAGGAAATTAAATTTCTTTCTTTTAGATAGCAGAGAAAGAGAAGAAGAGAAAGAACTTCAAAACTTCGAAATTCTAGATCATGGCTCCTCAAAATATGCCAAGTTTATTTCCATTATGCCTATGCTCTTTCTAAAACCAGAAGGATAAATGTTGGCAAAGCTCTCTTGTTATAAAGCACAATGCTGACAAAGGACTTAAATAGTGATATAGTACATACTTTCTCCTCATGCGCCACAGTTCAAAATTCCCTTGTCACTACCAGAACGTGAACATACAATTACGATGCCCATTCTCTAATCTCCATCAATCAACTTGCTGTTGAATATCTCGGTTCAGGCCACTGGTTCAAATGGGTCAACACCTGTGAAATCTTCCCTAATTCCCCAGGAAGAATTAGCCACTTTTTATTCTGCTTCCCACAGCACTCAGCACATCTCTCTATGTGGGTTCTCATGCCAGTGTATTATAGTTCTTTGCCCATGAGCTTCATTTCTCAATCGAACTGCAAGTGCTTTAAGAGTAGGGCCTTGTGGTTCATTCTTTGAGCCTGTTGCACCTCACACAATGTCAGACATACACACAGATGGAATAATGCAAGGCTCATTAGCTTTGCCTCCTAGGAGACTTCCTAGAAACAATAATTAAGATTTTAAAAATTTTGTAAAGAATCAAGTGGGGTTACAACTACGCACGCAAATTGCGTTTAACCATTTCAACTGAATTGGCCTATAATTTTAGCTTTTAAAAAGGTACCAAAATCATGTCAGAATTTAAACACCTGCTTGTTAAACAGTTATATTTCAAAACACTGGCTGCAGTGGAAGATAAGAAGGAGGTTAAAAACCTCAAACTATTCAGTACAACTTTCATCTTTGGGAACTTAGACTGTACCATTAATTTAATACTGACATTTCAAAGTAGTCATTTAACTAAAATGACCATATGAAAAGAGCACTGAATCCAGCATTTTGGGTGAAGTGGCTAAAAATATCAGTATATAAGAGGGAACCCAGTTTCCTGGAAACAAAGTGTAGAGGGCAGGCAGACACTGGTTGATGGCAACTCAGCTTTGATGTAATACTTATGACGCACAATAAACCAGTACCCTCTTTCACAGCTGCATTTTCCTGTGGGCAAAGCTGAGGGAGGGGGACAAGAAGCCATTACCAAGTGTGAGGGGATGCTGAAAGGGTCTGCTGAAGACCATGATGTCACTTGTTCACCATGTTCTCCACTTTCAAACAAGGAGAGCAGAGACTTCAGGAGCTAAGCTATGATCAAGGTATTACTTTTGTTAGTGGAGACCCAATTAATATAGTGCTGAGATTTCTAAAGCTACAGTAGGTGCCTCCTGCCACCTCTCCCACTAAATTAGTGAAAGTGAAAGTCGCTCAGTCGTGTCCGACTCTTTGCAACCCCATGGAATTCTCCAGGCCAAAATACTGGAGTGGGTAGCCTATCCCTTCTCCAGGGGATCTTCCCGACCCAGGAATGGAACTGGGGTCTCCTGCATTGCAGGCAGATTCTTTACCAGCTGAGCTACCAGAGAAGATGCCCCTCCACTAAATTATTAAAGTTATCTGAATTCCAGGGAAGAAGTGACTTAATTTACTTAATTAGTCATTGATGGGGAAGCTGGAACAAAGACCTACCTTCATCCAGAAGAGACAATTTCCTCCTAGTCCTCTTATTTCAATGGAGAGCAAAGAGCAAGGAAGGTACATCCTGCCTGAACCCAGTGATTGAAGAAAGCAAAAGAGAAGAGAGAAAGACATAGCCATGCTGTCTTTTCAGGGCAGTGATTGCTAACACATTAACCCTGTGTAACTGAGAGGAGAGGTCAAATAATTGCCAGACTCTCACCAATCAGACAAGTTACTCCTCTTCCCAAGGGAAGGAGTGAGTACAGGATAAGAGGGGCTGTAGCACGCCCTTGAGAAGGAGGAAGAGTGGCAGAAATGTCTAATTCTGTGGATACGTGGTATGTGATAGGCTGGGGCAAGGGGGATAAGGATTCCTCTTAAACAGACTCCCAGGCTGACACTGTGAAGGTGCTATCATAGAGAGATGCCAGGATGCCAAAAGATGCTGGAGAAACACTGTCCATAAGGCTACATTAGTCTCATGACCTCAAGGTGCTATGTGTTTCCAAGGACCCCATTTTGGAGATGAAAAAGAAATTCTATTTCCTTTTTGGATTCAAAATGAAGCCAAGGAGAAAGGGAGCTCTAAGCAAAATCAAAGAGGAAAGGCACACAACCCAGTGGGCTGAGACAGATGCAAACTGGAGTCACTCTAACACCTTCTCTCTAAGCCAGCCTTCCTTCCCATGAGCACCACTCCCAGTGGTCTGTGATCTCCTAAGACACAGACTTCAGAGTCAGAGCCAGAAAGGAACAGAGCTAGAGGGAACCTCAGGGGCCACATCAAACTCAGGTCTTTCATCTCATAAACGTTGAACTCAAAGCCCAGAATGGTTCCATGACCTGTCTGAGTTTACATAACTAGGTAGCAGCAGCGCCAGCCTTGGAAGCCAGTGCTCCTGACTGAGCTCCATCTTCCTCCTTTATTCTCAAATGCGGTCACTCGCTAAGTTCTCGCCAGTCCCCATCCCATGCTTCCCCCACCTATCCTCTTCTCTGCATGGCCGCTCTTCTAATCCAAGCCTAGAACTTCAGGCTTTTTCATCTGAATCACTGCAAAAACGTTCTCATCTTGCAAGCCTTCCAGACTCTTCTATCCCTCTGTCGCTTGCCTCAAAAGTGAGCCCCTGCTCTCCTGGGGTGAGCTGCACCATTTTGCTACCGCTCTTTCCCCTTTGCCGGCCAGCATGTCCTACACGGGGTCTGCTCTTTAGCTTTGGTCTTGGAATGAAGGAGAAGGGGCCAGAGCTAAAGCTGATCCACAGGGGACATGCAGTATGTGAGAGAAGTAAAGGCTTATTGTTGCCACTGAGACTTCAGGGGCCTTTTCCATATCCCATGCACTCAGAACAGTGCCTAGCTCAGATTTGGCACTCAAAAGATTTTTTTTTAATGAATGATCTCACTAATCCTCTCATTAATCTTAACTATAGATACTGTTATCATCTCTATTTGGCAGATGAGAAAAAAAAAGCTTAAGGAATTGAAATAGTAGGGCTAAGGTTATATAGCTAGTAGTGATGAGGTTGGAATTCTGACCCAGAACCTCTGACCCCAAAGCCTGTATTCTTTATCCAGTGCATCACACTGATTCTTTGAACTCTTAAAGTGATAGAGTATAAAACACGCACTCAGTTTTTAATGAATGTTTTGTCTTAAAGCTGTCTGATTATTTCATATATTACGTCATTCCTCCGTATCCACAGGGGAATTGATTCCAGGATCTCCCTCAGATACCAAAATCCACGATGTGCAAGTCCCTTATTTATATATAATAGTGGAGTACACACATATAACCTCCTCTGCCATTTCCCCTTAGTTGCAGGCAGAGTCTCTCCTAAAGACGTCTTTACTGACTGATGCTGGTTGATTCAGGACAAGAGATCATTCTTCCTACTTCCAGTTCTCATGGAGTCAGAAGGCTCACTCCTCACCTTGACTCAAGAGCTCCACAGGCAAAGACTGAATTTTAAACAACTTTCAGGCCTGATGGAGATGTAACTTGTAAAGAAGTAGATCACTTCTCCTTTTTCCCAGATGTCAGCCCTGTCACTCAAAGGCAGGTAGGAAGAGAAATGCCTTCTGGAAAGATTGTTTTAAGAGAAGAAAGAGGAAACAGGCTTCAGCTGGAAAAGCAAGAGTCAGCACAAAACCCCCCTATTTGGGGAACTATCTCACAGTGATACATATGAGTTCACACCCTGTTTTTCCAGACAACAGCCTGTACTAATGCTGGCTCAGACAGGCCACTGTTTTTCAACTTCACCATCACAAGGCACACAAGTCCACAGCTAAAAGGGCGGCCACTGACATGAAGGCACCTCTGCAGCCCATCACTTGTCAAGGACAGGGAAAGAGCACCGCCCAAATCTCTCCACGGTCCTGAGAGTGCAGTTTACTCCATGCAAAGCTCTCATTGCTGCATCCCTACCCTTCTCAGAAGGCTCACACAGAGCAAACAGGGCACGTGTGCAGCTTTAAATGAAAAGAGCCAAGAAACTAGCCTTGAATACTTAGATTAAAAGCCTTCTTTAGCACAGATGCACCAAGCTGAACTATTGTTTTTTTAAATATTTATTTACTAAATCATCTACTTATCTATCTATCTATCTTGCTGTAAGCCTACACTGAGGATTTGCAAAGGTAGAAGAAAGAGTTGGTTAAGAATACAGACTCCACAGCCAGATGGCTTTGGTTCAAACCCTGGCTCTCTATCATTCACTGGCTATGTGACCTTGGGCAAGCTATGTACTCTTTCTGTGCTTAATTGTCCTCATCTGGAAAATGGGGCCAGTAGCAGCCTCTCAGAGAAGGCGATGGCATCCCACTCCAGTGTTCTTGCCTGGAAAATCCCATGGACAGAGGAGCCTGGTAGGCTGCATGCAGTCACTGGGGTCGCGAAGAGTCGGACATGACTGAGTGACTTCCCTTTCACTTTTCACTTTCATGCATTGGAGAAGGAAATGGCAACCCACTCCAGTGTTCTTGCCTGGAGAATCCCAGGGACGGGGGAGCCTGGTGGGCTGCCGTCTATGGGGTCACACAGAGTCGGACACGACTAAAGTGACTTAGCGGCAGTAGCAGCAGCAGCCTCTACCCCTATGGGGCTATCAAAAGGATTAAATGAAATCATGACACGTAACACTTAGAACAGCACCTGGCCCGTGGTAAGCCCTTTTATCAGTGTTTGCTATTATGGCCATGATCATTATTATCTAAGGAATAGCCAAGGGTTCATGAGTCCTAATCAGTCATTTTCCAAGCCTAGAACATGGCTAAGTATTGCTCATGTATACAGTTAGCGAATGGTATAACAGACCTGCTATGGCTCCTTCTGAGATGAAGAAAAACCAAGTACAGCTGCCACCGTTCAGAAACTCACAGGCAGTTTGAGGATAACAAAAGCAGATTCGCAAATAACGGCTGAAGGTAAATGACCTGCACGAGGTGACAAGATAATCCAGTGAATCTAAGGTTTTCCTATTCCAAACCAGAGTTCTCTCCACAACTTCGAAAACAGGTTTTGCATAGCTATTTATTCAGATTAATTGTGTGCCTATCACTTTCCAGACACTGAGAGAACAGTGGTGAAGAAGACAAAGCTTTTGCCCTCATGGCATTTACTTCCAGTGGGGGAAAAAATAAGTTACACGTATAATCCATTTTAACGTAGTGGCAAGTATAGCAGAAAGCCAAAGCAGGGAAGGAAGGAAGGAAGGAAGGTCCGAAGAGGCAACATTTCAGCTGAGGCTTAGATAATGAGAGGGAAGATCTGAGGAGGAACACCCAGGCAGAAGTGAACCCAAGCACGAAGGCCCTGAAGTCAAGGACCGTCCCCTCCGTCTGAAGGACAGTGAAAGAGCTGTGGCTGCAGCGAGTATGGGGGTGAACTGCAGGCGTGAGGATGGTAGAACCCCCTTCTGTGTGACTTTATAGGTCCTCTTGCTCCAGGGGATTCTGAAGCAAACTCTAGACATGATATATTTCATCCTGGGGCAGTCTAAATAATTAGATGACCTCCTTTGTATCCTAAGAGAACCTTTCAGTATCTACGTGGAGAATGGATCGGGCGGGGGTGGGGGGGGGGGTACAGTGAGGGAAAAGATGAGTAAGAGTGGCCATAAGGGAATGCCAGTAGAATGCCTGCAGAGAAATTATGTGGCCTGCACCAGTATGCAGAGTGGGTGGAGGAGAGAAGTCCTTGGATCTGATGTATAGATGAGGGTAAATCTGACAAAACTACTGATTAATTGGACGTGGAATGTGAAGGAAAGAGAGATATTGAGTATTACTCTTAGGTTACTGGCTTGAGACATGATGATGACATTTACTGAGAAGGAGAAGTCAAGGGCAAAACATGCTGGAGAGGGAGGAGAAAAGCAAGAGCGATGTTCTGAACAAAAGCAGCTGTGAGGGCAAAGACACGGGACGGAGAGCAAGAAGGCCTTACTGCAAGTTCTGACTCTAGGTGCCTCTACTTCTAGCTGGGCGACCCTGAGCAGATCACTTACTCTCACCGAACTTTCTCATCTATGTAACATGGGGGTAAACAAAACTACAGCCCAGGTTTGTTTGAATAAGGAAATAAGAAGTCTATGTTGTTGTTTAGTCACCAAGTCGAGTCCAGCTCTTTTGTGACCCTGTGGATTGTGGCCCACCAGGCTCCTTGTCTATGGAGTTTTCCGGGCAAGAGTACTAGAGTGGTTTGCCATTTCCTTCTCCAGGGGATCTTCCCAAGCCAGGAAGCAAACCCACATCTCCTGTTCAGCAGGCAGATTCTTTACCACCGAGCCACCTGTGTATATCATGTAAATTGTAAAGGTGCTGAATCAAAGGTAACCTACCTGTTTCTTTTGTTACTTCTGATAAATGTCTGTTTAAATAATTCATATATGAACCTCAGGTTACATCTTAAATAGTATTATGAAAAGGCTTATCTTTATGTCATTTTGCTTGTTTAATGCTTATACTTTCGAAGGGCACGAAGCATCACTGACATTTCTTATTTGCATTTATTATGTACCACTGTTCACATATGTTGTCTCACTTAATCGTTAATACAGACAGAATGGGTGCTCTATGGGCCCTAAACGACTGATGAGAAAATTGAAGGACAGAGAAGTTCTATCAAAGACCTGACATCCTAGTCTCACGGCCTTCCTCTCTTTAAGTCAGAATACTGCAATCCTGTTAAATAATTCACTTGGCATTAGGGCCGGGTCATATTGGGGCAATTTCTGACACACAGAATATTGAGCACCTCCATGATCACTGGTTAAAAAAAAAAAACAAAAACACCAAACTCCAAACACGACAACTCCTTAGACCTAGCATGTAACAGCTTGAAAGCTACTTCTATACATATAAATTTTCTTGGTTCCCTCAACTTGTGATTAAGCATGGCACTATCATATGACAAAACGATACACTCACTTTATACACTGACCTAAAACTGGAAAAATGGAACTTTTCGTATTGCTCTATATTTAGTAACGTTCCTTGTCATTGTCTGTTTCAGTCATTCACTCAACCAATATCTGAGAGTCTGCTCTATACTATACAATATGCTGGTGCTTGGGATATGTAGGAATTACAACTTTTTTATTGTTAAAGAGTGAAAGGAATTATGTTATTAAGACGAGAAGAACAAAAAACTGATTTTTGATAGATAAATTATTTTTGAAAGGAATCATGGACATCCAAGTTTAATTTGCATGTCAATTAAAAAAATTCCCACTGGCCCTCTTCAGGCTTTCTTTTCCCAGGAAGGTGTATCAGTTTCCATTGTTTGAACCTCTGATAGCTACACGTCCATTTGTATTGGACATAAATTAATAATAGTACAGAAATGGTTCAGAAGACCTAGTTTTTAAAAATACAACAAGATTTCAACCTAAGAGATGTGGACTCCTACTACATTGTCTTTCATTTCTTATACCCTCTTTCTAGATGGCAATTCATCAGCAACAGTTCTTAATATCTAGTGGACGATAAGCCACCTTCCTCCAGCTGAGGAACACTGCTGCTAACGGGTATTTATGTGATAGGGGATAAAAGATTCTTATGGTCAAGAAGTTTGGGAATGCTGGGTTAAACAAAGTAAGTCAGTCTTACTATTTACAGGAGTGCTCAAAGCCTTTATTATGCCATGGTACTTGTGGAACTTCAAGAGCTGGGTAAACAAGCAGCATTTGCCAGACTTATTGGACCCTAGAACCCTAGTTTAAAAGACTAAGTCAACAACTCAGAGAATCAGTGTTCAGTCTAATATACTTGGAAGCCCAGGGTTGGGGGATTTCCATTTATAACTGCATGTGATGACCATCTTTTTAGTAAGGTGCTGATTCTTTAAGACTGGGGAGAGTTGAACAGGGAACAGATGTATGGCTGTGAAATGGGGAGCAGAGACCAATTGCTTTAAGGTACAGGAGATGGTGATGGACAGGGAGGCCTGGCGTGCTGCGATTCGTGGGTCGCAAAGAGTCGGACACGACTGAGCAACTGAACTGAACTGAAGCACCATGCAAAAAGGGACTCTTTTGGCTTTTGATTTCTATGACAGTTTCAACATCTAGCACTGCCTGGCACATAACAGACATTGGATATAATTTATTTTAATAAATGGATAAGTGGAATGAAACCTACAGAAATTTTTTTAAAAAGGTGATATAAATTTCAGAATGAGTGACTGCGTTGTTTTTCTGTCTTCAGTGATTTCGATTTCCATATCTAGACTCCTAGACAGTGCTTAATTTACTTTCTTAGAACAAAAGGCTGAGAATTATTCCAACTGCCTTTTGCATCATGACCCTGCAATAATCTAATAAGAAAGGTTACACTGCTTTTTTGTAGATGAACGCACATTAATGAGATCTCCTTGAAGTAATCCTGCTTCCATTATGCAGACAAAATTACATTTTCCAGCATAATTATTGTGTCAGTCAAGCTCCCAAATTTTGATATTAATTGTTTCATTTGCAAAGGCAACATCAACTTACTAGTTTGTCAAACCTCTGAAAAACTGAAGGGAAGCTCATTGTTTTTAGTGGTGATTATCCATCTATGCCTCTCTTGTAGTCTATCTTTTGCACATTTTCCTACCAGCCAGAAGGACTGGGCAAGTTTTAGCTCTTGTAATAGGTTTTAAGAGAAGAACTAATGGCTTTCTGGATGTGAGAGTTGGACTGTGAAGAAAGATAAGTGCCGAAGAATTGATGCTTTTGAACTGTGGTGTTGGAGAAGACCCTTGAGAGTCCCTTGGACTGCAAGGAGATCCAACCAGTCCATTCTGAAGGAGATCAGCCCTGGGATTTCTTTGGAAGGAATGATGCTGAAGCTGAAACTCCAGTACTTTGGCCACCTCATGCAAAGAGTTGACTCGTTGGAAAAGACTCTGATGCTGGGAGGGATTGGGGGCAGGAGCAGAAGGGGACAACCCAGGATGAGATGGCTGGATGGCATCACCGACTCGATGGACGTGAGTCTGAGTGAACTCCAGGAGTTGGTGATGGACAGGGAGGCCTGGTGTGCTGCGATTCATGGGGTCGCAAAGAGTCGGACACGACTGAGCGACTGAACTGAACTGAACTGAAGATGTGTTTTTAAATTACATACCATTTACATTCTTCAGTCTTTACTTGAGATTTCAGACTATAAGCTCTTTGAGGGACCATGAATGCTTTGTTGAAAACTATATTCTGCACACGAAAGAACAATGCCTGGAACAATGCGCTGTAAGTTCTGCATGAACATCATGTTTCTCCTTTCACTGAGACTCACTGTTTTAAAGTAAAATCTTTCTCTCTCCCTTCCCCACATTTTCTCCCTCTCCCCTCCCCCCTGCCAGCTCTTTATTTATTTCTCTCTCCTACCATGTATGTGCATCACACACACATACTCTGGAATACATGGAGGTCTTGCTATACACTATGGCATTTTCCCCATGAAAAATACATAAAGCATGGAAGTTTGGTGAAAATCTATCATTAGAGGAGTTTTGGACAGTTACTTTGCATTGTGCAATGTCACCTCCTCGTCCAAGCCTTAACCTGCCCTGAGCCACAGAACAAGTCTGGAAGAAATCCTGACTCACGCTTAAGTCATCTGATCAGAGCTGATCTGTGACACAGGGCTAATCTGTGAACCACGAGACCGAGAGATCTCAAACCCACGACAGGACATTCTCCAGCACTGCTTATCTAGTAATTTTTATTTTGTAGCTTATCTTTATTTTACTAGAAAAAACATATTTTCCTTTTTATTGTAAACTGTTTGTATCTACTTAAGCCTGATTTTACTCTAGACTGGGACCATGACATCCCCATAGAGTACTATAGGTGTTACTTTAAAAACACAAATCAGTAGGATAATAGGATTCAGTACATTGCTTTACTAGCTCTGTGACCTTGGGTAAAGCACTGAACATGTGTAAGTCTGATATGAGAATAATAACAGCACCATTGTCCCAGGCTGTTGTAAGGATTAAATGAGATAGATGATCCATGTGGAATGCTTAGCTCACGTCCATTACTGCAGTCTCTGGGGAGCTGATAGGTGAATAGCCATGATGATCAATGACCTTAACAAGTTCATCACCTCTGTAAGTTTTCTTTTTATTTTCTTTCTAATAAGCTACTCTCCTGGATTCCATCCACA
Organism: Budorcas taxicolor; assembly: GCF_023091745.1. Lineage (NCBI taxonomy): Eukaryota > Metazoa > Chordata > Mammalia > Artiodactyla > Bovidae > Budorcas > Budorcas taxicolor. The sequence goes on along the minus strand of NC_068924.1, from coordinate 64,316,563 downwards.
GAAGTAGAAGCTCACAATGGGTACGCCTTGTGGGTCTTGTTTTATCTCCAGGCATGAATTCCTCCTGCAGAGTTTAGATAGCTTTTCTGGATTGCTGTTGGTTGGGTGATGTCATTTAGGGTAGTCATTTATCTGGCCCCCTGCATTTCTTTCTTACAGCCTATATAACTTCCTTTTTCTTTATTTGGTACTTTAAGAGTCTTGATTGGCTGGGGACTCGACCCTTCATTTTCATTTATCAAAAATTCCTAACCAGAAGGGATGAACGCAGAGTTCCAGGGGCATGCTGAGCTGGGGCGTCTGTGCCTGGCCTTTTTATCTGTGAAGCTTGCTGGTAATTGCTAAGTTTTCCCTCCTGAAACAATTATCCCCCCATTTCTCTCCCCACCTCCACCCCACCCCCCAGTTAATTATCAGTTCTGGAATTAAACTGCTTGCCTCTCCTGCCGTTGTCATGACAACAGTTGGCCTGCACCTGCCACTGGGTGAACAGTGGCTCTTTGAGAAGAGGCGATGGCAGTTGCTGGCTCCACAAAAGCCAGGGAGTAAACTAATGTTTACCTGTCTAGGGAGAGAAGTTTCTGTTCATTCCACCTTAGGCAGTTTCCTGGCAAGTTCCACCTCGACTTCTGCCTCATACAAACTGCTGTTGGCATTCGATAAAGAAAACGAAAACAACATTTTCTGATAAAAATGCCAAATCCGTATTGGCTTGTCATCATTCTATCCATTAACTTTACTTATTGCCAGCCAAGACGTTGGAAGATACGGATCTTCCATCTCCTGAGAGTGACAGTATAGTGTGCAGGTTAAAAGCACAGAATTTTAAGCCTAACAGATTGGGGTTCTAATCCTTTCTGTGTGCCCGTGGCCTAAGAACTTCTTGTAATATCAGTTTCTTCATCTGTAAAAAGGGGATGGGAATAACTAAATTTAACAGAGGTGTTTTTTTTTTAAAGCTTTGAAATAATATATGTAGGTCTGACTCCTATTTTAGGAACAACACATAAGCAGGTATCACTATGACAGCTGCTTAGGTGCTAATCCTGAATAGACCTGAAAGTCAGGGCAAAGTTGGCAGCTCGGTTGGTTTTAACCGGTCCTTGTCTGAGTGGCAGTATCTGAGAAGCAGGAGAATATGGTACTCTTCTCCACGGCACCTGAACCGATGCATCTAGCGGCCACGGACCGCTGAGAGATGATTCTTTGCCTACCTTCTCTGTAATTCTGTCAGTTCCTCCCTCTCTCTACTGTTTCTCTCACGCTCAGTCTCACTTTCCTTTAAATAGAATTGATAGAACCAGGGGGCGGGGGGTGAAGGAGACATGTACTCACCAAGGAAACAAAACACTTTTCTGTTTTACAACCACATTACAACCTACAGGGAACAATTGGTAGTGGTACTAAGGAGTGGGGGAATGAGGCATTTATGTAAGGAAGTCTTTTTCTTTCCTAATACCCCTGCTTCTGGCTAAAGAAGTCTCTTTATTTTTATTTTTTTTAAATGAACCTATAACCACTCACAGTTAGGTCCCAGGTCCAAATAGGACAGGCACAAGAGTACTGTTCCTTGGCAAAGATGTCACCATTTAGGGTACCCCAGTCTTAGCTCAGCCTTCGGCTACCTTCTTCATGTTCTGAAGCTCCCTCCTTGTAGTTCTAGTTTTAAAGAAACCTGAACGCAGCGACTCCCAAACTTCATCCCATCTTGAAAAGAAAAAGCCCCAAACAAAAAACACACCAGCTTCTGCTCCCAGCATCTGGTACAGACACCTGCTGTGGGTTTCTGGGTAAAGAGGTGAATGCAGTTCAGCCATGCAGAGCTTACAGAAAAAGGAAGGCTCCTTGGAAGTTACTGGGGAAAGAGAATTATTCACCTCTTGCCTGCCTCTCACTGAGAGGCAGTAAGAAGATGCTAGAGGCCAGCAGGTTTCTCCTAAAATGAAAAAGACACCACTAACAACATTTGGCTGAGGCTGCCAGGGGTGAGGAGGGGGCAGAACCAAGGACATCAAGTTTACTTATTCTTAAAACACAGACTGGAGTTTTGTGACTCCCTAACATCTATCACTGGCTTAGTGCCAGTCCAAAATGTTTATGAAGATTAAACAAGGAAGAAGAGAATTAGGCTCCAACCAGACTATTCAGCACCGGAGCTAACTCAGGGATACCTGTGACATCAATTGAGTTCTTTGACTAGCTTCTTGGACTGCAAGGAGATCCAACCAGTCCATTCTGAAGGAGATCAACCCTGGGATTTCTTTGGAGGGAATGATGCTGAAGCTGAAACTCCAGTACTTTGGCCACCTCATGCGAAGAGTTGACTCATTGGAAAAGACTCTGATGCTGGGAGGGATTGGGGGCAGGAGAAGAAGGGGACGACAGAGGATGAGATGGCTGGATGGCATCACTGACTCGATGGACGTGAGTCTGAGTGAACTCTGGGAGTTGGTGATGGACAGGGAGGCCCAGCATGCTGCGATTCATGGGGTCGCAAAGAGTCGGACACGACTGAGCGACTGAACTGAACTGAGCTGAGGAAACATCTAGAACCTTAAATCTGTTTGGAAAATGCTGATGCTTTAGTATTCCTTGTCTCCATTAATTTAGAAGGAACCAGGTATCTAGTCTCCAAATTTGGCTTTAAGTTAGAGGAAGGTGGGAGCTGTCAAAACAGGTATAAAGAAGATAAAAACAAACCATTTCCTTTTACAACTATATCTCAGTTGCTTTTCTGTATAAAAGAAGAAACCTAAAAGGAGAATACTTTTAATGCTTCATAAACTACTTGTCCTTTCAATATAGCTTAAGATGTGCAATTTGATGGAAAAACTGAGGCACAGAAAAAGCAAACAATTTACACATAACAACTCATGAGCTATGACTACAGGAGGAGACCCATACGATGCAAAAGTCCATCCATTTTTTCTGTGAATAGGGAGGGCATTGCTGTAGTCAAGAAGCAAAGCCAACAGGAAGTGGTATAAACCATCTGGTGCCTCAAATGGCACACAAGACCCTGGACGAGGGAGACTCAGCCACCCTTTAGTCCCACCTCCTGCCTCAGGCCAGTCATGCAGCTACTCACCCTTTATCACACAGCACAAGAGCTCACATCCCTCTGAGCCTTCAGAAAGGCTGATCTCTGTGCTCGCATGGCCTTCCCACCCTGTCTGTCCAGAAAAGCTAGTCCCTACACCCATCCTTCAAAGCCAGCACAAACGCTATTTTTTCCGATTCTCTATTTTGAGTTAGTGGTACCTGATTCTCCATCCAACATCTTTATTGTAGAGAATCATTGTGCTGTAGTGGTCAAGAGCCCGCAGTCTCACATCAGAGTACTTGAATTTGAATACTGGCTCTACCACTTTTCAGCTGAGTGACCTTGTTAATGCACATACAACCTTTCTGCAACTCGGTTTTCTCATTCAGATGAGAAATGAAGATAATGTATTAGCCACGTATTAGGACTGTTGTGAGAAATTAAAGAAAAAAACGTTTAAAGTACTTTCTGATACATTGGAAAAGGCCCTGATGCTGGGAAAGATTGCAGGCAAAAGGAGAGGGGCAGCAGAGGATGAGATGGTTGGCTAGCGTTGCTGATGTGACTGTTGCTCATATCTGACTCTTTGCAACCCCTTGGATGCAGCACTGCAGTCAGGGTCCTCTGTCCCCCACTATGTCCCAGAGTTGGCTCAAATTCATGTTCATTTAGTTAGTGATGCCATTCAACCATCTCATCTTCCGTCGTCCACTTTCTCCTCCAGTCCTCAATCTTTCCCAGCATCAACAACATTGTTGGCATCCAATAAATGCTTTTTATAATAATTTATAATTATAATTACTATATTGCCCTTACATGTGAAATTAAAATTGTTTACTTAGTTCTCTCTTTTGAACTAGACTTTGAGATCTTCAAATACAGAGCCAAAGTCTTTCTCCATCTTCATATCTCTGCAGCCTAGCATGGGGCCTGGCAGCAGAGTAGACAATTGAAAATGTTTCTGAACAAACGAATGAAAAAATTCCTCTGCAATTTTACTTGCTAAAGAGATAAGGGAACAGAGCTCCTAAAAGTGACTGTTATTCTGATGAGCTCTGAGGTCAAACATATAAACAAGGTAAGCCTGCCAAGCATCATAACTACGCACTGGATGGCAAACCAAAGTTGATTTAGCACAAAACCACGCTATGAAAAGTGACATCCAGGTCTCTTCCTCCTGGGCCTTTTTTTCTTAGCATTATTAAGCCAAAAAAGGCAGGCTGCTCCTAGCTAGCATTCCCACTGTAAGGTAGGTAGAATAAGCTAGAGTCACCTTGGCTGAATTTTCCAGCTGTGAATGGATTCTCTGGTTATTGGCGAATATGCACAAAATAAAATATAGCTGTGGCTCTCACAGGCAAATATATGCAAATCAATTACTTTAGGAAGAAGGCTTGCTTTTTATTAAAGATAGGCAGTACAATGCATTGCATGGCTTCATCCTTCATCTGGGTGAGGAGGGGATGAACAATTCACATCAGCAGAAGAAAACAAAGTCAGCTCAGGCTCCATAAGAGGGAAATGTGAGAGCAAAGACACTCTCTGTGCTGAAGCCCAACAAAGATGTTAGAGCCCCACGTGAGGATAATAGGCAATCCTGACAGTTCCACTCAATGTCACAAGCATCAGAGCCATTTTCTTTGGCATGAAGACAATGTAAATACCAAACCACAAATTTACCATCAGAGGATAAAAGATACCTAAGTGTATCACTGACTTAGTGCCCTCTTATCTCTACAAACTAAGTAATTAGGAAGACAAATGCCAGATTTGAGGACATGCATATAGTTGTTATTTTAGGGTGTGGGGGGAAAGAGTACCTAGTATACAGAATGAAGAAAATTTTTAAAGAAACAAAATTGAGAAATGTAGGGGAAAAAAACTCTACCAAATTACAGAATCTATAATCTGCTATAAGCAATTATTTTAATTTCACATTCGATATGTGACTGTATTCCTGCACACACTGTATTCCCAAACACTGGGGGCAGAGTAGGGCAAAGAAGGCTAGGATTTACAGGAAAATAAAACCCAGCTACACAGAGACAAAGAGGTTAAATGACTTGCCCAGGGTCACGCAGTCGGTCCCCTACCAAGAACAGAGGGTAGGTCTGCTGACTCTCCTTGAGCTCCTACTTCCTCAGAAGTTTGTTGGATCACAGAATGAGCATGGTCAGTCACACTGATCTCAGCGGGAGCTCTTTGCCTGAATAAGAGCCAGCTTTGAAGATGAAAAATTCTACAGAAATCCTCAGTATGGCTGTTACTATTTAAAAAGCCATTTTCCTTTTAGTTAAAAAAAAAAAATCAGAGAAAATCTCAATAGCAAATGAAAATTTAATATTGATCTTGCTACTTTCTCCTCAGAACACACAAGTTTAAGGGTCCTTCCCTCTCTGACTTCCTCCCACTACACAACAGCTTTCAAGGCAGCAGAACCTATTGCCGCCTCCTCTCCTTGAATATATATTACTTCTCAGCAGGCTCCGGCAGGAGTAGAGAAGGAGCCAATCTGTGAGGAAGCAAACACAAGATCTCCCATAATAGCATAGAGAAGACAGAAAATTGCTGCCAAAAGTGTAAATTGCTTTTTTTTTCCTTTGGCTTGGGAAAAAAAAAAATCACTATGGGCTTTAAAGATACCCTCTTAAAAGGTGATTCCACAGTGGTTAATATCCATGTTCTACGCATTAGGACTTCTGTTCCTCCACTCCCTCCAGGAATCCTTGTCATCTGTATAACTGTATCATGGATTTGAAGAGGGACTACCAAGAAGTGAGAGGCAGCTGATTCTGCAGGGTCAAAGGAAGGCTTGGTTGCCTGCTCCCAAGGGAGTCTAAAAGCACCCCTTTTACTGCTGACCCTCAGGGGGCAGTGTGTGAGGATGAGATGAAGAAATAGCTCCTTATAGTGACAGAGGCTAAGGAGAGGAAAAGTAGCCTGCAGAAAACAGAGGCCGTAACATTTGAACGTCAACACAAGTAAGAACTCCCAGGTTAGAGGAATGAGATCAAAGTGATGCTCTGACAAGTGAGTGTGAATCCTCAGGCCTTTCATTCGGGGTCACAGAGAGAAGTGGGCTGGCCCCTGGGAGACAGTCCGCATCATGGCTGAGGGCATGAGCTCTGAAACCAGACTAGATTTAAAACCTAGCTCTGCTTCTACTAGCTGTGTGAATCATCCTGAGTGTTAGTTTCCTCTCTTTTACAAGTGAGATAATAGCTCCATCCTAAGCTTTACATGAGGGTTAAAACAGAATATATAAACAACACCTGTGCACAGTAAAACTTTAAAAAATGGTATCTTTGATGATCATTGTTGTTAAGTAGCAGGAAAAGTACACAACAGAATTCAGAACAAGCAAGGGACATAACCCAAAGCACGAATACTCGGCCACCTCAAATCTAACGAGGTTGGGAAGTCAAAAGTGAAAAGAAAAAAGAAGGCAGGGAGGCTCTAGCTGGCAGGAATGGAGGAAAATATAGATCTATTTCAGACAAATGTGTTTCAAAAGGACAGGGTATTTCCTTTGTTCCGACCACCCTAGAGAGTGGCTGGGATCCATCTCTCCCTGGACTTCTGTGCAGAGTGGGGAAGGAGCTGTGCGGTGAGAACACCAGCAAAGGAGACCCAGGCGTGAAACTCCGAGCAGACCTGGAGCACAGCGTCTCCAGATTCATGTCTCTTCCATCCCCCGTGCGGGAAGACCCACACTTCCTTCTGTCTTCCTTACACATCAGACTCTCATTTAACACTGTCAGCAATAGAGAAGCCTTTGGAACAGAACTCAGGCTTACTGAGATGGTAAAGTGTATATCATAAATGTGAGAAATTTCAGATCAAAGGCAATCCGCCCTGAGGTGTTAATTGGAATAAATTGAGCCAAATGATAGTTCAACGCAAACTGAATGGAACCAGGTAGGAATTTAAAGGGTAAAAGGAAAATTTGACTCCTCTTTCTGCCATACTGGAACACGCTTTTTTCAAGTGCTCATTTTACCAAAGAAGTCCCAGTCCAACAGATCCCTACTGATGTCCATGGCAGCGTGGCTGGAGGGAGAAAGCTTGCTGTCTTGGTTGCCAGTAAAGAAACTCTATTTGTTGTTGTTTAGTTGCTAACTCATGTCTGACTCTTTTGCGACCCCCCCATGGACTGCTGCCTGCCAGGCTCCTCTGTCCTGGAATTCTCCAGGCAAGAATACTGGAAGGGGTTGTCATTTCCTCCTTCAAGGATCTTCCAGACCCAGGGATCACACTCACATCTCCTGCATTGGCAGGTGGATTCTTTACCACTGACCCACCAGGGAAGCCCAAAGAAACTCTAAACACTTCACCACTATCTTGTCAAAATGGCAGGAAGGAATGTGCGATTAAATTCTGAAGCCAGTATCTCATACTGAACAGTATCTCTGAAGGGGGTTAATCTCTTCATAAGGTCCCTCATAAGGTCAACCTGACTCTGGCATGTGGTCATGAAGACAAGATGAACGTGTCCCTCCTAACCAGGCACGCACAGAATATTCTATATGCAGAATATATACACTACATCGGCTGAAGTGTTTTCTTTATATTGGTCCTGCTTGAATCCTCTCTCTGGGGAAGAAAATCTCTAGGACTCTGCTTTGTCTGGATTTTAGGGAGCTAGAGCTAGTTTGAGAGAAGAGGTGGAGTTTTTCTAAACCAAAGGTTACAGATAATCTGATGAGTTTGTCTAAATCAAAGGTCTGTGTAAAATGGTGAAAAATTGGTCAATAACTAGAGAAGACGTGGATATAGGCTCCCATCATCACGAGCCTGATATAACTAGTCTCCCAGGCTCTGAAACACCTCCCATTCATTTCCCTTTCTGCATGCAGACGAGCATGCAGACGAGACTTCCAAAATGCAAATCTACTCAGGTTTAATTTATGTTTTAAATTATTTAAGCCCTCCCACTTCAAGAGGCCTGCAAGGGCCCCCAGCGAGCTGGGCTCTGCTTTCTTGCCTGCACTCTTCTCTTGTCTAGAGCTAGTCCCCAAGTTGTTCCCCGGCCCTGTAACAGCCCTGTCTCCGCCTCTCCTCTGCCTGCCTCCTCATCCTTCAGACCTGCATTTACACAAAATCTTTTCTGGTTCAGTTCAGTTCAGTCGCTCAGTTGTGTCCAACTCTTCGTGACCCCATGAATCGCAGCACGCCAGGCCTCCCTGTCCATCACCATCTCCCGGAGTTCACGCAAACTCATGTGCATCGAGTCGGTGATGCAATCCAGCCACCTCATCCTCTGTCATCCCCTTCTCCTCCTGCCCCCAATCCCTCCCAGCGTCAGTCTTTTAAAACGAGTCAACTCTTCGCATGAGGTGGCCAAAGAACTGGAGCTTCAGCTTTAGCATCAGTCCTTCCAATTAACACCCAGGACTGATCTCCTTTAGAATGGACTGGTTGGATCTCCCTGCAGTCCAAGGGACTCTCAAGAGTCTTCTCCAACACCACAGTTCAAAAGTATCAATTCTTCAGGACTCAGCTTTCTTCACAGTCCAACTTTCACATCCATACATGACCACTGGAAAAACCATAGCCTTGACTAGATGGACATTTGTTGGCAAAGTAATGTCTCTGCTCTTGAATATACTATCTAGGTTGGTCATAACTTTTCTTCCAAGGAGTAAGCGTCTTTTAATTTCATGGCTGTAGTCACCATCTGCAGTGATTTTGGACCCCCCAAAAATAAAGTCTGACACTGTTTCCACTGTTTCCCCATCTATTTCCCATGAAGTGATGGGACCAGATGTCATGATCTTCGTTTTCTGAATGTTGAGCTTTAAGCCAACTTTTTCACTCTCCTCTTTCACTTTCATCAAGAGGCTTTTGAGTTCCTCTTCACTTTCTGCCATAAGGGTGGTGTCATCTGCATATCTGAAGTGACTGATATTTCTCCCGGCAATCTTGATTCCAGCTTGTGCTTCTTCCAGCCCAGCGTTTCTCATGATGTACTCTGCATAGAAGTTAAATAACCACGGTGACAATATACAGCCTTGACATACTCCTTTTCCTATTTGGAACCAGTCTGTTGTTCCATGTCCAGTTCTAACTGTTGCTTCCTGACCTGCATATAGGTTTCTCAAGAGGCATATAGGTTTGTCAAGAGGCAGGTCAGGTGGTCTGATATTCCCATCACTTTCAGAATTTTCCACAGTTTATTGTGATCCACACAGTCAAAGGCTTTGGCATAGTCAATAGAGCAGAAATAGATGTTTTTCTGGAACTCTCTTCCTTTTTCCATGATCCAGTGGATGTTGGCAATTTGATCTCTGGTTCCTCTGCCTTTTCTGAAACCAGCTTGAACATCTGGAAGTTCACAGTTCGCATACTGCTGAAGCCTGGCTTGGAGAATTTTGAGCATTACTTTACTAGCATGTGAGATGAGTGCAATTGTGCGGTAGTTTGAGCATTCTTTGGCATTGCCTTTCTTTGGGATTGGAATGAAAACTGACCTTTTCCAGTCTTGTGGCCACTGCTGAGTTTTCCAAATTTACCGGCATATTGAGTGCAGCGCTTTCACAGCATCAACTTCCAGGATTTGAAATAGCTCCACTGGAATTCCATCACCTCCAGTAGCTTTGTTCGTAGTGATGCTTTCTAAGGCCCACCTGACTTCACATTCCAGGATGTCTGGCTCTAGATGAGTGATCACACCATCACGATTATACGGGTCGTGAAGATCTTTTTTGTACAGTGAGCCGCCCCTTATTCTCCCAGACTGTCTCAGGAGCCCTTCCTAAAGCAGCCTAAACTTCACTTAATCATAGCACTTCCTCCAGACTATAAGTGCCCAGTCATGTTGCTTATCTCTCCTCCTAGACTTAGGACTCCCAAGGGCAGGGACCATGTCTGTCTTAGTTTTCACATATGCTCAGCGTATAGCACAGTGCCCGACACACAGTAGGGTCATGAGAAAAAGAGAGTGGGAGAGAGGGCGAGAGGAAGGAAGGAAAGAAATGAACCGCAACACAAAAGGAGCCTGTTCCTGAGGATGGCTGGAGGATGGGCCTGAAGGGATCCCCTGAAGCTCTCTGGGCTTAACGCAGGGGCACCTGTACCACTGGGCACAGAGGACAAGGAACGAGACTGAGGCTGAGAACTAGAGTCCCAAGGAAGGAAGCAGCAGGAAATACAGATGTGGGATGACATTTGGCACTAAGACAGGGGCTCAGGATGTGTGCAGGGAGAAAGGAAAAAGAAGGAACTGTATTTATAAACAAAAACAAAGAAGGACCAAATCCTAGCTCCAGGCAGGTAACCTTGGGCAACTCACTTAGCTTCTTTCAATGAGAGGCCTGCATTAGATGAGTGACTTTCAAACTGAGTTCTCAGGAACCCTAGGTTTGTGAGAGAAGTTTCACCAGTAGATGTGGCCCCAACTTTAACCAGACAAAAAATGCTTTGTATACACTCTACCCAAGGCCCATCTGAAAAAAAAAAGCTGTTTCTACTAAAACTAAAGTTTGAATAGCAGTGGTCTGGATGATCTTTCTGACAGCTCCCAGCCTTAACAGTCCTGGATCCTGTGTGACAGAGAGGGCCCATCTGGACATTGCATTTTACTTTGTACAAATGCCCCTTGAGCGTATTCATAGCAGAGGTGCAGCATTGCCTAGAGCCTGTTCTCCCTGCTGAGCAGAGAGAAGCAAAGGTAAGCAAACTAAAATCCAGGTTCACTGAGGCAGAGGCAATGAAAAATTGCACTTTTAAATCTCATGTGGTGAAACAACAGCACAAAGAAGCATTTTTTTCTTCCTAAACAAAGTGTTGTATACCTATGACGTTGGGTTCACTGTATTGGTGTCTTGAGTCAGACACAAGGCTGTTATGGGTCAGAAATAAAGAATATTGGATCCAGAGTCCATTCAAAAAAAAAAAGGCAATCCAATTCCAATCAAGAAAGAACAGTGCAAAAGTTTATCTATTCAGTCCACCTGATACCTAATTACCATTTAAATATAGTACCTACTGGTCTTAACAAGGTATTCGGAGTGTGCTACAGAATAAAGCAGAGTTACTGTCATGGTATGCTTTAAAGCTTATCTTTATCTGAAGGTTACAGACAGGAAATAGCATAGATGGGGAGGGAGATGGGAATCTTACAAAATAAGATCTTCAAAGCCCCTGGCTTAAGATGGAGATCCCTTATCTGTGCTGTTCCTTGGCTGGGCATATTTCACGGGGCCTTCAAAGGCCACAAATGTCACTCTACTTCAATTCTGAGAACACACAAGCCACAGTAACGTGATCTTACCCGGGTTCTTCCTCGTCGCCCTGAAAGAAACAGAAAGAAGCAACATAAGAAATCAGGATCAGTAGGGACGGATTGAGATTGTTTTTGTTTTCCCTCTTCTCTCCCAATCTGAAAGCAAAGCTTGTACATTTATTGCAACAGAGACAAGCTAGTCGACATCTAAGTGCTAAGACAAGGGTTAATATAATCCTATGTTCAAACTGCCCAGCAGAGATGAACTAATAATTTGTCCTTGCAAGCAGAGAAGTGAATGCATAGACCTAGGGGGCCTAAATAATAGCCTTGCCTTTTATTTGTATGGCTGGCAGTATTTAGTTTTGAGCAAACTGAGAGCCCAAAATAGCAGCAGGTCTCAGGCAAAAGCTGACCAGCTCCAAAAGCATCAAGCTGTTCCCCTCAAAGGCACACTTCAGCCTCAGCCTGGCATCCTTTCCCTCCAAACATGAACACAGAAGCTCTAATAGAGAGCACACCATGTGCACAAGGCTCTAAACTGGGGCTCGGGAAACTGGAATTCTAGTCCAAGCTCCGTTATTTATTAGCTATGAGCCCTTGGGCAAGCCAGCTAATTAATCAGGACCTTGATCTTCTTTGTAAAAGGACAGTTCTGGCATTTGATGAGCCACACCATTCTCCAGCCAAATAATGACATTTCTCTACTTAACCACTCTTTACAAAAGCAATGTGTGATGGTGATTTTTCCAGGTACTGTATTCTGTGAGCCTAACTTTATCAGTGATCACAGCAGATATCTTTGAGCCTCTTTTTGTGACCAAACAAGATTTTTCAAATGACACTCAAGCCTTCTCCAAGGGACCTCACTTATCCTTCTAGCGACAGAGTATCTTTGATGTCCTCCTCTTTAGTCATTCAGGATTGGTTTCAATAGAGACTGTATCTCTTAGTTGGAGATAACTCCCCAGGAACTTATTTGATTAATGGACAGATTGACTGATTGATCTTACAGGTATAAAGGAGAATGAGCTCTGGAGTCAGATACTTGGTTCAAATCTTCACTCCATTACTTGCTTGCTGTCTTATCCTGGTCAAATTATTTTGCCTTTCTTAACTTCAATTTTCTAATTAGTAACATAGGGGTAAAAACTGTCTTTATAATATATAGGGTAAGCATGAAATTAAATGAAATAATGTGTACAAATGTCAAACACAGCGCCTAAGACACAGAATGCATGTAATAAAGGTTATTATCAACATCACTAATGATTCAGTGTGATTCATTAGGAAGCTCTTACCTCAGGGCACTGAAGATAATAGACAAAAAACCCATCGTGATCTATCCTTCTAGGAGCTCCCATTCCGGAGCAGGGGAACTAGATAGAAAGTGAACTATGCCTAAATGTCTTAAGGGTGCTACCAAAGACATACACGGAAGGCTCAGAGAGTCAGAAGAGAAGTGATAAACACAGCCTCTCCTGGAGAAGGAGGAGAAGGCCCCACAGAGAATGTGGCATTGTATGTCAAGGCTGTATATTGTCACCCTGGTTATTTCACTTCTACGCAGAGTACATCATGAGAAACACTGGGCTGGAAGAAGCTCAAGCTGGAATCAAGATTGCCAGGAGAAATATCAATCACCTCAGATATGCAGATGACACCACCCTTATGGCAGAAAGTGAAGAGGAACTGAAAGCCTCTTGATGAAAGTGAAAGAGGAGAGTGAAAAAGTTGGCTAAAAGCTCAACATTCAGAAAACGAAGATCATGGCATCCGGTCCCATCACTTCATGGGAAATAGATGGGGAAACAGTGGAAACAGTGTCAGACTTTATTTTGGGGGGCTCCAAAATCACTGCAGATGGTGACTACAGCCATGAAATTAAAAGACACTTACTCCTTGGAAGAAAAGTTATGACCAACCTAGATAGTATATTCAAAAGCAGAGACATTACTTTGCCGACTAAGGTCCATCTAGTCAAGGCTATGGTTTTTCCAGTGGTCATGTATGGATGTGAGAGTTGGACTGTGAAGAAGGCTGAGCACTGAAGAATTGATACTTTTGAACTGTGGTGTTGGAGAAGACTCTTGAGAGTCCCTTGGACTGCAGGGAGATCCAACCACTCCATTCTGAAGGAGATCAACCCTGGGATTTCTTTGGAAGGAATGATGCTAAAGCTGAAGCTCCAGTACTTTGGCCACCTCATGCGAAGAGCTGACTCACTGGAAAAGACTCTGATGCTGGGAGGGATTGGGGGCAGGAGGAGAAGGGGACGACTGAGGATGAGATGGCTGGATGGCATCACGGACTCGATGGATGTGAGTCTGAGTGAACTCCGGGAGATGGTGATGGACAGGGAGGCCTGGCGTGCTGCAATTTATGGGGTCACAAAGAGTCGGACACAACTGAGCGACTGAACTGAACTGAACTTGAGGAATAAGAATGATTTTCCCAGGTTGAGAACAGAAGTAAACAGGGAGAGCACTGGAAGAGCAAGAGCAAAGCCACCGCAGTTCATAAAATGCAGGTTTGCGGAATTTTGAGCTCTGTGAAACTAGAGAATGGGGATGTGTATGTGCGTGTCTTGGGCAGGAGATCTCGGGGTGGCAGTGGTGTGGGGGGCTGGGGGGCTGGGAATGCAACAGGGGTAACGGGACACGGCCACTGCACGAGCCTCTCAAGGACCCCTGTGGTCAGAAAGGTGATTCTGAACAGACTATGCACTGGAGGTTGGATAAAAAAGGACACTTTTAGAAGACTGTTAAGAATCTGCACTATTGCTGAGGGTGCTAATCATCCAATGAGAGGCGGGGCAAGTGGTGGAAGAGGGTGCCAGGGTGGTGGAAACCTTCTCTTGTAGTTTGTTTGACTGGCATGTCTTATGGGAACTATAATCTAATGGAAAAAAATCCACATAATTTAAATTTAATATGAGCCACATAACTATCAATGACATATTTAAACCTCAACACAATTTTCCAGTTACCTTTGGGTGTTAAAACATAATTATCTAGGAGAACTGTAAGGAAAAAAGTATCCAGACTTCCTTCCATGAATGATTCAGAGGAAGTCTTCACAGTCACCTAACTTGGTATAATAGTCAAGAGACAGGCTTTCTAAGTGAGAGAAACATAGCTTTGAATTCTGGTTCATCAACTCCAACAGTGAAGCTGTTGGCAATTTACTCAACTTTTCCAAGGTTCAGTTTCCTCATCTGCACGTGGAAATCCTAATTCTTACCTCACAGGGTGGCTACAAGGATTCATTAAATGAGAAAAGGTGTATACAACATTAAGCAAGTGTCTAGCGTAAGTGCTCAACAAATGGTGATCATTATTGTACTTCTCTGAAATGTTATTTGATAACATTTCTAGGGTTAGTGGGAAAGAACAGAGAAGATGGGCTTTGCTTTCATTCATCCATTTCTGCTGCCTATAGGTAGGCAATTGTTTTTAAAAAACAATAATCACTATCACAAAGCATAGGAAAAACAGGGTGAGAGTTTCACGTTTGAAGAAATGAATAAATGAATGCAAGAACAGATGCACATACATATAGGCAATTTTGAACCAGTCAGCAGACATTCAGAGGATTAGTAATCTTGCTAGTAAAAGGTGAGCCCATTTCTTCCCACTACTTGAAATGCCCACTCCAGTGTTCTTGCCTGGAGAATCCAGGGACAGGGGAGCCTGGTGGGCTGCCGTCTATGGGGGTCGCACAGAGTCGGACACGAATGAAGTGACTTAGCAGCAGCAGCAGTATTCTGAGGGCTAATTCCCATCCTTAAAGGTCAAGCCTCACTCGGAAAATTTTCCTCAATAGCGGTACAAATGAACTTACTCACAGAACAGAAAAAGACTCATAGACATAGAAAAAAAACTTATGGTTGCCAAATGGTAAAGGGGTGGGAAGGCATAAATTAGAAGCCTGGAATTAACAGATACATACTTGCATTCATGCTAAATTGCTTCAGTAGTGTCTGATTCTTCACGACCTATGGACTACAGCCTGCCCAGGCTTCCCTTTCCAAGGGATTTGCCAGGCAAGAATACCAGAGTGGGTTGTCATTTCCTACTCCAGGACAGATATATACTATTATATATAAAATAGATAAAAAATAAGGATTGACTCTATAGCACAGGGAACTGTATTGAATATCTTAAAATAATGTATAATGGAAAAGAAACTGGAAAAGAATATATATATATAAACATATATGTGTATATATATCAGTGATTCAGTTATATAAATATATCATACTTATATATATAAATTTGATATATTTATATAACTGAATCACTTTGACATACACCTGAAACATAACATTGCAAACTAACTATACTTCAATTTAAAACTGGTATAAAAAAAGGATTCTACATTCAACTTTCTTCAAATGTTATCCTCCTCACTTAAAAAGAGACTGAAATTGGACCTTATAAGTGAAACAGTATGAGTATGGTTTATGCCAGAAATGGGACATTCCACTCCAAAGAGCAAACTCATACTCTCAAAGAAAAGGCCTTAACTTGGAATCAAATAAATATACTGGGTATATATTTTGCTGGCTATATATTATACTGGCAAATAATTCACTGGCTTTAGAATAATCTTCATGAGAAAAAAAGCAAATAGCACTTGGGCAGGTAGGACACCTAGACATATTGTTTTTATCAGCTTTATTGAGGTATAATTTTTAATACTATAAAATTAACTGCTTTAAGTTTATATAAATAACTTTAAATTTAGAGTTAAGCAACTATTACTACAAACGTGCTTAAAAACTCTACATACATACACACAAGCACACAGACATGAAATTAGCCTTTTCCTTCTTAACTTCCTTAAAAGCACAGTTTTAAGCTAAAATTATAGGTCTTGCAGTATTTATTACATATATAAATTATATACATATGACAACTATAACATAAAGGATATGGAAAGAGGGTCAATTGACCTATATAGTTTCAAGCTATCTACACTTTATGTGCAGTGGTTTAAAATTAATTTTAAGTAAACTGAAAATTTAAGGATACATACTACAATCCGTACAGAAACCACTAAAAAATAATGCAAAATAATAGAGCTAAAAGGCCAATGGATATATTACAATGGGATTCAAGGAAATGTTTCAAAAATCCAAAAGAGAGCAAGAAAAGACAATGAGAAGAACAAAAACAGAAAACAAATTGTACAATGGCAGACCTAAATTTAACCATATTAATAATAACATCAAATGTTAATGGACATTACGCTTCAATTAAAAGACATAGATTACCAGATGGATAAATGATTAAGACCCAGCTACCTGTTGTCTATGAGAGACATAAGTTAACAACATAGACAGACTGAAAGCAAATGAATGGAAAGAGATACACCACAAAAACAGTAAGCATAACACTAAACTGGCTTTACTAACATTAGATAAAATAGACATCAAGACAGAGCATAAACAGAGAAAAAGGGAATGTTCATAATGATTAAAGGACTGGTTCATCAGGAAGATGTAACCATCATAAATATGTATTTGCTTAGTGACAGAGCTTCAAAATATCTGAAGAACAGTCGACAGAATTAAAGAAATAGATAATCCCTAATCATACTTGAAATGTAACATCCCTCTCTCAGCAGTAGGTTGAACTAGAGCATAAAAATAAGTAAAACCATAAATTATCTGAACTTCTAATTGCTATTTAAAGCACACCACACCTCAGAACACATATTCTTTTTAGGTGTGGATATGCATTCAACAAGAAAGACCATATGACAGGTCATAAAGCAAGCCTCAGTAAGTGTTAGATGATTGAAATCATTCAGAATAGGTTCTCTGTTGACAATGAAACTAAACTAGAAACAACAAGGTACATAGGAAAATACCCTATATTTAGAAACTAAACAATACACTCCTAAATAATCAATGAACAAAAAGAAGAAATCACACGGTAAATGAAAAAATATTTCAAACTGAATGATAAAGAAACCACAACATAACCAAGTTGTATGATTCAACATAAATATATATTCATAAAGATATTAAGATATTAAGAAGAGGTGGCAAGAATACACGGAAGAACTGTACAAAAAAGATCTTCACGACCCAGATAATCATGATGATGTGATCACTAATCTAGAGCCAGACATCTTGGAGTGTGAAATCAAGTGGGCCTTAGAAAGCATCACTACGAACAAAGCTACTGGAGGTGATGGAATTCCAGTGGAGCTGTTCAAATCCTGAAAGATGATGCTGTCAAAGTGCTGCATTCAATATGCCAGCAAATTTGGAAAACTCAGCAGTGGCCAGAGGACTGGAAAAGGTCAGTTTTCATTCCAATCCCAAAGAAAGGCAATGCCAAAGAAGGCTCAAACTACCGCACAATTGCACTCATCTCACATGCTAGTAAAGTAATGCTCAAAATTCTCCAAGCCAGGCTTCAGCAATATGTGAACCGTGAACTTCCTAATGTTCAAGCTGGTTTCAGAAAAGGCAGAGGAACCAGAGATCAAATTGCCAACATCTGCTGGATCATGGAAAAACCAAGAGAGTTCCAGAAAAACATCTATTTCTGCTTTATTGACTATGCCAAAGCCTTTGACTGTGTGGATCACAATAAACTGTGGAAAATTCTGAAAGACATGGGAATACCAGACCACCTGACCTGCCTCTTGAGAAACATATATGCAGGTCAGGAAGCAACAGTTAGAACTGGGCACGGAACAACAGACTGGTTCCAAATAGGAAAAGGAGTATGTCAAGGCTGTATATTGTCACCCTGCTTATTTAACTTCTATGCAGAGTACATCATGAGAAACGCTGGGCTGGAAGAAACACAAGCTGGAATCAAGATTGCCGGGAGAAATATCAATAACCTCAGATATGCAGATGACACCACCCTTATGGCAGAAAGTGAAGAGGAGCTAAAAAGCCTCTTGATGAAAGTGAAAGAGGAGAGTGAAAAAGTTGACTTCAAGCTCAACATTCAGAAAACGAAGATCATGGCATCCGGTCCCATCATTTCATGGGAAATAGATGGGGAAACAGTGGAAACAGTGTCAGACTTTATTTTGGGGGGCTCCAAAATCACTGCAGATGGTGACTACAGCCATGAAATTAAAAGACGCTTACTCCTTGGAAGAAAAGTTATGACCAACCTAGACAGTATATTCAAAAGCAGAGACATTACTTTGCCGACTAAGTTCCGTCTAGTCAAGGCTATGGTTTTTCCAGCGGTCAGGTATGGATGTGAGAGTTGGACTGTGAAGAAGGCTGAGCGCCAAAGAATTGATGCTTTTGAACTGTGGTGTTGGAGAAGACTCTTGAGGGTCCCTTGGACTGCAAGGAGATCCAACCAGTCCATTCTGAAGGAGATCCACCCTGGGATTTCTTTGGAAGGAATGATGCTAAAGCTGAAACTCCAGTACTTTGGCCACCTCATGTAAAGAGTTGACTCGTTGGAAAAGACTCTGATGCTGGGAGGGATTGGGGGCAGGAGGAGAAGGGGACGACCCAGGATGAGATGGCTGGATGGCATCACGGACGCGATGGATGTGAGTCTGAGTGAACTCCGGGAGTTGGTGATGGACAGGGAGGCCTGGCGTGCTGCGATTCATGGGGTTGCAAAGAGTCGGACACGACTGAGCGACTGAACTGAATTGAACTGATGATTCAACAGTGATTAGGGGAAAATGTATTGCTCTAAAAATTTACATAAAAGAAGACAGTAGTAAAATCCACAATCTATTTAGGCAGAAAAAAGAATAAGGTAAACTCAGAGCAAAGAGGAAAAAAGCAGATGTGCGTAAAATAGAAAACAAAGAGGAAAATTAGCATATCCAAAGTCAGTTCTTTAAAAAAACTAATAAAATTAATAAAATATAAGTTAGAATGATCAAGGATAAAAGAGGGAAAATCACAAATTATCAGTATCAGAAATGAAAGATGAGTTACTATTCTAGAGACTGCTGCTGGTGCAACTCTGTGCAACCCCGTAGACGGCAGCCCACCAGGCTCCTCTGTCCCTAGAGACTATAGACAATTAAAATATATGAGAAAATACATAAACAACTTTATATTAAAAACTAAAACAACTTAGGTGAAAATTACAAATGCCTTGAAAATCACCTATTTTAACATTTCAAATCAATGTAAGATGAAAAAAATTGACTAGGTCTATATCAAAGAACTTGAATTGGCTATCAAAAACCTTCACAGTGCAACCCCATAGACGGCAGCCCACCAGGCTCCTCTGTCCCTAGAGACTATAGACAATTAAAATATATGAGAAAATACATAAACAACTTTATATTAAAAACTAAAACAACTTAGGTGAAAATTACAAATTCCTTGAAAATCACCTATTTTAACATTTCAAATCAATGTAAGATGAAAAAAATTGACTAGGTCTATATCAAAGAACTTGAATTGGCTATCAAAAACCTTCACATAAAGAAACTCTGTGACAGATGGTTTTGCTTATAAATTCTACCAAATATTTAAGGAAGAAATAACACCAATCTTACAAGAACTCTTCCAGAAAATAGATGAGGAGGAAATAACTTCTTAGGTTGTTTTCTGAGGCCAGCACTATCCTAATACCAAAGGCTGACAATGAAATTATAGAAATATAAACTTACAAATGAATATCCCTCTCTGAAGAGGGCTTCCCTGGTGGCTCAGACAGTAAAGAATCTGCCTGCAATGCAGGAGATCCAGGTTCAATCCTTGGGTCAAGAAGATCCTCTGGAGAAAGGAATGGCTACCCACTCCAGTATTCTTGCCTAGAGAATTCCATGGGCAGAGGAGCCCAGTGGGCTACAGTCAATGGGTTCACAAAGCGTTGGACATGACTGAGAGACTAACACTTTCACCTCACATCTCTCTCTGAACACAGACATAAACATCTTTAACAAAATATTAATGAATTGAACTCAGATAACACATAATGACCAGGTGGGAGTTTATCTCAGGAATGCAAGGTTTAGTATTGTAATGCAAGATTCAACATTGTAAAATTAACCAAAGTAATCAGCCATCACACCAGAATAATGGAAGAAATTCACTTGATAATTTCAGCGGATAAAAGAAATATCTTACATCTAACCATGTTCATCTGAATTATTGTTTCCCAGGTCTAATGTCACTTCTCTTTCATTTCAAGATTTTTTCTTTGTCGTAAGTTTTTGGAAGTTTGATTTTGATGAGTCTAGGTATGGATTTCTTAGGTTTATCTCTCTTGGGTTCATTCGGTTTCTTAAATCTTTGGGTTTGTATTTTCAACCAAATTTTAGAAATCCTTTTTCCTCCCCTTGCTGGACAAGTGACATATATATATGAGCTTTCTTTATTATCCCATAGATCTCTGAGATTCAATTCAATTATTTTTCAATCTTTTTTCTTGGTTGTTCAGACTGAGTGTCTATTGATGTGTCTTAAATTCACTGATTCTTTCCTCTGTCATTTCCTATTGCCCATTGAGCCAGTCCAGTGAATTTTTCATGTCTGTCATTGTATTTTTCAGCTTTAAAATTTCATTTGGTCCTTCGTTATATCGTATATTAATATTTCTTTCCTGAGATTTAAAAATATTTTTCATTTGTTTCCAGCATGTTACTGCTTATTGAGACATTTTTATAATAGGGATCTTAAAGTTCTAGTCTCATAATCCCTAGTACTGTGTCTTCCTGGTGTGGCCATCTCCTGATCTTCTTTCTCATTAGAATTGAGATTTCACTGGTTCTTGGTATAATGAAGAACTATATCCTAAACATTATAAGATCCGGTTACTAATTATACCTTCTATTCTAGCAGACTGTCAACCTATTTAGGTTCAGAACACATTTCCTACATCACTTTTACGGCTTATGGTTCACATGTCATGTGAGTTTATTAAACTTCTGCAGTGCCATTCTGGTCGCCTCCTTCAGATGACAGAGCTCCAGTCTATAGTCTCCGTCAGTGCCAGCTCAGGAGGAGGAGGGGAACCAATGCATCACTACCAAGTAAAAAGGAAAGTATGATTCCATCCACTGAGTCAGCTGGGGAGGGGTGTTGCCTAGTTAATGCAGGGTGAGAGGGAGGCGTTAAAGCTCCATCTACAGTGCCCACATGGGAGGGGTGATATGAAAGTGAAAGTGTTAAGTCACTCAATCGAGACCCCATGGACTATATAGCCTGCCAGGCTTCTCTGTCCATGAAATTCTCCAGGCAAGAACACTGGATGGGTAGCCATTCCTTTCTCCAGAGGATCTTCCCGACCTAGGGATTGAACCCAGGTCTCCTGCATTGCAGGTAGATTCTTTACCATTTGAGCCACCAGAGAACCCCACAGGGGACAGTTTGCTATTTCTTTCCTATTATTGCAGAGGAGTGGTAGAAGTCAGAGTTCCACCTTCAGGCTCCATAAGAGTTAGGCATCACTTAATTACTGTGATGTAATTACAGTACAAACTTTTACCTAAAGACTCCATGGAGAAAAAATGACACCCCATTAGTTTGGGTGAGGGCGCAAAATAGGGTTTCCCTCACTGGCTCCACTACTGTGGTATCAGCTGGGGCTGGGAAGGGATGCAACTTTTTTCATGGTGTCTTCCACACCAGGAAGACACAGTATTAGGGATTATCAGATGAGAATTTTAAAGTCACTATTATAAACACCAGAATAGGCAGAAATGATTAAAGGGTTTCTTTTCAGTTGAACTGCCCTTTTCCAAGTCCTTTGGCTAGAGAGCAGGTTTTCTCTTGGAGATGTTCTGTTTGTCTGTGCGCATTAGTATTTCTAGCTTGCAGAACACCCAGGCCAGGATATATAGGAAGCAAGAACCCTGCATCCACTCCCCTCAAGAAAATCCTTGTGGTGTGGCTCCTCATATCCCAAGATCCCTGGTCAGTCTGCCATCTTTTCTCCACTTTTGAGAATCTTCTAGTAGG
This sequence comes from Budorcas taxicolor, assembly GCF_023091745.1. Taxonomy (NCBI): domain Eukaryota; kingdom Metazoa; phylum Chordata; class Mammalia; order Artiodactyla; family Bovidae; genus Budorcas; species Budorcas taxicolor. The sequence goes on along the minus strand of NC_068924.1, from coordinate 64,294,372 downwards.
TGACTCAGTATTTTGTCTAGGAATTTTTGCTGTGATCAGTGGGAAGGAGTACAGTGAAAATGAATTTACTCCATCTTGTTCAGAACCAGAACGTGCAATTTGTTTTTAAATGTGAAGAAGAACTAAGGATAGAAGGTTGGAAAGATGGCTATATACATAAAATGAATCAAGTACAGTAAACTGTTAATGGCAGAATCCTGGTGCAAATATATGGGTGTTATCTATAAAATTCTTTCAATTTTGCTATATATATGAAATTGTTCATAATAAAGTGTTGGGTAGGATTTTCTGATCAAAATAAAAATTCAGGAAAATTTTAAAGACCTATACAATGCAAAGAGAAGCAAACAATTCTTCTGTTGAGTGAAAGAGAGGTACTGGAAATTTGCTCTGATCAGTAAGTTACCACATTAGCTGGAATGAGCGGCTATTAGAGAATAACAGCTTTGTGTAAAAGCTTTAGCCAGATGTATGCTACTTCTCATTTTTAATAGCTTACTGTGTCCACTGCCTGGTCCTTAGGGCTTGTCATCTTTGCACCCCTCAGAGCAATTCCATCGGAGTTAACAAGGATAGTGAAACTGAGCTACTCAAGTAGTTAAAGGACAATTAATGTTGGGGAGGGGCTAAATTCTTTATTTGAAATGAAAATTAGAGAGAGGGTATCTCTTCAAAATGGAATCTTTATTTCTGAAAAAAAAAAAAAAATAATCGACACACAGAATAAATGTGAAGGGTCCAATCTGAGCTGAACTGGGGACAGAGTTACGTCAATGACCTCTTAAGGCTGAACCTTTGTTTGTTTGGACTTTGGGCACAAAGTCCACTCCATTATTAAAGAAAAATTTTAAATAAATTAATTTTAAAATAAATGTATTATTATTTATAATTAATTTTTTAAAAGACACACAGTGACCATTTCCACAGAGTAAAGGGTCTTAGGAATGCAAAGCAGTCCAGGACACTGATTCTCCTTATTCTTCCCACAGATATAAACAGGACATTTGGCAGATGGTAGGGAAAAGCACAGGCACAGAACAGGATGGACTGAATCCTGGCTCTTTTCTGCTAACTAAACGACACCTGGTCAGTGTCTACAGGTCTTGGCATCTCAACAGCCCATGTGTAAAATGGATAAAATGAACACTGAAATAAAGATTAAATGAAATGATAAATATAACATGCTCTCTCACCTATCTAGAAACGTATTTAGGCACACACTTTGTTAATTCTGGGGAGGATGAAATGAAAAGAACAAGTGCTATTCTATTCCGTTCACACACTGATGACAATTAATCAAGAACTCTAGATGAGTGAAACAATGGTCTCTCACGTTCCCTGTCAGGACGACACCAGCAGTACCCGCCTCCTAGATGGACCCTGGCTGCTTTGTTGGCTGGATTATTCTGTGGCTGGGCTCTCCTGGGCCAAGGCAAAATTATTCGTTAAGGCTGAGCTGACTGAGTCAGCAGCTATACTAGAAAGTTCACGGGACTCTCCTAGGTTTTCTTCTAGAAAGGCCTACCCTAAACCTACCTGGCATGAGCTTAACCAGATTTTTCAACATAGTGGTATGAAACCTCATCAACAATAGCCTCTCTCCAGTGGCTGAAATATAAGTTTTACATGTGGGCTTCCCAAGGTGGCGCTAGTGGTAAAGAATCCACCTGCCAATGCAGGGGCTGCAAGAGATGTGGGTTCAATCCCTGGGTCTGGAAGATCCCCTGGAGTAGGAAATGGCAGCCCACTCTAGTATTCTTGCCTGGAAAGTTCCATGGACAGGGGAGCCTGGCAGGATACAGTCCACGAGGTCGCAAAGAGTCAGATGCTGCTGAGCACATGCATTTAAAAAAATGGCCACCTTAATTTTTTTTTTTTTTTTAGCAATAGATTCTAAATGGCTGAATATGTTGTTTGGTAAAATGTCTTAAGATTCTTTTATTCTTGTTACAAAATAACAATGAATGTAGTGACCTAAACTGTCATTTAACATTTACCTTGAGTCTTTCACTGCTATCTTTGATCCTCACAATGCCTGAACCCACATGCCCCTCAATCCAATAGTCATGCCCCCAATTTATGCAATTAGCTTCATAAAAAGACCAGCTGGAGGCACATTTTCACTATTCACAACATGAGTCCACTCTTTTATTTTGGCCTGCTTTATGCTCACTTCCTGACATTCTCATTCAGCCCAGTTCTCATCCCCGTGGTGACTTTATCTATAGGCTCATTTAATAATTGGGAATCTGTCAATTGTCCTCTTCTTTGGCTCTGATTTCTGGCTTCCCTCATTACCTGGGAACAGTATCTGGCCCACTGACTACACTCCTTTAAGGCACAGTGTACACATATTTTGCTAGGCCTAGTTTTTGAGTGCAGACCTGAGCAGTCAATATTTCCAAACTGGTTTACACACCAGTCTAAACACTTTCACTTTTCACTTTCATGCACTGGAGAAGGAAATGGCAACCCACTCCAGTGTTCTTGCCTGGAGAATCCCAGGGACGGGGGAGCCTGGTGGGCTGCTGTCTATGGGGTCGCACAGAGTCGGACATGACTGACATGACTTAGCAGCAGCAAACACTTATGTCCTATTGAAGCTTTCAATCCATTCATGTTTAGGGACCAAAATGGGGGAATTTCCAGAATTAACAAACATGGCAGTCAGTTTCTGCCTATTTTTCAGGCTACTGGTTTATTACAGGCATTCTCCTTTACCTCTGCCTTTGGCTCAGCTGATTCATTAGAGGTATCAAGTTGTTCCTTGGCTTGGGCCATCTGAGTCATCAATCTATCCATATGGGACTGGATGTCAGCCAGTATCTCAGTCACATGAGCTGTGGCCATTGCTTCCTGGATATCCACTAAATGAAGGGCCTTCTGCTCTTCATCCGCAATCACTTTTTGAACTTTCTTAAATTCTTGCTGTATAAACGCCTTCATCTGGTCCCGCGTTACCTACAGAACAGAGACAAATAAGAATACGTTGGACACACAAAGACATGGGAGAGTAGGGCTATTATTCTAAATCCTAAGTAGCCGTGGCCACAACACAAACCGTGGGTCCTATCAGATCCCAAAGTTTTGGGAATATCCTCAGAACAATGTTTCTCGGATATTGTTGATGAATTTCCTGCTACTCTTTTTGCTTTTTTCATTCTTTAGGAAGTGATTCCTTGTCCTTCCTTTTTACTTTTTCGTTTTCATACCAGTAATACATTACTTTCTAAAAATTTAATAGGTATTGTTGTTCTTGTTTAGTTGCTGAGTCGTGTCTGACTCTTTGTGACTCCATGGACTGTAGCCATTCAAGCTCCTCTATCCGTGGGATTTTCCAGCAAGAATACTGGAGTGGGGTGCCATTTCCTTCTCTAGGAGATCTTCCCCACCCAGGGCCTGAACCCATGTCTCCTATATTGCAGACAGACTTTTTGTGTATATTTAAAAAGATAGAAATTCCTCTTCTCTCTCTTTCCCAATACCATTTTCCTCCTCAGTGGGTTAATTACTGTTAACAGTCTGATACATGCCTTTCTGGTCATTGTGTGTGTGTGTGTGTATATATATACATATATATACAGGCATACCTTGGAGACTCACAGGTTCTGCTCTAGACCACCACGGTAAAGTAAATACTACAATAAAGAATCACACAAACTTTTTGGTTTCCCAGTACATATAAAAGTTATATTTATACTACACTGTAGTCTATTAAGTATGCAAGAGCATTATGTTTACAAAAATAATATATATACTTTAATTTAAAAATACTTCATTGCTAAAAAATGCTAACCATCATTTGAGCCTTCAGCAAGTCATAAACTTTTTATAATGGTAACATCCAGATCACTGATCAAAGATCAACAAGATAACAGACATAATAATAATGAAAAAGTTTGATATGCTGCAAGAATTACCACAATGTGACATAGGGACAGAAAGTGAGCATACGCTGTTGGGAAAACAGTACTGCTCAGTGCAGGGCTGCTGCAAACCTTCCATTTGTAAGACACGGTATCTGCAAAGCACAATGACATGAACCACAGCAAAACAAAGTATACTGTACACATACAGACAATGACATTGCTTTTATGTAAATGGATCATGGTGAACATATGGTTCTGTGTCTTGATTTCCTACTTAAAAAGTTAGTATATACAGAGCAACTTCATTCATTGTATTATTTTTAACGCATGTATGAAACGGGTATATATAGGTATGGGCATCTATATTTAGAGAGATAAAAGAATAAATATATCCATTAAATATTTCCCTTCTTTATAGAAATACAAGATATTTCCAAACTTTTGCTTTTATGAACAGGATAGCAATGAACATCAATGGCCATACCTCTTAATATTTGCATATGAATTTCTTTAGAAACCTTTGGAAACACTGAATCAATTTATATATATATTCTAAAACTACTGACTGACACTGCCAAACTGTCCTCCAAAACAAATGCACCAATTACATTCCCACAGTGTGTGAAGTATGCATTTTCCTACACTTCCCCCAAGAGTGGATAATACCAAGTCTTTAAATTTTCACTCTCTGATGAGTGAAATATATTATTGTTTTAGTTTGCAACAACTGCGTAGAATAAATAAACTGTGACTCCGCTGCATTTGGCTAGGGCATAAGGCAAAGAAAATGAGAAACTACCAAATCTGAACTTCTAAATGCCATATCTTGCCAGCAACTACACGTATTGATGTTTCCTCATAACCATGTTTATTTTATGAGTATTTTTAGGCAGCTATGCATACTGAGTAGCTGAGCTAGGAAACAGGGAAGAGGCAGAACAGTAGACAAAAGGACAAACGCCAGTAGAGAATTTTAAAGCTGAGAGAGAAAGTAGCTGCCATCTAAGCGAACCCCTGGCTTTCACAGATGAGGAAGCAGACCCAGCTGTAAACTTGTAGGAGACACTGAGTTCTCCAATCTTTCCGCTCCCAGTCTGGTGCTCTGTTCACTATAACTGTCTGTCAGAAGGGAAGTCAAACTGGGAAAACCTAAAAAGGAGACTAGGAGAGAAAAAGACTACAGGAGAGAGGAAGAAGAGGCCATTTTCTATTAGCCTCTTAAAAACTGAAATAGGCTTGATACTTTAAGCAGCTTTTGTAACACTGCCATAAAAAACGTCAAGGCAAAATAAGGCCTGAAGGACACGTATCCATTCACACTGCAAGTGACGAAGTGACGTAAGCCCTCATGAATTCACATACTCTTTGCAGGAACTCTCCCCAGTGCTAAAGAAAAGGGGAGAGGGAGTGTTAAATGTTATTAATGTCCCTCCAAGTTCTTTATCAGATTGAGAACTGTGATGTGTTTATTTATATAATTCCTTTTTATTTTTAGTGAATATATTTCAAGGGTGTTATGCTTTATGGTAATCATTTATCAGTGAATCTGGATCCCTACCCTTGAAATAAATTTAGTCTTATAAGACCTCTCTTTAGAGACTAAATCTTTAACTAAGGCATAAACTTTTTGAATTCCTAAGAAAAGCTCTTCCAAGTGACTAAAAATGGAGAGCCTAATAAAAACTGACTTGTAACCTACAGAGAAGGCTGTTGCAAGTCCCTTGGACTGCAAGGAGATCCAACCAGTCCATCCTAAAGGAGACTAGTCCTGGGTGTTCACTGGAGGGACTGATGTTGAGGCTGAAACTCCAATACTTTGGCCACCTCATGTGAAGAGTTGACTCATTGGAAAAGACCCTGATGCTGGGAGGGATTGGGGGCAGGAGGAGAAGGGGACGACAGAGGATGAGATGGCTGGATGGCATTACCGACTTGATGCACGTGAGTTTGGGTGAACTCCGGGAGTTGGTGATGGACAGGGAGGCCTGGCGTGCTGCGATTCATGGGGTCGCAAAGAGTCGGACACCACTGAGTGACTGAACTGAATTGAACTGAACCTATTTCACTAGACATCACATACACATGTGATATGAAGTTAAGAAGCTGACATCACAGTCAGGAAAGGTGGGGATTACATTACGGTAGGTGAATAAATCATGGTTTTTAAATTTTAAATTATCTCTTTTCCTTTACTTTACATAGGTTTTTCAACCTTTATTTTAGGCAATTAATTTTTATACAGATTAGGTCACAGATTTGAAGGCAGAATACTTTACAAAACCTTTATGCCTTCTTCTCACTCCAATTCTCTATTAATCAACAATAGGTATTCTCCAGCCTAGTTCAAAATGGCAAGAACAAACTTTTGGGTCATGGCATGCATTTAAATCCAGAGCCCAAGGGAGAGACTCCTCGGAGGATTAGGCCACTGGTAGGTTAACAGGTTGAGTACTCTGGAGAAAGGACCCCTACCAATTGCAGAAATGAAACAGCTTTCAAAACTTCCTTTCAGGTTTCATTTTACCCCATCATCAGAACTCCATCCTGCTATAAACTTCACAGTTCTCCAGGAGCAACCAGCCCTTCACATCAGCACTGATGGTTGGGAGCCACTGACATCATTTCTGAGTAGGCTTCCTAGAATTTAGGTAGTCTCCATCCTACAGCTTCCCAAAGATGACAGTGATAGCCTCTACTCTTGACTATACTACACGCAAATTATGTCAAAAGAAAAAGTTCTTCATAAGCAGACAGAAGGCCGGATGTATCACAGAATGATAAGACTGGTGACGTAGAAGTTTCCTTTTTATAGAATCTACTAGTAATTGTCACACCTTTTAAAAGCCACAGAACTTCCCTTGCCCCAAACAAAGTCTTAATGTAGAACCCCAAAGTGTAATAGAGCCCAAAGTAAAACCACTCTGGTTAAAAGAAAAACCTTCTCTTCCTCCCCGAAGTGCTTCCTGGGGCACTGGAGGTGCACTCCAGGAAAATCGCACCTGAGTAGCCTGGGTCCCCTACACAAGTGAAACCATAAAAAGAGTTTGCTCTCTTTGGTCAACTGATTGTTCCCTAAGTTGTTAAAACTTTAAAGCTCTAGGTTATATGCAAGTTGATATATCTTTCTTATAGGTGTATTCGGTAAAAAAAAAAATAGCATTTTCTAAAATTACTTAAACACAGCATATCAAAGAATAAGCAGCTTATTTGTGAATGGTCAGAACTAACTAGTGAACATCTGATTGCTCTTACTTACTAGAGCTGAGTCCAACTTTCTGGTAAGGAAAAAAAAAAATCCCCAGAGAGGTACAGTCACAAAGTATGGTTTAGAAGCCAACTTGCCTCGGGTCTAGGTCTGGTGTACCTTCTGCCATAACATGTTGCCTCTAAGGATCCCTTTCTTCCTGCTTCAAGTTCTTCATATTTATTTCTTCTTAATTGAGATATTTCTGCTGTTAACAGGTTGCTTCTGTTATTATCCCCACTAGGACATTATTTTCCCAAAGTGAATCTTGGGAGGAAGGATGTACATTTGAAGAGTTAAGTCTCATCCCGTGGTACTTTCCATATGCTCTTATAGTTAACATTTCTAAGCCAGACCAGACCCAAGAGGTATGCAGACTGGCACTTTATATATACATAATTAAACACATAAAACCCTGAATTAAGAGCTTGTACTTGGAAACACTACCATTCAATGGGTTTGACATGAACTGGAAGTCATTAACTCATTAGCTGGCCTGTAGGAAACCAAGGATTTATTTACTTTTTATTATAGGAAGATTATAAAAACAACAAGCATACTAGCTAGAAAGCATCATGATGGCTTAAGAAAGATTTGTTCCAGAAAAGTGTTGCTGAGATGAACTGAGAAAGATGGAACATGGTCAGGAACAGGAAGCTACACAAAAGCAACACATCTGAGTCTACCCTGATTGAAGCTTCCAGAAGTACTTGCTCTATTAGTCAAATCTTCTGCAAATAACTTTAAAGTAGCCCATTCCAAAAAAAGAAAAAAAGGTTTCAGTGGAACTTTTTCAATGCTATAATCTGTCCTCACTCCCACAACACAGTACCCTTTCAGCATGCCAGTGTCCACGGAAACTTTCAGGTAGGCAATCTCAAAGTTAAGGGTGCCAGTATAGCCTGTGGATTTATTCTGGCATTTTTGCCTCAAGAGAGCTCCTTGCAAACCTCTGCCAAGCTCCAGTGAGGGCAGACAAGGGAAGAGCTTCATCAGCAAGGAGGACAGAGTCTTTTTTCAGTGGATGCCTGGATCTCCCATCTCCTGTGTATGAGGGGACTAGCCAATATTTATGAATAAAACAACTGTCCATTCCTAAGGCTTGGGAAATTATCTAACAGAAGCTTCCCTTGTGGCTCAGACAGTAAAGAATCTGCCTGCAATGTAGGAGACCTGCGTTCATTCTCTGGGTTGGGAAGATCCCCTGCAGAAGGGAATGGCTACCCACTCTAGTACACTTGCCTGGAGAATTTCATGGACAGAGGGGCCTGGCGGGCTACAGTCTCTGAGGTGGCAACAAGCTGGACACGACTGAGTGACTAACATTTTCACTACACTTCAGTTTTAGAAGCATAGCAGATAAGAACTATGGAAAAAAAAAAAAATCCCCCAAACTATGAACCACATTCTATTACCAACATTCTGAGAGATGACAAAAATTTTCCTGACAATGGTTAGAAGCTTGGATTGCTTGGATTTTACAATGGGGTATTGAGAAGCATAGTGAAAAGGTTATTAAAATGAACATTTAATCTCCTCCCAAGCCATTTTTCTCATCATCAGAAGCCTCTAGACAAAAGTAGTCATTAGTGTCTTCTTTACCTTCTTTCCTCTTTGTTAAGAGTACCATGGGATCGCTACCTCAGCCATCACTTAGTTATTTCAAGTATGCACTCAATGAACTAATAATGATATTTATTGTTCCAGTAATTATTTGTATTATAAAGACTAGAATAAACATGGCTTCCCTGGTGGCTCAGTGGTAAAGAATCTGCCTGCCAGTGTAGGAGATGCAGGTTCGATCCCTGGGTGGAGAAGATCTCCTGGAGAAGGAAACTGCAACCCACTCCAGGATTCTTGCCTTGAGAATTCTGTGGACAGAGGAGCCTGGCAGGCTACAGTTCACGGGGTTGCAAAGAGTCGGATACGACTGAGTGACTAATACACACCAGGATTCTTGCTTGGGAAATTCCATGGACAGAGGAGCTTGGCAGGCTACAGTCCATGAGGTCACAGTCAGACACAACTTGGTGACTAAACTACAACAGCAAACCAAACACATCAAAATGTCGGAGGGCGGTTATGTCTGAGAGCTGGAATTAAGAGTACTTTTCTTTCTTTTTCTTTACTTTTAAGTTCACATTTTCTACAATAATGTGTAATACTTTTTCTTTAAGAGTAATTTTTAAAAAGAAATATGGCTCAAAGAAAGTTAAGTCCTCAATAAGACATTAGCAAATCAAACCCAAAAAAGTATAAAAGGAATTATATACCATGACTTAGAGGGATTTACCCCAGGTATGCAAGGCTGGTTCAACATTTGAAAATCAGTTCATCTAATCTATAATCAACAGGCTAAAGAAGAAAAATCACATGACCATATCAATAGATACAAAAAAAGCACTTGATAAAATCTAATATCCATGTATGATAAAAATCCTCAGCAGACTAGAAATAGGGAAGAACTTTCTCAACTTCATAAAAAGGTGTACCAAAAAAATCTACAGTCAATGTCTTATTGTGTGGTAAGAAACTGATTTTTCCAGCTAAGATCAAGAACAAGGCAAGGACGTTTTATCTTACTTCTCCTTTTCAAAAGACAAAAGGAAATAAAAGGTTTATAGGTTGGGAAGGCAGAAATAAAGCAGCCTCTGTTCACAACTGACATGATTATTTATGTAGAAAATCTGAAAGAATCATCAAAAAAAAAAAAAAAACAGCTCCCAAACTAACAGGCAGTTATAACAACGCTGCCAGACAAAAAGCTAATATATAAAAGTCAATCACTTTCCTATATATACCATCGATGAACATGGAATTTGAATTTTAAAACACAATACCATTTAAATTAGCACCCCCAAAATTAAAGACTTAGGTATAAATCTCACTAAATATGTACAAAATCTGTATAAGGAAATCTATAATGAAAGAAATTAAAAGAGAAAATAATAAAAGTAAAGACAGTCCGTGTTCATAGACAGGAAGACTAAAAACTGTCAGGGTCTAATTAGCTGATTCAGTGAGTGGCCTGAAGTGTGAAGTCATTGACTTTTAAGAAACACCAGACACATCAATGACATATAGACATCACCACAATATAGTGGAAAGATATCTGCTTTAAGACCTTGTATAACTACAGCAACACCAACCCTCACTATACTGCTCTTATGGCAGAGTAAGGAGATGGGGTGAGGAGCAAGGCTGGGTGACTCAGACAGCATGTGTAATGTTGGCCTGCTTTCTGTCACTGGACATTCTCTTGCCCCTTAATCTGTGACAGAGACAGGGTCTTATGAATCATAATAATGAAGATGTTAAGAGGGACCATGTGCAAGCAGTGTTCCAAGTGCCATCTCAGACGTGTTTCTGATTTAATCCTCAGGGAGGCAATAATACTTTCATTTTATGGGGAGGGGACATTGAAGTCCCCACTGATGGAGTCACTGATCTGGTGTTACACAGCAGGTAAGCTATGGAGCAAAGATTCACTGCAGGCCAGCCTGATCTAGGTCATCACACTGAAAACCACTCTATCTAGTAACCTCCTTCCTCTGAGAACTAGGATGAGACCCCTGGAAAGCAACGTGGCATGGAAGAGAGCACTTGCGATGGGAAGTCAGCGGTCGGGATGGCATGCAGGTCTGTCTTTAAGAACTAACCAGCTGCGTGACTTTGGATAAGTCAGGGAATCTCTCAGGGCCTCAGGCTCCCGAGCTATTAAAAGTGAAAAGCTAAACTCAGTCTCCCTTGTATCTCTAAAATGATAGAGCTGCACAAATGTTACACTCTTGGAACTAATTCACTAATCCAGATTTGCCTCTAATCACATTTGTTGCTAAAACAAGAGGGGGCATCAGAGGAGTAGGAATCTGACCTAGAAGTTGTTAGCCTGATACACAGTCAAATTGAGAAGTAAAGAAGAATGCAGAATTAACACTTTTCCTATGGCAACGCTGCCCTCTCAAGAGATCATTCTCTCTCCTACCTTTAACCACCAAGCTTATTTAGAAAGTCACATAAAACTTGCACCCCGATCTCCTCCAGCACTGAAGACTCTCCTGGCTGCTGACTCCCTCTGCTCTCACGATCAGCTTCTCTGTACCATACACCACTGCTGATAGCCCTCAGTCTTCAATTTCTCTTCTCCCATGGTTTCTGCGACCTAGACTGCCCTGGTTTTATGTTCATCAGCTTCGTCCCCACAAACTTTACACATACTCTCCAGACGACTGTGACTGAGGAAACTACAAGGGTTTTTCAGCCTTGGCACAAGTTACATCTATTGTTGGTATTCGCTGTGGGGGGAAATGAACTGTGCTTTGTAAAATAGGAAGCAGCCTCCTTGGCCTCTGTGTAGTAGATGATACATTGCTCCCGATCCCCAATTAATGCAAACAAGAGTCTTCAGACATTGTGAAATGCCCTCTGGAGACAAAACTGCTTTCTCTCCATAACTTCCTGCTTATTAGTTTCATCTCATCTTTGCAATTCAGCTACCACCTCAATGGAGATGGCTCCAAAGCCTGGGTTTTCTCTCTGCGTCTCCAGTCTCACAATGCCTTTTGATGTATATCTCTACCTGGATATTTTCCTATTACTTAAACCATCAAGCATCAGACGGAATCCTCGTCCTCCTCATCATCACTGCTACCCTTTGGAGCACTTACATATTAGGCACTATTTTAAGCACTTTACATGCTGTTTCAATTAATCATCGCAATGATATCATGAGGTAGCAATTCTTATTGTATCAGTTTTATAGATGAAGAAACTGAGGTTGAGTGGGGGTAAGAAACCTGCCCAAATTCACACACAGAGCAGGTGGCAAATTTGGAGCTTGAACTCACATAGTTCGATTGCATAATCTGCTTTCTAAACACAACAATATTCTTTCGTATCTTCCATTCAAACCTTGTCTGTTCCCTTCTCCCTGTTAACAATATAAAAGCTTAGGCAGTCACCCAGCTTTAAACTCTGGAGTCAGGTTTTATTTTCTCCACTAGATAATAGATGGACTTAATATCTAGAGAAAAAAATTATGACATCTTTGCTTAGGGTCTGGCATTATGTCCCACACCTGTCTCCACCACAGGCTGGCTGAAGAAGCCTGCCCCTATACAAATGAATCCCTTTTCTTGCACCGTCTCCCATTACTCCCCACTAAATAACTATACCCAACTCTCTAGAGACTCAAACACTCCACTTAAGCTCCACCTACCCCCATCCCCACCTAGACCTACCTACGTTAAACTAGCCCCACTCTCACTTACACCACTAATTTTCTGAAACAAAATTCTATGTCACAAAGGGCTTCTGAGTGATCTGAAGAAACTCTTTAGAATTCCAATCCTACCTCCAACCTGTTTTCGGCCAGCTTTTTCTGCTTTCTCATTTTCACTTGGCCCAGAATCCTTGGCTTTCTAATCTTGACCTCAAATCCCACCTTAACCCTTTCAGGCTTGGTAACTACATATGTCCTTCAAGCTCTCCTTCTTGGGTGTTTAGACCTTAGATTTGCCTTACAGAGTCTTCAGCTAGGCTTGTATCTTTGACTTGCAGAATCACATTCTCATGGATAGGAGCCCCACATTTCAGCTAGAATACTCCAGCCTTCCTCTATTTCTGCCAGAGTGCTTCTTCCTGAGATTATAAATTTTGGTGCTTGAGCCTAAGTACTCTATTGTTCTTTATCAGCTTCATGTATAAGACCCGGCAATATGCTTCTTCTGAATATCCTCCCTTTCGTGGTTTTTCCTCAACATACATAAACACACATGTACATGAGCGCACACATACACAGAATGTTAGAGACTCAGGACTATGTTTTCTAGAGGCTTGGTGCTGGAAAGATCCTAATAAACACCTGAATCTGCTAATCGGCTGTGGAGTGGACAGCAACTGTGTGCTCTAGTCATCTGCGGGACACAGTTAGGGCAGGCCAACTAGCAGCCCCACACGAGAGACAGAGAGCTAACCACTGCGGTTACGGCATCAATGCAAGTACTCTCTCCTCCCAGGGCTGCTTGCTCACGCTGTCGGCTGCTGTGAATTTCGTGCCATGAGAACTTGATGTGGAGCCTGGTGTCATGGCACTGAACTGGATGCACCAGAGAACAATTCAAGAGGGATGCTGGGCTCTCTCTAAATGGTACTGCTGCTTGCCCTTAAGATGCTTCTCTCTGCCTGACTCCAGGGTGGCAACAGAGAAAGCAGTCATGAGCTTCTGAGGAGCACTTGGCTTGAGTGGACAGAAAGAAATTCTGGGTGCCCCCTGTAGAAATGTGAAAGTAGAAGAATGGGTCCCCAGAGACCTTTAGCACACGTGAATACAAGTGAGAGCATCTACTCCGCCTTGTTTTCAGCTTTATTTCTACCTTAACGTATATAGAAACCAGACAGATGGCTTCTGCCTCAGGAGTCATTGTTGAGGAAGTGGGAGGTAGGAACTGACCCTGAAAGTTTCAGGGGCAACTAAACAAAAATTATACTAGCTTTAAACCTCTTAGACTTAAATATACAAAGAAAGCCTATTTTATCTGTTGAAGATTGAAAGCAATTTCAAAACAAGACCCACCTATCACCTCCATTCTGGTTCTCTACCCAAACATCTTTCTTGCAAAGATATGCCTGGCTATCTGCATGCCATAGAGACCAACAAACCAACACAACCCGAGCTACCAGGAACCCTCAGCAAAGGACACTGAAATGCAGGGCTCCTGTTTTCTGGGTCTTCTTTGCTACAGAGGGTCAGAATGGTAAAGCTGGTGGAGTCTGTGGTGATAAAGAAAGCTTTTAGTGTTGGCCCTGCTCTGTGCTTCTGAAGCTCAGAAAGGGGTAAGTTTTTTCATTTGTAAAATAGGGCTAATAATATGGCTCTCATAGACATCTCTGTGACATTTATACAAAATAATACATGGGAAGAACTTAGTACCTTCTGGGAACCCAGACGTACCAGCAGAACTGTTCTGCTGGGCCAGGTAACAGTAACTGTGATCATGTAGGGGCTTCCTGCATAGCTCAAATGGTAAAGAATCCACCTGCAATGTCAGAGACCTGGGTTCAATCCCTGGGTTGGGAAGATCCCCTGGAAAAGGGCATGGCAACCCACTCCAGTATTCTTGCCTGGAGAATCCCATGGACAGAGGAGCCTGGTGGCAACATTTATCGTGGGTTTTTCCTTTGGTACCCACTGAGCTCTCACAGATACACAGCTCCAGTCAGTTCTCCCAGAGAAAGAGAGCCCACACCCTTGGGAGTAGATTCTAATTTCCCACAGGAACCCGGGAAAGACTTCCCCACAGACCCTAGGCACTGAAGAGGACGGAGTCAAGCCAGAGGTTCCTTGCCTCAGTTTCAGGAGATGGTCAAATTGTCACAGAGCCTTTTCTAGTTTGATAAGATTAGATACAATCTACTTCCATGACATGGACGCAAAGCACAGAAAGCACAGGAAGGACAGGTCACACTCCGTGCCTCAGCACCTACACAGAGCCTGAGGGTAGAGTCAGCTGCTCAACGTCACAGCTCGCCTCTATGACATTTGCTCTCTTTGGCTGACTCAAACCCTACAACACCTCCTCAAGGAGCTAACAATCTGCTAACCTAAGAACCACAGGGCCTGTTAGATAACTACAGTTTCGAAAATTCTTTTCGGGCCGCCAAAAGCCCTGAAACCAAACTTCATCATTTCTTATCTGCCTCTCAAAAGTTTATGTTTTCAGGGTTCAGTTCAGTTCAGTTCAGTCACTCAGTCATGTCCCACTCTTTGTGACCCCATGAATCGCAGCACTCCAGGCCTCCCTGTCCATCACCAACTCCCGGAGTTCACTCAGATTCACCTCCATCAAGTCAGTGATGCCATCCAGCCATCTCATCCTCTGTCGTCCCCTTCTCCTCCTGCCCCCAATCCCTCCCAGCATCAAGGTCTTTTCCAATGAGTCAACTCTTTGCATGAGGTGGCCAAAGTACTGGAGTTTCAGCTTTAGCATCATTCCTTCCAAAGAATCCCAGGGTTGATCTCCTTCAGAATGGACTGGTTGGATCTCCTTGCAGTCCAGGGGACTCTCAAGAGTCTTCTCCAACACCACAGTTCAAAAGCATCAATAAAAACATAGTATGATTAGTTTCAGTTCCGTAGGTCAGTTGTGTCCAACTCTTTGGACCCCATGGACTGCAGCACGCCAGGCCTCCCTGTTCATCATCAATTCCTGGAGTTTACTTAAACTCATGTCCATTGAGTTGGTGATGTCATCCAACCATCTCATCCTCTGTCATCCCCTTCTCCTCCTGCCCTCAATCTTTCCCAGCATCAGGGTCTTTTCAAATGAGTCAGCTCTTCGCATGAGGTGGCCAAAGTATTACAGTTTCCGCTTCAGCTTCAGTCCTTCCAATGAACATTCAGGATTAATATCCTTTAGGATGGACTGGTCGGATCTCCTTGCAGTCCAAGCGACTCTCAAGAGTCTTCTCCAACACCACAGTTCAAAAGCATCAACTCTTCGGTGCTCAGTTTTCTTTATAGTCCAACTCTCACATCCATACATGACCACTGGAAAAACCATAGCCTTGACTAGATGGACCCTTGTTGGCAAAGTAATGTCTCTGCTTTTGAATATGCTTTCTAGGTTGGTCCTAACTTTTCTTCCAAGGAGTAAGTATCTTTTTATTTCATGGCTGCAGTCACCATCTGCAGTGATTTTGGAGCCCCAAAAAATAAAGTCTGACACTGTTTACACTGTTTCTCCAACTATTTGCCAAGAAGCGATGGGACCGCATGCCATGATCTTTGTTTTCTGAATGTTGAGCTTTAAGCCAACTTTTTCACTCTCCTCTTTCACTTTCATCAAGAGGCTCTTTGTTCTTCTTTGCTTTCTGCCATAAGGGTGGTGTCATCTGCATATCTGAGGTGATTGATATTTTTCCCGGCAATCTTGATTCCAGCTTGTGCTTCTTCCAGTCCAGCGTTTCTCATGATGTACTCTGCATGTAAGTTAAATAACCATGGTGATAATATACAGCCTTGACGTACTCCTTTTCCTATTTGGAACCAGTCTGTTGTTCCATGTCCAGTTCTAACTGTTGCTTCCTGACCTGCATATAGGTTTCTCAAGAAGCAGGTCAGGTGGTCTGGTATTCCCATCTCTTGAAGAATTTTCCACAGTTTATTATGATCCACACAGTCAAGGGCTTTGGGATAGTCAATAAAGCAGAAATAAATGTTTTCCTGGAACTTGGTTTTTCGATGATCCAGTAGATGCTGGCAATTTGATCTCTGGTTTCTCTGCCTTTTCTAAAACCAGCTTGAACATCTGGAAGTTCATGGTTCATGTATTGTTGAAGCCTGGCTTGGAGAATTTTGAGCATTACTTTACTAGCATGTGAGATGAGTGCAACTGTGTGGTAGTCTGAGCATTCTTTGGCATTGCCTTTCTTTGGGATTGGAATGAAAACTGATGTTTTCCAGTCCTTTGGCCACTGCTGAGTTTTCCAAATTTGCTGGCATATTGAATGCAGCACTTTCACAGCATCATCTTCCAGGATTTGAAATAGCTCAACTGGGATTCCATCCCCTCCACTAGCTTTGTTCATACTGATGCTTCCTAAGGCCCACTTGACTTCACATCCAGGATGTCTGGCTCTAGGTAAGTGATCACACCATCATGATCATCTGGGTCATGAAGATCTTTTTTGTACAGTTCTTCTTTGTATTCTTGCCACCTCTTCTTAATATCCTCTGCTTCTGCGAGGTCCATATCATATCTGTCCTTTATTGAGCCCATCTTTGCATGGAATATTCCCTTGGTATCTCTGATTTTCTTGAAGAGATCTCTAGTCTTTCCCATTCTGTTGTTTTCCTCTATTTCTTTGCCCTGATCACTAAGGAAGGCTTTCTTTTCTCTCCTTACTATTCTTTGGAACTCTGCATTCAAAAGGGTATATCTTTCCTTTTCTCCTTTGCTTTTCGCCTCTCTTCTTTTCACAGCTATTTGTAAGGCCTCCTCAGACAGCCATTTTGCTTTGTTGCTTTTCTTTTTCTTGGGGATGGTCTTGCTCCCTGTCTCCAGTATGATGTCACAAACACCCTCTTCCAAAAACACAAGAGAAGACTCTACACATGGACATCACCAGATGGTCAACACCGAAATCAGACTAATTATATTCCTTGCAGCCAAAGATGGAGAAGCTCTATACAGTCAGCAAAAACAAGACCGGCAGCTAACTGTGGCTCAGATCATGAACTCCTTATTGCCAAATTCAGACTTAAATTGAAGAAAGTAGGGAAAACCACTAGACCATTCAGATATGACCTAAATCGAATCCTTAATGATTATACAGTAGAAGTGAGAAATAGATTTAAGGGACTAGATCTGATAGACAGAGTGCCTGATGAACTACGATTAGTCTCACTTCATAATTAAACTGAAGGTTCAGTCAAATTAAATGAGGGAGGTAATTAAGTTCCAGTGCTTGAATAAAATCATCCTGTTCTAATATCTGTGCTCTTTTGCCATAAAAGTAAAGGAAAGCATGGCATAGTTGATTTAACTTTTCCCCTAAAAGTCTGTACAAACTCAGACTGTATTTGTATACTATTCCCAACCCATCTTCTATAAGTAAAAAGTTAATGCTGCTGCTGCTGCTGCTGCTGCTAAGTTGCTTCAGTCGTGTCCGACTCTGTTTGACCCCATAGACAGCAGCCCACCAGGCTCCCCCGTCCCTGGGATTCTCCAGGCAAGAACACTGGAGTGGGTTGCCATTTCCTTCTCCAGTGCATGAAAGTGAAAACCTCCTATAATTAATACTAATTCTGTATAGCAATCACACAAAGGCAATTGATTGCCATCCCCAGCCCTGCGGCCTTGGACAAGTCATTAAACCTCTTACATATTTGCTTCTTCAATTGTAAAATGGGGATTATAATGTGTATTTAATCAGATTGACTTGGGAATTAAGGTGATATCATAGAATCTATTTCACCTACTAAAGAAGTAAAACAAAAGCCATTCAACCATGGGATGGTCATCTATTGGATCATGGGGTTGAATGGCAGTTCTCCACACAACCACAGAGACTCAGAGACTTGATGGATTTTACCCTTTGCCTAAATGCAGGTCTCAACCAGGGGAGAGGCTGGTTTTCAAATTTTACATTCGTGTATACATACAAGCATCTACGGGGCTTCCTCACTGGCTCAGCACTAAAGAATCTGCCTGCAATGCCGGAGACGCAGGTTCGATCCCTGGTTGAACTAAAAGGAAAAGCGGAGGGAGGGGGACAGGAAAGGAAGAGGCCCTTAAATAAAACTCTGGGTGGTTTTTTATCACTATTATCACAGTAAAGTTTTATATCTAGATACCCAGGCTCCTAAATTAAATGTCAAATACAATCCTGCACTGGAAACGTGAAGTGTGGCTGCTGTGGGAGAGTCCTGACAGCTCCATTGCCTTCTCGTTGGCCACGTAATAGGCCTTTTAAGCTCTGGCAGAGAGTATATTATCAAGGCTCCTGTCAGTGCAGAGGAGCTGGAGCAGGGGGGAGAAGGACATCACGATGTGTTAATTTTATTAAGCCATTTAAAGCTCAATTCCTTTGATTTCTAACAATGCTCCAGCCCCCTGGGCAGCTCAGAGACCATGTACACCTAGTTTTAAAAAGCCTGGAGTGGATTTGTACGGTGCTTCAGTTAGGAGCTCGGGTGCTCCATAAGAAAGAGAACAGTCAAAAGGTAAGGCAGAAGGGGAAGTAGGGTGGGAACCAGTATCCCAGTGGTATTTACTTTAAAGTGGGGTATATTTCCTAGTATGTCTCAAATGCCATACTTGATTTCTTTTGTGGCTCTTAATTTCTTTACTTTTATTTTAATTTAGCACCAGATAGTTATGCTAACTAGAGTTTGCTTCATAACAATAAATATAATTGCTTCTATGCATTGATTTCTCATTTCTACTGGGAATCTATGGACAGTCACATACTCCCCGAGGCAGATATGTTTGCCTTGACTTGAATGGGCAATAGACACTGAGTCAACAACCAGCAAGGTCACCCTGCAAAGCCCACAGTCAGCCAGCCAGGCAACAACACCTAGCGGTCTCAACTCAGTTTATTTAACTCAATTTATTTGCATGTTATTATCACTCAAAGAGGTAGCAATGGCCCTTTGAAACCTGCAATCTGTAAGTGTCACTAATCCTGGGAAGTGTTAATTGACGTAAGTGCAGAATCCAGTTAGTTATAAAACAAGGTGGCTTATTTTTCTCCACCAGTATCAGAAGGTCTTCTGAACTCTTGGAGGGGTTGAGGGAGGAATCTACACCCACCGTGAACCCTTGCCTTTCCACTGGAAACAGTGATGGTTCTCAGACTAGGAGACAGCTAGCAGCAGCCACCATTTACAGGATGTTGTCCTGTGCATTTTAAATGGATTACCTCATTTAATTTTCCTAACAACCCTATGAAGTATGTACTATTATCCTCTATTTTGCAGCTGAAAAAACAAACAAACAAAAAACCCCTGAGAAATGGGGAGGTTAAACACAGGATCTGCTCAAGACTGCAGTTATCAAGGCATCTGTCCCAGGGAGCTCTTAGTAACTATATAGTGTTGCCTCCCCTAACAGAGGCTAATGTTAGATCTCTGACTTTCACTCCTGCTAGAAGAGGAAAGGGGAAAGAAAAAGACTATTCACTGATGACATTTCAAGTGAAGGGCTGAAAAAAGAGTGACACAGACAATAATCTCTCAACAGTTTTACTGAGATATAATTCACATGTCATATAATTCGGTGCTTTTTAGTACATTCACAGAATTGTGTGATCATTACCACAATCAATTTTAGAACATTAGCAATCACTATCTCCCCATTCCTCCATCTCCCTCAGCCCCAGGCAACAAGTCTAGTTTCCTTCTCTAAAAATTTGCCTATTCTAGACATTTCATATAAATGGAATCAGGCGATCATGCAGTATTTGGCCTTTTGTGACTGACTTTCACTCAACATGTTTCCAAGGATTATCCTTGTTGCAGCATGTGTCAGGACTTGATTTCTTTTTATTGCCAAATAGTACTCCACTGTATGGATATACCACATTTCATTTACCCATGCATTGGTTGGGCTGTTTTCACATTCTGGACAGTATGAATAATGTTGCTATGAACACTGGTGTGCAGTGTTTGTGTGGATGTATGTTTTCATCTCTCTTGGGTTTATACCCTAGAATGGAATTGCTGGATAACACGGCAACTCTTAGGTTTAAACTTTTGAGTAATCGCCAGACCATTTTCCAAAGTGACTATACCATTTTATATCCCCCCAGAAAGCTCAGTTGGTGAAGAATCCACCTGCAATGCAGGAGACCCTCGTTTGATTCCTGGGTCAGGAAGATCCCCTGGAGAAGGGATAGGCTACCCACTCCAGTATTCTTGGGCTTCCTTTGTGGCTCAGCTGGTAAAGAATCTGCCTGCAATGCGGAAGACCTGGGTTCCACCCCAGGGTTGGGAAGAGCCCCTGGAGAAGGGAAAGGCTACCCACTCCAGTATTCTGGCCTGGAGAATTCCATGGACTGTATAGTGCATGGGGTCGCAAAGAGTTGGACACGACTGAGCAAATTTCACTTTCAAGAAAGTTATGAGGATTCTAATTTTTCTACATCCTTGTCAAATGGACAAAAGTTCTCTTTATTGGAAAACTACAGAGCTGTAGTCCTAAAAGCTGTCAGCCTTCTCTCACTCTGCTGTAACTGCCTGGGTGACCTTGGACAAGAACCTTTATTCCCCTGGCACCTCAGTGTTCTCATCTACAGAGTGGAGGGACTGGAGCCGATGGCCTTGGACGTCCCACTGTGCTCTGCATTTATTCATTCAGCCCCATGATGGGAGACAGTCTGACCAGTGTGGAGACAGATACTGTGAAACAGGTAGCTTGGCGCTAACTACACAACTGGGTATCTGGCTTTGCACTAACTCAGTTTCCATTGTGCCTGAATAACCTTAGACTGTGACTATCATGCTTGCCTCAAAAAAAAACAAATAAACTCACAGAATCTGCTTACACTCTTAGGGAGAAAACAGAAACGCCTTATTAGGTAAAGTTCCCATTTGGCAATAAAGGCAGACTGGCATTCAGGACTTGAGCTTTTGAAACTGGGGTTCAAACATAGAAGTGAATTCAAATGATAAAATATATGTATTTATAAGGAATAATGTCCAGGAGATAAAAGCAGGATACAAAATATGTATGTATGTGTGTGTGTATACAGCTATATAGTTTTACATATATATAAACACACACACACACACACAAAGAATTCTAACAGGTATATATACCATTGTCTCTTGAACGGTGCTGTGGGCAACCCTCTGTTGAAGTTGGGCTGAAGGTCCCTGTCTGGTTCAGAGTCAGCCTTCCACATACGGGATTCTTCCATACCCGCCATTCTGGGTTCTGTGTGCACAAATCCAACCAACTGCAGCTTGTGTAGAACTATAGTATTTACTACTACTAAAAAAAAAATCCTTAAATAAGTGGAACCTCGCAGTTTGAATCATGTTGTTCAGAGGTCAACTGTATATAGAATAATAGGACTATTCTATCTAAAAGGCCAAGCACCACAGTATTAACCAGCTTTTTCACTGGTGTGTTTCGAAGTTGACGGCATGCATCAGGCTGCATACTAAAAAAGCAGAACTGTGAACTACCAAATTAGATGCTCTGAGTGAGGCTCAAGAATCCTCAATTTTAGAAAAAAGTACCGAAAGCTTACAAACCACTGCAGGCAGCAGCAGATTGGCAGACTTTTTCCCTTTTTCATTATAGTTGTCTGTACTTTCCATATTTTTCTACGAAGAACATGTATTACTTTTTATAACCGGCGGATGAGAAAAGGGGAAACTGTTTTGTTTTTATAAAGGCAGGGAGTTGGTGAAAGATGGCAAAGAGCCTGCTTCTCTTTTTTTCACTGCCCCAGTATCTACATGTGATGAAAAGAGGCCATATTTGCTTCTGGGTCATTTCTATGCCTCAGAGCCTAGACTGGACCTGAGAAAGCACTGGTACGTTTCCTAAAAGAAGGGTGAGAGGGAAAGAAGGTAAAAGAAGGATGTGAGGGAAAAATAGTGAAGAGTCATATCACTAGACAGGCTATGTGTATAAATATCAACTCATTCATGGGTTCAACAATAGTATGGGGTATGTAACATGAAACAGGATGAATCTGAAGTTAAGCTATATTCTCATCACTTACTAGAAGCTGTTTAACACCTCTGAGTCTTAGATTGCATATCCATAAAACAGGGGAAATCATAATATTTCTTTTCATATGGTTGTTGTAGTAGATAATACATATCTATTACTACAGGGCTTCCCAGGTGGCTCAGTGGTAAAAGAATCCACCTGCCATTGCGAAGACATGGGTTCAATTCCTGGGCCTGCAAGCTCTTCTAGAGAAGGAAATGGCAACCCAGACCAGTGTTCTTGCCTGGAAAATCCCATGGTTGGGGAGCCTGGTAGGCTATAGTTCATGGGGTCACAAAGAGCTGGATGTGACTGAGCAAGCACAAGAAGAAGAAAATCTATTACCGTGTGCCAGGTACCATGCTTGTAGGGCTTGAGGACACAGAGATAAACACAATTCATGTCTTCCAAGATTACTATTTATAAGTTTTTTATTTAAACTGAAGAACTAGGTCAACAATTCTAATAACCCTCCAACCAAAGAAACACTTTTGAATGTCTAGAAATTTAATAACTGGGGCATCTTAATTATTTGCTTCAGATGGTTGATTAAATACTGCCTCAGTGAATACTTCTATCTTGTGGCAGGACAAGGACTGGCACAAGGCCTGGCTTGACCCAGCTGATAACAAGACACTAAGAATTCAAGTTCGGTTTGGCTTCTATCCATTACCATTTGTACATGCAAAACCTGTCATTTCAACAATAGTCTGATTAGCACTGGAGTGAAGGTCTGTCCTATGTTCTATGTCAATGACATCAGCTATTAAAAAGTACCAGAAAGTCCTCTTTCCATTATAAAATGCTCTATAAATGCTAAATAAAAATAAAACAAGAAAACAATCCTCAGTTCTATTTAATTTCATGTTGCTAGACAATTCTTTGGTTTCACACTTCAGTAAGAATAACTTTAGAGATCAGAGAAAAAAGGAAAAGAACCTGATTATATTCTAGACAGTCTTAGTATGATTAGATCCCATGTTTAATTCCACTCCATTAAGAGAGAACAATGTGAGCCACTTGGCTCAAGTTTAACATGCTTTTTTGAGGATAACTTCTTAATAAATTAGTATAAATTCTAGACACACAAACATGGTTTAACTGTTTGTTTCAAGCACACCAGCTATAGGAAGCAGTCAATGATGCCTCTTCTATGGAAAGAAAAGTAATCAATATATAATGGAGAAAATGGCTATCATTAACTGCATGATGAGAGGTTGGTTACACTGAGCTTAGCATGTTATACTTTTGATTCAATGCTTTCTGGGAGACTGAGCAGAGGGAAGGAGAGGGAAGGAAAGTAAAGGAATAGATGTGTTTTTTAAGTTTCAGGTTTCCCCTGGGTAAACTATGAAAGATGATTGCATAGTCACTACAAAGGAAAACTGTGACAGAACTCATGTGCTTTAAATTTCCTAAAAATCCAGCCTGGACATACACACACATACAAACCCCTAATTAACTACATCTTTTAGTTTCCCTAAAGTCTAGAATAAATGTAAGAAATCTAGAGACTAAAATCCTGCTTTGTGCAACAGATGTTTCTGAAAAGTTTGGCTGCAAAAAAATGTTTGCAAACTGGATCATGTCAAACACATGAGAATTACTTGATAGACAACTTCCAATTAAACATAATAAAGATTGCTATTAAAAATAATTTCTTTCTACTGTACACAAGTTCTGGATCCCTGGAGGTCTGTCCCCTTTAAAACTAGGCTCACCCCAGCAACACACAGACACACAACCTCATGTGGACCTGTGCCTTCTTTACCAACCATCACCGGTGCTCTTTCCCATGCTCAGGCTCAATCCTAGTAGCTGGGATTTGATATCTCTTGCTGTTCCTCTGGTCTTGGAACTCAGCCCACTCCTAGACCATGACACTTTGATCATCCTTCCTCACTCCTGACCAGAACTCCTTTCCCTTTATTTGGCTTTGTTGCTTCCCTGTTGGACATAACTGTTTAAAGGAACCCTGTCCTCTCAGGGAGCCTGAGCTGATGACTCAGCTCACCTCCCTTCCCCTCTCTTACTCCTTTGCTGCCTCAGCTCAGTTTGTTTTCTAAGCCTAGACTTTTATGTATTTCGTTTTTTCCAAGGTTGAAATCATTTGGACTTATTTACAAGGGCTCTTCTGGCTATTTGCAGAAAAGAATGAAAAAAAAAAAAAAAAAAAACACAAGAGGGCAGGAAAATAAGGAAAGTCCAACACAGTTTCTAGTCCCCCCAGATTCACTGAATCAGAAACTCTGGGTTGGGTCCAGTATGCTATATTTTAATAAGTCCTCCAAGTGATTTTCATGCACACTAAAGTTTAAGAACCATTGATCGGAAGAAAAGAGGGTATCTGACGAATATTTTGGACAAAATGAGGCATCTCATTTAGAAGTCTATATTACTGACACTGAAGAATGTTTTAGACATTCTGTGTCTTAAGCCACAGCTATGGTATAATTTTCGTAAAATATCCTAGAAACGTTTATTTCCATATGAAAAAAGGTCTAGAAGTTTACATAGCAAAATGTTAACAGTGGTTAACTTGAGGGAAATTCATTTTAATTTCCTTTATGAATATCTGTATTTTTAATCTATAAGCATATTTTTTTTTTTTAAAAGGTTAATCTAGGCATCTTCCACTTCTCTCTGGCAAAACTGAGATGTGAAAATTAACTCAGTCCCCAGCAGACCTCAGTGTCTGGACTAATCAAGTTTTGTGAGGCTTTAGGGAATTCCTGAGGAAGTGAGGCAGAGAGAGTGCTCAGTGCTCCATGACTTAATCAGTGCTTCTACGTAAAGCTGCCACACCCGGAAATGACAGGTCCCAAAGCCTGAGAGATTTTGCCCTCCTTAAATAGGCCAACATAAGAAAGGGGTGGTAGGGTTAGGAGGGAAGACAGAACAGACTAAAAATGCACGGATTCTTTTGGAAGACACCGGTTTATTTCTGGGAAATTTTTCTTTGTTGCAGAAATCATGTGTTTAAGTGTCCCATTTTTCATCCCCTCTTTGTGATCTGACAGTCATTCTGCACTGACCTGGGTCCTTCTTCGAGCTGGCTCCAGGTAAAAAATGGCACACACAGATGGTGGGCGAGAAAAGGGCTTGACAATAAAACAGACTGGCGGGAAATCATCCAGGATGAGATAAAGAGAAGATGAAAGAAAGGTGAGTGTGTATAAATATCCTCAAGATCAAGCGAGGTCCTAACAAATATCCTTTAGCTTATGATGCATCGTGGGAAAATCCCAAGGCTTCCATGGGTTGCTCGCAGGAGACTACTCAGGCCTTTCAGCTCTGGCAAGTTTCCCATCAGATGCACTATATGCATCATAAAGGATCCCAAAGCACTTCACCTGTATTGTCATCAGGCACAGAAGCCACTCAGTGTAATCGGTACACATCCTCTTGCTCTTCACTGCCTATAAGCATGTCGGTATGGCAGAAAGAGGAAATACATTTGTTTCCTTCAGGATAGCTGTTGTC
Organism: Budorcas taxicolor; assembly: GCF_023091745.1. Lineage (NCBI taxonomy): Eukaryota > Metazoa > Chordata > Mammalia > Artiodactyla > Bovidae > Budorcas > Budorcas taxicolor. Next base: position 64,268,546 of record NC_068924.1, on the reverse strand, counting down.
CCAGAAACCAGAGAAACTTGGTTAAAAAAGAAAGGCTTTCTGCTATCTTTAATAATTAATTGGTTCACTTTCACTAAAGGAAAACTAATGTAAGTAGTTTTGAGGGGGTCTTTCTACTTTGAGCTACCAAAATTGACAAAAGTTACTCTATTTTTTTTTTTTTTTTTGTATTAAAATGCTCTGGAACCCTAAACACACCAGAAGGCAAGAGGTGTTACTGATGTCCCAAGAACTTTCAATGCTGTATAAAACGAAAATTGTTTTGTAGACTGGTGACTGCAGCCACCTTTTGAAGAGCCTGTCATTGTCTGCGGCTCTGCCTCATACAGTGTTTCACAACAGAAAATGGAAGCATAATGTGATTATATAGGAGAACGGAGATGAAACCCAGTGCTCGCAGCATAATAAAAAAGAACACAAACACTGGAATCAGATTTTGAATCTCAGCCCTAAATTATACTCTAGTTGGGGCTAATGGCCCTCTCTCTGAACCTCAGTGTTCTTATCAATAAAATGGGAATAAAAGCTAATGTACAAGGTTACTGCAATGATCACAAGCGTGTAAGAGGAGAGGGAGAATGAAGTTAGTGCTTCATGGCACAGTTTCGGTTTGGGATGACGGATAAAGTTCTGGAGATGGAGAGTAGTGATGCAGCATAACAAAATGAATGTACTTAACGTCATGGAACTGAACACGTTAAAATGGTAAGTTTCATTTTGTATATTTTACCACAATTTTTTTAAAAGGTATGTAAAGATCCTAGCACAGTGTTTGGCTCTTAGTAGGTGCTCAGGAAATGCTAGTCTAATTCCTCTTATAAATTTTTTTAATTAAAAAAAAATGACAATACAGAAAGTCAAATAAAATCATCTTCCTTTCTCTCTTAAATTGGGAGAGGCTCTAACTCTCAGGCAAAGCCAACTGGCACCAGTACCGGGAGCGCCACAGCGAGCGTCTGGGTAGGAGAAGGGAGGCTGCATGAGTCATAATCCCTCAGGCATGTTCAGTTCCCCGTCCACCCCCAAACCCTGGTATGGCACCTCCCGGAACACCAATTCTAGAGCACCCCCAACATCTCGCAAAGAAAGCTTGGAAGCTTAAACCATTTCTCAGACCAGACTCCAGGTCATGAGGACAAAGGCATTCACTGTGGCAGCTGGTTCCTGTAAGTGGGAGAGTGACAAGACGCTCGTACTGAACACCAACTGCATAGGCCTGAGCTTATTCCAGTCCCCAGCATTAAGCTGATTGTATCTCTGATGCCTGTGGCTGGATTTAATGGACACAGGGACCAGTAGTCTCAAAGGCCCAGTAAAGGAAGATTAAAAATGCACTTATCTGCAGTTCAGAGAAAACAATTAATGATTATGTGTTGTAAGTCATAAAATAGAGAAGGGGAAAAATAGATGACTTATCTCTAGGCACATTAGAACACTGCTTTTGATGGGCAGGCTTAATTAATCTTGATGCAATGTTCAGACAGACTGTCATTAACATCTCTCGAATTTAGCCCAAGGAGAATGAAATACTTGGGGTACCAATATCCAATTAAATCCAAAACAATACTTACTTTAGGGTCTGAGCTCTTGAACTTTAACCTTTCCACCAACTCTATCATGGCCGCCTTCAGTCCGCCTGAGTCTTTGCTCTAGAAGAAAGGAAAGTCAGGGGTCATTAGACAGCACTTTGTTACTCTCTAGAACACAAACAGTATTTCACGGGACAATGAAACGGAAGGCATTTTTTTCCCTTCCTATCAGCAAGAAGACTAAACGACTAAGGAAAGCTGTGTTGCCCCTTTTCCTCTTCTCTATGGACAAAGGCGGTTGGGACATAAATTGCCCAGTGACCTGAGAGAACAATTGGAATGAAAATTAAACACAATTTGTATAGGGTGACTCACTGCTTCATCTCTGGGCTCAACCGTGCCATTATCCCCTGAGGGCCAAAGCTTTGCAAGAGATTTCTATCCAAGATGTCTATTTTATGACTAAGTGATTTTGATTTTAAACTTTTACATCACAAATACAGATGTATGCAATACTAAATATTCTTACAAAAATAAAAACAAACCAAAAAAATGCCCCAAGATTTAACTGGAAATGGCATTTCAGGCTGCTGGTTGAACACAGGTTTTGGAGTCAGACATAAAACGTTTCAAATTCGGGGGTCTACGTTAACTAGTTAACTAACCTCAGGCAGGTTACCGACTCTCAAAACCTCCTCCCTTTTCAACAAAATGAAGATTATAACAAGGGTTATTTTGAAGCTTAATTGAAATGGTGTTTGTAAAGGCATAAGCATAACATGTAGCACCGAGTGAGAGCTCAATAAATGTCCCCTATTATTATTGTTGTTGTTACTGCATTATAATGATTTAGCCTAGCACCGGCCAATAGAAATATAAGCCAAAAATGCAAGGCACGTATATAAGTTTTCAAGTAGTCAAAATAAAAAAAAAAAACGGAAATTTAATTCGAATACCTTTTACTTAACTCAGTATACCCACAACATGTGGTTTCAACATGAGGTAATGTTATACATTTTTTTTTCATACCAGAGCCTTGGAATCTAGTGTGTATTTCACACAGCCCAACTCAATTCGGACTCACCAAGTTTCAAGTACTCTAAAGCCACGTATGGCTAGTGATCGCTGCACTGGTTAGCACAGACTGAAAGCACAGACTAAAGCTACACTGCCTGGTTCAAGTCCCAAATCTACCACTAGGTCTGCGTGACCTCAGGCAAATCACATAGCCTCTCAGAGCCTCAGCTGCTTTCTCTAATATGAAGCTAATAACAGTACCCATTTCAGAGGGCTGTAGTAAGATAAAGCAAGCTCACATACATCAAGGTACTTGGAACAGGGCCTGGCACGTGGTAAAGACAATGGATGTATGAGACGTGTTTATTATTATTGTCTGTCTCCCTCACAATATTTAAAACTCCTTAAAGGTAATAACTCCATCTTTTCTCTGTATCTGCGTCCAGCATCAAGGCGTTTTAAAAAGTATGCTGAACAAATGAATGAATGAATGAATGAATATGCAATCTTAAGATACAAATGCCTTAATAATAATACATGTGTATAGCGTGAGATGGAAAGTCACATGAATTAGTTTGTTTTCTTATCTCAACTCCTTGGGGATAGGACAGGATCTTTACCCTCATTTCACCAGTGATGGAAAGGAGGTATGAGAAAATCAAGTCATTTTTCTGGGCAAGGAACAATAAATAAGTGTAATATAATCAAACATGACAAATATCTGTTCTTCAAAATTGGCCTCAGACTCAGTGATATTTTCCCAATTTGGGAGGAAAATTCCAATTTCTCCCAAACAGGGCATACTTAGTAAGTCTCCATCATATAGACTAAAATAGACTAAAGCCTAAATCCTTTTCCCCCTCTCTACCCTCCATTCTCTCCCAAGTCTACAGTAAAAGTCTGATGTAACCTAAGACGGATATCTGCTTTAGATGTGCTCTCCAGACGCAGCTGACATTCCCACCCTAACTGTGGTTCTAAGCTTTAGTTCATATTTTCAGGATGATGACATCACTTCCCAAATTTCATCACCAATTTAAATCTTTAATCTCTGGTCTCACAGCAGACAGGTGGGAAAAGGACTCTGGAGGTCACATACCAAGAAGTGCATGAGACCCAAAGTACCTAAAGAAGGGTTAAATTGCCAGACACAATCCCGCTTTTATGAGATGATCAGACAATAACGCCTGTCTGGTGATATCATTCCTCTAACCTGCTTCTCATTGGCCGAACAAGCAGGTCACTTGTCCCTGGAAAGCTCTATTCCCCCACATCCCAGCTGCCAGCACCCATTTTAAGCTCTCAGCAAGAGCGCTGATGTATTATGACTTCCTCACCGTCCTGCTTCCCCCCACAGCTTAGAGAACAGAAAGGAATGCACTAAGCTGTGTCTCAAAACACTCAGAAGAGAAGCAGGATGACGAAGGAATCCCTAAGAAGCAGACAGCCTGTTTGCCGGCAGATGTGCCTTGTGAGGGGAGATAAGGGAACCCTTAGACTTCTTTCATAAAAATCCAGTGGGTCAGCGGAATCCTTCTTCCTTTTCACAAAGCAATAGCAGCACTGCCTGCCAGGCAAGTGATAGAGGAGAGGCAGAGACCCTTCCTTCAGGAAATTCACCCAGACCACTCCCCACCCCGCTCTCTTTGAGAATATTCTCAAAGATAACTGGGGTCTATATGGAGCCAGCCTCTAAATGAGTGGTGAAAAAAAAAAAAAAAACCGTCCCTAATGGCTTATACAAAAAAAAAAAACTACCCTCCCTCCCAAATAAGCAGTTGGGAGACTCTTCTCTGACAGCTGCAGGGCTGAGGCAAGAGTTAAAATGGACTACCCTGGCCCCAAAGCCACTGCCTTTCTTTTTTCACACACCCCGGTCCCGTCCTGCACCTCAACAAGCCTTGTACACAGGTGCTCTGGCTAGTACACCCAAGATCTGGGAACATCTCTTTCAAACAGTCACCCTGGACCACACCTGGAACGTAAGAATGCACTTATCAGGGGTGGGGTCTATTGGTTTGATTCATCTTTTGGAGGATGGGCTCAGAAAAAGCCTCTACAGACCCCTAGAGCAGGGTCAGGACATTTCATTAGGTAATTCTTGGATTCTGGATACTTAGGAGAGTGGTCGAGAAGGGCGGGAGGGCAGGGGGAGGTTGGTGGTGGTGGTGCAGTCGCTAAGTTGTGTCCAACTCTTGCAACCCCATGGACTGTGGTCCGCCAGGCTCCTCTGTCCATGAGATTCTCCAGGCAAGAATACTGGAGTGGGTTGCCATTTACTTCTCCACTAGAAGGGGGCAGGCATGGGCAAAAGAAGGGCCCTCTAAAGCACAGGGCAGGGGCACAGGTTGTCTATGCCTAAGGTGGTATTTGAGTATGAGTGTCTCCAAAGCATCGTGTGGTATTGTATTTTAATAGTTTGCTGAGGGCACCCATCAGTCAAAAGATAACTGGAATAGGTCATACTTACATACTTCCCTACTGTGGTGGAATGGAAGAGATACCTCTGAAACTTGGGTTCTAACTGAGAAGTCAGAAGAATTCTAACTTTAGACACATGTGCATCCATAAACGGCCAGATTCTACTATGTCAGTCCTTGGGGCAAGGACTGTGAGTGGTGATGAAGTCAGTGTCTCCTGATGCTGCTCTTCCTCACCTCCTTCCCACATGTGAGCCTATCCTTGTTTATGAACCTCTCTCCTCCCCCAAGAACAGTGTAGATTAAAACAAGACAAGTGCTCTGTTGTGACACCCACCCCTCAAATTACAGAGCTGGTCAGCAGCAAAATCAGGATCAAACAGATCCAAATGACAAAGATTTGTCACATATACAAGAGAAGAGGCTGGTATCAGGAACACATGGAAAAATACATAAGGGATTCCTATAAATAAGAAAAAGCCAAAAAAGCACAAAAGAAATCCCAACACAGGATATGAACATAATAGAAATGTGAAATGGCTAATACACATATGAAAAGATGTTAAAAGATGCTCAAACTTACTTGTAATTATGATATCATTTCTTATCCATCATACTTATCCAAATCAAAAAAAAAGTTTTGATTTGATAACACCAAGCAATGAGAGACTTTGGGGAGGTAGGGAATTTTCATATGTTGCTGATATAACAAAGCTACTTTGAAATCACATGCCAAGGGAGTTCATTTTTCACCTTCTTCCCTTGAGAAACACTAACATGTGTCAAGGAGGTATGCCCAAAAATAATTATTGCAGCACTGTTTTTAATAGTAAAAACCTGGAAATATCCTAAGCATCCATCAATTGTGGGTGGCTAAATAAACTATGGAATTAAAAATGAGGTCTGATATGGCAAATGAAGTAGACCGGTATATACATGGCAATGCACAATGCTGAATTTAAAAAAAACTTGCCAAACAAGGCATACTATATCATTCATTTAAAGAAATATAAAACTATTCTATGGGTTACATATGTATGTAAAAGATTAGAAAAGCAATGACTTGGGGCAACTGGTAATGGGAATACTGGTAGGAAGAGTCTTAGACTTACTTAAATGTATTCCTATTGTCTAATTAGGATTCAATACACAAAAAGGAGTAGGGGGGAGGAAGGGAAGACCGACCCAGAGTTTCTGCTTTGAGTGTCTCTCTCCTTGAATTTGCCTATGTATAAATACCAGGGCACTGTTACCTTTGCAGCAAACATGAACCAAAGGTGTCAGAGAAGATTCTCCACCTAGGATTCATATATTGATTTCAGGGAGTTTGAAATCCCCAAACTATACACAAGATTTGGAAAGTACATGCACTATTCTATGAAAAGGGACTGGCGCATTCCTCAAAGATCCCCCAAAGTTTAATTTTCCTAGTGTAAAGGGCACTGCATAAAGAGAAGGGAGAATCAGGCTTCATTCCTACTAACTGCTATGTGAACTTGGAAAAGTCATTTTATATCTCAGAGTTTCTGTTTCTCAACTTGTAAATGAGGAAAAGGGGCCAAATCAGAACCTACAAATTCACAGGTCACAGCTGACACAACTTTTGTTTTGTTTTTAGAGTGTTGTCCCACACTAGCATGCTAGCAATTTAAAATTAATCGCCAACACTTAAAATCAAGGAGATATGACATCATAAAGATTGCTAGCTTCTTCTGAAAATCTGAAAGGTCTGACTGTACTGGGTTCCCTTTCCACACAGCAGCACCTGGCCGAAGCTGAGTAGCAACTACCCACTTCAGGCGAGGCAAGCTCCCTTCAGTACGTCGCAGTTACCCTGGATGGCTTCTCATTTATATTACCTTGCTGTTCCCTGTAGACATCTGAAGTTGCCACCCTTAGCAGCAACTCAGAGAGTTTTCTACCTCTAAGGGTTTTTGTATTTGAATACCAAGAAAGGTGGCATGTCTTTCCTCAAAGGGATTCAGAATACCTCATAAATACATGTCCATCCAAAACACAGAAGTAATATAGTTCATTCTAATGTAAACATTCTTTGAAAAATGGGCAAGAGGTAGAAAAAAGGTGGAATATGGCAGGTAAAGGGGGCATCAGAACAGGAAGTGTTTCTTGACAACCAGTCTCTATACTTTCAGAGGAGTCAGTCTAGTCTAAAGCCTATTACCACCTGGGGACCAAAAGAAAAGTCGTGTGTCACTAGAAATGTAAAGATCACTTAGTATCTGAAACTGGCTCCTAAATACTAAATTCTGTATTAGAAAGAATCAGAAGATGCTGGGTTTCAAAAGAATATTGGCTGCCTGTTTGTTGTTGTTGTTTTTTTCTTTTCTATCCCAGTGGCCTTGCATTGGTACCATGCTTTCAAAAAGAAAAAGAGAAAAAAAATCAATCTAACTTTCTATCATTTTCACAAAAAGTTTTTTTGGGGAGAAACAATGGAAAAGGATTGAGAGATAGACAGTGTAAGAAGTCCTCCTAAGGAATCCAACCATAAAGCAAAGTCCTGACAAAATTAAATTAAACTGAATTTAGTATCACCACACCATGTCCAAAAATTCTCTTCCAAGTTCTTCACATGACTTGATTTTCCAACTCCAAATCCATTCCTATGTTAGGTAACCACCTTTACACAGTTGCTCAGACCCAAAATCATTTTTTGGGTCTGAGAAAACCTATCACCAAGTCTTTTCAGACCTAACTCTAAAACCTAGGCCAAGTTCAATTACTCTTTTAGTCTTCCCTGGTGGCTCAGGCAGTAAAGCGTCTGTCTACAATGCGGGAGACCTGGGTTTGATCCCTGGGTCGGGAAGATCCTCTGGAGAAGGAAATGGCAATCCACTCCAGTACTATTGCCTGGAAAATCCCATGGACAGAGGAGCTTGGTAGGCTACAGTCCATGGGGTCTCAAAGAGTGGGACACGACTGAGCGACTTCACTTTACCATCTCTACTACTCCCTGCTTGTTTGAGGTCCAAGAAGCAATACCACTCCCCTCACCTACCCTACAGTCCCTTCTCCACACAGGCAACAGAGTGAAATTTAAAGGTTAAAATATAAAAGGTTATATATGACTTCCATTCCTCACACACATGAAGTCAGAGTCTATCATTCACCACAAGTTATACCCCACCAGGGTTCACACAGACCCAAAGGATGGAGGGGAGGACAATGGGGGTGCCTATAATGGCTTTCCCCGACTTGTCCCCATTTCCTACTGGAAAGAAAACAGAGGCTATTTTCTAAGCAGAAAGAAAACGGTGTATTGCCCCGCCTCCTCTCTGCTTCTATAAAAACTTCCCACAGTTCAGAATGTAAAACAGAATTTAAAGAGGACAACCAGCAAGACTTGTGAACCTAAAATTAGACATACCAGCTGTGTTTTGGTTAGCTAGTGCATAAGGCCCCAGCAGGACACTGAAATATACAGGAGCCTCTTCTCTGAAGACAGGTTTTTCACCAGCCTTTCTACCCACCAGAATAGAGCAGGCAGAAGGAGAGGGGGCTGACCAGTTTCCACCCAAAGAAACTTGGTGTCCGAACTTCTACTTCTGTCAGACTCACTGGTCTGGAATTGAGCTCAGAATAGTGGCTCCGTAGGTGTAGGAAGAGTCACTAATGGCTGAGGGATTATAACATTCCAGGCACTGTGCTAAGATCTTTCCGTGTATTATTTGGTTTTCACTACAGCCCTAAAAGGAGAAGTAATTATTATGGCCATGTTACAAATGATGAAACCAAGATTGAGAGAGAGAGGATGAATTCTCCAGCATGACACAGGTAACAAGTAGCTGAGCCAGGATTCAAACCCATGGAGGGTGATGCCAATTAAGGCAAGACAGCTTGGTCCTTCATATTCATCCTGCCATTTCTCCTTAGTAACACTCCAGTTTTAGCTGGACACACCTTAGCCTGAAAAAAAAGACTGTTTCCTAGCACCCTCTCTTGCAACTAGATAATGCCATGGGGCTGAACTCTGACCACTGAAATATAAACAGCAATGTGTGCAACTTCTGGAAGGTTCTCTTAAAATAAAGGGTTCTCTTCCTTTCTTCATGTTCCTGTGCCTGCCATCCTGGAATTCAGATGTATTGGCTGGACCTCCAGTAGTCATCTTGGTCCATGACAAGGACTAAACCCTAGAGGTAGAAACAGCCTAGATGCCTAGTAACTTCATGATTCTTCCATACCAGCTTCAGACAGCCTACTTCCTTATATACAAGAGAGAAAACATCCATCTTGTTTGAGCTGCCATTATTTTGGAGTTTTCCACATTACTTCACCATTTTAAATGCAGTTGAACTTAATGTAAACATTGATGTGGTAAATCCCTATGCAATAGTCTCTTTCTTTGATGCCCTGTGACTATTAGAGATTATACTTCATATCATACATTTACAGAACATATCACATACATCTACTCTCAGCAGGCACTGTGCTAGCTGGAGAGACAGAAAGATGACATACAGTCCTAAGCCTAGAATTGATAACACAGGACACAGGCATGTTGGGAAGAAATAATAGTGATACAATATACTGTGCACAGTCTGTTGCTATGGAAACACAGAGGCCAACTGCCCAGCACTTGAGTGGTATCTACCCAGTAAAAGCGCACCCATCAAATACCCACCTCAAATACCGCTTTCTCTAAGAAAGCATTGCTGATTACATGTCTCCAGCTGAAATTAACTTCTCTTTCCTCTGAGCCCCCATGCGTGCATGCTAAGTTGTTTCAGTTGTGTCCGATTCTTGCGACATGGACTGTGGTCTGTCGGGCTTCTCTGCCCCCGTGACATCCAATTTGTACCTCTTTTCTAATATTTACACACAAATAGGCATGTGAAAGAGAGTATGAGCTTTCCGATGTCAGGAACCTTTCTTTTTCTCAGTATCTGTCACATGGCTCACCCTAAGTGCTCCAAAACTCACACAAATAAAATCAGCTTAAAAACACCAGGTTTTGACAATTAAGCTAACTATATGCTATAGTCTGGATATATTTTCTCTAATATTCTATTGAAGTTAAAAGCAGATTACTCTATCTGATCAAAAACTAGCTAAATACATCTGACCTGAGTTTAATTTATAAATACATGTTCAACAGGAACAATTTAGCATAACACAATGCACATCAGAGTCACTGCCCATATGGTTATTTGCCATAAATTATGGATTTAACACAGTGTAACTGGAAGCTGTTGCTTGCTTGGTTTTATTTTTTTCATTCTTGATTAATCTCTGACATCTGTAAAGGGCATCAATATTGATTTTTTTAATCCTGATATCATGTTGGCTTGATCCCTAGCATAGTCACACACACACACATTGGCTTGATCCCTAGCATAGTCACAGACACACACACATCAAGATTCTCATCTCTACCCCACATATCTGGACTAGAGTATTTGTTTCACCCCTTCTTTGTGCTGCCTCCTCTTCCGAGAGGTCATGAGCATCTGTGTTCCTTCCTGCCACATGACGGGTTTAGCCTCTGGCTCTGGATATTAAAACACACAACAGAAACAAGAGCGTGAAGCTGAGCCAGTTATCCCACACTGAACTATAACTTCAAGCAGAAGACACACCGACACCAACAGATCTCTAGCTTCTCAATTGCGGGTGAGATGCATGGGAAGAGAAAAGGTGGATGTTATCAGTGGATAGACAGGGCAACGTCCGTTTGTGGGCTATGTCAAGAAAAGGTGATACCACAGGCACATAGTCCTTTATCCCCAGAGTGGCTTAAGAATTACACACCTACTACATCAGCAAACTTTACCCTGAAAAGTAATCATCTGATAGCACAGTATGTCTATTAATCCATTCTATTCTGATTGAAAGGTTGGGGCAGGGAAAAAGAGGGCACTTCCGGGGAGAGAATGCAAGGGAAGTCTGGACCTTTTCTCACAAGAGTCCCCTTGACAGTGTGTACCCTTAATTCCATGGTCTTCCTTCTACAAACCAGTAATTCCAGTCTAACCATGACATGAAGAGATGGCAAATCTCAAGAGAAAGACATTCTACAAAATACCTGACCATTCCCAAAGATTCTGATTTTAGGCTGGGGTGAGGCCAGTCATAGGTACTTTCTAAAGAACCCCACTCCACAGGTGATTCCAGAATGTGGCAACAAGGTGAGAAACACACCGTCCTGTCAACCTACTTCCTACTCTTTCATTCCAGAATGGCCTTTTTGCTGTCCTTCCAGTACCCCAAGGTCACCTCTACCTTTTTTCTTAATTCCTAGATTATAAGTGTCATTTTAATAATAAAGATTGGGGGAAGAGGCATACCCTTAACAAAATGTGATGGCTTTTCCCCTGCACTTAACCCTACAGAAGCTCTCTAGGCTCTCTCTAATGAAGTTCCACCCACCGTGAGTGCTGAATCCCCTTTCACCTTAGTCTTAGCTTTTGTCTTCTTGTGTCTTATTCTATACAAATAAATGGGGCTTCCCAGGTGGTGCAGTGGTAAAGAATCCACCTGCCAATGCAGAAGATGCAAGAAACGTTGGTTCGATCTCCTGGGTCAGGAAGATCCCTGGAGGAGGAAATGGCAACCCACTCCAGTATTCTTGCCTGGAAATGCCGTGGACAGAGGAGCCTGGCAGGCTACAGTGCATGGGGTTGCAAAGAGTCGGACACAACTTGAGCACACACATACAAATAAATGACACTGAGTGAAGGACTGTATAGCCAATGTTTTATGGTTTTATTAGAAGATACCCCAAATCCATTCAGTCAGGAATAAAACTATACATAGGGACATTACAGCAGAAATTCAATCTTTCGCCTCCCTCCCAGAGCTGCTTCTTAGGAGCTGACTACACAGGAAGAGCTACTGGCCATCAGGAGACGCAGCAGCGGCATGCCCCCACCTCCAGCCCCGCCAGTCACAGCTGTTCTGTGCGTGTGCCCAAATCCTCCCAACCACCTGCTACCAGTGTCCCCTCCCGGGCTACCCCCTGCAGTTGTTCCCACTGCCACTTAACCAAACATTCTTCCCTCCTAATATCCATCCATCTTAAAGACACATCCAAGGACAAAGGGAGTGGCTTCAAAACCTTTGGATCTGTCCATAGCAAAGCAATGTTAAAAACCCCACAGATGCTTGTAAGTACTTGCTGGATTCTGTCAATCACTTCCCCCTTTGGCATTTTATGACTCCACCTTTCCTTCGGGTGATCTTAGAATGAACTAGCCAAGTGCATTTCAAACCATAGAACTTGACCCACTAGTGGGCAATGAAATCAATTTATTGGGAGAATCCAGAATTTTTTTTTGACAGAAAAGAAGAGAAACAGAGCAGAATATATCATATGCAGTAAGGTTAACAGTGTTCCATTTGTGTTAGTTAAATGTGTATGTGTGTGTAAACTAGATCACAATGTAAACTATATTTCCCCTACTGTAAGTTATGTTCAAAATAATTTTTTAACCTGCTGGTCTAGAGTTCTGAATATATGTAATTGCACTTACATTGTTCAACCAAAACAATTCATTAACTATAGCTATGAATGCAAATTCCCATGGCAACATAATTTTCATATGAAAATATCCATGAACCAGATCAAGCTCCTTTGTTAGACTCCATGACCTATTTTCAGAATTAGAAACTGTGGTCACAGTAAGAGAAACTTGCATATCTGAGATGAGAGGTTCTGAGCCAGATGAGAGCTCATAATAAGGGCTGTGTAACTATATTTCTATGATAAAGCTGGAGCACAGGCTCAATACAAGTTTGGACCCACAGAATCCTTTGGAGACCAAATCCTCTGGAGCCAAACTGGAAATACAGCACAGCAGGAAAGGCAAGACTTCAAAAGTCATTTCAGAGATTAAGGGTTAAACTTATCCTTTCAAGGTGTTCGCCTTAGTCCTTCTGGCATAGCCTTCAGGTTGCCTCTGCCTAGATCCCCTCTTGCTCTACCATCACCCTGGTTTTTTGACCATTCTGGCCTGCCTACTCTTAAGTTTGCTTTACTCTAGCCCTTGGCAACAATTTGATCTTCTACTGCCAACATAAGCCACTTACGGTCTAGTCTGGCATTGAGATCTCAAAACATATACTGTTTAAATTCCTCTTAACTCTAAACTCATACATTTAGCAAGACTCCTCCTATAATAATAACAAAGACAACAGCTAACATTTAAAGAGCACTTACAATGTGTTAAGCATTGTTAAAGTTTTATCACAAACTAGATTATTTTACTCTCACAAAACACTATTTCTTAACTTTATACCCCTTTTAGAGATAGAAAAACACAGCGAACTGTTAAGTAACTTGTCCAGGGTCTAAAAGCCAGTGGCAGAACTAGGACACTTCTGTCCCTCTCTAAACCCACAGTGTTGTTTCATTTTTTCTTTAAATCACTTACTACATGCTTATGTGCCCATTTGTTCTATTTCCTTCCAATACAATGTATACTCCAGCAGTAGACTCTTTCCATCTTGCTATATTTCCAGCGCTTAGAAAGCACTCGCCCTTGGCTGACGCTCAGTAAATATTTGGTGAAAGAATAAATGCAGCATAACAAAGATTCTCTTCTCTAGCCGTTATCATGCCAAAACACTTTTAATATTTTAAGAGACCTACTCTCTTGTCAATAGGTAAAATGTACACTGTCCTCAAAATACATGAAACCAGTCGTGAAATGAAACTAATTAATGCTGCAATCCAGCTCTGACCAAGTTCAAATTTTTACTGGGTAGAAATGATCAGCCCCCCATCCTAGCTGCCTTACGGAGCAAATGGTATGCCCTTTGTGAGGGGTTAAAATATGACTCTAGTCTCTAGAGTTCTTTTAAACAGAGTGTCTAACTTTGAATGAAAAATCATGAAAATATGGCATATAATCAAGAATCAGACCCCCAAAAGATAGAAAGAAATGGACCTTTTAAAAAAAGAGCCAAATAGGTGCTCTAGAGTTGAAATACCATAAATTAAGAATTTAATGTCTGTGTCTCCTTTCCTGCCCTGCGTATAGAATCATCATACCATCTTTACAGATACCAGGAGGTTTAAAAGGGAAAGGACATGTGTATACCTATGGCTGATTCATGTTGACGTATGGCAGAAACCATCACAATATTGTAAAGTGATTATCTGCCAATTAAAAAAGATTTTTCAAAAAAGCTAAAAATAATTAATGACTGACACTCATTAGAGTATTTTCAGCTGAAATAGGTAAGTAAATAAATAAATAGGGAGGTCTATGGAGTGATTTCCAAGACATACTACTAAGTGAAAGAAAGCAAAACATTAAAGAGAATTTCTATTGCTCCAGAACCCACAATTCAAGTTTCACCATGAAAAAAAATCAGAGAAATCCAAACTGAGGGACAGTCTACCAAATACCTGACTGGCACTCCTCAAAACTATCATGATCAAAAACAAAAAACTATAATATGGCCAGAGGACCCTGGCACTGAAGTTATCAGAGAAAAAACTGATGAAAAAATTCTAATAAGGTTTAGTAGTACTGTTCCACTGTTAACACAAGCAGAATATAAGAAACAACTCTATTGATCTGAGTACATTTCCTGATCACAAGAAACTGGGATGTGCATTTGATTATAGGCAGAAAGCGATGTTGGCGGGAGGGGGCTGCCACTTCAAGAGTACATGAACTGAGAACTTCCAGAGTTCAGGCTGGTTTTAGAAAAGGCATAGGAACCAGAGATCAAATTGCCAACATCCGTTGGATCATAGAAAAAGCAAGAAAGTTTCAGAAAAACATCTACTTCTGTTTCATTGACTACGCTAAAGCCTTTGACTATGTGGATCACAACAAACTGGAAAATTCGGAGAGACGGGAATAACAAACCACCTGACTTGCCTCCTGCAAAACCTGTATACACGTCAAGAAGCAACAGTTAGAACCAGAAATGGAACAATGGATTGGTTCCAAATTGGGAAAGGAGTACATCAAGGCTGTATATTGTCACCCTGCTTATTTAAATTACATGCAAAGTACATCATGCAAAATGCCAAGCTGGATGAAGCGTAAGTTGGAATCAAGATTGCCAGGAGAAATATCAATAACCTCAGATATGCAAGAGACACCACCCTTATGGCAGAAAGCGAAGAGGAACTAAAGAGCCTCTTGATGAAGGCAAAAGAGGAGAATGAAAAACTGGTTTAAAACTCAACATTCAAAAAATGAAGATCATGGCATCTGGTCCCATCACTTCATGACAGATAGATGGGGAAACAGTGATAGATTTTATTTTCTAGGGCACCAAAATTACTGCAGATAGTGACTGCAGTGAAGCCTTGCATACTGCAGTCCACGGGATCACAGAGTCGGACAGAACTGAGTGACAAGAGGAAAACAACAAAGGGGTCTTAAACAAGTTGTACACTTAGGTCTTAGCAGAAGCAAACTCAAATCCTCTTTTGAAGAATCCAGCTTCATGCCAAGGCTTGGGAAATCCCCCCAAAATAATTTTTTAATGGTAATGGAAAGTTACTCAAATATAACAAGCACAGAAGGAAATAATGAAACCTGCTAATCACCACCAAAAACAATAGCTAGCAGAGAGAGATCTACAAAGTCTTCACCTACTGGAAATATCAGTGACAGATTATAAATCAACATGCTTATTGTTCTTAAAGGAATAAAGAGGATAGCAACAGTATGAAAAAAGATAGCAAGAGGATATGATTCATAAATCTATGCTAGCATATTTGAAAATTTAAACAAAATGGACCAACTTCTAGGAAAATCTAACCCATCAAAATTGACTCAAAGGAAAATAGACAACCTAGACAGGCATATAACCATCAAATAAATTGAATCCATAGTCAAAAATACCATAAAAGAATAACAAAATAAATTCTTTCTCTCTCTCATTTCAGATGCAAATGGCTTCCCTGGTCAGTTTTATCAATCATTCTAGGAAGAAATATTCCAATCTTATACAAACACTTCCAGAGCATTAAAACAGGAAGAAAATATATGAGAAGCAATACATCCTGACTCATATTATGAAGCCAACATAACCTTGATAGCAAAATCTCAAGAGGACATTACAAGAAAGGAAATTTACAAGCCAATTTCTCTCATAAATATAAATGAAAACTCCTACATAAATTATTAATAAGTTAAATTCAAAAACATAAGGATACTTCATCAAATTGAATTTACCCCAGAAACGGCAGATTGTTTTAATTGAAAAATATAATAATAATGAAGGGATGAAAATAAGACTATATATATGTGCACACCTATATTTGCAAAAAGAAACAAACACTTGAACAATAAGTGAAAAAACTAATAAAAGCAGTTACCAAAGGTGAAAAAGAGGTTTTTGAGACATATGAACATAATACTGATTTTCAAATTATTAAGCATATCAATTAATGCAATTCATCACATCAGCACAGCAGAAGAGTAAATTCACAAAACATGCAACAGATGCAGAAAAAGCATTTGATAAAATTCAATATCCATTCAGTACTAAGAAAAACCCTTAAACTTGGACTAGAAGGGAATTTTCTTAATCTCATGCAATGTATCTGTGGGAAAAAAGTTACACCACACTTGTAAAATGTTATGAATTATCCCTCAATTAAGAACAAGGCAAAAATACCTACCATCAGTTTTATTCAACATTATATTGGCAGGCCTATCCACAGCATCAGGGCAAGGAGGAAAAAAAAACAAGCATAAGGACTGAAAAGAAACAAAAACTGTCCCTCTTGAAAATAATGTGATCATGTGTATAGAATAAATTTAGATTTATTATTAAAATAGTAAGTTTAAATGAAAATCAGTATATAAAAGTTAATCATATTCCTATATACAATTAGGGAAAAAATTAAAAACATTTTTTACAATACTATAAAACTGTTAAGTACTCATGAATAAACTTCCCAGTAATGTATAAGATCTCCAAGAAAAAAAAATTATAAAACTTTATTGTGAGGCAACGTAAAGGACTTTAAAAAATGGATCAGATGACTACATTTTGTAGTGACATTAATTCTCCTTGTATTGGTTTATAATTTCAATACAATATTAAAAAAAAGTCTTGCAGACTCTTTTTATTTTTAATATATAACTTCGTGATATGATTCTAAGAAATGTAAAAGGCCAAGACCAGTTAAGACACTCTTTGAGAAGAACCAAGTGGACAGACTTGCTCTACCAGATATTAAGGCATGTTACTAACTTATGGTAACTAAGAAAACATGTTGCTCATGCAGGAATATACTGACAGATCAATGGTACAAAACAGAAGTGCCAAGAAACACACCGCACACATATGGGCAGGCATTTGATAGATGACTGGTGGCACAGCGGATCAGTACAGAAAGGAAAGGCTTTTCAATAAATGCTGCTAGAGCAACTGGCTATCTGTACACAGTGAAAAGTGAGGTTGAGCCCCCACCTCCACTGCCCAAAGAATCAATACTAAGTGGAACAAGACACAAAAAGAACTAATGATAAAGGAAGTTAATGATAAAGCTTATTAACTTTTAATGAAGAACTTATCTGTTCTAGGCACAATTTTTTAAAAAATGAAACGAAAAAGAGGGTAGAAGATTTTTGTAATCCATAAAACAAGGAAGTTAGTTATATATATGTATGTGTGGGTGGGTGGGTGGGTGGGTGTGTGTATAAATTCCTGTAAATTAACGAGAAAAAGATAACCCAAATGAAAAATGAGCAAAAGACCTGAATGAGTAGTTTGCAAAAAAAAAAGAAAAAACACAAATGACATTCCAAGTAGCTTTAAATTTTAAACCACAAGAAGAAACCATGACACATCCATATGACCGACAAAAGTTAAAAATTCTGTAATAACAAGTATTGGTGAAGATACTGAGAAAAAGGAACTCTCTTACACCCTTCATGGGAATGCAAATTGGTACAACTTTGGAAAACAGTTGGCAACATTGAATATTACTGAAGATATGCATAGTAAAAGGTTGATATTCCATTTAAATGTATGTAGATGTCCAGCAGGAGATATATACAAGAATGCTCACACCAACACTATTTACAATAAACAGAATCTCCAGAATTTGGAAATCAGATATTCCTCCTTGACAGAACAGGTAACTTGTGGCATTTATAAAATGGAATTCTACACAACAATGAATATGAACAGCACCCACTGGATGAATCTCACAATGTTGAAAAAATGAAGCAAATTCCAAAAGAATGCATGATAACAGTACAATAGCAATATCAACTGTGTCAAGTTCAAATAAGTTTAGAAATGCATAAATGTGGTAAAAGTATAAAGATGAGCAAGGAAATTACCACCACAAAAGTCAGGATAATGGCTACCTAAGGGAAAGGGAGATGGCTATAACTGGAAAATTATAAAAAGGGCATTAGGCTTCAATAGTGCTACTAATAATCTATTTCTTCATCTAGGTGGAATTTACATCAGTATTTGCTTTACAGTTGTTAGACTGTGCATGTTTTTATACACTTTGAGTGTGCATTTTACAATTTTAAAAAAGAGGAAAAATCCTAATATAGCAGATTTCGTTATCAAAGTTATTTCCCATCCCAGTGGCAGCAACTGCAAGGTTGCTTAGAGAAACAAAAGATGTCACAATGACAATAAGCTAATGAATTAATCACTTAATGAACTGATCACTCACTTTCCTGCCTGGTTAACTCCAGATGTCTCTCTCACTGATTTGTAAGCATCCACAGTATAAATAAAAGGCAAATCATCTTCAAATTCATTCATTCAACAAATATTTATTAATATTTATAATATTTCCATACACTGTTCCAGGGGACCAGCACGATTCAAGATAAATGAAGGCCCTGCCCTCCTGCAAAAGATAAAGGCCAGGGGAACCCCCACACCCAGCCAAATTTTGCCTCCACCCACTCATTCTTTTTTCCAAACAAGTATCAAAGATGAAGAACTAAAATGGACCTCAGGAATACACATGAAGTTATCATCAAAACCTAACCTTAGGGAGTCTCTTCACTACAGAGGAACCACATGCTTCGGTTCTCTGGCTAAACTATGGTTTGCCACGTTTTGAAGTAGGCAAAATGACTACCTTATCAAGAACTTTAAGTCAAGGCACTCGTCTCAACAATGGCGATGCTGTGGGAACTGGCTTAAATGGAGTCAAAATCCCAAGGAATGGCATCCAAAGACCAGAGGCTTATCATTTTCCAGACACTGTACCCTAGACTTTGCGTGTACATTAATTTTTCTCAGGTCAGAGTCCAGAACTTTCATCTGATTCTCGAGTTCAATCAAACAGGAGCCATTAAGCCCCGTTCCCAACAAGTTGAACAGGCCAGCTTTTTAGGGACATGGTGAATGTGCATGTGGCCACAGGAAGGCCACCTGAGTTGAAACCCACGTGTCCTGACCTCTGGGCGTATGCTCCGAATGACCAATACTTACTCTTAGTTCCTCGAAGGCTTCATCGAGGGTGGAGAGATGGTGGCCATGGTGAGCCCCAATGACTGGGCAGAGCACACAGATGAGCTGCTTGTCTTCCTGGCAATAGGTACTCAAATCAAGCCCATGGTCCGGACACTTCCTCTTGGCCACTCTCTCTGCTTCCATTTCTATTTCGGGGTCAAATTCGCTTTCCGCCTCCGTTTCTCCCTCGGCCTCGGATTCTCCTTCTTCCTGGTTGTCCTCCTCGGCTTCGCTCTCTTGCTCGTCCTCCATTTCTTCCTCACTGTCTTCCTCGCTCTCTTCCTCTGTCTCGCTCTCTTCTTCGGGCTCACTGTCTTCCTCGGACTCGCTCCCTTCCCCCGCCTCGCTTTCTAGGGCTTTCTCATTCTCCACCGGGGCCTCGACCGCTTCCTCCCCGGCCCCATCCCCGCGGGCTCCCGGGGTCCAGGCCTGGGCAGCGCAGTGAACGTACTCGGCCAGATGGTGTCTGGGGAACTTCTGCCCGTGCGCCTCCGCGTGGTGGCGGCAGTAGCAGAAGCCGCATTCTCGGCACACTTCCTCGGCCCCCGGAGCCTCGTCCGGCTCGCACTCATCACACGTGCCGTCGTGCGGCAGCTCCTCGAAGGCCGCACCCCCTCCGGAGGCCATGTGGAGGCTCTGCCGCGGCGCGGGTCTCGGGGCTACCGATCTCGCCGTCTAGCCTCAGAGTGGCCTCCTCGCGGCCTCCACCCCAGCCCGGGCCCGTCCCGGGGACTGGCCGCGCCGTGTCCCGCAGCCTCGGGGCCGCTGCTGCCTGCTCCTGGTAGCCCGCGTCCGGCGGAGGAGCGAAGGGCCTTCCCGCCGGCTCGGCAGCTCGGCGGCCGATGCGCTTCCTCCCGAGGTTGGGGCACTTCCGGCGCGGCTTCCCCGCGCCGCGCCACCCGCTCGGCCTCCCGCTGCCCCCGACCAGATCGCGGAGCCGCGGGGCCTCCGCGCCGCCCCGGTTCCACTTTGCCTCACCCCCCCTCCCCCCAATCAGGCGGCCTCCTTTCACTTCCTGAGTCACTTAAAGTGGCGATGGTCCTTTTCTGCGTTTCCCGCGGGGGCTCAGCATCCCCGGAAGGAGGGGAAAGATGGAAGAGGTGTCCAGTTCACTCCGCTCACTCTGGAGGCGGGAATTGCGCCCCGCCTCCTCCACTCGCTCTCTGGAGTTGTCAACCTGACTTTTTCAGGTCACTAGGCAGGTGTACAGGTGCATTTCAGCCTCCTTCCTTCGAATTTGTTGCTGACCGTCTCAGCCCCTGCTGCTGCCAGTTCTGCAAGGTGCCAGAACAGTGTTGTTTACCAGATTGAACCTGACCCCTTGGGATTTCCAGGGGGAAAGGTTGTGTTTGTTCCTCTAGGCTCAGGGAATCGGAGTCAGGATGAGCAAACAGACATTTTCGATCTAAAGCAATACTATGCTTTGTCTATTTGCAAAGTCTGTTTGCATTCTTGCTCTCTTAGGGGCTCCGAAACTCTAGAATGGTAGCCTCTGCGCCTTTTTTTGAGAGCTTGCCTTGGGTTTGGCTGAGATGTCAGTGAAAGTAGGTAGGGAGAGACAGTATTTGTCGAGTGAGAGTTCTAGCATGCCGTCATTATCCTTTATGTAAGGAGACCATCTGGATTCAGACTGGTTCCTGGAGAAAGAACAAGGACTGTTATTTATTAACCAATACTAAAGAGCCAGGAATTGAGCTGGATCTTTTTTGGCTCTTTAAAAGCCAAGTTGCGAAGAGCCACTGCCCAAGGACCCACAAATCCTGGTACTACAACTCACTGGCTTTGCAACTATGAAGAAGTTAACTGATCATTCTGTTTTCATATATATATATATATATGCAAAGTGGAAATAATAGTAATACCTACTCATAGGCCTTTTTTGTGGATGAGATGTAAAGGTACCTGCCTTGTAGAAGTATTCACTATATTTTAACTGTTATTGGCACAAATTATAATTAGTGCACATAATGACCCTTAACACATTTTGGCTGGCTGCTGTTTTAAGCAACTCCCCACCTCTGCCTCGTATATATGTCTCTCCATTCATAGAAGAGCTTTTGATTTGTTTATTTGGGAGTGGAAATGGACATGTTGATCTAGTCCAGGGAGAAACTGAGATATAGTTGAGAAGAAGAAAGGGAACTGGGATGGTGTCTGTCTTTTATTGATTCACTTACATACATTTGAGCTAGGAGTTCTAGATGATCTTCACAAAAATGCCAGGGGATTGGGGGGTGGTGTAAAAATCATTTTTAATACCCATACCTATGCTGCTGCTACTGCTGCTAAGTCGCTTCAGTCGTGTCTGATTCTGTGTGACCCCATAGGCTGCAGCCCACCAGGCTCCCCAGTCCCTGGGATTCTCCAGGCAAGAACACTGGAGTGGGTTGCCGTTTCCTTCTCCAGTGCATGAAAGTGAAAAATGAAAGTGAAGTCTCTCAGTCGTGTCCGACTCTTTGCAACCCCATGGACTGCAGCCTACCAGGCTCCTCTGCCCATGGGATTTTCCAGGCAAGAGTACTGGAGTGGGTTGCCATTGCCTTCTCCACCTGTATCTATGATGTATGCTTAATTTCTGTACAGCTTTTGTCAGAGATTTTTTTTGAAAAAAATCTTTTGTTTTATTAACCTCAAAGCAATTCTAGGGAATTGCTTTGAGGAATCCAAAGTTTCGTTTTGTTCCAATTTCATACACATTTCTATTTATTCATTTATTTATTTATTTATTTATTTTGCAGTTCATTTCTCCAGAAATTATGCCTTTTGTTGTCATTATTTGCCTTCCCAGGTGGCACAGTGGTAAAAAATTCGCCTGCCAATGCAGGAGAGGTAGGTTTGATCCCTGGGTTGGGAAGATCTCCTGGAGAAGTGCATGGCAACCCACTCCAGTATTCTTGCCTGCAGAATTCCATCGACAGAGGAGCCTGGCAGGCTACAGTCCATGAGGTCACCAAGAGTTGGACAGGACTGAGCATGCATGCTCACTGTTATTATTATCATTATTGTTTGTTCTTAATTTTGTCTGACAGAAAGTTAAAGAATCATATAATTCAGTATCTGACACTTGACAAGCCTTTTTGGAGTCCTCTGTGGTGAGAGGGTCTTAGAGACAGAAGTTAATGGAAATGTTAAAAAGGGACTTCATAAAATTCTGGAGATGGAATATGGCAGACTCACAAGATGGGCCATCTGTATCCCTCTGCACAGAAATCAGAATGGTCTGATTCCACAGGAATTGGAAACTTTGGGTGTATGTAGAGACAGAAACGTATTATAAACCATAAACTATAATCCATTACTGCATAAAAATACCTCAAAATGTAGCAGCTTAAAACAATGAACAATTATCACTTCACTTATTCCTGAGCCAGGATTATAGGAGTGGCTTAACTGAGTGGTTCAATTCAGGGTATCTCAAGAGATTTCAGTGAAATGTTGGCTGGGGCTGTAGTCATTTGAAGACTTGACTAGAAGTGTAGGATTTGCTTCCAAGATGGCTCCTTCACATGGCTGTTGTCAGGAAGCCTTGCCATTTTCTGTTGGGTTGGTTGAATGTCCTCATGATATGGCAGGTAAATTCTCCCAAAGCAAATAATGCAAGAGGGAACAAAGTGAAAGATACAATGTCTTTTTTTATCTTTTTTTTGTCTCCACCACATGCTTGCAGGATATTAGTTCCCCAACCAGGGATAGACCATGCCCGCTGCATTGGGAGCATAGTCTTAACCACTGGAACTCTAGGGAAGTGCCTGCAATGTCTTATATTGGGATGTCTTATAACGTCTAAATTCAGACATGAATTTAATGTCTAAAATCATTTCCAACATAGACTATTAGTTATAGAGAGGACTATTTGTGCAGGTCATGAATATCAAGAGGTGGCAATCAGGGGCATCTTTAAGGTGGGATATCATGTTCTGTCCTTTGTCCCCTAGTGATTTATGTCTCTCTTACATATGAACTGGACTGAACTGAACTGAACTAAATGCAAAATACGTTCACTTCCTCCCAAGTTGCGTCAAACTCTTAACTCATTATATCATCAACTCAAAGTCCAGAATCTTATCATCTAAAACAGGCCCAGGAGTGGAAGAGGTTCCTAGGTGTATGTGTGTGTATGTGTGTGCTCTGAGTGACTAGTGCACACAAATACACACATACACACCCCTCCCCCCCAGGAACCTCATCCACTCCTAGACCTGTTTTAGACGTTCACTTCCTCCCAAGTTGTGTCAGACTCTTAACTCATTATATCATCAGCTCAAAGTCCAGAATCTTATCATCTAAAACAGGCCCAGGAGTGGAAGAGGTTCCTAGGTGTATGTGTGTGTGTATGTGTGCTCTGAGTGACTAGTGCACACAAATACACACATACACACACACACACACACCCTAGGAACCTCATCCACTCCTAGACCTGTTTTAGATGATAAGGTTCTGGACTGCGGACCCTGAAGTTCTAACAACAGGAAGCAGACTGACAAACTACACGGCTGCACACATGAGTTTCTTTTCAAAGAGAAAGGGTAACTCAGAGAGTAGAACCAAGAGCCCAAGGGGTATAAAGTGAAAAGCCGTGGACAATCATTCCCAGGCAGAAGTAGGACCGAGCCCTAATCAGGGCACTTCTAACACATGTCTAGAAGGATTTTTAGGACTGTTATGGAACTCCAACTCTTCTGTGCCTCCTGTCTTTTCTTCTTTTTGAACAGGGGTGTCTGTACGAATTATCTGAAGCTCGTCCCACCATTGTATGTTGGGAGGCATTCAGGTGAAAAGGAGGAGTGGCACATGGGAAACTCCTGAGGCTTCCTGGGTAGCTCAACTGGGAAAGAATCTGCCTGAAACGTGGGAGACCCTAGGTCGGGAAGACCCCTGGAGAAGGGCATGGCAACCCACTCCAGTATTTTTGCCTGGAGATTCCATGGACAGAGGAGCCTGCCGGGGTGTAGTCCATGGGGTCGCAGAGAGTCGGACCTAACTGAGTGACTTAGCACTCACTCATTCATCCCTTGCTTAAGTCCTCAGTAAGTCTGCTGGTTAAAATATAATTCTCCACTTTTAGGCTGTGAGTCAGTCTCCAGCTGAAATTAACTTCTCTTTTCTCTGAGCCCCCATGCATGCGTTCTAAGTTGCTTCAGTCATGTCCAACTCTGTGCGACCCCATGGACTACACCCCGGCAGGCTCCTCTGTCCATGGAATCTTCAGGCAAGAATACTGGAGTGGTTGCCATGCCCTTCTCCAGGGGTCTTCCCGACCTAGGGTCTCCCACATTTCAGGCAGATTCTTTTCTGGTTGAGCTACCCAGGAAGCCCCAGGTGTTTCCCATGCGCCACTCCTCCTTTTCACCTGAATGCCTCCCAACATACAATGGTGGGACAAGCTTCAGATAATTGGTACAGACACTCCTGTTCAAAAAGAAGAAAAGATAGGAGGCACAGAAGAGTTGGAGTTCCATAACAGTCCTAAAAATCCTTCTAGACATGTGTTAGAAGTGCCCTGATTAGGACTCGGTCCTACTTCTGCCTGGGAATGATTCTCCACGGCTTTTGACTTTACCCCTTGGGCTCTTGATTCTACTCTCTGAGTTACTCTTTCTCTTCTATGAAGAGATGCTCATGTGTGCAGCTGTGTAGTTTGTCAGTCTGCTTCCTGTCTCTAGAACTTCAGGGTCCAAAGTCTCCTTTTCATTTTGTACTATCTCTGTCCCATTTACTCCATGCAGGCAGTGTTTTGGCCAGTATCATTCATTTAAAAAGTTTGTGAGTCTCCTGTGAATCTAACTGGGGTCTATTCCATTGGACAAAAGTCATACCTGCAAATCTCTGAGGTAAGCTCTTCTGTACTCTGGAGGCTCATTCTGATGAAACTGCTGAGGTACAACACTCATAAATTTCTTTAAAGCCCTATTGTTTGTCTGAATGATTCTCTGAATCACTGCTGTAGATCTTTTTGAGGTTTAAACAAATGGTTTTACAGCCACACTCTCACCTTCATCATCTGATGATGTTTTCTTTGCAGCACCCTAGAGTTTATTTTTAACTGGAAGTCATTTCTTCATTTTAGTATGATTTGCCATCCGAAGAAGACACGAATTTTCAAATCTAGCAAGCCCTGGGTCCTTTTTTAAAATTATTGGTTTTTTTTTAATTAGTTTTTTATATTATCTTTTTCTTCCCACATTTTGCTATAATCACGAAGAAGACTTCAGTCAACACCTTCAGCACTTTACCTGGAAATGTACTTAACTAGAATACCCGATTAATTAGGCAAATTTCCCACTTTTCACATTATTGCAGGTGACAGTGTTGCTAAGTTCTTGCCACTACATAACAAAGACCCTCTTTCTCCAGTTTCCAGTAACATTTTCCTCATTTCCCCTTGAGCCTTTATCTACAGCTTTTTCAAAACCCACCAGGGGGACTTCCCTGGTGGTCCAGTGGTTAAGACTCTGTGCTTTCATTGTAGGGAGGTTGGGATTGATCCCTGGTGGAAGAACTAAGATCTTGCATGCCTGTGGTGCGGCCAAAAAAAAAAAAAGCAGGATTCTCATAACAGTTTCTTCAGGTTTCTTCAGGCTTTTACGATACTCTCCTCCAAGTCCTTCTGTTACAAAATCCTAGCTCACTCTGCTCACAAGATAGCCAGTGAATCCAAGACAAGGTTTTGGGACTACCAAGCCACTTTATTTGGGAGCTGGCTGGCAGAGAAGATGGCAGGGTAACACCTCAAAATAACCATCTTGTTGGGGCCTGGTTGCCAGGTTCTTTTATGGATTAGAGATGGGGGGAGGTGAGGAAACAAAGTAAAAAGACTATTCAGTCTTTGCAAACCTTCCCTAGCATGCCGAGCTTCAGGCAGGGGAATGTGTTAGTTTTACTTCCTTACAGTCGTTCACAGGTAGGTGGCTCAGGTTATCTCCCTCGGGTGAGCCATTGTGTATGCCTATGGTCACAAAAACAGCAAGATGGGGGTTAAAGTCACAGAAGCAGAACCAGCATAAATTCAAAACTAACCGTTCTTGGTTATAATTCCAGCTTTTCCCTCTATCTAATTCCAAACGAAGTCCAACATTTTAGGTTATGGTTTTGTTATGGAGTGAGCATGTGAGTGAGCCGCTCAGTTGTTTCCAACTCTTTTCAACTCCACAGACTGTAGCCCGCCAGGCTCCTCTGTCCATGGAATTCTCCAGACTGAAATACTAGAGTGGGAAGCCATTCCCTTCTCCAGGGGATCTTCCTAACCCAGGGATCGAACCCCGGTCTCCTGCATTGCAGGCAGATTCTTTACTGTCAAAGCCACCAGGGAAGTCCAAGTATACTGGAGTGGGTAGCCTATCCTTTCTCCAGCCAATCTTGTGGACCCAGGAATCAAACCCGGGTCTCCTGCATGGCAGGTGGATTCTTTATTATTACTTAAGTAATAATAAAATATATATTAGTTGTCTATTGGCTCAGACAGTAGAGAATCTGCTGGCAATGAAGAAGACCCCGGTTCAATCCCCGGGTTGGGAAGATCCCCTGGAGAAAGAAATGGTAACCCATTCCAGTATTCTTGCCTGGAGAATCCCATGGACAAAGGAACCTGGTGGGCTAAAGTCCATGGGATCGCAAAGAGCTGGACAAAACTGAGCGACTGACACTTTCACTTTCACTACATAATAAACTATTCCAAAACTTTGGATCGTCCTGGGGGTACCACACTTGGCACTGGCATTGTCTTCTAGTTTCACTTAGCAACAC
This sequence comes from Budorcas taxicolor, assembly GCF_023091745.1. Taxonomy (NCBI): domain Eukaryota; kingdom Metazoa; phylum Chordata; class Mammalia; order Artiodactyla; family Bovidae; genus Budorcas; species Budorcas taxicolor. The sequence continues at coordinate 64,241,404 of NC_068924.1, read as the reverse complement.
CGATAAGATACCTCCAAGATCCTCAGCAGGCAGTACATGTGGAGAGTGGAGAAAAGAACAGAAGAGTTTGCATTTGAGACTGTTCATGTGGGACTTTTAGAAATATATGGTGTGTTCCTAAAGTACATAAGAATCTCCTAATTATGTAGGTGATAGCTCTTAACTTATTAGACACTTGAACCTATACACATAAGGAAGTCTAGGTTCAGAGAGGTGAAGAAGCTTGTTACATGTTACCCAGCCATAAGGTAGCTAAATTGGGATTCAAACTCAGATCTACCTGACTCCATCTTACCACATTCACTGGTGGTATGAACAGGTGATACCTCCACCCCCCAATTGCCTAACCGCTTCCTAGTAAACTTACCTGTCTTTACCTTTCAACTCTGAAATCAATTTCTCTCTCTTTCATGTCTTCCAAAGAGATAATCTCGGTTTAGTAAGATTCATAGCATAGTACATTTAATTTCAGAAAAGGCTCTAGAAGTTGAAAAGAGAACAGGGTGGAATTTCTAAGTCCACTGCTTTAGGGAAGGTAGTTGCACCCCTCGGCCTATCCCATTCTCATGTAATCACATTGTTACTTTAGTGACTGATTTCATCCCCCTTCCCCAAGCTCCTGAGAGCACCTAAATCTCATCTCATGCTGTTATCATATTCAGTTCAGTTCAGTTCAGTCGTTCAGTCGTGTCTGACTCTTTGCGACCCCATGTACTGCAGCAAGCCAGGCCTCCCTGTCCATCACCAACTCCTGGAGTCCACCCAAACCCATGTCCATTGAGTCAGTGATGCAATCCAACCATTTCATCTTCTGTCGTCCCCTTCTCCTCCTGCCCTCAATCTTTCCCAGCATCAGAGTCTTTTCAAGTGAGTCAGTTCTTCACATCAGGTGGCCAAAGTATTGGAGTTTCGGCTTCTACATCAGTCCTTCCAATGAACACCCACGACTGATCTCTTTTCAGATGGACTGATTGGATCTCCTTGCAGTCCAAGGGACTCTCAAGAGTCTTCTCCAACACCGCAGTTCAAAAGCATCAATTCTTCGGCACTCAGCCTTCTTTATAGTCCAACTCTCACATCCATACATGACCACTGGAAAAACCATAGCCTTGACCAGACGGACCTTTGTTGGCAAAGTAATGTCTCTGCTTTTGAATATGCTATCTAGGCTGGTCATAACTTTCCTTCCAAGGAGTAAGCGTCTTTTAATTTCATGGCTGCAGTCACCATCTGCAATGCTTTTGGAGCCCCCCAAAATAAAGTCTGACACTGTTTCCACTGTTTCCCCATCTATTTCCCATGAAGTGATGGGACCAGATGCCATGATCTTCATTTTCTGAATGTTGAGCTTTAAGCCAACTCTTTCACTCTCCTCTTTCACTTTCATCAAGAGGCTTTTAGTTCCTCTTCACTTTCTACCATAAGGGTGGTGTCATCTGCGTATCTGAGGTTATTGATATTTCTCCTGGCAATCTTGATTTCAGCTTGTGCTTCCTCCAGCCCAGCGTTTCTCATGATGTACTCTGCATATAAATTAAATAAGCAGGATGACAATATACAGCCTTGACGTACTCCTTTTTCTATTTAGCCAACATCTTATCTTATTAAAGTGAGTGCAGTGAAATATGATATCCCAATCCTCCCAAAAGAGCAAGAATGAAGTCTGTACCACTGGACCTGACTCTCATAGGCCCCAGAAGCCTATGGAGATGGATACCAGAATGATTCCTTGGCCCAACACCTTCCTGAACAAGTTTGTTTTACCCAATTCTCACATATATACCCAAGTGGTTCCCTGCTTGTTAGTATTGTAATTCTCCAAATACCTCCATCCCTTCAAAAGTAAGTATTTGCAAAGATAGCCCCAGGTAAGCTCTGATCAAGATATTTTAATTACACTTCTTTAGTATGTTACTTGCTAAATAGTGTTAAGTAATTCCTATAACCACCACAGATAATAGAAATATCTCATTTTCATAACCATTATTTCATTCACCCCAAGAATGCAAAAAAAAGAAAATCCCACTGATGCTTCTTTCAGTTTTCTTCAGATACCTTCAACAAAGCCCTTGTTAGTGGAGTCCTTGCCTCGGTTTCAACTGTATGGAAACTAATGCCAAAAGAGTTATTCTTAAAAAAATCCAGTCAATTGTGTGTTAATCTCTGACTTCTTTCATAATCTCCAGGCCATCTCCCAGATCCCTGAGTAATACTAATTCTTTTTGGCAAAATTATGTTTTTCAAACTTTTGGAAATGCTTTCTTAGGGATGGTCTTGGTGTTAATCTGAGTGGGCTGTAGGGAATGAGGGCAGACACTTAATCAACTATAAAATCAGTACTCTTTGGGAGTGAGAAAAATCCCTAAATTTGTCTTCCATTATCCAGTTGGAAAAGCAGTCACCTGTGGACAGGAACTAATTAAATACTGTGTATATTAGCAGGTAGAGCACTGCCCTTGTAAATCAGGAATTATGAGAGAGAATCGCCCTTGGAGTCTCTGGAGGCTTGCTCTCTCCACTTACTTGTTTATTTTGGAGTATAGATAGGCTAGTTAATCATACTACTGAGATCATAACCTGTCTTTAGTTCATGTAATATATCTTTGTTATTTTATTGCATTTGATCTAATTTTATTTTTCCTTCATCTCCATACCCCACTCCCATTACTGAAACTTTTTTCCACAGAATCTCTAACATATTTAATAAAAGTTCATGAATACACATTTTTAAAGTATTTTATTGTTTTGTTTATTTGTATGTTAAACTTCACATGTATGAGGCTCAAGAAAGTTTTCTGTTTCTTTCCTTTTCTCACTGAATGTTGTGATTGGTAAAATCTTGGATATCTACTCCTTGATATTTGGTTATTCTCTGAATTTCTGATTTTTATCAATTTTATGGATATAAAGTGATAACTCATTGCAGCATTATATTTACATTTCTTGGGTTACTAATAAAGATATACAGCTCTTTATAAGCTTGTTATGTAATGTCAAAATAAAACAATTCAGCAACAAGTTTGATATCCTTTATTCAAGGGAAAACAGTCCATAACCAGTGGACCACTCTTCTGAGGGATTTTGAGCAAGAATGAGTTTTACAGAGCGTTAGAAGGGGCAATGTGGAAATGGCATGGCTGACTGGTGTTGCATATCTGATCTCATATTTCAAAAGATCAAGGAACAAGGAAATAACTCTACAGTCCAGAGTTGGCTTGGCATTTGGAGTTGGCTGACTGGATACACTCTGTTTCTGATCAAGTGGAACATTTTCAGGAGCAGGAAATTCAGGTTTGCTGATGAGTGAGGGTTAGTCACTCAGTCGTGTCCAACTCTTTGCAATCCTATGGACTGTAGCCCACCAGGTTCCTCTGTCCCTGGGATTCTCCAGGCGAGATTATTGGAGTGGGTTGCCATTCCCTTCTCCAGGGGATCTTTCCAACCCAGGGATCAAACCCTGGTCTCCTGCATTGCAGACAGATTCTTAACTATCTGAGCCACCAGGGAATATGACAACCCAAACAGGAGCAGCTCCATCTTGAGCCTAGAAATGTATTTCAATAGTGAATACCCCATTTTTACCATTTGCGTATTTTTGAGTTCTCTGCCATTTTCCTACCATTTTAAAATCTTTCCTTGTACTTTCTAGTTATTAACCCTAGTCAGTTTTAAAGTAAATATCTTCTCCCAGTCTGTTACATGTTCAAGAACATTGCATATAGTAATGCTGTTTTGAATGGAGATCTTATGTTTTGATGTAGTCAAATCCATCCTTCTTAAGTCCGGCTCCACTTCAAGATGATAATATCTTAACTCCAATATCATCTTCTTTTATCTTTATGATTTTACTTTTCACAATAAGCTCCAACTGAAGATCACTTTTGTGTGCAGTTTGAGGTATAGATCCAACTTTATTTTTTCCTATAGCATAAGACAGTTTTCTCAATATCCTAAGTCAATTATAATCCTACTCATGAATGAAGAAATTCATATTAAGTAAGATATCATGATGAAATGACTGGTGAGGTGACTTCCTTTCCCTAAGTAAGCTTCCTAAAATGGTACCTTTTCAAAGAAAAGTTTTAAGGTAGCACATTGTCATAGTCCTTATTCAGACTGTGATGATGAGACTTTAGAGGAGTAGAATTGATTGGAAGAAGAGGTTTTAGTTTAGGGGAAAAAAACAGATAAACCACAGGGCATCTGACATAGTCAAAAGTGGGAGGGCTATCCTGAAAAGTCTTCGGAAGCTTCTTCTGATAAGGGTGAAAGGAGGGGTGAAACCAGGCAATTTCAGACTGGGCCATTCACTCAGTCAATAAGTTTTGATTGCTTTCCATGGGTCAGGCACTCTTCTAGACTCTGTAGATGCAACCACAAAGCAAGACTGATGGGACTGCTGCTGCCAGTGCACTTGTGTTTCTAGAATGGGTTGACATTCCTACATTTCTGCTTTCCCCTCTACACTGCCACCAAATAATTCTTCCAACTATTTAAGATATAAATAAATTGGATAAGATATAAAGCAAATTAAATAAGATATACTGATCTCATGAACATCCATCAGTAGATTTCTATTGGCCACTGCAGTCCTGGCATGTGATACCCCAGGTCTTCCCTGATTAGACCACATACCTACATTTACAACTTCATCCCTTAGCTACTCCCCTACCTCTACCGGCTGATCCCTAATAAAACAAACCATTACATGTGCTAAACCTCAGGTAATCCCAGACATTACAGCAATCCCACTGTTTTCTCATGAGAGGATCACTCAAAAAAGCTCTGATGGCCAACTTGAATGCACAAATGTTTGGGGATACAGATGAAAAAATTTTAATGTCTACTTACTATGTTCCTGGGGTTCTCAAGGCAGGAATACTGAAGTGGTTTGCCGTTCCCGTCTCCAGTGGACCACATTCTGTGTGGATCACAATAAACTGTGGAGATTCTTCAAGAGATGGGAATACCAGACCACCTGACCTGCCTCTTGACAAACCTATATGCAGGTCAGGAAGCAACAGTTAGAACTGGGCATGGAACAACAGACTGGTTCCAAATGGGAAAAGGAGTACGTCAAGGCTGTATATTGTCACCCTGCTTATTTCACTTATATGCAGAGTACATCATGAGAAATGCTAGACTGGAAGAAGCACAAGCTGGAATCAAGATTGCTGGGAGAAATAGCAATCACCTCAGATATGCAGATGACACCACCCTTATGGCAGAAAGTGAAGAGGAACTCAAAAGCCTCTTGATGAAAGTGAAAGAGGAGAGTGAAAAAGTTGGCTTCAAGCTCAACATTCAGAAAACGAAGATCATGGCATCCGGTCTCATCACTTCATGGGAAATAGATGGGGAAACAGTGGAAACAGTGTCAGACTTTATTTTGGGGGGCTCCAAAATCATTGCAGATGGTGACTGCAGCCATGAAATTAAAAGACACTCTTTGGAAGAAAAGTTATGACCAACCTAGATAGTATATTCAAAAGCAGAGACATTACTTTGCCAACAAAGGTCCATTTAGTCAAGGCTATGGTTTTTCCTGTGGTCACGTATGGATGTGAGAGTTGGACTGTGAAGAAAGCTGAGTGCCGAAGAATTGATGCTTTTGAACTGCGGTGTTGGAAAAGACTCTTGAGAGTCCCTTGAACTGCAAGGAGATCCAACCAGTCCATTCTAAAGGAGATCAGCCCTGGGATTTCTTTGGAAGGAATGATGCTAAAGCTGAAACTCCAGTACTTTGGCCACCTGATGCAAAGAGTTGACTCATTGGAAAAGACTCTGATGGTGTGAGGGATTGGGGGCAGGAGGAGAAGGGGATGACAGAGGATGAGATGGCTGGAAGGCATCACCAACTCGATGGAGATGAGTTTGAGTGAACTCCGGGAGATGGTGATGGACAGGGAGGCCTGGTGTGCTGCAATTCATGGGGTGGCGAAGAGTTGGATGCGACTGAGCGACTGAACTGACTGACTGACTGACTTACTATGTTTAACATTAATGTAAATGTGTCAAATTAAATATTACTGAAATGTTAATAAAATGGAAATATTGATTCCTTTGTGTCTCAAATTTCATGAAATATTTAATTCTAACTCTACATTGACAGCTCTGACAACAATGTCTGTTTCCACCATCACTACAGCCATTTTTGAGTCACAGAATGCAGATTTTCAGAATATATCATCTTTTTAATTCTGTGTGTTGTTTGTACACAGAACTTTTTGAAGCCGAGTGATGTGCCACTGGAATCTTTATCACAAGCCACACATATTCATACCCCTTTATATAGAAATAAACATTTCAAAAAGTCTCCGATGGGTGTATATATGTATTCTCCATTATGCAGCTATGTGCTGTTTTTAAAATGGTCTTTAAAAGGCCAATTCATGATGACATACCCAAACAATTTTGAAGACATATTCAAACTGTGGTGTTGGAGAAGACTGATGAAACCAGTCAATCCTACAAGAAATTAACTCTGAATATTCATTGGAAGGACTAGTGCCGAAGCTGAAGCTCCAATACTTTGGCCACCTGATGCTAAGAGCCAACCCATTGGAAAAGACCCTGATGCTGGGAAAGATTGAAGGCAGGAGGAGAAGGGGACAACAAGGATGAGATGGTTGGATGGCATTGTTGACTCAATGGACATGAGTTTGAGCAAGCTCCAGGAGATGGTGACAGACAAGAAAGGCTGGTGTGCTATCGTCCATGGGTCACAAAGAGTCAAATGTGACTGAGCGACAGAACAACATCTCAGGCAAAAAAATAGTACTAAATATACTTTAAATCTCTCCCTCCTTCTCTCTCTCCCCTAATGTCATCTTCCCCAAATGGTAATTTATTTTATTTAAAATAAAGTAACCATCAGGGATGTAATGTACAGCATAAGGAATATAGTCAATAATATTGTAAGACCTTTGTATGGTGACAGATGGCAACTAGACTTATCATGGTGATCATTTCATACTGTGTAAAAATATTGAATCACTATGTTGTATACCTGAAACTAATGTAATATTACCAGTCAACTATACTTCAATAAAATAAAATGGTAAAATAAACAAGGGATCACTTCATAAAACAATAGACTTTGGAATAAATAAAATATGACACTTTTCTGAAAAATAAGTTTGAGGGAGATTTTTGCCTTACACTTGCCCATAGGAAGGATTGGTTACTATGGTTCCCAAACCATGCCATGTTTCCATACTCCCATGCCTTTGCACTTGCTTTCCCTCTGTCCATAATGCACTGCCCTGTCTCTCACTTCAGCTTCTGCCTGCCCCTGCACCCAACAGTGCCTCTGTGACTGTGTTTCATCCATCAGAAAGCTGTTACCTATTTCTGCTACCATGCAGTGGACTCTTTGAGGTCAGGGGCTGTGTCTGAGGACCCTGGGGTCCTTAGCACACTTTGTAGCATCTAGTGCCTTGTTCTTTTCCATGAAACAGACCTGAAGTGGTTGACTGTGAGTGAATGGTTGAGGAGGTCATCATATGATTTATCATCCCAACCGGAAAACCTTGTTTGGATGTGAAATGAAGCACTATTGACAACTATGCCAAGACACTAGACGTGGGCCAGAACTGTTCTTGGTAAACCGAGATAGTCAACCTAATAAGATGACCAGGGAGGTGACTTTTGGTTTCTAGTTTGAAAATAGTAGATCAGTATTTGACCCTTCATTTGTCCAACTTCCTTTCTGTTTATGTCTTCTTTCCCATTCCTCTTCCTTATTTTTTTTCTTCTGCTCAGCAAGACACATACAAACTTGCTGAACCAACATGCTGCACTCTCATCCTTCGCTTCACAAGGTTATTTAAGGATAAGAGCCCATGAATCCTGAGAGGCAGTATGTTGGGGTTGGGTGGGAAGTGCCTTAAATATAGTTCTTGTGAAGTTAGCCCTCAAGATTTTTTTCTTTCTTTCCTTAAGTCCTAGTGACTCCGAGTATGCGCTCAACAAGGTTAAGGTCTTAAATGAGCCAAACTTATCTTCTCTGCCTTCGTCCTGAAATCCCCAGTGAACTGAAGGCATCTTTAAAATATGAAAGGCAGAGTTGGGCTGAATGGAATCACTGCATCCTGCAAGATAGAAAAACTTGATTTGTTGGGAAAATGCCCTTGTGAGTCAGTGAAAGCTGTGTACCATGATGATTAAAAGAGCAAGAATTTTAGAATCAGACATATCTAGATTTGAATTCTGACTCCATCACTTACTTAGCTTGGTGACTATGAGCACATTACTTAACCTCATTTATCTTATTTGTAAAATAAGGGGTTGCACCAGACCTACTTCAGAGACTCACTGTGAGAATTAGATGAGATAATGCATTTAGCACTGTGCCATGCACATAATAAACACTCAGTGCAAGCTATTACATTGTATACACATCAAGTAAAGTTGCAAAAGCACTCATTATGTCTGTATATAAACAGTTATGTCAGGTTTGATGATCAGAGCACTAGGTTGAGAATGCAGAAATCTGAGTTCTTACCATACCTCTGTGCCTGTTGAGCTATGTGGCTCTGAGTAGATCATTTAACGGTAGTTTTTCAGACTCCTCTGTGAAATGAGTGAACTGAAGATGATTTCTGTTTCAATTACCTATTACTCTGTCAAGTGCGTGCGTGCATGCAAAGTGCAGGCACAACTTCAGTCATGTCCGATTCTTTGCCACACTATGGACTCTAGTCCTCCAGGCTTCTCTGTCCATGGGATTCTCCACCAAGAATACTGAAGTGGGTTGTCATGCCCTTGTGCAGGGGATCTTCCCAACCCAGGGATGGAACCTGTATCTCTTACATCTCCTGCATTGGAAGGCAGGTTCTTTACCACTAGCATCACTTGGGAAGTCCTTGCTCTGTCTCACACCATCCCAAAACATAATGGCTTAAACCAATAATGATTCATGGCTTTCCTGGTGGCATAGATGGTAAAGAATCTGCCTGCAATGTGGGAGACCTGGGTTCGATCCTTGGATTGGGAAGATCCCCAGAGGAGGGCTTGACAACCCACCTCACTGTTCTTGCCTGGAGAATCCCATGGACCAAGGAGCCTGGCGGGCTATAGTCCGTACAGTCACAAAGAGTCAGACATGACTGAGCAACTAAGCACACACATTGCTCAGCATCTTGGGAATTCTCTGGGCTCAGCTGGGTGGTTCTTCTGCTCAGTGTGATGTTAGCTGGGGTTGCCCATCCATTTGCTTTCAGCTGGGTGCTTAGCTGGGGCCAGAATATTCCAGAATATTGTCATGTGTTTGGCAGCTGTATTTGTCAGCTTCAGTTTTCAAGTCAACTCATCCTCTGGTGCTGTTCTCTCTCTACAGGGCCCTTCCAGAAGGATCCCTATGTCCTATTTCTGGGCAACTAGCTTCTAAGAGGAAAAAAAATGAAAGCTTCAAACTTTCTTAGGTCAGAGGTCAGTGTTAGTTCCATTATAGAAAGTTTGTCAGAGAAACAGGCCAGCCAAAATTAAGGGTAGATGAAGAGACTTTACCTCCTGAAGATTTTCAAGTGAAAGTCGTTCAGTCATGTCCAACTCTTTGCAACCCCATGAACTATACAGTTCATGGAATTCTCCAGGCCAGAATACTGGAGTGGGTAGCCATTCCCTTTTCCAGAGGATCTTCCCAACCCAGGGATTGAAGCCAGGTCTCCCACATTGCAGGCAGATTCTTTACTGTCTGAGCCACCAGAGAAGCCCAAGAATGCTGGGATGAGTAGTCTATCCCTTCTCCAGAAGATCTTCCCAACCCAGGTATCGAACTGGGATCTCCTGCATTGCAGGCAGGATCTTTACCAACTGAGTTACCAGGGAAGATTTTCAAAGTCACATTATTAAAAAAGTAGCAGGATGAAAGTGATTGTTGTGACTATTTTTCAAAGCAATCACTTCAATCCCCGTGTTCCATGCTAGTTTTGACTGTCCACATTGAAACCTAAAGCTCAGAGGCAATCCAATTTCTTGATTTGGTTTATGGACTCTCTGAATTTCCCAGGGAGCTCCTAGTATGCTCCAGAATTTAAAACCTACCCTGCTCTCAGTTTAGCCCCAATACAAATCCAGTGTTTTTGCTATCCAATATCTTCTCACCCTCCTCCTGATAATCAAATGCCCCAATTTCCCTCCAGGAAACTGGTGCAGACACAGTTGGTTACAACCCAGTGGCCACTCTCCATTCTTCCTTACCAGTAGAACCCTTTTTCTAGTTATTTAGATGTTAGTGTCCTCAGTCTAAGAGCATGAGCTTTCTTAGAGATAAACATGTGACTCAGTGCTGGCTGATGACACATCAAGGCAAGTCTCCTGAGGGGCCTTCTGGAAAAGATTTTCTTTCTTGAGCAAAAGAAAGAGACTCATAAGAAGAAAGCCCTGTCCATTCCTTCCTACTTTAGGATCTTATTATGTGGAACCAGCTGTGGAAGCCACCTTGTGATCATGAAGGGTAAACGCCAAGGACCACAGAGAAGCACTCAGACCCTTGACATTATTAAACTTCAGATTTATCCAAGCTGGAACTCCCTACCCAGTATTTCTTGTAAAGACCCTGTAAATAAGAGTCTGTTAGCTACAATTATCCCTCCCCCACTCTTGTGAATCTATATGGTCTAGTGATGCTGACACCACCCCTGAGTCCAGAAAGGAACACATAACCCGTAACTAAGCAATCAGAATGTGCATTCATCTGATCACAGCAGTTACTTCAAAGATGGGCCAGGGACTCTGGCATAACTCATGCAGTTTTCCCTGGCACTTTAGGAAGGAGGAACTCACTCTTTTCTTGTCGGACTTAAATGCTGACAGGAAATAGCAGCTAGAGTTGCCGTAGCTGTTTTGTTACCATCTCACTGACTTTTAGCATCAACTCAGGGAGGCAGATTCAAGAGAAAAAAGGGAAAACTGATTCTCGGTAAGATCATTCGAGTCCAGGATCCAGGCATACCTGAAGCCCCGATCCTGCATTTTTCAGGTTATTTGACTCACTCTTTTTGGAATAAGCTGTCTGATGAGACTTTTGTCATTTGTAAGGAGAAGACTCCCACCTGAGGACATGCAGCTAATCATTATGAAACTATCCGTCAAGCTACCACTTTGACTGGAGGGCACTAGAACTTTAGTCTTCAACTTCTGTTTTTTACCCAAGCTTATCCACTGCTATAGATATATTTTCAGTACCTGTACTTATATTATCTAGCCATTAAGAGTAAGACCTTAGGACTATGCTTGGTCTTGGATTCAAACCCAGCACTGCTCTGGATTAGATCTTGACTTTGGGCAGGTCTTTCGAACTTCTGTATTCTTTAGCTTTGCCATGTTTAAAATTAGAACTATAATGGTTCCTGCCTCCTAGGGTTATCGTGAGGACCAAAGCAGAAAATGTATGCAAAATGCTTAGTCAGCATAATGCCTGGCCCATGCTGCTGCAGCTGCTACGTCGCTTCAGTGCAAATTTTCTTTTTAATGAAAAACCTAACCTAGTAGGGTAGGGCAGAGTAATGACTCCGTGAAAATAACCATCTCCCAAACCTTCAGTTCAGTTCAGTCGCTCAGTCGTGTCCGACTGCGATCCCATGAATTGCAGCATGCCAGGCCTCCCTGTCCATCACCAACTCCCAGAGTTCACCCAAACCCATATCCTTCGAGTTGGTGATGCCATCCAGCCATCTCATCCTCTGTCATTCCCTTCTTCTCCTGCCCCCAATCCCTCCCAGCATCAGAGTCTTTTCCAATGAGTCAACTCTTCGCATGAGGTGGCCAAAGTATTTGAGTTTCAGCTTTAGCATCAGTCCTTCCAAAGAACACCCAGGACTGATCTCCTTTAGAATGGACTGGTTGGATCTCCTTCCAGTCCAAGGGACTCTCAAGAGTCTTCTCCAACACCACAGTTTAAAATCATCAATTCTTCGGCGCTCAGCCTTCTTCACAGTCCAACTCTCACATCCATACATAACTACTGGAAAAACCATAGCCTTGACTAGACGGACCTTTGTTGGCAAAGTAATGTCTCTGTTTTTGAATATGCTATCTAGGTTGGTCATAACTTTCCTTCCAAGGAACAAGAGTCTTTTAATTTCATGGCTGCAATCACCATCTGCAGTGATTTTGGAGCCCCAAAAAATAAAGTCTGACACTCTTTCCATTGTTTCCCCATCTATTTCCCATGAAGTGATGGGACCAGATGCCATGATCTTCGTTTTCTGAATGTTGAGCTTGAAGCCAACTTTTTCACTCTCCTCTTTCACTTTCATCAAGAGGCTTTTGAGTTCTTCTTCACTTTCTGTCATAAGGGTGGTGTCATCTGCATATCTGAGGTTACTGATATTTCTCTTGGCAATCTTGATTCCAGCTTGTCCTTCCAGCTCAGCATTTTTCATGACGTACTCTGCATATAAGTTAAATAAGCAAACATTAGAACCTGTGAATATACTCTGTTTCATGGCAAAGGGGAATTAAGATTGTATAAGGAACTGAGGTTGCTAATCAGCTGTCTTTACAATAGAAAGATTAACCTAGATTATCCAGGTGGGTCCAATGTCCAAGTGTTCTTTTTTTTTTTTTTAAGTGTTTTTTTTTTTCACTTTTTAATTTTCTTTTAATTATGAAAATTTAACATATTCATAAGAGATTTGGAAAATACAGAACAAAGTTACATGAAGTTCCACTATATATTACAATTATCTTTCAAGTAGATAAGTTAAGATTTTAGACAGGAGTTTCAATATCAAACTCTCAAAAATTAAGAGAATAAATATACAGAAATATAGAATGATATAGTAGACCTGAAAAGCACCACAAACCAAGTCAACAAATTAAGATTTATACAATTTTCATACAACATTAGGATATAAATTCTGTTCAAGTTCCCATAGACTGCAAACTTGAAGACATTAGAAAATATCCAGGGACATAAAACAAGGTGCAAACATTTTATGGTCTAAATGCATTGAAATCATATAGAATCTGTTCTCTTATCTCTTATTGAATTCTGTTAGAAATCAATATCAAAAGATATTTGAAAATAACCCATATATTTTCAGGTGCAATGTGACATTTACCAAGAGAGATCTCTGACTTAGCCATTGAAAACCTCAATAAAGTTAGAAGACTGGAAAAACACAGAGGGCAATTACAGAGAAGATAGTATTTAAGTGAGAAATTAATGTCAAAATGAGAAATTAAGATCAAAGATACTTTAAAAACCCCAGATATTTAGAAATCAAATGACCACTTTTAAATGATGGGTATGTCTAAGAAGTCATAACAGGGAAAACTAGAAAATATTTGTAAAAATGAAAAGAGAATTTACCTGAATTTTTTGCATGCAGATGAAGCTGCTCAATGCAACTAAATACAATGTGGAACCTTGAATAAGGTATGAAAACAAATAATGGACACTCACATAAAATTTTGTGAAATTTGAACAAAATCTGTACCACAAAGCTTCTTAAAAATAGAAGAAGGAGGCATAGGAATTAGTCAAAGTGATGTGATGTGAGAAGGACTCAATCTGCCATTTCTGGCTTTGAAGATGGAGAAAAAAGGCTATGAGCCAAGGGATGTGGGCAGGCTCTAAAAGCTAGAATAGGCAAGGAAGCAAGTCTTCCCCTGGAATCTTCAGAAAGAAATGCAGCTCCGTTGACACCTTGACTTTAGCCGGGAGACCTTCTACAAACCTTTTCCTCTATATCATCTTGTAATCGCTACCAGGGACTCAGCCGTTAATGAGAAAGTCATGGCTCTACCCTTATGGAGCTTATGGGGGGGTGCATATTCTGTGGGGTAAATGGAAGTGTTTGTTGCTCAGTTCTGTCCAGCTCTTTGCCAACCCATGGACTGTATGCCAACCCACAGACTTCTATGTCCATGGGATTCTTCAGGCAAGAATACTGGAACGGATAGCCATTCCCTTCTCCACGGATCCTCCTCACCAAGGGATTGAACCTGAGTCTCTTGCATTGCAGACAGACTCTTTACCATCTGAGCCACCAGGGATGCCCATATTCTGTGGTATCCAGGGTTTTATTGAGATCCTATTTGGTAACAAGCATGGGATTTACCATTAAGAATTAGGAGATGTGAGTCAAGGCAATTACCTGGAACAGAGACTTCTAGAGAGGGAAAGTACCAGTGGAGCAGGGATTGTTAATTGGAATAAGGACTGAAACAGTAGATGTTTGGAAGTCCATCTAGGATGCAAGTCTTAAGGTGAGACTGGTCTGGCTCCTCTGTGTGGGTGCTCAGGGAAGAGAGAAACATCAGTTTTGGTAGGAGGGAGCTATGAGAGGGGACAGGAGACAGAAACCCATGCTCTCTATGCACCAAGCACCAATGACATCAAACCTCACCTCAACCTTCTAAGAGGTGTTATTAGATCCCTTTCATAGAGGAGAAAATCGAGGCTCATAGAAATTAAGTACTAATTAAGAAATTTAATTACAGTAAATAAAAGTAATTAGTTTAAGAAATTTCACCAATAAGTAAACGGTGAAAAGGAATTTTTTAAAATTAATTAGCTTTATTTTTTTGCCAATAAAGAACCACACATCCTCTCTGTTTCTGCACAGTGTTCGCTTAGCTGTCTCAGTGTTCTCTGTACACTGTGTACCTCACATTGTAAATTACTTGGTAGCCAGAACTGTCTGGGCTTATTTACTCAGAACATAGCACCAGAAAGCATAATGCTTAGGACTATATTTTATCAAATCATAGATACCATCTATTGGAACATGCATCATCATTTCATAAAGCGTGAAGAAAGAAAACATGCTGGGAGTTGTTCAGATTCCCTGATGGAGAGATGTCAAAATATGGGAAAATGTGTATCTTGGGAGTCCCCATAGAGTGAAAAAAATTTTTTTATGATGATGTTGATGAAGTGTCAAATTCCAGTTTGCTAATCCACCTCCAGTCTTACCCATGATTTAGGTTTCTTATGTTTTAGCTCAGCTTGTTTTAAAATGTCTTTAGTAAATTCCCTTTGGATAATTCTTTCGGAAGACTTTCATGTTCAAAATGTGGTACTATTAAGTAGTAGCTCCATAAACGTAAATAATGAACTTGGGCTTCCCAGGTGGCTCAGTGGGTAAAGAATCTGCCTGCGATCCAGGAGATGTAGTTCTATCCTTGGGTTGGGAAGAGCCCCTCGAGAAGGAAATGGCAACCTACTCTAGTTCTCTTGCCTGAAGAATTCCATGGATGGAGCAGCCTGGTAGGCTACAGTCCATGGAGTCGCAAAGGCTAAGACACGAGTGAAGCAACTTAGCACAGCACACAATTTACGCGCTAGACATTGTGCGAAGTGCATCACACGCACTACCCTTTTTAATTTCGCATAATCTTCTTACGAACAATTAGGTTTTTATTATTGCCATTTTCAGACAAGACAGTCGAGGCCCATGCAAGTTTAGTACCTTGTCCAAGGACACCCAGCTAGCAAATGCCAAAGATGAGACTCGAGTCTCTGACTTCAGTGCTTGCTTTTTTAATGGCTGTTTTTCATGTAAGCAAAGAGGTTGGAGGGAGCCTCTCTTTTCCTTTATAAAAAATTCTTGAACCATAACCTGTTGCATCATATAATTAATGTCTGCTTTCCCTCAGTCTTTCTGAGCTTACCCAGTTAGACCTCCAAGAAGTGCTTTTAGCTCCCAGTACTCATTTGTTCTTGTTCTCTCAGAAATCAGTCTCCAGAATTTTAATCATTCTTGGCTCACTTTTCTGACAACCTTACCAAAGACATGTGCTGGAACGGGCAGTCAGAAAAGTGCCCTGAAAACTTAAACACACACACACAAACTACAGTGTATCTGATCTACACAGGAAATTAGAAAACACCACATACTTAACTGGAAAAATACTTGAAATGAAATGAAAAGTGAGGTTTACTGTTATTTAGATTTTGATTAAAAAATGTTTATCCTTTATCTAAGGCTCGGGGACACTGGAAATGAAGAAGCTGGAAGCTTGCTTTATAGAACTTTAATGATCTTCTCTTACTATGTTTTATTACTGTTTCCTAAGCCTGTGGTCAAATACAATAGCTTTATTAAAGCTGTGATTCAGTTAGAAAGGGGAATGAATTTTTCTGCCACAGGAGCACTGGTGAAAGATGAGGGAAGAGGATAGGGCCATTGGGGGAAAGGAAACTTCACAAGGAAACTGCTTACCCCACCAGTCTATTCTTCCCTCTGGGAAACAGCCTTCCTGAATCCACAGCTTAGCAGCCTGGGGGTACTTAGCTTCTAGTCCATTGGAGGAAGGAAAACAAAACAAAGCAGAGAGGAGGCTAGAGTTACTGTTTGGACAGGAGATAAGGCTGCTTGTGTTCTGTGTAAAGTTCTGACCAATGCTTCATGGACTGTGATCAACACTCTCGTTTATTTAACATTCACTGTGGTCCAGGCACTCCACTATGTTATATCATCTAATCCCTTCAAACCTAGACAATATATTTAAATCAGAGCTATCACTTTACTGACAAAGGTCTGTGTAGTTAAAGCTATGGTTTTTCCGGTAGTCATGTATGGATGGGAGAGTTGGACCATAATGAAGGCTGAGCGCTGAAAAATTGATGCTTTCGAATTGGGATGATAGAGAAGACTCTTGAGAGTCCCTTGGAAAGCAAGGAGATCAAACAAGTCAATCCTAAAGGAAATCAGTCCAGAATACTCATTGGAAGGACTGATGCTGATGCTGAAACTCCAATACTTTGGCCATGTGATGCAAAGAGTCGACCCTTTGGAAAAGACCCTGATACTGAGAAAGACTGAGGGCAGGAGGAGAAGAGGGTGACAGAGGATGAGGTGGTTGGATGGCATCACGGACTCAATGGACATGAGTTTGAGCAAACTCTGGGAGATAGTGAAGGACAGTGCAACCTGGAATGTTGCAGTCCATGGGGTCGCAAAGAGCTGGACACGACTTAGGGACTAAACAACAACTAATCTCCTCAACAGCCTCATAAGGTGGATACTATTATCATTTGCATTTTATAACGGAGAAAAGAGGCCAAGAGAGTAACTTACCTAAGTTCACATGATAAGGGGTGTAGCCAGGACCTGATCAGATATTTTAACTCAAGTCCAGACATGTACTAGGCTGTGATATGACAGGACAGTGTTAAATACCCATCCGCTTTTGCCAGGAGCCATGCACCCTGGAGGCTAGTTAGGCATAGGGGTGGGAGAGCCTCTCAGAACCAATAACCTCAACACAGACTGAGAAAAGAGGGATTTGGAAGGAAATTGTGACGGGGCCTCCTAACCGATGCACCCCTAGCTCCCTTTGAAGGGAGAGAAATAAATCAATTTCAAAGAGTTGGCAGAGGTTAGAGGTCAAGACTAAGCCACCGTAGCTAAGCAATGGAGAAATGCAAGCCTGTCATTGCCGAAGTGACAAAATAGAATATCAGGGCACATTCAAAACAACCTCCTGTAATTATTATGGAAATCAACTGTTGCTATTTCTGGGACATTTTTGCCAGCCATGTGAGGGACATATGACATCATGAACAATTACTGATAAAAGAGAGGATGAGGAATTGAGACTTGGGGGCAACTGTATGACCTTGGCCAGGCTACTTAACCTCTCTGAGCTCCAGTCCACTCGTCTGTAAAAGGGAGATATTAATAGCCTCTACCTCTTAGCATTCTTGCAAGAATTAAGAGATGATAATGTAGGCAAATCGCTTGGCACCACGCACAGCGCACAGAAAGTGCCGAAAACATGTGAATTCTCCCTTGTGCTCTCCTGTCAATTCCACCTGCTATAAAACTGAGGCCCATCTGTCTTGAGGGTGATGCATCATTTACCCATGAAGAGGGGGATTTGAATACCAACAAATATGTGTTGAGTGTCCTCCTGGTCCCAGAGTGTGTGCTGGGTGCTAGAGATACCATAGTGCTCCCTTTGGGCCTGATTTTTGCAAAAAAATCAAGAAGCATTTTCTTTCTTTTTTCTTTTTGTTTTTTTGGTTGTGCTGCGCACCATGTGGGATCTTAGTTCCCTAACCAGGGATTGAACTCATTCCCCCAGCAGTGGAAGCACAGAGTCTTAGCCACTGTATGGTGAGGGAAGTCCCAGATAAGTATTTGATTCCCAGAATACATTAGGCTCCTACCACATACTTCCAGAACATCCTCTACTGCCTCCATTTTTGCTTATTTGCAATCCTACTTCCCACCATTCTGTTAAGCCTCCCTGAGAAAGGGACAATTCATGCCTTAAGGAGGAATGTTAGTTGATTAAGGGGAGGGAATTAGAGGTCCCCAGGCAAGCAGAAGAGCTGGGGTGAAGTCTCAGAGCCAATGTAGAAGGAGGGTTTCCAAGAGTTGACAGCCAACAGGATCCAGTTTGGTTGGAACTCAGAGAGCATGGAATGATAGATACTGGGTGAGGTTAGAGCCAGAGGTGGGATTACAGAGTTTTTATAGTCCTGTTGTGGAAGCCAGCTCCTCAGGTGAGGCTCAGAGATAAGTAGCAGCCTTCCCTGATATCTCAGTTGGTAAAGAATCTGCCTTCAATGCAGGATATCCCGGTTTAATTCCTGGGTCGGGAAGATCCTCTGGAGAAGGGATAGGCTACCCACTCCAGTATTCTTGGGCTTCCCTTGAGGCTCAGCTGGTAAAGAATCTACCCACAATGTGGGAGACCTGGATTCTATCCCTGGGTTGGGAAGATCCCCTGGATATGGGAAAGGCTACCCACTCCAGTATCCTGGCCTGGAGAATTCCCCAGTCTATGGGGCCGTAAAGAGTTGGACACGACTGAGTGACTTTCACTTTCACTTTCATCGCACTGTTAAAAGTCAAGACAATAGACCCCAGTGGTAGAATTCTCCATGTGTGCATATGTGTGTGCGTGTTTGTATAATTCTACCCTGTCAGGGTTCAGTCAGGGAAAACAAAGGTTGCTCAATATATTCCAAGATTCAAGAGTTATAATACAAGGAATCAGAGTTTCACAAAACTGAGGTGAAAGGAGAAGGGATAGGGGAGCGAAGGTCAGAGAAACACCTGATGAGATTCCGGACACGGCAGCTTGGCGTATTGAAAATCTAAACTGAAGGAATTTGGGAAAACAGCAAAGCAGGAGAGGCATCTGACTTCCCCCACTCTTCTTCCTTGAAACAGATCCTAAAACTCCAGGTGGAAGCTACCTTCCCTGTACCAGGAGGCCTTATCTGCAAGGATGGGGAGTTGGGGGGCCAAGAAATCCTTACAAGCAAACCCTGATAAACTCACCCTGTCTTCCTAGTTACTTTGTCACCATTTACCACCCCTATCCCAAACCCCTCTGCCTTATCAATTCTTCACCAATGTATTATTTCTTTGTCTAAAAGATAAAACCTTTCTGGTCTTGGCACTCCTTCAAGGCTCATTCTCTTGTGAAGGCTCCACGTGCATGTAAAAATTCAATACGCTTTGTGTGCTTTTCTCCTGAGAATCTGTCTTTGTCAGTTTAATTTTCAGACCCAGCCAGGGACCCTAAGAGGGTTTAGGAAAACCTTTTCCTCCTCTATGCAGTCTCTCACCATTTGCCCCAGAGCAGGGGATGTTCAAAGGTCTGCCAGACTATCCACCATCTCAGGGGGAAAAAATGACTTCTCGTCTGCCTTCCTAATACCTCCTTAAGGGCTTTCCCCTGGCCAACCTGAACCTGAAACCAAGCAGGAAAGGGGGTCTGGTTTCTCCTCTCTGAGGTGCAGAGAGCATCAGCAAAACATCTCACTGTAAGAGAGATATACTGAGCTTGAGCAAATCTAAGATTTACGCACCATTGAAAAAGGAAAATAGCTGCCAATTACAAGGACCCAGTGCTTTCTCGTCATCAACAGTTTGGTACAGCCCGTTTCAAAGAGGTAAAAATGTGCTTGTGTGTTTGGGGCGGGGAAGTATCTTTTACAATTGATTTTTAAATTTTTTTTATTTTTATTTTTTTCAATTGATTTTTTTTAAATGATTTTAGGAGAAGGCAATAACCACTGACTATTGTGGACTCCTAATTTCCTACTGTGTGCCTTAGGAACACTGAGGCAGCGCTACAGCCGTCTCACCAGCAGGACTGAAGATGCTCTCTGGGTGGCAGCAGAAAGGCTTGCTTGGCTCCTGCCATGCGCTGACCACCTGGATCTGCCTCTCAGTCTCCCTCGGAGTGACTGTGAGGAAACCACAGTTGCCAACGGACCCAGACAGCTAACCACCCTGGCTTGCTTCAAGGCCAAACTGAAGAGTTTTTTTAAAAACTTTTTACTTTTTGTGAAATACAAACAAAAGTAGGCAAAACCACTACCGAAGTATAAAATGGACAGCTGCTAGCATCCCCAGGATCCCTTTGCATTCCGTGCCAGTCCAGACTTTCCCTTTTCCCTAAGTTGTTAGTCACTCAGTTGTGTCCCATTCTTTCCAGACCCATCGACTGCAGCCCACAAGGCTCCTCTGTCCATATAATTCTCCAGGCAAGAATATTGGAGTGGGTTGCCATGCCCTTCTCCAGAGGATCTTCCCGATCAAGGGACTGAACCCCCGTCTCCTGCACTGCAGGCAGATTGTTTACCATCTGAGCCACCAGGGAAGCCTTTTCTTCCTAAAAGAAAGTTGAAAGTGAAAGTTGCTCAGTCCTGTCCGATTCTTTGTGACCCAATGGACTAAACAGTCCATGGACTTCTCTAGGCCAGAATACTAGGGTGGGTAGCTGTTCCCTTCTTCAGGGGATCTTCCCAACCCAGGGATCAACCCCAGGTCTTCTGCCTTGCAGACAGATTCTTTACCAGCTGAGCTACCAGGCAAGCCCAAGAATACTGGAGTTGGATAGCCTATCCCTTCTCCAGTGGATCTTCCAACCCAAGGAATCAAACCAGGGTCTCCTGCATTGCTGGCAGATTCTTTACCAGCTGAGCTGGCAAGGAAGTCTTTGTATGCCTAAAGACAGCCACTATTCTGACTAGTGGCTATTATTCATCTGTCTATATTCATCTATTATGAGGTTGTATACAAATAGACTCACACACGGTACATCCTCTTTTGGGTCTCACTCCACACCCCCAACATCACTTGTGAGATTCATCTGTGTTGTGTGTAGCTATGGTCCAGTCGTCCTCATTGCTTTTTAGTGTTCCATTTTCTGGTATTTGGGCGTTAGAATACAACGTTGAACACTGGGCAATTTCCATTTGGGGGCTATTGTGAATCGTGCTGCTGTCCTATTTCCAACAGGCAGGACATGGAAACAACCTAAATGTTCATCAGCAGAGGAATGGGTAAAGAAGATGCGGTGCATGCATACAATGGAATGCTACTCAGCCAGAAAAAGGGACAAAACTGGGTCATTTGCAGAGATGTGGGTGGACCTAGAGACTGCCACCTAAAGTAAACTAAGGCAGAGAGAGAAAAACAGATATCATACATTAACGCATGTATGTGGAATCTGAAAAAAATGGTTTAGATGATCCTGTTTGCAAAACAGAAGTAGAAACACAGATGTAGAGAACAAATGTATGGACACCATGCAGGAAAGGGGGTGGTGAGGCGAACTGGAAGATTGGGATTGACGTATATACACTACTAATACTATGCATAAAATAGACAATTAATGAGAACCTACCGTATGGCACAGGGAACTCTACTCAGTGCTCTGTGGTGAACTCAGTGGGGAGGAAACCCACAAAAGAGGGGATGTATGGATATGTACAGTTGACTCACTTTGCTGTACAGTAGACACTTTCACACAATTGTGAAACAATCTTGCGTGCATGCTAAATCGCTTCAGTTGTGTCCAACTCTGTGTGACCCTATAAACTGTAGCCTGCTGGGCTCCTCTGTCCATGGGATTCTCCAGACAAGAATACTGGCATGGGTTACTGTGCCCTCCTCCAGGAATCTTCCCAACCCAGGGATCGAACATGTGCCTCCTGCAACTCCTACATTGCAGGCAGATTCCTTACCACTGTGTCACTGGGGAAGCAACTGTACTCCAACTGTAAAAATATAGCCCTACCGTCAACATGCTGGTGAGAGCCTTTTGTGAAGCTGTGTGTGCACTTCTCTTGGGTATGTACCTAGGTGAGGAATAGAAGGAGAATCCGGCTTTAGTATAGTGGGCCCAATTTTAAGTGTTGCGTGCAACTGAAGCTTCCTTGATTTCATCCCTCGAAGCCAACAACAGCCCTGCTCTAGAAACTTTTTCAGAGAAGCTTCCAGCCAAGGACTTGAACCTTGGAAGCATTCTATGGAGAAGAAAGTGACTTTCTTGACAGCAGATGAGAAAAGGATGGAACAGGCACATTCTCTGAAGGCAAAAGAGTTTGGTGCTGGGGAATATACGAGTGCGCGGCTGCACCTGGAGAACTTTCTACAGGAAGCGTGTTTGGGGAGGGTCAGTTCTTCCTTCGCCTTAATTCAGCACTTTGTTACCTGGGCAGATCCAAGTTACCAGCTTCAGGAACCTCTATATGCCTTGTTGGATTTTGCATCCATGGCAACGCATGCTTTACATACCATTTTATTTCAGACAACGGGAAATTAAACACTTGATGTGAAGCAATGTCAGGTGGCAGGTTGGAGTGTGGGGGAGGGGGTAAGACTGTGTCTCCAAGTGGCAACTTGTCAGACAGAATGAATGCCTAATGCAATGCGCTTAAAGAAAGGTGTGGATAGAAAGACTCCTTGCTTTGTGTCATGCATACGAAATGCCTCTCACTGCCCAGTTCCCTCAGCCTTCCCTGCCCTTGCATGCTGATTGCATTACAGAATGTAAACTGTGTACACACACACACACACATACACACACTGTCAAACATCAATTCTTGGATGAAACAGAAAAATTAGAAAAAGAAAAGTCACTGATCTTCAGAATGTAAGACATTTTGGTGGCTTACCGATGGGGCAGTACAATGGGTACTTACTAAATATTTGGCTAATAAATAAATGAAGAATGCAGCCAGGAGCTCTTCAAAAGAAGGGTGACATTGGTGGTCACGTTTCACTTTGTGCACTAGTTTCTCTATTATGATTCTTAATGACTTAAGTCTGTGATTATCTTTATGCCCTAATAAAAGCGCTTTTGAACAATTAGGGGTTGTTGCTCTGAAGTTGTATTTTAAATTAATTAGGCAGTCTATTTAACAGCTTCCCCTGTCTGTTAACGACAGCACAGGAGAGTGGCAGGTGGGGAGGGGCAGTCCTGTTTACAGTGAGGAGACGACTTATTTCTTTGGCTTTGTTTTCTTTCCTTCTTTTGACTTTTTGTCCCCTCCCACCCCCAACAACATCAAAAGAGAAGGGTGGAACTGGCTGGACAAGAAATCACTTTTGACGGTGAACATCATGTTGAAAGAGACCTTCAGGTACGTAAGCTTTACTGGCTCAACAGACAGGAAGCCTTTCTCCTCCCTCTGCACCATGTGAATCAGGAGTAGGAGGTCTCAACGCCTTGCCACTTGCAAGGCAATGTTGCATATGGGGGCAGTTTTTGTTTTTCTAAACATACACACACCCACAAGTGTGTGAATGCCTAATATTTAGAAAGTCAAGCCTGGCAGGTGGAAATGAGCCTTTTTGACAAATCTCTATTTATTGTGTTATTTCACCGTCAGAGGCGCAAATGCTAACTAGCTTTGTGAATAATTTGTGGATGGGAATGTGATCATTTTTCTAAGTCAGCTGGTGGGTTCAGTTCATTGCACACCCCACCTAAAAATAAATTCTCTGGCTGACTGTGAACATACTGATAGTTGCTGCAAGTGAAGCAAACTTATGGGGACCATTAAAGTGCCAGGGCATTGGAAAATAACAGTGAAGTGAATGCTGATTTGCATTTATGTCATAAAATAACTTGTCACCTTCAATTTATCACAGTAATTGGTACCAGAGGAGACTCTATGATGCTTATACTTGGTTCAAAGCCACCTTTCCTCACCTCCCAGTCCCTGCCTCTCGCTCTCCTGAAATAGTCACGGAGCACTTCTGAAGATAAATGGTCTTATTCCTTTTCCTATATCATTGGAATTTGGGAGAGGAGAGGCATCAATGTATTCAAAGAAATTAAATCTCAAAATAATCGAATGCAGTATGTGCTGTTATTATCCCCATATCACAGATGAAGAAACTGAGGCACAGAGAAGCAAAATAATTTTCCCAAGGTCAAGGTCATATAACGAGTAAGTGGGAAAGCCAGGATTTGTGCACTGACAGCGGGACCCCAGAGCCTATTGTCTTAATCACTGTGCTATGCTGTCTGGTTTAGACGATATATTTCTAATATAAATATTTTGGGGGCATAAAGACCTGGAAAAAAGTATTTTCAAAACTATAAGAGAATAATATACTGAGAATGGTACATCATAACCATTTCAAACCAAGAGAGAGAACTGGCCAGGCATAAGCAAGTTATTCCAACTGGGCTTAGAAAAATAACCAGCGGTTTGTAGTTATTACCAATGCAGTTCAGGCATGACTCTCTTGATTACAGGGGAATGCTTTGAATCCTGTGAAACTATTTCCTCAAGCCAACCAAAGCCACACGTGACAGATGGTTGCATCTTTATTAGGGACATTCTTCAGCTTCCTCTCTACCTAGCTATTATCAGAGTACCCGTATATTTCGGTTCAATGAATGAGAAGTTAGACTTGTCCTACTGATGATTTCTAAAATATTTCTTAGTTTGAGTTGCCCAGGTTTCAGAGAGCAGGTGAGTTCAGCTTCATCTGACCAGCACATGAGCACCCTGAAAGAGCAGGGTTTTTTTCAGGCATTTTGGAGTATGTAAATTGTGCTGCATTTGATGACAGGGAGATCAAGGTTTAAACCCTCCATCACTATAGTGGAACCAGGGCAACTGAGTTTACCCCTCTGAATTTCAGTTTCTTTCTCTGTCAAAAGAAGTTGGTGATGCTTCCTTGAAGAAGACAGTAAGGCAAGTGTGCTCATTTAGCTGATATTTGTACGACACTTTATGGATTATGGAAATGAATTCCAAGCTCTGTGCATGCTTTAATTATGAGTGTGTTTCTTTAAAAATATGTGGTAAAATAGACACAACATAAAATTTACCATGTTAACCATATTAAATGTATACTACAGAGGCATTAAGTACATTTACATTGTTGTGCAATAAGTACATAAATGTTTTCATCCTTTTTATCTTTCCCAACTGAAACTCCTTTACCCATGAAACAAAAACTCCCCGTTTCTCTATTCCTCCAGCCCTCGGCAACCACCATTCGACTTTCTGCCTCCGTGAATTTGATTATTTTAGGTACCTCATAGAAGAAGAATCACAAATAATTGCATTTTGGTGTCTGGCTTCTCTCACAGACTTAGCATAATGTCTTCAAGCTTCATCCATGTTGTAGCATGTGTCAGAACTTCCTGCCTTTTTAAGGCTAAAAAATATTCTGTTGTATGTATATGTCACATTTAGTTTATCCAGTCATCCGTCAATACGTGCCCAAATATCTGAGACCCTGCTTCTAATTTTTGGGGTTAAGCTTCCCCAGTGGTGCTAGTGGTAAAACACTTGCCTGCCTATCAGGAGACCTAAGAGACGCAGGTTTGATCCTTGGGTCGGGGAGATCCCCAGGAGGAAGGCTTGGCCACCCACTCCAGTATTCTTGCCTGGAGAATTCCACGAACAGAGGAGCCTGTCTTAGCGTCTCACAGAGTCGGACACGACTGAAGGGACTTAGCAAACTTACCCAGAAGTGCGATTGCTGGGTCACATGGTAATTTCATGTTTAATTTTTTGAGGTTGGGTGTCCTTTGTATTTATTATTTGGAGCAGAAGAGGTGTTGAGAGGTACCCTGGGGGGAGTTCTCAGGTGCTTCAGCATGACTGTCCCGGAATCAGTTCCTAAATTAGTTCAAAGACCCACAAGGCAACTCCATAAAACCAAGGGCAGGCTGCTGGGTCATTTAGGCTCTCTGCTGCCTGCCTGCCCCCACCGTTCCCTCTCTTACCCGGGCCCCCACTTACAGGTGACAGGTTACCAGAGCAGGAGAGAGTAATCCGAAAGACATTAGTATGCAAACCAGAACGGGGAACGATGTAGTTTAAAACTGTTTCCCTACTGTTTTGCTCTGGGTGCATGTGACACAGATCCCACCCCCACACCGCCCCCTCCTCCCTCTGCTGGAAGAGCTCAGGCAAGCACACTGGGGTGTGTTAACCCTTCCCGTGCCAGCATCAACGACTTCCTCAAAGCAGTGCACATTTCAGCAGCCCTGCCTCGGAGCCGTGAGCTAGCTGTGGAGATGACTAGTCACTCGATGACTTCAATTGTTCCGATGACTGCAATTGTTCCATAACTGACAGACATGGAGAAGTCTCATTATCACCCATAACGGGAGCACCTCATCCATACCCCACCTGTCACGGCAGTCAGGTTGGGCCTTCCACGTGCCCTGAAAAACCAGCTCTGACATCACACAAAAGGAGAATCCTGCCCTTGAGCCATGCCCTGCCCCCTCCAGTCCAGTCCTCAAAAGCAAGCTCCAAGAGATCAGAAGTCGCCAGAAACCAAACTCATTATTCTTTTGATGTGGCTTTTTTAACCTTTTGCTGATCTTAGCAGAGAGATGAGCTTTTCAGAGGGAAAAACAGTGCAAATGGCAGGAGGCTGGGGGGCAGCCCTGGCAGAGCTGCCTTCCTAAGTCACCCAGACAGGGCTTTCTAGGAAAATCACTTGTTGCTGCAGTGTCAGGGAGCTGCTCAATGGAAGAAGTCACTGGAATGGTGTGACAATCATGGGCTTTGGCAGCAGTGGACTGGGGGTTGCATTTGGATGAATCATGTCACATGGAAAAAGTTACCTCACCTCCCTGTGCCTGTTTCCTAATCAATGAAACGAAGAGGATTTTTTAAAAAATCCTGTTTGCTTTGGCCCCTTATTAGTGATGTGGGCTTTGGTAGATCAGCTTTAATTGAGCTTTAAGTTTCCTTATATGCAACGTACTGGAGAAGGAAATGGCAACCCACTCCATTGTTCTTGCCTGGAGAATCCCAGGGATGGGGGAGCCTGGTGGGCTGCCATCTATGGGGTCGCAGAGTCGGACACGACTGAAGCGACTTAGTAGTAGTAGTAGTAGTAGTAGTAGTATATGCAAAGTGGGTAGAATAACTCCTGTCTCCAAAAGAGTATTGTGAAGATGAGATAGAATATAGCATAAGTAAATGGTCCGTGGTAGGTCCTCATAACTGTTAGTTATAACTGTTTATGGGCTTTCCTGGTACCTCAGCAGGTAAAGAATCCACTCTCAATGCAGGAGGTACCGATTTGATTCCTGGGTCAGAAAGATCCCCTGGAGAAGGGCTCGGCTATTCAGTCTAGTATTCCTGGCTCCCTGGTGGCTCAGTCTGTAAAGAATCTGCTTGCAATGCAGGAGACCTGGGTTTGATCCCTGGGCTGGGAAACCTGGGTTGGATCCCTACGTTGGAAAGGTCCCCTGGAGGAGGGCATGGCAACCCACTCCAGTATTCTTGCCTGGAGAATCCCCTGAGGAACCTGGCGGCCTCAGTCCATGGGGTCGCAAAGTGTCAGACACGACTGAATGACTAAGCACAGAACAGCGTAACTATTAATATTTCAAGATGCCTTCCATCTTTTTGATGGGTCGTTTTTGTTCAGTTGCTAAGTCATGTCTGTCCCTTTGCAACACCACAGACTGTAGCACTCCACGCTCCCCTTTTCTTTACCATCTCCTGGAGCTTACTCAATCTCGTGTCCACCGAGTCAGTGATGCCATCCAACCATCTCATTCTCTGTTGCCTGCTTCTCCTCCTGCCTTCAGTCTTTCTCAGCATGACGATCTTTTCCAATAAGTCAGCTCTTCACATTAGATAGCCAAAGTATTGGAGCTTCAGGTTCAGCATCAGTCCTCTCAAGGAATATTTAGGGTTGATTTCCTTTACGATTGACTGATTTGATCTCTTTGCTGTCCAAGGATTCTCGAGAGTCTTCTCCAGCACCACAGTTCAAAAATTTTAATTCTTTGGTGCTCAGCCTTCATGGGCCAACTGTCACATTCGTGCCATACTACTGGAAAAACTATAGCTTTGACTAGATGGACTTTTGTTGGCAAAGTGATGTCTCTGCTTTTTAATATGCTGTCTAGGGAGATGGCGATACATAATCAGAATGTACATACAGCGAATAAAATCTGGATTCAAGGAGAAAAAAACTCTGTGTTGAGTTTGTCACTGCTATCTCTGTTGGGATATTGAGTCTGATGCAACCTCCCATACCCTAGAAGACAGAAGCTTTTCATAATCTGATTCCCTCTGTCAGCAGACAGCCCGGCTTAAGCGTCTGCAGGGACACCTCTGGCTAAATTATCAAGGATGAAGCCATGGCCCACCAACTTTTAAGCATTATGATTTTGAATAATTTCTTATTCTCTTTGTATTTCCATTCCCGATCTGTATAGTGGGCATAGACTTGCCTACCTTAGAGGTCATGATTAGATTAAATGAGATAATACCTGTGAAATGCCTAGAGTGGTACCCTGTACAAGGCAAGTGTTTAGTAAACATTAGCCATTATTGTTACCCAGAAGCCTTCCTATGCAGCTGCCATAGTTAGAAGGCAGGTGGAGGTGGAGCTGGCCCACATTGGCTTATGAGAATTCATGGTACACATACATCTATTCCCAACTCTGTTTTCAATGACAGTACACTGGTAGCTTGAAACTGGCAGCAGTGGGAATATTTACAGCATGGAAATTAACAAACATTACAAATCAACCTCTCTCCCCTTGCTCTACACAAACTCCAAGGTTAAACGTTTACCAACGTGCTGTTGGTTACAAGGGAACCCAAGATGCCAATAAGTGCCTTCCCACAGCTCCAGGGCCAGGTGAGAACAAGGAGACCAAGCAGGTCAAAGGTTACTACCCATCAAGCTGGTGGGAAGAAGCAGATATTTTTCCTCCCCTGACCCTGCAGTCTTCACACCCATCTATCTCTGTGACAATGCTTTAGGTGCAACATCTATTGTCAGAGAATCTTTCCAGAAATCATTTCTACTCCTCCTACTTTTTGAATATTATTGGGATCTTTAATAGTAAACAACAGAAACAAGCTCTGCTAAAC
Source organism: Budorcas taxicolor (assembly GCF_023091745.1). Classification (NCBI taxonomy): domain Eukaryota; kingdom Metazoa; phylum Chordata; class Mammalia; order Artiodactyla; family Bovidae; genus Budorcas; species Budorcas taxicolor. Next base: position 64,212,309 of record NC_068924.1, on the reverse strand, counting down.
CTATGATAAAGAGGGCTTTCATGGTAGGAAATGGTGCACTGATACGGTTGAAAGGAAGAATGAAGAAGTCATTGGCTTGGAACAGTTATGACTTAGGCAGCTGCAGAAAGTTCTGGTAGCAGGAATCCCTCAACTATCCTACCAACTTGAGTAAATAGGCTTTAAGCTTTTTATTTTTTTCTTGCTTAAGGAGCAGTTTTAAGAGGGAGAATTCAGTGGACTGAGCTTAGATCACATATCCACTTGTTGGCTGAATTGGGACATCTAACTTTAGGACTCAGCAAAATTATCCACAACTGGGTAATTTCCCAGAATAAACCAGATGTTCTTGAAGAAATGTGTGCTGTATGGCCACAGCCTTGACAATGTTCACTCTATCTTTTTAGTCCTCATGGTGGGATATGTTTTGTAGTCCCTTTTTGCAAAGAGGGAGGGTCAGGCCCACTGAACTTCATGGGCAAGGTCTTTCACAGGATGTGGGGGCAGCAGAGATGAGTGAAAAAAAACTCGAGGCCAACTAGACTGCAGAAGGTAATAACTTCAAGGGAAACACTCCCTGCCTTTAGCTTGGATAATCCCAAAGTTCATTGAGTTCATAGGAGTGCAATTCACAGGGTGATCTCCATGTGGCATTCTCTGGGGAAAGACTTTAATGGGTCCTTTTCTCCTCCAGTTTCTCCTGTTCCTGCCCAGGGTGACAAATGTGATGATGGCTTTGATGACAGCCCCACAGAATCCCCAGGGATCTGTAATCTTGTGATGGCATCCTGGGATGATTTGTTTTCTCCCAGGCCCCTGTGCACTTCTACAGGCACCAACTAAGCACCCAGGAAAACTTTCTGTAAATCTGTCAGAAGTACTGCTGGGCCTTGCTGGGCCTTTTCTAGTTTGAATTTCTCATGGTGATTGATTTCGGGTGGTTTTTATCCTCCTTGGTTCTTTCTTTAAAAACAGCAACCACAACTCTAGATTATGACTTCATTTCTTTGACTCTGTTTGGATGACCGTCTATCACTAAGCTTCTGTGGCTTTTCTTTTGAGGAGTATGCTGAGGGATTGGTTCAGGAAAGAATGGAAATGAATCCCTGAAGACATATGGAACCTGCTTTTGATAGACTGGGTCATGGGAATGGGGTCAACATGCAAGCTTCTTGTAATGACTGATGTGATAATAACAGATAACACTGGATGTCTTTAAAGGTGATTATTAAACACAGAATAGTTAACCATGTAACAACCTTTGAATTGCATAGAAATGGATAGAAAAGGAGCCCCTTAATCTGTCTGTGCTTTACTTCTTTCTTGTGCCTTAGTAGTTAGTCCTAATATTTCCTGTTTCCTTACTATGTGCTAGGTGTTTTTATAAGTGCTTTACATGTGTTAGCTCATGGAAGTGTAACTAAGCAGGACCTTATGGGGCCTTCTGGCAACAGAGCCCATCATGTCCTTCATCTGCCTCCTATCAGTGGAAAAACTTGAGCCTCCTAGGCTTTCCTTGAATTCCAAAGAGTACATTTAACCAGAGGTGTGAGAAAATGCAAAAAGAAAGGAAAACATTCAAACAAGATAAAATAATAATAGTGTAGCCATTAAATGAAATCAAGAATATTTATTTCCTCCTCAAAGGCTACAGATAATATTCTGTTGCAGGAAGGCGGACCCCTTCCAGGGCCCAAAACTAGGCTCTTGTCTAACACTCGGAAATGAATTGTCTGAGGAGACACATGTGCTGACAAAGCAAGAGATTTTATTGGGAAAGGACACCCGGGTGGAGAGCAGTAGGGTAAGGGAACCCAGGAGAACTGCTCTGCCGCATGGCTCCCAGTCTCGGGTTTTATGGTAATGGGATTAGTTTCCGGATAGTCTTTGGCCAGTCGTTCTAATTCAGAGTCTTTCTTGGTGGTGCACACACCATTCAGCCAAGATGTATGCTAGCGAGAGGGATTCCAGGAACTGGACAGACACGCGGGGTCTCCTTTAGACCTTTCCTGAACTCTTCTGGTTGGTGGTGGCTTATTAGTTCTGTATTCCTTATCAGGATTTCCTGTCATAAAACAACTCCTGCAAATGGTTACTATGGTGCCTGGCCAGGGTGGGTGGTTTCAATCAGTGTGCTTCCCCTAACAGTTAGCCCTAATATTTCCTGTTTCCTTACTATGTGCTAGGTGTTTTTATAAGTGCTTTACATATGTTAGCTCATGGAAGTGTAACTAAGCAGGACCTTATGGGGCCTTCTGGCAACAGAGCCCATCATGTCCTTCATCTGCCTCCTATCGGTGGAAAAACTTTAGCCTCCTAGGCTTTCCTTGAATTCCAAAGAGTACATTTAACCCGAGGTGTGAGAAAATGCAAAAAGAAAGGAAAACATTCAAACAAGACAGAACAATAATAGTGTAGCCATTAAATGAAATCAAGGACAGTTATTTCCTCCTCAAAGGCTACAGATAATATTCTGAGCCATATCCTTTGAGCTGTTTTGCAGATACTGAAACCCCCACCAGGTAGAAGAAATTAACTATATGATGCCCATGGGCATGTAGACCCTATACTGGTGGGAACCAGAAGGTTGATGATATTGACTCCCGATTACCTCACTACCAACCAATCAGAAAAATGTCCACGAGCTGACCGCATACCTCCCTACCCTCCTCTCTCACCTTGTCTTTAAAAACCTTTCTCTGAAAGCCTTCAGGGAGTACCTTTTAAGCACTACCTACCAGGACTCCTTGCTTGGTGCCCTGGATAAATGCTGTGCTGTCCTTCACCGTGACTGTCTGTCAATAGACTGGCTTTACTGCATGCGGGCAAGTGGACCCAAGTTTGAGTCCACTATTATTTTGTCCATTATTGTTTTGTCAGTAAGAAAAGTTAGGCCTTATTATCCCAATTTTCAGGTGAGGAAACTGAAGATAAGAGAGTATCAGTAACTCTGCCCAAGGTGATAGAGCAAAAAAGGGGAGGGGGGCTGCATTGAAACGAGAGCATCTCCCTCTGGAATCCAGTCTTTTACCACCATACTAGAATATACGGCTAAGGAACAAGGGTCATGTTACGCGTCTCCTGCCCTTAGTATCTGGCACTTAGCAGATACTCCTGCAGCCTCAAATCCTGCAGTTCTCTTTCTGGGGCCACTCTCTTCAATCATGATCTTCTTATATTTCAAGCTCCTTTTCTCAGGGCCTCAAACATGCACTTCCTCCTGATTGAAATGCTCTCCACTCCTTTTCCTCTCTAACACTGGCTGACTTCCGCTCATTGCTCAATGAGTGCAGCATCCCTCAACCTCCAATGTGAGGTTGTCTCCAATTAACACTCTCATAGGGTCATGTACTTTCCTGTCAGCCCATTTATTACAGTAATGATTTCCTAAATGTCTGTCTCCTCTACCAGTCTCTACAGTCCGAAAGATTAAAAACCGTGTCTCTCTAGTTACTGACCTGTCCCCACCATCTAATACTGCCTGACCCGAAGTAAGCAGCCAGGAAATATTTGTGGATGAAGTAGAGGCCCATTGTCTGTTTGCCAAATAGATGAAAGCTTTGAAGAAAGCATGGGAACCAAGGATAAGGCTTAGGATGACAACGCCACTGTTTCAGGAGTTTATACTGTTATACCTTATACGCAGGGATGATATTCATATCACACAAGGAGTGATCTGAATTTACTGTTGGTCTTAGTGCTGGAACACTGGTCCAGGAGACCTCCTGCTGGTCTGGGTGTTAACCTATTAGTGACTGGTTCATAGTGTGGTGTGGGGATTACTCAGAGAAGGCCTGGGGTGCTTGGGAAAGTGGGAGAGGCACTCTGGGAACTCCTGGCAGTAATCAGCATTCATCAACCTTGCTAGAAGTATTTCAGTAGTCTAACAACCAACATAACTGTACTGATATAACTACACATATCTGGGCCATGAGTAATCACTTGAAAATAACCTAACAGGGATTTCATATGAAGCACCAACTTCTGAGTTGCTATATCTAGAGGCATGACAATAATTTGTATGGTATGAGTCACGCACCCAGGATCACAGCATTGGAAAAGAGACACATTTAATGTGGAGTTGGGTCATGACTGTTGTTTTATAAGGAGACTCTGGGTGGGGCTCAACTGTAAAGAGATGGAGGAGAAACGAGCTGCACAGCAACTTTTTTTGAACATCTTATTTTACTAGCTTGATGCCTTAGAGAGAAGTCAAAGATGCTTAACTTCTTCCTTCATCAGCATTTTTTTGACTGTGCCCTGTGGCCTGCAGTAGGTTCCCCGACCAGAACCCATGCCCCTGGCACTGGGCGCGTGGAGTCTTAACCACTGGACCACCAGGGAGTCCCTTCATTAGCATTTGTGGTGTTGCTAATCGATCACTAGAAATGGGCTTACTAAATGGTGAAGCCAAATGCGCTGAGCCTGGAAATGCAAGGTTGAGAGTCACATGTGATGGCAAAGGCTTTGTTTTCGTCACAAGGCTGGTAGAGTCTAATCTTCAGTGTCAAGGGGTCTGAGACCAAGTGGCATGGCTGAATTTTGCATATGTGAGAGCTGTGGTGGAGGCAGGAAGCTGACTGCAGATGGAAAGTAATTTTCTCTGAAGATCCTTGACCTTCTTTAAACCTAAGTGTAACCTGCAGAGGTACGAGCTCTTTTGTCTGCTTTGTGGCGTCACTTTCGCTGGCTCTGAGGCAGATGGAAGGTTAGTCTGAGGGCTAGATGTTCCAGAGGCAAGGGCTGCCCCTTTGACCCTCTACCACATGTGACTCTTTTAAACAACCCCTGCTCACTCACCTTTTCTTTTACTCCCCATCTTTTCCTTTCTTCTCCCCTTCTAATCATTTTCCTGCCTTACATCTCAAACTTGCTAGTGGCAAACAGAACAGAATTTGCTACTGACTCCTGGGTCACTTGTTTCATGGATTATTTCAGGTCAAATCCTATTAAAGTAAATGTCTCCACTGTGGGGAAATCTCTCTGAATAACCAAATAGGGCGTCTAATCCTCAAGTAAGGGCCAGCTAGCAAGCAGGATTTGATAGCAGGGTTTAGAAAGAGCTCAGGTGGACTTTGTCTCCAGCAATAAGGCTAACTACATGACCTAAAAACCTTCCCTTGGTAAAACACCTATAAATGTTTTATAAAATATAACAAACATCTTTTTAAATGCATAGCTGAACTCATAAAAATGTAAGGAAAATTCCCAGCGGGTTCCAAAACAAACAGAGAATCAAAATCAGAGTGATAGGTGTGAACTGAAATTGGGGCTGCTCGGATGTGTAGGAGTGTGTGTGTGTGTGTGTGTGTGTGATCTTTGTAATCAGATGATCTGGGTTTAATGTGCCCTGTCTTGCGGATGATGAGGGTGGATTTGGATCTTTCCAAGGCCTTAACAAAGCTAAGTCCCTTATGGTAAGTATATCCTTCCAGCAAAGAGAGATGTGAGACCGGACTGCTTGTTTTAGCCTGAACTCTGGTTGGGGAAAATAAAACTCTCCGGGAAGACTCTTCCTGTCCTCACATATGTTTAGTACTTAAATTTACACTGTCTTTTAGGACTTCGACTTCCAGGCAGAATAATTAATATAAAAGTGAGCCAGTTTTGCCTTTAACCCTGGAGTGCCTGACACAAGGGAATAAAAACGTCTTGGGGAGGACACATCTTCAACCTCAACAAAATGGGAGTGTCACAGATAAAAGCCTGGATGAACACAACCTTCGTGGCTTCCCAGGTGGCGCTAGTGGTAAAGAACCTGCCTGCCAATGCAAGAGACATAGGAGATGAGGGTTTGATCCCCAGGTTTGGGAAGATCCCCTAGAGGAGGGCATGGTAACCCATTCCAGTACTCTTGTCTGGAGAATCCCATGAACAGAGGAATATAGCCTGGTGGACTGTATTCCCTACTGTCGCAGAGCCAGACATGACTGAAGCATCTTAGCATGCACACACAAACACAAGCTTCAAATCCAGAATTACGAAATACAAAGCTTCTGTGACTCAGATAGCAGATTTAGGAAAATAAAAGAAAACAAGAAATCTAAGTAACTTTGAATTTGAGAAAAACAAAGAAAAAAATGTATTTATTTGTTTATGTCTCTGCTGGGTCTTAACTGTTGTGCACGGGCTTTCCCTAGTTGTGGGGAGAGGGGACTATTCTTCGTTGTGGTGCCCGGGCTTCTCATTGCAGTGGATTCTCTTGTTGCAGAGCATGGACTCCAGGCAGGCGGGCATCAGTAGTTGTGGCTCATGGGCATAGTTGCCCTGTGGCAGGTGGGGCCTTCCAGGACCAGGGGTTGAACCCATGTCCCCTGCACTGGAGGCAGATTTCCTGCCAATTCTTTACCATTGGACTACAATGGGAGCCCCACAAATAATTTTAATATAAGCATACCTCAAATATTGCATGCAACATACTAAAACTACAATATTAATCTTTATTTATCTAAAACTTAAAGTTAACTGGACGTCAAAATGAAAAGACTACATACTATATGATGCCAACTGTATGATATTCTGGAATGGGCAAAACTATAGAGACAATAAAGTGGTCAGTAGTTGCCAGGGATTAGGAGGAAGAAGGAATGAATAGGAAAAATACAGAGAAGTTTTAGGATACCGCCCTTAATGATACTAATGATGATACTGGTAATACTCTGTATACTATAATAGTGGATATATTTCATTATGCTGCTGCTGCTGCTGCTAAGTCGCTTCATTCGTGTCTGTCTCTGTGCGACCCCATAGATGGCAGCCCACCCGGCTCTCCCGTCCCTGGGATTCTCCAGGCAAGAATACTGGAGTGGGTTGCCATTTCCCTTTCCAATGCATGAAAGTGAAAGGGAAGTTATGTCCAACTCCTAGCGATCCCGTGGAGTGCAGCCTACCAGGCTCCTCCATCCATGGGACCTTCCTGGCAAGAGTACTGGAGTGGGTTGCCATTGCCTTCTCTGATATTCCATTATACATTTGTCCAAATCTATAGAATGTATAACACCAAGAGTGAACCTTAATGCAAATATGGATTTTGTGTGATGATGATGTGTTAATGTAAGTTCATCAATTATAACAAATGAATCACTCTGGTTGGAAACTCTCACTTGGAAATGTAGATGATGAAGGAGGCTATGTATATGTATGGCAGGGAGTATATGGGAAATCTCTGTACCATCTACTCAATTTTGCTACAAAGTTAAAATTCCTCTAAAAAAGAAAGTTTAGGGTTGTTTTTTTTTAAAGAACCAAATAGAACTTTTAGAAATAAAAATAAACTCAAGACAAATACAACAAAACTCCAGGGATGAATAAAATAGCTGCTTAGACACTATTGGAGAGAGAACTAGTAAACTGGAAGAGAGATCTGAGGGAATTACTTAGGGGGCAGCCTGGAAAGATTAAGAGATAAAACATATGTAAGAGAACTTGGGCCATGGAAAATGGTCCTACACATGCCAAATAATATTTCTAGAAGGAAGGAACAGAAAAAATAAAAAAGATAAAATATTTCAGAATAAATACTGAGAGATAATGACTGAAAAAATTTAAAGATTGATAAAAAGGGTTCATTAGACTTAAAAAAACACAGCATGCTCCTATCAGGAATAAAAGATCTACATCCAAATACATCACAATCAAATTACAGGATATCAAGGACAAAGAGAAGATCTTAAAAGAAACCAGTTAGAAAAGACTAATATTTTAAAAGCAGGGGGAAAAAGAGGAAGGAAGACAAAAGGAAAAAGTTTAACCTGCTCTTTGGAACTTGACAGATCTAACTTCAAGCCACAGTTCCACCCCTTCAAGTCATGTGGGAAATTTACTTTTTTAAGTCTTTGCTTCCACACCTGTAAATATTTAATCTGTGGTTGTCATTGCTAATTCCGTAACAACCTGGCAAAATGCATAACAGAAAGTCTTGCCTGTTAGCACTTGTTCAGCAAAAAGGAGTTATTACTACTACTGACACAAATATTAATAATTTCTCTATGATATGAATTTTTACAATATATAATATAAATTTCTACCTTCCCGGGGATCCAATCTCAGGATGACTAATATTTAAGCATATGTCATACTGCAGAAAAAAAGATGGCATCTCTGCTGTAACAAAAGCTTAAACCACCATCATGGGACTCCCTCAACCCTCCAAGACAAACCATAAAGATCAAGCCTCCCTGAAGTCTGGTCAGCAAGACATCTTCAGAAATACAATGAAAATCCCTCTTTTTGTAGCTTCCTTTTCTTCAAGACTTCCTTAAAATCAAAGACAAACACAAGGGCAACTTGTAAGACTTCTTTGGCTCCCCTACCCCAGACTAGTTTACCTGGTCCCACAGCACTTTTCTCCGGAAGATTGAAGGCTGGAGGAGAAGAGGACAACAGAGGATGAGATGGTTGGATGGCATCACTGACTCAGTGGACATGAGTCTGAGCAAGCTCCGGGAGATGGTGAAGGACAGGGAAGCCTGGTGTGCCGCAGTCCATGCGGTCGCAAAAGAGCTGGATGCGACTGAGCAAAACCATTGATCACATTGTTTCTGCTGGATTGTTTCCCATCCTCCCCAGTAAACTCTACCCTCCTTAGAGGCAGAGACCTTACTTATCTTGCTCATCATTGATGCCACAGAACTTAGCATATGACCTGAGACTTTTAAGGAGTCTTCAGGTAGAAAGAAGAAACTGGAAGCTAGGGGTCAAATTCATTAGTACATAAAAACACAGCATTTTCTAGAATTGAAAGGGATACTAGAGAACATCTAGCCTTCCCATTGTTTTTCAAGATGAGGAAAATGAGTTCATCAATTGGTGTGAAAAGTATGGAAATCAGACCCCAGTGCAGTTTTGCCAGTTCCCAGATGATACTGCTTACATTCTGTCATGTTGCCTTCAGGATCATGGCTGGGTAAGAGAAAGAGGCCAGACAAAAAGAACAAATATGTAGGATTCCAGTTACCTGAAATAACAAGAATAAGCAAGTTTGCAGAGATAGAAAGTAGATTAGAAGTTACCAGAGGCTGGTAGAAAGGAGGAATGGGGATATACGGCTTAATGATGACAGAGCTTTTGTTCGGGCCAATAAAAAAGTTTTGGAAATAGATAGCAGTATGGTTGTACCACGTTGATAGTATATCACTGACTGTACACACTTAAAAATGGCGAATTTTATGATGTGTGTATTTATCAAAACTAAAAAGAAAAAGATAAAGAGGATCATGGCTACAGTCAGCCCCCACTCTCCCTGCTTCTCTAGGCCAGTTATGGGACGGAGACAAAGACTTTAACAAGCATTGAAGAAAATTATTAAGGGGAAGGTGTAAACAGGCAGAGATAAATGCATGATGTAGGGCCATCAAATTAAAAGTGACACTTCTCTATTATTAACCCACAATTTCTCAGCAAAGTAAAATCTGTGAGCTGATACTGGAAAAAGGCCAGTTTCATAAGCTATTTAATTTTTTCTGGATAGAGTGTAAAATAACTGTTAAAGCCATAAAGGATACCATATGGCATCAAGGAAGGGAGAAAAAAAAAAACTTTTTTGTTGTCACTGTTATTCAAAGAACAATTAGCTCTCTATTCTCCCCCCAAATTAAGGTGCCATTAAGAGAAAAAAAATCAAAAATATCAAGAAGACATAGCCAGAATGGAAAGAAAGTTGAAAAGATAAATAAAATGAGCATTCCTTTAGCTATATTTGGAGGAGTCCTGCAGAGAAAAAAATTCCAGCTAGGCAGCATTGAGACATAGTTTATTAATGCAGTTCCCCCCACAGCAGGACACAGAAAGAGAAATTGGTAAAACAGTCACATTAAAAAATTATGACTCTTACATCTGATCTTTATGAATACACAGAAAAGAAACCGTCCTCTTGAGTCGTCCTTGGGCCATGTTGAGGCAGAGATGCAAAGAATTTTTTCCCTTCCAAAGCCTCACAACATTTGCACACATGGTGGGAACAAACTGAAAGCTATATTCCATCCACATTTAGGGGATTTTAAAGGTGTTTATGAAAAGACCCCAGGTGAGATTTTGAGCAGTTCTTCCAGTTATGTTTTGCAATATACTTCAGTCTTTTGTTTTTAGAGAATATACAAAATTGAAATCTGCCTGAATTCCCTTTGGGGAAAAATTATAGTGGGTGCTGAACTGGTTATAAATGGAACTTCCCTAGAACCTTGGAGGTGGAAAGGAGCTTGAAAAGTGAAAAGCGTTAGTTGCTCAGTCGTGTCTGACTCTTTGTGACCCAACAGACTGTAGCCGGATAGACTCCTCTGTCCAAGGGTTCTCCAGGCAAGAATACTGGAGTGGGTTGCCATTCCCTTATCCAGGGGATCTTCCTGACCCAGGGACTGAACCCAGGTCTCATGCATTGTAGGAAGACTCTCTACTGTCTGAGCCACCAGGGAAGCTGGGAAGGAGCTTACCAACCACCTAATCCAGTGTTTGGCCTAGGGTAGACTATGCTGCACTGATGAGTGATTAACTCAGTTTAGAGGGTCAGGACTAACACTGGGAGTAGAGGAAGAGGAGGAATAGAATAAAATTGAATTGCATCTAAAAGTGTGTTGTATAGACTGTTTTGCGAAAGTTTTGTTTCACTTGTGTGTTTGTGTGCATGTGCATGCATCCTGGGCTGCAACATAAAGTGTGTCTTACTTGGCATGGTCCATGGCAATTGGGTAGCTCAGAAGGTGCACAGTTAGTTCCACAGCTTACTGCTCCCTGGGGCTGATGAGCCACTGAGAAATAGAATCACAGCCTCCCTGTGTAAAAGATGGGGTTTCATGTGACAACACACACAAGGGCATGTTATGTTGTTAGTCGCTCAGTTGTGTCCGACTCTTCGTGACCCCTAGACTGTAGCTCGCCATGCTCCTCTGTCCATGGAATTTTCCAGGCAAGAATACTGGAGTGGGCTGCCATTTGATTCTGGTGAAAAACATTGTGAAGTTGCCAATCTAATCTAACACCCCTTGTTCCAGGTAAGATACCTGGAGTCAGAGAGGGGAAATGACTTTCCCAAGCCCATGACTCATAGACAGCCTTCCTCTCTGGGCTTACAATATCCTTTCCATTTGACTTTAATGATCAAAGCATGCTTGGAGGTGGGTGTCAATTCTTGCCCTGTGGTTTCCATGCCACTTTGGCAGCTGACATTCAATTCCTTCCTGGAGCAATTCCTGTGCTTTTGGATCGGCTGGACTCCCCTCTCCTTTCATACTCCTGCTAACCTTGCACCACCCAGGATCAGTGGTTCCCTAGAATGGGGCAGGTGTGTGGAGGGATAAATAATCTGTGCCCAGGCTTAGATGATCCATGCCAATTGGGTAGATCAGAAGGTGCACAGTTCCACAGCTTACTGTTCCCTGGGGCTGATGAGCCATTTGAGAAATAGAAGCACAGCCTCCCTGTGAAAAAGAGAGGGTTACTTGCAACAACTCATACAAGGGCATTCTCAGAAAGAAGGCAACCAGCTGACAACTGTGGGCTTTAGGTAACTCCTGCCAGACTCTTGCACTCTGGCTGGTCTTCCTGAGCCAAAATAGAAGCATGTAGAAAGTGTTCTGTGACTGCAGAGATACAGCAGGATTATGAAAGAGGATCCTGTCTGGGACTCAAAATGCCTATGGTTTTGACTTAGAGAAGAAAACGATCTGCCCCATGAATGAGCAAACATTTATATTACATTTACTCTGTGCCAGGCACTGTTCTGAGGATATTACAAATATTTACTCATTTAATCCAAATAATCAACATCTAGGCCTTAAGAGGACTCTCCTAGCTGCAGTCCTAGGCAGAAGATGGAGAAGTGTTGAGAGGTGTTAAAATAATTTGTTTATCTTCAGGATCCGAAGACAGGAGGGCAAGCACTCTTAATAGAGTTTAGAGCTATGTCATTGACAAAGTGCATTAATCAACAGTCAAATCCAGAGAGTAAAGGTCAATTGCCTACTTTCTCTTGGCAGAAGGAATTGGGAGGAGGATTGTTCTTGCAAAGATTCATCACTTTTTGATGCTTTCCAGAAGTGGTGATGGATTTTCAATGAGCCATCTAGTCTTGAAAAAAATCATCCTCATATATTTGCAGTGCAGCTGCCTTTGGTGCAGAGGGTCTGCTTGGGTCCTGAAACCACCCACTCAAGCTCATATAGAAATCAAACCTGTGCCCCTGGCCATAGGATCCAGTGCTTTGTTCAGGATCGTATTCTAGAAGAGGGTTCTCAATCATTTAAAAATTAGTTTATTATTCATTTCATAAAACTGGACCTGTACTCGGAAACTTCTAAATTTGACTTTGATAATGAAAATTAGTAGAAATTTACTGAACTGTAAGAAAGGCAAGAGTTTTTATTTTTTTAAAGAGCAATAGGAAGTGAGTTTTTTTTTAAGTACCTCTATGTATCCTTATGTTTTCTATGTTAACATTTAAATCCCACAATACTCTGATTGAATCTCCATTTCATAGATGAGAGAACTAAATTAAATGACTTGCTGAAAGTAAATAGGTGAGGGACAGAATTCAGAATATAGTCTGCCTGCAGAACTCATTACTCTTTTACATCATGCTACAGCCTGAAAGTTTTTTTTTTTTCTTCATCTGAAAAATGATTTGGTCCTAGCAGCATTCACTGACCATGCCAAAATGTTAATTGATCTTTTCATGTCACAGCCTACCGATTATCCACAAGGAATAGCAACAGTTAAAACCTCTTCTCTGTAATTTTTTGGTTCCCTTAACAACTCTACCATGTAATTAAACTTATTTCTCAAACAGGCAGAAATGGTTCACTAAAGAATCTGAGAAGAACTGTTTAAATTACCCTTAGTTTCTTGCTCTGAGTTAACCATGGTCAAGTCTGGGCTTGGAACTGAAGTTCAGGAGGAATGTGGAGAATGCTGCTGGCCCAGAGTGTACCAGTGCTGAAGTTAAATGGGAGTCAGGGTGTATTTCCTGTTCATCTGTGAAACTTCTAACTTCACTCTGCCCATGGTTTTTCTCCATGAACATGTCGGGTAAACATGTAGATTGCTGAATATTTATCCTTTTCTTGGAGCAGCCTCTATTGATTTGGGCAGCAAATCTCACATAGTTATTAATCATCAGAAATGGAAAATGTTTTTTTGAAAGATGTAACTATCAGAGGTTTCACATTAACGTCTTGAAAAAGATTTCCCATTATCACTACTGTCTGCGGCTGTATTATGAAAATATTTGGCTTACACCACAAAGTTTATGGATTCTGAGTTGTCTTAGCAGAGGCACTGAAACATAAGGATGGCATTAAATGGTTAAATTACACGCTGTGTTGTAATGCACAGTGAGATGGGAAACCCAGAGATTTAATACCATCATGAGTCTATAAAACCCCAGGTTTACAAATGCAAGTCAAATAAAAATCTATTAAAGTAGCCAAAAGTTGCTTTGAGTTAGAGGTCGTTAAATAAAAAGAAGATAACAGGCAAGGTTATTTGGACCCACATGTCAAATAAAATGCCAAGATAAAATACCAATGGGCCATTACAAAAATACATTCATAAACTGCCTCCCTCTCCTCTCTCCTATGGGTCAAAACGAAGCTTAAGAAAATACAAAGATGTTTTCTAAGTTTGAAATCTCCAAGAAGTTAATGGTCCACACGCCATATACAAAGTACTACACACTTTCCTGGTCTGACAATGGCGGCTTTGAGGGGACCATGCAGTTTAGCACCTGGCGGGGGCAGGACGGGGAGGAGGGCTGGTGGGGGGTATTAACCAGTACAATCTCTTTAGAGAGCTGGATGAGTCCAGATGTTGGAGAGTATGATCTCCTGGATGCAATGGAATTTATGTTGGGAGATTAAAGAGAAGAATTGATTTATGACTTTCTCTACCTGTTTGCAACATGTGCTCAACTTATTATTGGTACACACTGAGATGCACGGTAATTACAATGTTGAAAATCAGGTGCAACACACGACCACAGTAGTTAAGCTTAAGGGGGGCGGGCATTTGTCATATTTCAGTCTGCACATCTGGTTCTATCATATTTGCCAAATGATTAATATAGGACTTTATTACAGTGAAATCCTTTTATATCAAAGTTTTATTTGCCAGGAAATAGAATACTTTCCTTCCATGTCTTTCTCCACCATCCCCCACATTCTCTGCTGAACTCTGAAATATCCAGCACTAGGATTCATTTGAGTGAGCAGGACAGGGAATCTGCTCTTGCCTTTGTTCAGCTCTTAAGTTCTGTGGTCACAACTGGGATATACACGCGTCCTTTGTTGTAAAAGCACATCCACAAGGGAGAAACCCTTAAGCTTATTCAAAAACCAGGTAGGATGTCAGATATCTCCAATAGTTAAAACCACAGGAATTAAATTCTAAATTTTAAACTCCCTTTTATTGAAATATAAGTTTGTTTAGTATATTTACACCACACTTTATGCACATATATACATAGAAGGCAAATTCTGTCAAATAAAAAAAAAGTTCTTAATAAAAAATAAAAATAAAAACAAAGTAAAGTGCATAAAACGGATTTTTTTTTTCCTTCTGGTGAACATCCTCATTGTCAAAATTTTGGCCGGTTGGGAAGGGGGAGGGATTAGAAATTCATTCTTCGACTCCGTGCACACAGGCAGTCCTGCATTTGTAGCCTTCAGGCCAAGGCGACAAGCTGTTAAGGAACAAGTCAGACAAACTGCCAGGGTCTGCAGGGCTCCCCCATTCTGTAGGTCCTGCTTCCTTTGTCCTATCGGAGCGGTTCCCCAGCTCTTAACAGTGACCTCACCATCACGGAGCCGGAACAAAGGGAGAACACGGGAAGGGGGCTCCACCAGCCAGTGTCAGAGCCCTGCTCCCGGGCCACCAGCGCGGCGATCGATAGGAAATTGCAGAATTAGCTCAATGGCTCCAACAGAAGTTTTCCTTTTTCGGGAAGGGAAGGGGCGGGTGGAGGGGTTGCCAAGGAAGGGGCTGTATCTCCTACCGAGACTGCCACTCGGGGGCCAAACTCCGGCAGCAGCCAGTTTCTTTGGATGCAAACTCCGTGCTGGCACAGGGAAGAATCCTTTTATAGGCTGGGTGAGCTCATCCTCCCAGAACTTTGAAAGGAAACTGCTTGGGACTGCGAGAAAGGGGCAGGTGGGTGAAGCGGAAGTTTTCGGTCGCCTTCGCGCTCGGGTCTCCGGCTGGGCGTTGGCCGGCTGGTCCGCAGGAGGTGGCAGAGGCGACGGCCCTTCCCCCCATCATCCATCCCCCAGCCAGGGGTCTCACACTCTCTCTTCCTCCGGGTAATGCTAAGTCCCGGGTCGGCGGCCGTACTTAGCCTTACAGTGCAAAATGTGCTTGGCAAGGAAGTCGAGGCGGCGCTGCAGCAGCTGAGCGTGGGGGTCGGCGAGCGCGGCCAGCTCCGGGAAGCGAGGCTCGTGGTGCTGGTAGAGGCGCAGTAGCCGGGCGGCCGCGTCCTGGCCTCGGTGTAGCTCCAGGACGCGCCGCGCCGTCCGCTCTCGGAACACGCACACAGACTGCAGCAGCGGCTCGTTATATTTGTCCCACATGCCTGCCACCCGGTAACCGTGCACCAAGCCCGCCTCGTTGTCCAGAAAGACCAGCGCCCCGCCGGGGCCGCGGTGCAGGTTGCTGGTGGCTCGGTGCATGACCCGCGGGTCCCACTGCAGGCTGAAGAGGTTGCTGACTAGCCGGTCGAAGTTGGCCGTCAGGTAGTCGAAGAGGATCAAGTCGGTCCATTGCACCAGGTCTACCAGCTCCGCCCGGCTCCGGTTGGCCAGCTCACCGCCGGCGGCGCGCAGGGGCCGCAGACGGCCGTCCTCGGAGCGCCAGGGCGCGGGCACCACTACGTCGGTGAGGTTAGGCAGCCAGCGAGTCAGGCTTACCACGCTGCCCTCGGTCCAATGCGCGGCACGAAGCTCCTCCTGCACCTGAGCCCACTGCGCGCCCCAAGCCTCCACCCGAGCCAGTGCCAGCGGCGGCACGTGGCGCTGGAGGCCCAGCAAGCGCGCCAGGTAGTAGGACAGGGCCTCGCCCTGGATCTGCTCCGGGTTGATGCCGTAGCGCACGCAGGCGCGGGTGCCGTCGGCAAAGCGAGCCAGCCGGTTGGAACTGCGCCCGCAGCCCCCGCGCTCCAGGGCCACCACCCGGGCGCGGCGCGCCGCCTCCAGCCACGCCGCCGCCTGGGCCTCCGAGAAGCCCCGGGGCACCTGCTCCTCCAGGCCGCGGCTCCAGAAGACGCCCCCGTGCACCGCGGCGCGTTCCTCCGGCCGGGGCCGCCCGGTTGGCACGTGCCGCCTGCGCTCACCCGGGGGCTGCCCGGGCGGGCCGTCCGCGCCTGCCGCCAAGGTGAGCAGCGCCCGGAAAGTTTTCAGGGAGCCGCCGCGGGCGTCCCGCGCCAGGGGCGGGGGCAGAGGAAAGCGAGGCGCGGGCTCTCGACCGCCGACCCGGGCCAGGTGCCGCGGGAGTCCGTCTTCGGGCGTCCGGGAGGTGGGTAGCTCGGTCCTCGGCGGCAGGAGTCCGCCCCACAGCGCCAACAGCGAGCCCAGCGCCAGCAGCCAGAGCCCGGCGGTGGCGGCGGCGCCCCGCATCCTCCTGCCCATGCTCCGCGGCCGCGCCGGTGCCGCCACCGCTTCAAGCCGAGCCCCGGCACCCGGGTCCCGGTGGCGAGGCGGGCCCGGCAGCTCGTTGGCTCCGGGGCTCCGGGCGCCTCAGCTCCATCGCGGCTGCGGGGCTCTGCCTAGCGCTCCGCCCGGCACTGAGAACTCGCCTGGCTGCCGCTTCCCAGCTGCTTTTGTATTTCGCTGTGAGACCCTCCGGCGGGCGCGATTCACAGGCGCCCGGACCACGTGGGAGCGAGGGCGGGGGGAATCCCCCTCCCCCTGCTCCGCCGCCGCTCCCCGCCCCCCACTCCTCCGCCCCCTTCCCCTCCTCTTCCCCTTAAAGCGGCGATGGCTCCTTCCAAGCGGGAGCAGCGGCCCCACACTGTCGGGGACTTAGGGGCCGGGAGCTGGAAACCCGGCTGCAGGCGCCCGCGCGGGGGCGTGGAAGCAGGCGGCACGGAGCTAGAGTCGCGCGGGGTGGTAACGACGCGCCGCTGGCTCTCATGGGGGTTGCAGTGGGCGCGGAGTCTCTCCTGCAAAGTTCAGAGTAACCCCCAATCGAGCTCGGGGCGCCGCCCGGAGTGAATGGGGGCGGGTCTTCTTGCCTTGTCCGTTTCCAACGTTGTGATTCACTCTGCCTTATATAAATCCCCGGGGAGCTCTCCGAGCCACAGAGGATGTGACTCCAGCCGGGTTAGAAGAACCATCTGTAGCAAACAACTTTGAACCGACACCGCCTTTCCCGAGCGCGCTCACTGCCCTGGTCCTGTGTGCTTTGAGATTGGTCGCTCGCTCTTTCCCGAGGGACTCTCTGGGAATTCGACCTCACTGTGCAAGAACACCTAGGCAGGTTTCATTCAACAAAGCGTCTGTCCTCGCTTCTGGACACGGAGCAGTAAAATCCACAGATGCGGTCCCCTGCTCACGGAGCTCACTCACAGTCTAGGGAGATGTTTAGGTTGCCACGACAGCCTTACAACTCAAGATCCGACCTAGTCCAGGGGACGGGGCCTTAGAGACGGTTTCTCTAGAGAATGACACGATTCGGCTCCTGGGGGACGCAGAAGGGATCGAGCTTGCTCAAGACCACAGAGGCAGTAAGTGAAGAAACTAAAATTCAAACGGGGGTCTCCAAGTAGCATGCCGCTTGATTTTCCCTCTATCAGGAAAGTTCACTATTTTTAGTCAAGTGGCCAGCATTCTTATTTTTTAAAGGCTCACTGTCATTTAGTCACTTTATGCCCCACATGTGATTTTCAACTCAACAAATGAAAAAACAACCACCACCATACTGCATTTGACTTACTGGTTTAATGGTTTTAAGGGAAGAAGTGTTTAGGGAAGAGGGTGGAGGAGCAAAAAATAATAAAATGAAAAACAAAACCAGCAAACCACATTGTCTTCCAGACACTTTTGGGTCCAGTCCACCAGGAAAGTTATTGGATAAGAACTGGCTCTCCCTCTTAGCTCTGTGCATGAGACTCTGTCCCAGATCCAAACCAAGATTCTCAGGTAAGACACGAGATGAGGGGTGGGGCTGGATCCCACCTCTGAAAGCAAGGGTTTGAAATCTGTTTCCTTTCACCTGTTTCTCTTGCCTTTACCCCCTCATCAGATGCACATGGGGGTTTTCAACTGCATCAGTGCATCACCTGGTACTGATTATACTTATTTGCCAAAAAATGAACGTTCTAGAGTTATAGGGCAAGCACCCTAAGGTTTGTGACTAAGTAGAGACATCTGAAGACCACATCTAGAGACTTCCAGAGCTGCCTCAGTATACCTTCAAGTGTTTTCATATTGATTGAAATGCGGGGTTTTGGTTGAATCTCTTCTGCACCCCATGGTAGCTATATCATGCCTTTATATAGATCTTATCTGATGATGAGATTACTATTGCTGTACTATCTTACTTCATTCGAAGGTACCATCTTCCTGTTCTGTGCAAGCTCCTTACCCTCATCTTTCCCTAGAAGGCAGAGGACTATATCTTAACAACTTTCTATTTGTCTTACCAGGTAGCATAGTATATTGCACTAAAAAGGTGCTCAGTAGCGTTTAATTTTTTGTCTTTTGGTTTAACTTCTGAGAATTTTTTTTTTTGGAATGCCTTGCTTTCAGCTTGGTTATAAACTATAAGCAAGATCTCCACCTTGTGGGCATAAGTAGAATATCTTCTAATTAGAAAAGCATACATTTTCAACAGGCTGGTTAATGGCTTAAATCTGAGAATATAACTTGACTACCGTGGCCCATGCCGTGTCCTGGGGGCTATGGGGAAATCCAAAGTAGTTAGTGTCACTGTCTTTTTGCCTGTTAACAGAAACTATAACTATAAGGGATAGTTCACTGTAAATTCCATTAGGAATCTGTCTTATCTTTTATGGCTGTCTGGCACAATACTTGGCACTTAGTCGGTGTTCAGTAACAACTCGCTGAATAAATCATTGGAATGTTAATGAGATAAAACTCTGCAAGTAGCATGTAAGAAGCCATTTAAAAAACTGCTTACCATTAAAAGATACAAAATAAGAGCTTTCATTCATAAAAGGGGAAAAAAAATTGGTGAAGGATCCAGTTGATGGAAAAGAAGAGGAAGCACATGATTTTCAGGCTAGGAGGGCTGACTTCAACCCAGTCTCAGAATCTTCCAATCACGTTACTGGTATTGATAAAGAAACTGAAGACTTGAAGCAGTCAGCTAAGACCTTGCACCTCAGAACATGGACTGATCCTATCACAGCCAGTTGCTCATAGACATCCGACTGAATGCACTGGGTTCCCAAACAGGAAGCACTAATAGAAACTTGAACAAATGCATTGAAATGCAGAATTACAGAAAGCTGTAGGAATAAAAGAGAAACAAAAAACAAACCCAAAGTACAAGGAAGTTTAAGTCCATTATGTAAGTGATTGTTTTAGGCAGTGTTTAAAAACACTTCTCTGTTTGCTTGTAAGAGGAAGACACTCCCATTCTCCTTTACTTCCTGGCATGAGGACAACCCCCACTGCCATCCCCCTGGGGCTCCTTGGGACAGCACAAGGCACTGTCCACCACAATGTGGGACCGCAGGCTGGCCCTTCTGGCAATTTCTTAGGAATGAGGGGAGATGCTGTTCATCTGTTCATACACAAGAACCTATTTTCACTTGGAGAACTTTCCTACCAATCCTCAGAGCTTCTCCCTGAGCCTCAGCTTCCAACTGCTTCACACTTGTCCACAGTCCTGTTAGAAGAATAATTTGTCTCATAAAAGAGTGCCTGCTGGAGAAGAGAGAAGAGGTGGAGTTGAGGGGTGGGAGCAGGGCAACAGGCTGGGGGTTGGGAGGTTTTCTAAATCAAGCATTTCCTCTTCAGTTCAGTTCAGTTGCTCAGTCGTGTCCGACTCTTTGCGACCCCATGAATCGCAGCACGCCAGGCCTGCCTGTCCATCACCATCTCCCGGAGTTCACTCAGACTCACGTCCATCGAGTCAGTGAATCCATCCAGCCGTCTCATCCTCTGTCGTCCCCTTCTCCTCCTGCCCCCAATCCCTCCCAGCATCAGAGTCTTTTCCAATGAGTCAACTCTTCGCATGAGGTGGCCAAAGTACTGGAGTTTCAGCTTTAGCATCATCCTTTCCAAAGAAATCCCAGGGCTGATCTCCTTCAGAATGGATTGGTTGGATCTCCTTGCAGTCCAAGGGACTCTCAAGAGTCTTCTCCAACACCACAGTTCAAAAGCATGAATTCTTCAGCGCTCAGCCTTCTTCACAGTCCAACTCTCACATCCATACGTGACCACAGCAAAAACCACAGCCTTGACTAGACGGACCTTTGTTGGCAAAGTAATGTCTCTGCTTTGCAATATGCTATCTAGGTTGGTCATAACTTTTCTTCCAAGGAATAAGTGTCTATTAATTTCATGGCTGCAATCACCATCTACAGTGATTTTGGAGCCCCCAAAGATAAAGTCTGATACTATTTCCACTGTTTCCCCATCTATTTGCCATGAAGTGATGGGACCGGATGCCATGATCTTCGTTTTCTGAATGTTCAGCTTTAAGCCAACTCTTTCACTCTCCTCTTTCACTTTCATCGAGAGGCTTTTTAGCTCCTCTTCACTTTCTGCCATAAGGGTGGTGTCATCTGCATATCTGAGGTTATTAATATCTCTCCCGGCAATCTTGATTCCAGCTTGTGCTTCCTCCAGCCCAGCGTTTCTCATGATGTACTCTGCATATAAGTGAAATAAGCAGGGTGACAATATACAGCCTTGACGCACTCCTTTTCCTATTTGGAACCAGTCTGTTGTTCCATGTCCAGTTCTAGCTGTTGCTTCCTGACCTGCATACAGATTTCTCAAGAGGCAGATCTATGAGTACCAGTTTCCACATCTGAGAAATGAGGATGATAAACCCTACCTACCTCATATAGTTGTTGTGAAGTTCATGTGAGATGTTACTAATAACCATAACAACATTAACAGCAAATGCTTATTGAGCACTTATTATGGGCTAGGCACAGGTCTGAGCTCTGCACATGTGTTCTCCTTTCACCATCCCGACAAGAAACCAAAGCTTAACCAGTAACTGGCCTGAAGTTAATGGCAAGTAAAGTTGAAGTGAAGTTGCTCAGTCATGTCCAACTCTTTGCGACCCCATGGACTGTAGCCTCTGTCCATGGGGTTTTCCAGTCAAGAGTACTGGAATGGGTTCCCATTTCCTTCTCGAGGGGATCCTCCCAACCCAGGAATCGAACCTGAGTTTCCCGCATTGTAGGCAGATGCTTTACCATCTGAGCCACCAGGGAAGTCCACATAGCAAGTAATGATGAGGCCAAACTCTTGGGAAATTATAAACTACTAAGAAAATGACAGGTATAAAAAAATTTTAAATTAAAGTAAACTCAACTGTATGCAGGTCAGGAAGCAACAGTTAGAACTGGACATGGAACAACAGACTGGTTCCAAATCGAGAAAGGAGTATATCAAGGCTGTGTATTGTCACCCTGCTTATTTAACTTACATGCAGAGTACGTCATGAGAAATGCTGGACTGGATGAAGCACAAGCTGGAATCAAGATTGCCAGGAGAAATATCAATAACCTCAGGTATGCAGATGATACCACCCTTATGGCAGAAAGCGAAGAAGAACTAAAGAGCCTCTTGATGAAAGTGAAAAAAGAGAGTGAAGAAGTTGGCTTCAAGCTCAACATTCAGAAAACGAAGATCATGGCATCCGGTCCCATCACTTCATGGCAAATAGATGGGGAAACAGTGATAGACTTCATTTTGGGGGCTCTAAAATCACTGCAGATCGTGACTGCAGCCATGAAATTAAGCTATGTTTGCTCCTTGGAAGAAAAGTTATGACCAACCTAAACAGCATATTAAAAAGCAGAGACATTACTTTGCCAACAAAGGTCCATCTAGTCCAAGCTACGGTTTTTCCAGTAGTAATGTATGGATGTGAGAGTTGGACTAAAAAGAAAGCTGAGCACCAAAGAATTGATGCTTTTGAACTGTGGTGTTGGAGAAGACTCTTGAGAGTCCCTTGGACTGCAAGGAGATCCAACCAGTCCATCCTAAAGGAAATCAGTCCGGAATATTCATAGGAAGGACTGATGCTGAAGCTGAAACTCCAATACTTGGCCACCTAATGTGAAGAACTGACTTACTGGAAAAGACCCTGATGCTGGGAAAGATTGAAGGTGAAAGGAGAAGGGGACTACAGAGGATGAGAGGGTTGGATGTCATCACCGACTCAATGGACATGAGTTTGAGTAAACTCCGGGAGTTGGTGATGGACAGGGAGGCCTGGCGTGCTGCAGTCCATGGGGTCGAAAAGAGTCAGACATGACTGAATGAGTGAACTGAACTGAAACTCAACTCAGATTTTGCTCTGAAGTGTTCTCAGGGGTGGCTCTTAAGTAAAATGCTGAAAAACATGAATCCTCAAACCAAACTGTTCAGATTTAAGATTTATCAGTGGTGTGATTTTGAGTAAGTTACTTGACCTCTCTGTGCCTCTGTGTCCTCATCTTTAAAACACAGTAATACCAGTGCTATTGGTATTACTAGTTACAACACCAGTATACTATCTGATGAGTAATATGTGTGTGTATATTAGTGTCCGACTGTGTGACCCCATGGACTGCAGCCCACCAGGCTCCTCTGTCCATGGAATTCTCCAGGTAAGAATTCTGGAGTGGGTTGCCATTACCTTCTACACAGATGAGTAATAGGAATTGGTTAATAGTGATAACCTTACAGTTTATCCTGATTAAATTAGCATCTGTATGTAAAGCTCTTAGAAGACAAAGTCCAATATACATGTGTATACACATATGTATATATGCACACACATATATATAGTTTTTCTTTGATGGCTTAGCAGGTTAAGAATCTGCCTGCAATGCAGGAGACAGAGGAGATGCAGTTTCCATCCCTGGGTTGGGATGATCCCCTGGAGGAGGGCTTGGAAATCCACTCCAGTATTTTTGCCTGGAGAATCCCATGGACAGAGGAGCCTGGCGGGCTTCCTGGTGTCCATAGGGTTGCAAAGAGTGGGACACGACTGAAGTGACTGAGCGCACACACACACGTAGTTAATTTGCAGTGTGTTAGTTTCAAGTGTACAACAAAGTGATTCAGTTATACACATATATATGTATATATTTATTCTTTCTCAGATTTCTTTCCGTTATAGGTTATTACAAGATATTTGATATAGTTCCCTGTGCTATACAGTAGGTCCTTGTTTTATATATAATAGTGTGTATCTTTTAATCCCAAACCCTAGTTTTTATTATTCCCTTTTCTTTCTGTTTCTCTATTTTTCTCCTTCTTTTCCTGTTGCTGTCCTGCACCAAGCCTCACTTGAGTCTTGAGAAACATAACGCAGGTGGCGACCCTGCCCAATGTACCCTCTTTAAGCCCCAGATGAGCATCATCCCTGAAATATTTTACTCTCTTCCTTCCCTATAGACTCAGTCCATTTGGTCCAAAGTTCCCAGTGTAACTCTTGTTGAAATCCCAGAGCCTCCAACCAGCCTTGAACAGCTGGCTTTCTCTCACTACTCTGCCTCATTCAATCCTGACCTTTTCTGGGTCTTCTGAGTATCAAGCCTTTCTGGGGAAAAGAGGCCAACATGCACCCTTCTGGATGCTTCTTCAAAACAGAAAAGAGGGAAAGACCATGTCAGAGATAAGTACAGTATTCCTTGAAACTGGGTATGACTCCTGTTTTAGCTGTTACTAGCTGTGTGACTTCAGGTAGCTTTCAAGTCTCGCTGGGCCACAGTTTCATTATTTGTGTTTCCTGCTCTACTCTGTCTCCCCCTAGGGTACATTATTTTTCTGCTTGGGGATCATTTTCCTTTTCTTGGTATCTATTTGACCATGATCTGGATCTCCCAAGAAATGCTTAACTGATTTCATCTTTATATATCTGGCTGTTAGGGACAGGTATTATACACACCTGACTCTAGGTAAATCCTTTTGGATAGCTAGAAGGAGGTCTGGAAACATAGTCTTTACAATCAACCTGTCTACATGAGTGAGTTCTAGTTGTTGTTGTTTTGGCCATATCATGGAGCATGTGGGATCTTAGTTCTCTGACCAGAGATCAAACCCATGATCTCTGGGAAGTGCTGAGTCTTAACTGCTGGACCACCAGGCAAGTCTGAGTCTCAGATTTAAGAACACACTGTGTCTCTGGAAAGAAAGTCAAGGTTGACACGAACCCTAAATTTATGTTGAGACTAATAGTTACAGGATTCTCTTTGTTTCATGTAGCTCTCTTTTTGACCTGCTTTTGGAAAAGGTTCCTGTAGCCACTGGTGTTAGAGACTAGAATCTACAGTTGGAGCCTTGGTGAATTAATTTAGTAAATTTCAAAGCGGTTGCTGATGCATATCTCAGTCATATATCATCATACCCTAGTAAGATGGTAAAATGATGGTAAAAATTCTGGACTGGGCATTTGGGGACATGAATTTCTTTCTCTGCTATAACTTAGTTCAACTGACGTTTATTGCTCATGTGCTAAAGGCCAAGAATGAGCAAAAAGCGATGGCATCGGATTTTCTCTTGTCTTTAACACCTGCATCAGGAAACACTGGTTGTCTTTTCTTCACCCTTCTCCCTTCCCTTCCTGCTTCTTGGCAGGTCTCCATCCTCCTCCCTGTGCCTGGTGCTGGAAGGGAGGCTGAATCCTGATTGGGCTAAATCAATCAAGTCCCTTCCATCGCCTTGCCAGTGTTGGATTTAGGGACAGACAAATGGCAGCCATTCTGGCCAGTGACCCCAGAAGGGAAGTCCACAGTGAGGTTTCTGGAAAAGATGTCTGTGCCATGACAAAAGGACGCAGAAAAGATATGGCATTTTCCTCCATGGCTCAGGTCTAGATTTGAGGCCTGGAACTGTGGCCATCATCATGTAACTGCAAGGGGAACTAAGTGGACACACTGAGGGGAGCAGAGCAGAAAGAGGGAAGGAAATCCCTGGTGATGTCTTCACATCCTTGGTGATGTCACCAAGCTCCTGGATTAATCCACTCTGGAGCCATCCTGCCTCTGGAGTTCCCTGGAGGTTTAACCCACTCTGTGTTGGGGGTTTTGTTCTTCGCAGCCAAAAGATTCCTAAATGATATACCTCTCACATGGGAATTTGCAAACCGAAAAGAGGGCAGACATATAAACAGAACTCTTCCACCACATCTGTGCTGCTGGGAAAGCAGTGTGCTGTGGTCTTGTGGCGCATGTGCTTGCAGCCAGGCTGAGTCTTGCACTTATTGGTTGTGTTGTCTTGGGAAAGTCACTTAGCCTATTAACTCATCTGATAAAGGGAGGTGAAAACCTCACCTGCCTCGTTATGATGTTGTGTGGATGAAATGCACACTAAGACGTACCAAGTGCTCAATAACTGTGATCAATGGCTCTAGCTATTATGGAAATATTAATGGAAACCACACAAGAGCCCAGAGGAGGGAGCAACTAATTCTACTAGAGAAGAATTAGGAGGAAGGCTTCACCAAGGAGACAGATGTGAATCTAAGTCTTGAAGGGTAACTGGGGATTTGCAGGTCAGGGTTTGGGGAGGAAGAACGTTGGGGGTGAACAGAAGGAGCCGTGTTGAGTTCATTCCTGCATTTCAGGAGCTCAGTGTCCTCATCCTTAAAAGCACTTGAATGTGTTGGATTATCTTAATCCTCTTTTCATGAAAGAAACAAATCTCAGGTCCCTTCCCTAAACTGAGAAGCTCCAGATGGGAGATTCTTCCTGGCCCCTTTATCACTCACCTATCATTTTTCAACCCATCCTGGGGAAATTCACTCAACAAACATTTGCCACTGAAGAAGGTGACTCTCGCTGGCTTTGTTGGTTTCTTTGTTCATAGCAGCCCAGAGCCTTATCTGCTGTGCAATTAGCAATGCTGTGCTTCTTCAGCTTCCCCAGGCCCCATGCATCTCATCAGTCAGATAGATGCTGACGCTTAATTAAGCTTGTAAAGCTTTCTGATTTCCTTAGATGAAAGGTGGCCCGTAAGTACCAGGTTTTATTTTGGTGGCTCCTGCCAAGGGTTATTATAAATAGGACTGAGTGCCACGTGGCTGAGCTCTTAGGGTGATAATGTGTCAAGACCAATTGAGGCTGCCGAGAGCAGAGATATTATCATAATGGTTCCATCATAGGTGGTGGGTGTTAATGGAAGTGACTGTGAAAAAAATATATACTGGAGGCAGCGAAGCTGGACCAGAGGTGGCTGCGAGTGAAACATCGGCAGTTCCTGGGATCTCCATCATAATCATTAACTATATTAGCCTCAGAGCCATTCTTCTGCCATCTCTTCTAGACCAGGCTCAAATTCAAGTAAAAAATGATGCTTTAACTCCAAATGAAAATATATTCCCTTGCTGCTTTTTAAAATCCATTTACATTAAAATGATGGCCAGTAGGTAAGTAATTTATAACTGGGGGGCTCACTGCAGAGTGGCGGGTGCCGTTGGAATAGCGAGCAGCCTAAGTGGGAGACCGAGGGATTTCCAGGCCTAGCCGGAGTCATCGCTGTTGGCCTGAAGAGGGGCTGCAGGAATATGCAAAAACAAGGGGTAACTTAGGGACATTCCCTGGTAGGGGATGGTGAATGGAGAGGTGGCATTGTATTTCAACAGGAAGGTGGGTGAGCAAACAGAAGTTCTGCAGTCATGCAGCCCTTGTTAAGAATGTGCGAGCTTCCTGGCCTCTGGGGTTTCATTTTCTGAAACCCGGCCTTCCCTTCGATGGAAGACAGTCAACAATATCTGATGATGGTGATGTTGATGATGACGACAATGGTTTAACCCCATTGCTAGTTGAACTTTCCGCATTCTTTTGAGGTCCAGTTAATCTTGACCCAAATTCCTTTTCCATGGCCTGGGAGGGTCCAGAAACATTCCCTCCCTTTCTGAGAGTGCCTGGGCCTCTGTCCCTCAAGCTTGTCTCTCTGTGTCCACCTCCTGCTTCTATGCTTGTTGCTTTGACTCCAACACACAGTAGCGTGGATGTGAGGTTCACTGCCTTATCCACAGACCCCACCCCCAAATCCGCTTGGGCCAAGAGATGAGTTCAGTAGGTTTGCTGAAGATCTACAGGGACTTCTGGGGTAGGGCTGGGGTCACCTCTTTGTGTAAAGCCTTCTTGCATCCAGCTCTCCTTTCCCTTTCCTCCTCCCCTTTGTGGAGAAACAGGCAAAATTTCCCTCTTCTCTCATGGCCTGCTCCCATTCAGGCCTCAGCAGGATCTCAGCTTCTTCCACCTCAGGCCCAGGTTTACCTTGGGATCAGGTTGGGAACAGAACTCTGGGGGGCACCACTGAAAGATTCTGGGGGTCCTTTCTGCAGGTGGTGTGATGTGTGAGAGCTTTTCATGAACTCACTCTTTACGACCTTCCCCCTCTCCACCCCTTGGAGGTATTAGTCCTCCATTTCACTGATGGGAAAACCAGAGTATCATGAGAAGTAAGGCTTCTAATTGGCCTGGGACACTTTTGCAAAGTAACAGAAAAATTTCAAATCTAGTCAGCTCAGAGACAGAGGTTAGCTTAACTGCAGTGCCATGTGACCTCCTGGAGCTGGGAAACACCCTGGCCAGTTAAGCAAGGGGCCTCCTACAAGGGACTCATCTCTTCCTGGCATGTTGTCTTACACCAGGCCTGTTGGAAACGTGTGTTTACATCTCTTCTTTCTCTCTGCTAGGTGATTGAGCCCAGCTCATCTCCTGAGAGGCCTGTCGTAGCACAGAAAGCTCCTCGTGATTAATATCATATGGGGGTGGATAAGAGGGATTGGAAAAGAAGTGGGCTGGACTGGCTGCCTGACCCAGTGGTCCTGAGGACAGCACTCTGTCCATCTCAGGACAAGATTAGCCTGAGTTAAGGTCAGCACTGCAGGGATGACCATCCCCTGCTATAATTTCTCCTCTGATTTCACCCCTCCTGAGAACCGACTCCGAGACTGCCACGCAGAAGCAGCGAATTGCCTCCATGGGGCTGGGCATGTTTGTTATGCACCGGGCACTGAGACTCCCGGCTCCTGATTTATCTCTGGTTCCTTTTCATTTCCCCAGAAGAAAACAGGAAGAGAAAAAAAAAAAGCAGAGGCCGTTTCTTGCCTGCTTGAGTTTAAAGAACAAGAGCGTTTTAGGGACAATGTGGGCCTGAGGAATAGCAGGAGGAGAGCTGAGGAATAATGATGGTGATATATTTCTAGAGCTCCTTGCAGTTTTGCTGAGTTCTTTCCTGTGACAGTCTTGTTGAATTTTTACAATAATCTGCTAGGGAGGGGGTTGGGACTTCCCTTGTAGCTCAGCTGGTAAAGAATCCGCCTACAATGTGGGAGCCTGGGTTTGGTCCCTGGGTTGGGAAGATCCCCTGGAGGAGGGCATGGCAACCCACTCCAGTATTCTTGCGTGGAGAATCCGCACAGACGGAGGAGCCAGGTGGGTTACTGTCCATGCGGTCACAAAGAGTCGGACAGGACTGAGGACTAAGCACAGAGATGGGTAGTAGGGCAAGTGTTGCTATTTTATGAAGGAGAAACTGAGCCTCCTTGTGTGATGGAGGGTTGTGTGATGAGTCCAAGGATGTACAGCTAGGTCCTGGCAGACCTGGAACTTGCACACGCTTTATCTGGCTTCCACGTCAGAGCTTTTCCATGGCGTTTCATTCCCATGGCATTCATGCTTTGTTCAGTTTAGTCCACATCTGCAGACTTTGTCACAACCTCTGGTTTTCCACATGGTGGCAAATCCCTGTTGAATGTATGTTACAGTGACCACTAAAACTCCACTAAGGAGGGCAGGAAAAGGAGCCCAGGGACAGTTCCCCAAAACCCGTAGTAGTTAAAAGCCCCTCTTGCCTTAAATGGTGCTTTCTGTTTCTCTCATTAGCAAGTGTGACAAAAAGGAGGAGGGAAAGAAAAACCAGAGGGTTGTGGAAAAAAGAAAGAGATTATCTTGAAATCATTTTCTTTGCCAGCCTGATTCTGTTAAGAAATAGAAGATTTAATCAATGAGAGTCAGAGGCAGAAAGAGGGGGTAATTACTGATCATTGAATTATGGGAGAGGGGTAGTTATCATAAAACACCTCTGAGATGGCAGAGAAGAAATGGTGAAAAACAAGAAGTTTTCTCTTACTTCTCTGCTCCTATACTTGATACCCTTGCTTGCACAGGGCAAAACCAAGCCAAGAGACCAAGGTAGGGTGCTTGACCTTGTTGCCTTTCTCCATTGAGAGGGTCACTTAGTTGGGGATGATGACAGATCTGTATGGCTGTTTAGGCTCAGAGAGGATGCCTAGACTACATAGAAGTCTTCCCGCCTCGATTTTCTTTCTTTTAAGATGGGATGTTAATGATTGCCTCACCAGAGTATTATGAGAATTGAATAAGGGTATGGGATTTAATAAATATAGCAGGTGAGATATTCCAATACAGTTTCTGGCATATAGTCGGTATTCAATAAGTATTAAAAACCAAACACTCAGCTGCATGGAAACATGCCTGAGAGGACATACTGAATGATTAATAGCATTACTCTTTAAGAAAAAAATCTGTGTGGGCGACACTTTTACTTTTTATCATATATATTTTTTTCTTTATCCTTCCTGATGCATTTGAGAAAGCATTCTGTATGTATTAATGGGTGTGTGTGGAGGCTCAAGTTAAAAGTTAAAATCAGATTTAGAGTAATGAAGAAAGTGATATTTTGATACCCCCATCTTTGTGTGATCGTAAAATTTGTACTCACTACTCTTGAGTCACTTGTGGTGCCTTTGATGCCAAGTGACAGAAATGGACTGGCTAAGTCAAGAAGCAGGAATGGGATTTGGTAGAAGGATGCTGAAGTAGTTCCCAGCATCAGTGAAGGACCTGAAAATTGGGTATTGGAAAGCACCAGAACTCCACAGCGCCAGGTAGACAAGCAGGAGGGCCTTCCCTCAAAAGTGCAGGTATACCATGTCTCAGCTCCAGTCACCTCCCATTCAAGTGTTTATGTTCCAGGGAGAGGAAATCTAACTGGTCCATTTGAGGACAGCTGTTTCCACCATATTGGTTCACCTGGCCTTAGCACTGTGACAGGGAAGGTAGTATATGAGAAAGCATAAAAGGAAGCAGTTTGGACTTCCCTGATGGTGCAATGGATAAGAATGCGCCTGCCAGTGTAGGGGACACGGGTTCGATCCCCGGTCAGGGAAGATGCCACATGGCACAGAGCAACTAAGCCTATACGCACAACTCCCGAAACGTGCATTCTCCAGGGCCAGCAAGCTGCAACTAGTGACGCCTGCACCTTAGAGCCCGTGCTCAGCAACCAGAGCAGCAACTGCAATGAGAAGCCCACGCGCCGTGTAACTAGAGAGCAGGCCCCGCTTGCCACAACTAGAGAAAGTCCACACTCAGCAACAAAGACCCAGCACAGCCAAAAATAAATAAATAAATAAAATTTAAAAAAAATAAAGGGTCAGTTCTGAGCTGGACCATGATGTTGTAGGTACCTACCCCACTAGTCTGTACTGTTGAGTTTTGAAAACTTATAATCTTGTGTTATTTTAAAAGTAATATTGAGGAAGCTCTTAACCATGCACGAAATAAGGAGAGCTGTACTGTAAGATCTTAGCAGAATGTATTTTGTGCATCTGTTATAAGGAGCCAATACAAATCACAACCAAGCAGCATTATATGCCTGGTGATACATCACAGGGAAACACATCAGCTCTGGGTCTGCATAAATGCTGATTATGATGGCAAACACACCCACACCACAGAAACAATGCCTGTCTTTTTGACTCCAACTGTTAGCAGATCCAAAATTTCCATAACTTTGTCTAGCACTGCCTCTCGAATTAGGAAGGGAGTTTGAGACCTTTATTAGGGTAAAGGAAAGTAATAGGGGATTTCTGATTTCTCTATCACTAGCCGTTATTTTATGGTGGTTAGGAGGCCTGCAGAGTGGATACAAAGGTATGCAGGGTGTGTGTGTCTGTGTGTGTGTGTGAGAAAGAGAGA
Organism: Budorcas taxicolor; assembly: GCF_023091745.1. Classification (NCBI taxonomy): domain Eukaryota; kingdom Metazoa; phylum Chordata; class Mammalia; order Artiodactyla; family Bovidae; genus Budorcas; species Budorcas taxicolor. The sequence continues at coordinate 64,181,201 of NC_068924.1, read as the reverse complement.
AAGAGGGAGGCAGCATTTCCTTGCTCTGGGGCACAATAATTTAGCCAGTTCTGTCTTGTAAGAAGCAAGCTCCAATCCAGATTGCATTCTCAATGCTGACCTTCTGTGTTTCCCAGGAAAGAGGAGCCCAGTCATGGGTCCCAAGGGGCTGAGGAAAAAGTGAGAAGCAGGGAGTGTGGCGAGTCCAGGAGGATCTGGGGGAATGCTTTGTGTCCTTGTAGTGCCTCCTGGCAACATCAGCACCACAGTGGCTGGCTTCGCTCTCTCCCCTCCTGGCAGCCCCATAAGCATCCTTCCCAGTGTCAGTAAATCTTGTCTTTGGCCGTCCACCCCTTCCTTGTGAGTTTTTTCTTTTCTGAAGGTGTTGCTGGGGGAGATCAGCAGAAACTACTTAATTGAAGGCAGAAACCTCATCTCTAACAAACAGGGATGGATTGATAACAGATACCATTTACCAAGTCTTGCCAACAAGCCAAGCAGCTCACATATCCTCACTAACCCTTTCGGGTGGGTTTTTATAGACTCTTCTACAGATGACGAAACTGCAGTTCAGAGGGTTTGAGTATGTTACTCAGTTTGGCACAGCTCTTAAAAGAATTAATGCTTTCCTATTGTGGTGCTGGAGAAGACTCTTAAGAGTCCCTTGAACAACAGGGTCAAACCAGTCAATCCTAAAGGAAATCAAACTTGAATATTCATTGGAAGGATAGTTGCTGAAGCTGAAGCTCTAATACTTTGGCCACCTGATGCAAAGAGCCCACTCACTGGAAAAGAACCTGATGCTGGGGAAGATTGAAGGCAAAAGGAGAAGTGGGCAGCAGAGGATGAGATGGTTGGATAGCAGCACCAACTCAATGGACATGAGTTTGAGCAAACTCCAGGAGATGGTGAAGGACAAGGAAGCCTGGTGTGCTGCATTTCATGGGATCACAGAGTCAGACACTGTTTAGCAACTGAACAACAACAACGACAACTTAAATGGTAGAAAGTGAAGTTGCTCAGTCGTGTCCGACTCTTTGCGACCCCATGGACTGTAGCCTATCAGGCTTCTCAGTCCATGGGATTTTCCAGGCAAGAGTACTGGAGTGGGGTGCCATTGCCTTCTCCAGGGGATCTTCCTGATCCAGGGATCGAACCCGGGTCTCCCACATTGTAGGCAGACCCTTTACCCTCTGAGCCACCGGGGAAGCCCAACTAGATGGTAGAGCTAGATGCAAATCTGGCCAGTGTGTCTTCAAGGTCACCTGGTCCTGATGCCTGCTCTGTATGGGAAAGCCAGCTCAGGAGCGCCAAGACCCGATAGCTTTGTCACCCATCACTGATGACTCTGGGACCAATCACAGAACTGTTGAGCAGTCACAGCTTTTAAAAAAAATTTTTTTTAATTAGTGTATCCCTTTGTATTTCACTTGTTTATTTATTGATTTATTTTTAATTTTTTTGGCTGCACTGCATGGCATGTGGGATGTTAGTTTCCTGCTCAGGGATCAAATCCACACCCCCTACACTGGCAGTGAGGACTCTTAACTACTGGGCCACCAGGGAAATTCAGCAGTCTCAGGCTTAACTACAACGAATTTGGGAATTATGAGATAATATAACTCCCAAAGCCAGCAATGTAATGACATAATTTGAAGCCGAGGCTCTGAGTCTGCTCTTTGGGGCCTGGTCATGACTTACCAGGACTGTATAGCCAGCTGGAGAGCCCTCCAAGGACTGCTCTTTCTGAGATGCTCAGGGAAAGCTTTTCTTCTCTCTTCTGCTTCAGACGCTGGGTATCCTAACATCTAAAGTTCCTGGGAACAGAACCATTAGACTCCATAGTTTTATTGGAATTAAAAATATTGTGAATTTTGGGCTAACTGCAGCCGGCCATAATGAAAATAAAAATGGCATTGCTTTAGACAATACCGTGTACTAATTAAACCAGTGGAGAATGAAACCACAGAAATACAACAGCAACAAAAATGGGAGTTGTGGGCTTCAGAATACTCCCCTCGCAGGATGCTGGATTTAAATTTCCATTGTTTTGAGTGAATGTGGCCCTGAGGAATCTTGTAGGGATGGTTTTTCACGTGATTTCAGGGCATTCCATCTCTTGTAGTGTAGTAACTTTGATAAAACAGTAGCATGTTTTGTTGGGGAAAAAAAAGTATAAAATATATCTATAACTAGGAAAGCATCCAAGAGGACACAGCTAACTATTAGCAATATGTTACCTTGGGGAAAGGAAATTTGAAGAGAAAGGACTTTCTTCCTTTTCTTTAAAAAAAAGTCTATATATTTCTGGTGTGTTTAAATTCATTATGAAAGTGAAAGTGAGAAGTATTAGTTGCTCAGTTGTGTCCACGTCTTTGTGACTCCATGGACTGTAGCCCACCAGGCTCCTCTGTCCATAGGATTCCCGGGGAAGAATACTGAAGAAAGTTGCCATTTCCTTCCAAGGGATCTTTCCAACCCAGGGATTGAACCTGGGTCTCCTGTATTGCAGGCAGAGTTTTTACCATCCGATACGCAGCACAAATATTTTGAACAGACTAGAATGATCAAAGAATTGCTTTACAGTGAATGATTCATGCTTCATGGCACCAGGTTATCACAAGGCAGATAGGTGACTGTTAAGAAATTGGTCCAAATGGGCCAGGAGTTAATACGGGGATGGACTGGGATTGGATGGTAGCCATAGAGATGGAAAGGAAGGGAGAAGGACTTAAGAAGCCAGAAGGCAGGGTGTGATGATTGATTTTATGTGTTGATGAGACTGGGCTAGAGCATGCCCCAGATGGCTGTTTCTGGAAGGGATTAGCATTGAATCCGTAGGCTGAGTCAACAAGATCACCCTCACCAAGGCAGGTGGGGGAGCTTACTTGCTTGAGCTGGTGCATCCTTCTTCTCCTGCCCTGGGACATTGGTGCTCTTGGTTCTAGGGCCTTTGGACTCAGATGAGGACTTACTTCATTACCCTCCCTGATTCTCAGGCCTTTGGAGTCAGACTGAGTTACACCACTGGCTTTCCTGCTTCTCCAGTCAGCAAAGGACAGATCACGAGGCCTCTTGACCTGCATAACTATGTGAATGAATTCCTATATTAATTATATATTCCTACAATAATTATATATATACATTTATATACACATATAAATTTTGTATTTGTATAAAATTTAGAAATTTATATAAAAATTTACAAATTTAATATGTATCAGTTATATCTATCTATGTGTTTCTCTGGAGAACCCTAATACACAAGGGTGCTACCTGAATTGGCTAAAAGCTTGCAAAGTGGTGCTTTTTGGATGAGGGTGGAGCCTAGATATTGGTGCTGAGCTATGGAGGGACCTAAGGATGTTAGAATTCTGAGTGCGTGGGTGGACGGGTAGATGGCTGGACAAATGAATGAGTTCCCTCATAGGAACTCCTTGCTTTCAGGTTTAGGCCAAACTTCTTTAAAAGCCTACTTAGATCCTGAGGTTAGGTAGTAATTTCTCATACTCTTCCCCTGACCTCAGTTATCCTTCCCCAAACCAGGGAGGCTGAAGGCTTTTCTGAGATCTGGACCATTTCTGGATGCCTCATGGAATCATTTAGGTCTATTTATGTTCTAATTCCCTGGAGTAGGAAATGGCAACCCACTCCAGTATTCTTGCCTGGAGGATCCCATGGCCAGAGGAGCCAGGCAGATTACGGCTCATGGGATTGCAAAGAGTTGGACACGACTGAGTGACTAAGCAAGCATGTTCTAATTATGAGAACTTCCATGTTGAACTCTCTCACCCCAGGGCTGGGAAGGGAATGGAGTGTGGTGGCTGGGATTCCTTCCAATCTGCTCTACAGGAGCACAAGCAGGATCTGATATGTCTGAGAAATAAAGACTTATGACATTACTTGTGTAGCATGAGCGTGAAGCTGTTCATACAGACAGAACTGTAAAATCACACGCACATGTACTTCATGTACATGATCACACTGAAGCTTCACAACATCCTGCAAGGCAGTCATTCTTATCACTGTCTGAGAGGGGAGGAAAGCCCAGCTTGGAGGTGGCTTTCAATACTTTGGCCACCTGATGTGACGAGCCGACTCACTGGAAAAGACCATGATGCTGGGAAAGGTTGAAGACAGGAGGAGAAGGGGATGACAGAGGATGAAATAGTTGGATGGCACCATTGACTCAGTGGACATGAGGTTGAGCAAACTCTGGGAGATGGTGAAGGACAGGGAAGCCTGGCTTGCAGCAGTCCAGGGGTTGCAAAGAGTCGGACATGACTGAGCAACTGAACAACAGCAACACTTCTCACTTCTAGAGGAGAGCTACAGGAATAGCATCCCTTTTCTGCCTCCAGATATTAGTACATCTGGATGAGACCTTTGGAAGTGCTGCATAGCCACGTGCTACCAGTCTGAGAACTAGGCCAGTACTGAAGATGGCAGAGTCAAGATGGAGAGAATCTGGGTTCCTGATGGTGGGGTAAGTCACTAAACAGCCCATCACAGAAACCTCCAGATACTTTTAGTTGACTTCCTGGTGTCCGTTCTGGTCTTCTTCCTTAGTCATGTAAAAATCTGTATTGATGGATGTAGCAATGTACCTGATATAAAACACATTTTCCAGACTCCCATGTCAGTGCAAGTAGCTGATAAGATGTTAAGTGGCCCTTTGCCCTGCCCCTTTTTATCTTCCTGTTTCCTGGGATGTGAGCATGATGGGCAGAGTATAGTACCATTATGTGATCATGCAGCTAACTTGAGGATGGAAGCCATGTGCTAAAGATGGCAGCACCCAAAGTGTGGGTCCCTGCTGACTGTGGAGCTGCCATGCCAGCTTTTGACTGTTTATATCTAGGCTTCTTGTATGTGTACATAAAACTTCTGTTTTATAGAAGCCGCTGTTTTTAGTGTTTTCTGTTATATGCAGCTGAATCTAATCTCAGCTGCTCAGACTGTCTTTCTAAATTTCCTGCTGGGTGAGAATTAATTTCCTTAAAGTCTAAACTGTTTGGAGTGGGGGTTGCAATCAATAGCTTCATAATTGTTTCCTCTTCAAAACCCATATTGTTAACATCTCTACCGTATAGTCATATAGTCACCTATAACATAGGGCTGTATTCTTCAATTCTCCATTATTCTTGAGGTAAGAGGTCTTAATGTTAGGATATCCTCCACTTTCTACATATCTTTCCTGTCTCTGAGTCCCATCATTGGGCAGTAAATAACTTCCAGAAAGCCCAAACAAAAAGCAGATTTTCCAGTTAGCTGCTACAGGGGTGGTACAGCATTGGTGGGGAATTCACGTGGTTTCTTTGGCACTGACCTCAGACTGTCAGAGTAATACCTCCCACCTGAGCAGGGTCTGGCTTTCAATAGCCTCCTGTCTATTCCTTCACCTTCTCCACTGCTTGTTCCTCCTCAGTTCCTCCACCCGGACCATGTGGTCTGCCTCCCACACAAATCCTCAGAGAGAGGAGCTTTTAATAACTGGCGAGGCAACTATTGACTCAGGTTTTGTTTGTCTGCCATTAAGTTCGCATTTAATAAATGCAGGATTCTTGGTTTAATAGGCTGGTCATTGTGTATTATCAAAATGGTAAATTAATTATTCAGAACTGTGCTTGAGATAGACCAGAGATGGAACCGCGGTGGCCTCCCTCCTTCCTAATTCACAGTGAGCATTGCATTTCTGGCCAGTCAGTATTTATTTAAAGTATAATAGCTATCTTGTTAAACTCAAGTCTGTTAAATCTAAATGAAAGTCAGGGATTTGTACCGGAGGGTGGGGAGCGGTTCAGTCAGTCTGTATTGAGAGCATCCCAAACCACCTGCTTCATTACTTGCATCTCTCTGTGAGGTTGCCAAAGCCAGCTCGTAAAGCACGGCTGGAATAATAATCCTTCCTTATCCAGGGACAGAACCACCTACCACCCTTAGCCCAAGAAGTCTTCCCTGGGATGTAAACCCGTAATGTAATGATAATGACGGCTGCCACTTAGCAGGGCCCATCGTATGCCAAGTGCTTTTGATCCATCATCTCCAGTTCGCACAGCAATCCCAATTTACGCATGAGGATATTGATGCCTGGAGGGGTTAAATAATCTGCCCAAGGTCACACGGTTGTTAACTGGAAGAGCTAATTAGCAGAGTTACTTTTGTTAATTAGCTTCAGAGTTTGGGGATTCAGACTCGGATATTTTGGGTTCTAATGCCCATCCTCTCTTGCTGCAGAGACTCTGAGGGGCTTGAACATGGGTTTTTGTGTCAGCAGAGGGTTTAGTCCCCGCCTCTTGGCTCAGACCCTGATTGCTGGAGCAGTCAGTTGTGCATCCCACCTACTCTCTTTCACCGTTTAAGTCCCCCAGACTTACACACCTTCCCCGTGCTTGCAGTGCTTCCCTGAGGCTGATGTGAGTGGAGGCCATCTTGACCTGCCTTTGGTTCCATCCCTCCGGTTTCCATCTCTGTGCAGGACTGTGGGGTTTGTCATCACATTCTAAGGAGAAGGAACAGAATTCTCTAGGAGAAAAGAACTGTTTTTTTAAAGTGCATCTGAGCCACTTTTCTAGATTCTCTATTAGAGTTTGCCCCTGCCCTACATCGTGAACCTCCCTAGTGGAGGGAACGTAAGACATGAACAGCCAACTTCTTGGGGACTTCAGTGCAGCTCACAGCTTAGGATCTGAGGTGCCCCATGGCATGATGTTGCTGAGCAGCCAGGCCACATGGTTCAAGCCAAGGACCTAATACAAGGACACTGTATTCAGCTTCAGTTGAAGGGAGCCATGCCACATTATTCATGCATTCATTCCACATGTACGTGTTGTGTGTCTCCCTTGCATCAGGCACTGATGTAAAGCATGGGGTCTTTGACTTCACATAAGATAGTCCTGGAATCCCAAGCATAGGACAGAGGAAGGAGCACTGACTGGACAGAGAATTGGTAGCTCTGGGTTTGAGTTAGGATGACCAACTCTCCTGGTTTGCCTGGAACTTTCCTAGTTTTAGCACTGAAAGTCCTGCATCCTACAGACCCCTCAGCATCTGCGGATGGTTGTTTGCCCTAGTTAGAGTGCCAGTTCTGCCATCTCCTAGTCAGTCAGTTAGGGTATATTTCTTGATGGCCCATTATGTGACCGACAGTGTTCCATTGCTATGAGAACAACTGTGAGCAAAGTCAAGTTTGTGCTCAAGGTACCCCCTTTCAGTGCCAGTAAATAATACAAGAAAGAGCAAATAAGATAATATAAGGCATGTCTATAGGCTTCCCTGGTGGCTCAGCAGTAAAGATTCTGCCTGCAATGCAGGAGCCACAGGGGATACAGGTGCAATCCCTGGGCTGAGAAGATCCCCTGGAGGAGGGCATGGCCACCCACTCCAGTGTTCTTGCCTGGAGAATACCCATGAGGAGCCTGGCAGGCTACAGTCCATAGCATCCCACAGAGTTGGATACAACTGATGCGACTTTGCACACACACAGACATGCAAGGCATGTCTAAAGAGATAAACCAGGTCCTGTTACCTAGGTTGACTATATGGTGGGGAAGGGGGCTGTTCTAGGTGGGAAGGTCAGAGATGGCCTCAGTGACAATGAACAGACACAGGCCACCATGCACAGCTCTTGAGGGGAAGATTTCCAAATAGAAGGATCATGAAGGGCAAAGGCCCTAAGATGGGAAAAGATACTGCCAGATTTGAGATCAGAAGGAATGTCAGAGTGGATGGGTATAGGGGAGGTGGGCGAGGGAAGGAGGAGGGTGGCAGCAGGCCGGGGCCAGGTGACAAAGGACCATGGGCTATGCATTAGGTTTGCGCCCTGGGGGAATCACTTTCAGAGAAGGAGTCAAAATTTCAGCGAAGTCGGTGGAGCTAGAAAACACAGTCCAGAGGGCTGAGTTTAGGCATCCTGGCTTCCCCCACAAACCTGCTGCCTATGTGGTGTTTTCCATCTTGGTAAGAATGTCACCATTCACAGACTTGTCTGGGCTCAGAACTTCAGTGTCATCTGTTTCCTGCTTTCCCATCCACCTCTGTCATTCAGTTAGTCCGAATGACATAAATCACTGCATTCCATGACCTTGCCTAAGATGATAGTACTCAGCATATTTGCTCAAGCTGCAAACTTTCCCAGAAGCAGACTCTGAGGTGAAGATTTGTATACAGGAAGTTTTTTGAAGAGTTTATTTGGTGTGTTTTGATATCGTAAATTAAATTAGTCTTCTAGTGTTGAACTAACCTTGCATTCCTGAGGTAATACCCACTTGCTCACGATGTGTTAAATTATATTTGTATTTTTATTACTATATATTATATTTATAATTATGCTGCTGCTGCTAAATCACTTCAGTCATGTCCAACTCTGTGTGACCCCATAGACGGCAGCCCACCAGGCTCTTCCATCCCTGGGATTCTCCAGGCAAGAATGCTGGAGTGGGTTGCCATTTCCTTCTCCAATTTATAATTATATATATATGAGGAGAGATTGACTTAGGAATGGAAGTGATAAAACAAGGGACTACTATTTTTCATTATAAAACTTTTAGCACTATCTGATTTTTAATTATTTTCCCCTAGTGTATGAAAGGGCTTCCCTGTTAGCTCAGCTGAAAAGAATCCACTTGCAATGCCAGAGACCCTGGTTCGATTCCTGGGTTAGGAAGATTCCCCTGGAGAAGGGGAATCTTCTCTACCCACTCCAGTGTTCATGGGCTTCCCTGGTGGGTCAGACAGTAAAAAATCTGCCTCCAATGTGGGAGACTTGGGTACAATCCCTGGGTTGGGAAGTTCCCCTGGAGGGGGGCATGGCAACCCACTCCAGTATTCTTGCCTGGAGAATCCCTGTGGATGGAAGAGCCTGGTGGGGTACAGTCCATGGGGTCACAAAGAGTCGGACATGACCCAGTGACTAAGCACAGGACAGAAGCACATTATGTGAAAATCAATTTTTTAAATACTAAAAAAACCCCAAACTAAAATTCAAACCTGTATCTTTCCATGAGTTGATGCTGGTGTGGGGTTTATGTTTGTTATTTTTTGTTTTTGTTTCGGAGTGAGTGGCCTTTGAGAAAAGGTCTTAGATCCCTGCAGCTGGGCTGGGTAACAGTTGAAAGGAAATGGTAGGTAGGTCTAGACTTGAGCCAAGGTAATTGTCACCACATAGAAAGCCAGTTTCTGTGTCAGGAACTGTGTTGGCACATGTCCTTACTTGATTAAATCCCAACAAGAGCTTTTCTCAGGTAACTATCGTTAACACAACAAACCACCCCAAAACTTAGTGGTTTAGAACAATACTGTTTATTTTGCAATAAATAGTAATGCTACAGGCTCCCTTGCCAGAAGCCAGAGAAAGAGATGGAAGGATTAAAGAACACAAAACTTTTCTGCCTGCTTGGCCCTTTCCTTCCTATGCTAAGTCACTTCAGTCGTGTCTGACTCTGTACGACCCCGTAGACGGCAGCCCATCAGGCTCCCCTGTCCCTGGGATTCTCCAGGCAAGAATACTGGAGTGGGTTGCCATTTCCTTCTCCATTCCTTCCTATAACTGAATGCTAAAAGGATGATTTAAGAGAGGACAGTTTGCACCAACTAGATGCATAGACTCACCTATTGGTGGTACAAGATACAAAGGGTCGTCTCTACAAATGTGATTGGCATTCTACATTTTGAGCTGGGCACTTATTCTTTGGTTTTGCTTGGGGTCATCTGTGTGACTGCCATCATCTGCCTGTGTGGCTCAACCAGGATAGTGAAGTGAAAGTGGCTCAGTCGTGTCCGACTCTTTGTGACCCCATGGACTGTACAGTCCATGGAATTCCCCAGGCCAGAATACTGGAGTGGGTAGCCTCTCCCTTCTCCAGGGGATCTTCCCAACCCAGGGATCGAACCCAAGTCTCCCTCATTGCAGGCTTATTCTTTACCAGCTGAGCCACAAGGGAAGCCCTCAACCAGGATAGAATGGTCCGAGATACTGATTGCCTTGTGGTGACAACATGTATGAGTGATTAGCTGGGGCTGCTGGCTAGGGGTGTCTCCAGTCTCCTCCATGTGACCTTCCAGCAAGATATCTTAGGGTTCTTCGATGGTTGTAGCAGAACTGCAAAAGGGCGAGCCTCAATGTGCAAATACTGAGGTTCCATTGGTGACCCATTTGATGATGTCCAGTTGGTCAAAGGAAATTATATGGCAAAGTGGTTCAGATGGTAAAGAATCCACCTGCAATGTGGGAGACCTGGGTTCGATCCCTGGGTTGGGAAGTTCCCCTGGAGGGGAGCATGGCAACCCACTCCAGTATTCTTGCCTGGAGAATCCCCATTGACAGAGGAGCCTGGTGGGCTCAAAGAGTTGGACACGACTGAGTGACCAGGCACAGTGTCAGTATGGAAGGAAGATACGCAGGGGCATGGATTCTGAGAGAAGAGATTCGCTGGGGACATTCAATGTAACAATCTGCCTCAGATTGCTTTGAAGCTTACATTTATTATTATCCTTATTTTACAGATGAAGAAACCAAGTTAAATAACTTGCCCAAGGTCCTCTCTCATGTCTGGCAAGAAACTCTTCTCTTTCTGATGCCAAAGCCCACACCTTAACCATTGCAGTGTCTCCAGTGCCCTACCCTGACCTTGACTTCTTTTGCATAGTCCATTGTCCGACGATCTGATTGTCCTGATGGTAAGTCATCTAGTCTCAGATCTGCTGCTGGTCTCTTGTGTGTTTGCCCTTGATGGTCCTCCCGGAATACACACACACCCCCCGACACATACACACATACGTGTGCACTCAAAAGCACCATGTAAGTGTCATGTTCTCCCTTTGTATATTCCCTTCAAGCGACTACAGTGAACTTCCCACTTTCACTTCCTTTGTCCGTGAGATCTGGGGAGAATGAATACCCCGTCACATTCGCAGTGACAACACTTTGCATCCCGCACCTCTGAATAGATGAGATGAGTCCATGTACCTACTTGATACAAATTGTCCTCTTTTTAATCAACCTTTTGGCAATCAATTACAAGAAGAATATGGCCAAGTGGGCAGAAAAGTTCTGCATTCTTTAATCCATCCATCTCCTTCTCTGGCTTCTGGAAAGGGAGCCTGCTATAACACTTCTTTCCCACCACTCAGCAGACTGGTGGAAAGATGGGAAGTCACGTCCTCTTGTTATCATTGCCACCAGAAATCCTGTAGCATCTGACAGATTGAGACAGATGGCCTCTTACTCAGGGAGGCCTGTTTTGTTGACACGGTCCAGCCTGAAGGTCCCAAGCACCATTTCAGTGTTGTTATTGGCAACATGATTGAGAGGGAAGCACGATGGCTTGTCAACTTGACCTTCACAGGAGTATTAAAGTGAAGCAGGACATAAAATGTATTTTGTTTTCAACAAGGTTTCCTTTCTGTCCTACATGATCAACATGTCATAGAAATATGGCTTCTTATTATCCCTCCTTTTAGGGCACTTTGAAACTGTTAGGAGAGATGCAGGCAAAGAGCTGAGTGTTGATTGTTGCTGATGAGTGTGATGCTGCTCTTTCTGAGATCATTATCTGTGGTAGACACAATAATGCCCTCTCTGCCCCCCTGTCCTAATTCCTGGAGCTTGTAAATATGTTATATTTCATAGCAAAGGGAAGTTAAAGTTGCAGATAGAAAAAATTGCTAATCCGCTGATTTCAAAACAGGGAGAGTATCCCAGATTATCCAGGTGGGTCCAGTGTACTCAAAGGGGCCATTGAGTGTGGAGCTGCTGCTGCCAAGTCGCTTCAGTCGTGTCCAACTCTGTGCGACCCCATAGACGGCAGCCCACCAGGCTCCCCCGTCCCTAGAATTCTCCAGGCAAGAACACTGGAGTGGGTTGCCATTTCCTTCTCCAATGCATGGAAGTGAAAAGTGAAAGTGAAGTCACTCAGTCGTGTCCAATTCTCAGCAACCCCATGGACTGCAGGCTTCCAGGCTCCTCCATCCATGGGATTTTCCAGGCAAGAGTACTGGAGTGGGTTGCCATTGTCTTCTCTGTTAAGTGTGGAGGAAGGAGGTCAAAGAGTCATCCATTGAGAAAGACTCAACTGGTCATTGCTGGCTTTGAATGTGAAAGGGGATCACAAGCCTAGGAGCATGGGCAGCCTCTAGAAGTTAGAAAACACAAAGAAAAGAATTTTCTGGAAGGAATGCAGCCCTATTGACACCTTGCTTTTAGCCAGTGAGACCCATTTTGATCTCTAGAAGTGTCAGATGATCAATATTTATCATTTTACGCTACCAAGTTTTTGTTAATTCATACAGCAGCAACAGGAAACAAATACACAGCGTTTCATTAGCTCCTTGTATAATGGTCAGTGTTTAAAGAGCATCCTGGTTGCATTTGTGGAAGACTTCAGCATATGTGATAGGTGGGGATATTATCCCATTTTTCATGTTTCCATAGAAAACCTGTGAGAGCCACACTACCCTTATACCAGAGAGACTTATCTGGTTGGTGAGGCTGAATCGCAATTACCGAGCACGCTCTGCTCAAGTTTCAGTCAGTTGAGTCGCTCAGTCGTGTCTGACTCTTTGCGACCCCATGAATCACAGCACGCCAGGCCTCCCTGTCCATCACCAACTCCCGGAGTTCACTCAGACTCACGTCCATCGAGTCAGTGATGCCATCCAGCCATCTCATCCTCTGTCGTCCCCTTCTCCTCCTGCCCCCAATCCCTCCCAGCATCAGAGTCTTTTCCAATGAGTCAACTCTTCGCATGAGGTGGCCAAAGTACTGGAGTTTTAGCTTTAGCTTCATTCCTTCCAAAGAAATCCCAGGGCTGATCTCCTTCAGAATGGACTGGTTGGATCTCCTTGCAGTCCAAGGGACTCTCAAGAGTCTTCTCCAACACCACAGTTCAAAAGCATCAATTCTTCGGCACTCAGCCTTCTTCACAGTCCAACTCTCACATCCATACATGACCACTGGAAAAACCATAGCCTTGACTAGACGGACCTTTGTTGGCAAAGTAATGTCTCTGTTTTTGAATATGCTATCTAGGCTGGTCATAACTTTTCTTCCAAGGAGTAAGCGTCTTTTAATTTCATGGCTTCAGTCACCATCTGCAGTGATTTTGGAGCCCCCCAAAATAAAGTCTGATACTGTTTTCACTGTTTTCCCATCTATTTCCCATGAAGTGATGGGACCAGATGCCGCGATTTTCATTTTCTGAATGTTGAGCTTTAAGCCAACTTTTTCACTCTCCACTTTCACTTTCATCAAGAGTGTTTTTAGTTCCTCTTCACTTTCTGCCACAAGGGTGGTGTCATCCACATATCTGAAGTTATGATATTTCTCCCGGCAATCTTGATTCTAGCTGGTGCTTCTACCAGCCCAGCATTTCTCATGATGTACTCTGCATATAAGTGAAATAAGCAGGGTGACAATATACAGCCTTGATGCACTCCTTTTCCTGTTTGGAACCAGTCTGTTGTTCCATGTCCAATTCTAACTGTTGCTTCCTGACCTGCATATAGGTTTGTCAAGAGGCAAGTCAGGTGGTCTGGTATTCCCATCTCTTTTAGAATTTTCCACAGTGTATTATGATCCACACAGTCAAAGGCTTTGGCATAGTCAATAAAGCAGAAATAGATGTTTTTCTGGAACTCTCTTGCTTTTTCCATGATCCAGCGGATGTTGGCAATTTGATCTCTGGTTCCTCTGCCTTTTCTAAAACCAGCTTGAACATCTGGTAGTTCATGGGTCACGTATTGCTGAAGCCTGGCTTGGAGAATTTTGAGCATTACGTTACTAGCGTGTGAGATGAGTACAATTTGTGCGGTAGTTTGAGCATTCTTTTGCATTTCCTTTCTTTGGAATTGGAATGAAAACTGACCTTTTCCAGTCCTGTGGCCACTGCTGAGTTTTACAAATTTGCTGGCATATTGAGTGCAGCACTTTCACAGCATCATCTTTCAGGATTTGAAACAGCTCAACTGGAATTCCATCACCTCCACTAGCTTTGTTCGTAGTGATGCTTTCTAAGGCCCACTTGACTTCACATTCCAGGATGTCTGGCTCTAGGTGAGTAATCACACCATCGTGATTATCTTGGTTGTGAAGATCTTTTTTGTACAGTTCTTCTGTGTATTCTTGCCACCTCTTCTTAATATCTTCTGCTTCTGTTAGGTCCATACCATTTCTGTCCTTTATTGAACCCATCTTTGCATGAAATGTTCCCTTGGTATCTGTAATTTTCTTGAAGAGATCTCTAGTCTTTCCCATTCTGTTGTTTTCCTCTATTTCTTTGCATTGATCGCTGAGGAAGGCTTTCTTATCTCTTCTTGCTATTCTTTGGAACTCTGCATTCAGATGCTTATATCTTTCCTTTTCTCCTTTGGTTTTCTCCTCTCTTCATTTCACAGTCATTTGTAAGGCCTCCCCAGACAGCAATTTTGCTTTTTTGCATTTCTTTTCCATGGGGATGGTCTTGATCCCTGTCTCCTGTACAATGTCACGAACCTCAGTCCATAGTTCATCAGGCACTCTCTCTATCAGATCTAGTCTCTTAAATCTATTTCTCACTTTCACTGTATAATATTAAGGGATTTGATTTAGATCATACCTGAATGGTGTGGTGGTTTTCCTTACTTTCTTCAATTTCAGTCTGAATTTGGCAATAAGGAGTTCATGATCTGAGCCACAGTCAGCTCCTAGTCTTGTTTTTGTTGACTGTATAGAGCTTTTCCATCTCTGGCTGCAAAGAATATAATCAATCTGGTTTCGGTGTTGACCATCTGGTGATGTCCATGTGTAGAGTCTTCTCTTGTGTTGTTGGAAGAAGATGTTTGCTATGACCAGTGCATTTCCTTGGCAAAACTCTATTAGTCTTTGCCCTGCTTCATTCCTTATTCCAAGGCCAAATTTGCCTGTTATTCCAGGTGTTTCTTGACTTCCTACTTTTGCATTCCATTCCCCTATAATGAAAAGGATATCTTTTTTGGGTATTAGTTCTGAAAGGTCTTGTAGGTCTCCATAGAACCATTCAACTTCAGTTTCTTCAGCATTACTGGTTGGGGCATAGACTTGGATTACTGTGATATTGAATTGTTTGCCTTGATAACGAACAGAGATCATTCTGTCCTTTTTGAGATTGCATCCAAGTACTGCATTTTGGACTCCTTTGTTGACCATGATGGCTACTCCATTTCTTCTGAGGGATTCCTGCCTGCAGTAGTAGATGTAATGGTCATGTGAGTTAAATTCACCTATTCCAGTCCATTTTCGTTTGCGGATTCCTAGAATGTTGACGTTCACTCTTGCCATCTCTTGTTTGACCACTTCCAATATGCCTTGATTCATGGACCTGACATTCCAGGTTCCTATGCAATATTGTTCTTTACAGCATCGGATCTTGCTTCTATCACCAGTCACATCCACAACTGGGTACTGTTTTTGCTTTGGCTCCATCCCTTCATTCTTTCTGGAGTTATTTTCCACTGATCTCCAGTAGCATATTGGGCACCTACTGACCTGGGGAGTTCCTCTTTCAGTATCCTATCATTTTGCCTTTTCCTACTGTTCATGGGGTTCTCAAGGCAAGAATACTGAAGTGGTTTGCCATTCCCTTCTCCAGTGGACCACATTCTGTCAGACCTCTCCACAAGTTTAAGTTTTAAGTTTATTTGCTCAAGATTTGTGTGCTGACAATTTGGGCAAGACTCAACTGAGACTGCTCATCTCCATTCTATGTGGTATTAGTTGGATTTTTTCCTGTGTTTGTGGTTGCTTAGCATGTTGATTGGAGAAAGTAATGGCAACCCACTCCAGTACTCTGGCCTGGAAAATCCCCATGGTTGGAGGAGCCTTGGTAGGCTGCAGTCCATGGGGTTGCTTGGAGTCAGACACAACTGAGAGACTTCACTTTCACTTTTCACTTTCATGCACTGGAAAAGGAAATGGCAGCCCACTCCAATGTTCTTGCCTGGAGAATCCCAGGGACGGGGAAGCCTAGTGGGCTGTCGTCTGTGGGGTCGCACAGAGCTGGACACGACTGAAGCGACTTAGCAACAGCAGCAGCATGTTGATTGGGTGCCAGCTGATGCCGGCTGATGTCATTCACAGATCCAGCAGTCGGTTGAAGTTTCAGCCGGGCTACGGTGTTCATCCACATGGCCTTTCCACTGAAGTAAGCTAGCTTGGGCTTCCTCCCTTGGCAGCTGGGTTCCAAGAGGGAAAACACAGATATCTCTAGAGGTCTTGGCTCAAAAACTGCACAGGGTCATTCTCCTTCCCATTGGCCAAAAGAAGTCACAAGAGCTGTTCAAATTTGCAAGAGAGCAGAGAAATAGACTGCACCTGTGGGTGGGAGCCAATAGTGCAAAGTAGCACATGTGCAGGGATGGGAAGCATTTGTAGCTGTTGTTTTCAACCTTCTGTGTTCTCCATGGGGCTTCCAGGTGGCTCAGTGGTAAAGAATCCGCCTGCCAATGCAGGAGCTGAGGGTTCGGTTCTGGGTTGGAAAGATTCCCTTGGAGAAGGAAATGGCAGCCCACTCCAGTATTCTTGCCCATGGGAAATCCCATGGACAGAGGAGCCTGGTGGGTTTTAGTCCATGGGGTTGCCAAAGAGTTGGACACAACTTAGTGACTAAAACAGCAATACCCTCTGTGGTTCCTTTTTTGGGCTCGGATGCCTCAAGGTGGAATGTGTTCTTCCTTCTGCTCCTGCCTCTTTCATGCAGTGAGCTCACCAGGGCGAGCTCTGCAGGGGCTGGCTTGGAGTTGTTCATCTGCCATGACCAGGCTAAGTGCAATTTGAAGAAGGAGCAGAAAGCTCACTCAGGCTCAGGGCCAATCCCCGTACAGCAGTTTGGGTGGCCAGCAGTTCAACTATTCTTAGGACCTCTGTCTGACTCCTCTATTTCTTTATTGCTTTAGAACTTGGGGTGGAGAGAATGCATGATTAATTAATACCTCGCTGCTGCTGCTAAGTCACTTCAGTCGTGTCTAATTCTGTGCAACCCCATAGATGGCAGCCCACCAGGCTCCCCCATCCCTGGGATTCTCCAGGCATGAACACTGGCGTAAGTTGCCATTTCCTTCTCCAATCCATGAAAGTGAAAAGTGAAAGGAAAGTCACTCAGTTGTGTCCGACTCTTAGCGACCCCATGGACTGCAGCCCAACAGGCTCCTCCGTCCATGGGATTTTCCAGGCAAGAGTACTAGAGTGGGTTGCCATTGCCTTCTCTGAATTAATACCATAAGAACTTAGTAATAACCACCTGAAGGAGGTAGAGATAACCAGTGACAAGTAGGGGAAAGTTCAGTACAGGCAAAACCAGGGCATTGTTCTACAAGAGATGATACAAACTATGTTTAAGTGGTAGTTATATGATGGAGAAGGGTTTCGCCATCCATGTGGACTAACTTTTAAAAAGTCCAACAATTAGGATGCTTAAAAAACACTGACAAAATTCTGGAAAGTGTGTAGTGGTTTTATATTTCCACTTAAGTCATTTGTTTTCTGCATGATAGTTGCTATATGGACAGGGCTTCCCTGGCAGCTCAGACGGTAAAGCGTCTGCCTGCAATGCGGGAGACCTGGGTTCAATTCCTGGGTCAGGAAGATCCCCTGGAGAAGGAAATGGCAATTCACTCCAGCACTCTTGCCTGGAAAATCCCATAGACGGAGAAGCCTGATAGGCTACAGTCCATGGGGTTGCAAAGAGTCGGACATGACTGAGTGACTTCACTTCACTTCCTGAGACAGCAATGAAGTATAATATAAACTGGCAGATAGACATTTCCCATCTTGCTAGTTCATCTTCTTAATAGACAACCCACAGGAATATATATTGAACATACTCATACACTGGTGGCTTAGATGGTAAAGAATCTCTGCCTGTACTGTGAGAGCCTGAGGTTTGCTCCCTAGGTCAGGAAGACACCCTGGAGAAGGGTATGGCAACCCACTCCAGTATTCTTGCCTGGAGAATTTCATGGACAGAGGAGCTTGGTAGGCTACAGTCCGTGGGGTCACAAAGAGTTGTACATGACTGAGCGACTAACACTTTCACTTCTCATACTCATACACAGACACATCTTGACTCTTGTTGTTGATGCAATTGATAATGGGACTCTCTGGGCGTGGGTGAGACTTTTTTGGCTAGCACTTCATCCAGAAGTCATTCTCTTCCTACAAAACTGACAGTGAAAAATCAGAGTTATGTAGATGGTCTTGTTCTACATCAGCAGCAGCAGGATGGAGAGAAGGCACTGGTGTGTGGCTGCAGGCAGGTTTCTGGTTAGAGCAGCTTAAAGGTGGCGCTAGTGGTAAAGAACCCAACTGCCAATGCAGGAGACGTAAGAGATGCGGGTTCAATCCCTGGGTCGGGAAGATCCTTTGAGGAGGGCATGGCAACCCACTCCAGTATTCTTGCCTGGAAAATTCCATGAACAGAGAAGCCTGGTGGGCTACAGTCCACGGGATCACAGAGTTGGACATGACTGAAGCAACTTAGCACGCAAAGAAGCCGTGCATCATGTCAAAATAAGCATGGGTTTTGATTAAAGATGAGCCTGGGTGTTCTTACTCTTGGATTTGCATATCACTCACTCTGAAACTTTGGAGAGGTAATTTCACCTTCTTCCATCTCCATTTCTTCTATAAAATAGGGCTCATGATACTCAAATTCACATGACTGTTGCAAGGATTAAATAAAATGCATTTATAATGTCTTTCCTTATGCTTAGGGCATTGTAGGTGTGCCACAGTGATGGCCACTTGAGAACCAAATTTGCAAGGTTGGTGGAAGGAGTCAAGAGTCAAGCCCTGGCAGGGATCTGTGCAGTAGCTAGTAGGAACAGGGATTGCTAAGATGGTAGAGATGTGCTTGAAGAAACCTTAAAGGATTCCAGGTTTTATGAAATGCATTTTCATCGATAGCAACTACATCGCAAGAGACAATATTAGAACTAACGTATCACTTTCAGAGGATTCTCAACTAATGGATCTGACCTGAAAAGCATGGACAAGAGTGATTGGGCTAAGCAGATAAGAGGCTGATGTAGAGCAAGACAACAGCAGCCTGAACAGAGCTGAGCACCCTCAGATAGTCAGGGCTAGGCTGGTTTTGAGCTGTGCTTTGTCCGTGGCAGAGGCACAGTTTTGATTCCCACTGGCTATGCCCCCAATCTTTCTTCTCATTAACTTGGCAAAGCTGGTTCCTGTTCTGCAAACCTCAGCTCTAACAGCTCTTGGACTGTTCTAGTGTAACAGGTAAAAGTAAACTGACAAAAATAAAGTAAACTGGCAAACACTCTCCCAGTTGAGCCCCTCAGCTAATCTCTCAACAGCTGGGAAAAACCACTGCCTGGATCAGCTGGTTCCCCCATAAACTGGATTCCTAGGGCCTTTCCCAGCTCTTGTTTCAGCAACCTGCTACAGAAGCAAAAGAAGGGAGGGAGTCAAATGATCTTTCTAGAAATCAACCTTCATAGTTCTGACTGCTTTGTTACATCATAGTGATGGCTCCTTGGGTCTAGTGACTTGGATGCTAAAAGTAATTGCAGTCTTTGGGACTGTCCCTGAATTTCTCTCTCCCAACAGGAAGGGAAGACCACCTCTCCTTCCAAGGTGTGGAGGTTCTCTCCTGTTCCTCTGTTGCAGCAGCGGTGAGATCAGACTTTACAAGATCAGACTTTACACACTAGGGCTCAGGTGTGCTGAACCAGAAGGGAACTTCCTTGATTTTAGTAACTGATCTCTTTCCACTCTGAAGTCCTCATAAGAGTCGGGAGAAAAACACAGAAACAGATGTGCCAGTGAAAGGGATCTCAGTCCCTTCTGGTTCAAAATCATCCCGGGTGGGTAAATATTCTGATGTTCTATTTCCTTTCAGGTCTGTTTTCCTCTTTTCGAGAAGTTGTTCTTTGCTCTTTCCCAAGAGGACATGTGAGATGGAGGGCAGAGAAGCCATATCCATCCTCAGGGGAGAGGGGAGGAGCCCTTTCTCTGCATGTGGTCCCCTGAGCCTCTGGTCTCATAGCCTTCCAGCTCCAGAGCCAAGCCTGGTGTATCTAGGGGATGTTCTCTCAGCCCTCAGGATGCAAGCTCAGCCATCTCCCCTCTGCTGTCCCCAACCCTCCTGGGATTTCACTGGTTCTGCTGGTGCTGTGACTGGGTCGCATCCACCATCAGGCCCCCAGACCTGGCCAGATCCCTCTGTGGCCACTGTTACAGGACTTCCTCACTTGTGTCTTGCTGAGCTTTCGTGGGCAGGCTCCTCAGTTCTTAATTCTCAGCTCCCTTCACCATTCCTCTCTCACTGGCCCTGAAGAATGTTCCAGGATTTTCTGTGCTGTGGTAGAAGAAGAGAGAGTTGAGAGTTTCAACCTGAACATGGTAGATATTGCCCCAAATAGTCTACTCCCCGTATCTCAGTGGGTGAGGATTCCAGGGAGTGGAATATTTTATCCATGAGAACAGGGGTGGGGCTGCCTGTCTCTGGCACGCTGCCCACCCTCCCTTTGAAGGATGCTGGCCTCTGTGACATTTCTCAGTAGCTGACAGTAGCAAAGAGGTCCTATGGCAAACATTAGCCTCCCTCCTGCCTTTGAGGGCATTTGAGGGCTTGAAGCTGCCAACAGCTGTGAGGTACTGAGGGTTATGCCACTGTGTTGCCTGAAATGGAATCTCATTCACAATTCAGTTCATGGTCCAAGAAACAAAAATAATATTTAATGAGGAAAATCTTCTTTGTTTAATTACGGTAAATGTCAAGGTCAAATCCGAGTGCTTTGGTTAAGGTCAAATGCTCAGGGCTATCAAAAAGCATTTAAACCAGAGCGGATAGGCTGTTAAAACCCAGACTAGTTAAAATGAGGCACCATCCTCTCTCAGTGATTTATTTCCCCATGGGAAGCAGTAAGGTTGGAGCTAGAACAATCCTCTTGTGTTTTGTTCTCCTCTGATGTTCTCTTTAGGCTGATGAGGGATTCCTAGTGAAATCAATGCCCCGAGGCTCCCAGAGGGTTACCCCCACAGCTCAGGAATCCTGTTTCCATTTGACTAGTGTTTGAGGAAGGTGCTGATGCCCAAACCTCTCTCTTAGAGCTTCTGATTTAATTGGTCTGGGGGAGACCTGGGCACTGGTATTTTCTTTAGGGTTCCCAAGTGAAATGTTTCTAATATACGATGGGATTTAGAACAACTGGGTTAAATAGTCAACTTGGTCAAAATGCCAAGAGCTGATGCTCTGTGCACCCTGAGCTTTCTGCAGTATTGCACCGGCGTTTCTCATAGTTTTCATTCAATCCAAATTTATCTTCTTCCCCACTGCCTCTTATCCTCACAGCCCAGAGCTGCCTCCTCAGAGACAGCACGTAATGTCAAGCTCCAGAAAGGGCAAAGTTGCAATGCCATGCTCCCCTTGTACTTGACAATGAATGGAATGGAAACCATCTCTCAGACGTCCCTAGCTCCGCACTGAATGGGTTAGCCAAGATCAATTATGAAGGCTCAGGAAAGAGATGAGAATTCAGACTCTGGTATGGGTCTCTTTGAGTAGTCTGAAAAGAAGAGGCAGCAGACCTTTCCTGAGCAGAGAGGAAATCTATGTCCTGTTATTTATGCACAATGCTTCACTGTTCCTTCTTTCTTCCTTGTCATACGATAGAAATAATGATCTTGGTACTGGACTCTGTGCTGCACCAGGACGATTAATCACACACTGAGTCATTTATTTCCTCATACTCTCATCCACCAGGACCATTATCCTGTAGGTAAACAGAGGTACCAGTAAATCATGAACTGAACGCAAGTTGGTGGGAGAATAGTTGATTAAGCGTCTCCATAACTTACAGTTATAGAGCACCTCTCATCCCAGAGGATCTCCAAGCACCAGATAGACTGATGAACACGCCGCTGCCCAGCCTCCATATATGTCATTTTCAACTCCATTGCCTCGGGGGGCGGGGGAGGTTTATTGCCCTTGTCATATAGTTACTCTCAAAACTGCAGTCATGGTTTAGATGGGAGGTAAAGAAAGGAACTTTTCACTTCCTTGTCCTTTCAGGGAGTAGAAACCAACTACTCACCAGGAACTCAGCAGCAGAGAGTAATGTATATACCTTCCCTTTGGGGCAACATTTTTTTTGGTTCCTGAAGTGCTGCCAATATTTCTAAAGTTGCCAACTTTAGAAGAGCAGGCATTGAGATTGAGGGGTGAACTAGGACAAGAGCTAAACTAAGCTGTATAGCATGGGGAGCTCAGCTCTGTATTCTGTGATGACCTCGAGGGCTAGGGTGGGAAGGAGGTCCAAGAAGGAGGGTATATATGTACACATATAGCCGACTCATCTTGTTGTAAACAAGATTCATTCAGTTGTGTCCAACTCTTTGCGACCCCATGGACTGCAGCACACCAGGCCTTCCTGTCTATCACAAACTCCCGGAGTTTACTCAGACTCATGTCCATTGAGTCAGTGATGCCATCCAACCATTACTTAAAAACGTGTATATATGTGTGTGTGTGTGTGTGTGTGTGTGTGTGTGTGTGTGTGTGTGTGTGTGTTACCAGGGTAAAAATGTTTTAGGATCTGCTAGAATCTTAATCTAGGAGAGAATCACTCTCAGGGAGGATTATTTACTCACAAGACTTTAGAACTATTCATGATAACTCTGCTCTTTAAAACTTAGTAATATATGGGCCCCTTTGAAAGAAGAAAATTTCCACTTTCTTCCCAGGGCTTTCTACAATTATAATGCTTTCAAGCATACTGATATAGCTCTGATATATGTGGAAAGCAAAAAACCAAGTTATATTCAAGTGAGTTAAATTCAGTTCAGTACAATTCAATTCAATACAAGCTAAAACCAAAAAGCCAATGTGATTCAATTTAACAACATTAATTTAATGGGAAGGATGATGTTGTTTTGCTAAAACCAAATTACTTCTCAAATGAGAACATGATATTGACTACTGGCTCATTAGTTCTTTCAAGTTTCATATAATTGTCCTACAGGGTGCCGAGTGATGACCCAGTTTTCCACCATTTCTCTCTATTTGAACTGCAATGGAAACTCCCTCTGTGCAGCACACTATTGATTTATTTGGCCTTAATTTGGGGTGAGCATAACATTTCTGTGCTAAGTCTACATATGTGTCGCTGGAACAAACAAGCCCTTTAGGACCCTATGGCATGAGTGACTATGTCATGTCTTTAGAATGATGCAGAAAATGGTAAAACTAAATTTTAATACTATGATCAAAAGGAAAGCCCCCAATTTAAAAATCCTCATACAACTTTTTCAAGACTGTCCTAGGGGTTTGTGTGAGCCATGGACCTCGGGTTAAAATGCGTATGTCCAAAAAAGCAAAATGGCTGTCTGGGGAGGCCTTACAAATAGCTGTGAAAAGAAGAGAGGCGAAAAGCAAAGGAGAAAAGCAAAGATATAAGCATCTGAATGCAGAGTTCCAAAGAATAGCAAGAAGAGATAAGAAAGCCTGCTTCAGCGATCAATGCAAAGAAATAGAGGAAAACAACAGAATGGGAAAGACTAGAGATCTCTTCAAGAAAATTAGAGATATCAAGGGAACATTTCATGCAAAGATGAGCTCGATAAAGGACAGAAATGGTCTGGACCTAACAGAAGCAGAAGATATTAAGAAGAGGTGGCAAGAATACACAGAAGAACTGTACAAAAAAGATCTTCACAACCCAGATAATCATGATGATGTGATCACTAATCTAGAGCCAGACATCTTGGAATGTGAAGTCAAATGGGCCTTAGAAAGCATCACTATGAACAAAGCTAGTGGAGGTGATGGAATTCCAGTTGAGCTGTTTCAAATCCTGAAAGATGATGCTGTGAAAGTGCTGCACTTAGTATTCCAGCAAATTTGTAAAACTCAGCAGTGGCCACAGGACCGGAAAAGGTCCGTCTTCATTCCAATTCCAAAGAAAGGCAATGCCAAAGAATGCTCAGACTACCGCACAAATTGCACTCATCTCACATGCTAGTAAAGTAATGCTCAAAATTCTCCAAGCCAGGCTTCAGCAATACGTGAACTGTGAACTCCCTGATGTTCAAGCTGGTTTTAGAAAAGGCAGAGGAACCAGAGATCAAATTGCCAACATCTGCTGGATCATGGAAAAAGCAAGAGAGTTCCAGAAAAACATCTATTTCTGCTTTCTTGACTATGCCAAAGCCTTTGACTGTGTGGACCACAATACACTGTGGAAAATTCTGACAGAGATGGGAATACCAGACCACCTAACCTGCCTCTTGAGAAACCTGTATCCAGGTCAGGAAGCAACAGTTAGAACTGGACATGGAACAACAGACTGGTTCCAAATAGGAAAAGGAGTACGTCAAGGCT
The DNA here is from genome assembly GCF_023091745.1 of Budorcas taxicolor. Classification (NCBI taxonomy): domain Eukaryota; kingdom Metazoa; phylum Chordata; class Mammalia; order Artiodactyla; family Bovidae; genus Budorcas; species Budorcas taxicolor. Next base: position 64,156,872 of record NC_068924.1, on the reverse strand, counting down.
GTATATTGTCACCCTGCTTCTTTAACTTATATGCAGAGTACATCATGAGAAACGCTGGACTGGAAGAAACACAAGCTGGAATCAAGATTGCCGGGAGAAATGTCAATAACCTCAGATATGCAGATGACACCACCCTTATGGCAGAAAGTGAAGAGGAGCTAAAAAGCCTCTTGATGAAAGTGAAAGAGGAGAGCGAAAAAGTTGGCTTAAAGCTCAACATTCAGAAAACGAAGATCATGGCATCTGGTCCTATCACTTCATGGGAAATAGATGGGGAAACAGTAGAGACAGTGTCAGACTTTATTTTGGGGGGGCTCCAAGATCACTGCAGATGGTGACTGAAGCCATGAAATTAAAAGATGCTTACTCCTTGGAAGAAAAGTTATGACCAACCTAGATAGCATATTCAAAAGCAGAGACATTACTTTGCCAACAAAGGTCCGTCTAGTCAAGGCTATGGTTTTTACTGTGGTCATGTATGGATGTGAGAGTTGGACTGTGAAGAAGGCTGAGTGCCGAAGAATTGATGCTTTTGAACTGTGGTGTTGGAGAAGACTCTTGAGAGTCCCTTGGACTGCAAGGAGATCCAACCAGTCCATTCTGAAGGAGATCAACCCTGGGATTTCTTTGGAAGGAATGATGCTAAAGCTGAAACTCCAGTACTTTGGCCACCTCATGCGAAGAGTTGACTCATTGGAAAAGACTCTGATGCTGGGAGGGATTGGGGGCAGGAGGAGAAGGGGACGACAGAGGATGAGATGGCTGGATGGCATCACTGACTCGATGGACGTGATTCTGAGTGAACTCCGGGAGTTGGTGATGGACAGGGAGGCCTGGCGTTTTGCGATTCATGGGGTCGCAAAGAGTCAGACACGACTGAGTGACTGAACTGAACTGAACTGAAAGTCAACAGGTTTAGGCCAATACTGGGTTTAAAGCTAGAATCAACAAAAAAAATTCTGGGAAAAAAGCAAAAGGTGATCAAAAGACATCATAACAATAAAATTCATCCCTAATCAGAATCACGGACTTGAGTAAGAAATCTTGTCATAGTCATGACGGAGACTACTCACACACAGTGTCCAGGTGTGTGTCTATTGTCTTCTTTTCTCTTTATTTATTTATTTAGAGGATACTTTTATTTATTAAAAGAAATTTTTTTATTTGACTGCACCAGGTCCCAGCTGCAGCACACAGAATCTTTGATCTTAGCTGTGGCATGAGAACTCTTCAGTTACAGCATGTGAACTCTTAGTTGCCATATGTGAGCTCTAGTTCCCTGACCAGGGGTTGAATCTGGGCTCCCTGTATTGGGAGCACAAGCACAGAGTCTTAGCCACTGGACCACCAGGGAAATCCCTCCTTTCTCCTTTTAGTAAGAGGCTCTCCCTTGACCCCAGTGATCTCAGGGAACTTGGATAATCAGCTGGAGGCCACATGTCCCAGCCTTCCTTGAAGTTCCTTGTGGTCATGTGATCAGACTCTTGCTAACAGAAATGGGAACTGAGAGGTACAACTTCCACATCCCTCCTTTACAAGGAAATTGCTTGCTTTCCACTCTGCTTCTTCACTCTGGCAGGATGTGATGCTGCGGAATTAGCACCAACTGTGCAGCATCTGGAGAAGGCCATGGCACCCCACTCCAGTACTCTTGCCTGGAAAATCCCATAGACAGAGGAGCCTGGTAGGCTGCAGTCCATGCGGTCTCGAAGAGTCAGACACGACTGAACGACTTCACTTTCACTTTTCACTTTCATGCATTGGAGAAGGAAATGCACCCCACTCCAGTGTTATCTCCTGGAGAATCCCAAGGATGGCGGAACGTGGTGGGCTGCCATCTATGGGGTCGCACGGAGTCAGACATGACTGAAGCGACTTAGCAGCAGCAGCAGCAGCATGCAGCACCACCCTAAGAGGACCCAGAAGAAGAAAGTAGAAGGAACTTGGGCCCCAGGATAACCTCATAGAGTACAGTTGTCAGTCCTTCCTGCTTACTAATATTCTGCCGTATCAGAGAGACATAAACGTCTTTGTTGTTTATGCCACTGTATTTTGGAGTCACTCTGTTAAAGCCTCTGAGTCTATACTCTGGCCGATACAGAAAATGATAGCTTAAGATCCTGTTTAATTCATTCATTCAGCAATGTGCGTTATGTATTATTATGTGCCAGAAATTAGAGAGGAAGGGATTTATTTGAGATTGTGTATTTAGTTAGTGGTAGAGCTGGGCCAAAATGCAGGTCTTCTGCCTTTCAGCCCAGACCTCTTGCCATTTAATGCTTCCTCCTCATCCAGTTTTGTGGCTAATGCTCCAGTCATTGTGATTAATTAAGGGAGGGCTTAGTGTTCCCAGAACAGTGTGTGACCTGGTAGGCTTTATTCTCATGTGGCTTGTTTGACTCTTGTTTGTTTGGGGTTTATTTTTTTAAAGGGAAAAATAAGAATCATCCAAAACAAATTAGAGGAGTTACTAACCCAGAAGAAATGTGTATTCATCACTGCAGGACCAACCCTGTCCCCTGTGTACAGAAGGATACACAGGGAAGCTCACAGTATTTCAGGGATATGACTTTCCAGCAATAATATTGTTGCAGGAAGGCAGAAGCTGGAATGCATAGACCTAGTGGATATTTATGCCGGGGAAGAAAACAAATGGCAGTCAGTTTCTATGAGTGTCTCAGAAAGGTCTGAGTGATGAGAAAAGGAGCAGAAAACTTGCTCAAACACAACAGCTTCTCTTCTCCCTCCCCTTAAAAGTCCTTGTTTATTTCATCATCCTGCTTTGTTTTCCTTAAGGTATGACCAGATCAGAAACTTTCATCTTCATTTCCTTGTTCACACTTTTATGGTCCATCTCTTTTGAAACACGGTATTTCCATGGCTGACTTATTTACCGTCGATTCTCTAGTCATCAAGACAGTTAGGTTCTCCAAAGCATAGCTGAGTCAATGAAAGAAGTGAATGAATAAATGAGTGAATGAATAGGAAATATGGCAACACAGAAAATGAGCGACGTAAATCATGAAACGCGCACAGGTCCATTTCTGTGGTGACAGTATAGCGATCACAGTTGTTCAATAAAGATAAATCGATTGTTACCTCTGAGAGCAGTGCTATTATTCCAGAGTAACCTTCCTGCCTCACTGACCTCAGAATTTTCATTGTTAAATGCCCCTGCGGTGATCATGAGAATGCTCCTTGCAGTCTTCTACTACAGGGAGGTAGAGTGGTTAATGCCACACTTCCCACCACCAGCCAGCCACTGGCAGGGCAGGGGTACTCAGGTAGACACGTTTCCAGGAGACCCAGGACTCACTGACAACCAACTTTGGCTTAGAGACTTCCTGACAGCTTTTTTCTTTTCTTTCTTTTTTTTTTTAAGCAGCTCCATCTGCATTCTTTCTTATATAATTTTTTTTTTAATTTAGAAAATATTTTTTTAAAGTCTTTATTGAATTTGTTACAATATTGCTTCTGTTTTATGTTTTGGTCTTCAGACCCTGAGGCATGTGGAATCTTAGCTCCCTGACCAGGAATTGAATCCATATCCCTTGCTTTGGAAGTATGGAGTCTTAACCACTGGATCACCAGGGAAGTCCCATCCCTGACAGCTTTGAAGAATTTTCATTGGACTGCGTGGTGGTCTAAGATGTTCTCACCCAACTTTCCTTCTCTCTCGTGTTCACTCAGGGCCAGACTCACATTGCAGCTGATGGCTCTCCCAGCCTTTTCTGACCCCTGTGTTCCCCCAACAAACCCTTGTGTATGTAATCTCATGTTGAGTCTGATTGTTACAGGCCTTGCGCTAACACAGGCTCTGAGAACAGTTCTGGGGCCTCAGGTGGTGGGAAGGCTGCCTAACCACCAAGCACCTAGAGCCACCGTCCAATTTTGCCTGCCACAGCCAGATCCAGCTTGAATTTGGAAACAGTAGTGGAAAATCAGAGCTATAAGGCAAACACTATTTATCAGTCCATAGTCTAGATACAGGCACTGACATGAAGTGTAAATATCAGAAAAAGGCTGAGAAGTTTAATGGGGAAAACAAAGACATAAAAACGTCTCTTGAGTTCAGATCCTTCTTTACCATGGGGGAGATGTCAACTCTGCCAAGCAGTAGCATGTTTACTGAATTTTTGGAGGCAAAAGAAGAGAGACTGGACAGTTTAAATGAGAGTAGCAGCTCTTGGAATGAAGACACTTAAACATACATACCTGTTGACTTTGCAGGTCAACTTAATTGCAGAAGTGGGAGGAAATTGGACAGGGCACGTTAAACACTAAATTTCATAGCATGCCTTGGAGAAAGACAGTAAATGAGAACATTTGTTCCTGAGGAATGGATTTTCCAGTTCTGACCTGCCACATTCTCTGGAACACTCTTGGCCTGGAAAGGCGCTGAATTTTTCTCTCTTTTACTAAAGGTGAAGACAATTTTTATCAATTTGTAACATAACAAAGGACAGTATGTTTAATATTATCTATGGCTGCATAACAAATGGTCCCCAAATCTAGTAATTTAACAACGGTTTTTATCTCCTAGTTTCTGTGGTCAGGAATCTGGCAAAACTTAGCCAGAACTTTGGCTCAAAGCTGATTATAGTCTGTAATCAAAGTATGATCTAGGCTGGTTCAAAATTGGGAAAGGAGTACATCAAGGCTGTATATTGTCACCCTGCTTATATAACTTATATGCAGAGTACATCATGCGAAATGCTGGGCTGCATGAATCACAATCTAGAATCAAGATTGCTGGAAGAAATATCAATAACCTCAGATATGCAGATGACACCACCCTTTATGGCAGAAACCAAAGAGGAACTTAAGAGCCTCTTGATGAAAGTGAGAGAGGAGAGTATAAAAGCTGGCTTAAAACTCAACATTCAAAAAACTAAGATCATGGCATCTGGTACCATCACTTCATGGCAAATAGATAGGGAAGCAATGGAAACAGTGACAGACTTTATTTTCTTGGGCTCCAAAATCACTGTGGATGGTGAATACAACCATGAAATTAAAAGACACTTGCTCCTTGGAAGAAAAGCTATGACAAACCTAGACTGTGTGTTAAAAAGTAGAGACATTACTTTGCCAACAAAGGTCTGTATAGTCAAAGCTATGTTTTTCCAGTGGTCATGTATGGATGTAGAGCTGGACCATAAAGAAGGCTGAGTGCCAAAGAATTGATGCTTTTGAACTGTGGTGTGGGAGAAGACTCTTGAGAGTCCCTTTGACTGCAAGGAGATCAAACCACTCAATACTAAAGGAAATCAATCCCGAATATTCATTGGAAGGACTGATGCTAAAGCTGAAGCTCCAATACTTTGGTCACCTGATGTGAAGGGCCAGCTCATTAGAAAAGACCCTGTTGCTAGGAAAGATTGAAAGCAGGAGGAGAAGGAGATGACAGAGGATGAGATGGTGGGATGGCATCACTGACTCAATGGACTTGAGTTTGAGCAAGCTCCGAGAGTTGGTGAAGGACAGGAAGCCTGGTGTGCTGCAGTCCGTGGGGGCGCAAAGATTCGGACATGACTTAGCAACTGAACAACAACAACTGGACTGCTACCATTTTGAAACTTGACTGGGGAAGGATCCACTTCTGTATGGTTGTTGCCAAGATTCAGTTCCTCGTGGGCTGCTGCTTTGAGACTCTTGGTTTCTCAATGGCGGTTGGCTAGAGGACACCTGTCCTGATGCCTCTCCATGGGCCCACTCACAATGTGTGCCATTGAAGCCCATCAGAGTGAGCAAGTGAGAAGGTCAGAGAAAGGATACGAGCATTGTAGGTGGATTCTTTACCACTGAACCACCTGAGAAGCCCTCTTAAATTTTATGCTTTGCTGCAAAAGTTCACATGAATTGCGTATTCTAGGCTATAATATAGGGCTTCCCTGGTGGCTCAGCTGGTAAAGAATCTGCCTGAAATGCAGGAGACCTGGGTTTGATCCCTGGGTTGGGAAGAACCCCTGGAGAAGGGAACAGCTACCCATTCCAGTATTCTGGCCTGCAGGATTCCATGGACTGTATATAGTCCATGGGGTTGCAAAGAGTTGGACATGACCGAGCAACTTTCACATACAGACTATAATATAGAGGTTTGTTTGAATAAAAGAGTATAAAAGCTACGTACCATGGAGCACAGTTAATTTTCCAAGGTGAGGCACCATGTGGATTTAGTTTGAAGAGACTTATTAAGAGCTCATAGCACCAATTCCTTTGCCATGGGTCATCTCTGCTGAGTCACGGAGGTCCATGTCCTCCGTGACAGGAAGAAACTAATGACTATCATCTGCTGATAGGAAAAACATGAGAGATTTTGCAATGTCTGTTTATTTTCTGTTTTGTTAGGCATCCAGCCTTTGCTTGCTAATCCTTGTGTGGCCTACGCGCCAGCCATGTTAATACCCACTTGCTCTTGAGCATAGCAGCACTTTCTCACCTTAGATTATGCAGGCTTACAATTCTCTCAGCCTGAACTGTCTTTCCCTGCCTTGTCTCCCTTTGTGATTTCTCCTTACCCTTTTATATTCCTCTCAGGGTCAGGGTTAGTCTTGGAGAAACAGTGACATTTCATCTGAGTTAAAGGCTATATCAGCCCTGCATTTCTGGAGCCATCCTTGTGCTCCTTCATTTGAGTGTTCTGACAAATAAATCTACAGTGTCTATTCATTAATAATATTTGACATTTCCTCTTCTTGATGTGAGCTGCTTAAGGACAGACTCTGACTTGTCTGCTTTACATCTCAGCTGTTGGTATAAAGTATCCATTGTTTGACATATGTTGTTGTTCATTCGCTAAGTTATGCCCAACTCTTTGCAACTCCATGGACTGTGGCATGTCAGGGTCCTCTGTCCTTCAATATCTCCCAGAGTTTGCTCAAATTTATGCCCACTGAGTCAAAAATGCTATCTAACCATCTCATTCTCTACCACCTACTTCAACTTTTGCCTTCAATCTTTCCCAGCGTCAGGGTCTTTTCCAACGGATTGGCTCCTCACATCAGGTGGCCAAAGTATTGGAGCTTCAGCTTCTTCAACAGTCCTTCCAATGAATGTTCAGGGTTGTTTTCTTTAGGATTGACAGGTTTGACCTTCCTGCAGTCCAAGAGACTCTCAAGAGTCTTCTTCAGCACCACAATTTAAAAGCATCAATTCTTCGGTGCTTAGCCTCCTTTATGGAGCAACTCTCACATTGGTACATGACTATTGGAAAAACCAGAGCTTTGGCTATACAGACCTTTTTTTGGCAGAGTGATTTCTCTACTTTTTCATACACTGTCTTGGTTTGTCATAGCTTTTCTTCCAAGGAGCAAGTGTCTTTTAATTTCATAGCTGCAATTGCTGTCAGCAGTGATTTTGGAGCCCAAGAAGATAAAATCTGCCACTGTTTCCACTTTTCCCCCTTCTCTTTGCCATGAAGTGATGGGAGTGGATGCCAGGATCTTAGTTTTTTGAATGTTGAGTTTTAAGCCAGCTTTTTAACTCTCCTCATTTACCTTCATCAGGAGACTCTTTAGTTCCTCTTCACTCTACCGTTAGAGTGGTATCATCTGTATGTCTGAGGTTGTTGATATTTCTCCTGGCAATCTTGATTCCAGCTTGTGATTCATCCAGCTTGGTATTTCACATGATATACTTTGTAAATCAGTTAAATAAGCAAGATGACAGATTACAGCCTTGATGTATTCCTTTCCCAATTTGAACCAGTCAATTGTTCCATGTCTGGTTTTAGCCATTGTTTCTTTTATTTATTTATTTATTTAAATTTTTACTTTATTTTACTTTACAATACTGTATTGGTTTTGCCATACAGTGACATGAATCCACCACAGGTGAACATGTGTTTCTTGATTCGCATACAGTTTTCTCAGGAGGCAGATAAGGTGGTCTGGTACTCCCATCTCTTTAAGAATGTTTGACATATAGTAGATGTTTTTTAAAAATGGCTGTAGACTAACTCAATGGTTCTCAAACTTTTTAGTCTTTTAACGTCTCTTTATACTCTTAAAATTTATTGAGATCTCTGAAGAGCTTTTGTTTATATGGATTATATCTTTTGATGCTTACCAAATTAGAAACTATAACTAAATAATGGTAAGTTGCTTCAGTCGTGTTCAACTTTTTGAGACTCTATAGACTTCAGCCTGCCACCCTCCTTGTCCATGAGATTCTCCAGGCAAGGCTACTGGAGTAGGTTGCCATGCCCTCCTCTAGGGCATCTTCCCAACCCAGGGGATCCAACTTGTGTCTCCTGGCAGCTCCTGCATTGCAGGTGGATTCTTTATGCTGGGCCACTGGGGAAGCCCAGCTAAATAATAAAATCTACTAAAAATTTTATTAATTCACTTAAAAATAGCCACAGACCTATTACATGTTAACTAAATAGCATGTAATTTTCCTGGATCTTGTATTTTAAAAGCCCGGATCTTTGGAGGAACTTCAATATCTTAAAACAGAGATAAAAGATTTGGGAGAAAATATCATGAGTGCAAAGCATCTTTTCTCCTTCAGGAGAAGTTCTTCTCCAGGAACTGTTGGCCTAGGCTAAGGAAATGGAAAGACTGTTGGTGTTTGTGGAGCCTTTGACAAGAGCTAAGCCCAGGGATGGGAAAGAGTGGTTGTACACACCAAAGGCACCAAGCTTCATTCTCTGGGACCATTGAGAACATCCTCCAGACTCACTGAGAGAGAAGGAGAGGGAGGCTGTGCGTGATGTGTCTCAGCAGGTGGCGCCTTAGATAGCCTTCCAGTTTTGTATGCTCCAGTGGGCCTGGGAGCAGGAGGAAGATTCCAGGCACCCAAATGTGTCAAGTAAGTTGTGGCAAGAGCCCCAGACAAGGGGGAAGGTCCTATTCAGTGGGGATCTGTGTTGCTGACAACTGTGACAACCAGCTTGGTCTAGGAAAAAGATCAAAGATGGATATTTTTGTAGATTTTGTGATGGTTAGATGATAGGGATGAGATGAGCCCTCCACAGTTTAGCTCTTTTTAACCTTCTCAGAACTAGGTCACAACCACTGGGAAAAGGGCAGAAGGGATTGGGACAATGGAGGTAAATATCTGCAATTCAGATCTAAACAGAGCTCAAGATAAAAATTAACCTGGGTTATAGAAAGTATAATTATATTTCTCCATTAAATGAATTTCTGGACAGAGATTTGTCTTTGTTACCACCATTTTATTGATGAGGAAGCTGTAACTTTGAGACAGCAAGACACTCACCCAAGGATTAACAGCTGAGTGGGATTAACAGCTGGGATTCAAGCACCAGAGTCATGGTTCCTAAACATGGATTGTTTTTTCTCCCAGAGGACTCAGCTCAAGGCTGGAGGTATTCAGTGTCCAAGGCCACGTGACCATTTGGGGTGGACATAGACTTGGGACCGTATCTGTTGACTTCTCAGCCTGTGCTCTTTTCTGAGACAATGAGACTCTGTATTTTGAAGGAATGTGGTGACTTCCTACAGTGAGTTCTGTTATATGTGAATTTCTGTTGACTTCTCCAAAGGCCATGAGAAAAATCTGTCGATCAGGCCTGGGTTTTTAATCCTTTCTTTGCAGACTACTAATTTTGACATTTTAGGAAAGTGATTTAACCTTTCACCTACTTTTTTTTTTTTTTTCTTCCTGTGAATGGGACTGAAGTATTTTTTTCCCATTGCTTCAATGTGTGCTGTGCATAGTCACTTGCGTTCGAAGATTCAGTATGAAAATGGGAAAAAGAGGAATTTTGTAGAAACTTGACACTGTCTCATCCAGGTGATCAAGGTCACCATCATCAGTGATAAGCCAAGTTGAGAAAGGAACTCTTTCAATGTTTTGCGAGAAAGGCCTTTGACCTCTGTGGTTTTTTTCTGCAAACCCATAACCCCAATTTAGTCATGATAAAAGTACCAGAAAAATCTCAATATTGATCTACAGAATACCAGATTAATTTCAAGGTCACCAAAAACAAGGAAACTATGAGAAACTTTCTCAGCCAAGAGGAGCCTAAGGAGAAATGATGGCTAAAAATAACATCCCTGGATGGGATCCTAGAATTAAAAAAAAAAAAAGGACATTAGGGAAAAATTCAGGAAGTCTGAATAAAGTATGGACTTTAATTAATAACAACATATCCATATTAAGTCATTAACTGTAACAAAGATACCATACTGATGTAAGATGTTGATAATGAGAAATTGGGTGTGGGGCATATGGGAACTCTTTACATGCTCTTTGCAATTTCCTGCAAATCTGAAACTATTCTGAATTTTAAACAGTTTATGTAATAAAGGAAAAAAGAGAGGATATTGGTAAATGAGAAAATAACAATGGCAGTAACAAGGAGGTGTCCTTGAATATGCTTTACTTTATTATAAGGAAACTAATTCTCAAAGTTAATTTTTATTGTGGTTAAAATATCCATAACCAAATTTATGATCTTATCCATTTTTAAGTGTGCATTTGAATAGTATTAAATACATTCAGAATGTCGTGCAACCATCTCCACCATCCATCTCCAGAACTCATCTCCTCTTGTAAAACTGAAACTCTATGCCCATTAAACAGTTACTCTTCATTTCTTCCTCCTTGAGCTCCTGGCAACCACCGTTCTTTCTGACTCTTGATTTTGACTCGTCTCAGTACCTCATTTAAGCATATTCATACTCATATTTGTCTTTTTGTTCTGGCTTATTTCACTTAGTATAACGTCCTCGAAGTTCATCCTTATTGTATCATATGTCAAAATTTCCTTTCTTTTTAAAGGCTGGATAATACTCCGTTGTGTGTATAGTTGACTTACTATATCCACAGGTTTCACATTCATAGATTCAATTAACCATGGATCAAAAATATTCAAGAAAAATTCCAGAAATTTCCAAAGCAAATCTTTAATTGCCACACTCTGACAACTATTTATGTAGCATGTTAGGTATTATAAGTCTTCTTGAGGTGACCTAAAGTATTCAGGAGGATGGGTGCAGGTTATATGCAAATATACTTTTGTATATTCAAACTTACTTGTAATTATTTAGAAACAACATACTAGTGACATACCTGGAGGTCAAGAAACTCCAGTTTCAACAGATGGGGCAGATGGTGTCTATAAAATGCTTTCTGGTAACTCAGGCTTCTTGATTCAGGTTGTCAAATGGCACCTGAGGTTCTTTCCTGAATTCAGTCTATACTCAGTGGGTCCCTGGTGGCTCAGATGGTAAAGAATCTGCCTGCAATGCTAGAGACCTGGGTTGGGAAGATACCTGGGAGAAGGGACTGGCAACCCCCCTGCAGTATTCTTGCCTGGAAAATTCCATGGACAGAGGAGCCTGGCGGGCTATAGTCCATGGGGTCGCAAAGAGTCAGACACAACTGAGTGACTAACACTGGCTCTCAAAGGGAGTTGTATCTGGACTTAGCAGATCATCAGTGCCATAGGAAAACATACAATTTTTTAAAAAATGTATTTTGATTAACTCAACATATCTAAACTTATCATTTCAACATGCAATCAATAGAAAAATATTAATGTGACCCCTTACTTTTTCATATACTAAGTCTGAAATCAGTGTGCATTTTGCACTCACAGTACATCTCAGTTTGCAAAGGCCAAATTTCAAGTGCTCAGTAGCCACATGTGCGGTTCTATACTATTAATATCATTTAGTAAAAGAAAGGGCACCAACACACACAAAATCATAATCTCTGAATTTTTTAAATGAAATTTAAGTGAAGAAAGAATGAATTTAGCTGCCCTTGTTTGCCTTTGCCTTCATTGTGAATGTCTTGGCAAACCTTGCCAGTTCATAGATGCTGTTTCCCAATTAGACACTTGAGGTGGGTTGAGTTGCACGGTGGTGTCTGGGACAGCCATGCTCCAACCTGTGTTGACTCTTCTCTTCGTTGAGCAGATATCCTTGAGAATCTACATACTAAGCCCTGCTAGATGCGTAACAAATGGTGACAGTCAAAGCCAGCTGGGTTCCCTGTGGCTCTAGTCTACACAATTGACAGGTTAATTACAAAGGAGCTGAGTGCTTGGTGGTGTGAGCTAAGGGTGGGACAGGTGCAGGCAATGAGGGAGTGTGCTGTCTGTAGTGATAGTGAAGTCGCTCAGTCGTGTCCGACTCTTTGCGACCCCATGGACTGTAGCCTACCAGGCTCCTCTGTCCGTGGGATTTTCCAGGCAATAGTACTGGAGTGGATTGCCATTTAGAACAGTAATAAAACAGATGGAAAGTTGGTCTGTTTTTTTTGTTTTGTTTTGTTTTTGGCTGTATAGCATGTGGAATCTTAGTTCCCTGACCAGGGATCGAACTCGTGACTCCTGCCATGGAAACACAGTGTCTTAAGCCCTGGAGTTCCAGGGAAGTCCCCATGGTCTTCTTTTTATTATCACCATGAGCCTGCAATTCTAAACCATGTCAGTGATGAAACATTCCTCACTGGAAGGCTTTTAAGTACCCAGATTCCCATGTCCCCATCTGATCCATTAAATCAGGATCCCCAGGTGGGTGGCTCACGCCTTTGAAAGTTTAAGGAGCTCCCCAGATGCTGCGAAGTGAATTGCTGCTGTTGTTGTTTGGTCACTAAGTTGTGTCTGACTCTTTTGCTACCCCGTGGATTGCAGCCTGCCAGTCTTCTCTGTCCATGGGATTTCCCAGGCAAGAATGCTGGAGTTGGTTGCCATTTCCTTTTCCAGGAGATCTTCCTGACCCGAGGATCAAACCCACCTCTTCTGCACTGGCAGGCAGGTTCTTTATGCCCGAGTCACCAGGGAGCCCATATGGAGTGAATTATGTACCCCCAACAATCCATGTGTTGAAACCTTCCTCTGCCCCCCAGTGTGATAGTATATGGAGATGGGGCCACTGGATGGGAATGAGGTTTAGATGCGGGCATGAGGGTGAGGTCCTCATGATGGGATTAGTGCCCTTGTAAGATGGGACACCACAGAGCTTGCAAGATAACGACCCTCCAAGACCTAAATGGAGAAGCTGCAGAATGAAACCCATCTTGCTGGCACCTTGACCTTGGACTTCCCAGCCTCCAGAATTGTGAAGAAATAAATATCTGTTGTTTGAGCCCATCAGTCTATGGTATTTTGTTGTGACGGCCTGAGGTGATGAAGATAGCAGGTCTAGACCAGGAATAATAGGTAGGGTTCTTCTGCCATGCTGGCCGGGAAGAACTTTGAGCACTCAAAGGAAGTAAGCTCTGTCTCATTTAATAGTGATGTTTACCAAGGATGGCAAGGTGGTGGCATGGAGTGAGGGGACTGGGGAAAGTTTTTTCACTACAAGTGCCATGTATTTTGTTGTTGTTTTCCAGTCACTAAGTCATGTCTCTTTGTAACCCCATGGACTATAGCATGCCAGGCCTCCCTGTCCTTCACCATCTCCGAGAATTTGCTCAAGTTCATGTCCATTGAATCGGTGATGCCATCCAACCATCTCATCCTCTGTTGCCCTCTTCTCCATGTATTTGCCATCCTCTAATTCTTTAAAGCTGTAACAGCATCTGTTATTTCCTTGAGTCCTCTTTTTTTCATTCTTGACATTGTAGTCTTGACAACAATGTTAGCAAACCCTCAAAGAACTTGACATCCTTCCCCTTGACTCACTTACACTCCTTGGATTTCAAAAAAAGATGCTGAAGAGCCAAGAGTCCTTATCTACATTTGCCCTTTTGGTTTATCTTGATTTATTTTCCTTTTTCTTCTCTTCAGAGTTCTGGAACAAGCTTGGGAGTGATTCATTAGTAAAACAAAAAAATCTCTGGCATTAGAATTAAAAGAAGACAATTAAAGTGTAATATCATCGAATTCCTTATCTTTTTCATTCATTCAGCTGTTATTTTTGAGCATCTTCTAGGAGTGGGTCTCCATGCTACTATGCCCAAGGGACGCTTCAAGTTAAACAGGAGAGCTAGATTTCATACCAAGTAATTATATTATGTTAGGGTCATAATGGGAGGTCCAAGGGAGCACGAAAGAAAGCCCATTTCTGTCTCGAAGGAGGTGGTTGAGGGTTTTCTAGAGTGCTAATCATCCTTCTTCCCCCGTGGATTCAGCAATTCATTGAACAAATAAATAATGAACTCCTTCTATGCACCAAGCTCTGCTCTCGGCATTTGGGAAACGTCAGTGAACAAAACAAAGATTCCTGATCTTATCAAGCTTATGTTGTAACAGAAGGATCGAATAGATAGATGTATCAGATAGGCCACTGACATTTCAGATTTAGTAGCTGGTAAAACACTATGGGAAATTGTGCTTTGGGCTTATGTCTGGGGTCAGTTGCTCCTCGTTTCTGCCTAAGTTCCCTTCCTTGCCACCATCTTCAGGGGAGACTAAACCTGCCTCATCCTGCACAGCCTCGGTTACAACCCTAAGAAAGGAGGCCGTGGCCCTGAGCATATGTGCTTTTTGCAGGGATGGAGGAAGATCAGGTTAGCCTGAAAGAGAGGATTTTTCCTCATCTCAGCATTCAGATGAGCTACTCCTCACTAGGAGAGAGTGTAGGGCTTGGGAATGGGGGTGTGGGATGGAGAGATCAGATATTCCTGATTTAGGAAGGAATGAAAGAGGGAAGAGTGCTCTTTTACTTTAGATCTGGAAAAAGTACAGGGGTAAGGAATTTGATGATAAGGAATTGTTCACCAGGAAAATAGGAAAGAGGGGATTTTAGTTCAAGAAATGAATGTCATATGCTAAACATAGGCTCTGTCAATGAAGTCCCTGTAATGCTGGTGTTTTTGCCTCCATGGTGTGGGTGGGGAACCTCCTCCGGGTATCTCTTGTGCTCTCGGGCCCACTGTTTATTCCAGCCATTGCTGCAGTGACCAGCGTGACATAAGGTGTCACCTACCTGACCACATCTCATCCAGGCTGCATTGCACTTCTCTCACTTTCTACTATTGAGGAGGAAAAATTATTCCACTGCACCCTTATGAAAGGTGTCTGGGGGCCTGCAAATTAAAGCAACAAAGGCAGATTAATAAGAGGCCAAGTTTATTGGCCTGTGGAAGCTAACAAAAGAAGTAGTCGCTTGTTAAATGTTTAAAATTCGAGGCTTATGTACCTAACTTGGTAGGGGAGAGGGCGGGAGGAGAAAAGGGAAGAGCAAATAGACTTCTTTAGGAAAGACACATGTGTTTTTAAGAGAAATGAATGGACATAGGAAAGTTTGTGACAATGTTTGTTTATGCAGGTGTGGGTGGTCTTTTCATCTTTTTTTATGGCCATGAAACTCCCCAGAGAGGGAATTTATGGCAGCCTCAGTACTCAGAAATTGTGGACTGAAGTCACATGAGGGAAACTTTGAGAAAGCTTCTTCCTGCATTTGTTGACTCTCAGTTGCCTTTAACTCAAAATAATCCTTCCAGCAGAGTGGCCTATTTTAGGGTGGCAGATTCTAATCTCCTCCACTGTCTCAGGACCCTCTGACAGCGGCACGGGAAGTCTGCACATGGGAAGTCAGAAACCATGCGGCACTCACGCGTGCGTGATCTGGGTGTGAATGGTGGAGCCCGTCGAGGACTGGCTCCTCTTCTGTCCCGTGGGCATTCCGTACAGCCCTCAGAAGTTCCCCCTACCACTGGGCCTGCTTGCTCACAGTGCTGGCTAACTCTAGGAGACCCCCTTGGAATGGCTTTATTTCTTTTCCTGTTGAACTTATGTTACTTCCCACTCTTTTTCTTAGGTTGTTTCTCAAAAACCCTTGCATAAAAGCGCTCGGCCAGGCTCTGCTTTCTGGGGGAACCCAATCTAAGATAGAAAGTGCAGTTCAAAAAGGGTAGTGATGTTGCCAAGATGTCGCAAATAATATGTGGTAGAGAAGGAATTCAAACCTAGGCTTCACTAAAAAGCAAGTCCTTTTTTCCTCCAGCTCTGCATGTTTTCAGGTGTTAAACTATACTTGCATTCACTGCTCGAATCTCCTGGGCTAACAGCTAAAATAAAGTAGGAATGAAAGAGAATGACATTTTGTAAGGTTAGAAGCTATGAAATTTACATCTGGTTTCTTTGCAATTTCAAGAGAGTCTTTGCCACCAACGGTTACATTTGGAAAGTTTTTCAAAATACTGGTTTTGGAATGGTTTTCTTAAAATTATTTGATTTGAAATCTATTTCATGTGGTTTTCATAACATGTAAGTGGTTTTCTAAGACAGTGCAAGCCTGTTTGGTTTCAAACTATTTCTTGAAACCAGATCACTAAGGCAAAATATTTTTGTAACATTTTAATACTATTTAGAAATTAAAGAATTTTTAATCCAAACAATTTAAAACTCTTTAGAAACCTATTTATCTGAGTACCAAGATTTCTGGATAAGTTTCACACTGTTTAATGTCAAAACATTTAGTCAGAATAGTCTGGATCCAAGACAGATTTCGAAGCTGTATACTTCCTTTTTTTTTTTTTTTTTTTGTATACTTTCAAAATGGCTCATCTAGATAACATCCAACAATATATGGACCATTTGATTGTCTCAAAACATTGGTTTCCCATCATATAAATATGAGCCCCAGCAAAAACTTCACAGTATTGCAAAATCAGCTACATATTTTTTAATTAAAACATCTGTGCCATGCAGAAATGGATTGAAATGTTTTCTTTATCAGTAGTATGGAAACTTTTTTCACCAAACTTTCAGCCCTGCCCCCTCTTTCCTTCCCAGAGGGTTATGACCGTGGATTGCGCATCACTGAGTGGAACCAGCACTTTGTGGATTCACCTGGTGCTTGCTGTTTTACTAGTATTGTCCCTTATAATTCTCACAACAATGCTCTGAGGCATGTATTATTATTATGACACTCAGGATCAAGAAAGGTTTTAAATAATTTGCCTAAAGTCTTAAAGTTACCGAGGGCAGAACAAGTTTTAGGCCTCATCAGTTTGGCTCCATGTCTCGAGTTCTTAACCATGGTGCTTTCTGCCTCATGCCCAGTATTCATAACTTTAACTTACTGAACCAGTTTATCTTCCCTGTATATTTCCCCTCTTTCTAGTCTCTGTTCCGGTAGATTACAACCAAAGAATTCCCATGTCCCTGCAATCAGTTGCCAGATATATTATGAGTAATTTATCATCCATAACAAATGCTGATATTAGTGAATCAATTTACAGTGAGACACTACAATGGATTTGGGAGAATCTATAAAATAATATTGCTCCCATGCATTTCTATTCATATATGATTCTTGAGTAGGGATAAAGGGGAAAAGGTAGTATTAGAGAAAGAAATGCCATAATCCAGATGAAAATAGCATCTTCTGGGATGAAAGTGGTCACTGGACAAGAACTGAGCACTCCCTTTACCGGTGGTGGCCTTCCCAGGTGGCCTAGTGGGAAAGAATCTGCCTGCCAACGCAGGAGATACAAGAGACATGGGTTTGAGCCCTGGTCCCTGGGTTGGGAAGATTCCCTGGAGGAGGGCATGGCAACCCACTCCAGTATTCTTGCCTGGAGAATCCCATGGACAGGGGAGCCTGGTTGGCTATAGTCCGTGGGCTCGCAAAGAGTCAGACAATACTGAGCACACACACACATGCACACACAAACACACCCCTCTACATTTAGACTGCAGCCAACAGGAAGTCATTTAGAGGCTACCTGAGGGACAAATGTGGGAGAGTGAGAGTTAGGAGTTGGGGGAAAGGAAGGGACACCTCTGCATAATAGCAGAAAGAGTACCTTCTTTCTGAGAGAGATTGCTTTGTACATAGAAGGTTATGGGGAAAAATAAAATATTCTTCCTGCTCCTGGTAGGATGACTGCATTGACTTTGAAATTGCTGTTTGTTTTTGGCAATGTGAGTAGCTGTGTTTGATGTCAACAGCTAAGAGCTAGATGGTAAGGAGAATTATGAGGTATATTTCTCACTTATGTTTGTAGACAAATGTCAGAAGATAGCAAAGACATTCTGGAATAATCTGTGGGCCGTAGGGTGGCAGAGGGCAGGGGTGGGTCTCACTGGAGCTCCCCCAAGCTCCCACCCACCCTAAATGAGCTCACTTTGGGGATGTTGACTGCTGGCCAATGGATGCTCCGGAACAAGGATCCTGGAACAAGACCAGTTTCTTTGGACGAGGGTAGGGTCATGCCAGGAAAAGGTGATGGCACCCCACTCCAGTACTCTTGCCTGGAAAATCCCAATGGAGGGAGGAGCCTGGTACACTGCAGTCCATGGGGTCTTGAAGAGTCGGACACGACTGAGAGACTTCACTTTCACTTTTCACTTTCATGCACTGGAGAAGGAAATGGCAACCCACTCCAGTGTTCTTGCCTGGAGAATCCCAGGAACGAGGGAGCCTGGTGGGCTGCTGTCTATGGGGTCGCACAGAGTCGGACACGACTGAAGCGACTTAGCAGCAGCAGGGTCATGCCAAAGGTTGTTGGAAAAATTTATGGGAGAGACTAGCAGGAAGTGCTTTGATAGACCCGAAGACCAGAAAGCAAGCCTGGGAATGGTGGTGTGCTCACGGGCCACGCCCTGAAAGCCTTAGAGACAGGCCATTTCAGGAAATGATTTTGTTTTCTCTTGAATCCATTACATCTGGTCCTTGTAGATCAGAAAAAAATGCCCTGGCTCCCAAATCGGGCCTTAATTAAAATGATTTGTCATGGATAGATACGTCTTAACTGCTGGTTAGGGCTTATCAACCAGAGTAAGCCATTTTGCCTCTGACTTGGTTTAAACCTGTTCAAGTAAGTGAAGAATGAAGACAATTATACAAATAATTTAGTCTTCAAATATAGTTTTCCCTGAAAAATTCACCTAATTAAAGCAAAGGTTTTTGGTTTTTTTTTAACTTGAATTTTCCTCACATTGCTTTTGGGTTATGTTAATAAAACTCCTGTCTGTAGGAGGAAGTACTGCTGGGGGGAGGAGCAGTGGGAACGGGTGATCAAGATTCCTGGGCAGCAGGAAACATTACAATTTAACAAATACAATGACTGGCTGCAAGTCTGCATTCCAGGGCACGAGCTGATTGCCTTTGTTTTTATTTTCACTATATTGATAATTAATTTCACCTTAGAAGCAGGCAATTCTTTTGTGAAGGAAATCAGCTTGATAAGCATTGGTGGACTTTTTGAATTGAGAAGGGTAACACCCCCCCACAACTTGCCTATGGCTGAATTTGCATGGGCAGCTGAAAATTGTTCTGGAGATAAAATCATCAGAGTTAGAGTTTGGGAAGTTGATAACTGGAGCAGAGTGGAGAAGATCTCCTGGGAGAGGAAGACCCAAGGGTAGAGACAGGAATCCATCCTAGAGGAATTCCCTGCCACAGAGAATGGCCAATTTTAGGGGAGAAATACCCAGTATTAACTTTTGACAATGTGTGATTGTATGTATAATATTTTTACCTACGAAAGGGAACAAAGTCAAACAATATGAAAGGGTCTAGGATAAGTCTTCAAACGTTGATTTGGGCCCAATACTTCTTAGCAGCATGGTCTTGGGCAGGTGAGTTTCTTAACCTTTCTGTACTTCCATTTCCCTAACTACAGATGTAGGCCAGTGATGGTGCTCACTTGACAGAGCTGTTGAGAAAAGAAACTGAGGTCACATCTGTGAATGGTTAAGAATTTTATTTGACCTTTAATAAGCACTTTTTTCCCTCCAGTAGTCATGTATGGATGTGAGAGTTGGACTATAAAGAAAGCTGAGCGCCAAAGAATTGATGCTTTTGAACTGTGGTGTTGGAGAAGACTCTTGAGAGTCCTTTGGACTGCAAGGAGATCCAACCAGCCTATCCTAAAGGAAATCATTCCTGAATATTCATTGGAAGGACTGATGCTGAAGCTGATTTTCCAATACTTTGGCTACCTGATGTGAAAAACTGACTCATTTGAAAAGACCCTGATGCTGGGAAAGATTGAAGGCGGGAGGAGAAGAGGACGATGGAGGATGAGATGGTTGACTGGCATCACCGACTCAATGGACATGGGTTTGAGCAAACTCCAGGAGTTGGTAATGGACAGGGAGGCATGGTGTGCTGCAGTCTATGGGGTCACAAAGAGTTGGACATGACTGAGCGACTGAACTGAACTGAACTGAAACACTTTATAAGCATCCTGTTGGTACTCTCCTGATGGTCCAGTGGTTAAGAACCCACCTTAGAGTTCAGGGGACACCGTGGACACAGGTTCAGTCTCTGGTTAGGGAATTAAGATCCCACATGCTATGGTGCTGACACAACCAGAGATGCACTATATGTACATATATATAGCGTGTGTGTGTGTGTGTGTGCATGCACGCTCAGTCATGTCCAACTCTTTGTGACCCCATGGACAGTAGCCCACCAGACTCCGCTGTCCATGGGATTTTCCAGGCAAGAAGACTGGAGTGACTTGCCACTTCCTACTGCAGGGCATCTTCCCAACCCAGGGATCGAACCCGCGTCTCTTGCATCTCCCGCACTGGCAAGCAGATTCTTTACCACTAGCACCACCTGGGAAGACCGGACTTACAGTTACTAAACGCTTCAAAGACACGCTCTCAACTCCACATTTTCTACCAGCTACTGCTCCGCTTCTTTGATTCCTTTGCAGCAACATTTGTTTGAGCGTTAGTTATCTTCTGTCTCGAATTCCTTTCCTCACACTGTCTCTTGAACCAATGTTTCTCAAGTTTTCTTTTTCCATTTTTGTGTCCCTAAGGAAACTTTCTTGCTTTTTTTTGTTTTTAATTGCCTTCTCCTACCAGTGACATCTGAAAAATCCCATGGACAGAGGAGCCTGGAGGGCTACAGCCCAAAGAGTTAGACACAACTTAATGGATAAGCAGCCACGACATTTAATAGTGCAGATGTTCTATAGAGTTGCTTGTGTACTATATGTTTATCTAGATTTTATACACAAAACTTTTAAACAAAAATATTTGTCATCCCCCAAGGATTCATTTCCCCTCCCTTGAGAGAGCTGTCATCCCCACTGAAAACACGTGTCTTGAATCTACCCCAGGCTTTCTTCTCCCCCACTACGCAATAGTTCCTGTTCAAGGTCAGGTTACTGACCTCCATGTTGCTGAAGTGTGTTAGTCGCTCAGTGGTGACCAACTCTTTGCGACCCCATAGACTGTATCCCGCCAGGCTCCTCCGTCCATGGGATTCTCCAGGCAAGAATACTGGAGAGGGTTGCCATGTCCTTCTCCAGGGGATCTTCCTGACCCAGGGATCGAACCCAGGTCTTGTTGCTGGCCAAAATCTTGACCTTCTCTCCCCACCGCAGCTGAAAGAAAAATACAGAGACACAGTTTGGAGAAAGTAGAAATGTGGCTTTTATTCTCAGCCAGCAGAGAGGGGAAGCCAGTAGGCTCCTGCCTCAAGAACTGTGTCCCCTCCATGAGGAGTCTAGAGGCTTCTATAGGGCAAGGGCTTGCAGTCAGGTGATGAGGAACAAAGGTGATAGGATCTTGATTGCCTCCTCTTGCAGGGTTTCAAAGACAATCATAAACGGGCATCAGTAACCCAGTAATTGAGTCTGGCAGTTCTGTGTTTCTGTGGCCTCCTTTCCCATATGTAACTACAAGGGGAAGGGTGTTGTAAGGGTAAACACCAGATAGGGGGTGTATTTAGCAAAGAGTCAAAGGAAAAAAATGTGAATTGTAGCTCCTGCAGAGTTAGTGGGTACAGAAGCAAACTTAGTTACAGACATGTAGAGTTAGGAGCAGTTAAAGTAAAACAACTAGGAATGTTCAGGCCCTGCTCACTGTTCTCTTTATCTTCTTTGTTCTCAGGAAAAGGGAAGAGAAAAACTCATTCCTCTTTTTTCCTTTTCACTGCAACAGTCTCCTGCATTGCAGACAGAATCTTTACTGTCTGAGCCACCAGGGAAGTCCCCGTGTTGCTAATCTGTGGTCAATTCTCAGTCCTTATCTTACTCGACTTCCCACCAGCATTTGCCGTGGTTGATCACCCCCTCTTCCTTGATATACTTTCTTCTTCACTGGCTTTCTGGCGCATCCCACTCTCTTGGTTTTTCTCCTAGTCACGGTTGCTCCTTCTCAGTTCCTTGCTGGTTTCTCTCTTCTTGCCTTCCTCTTAATACTGGAGGACCCCAGGGCTTAGTCCTTGATCCTCTTTCTCAACTATACTCACTCCTGTGTGATCTCATCAAACATCCTGTCTTTAAGTTCATGTATGTACTCATGATTCTTTACTTTGTGTCTCCACCAAACGTCTCTCCAGGACTCCAGGCTCATGTAATAACTGCTTACTTGGTCCCTCTACTCTGGTGTTTGATGGACCTCCCCCTACTAATATACCCAAGATTTAACTTTTGAAATTCTTTCTCCAAACTGCTCTATACAAGATCTTCTCTATTTTCCTCACACTCCACCAATCCATTAGAAAATTCTGATACCACAATAAATCCAGAATGCTCCTTGGTATTTACCCAAATGAACTGAAATAAACCCACATCCACACAAAAATCAGCGTGGGAGTGCTTACAGCAGCTTTATTTGTAACTGCCAAAACTTGGAAGCAACCAAGATGTCCTTCAGAAGGTGAATGGATAAGTAAACTATGGTACATCCAGACAATGGAACATTATTTAGCACTAAAAATAAATGAGCTATTAAACCATAAAAAGTTATGGAGGAAGCATAAAAGGATATTACTTATGTGAGAGAAGCCCGTCTGAAAAGGCTACAGACTGTGATCCCCACTGTCCTTTGTGCTATTTTTGTGGGCTTTTCCCCTTCTTTGTCTTTTAGCCACCACCATTCTGGACTCCTTTTTCCTATTCTAACTACCTAACACTAAGTGAGAGAACCCAATCTAAATACAGTGATTCCCACTGTACGACATTCAGGGAAAGGGAAAGCTATGGAGACAGTGAAAACATCACTGCTTGCCAGGGGTTGGGGAAAGAGAGGGATGGATTGGCAGAGCACAGAGGATTTTTAGGGCTGTGTCAAGGATGACACTACAATGGTAGGTGTATGTCATTACATATTTGTCAAAACCCATGAAACGTACAATACCCAGAGTAAACTCTAATGTAAACTATGGACTTTGGGTGATAATGACTGATGTTGAAGCTGAAACTCCAATACTTTGGCCACCTGATGTGAAGAATTGTCCACCTGATGTGAAGAACTGACTCTTTGGAAAAGACCCTGATGCTGGGAAAGATTGAAGGCAGGAGAAAAAGGGGACAACAGAGGGTGAGATGGTTGGATGGCATCACCAACTCAGTGGATATGAGTTTGAGTAAATTTCTGGGAGTTGGTGATGAACAAGGAGGCCTGGCATGCTGCAGTCGATGGGGTCGCAAAGTCAGACATGACTGAGTGACTGAACTGAACTGAGGCATCAGTGCGAGCTCATGGTTATAACAAACTGTACCCATGGGGTGCAGGACATTGACAGAGAGAGAGGCTATCCATGTTGGGAAGGGGGCAGGGAATAAATGGGAATTCTCTGTGTTTTCTGCTTAATTTTGCTGTGAACCTAAAACTGTTCTAAAAAGTCTATTAAAAAATTGAGAATCTGCTACCAGTTTGGTGAGAGCCACCATCTTACGCTGTCTCCTGAATGACAATAATCGCCTTCCAACTGGGCTCCGGGAAGGCCTTGTCTCACTAGAGTCTGTGCTTTGCCTAGCGGCCTGAGGGTTCTTGCTAGAACACAGGTCAGATCATGTTACTCTTTTGCTCAGCACCTTCCAATGGCTGCCATCTGACTCAGAGAAAAACCCGAACTCCTGATGGTGGCTTTCTAGGCCTCCCTTTCCCACCCACTTTCTTCTCCTCTCTCTCTTGTTCACTGTGCTCCAGTCACACTGGCTTCCATGCTGTTTCTCAGACACACCAGGCTCCTGCCTCGCAGCCTCTGTACCAGCTGTTCCCCTGAAGGCCTCTTTTTCCGGTATCCTCAGGACTCCCTCCCTCACTCTGCAAGCCTCTGCTCAAACGTTGCCTTTTCAATGGGACTTTACTGTCTGCTTATTTACAGCTGTAGTGTTTCCACCCCCTGCATTCTGACCTCTTTTACCAGCTCTGTTTTTTTCATAGCACATCATTATTTAGTATACTGTATTGTTTACTTTTTAATTTGCTGTGTGGGCAAAGAATGTCACCTGCCATTTCAGTTAACAAAAGATGTGGCCATCAGCCACTGTAGCCCCTCTCCCCTCCCAAGTATGTACCCTGATGGGATTCAGGATGGAGAAAAAAAAAAGGATACTGGCCCTAGATAGCTAAGGTGCATATCAAAGGAATAATTTCAGTAAGCCCAGACTCTCTTGCATTTTCCTCTACTTGGAAAAGCAGTAAATTCATTCATTTGAGATGTCTGACTTTTTCTTTAATTAGCAGTAATCTTTTGATGTTTGACTTCCTGATTTGTTTTGTTTGCAGAAACTTCAGTATATCTTGGCTTCTTCCTTAACTCCTTGGAACAGTCCCTCTGAGCTATTTGAGAAGCTGTAACCCTGGGCTTCCCTGGTGGCTCAGAGATTAAAGCGTCTGCCTCCAATGTGGGAGACCCGGGTTCGATCCCTGGGTAGGGAAGATCCCCTGGAGAAGGAAATGGCAACCTCCAGTTGCCATTGCCTGGAGTATTCCCATGAACGGAGAAGCCTGGTAGGCTACAGTCCACGGGGTTGCAGAGAGTCAGACGTGACTAAGCCACTTCACTTCACTTCAATCCTTGCGTAGGTTTTCTCAGGTGGTGCTAGTGGTAAAGAACTCACCTGCCATTGTAGGAGACGTTAAGAGATGTGAGTTCTATCCCTGGGTCAGGAAGATCCCCTGGAGGAGGGTGCAACAACCCACTCCAGTATTCTTGCCTGGAGAATCCCATGGACAGAGGAGCCTGGTGGGCTACAGTCCGTAGGGTCTCAGAGTCGGGCACGACTGAGCGGCTTAGCGCTCACTCACTCATCCCTTGCTTAAGTCCTCAGTAAGTCTGCTGGTTAAAACATAATTCTCAACTTTTAGGCTGTGCGTCTGTTTTTCAGTGGACCGTTTTTTATTTGGTCACTCACTGACAAAATAAAAGGCCCATGAAGACAGTTAAAGTCTGTCTGTTCTGTTTGCTTCTGAATCCCAAGTCCCTAGAACAGTGTGCACAGGTATGGTCAGTTGTATCTAACTCTTTGCTACCCCATGAACTGGCTCCTCTGTCCATGAGATTCTCCAGGCAACAATACTGGAGTGGATTGCCATTTCCTCCTCTAGAGGATCTTCCCGACCCAGAGATCGAACCCACATCTCCTGCCTCTCCTGCATTGGCAGGTGGATTCTTTACCACTGGGCCACCTGGGAATCTCCTCCCTAGAACAGTGCACAGCACATATGAGGTGCTCAGTCAGAAGCTGCTGAATAAATGAGAGTCTCCCTACTGCCTCTGACTCCAGTCCTTCTACAGTATATGCTTCCAGGGATGGTCTAGGCAATAGAAGCAAATAATTATATTGGGTTGACCAAAAAGTTTGTCTGGGCTTTTGCATAACATCTTATGGAAAACTTAAATGAACATTTTGGCCAGCCCAAGAAATTAAGGCAGTTCTTGTATTTTACTATGCTGTAATTCTGTTGCTTATACACTTCAGTAAAAGGCTGCTACATACAATTTTAACAGTACTTGGAAGGACTGAAGTAATGGGGTGTTCAGTGAAGAGCAGGCAGGATGGAGAGAAGACAAGAGAAAAAGGATGTCAGTCAGGGAATGCAGAGAAATAATTCCACAGAAACACCAACTCAGTAAGAATGACCAGAGGAAACATCTGGTCCCAAAGAATCCTTGGAGTCATTAGAATAGTAGTGTATATTGTTATTGCCTGTTCATATACTATGCTAGTTGAGTGAAAACTGAAAGGGCCCCCATCCCACTAAGGCTGGAAGCCTTGCTGATATCTAGACAGCAGTTGTCTTGATGAAAAGTTGAAGAATTGCTCTGATTCTTCATTTTGTTTGGCTGATGTAAGTATAACCAGGGATACGCTCCTTAATAACTGTTCTCCAGGCTTCAATTTTCTTCTCTTTTTCTATCGCTTTTATGAGATGATCTCAGTTCTGGTGTGCTTAGTTGCTCAGTCATCTCAGACTCTTTGCAACCCCATGAACTGTAGCCCTCCAGGCTCCTCTGTCCATGGGATTTCCCAGGCAAGAATACTGGAGTGGGTTGCCATTTCCTATTCCAGGGGATCTTTCCAACCCAGGGATCAAACCCGCATCTCTTGTGTCTCCTGCATTGGCAGGCGAATTCTCACTTCTGGTAGCTGGGACCAAAGGTGTAGGGGGAAGAAAATGGGTCATTGTGGGACTGAGTGAAATTCTGCAGGGTGCAATCCTTCTGATCCAGGGACCACCTCCACTCCTTCCTGATGCAGTGACTGAAAACTCTAGGACTCAGACTCCAAGGCAGCGCCGAAGGCAGCGCCGGCCTTCTCAGTTGATTTTACATCAGTGCAAGTATGTTTCCTTCTGGCTGAAATGCCTCAGATTGCAGGTCTGGAACATGTATTAGTGGAGTAATGTCTGGGGAGAAAAAGACGATAACACGGAAACACTGACTGCTATGGCAACAGTTGGAATAATAAACAACACTTTTTTCCCCTAGGAAAATCATAGAGTTTGGCCTTGTGGCAACTTTAGGAAGGGAAATAAGTTATACCCAAGTTAGATCTTGTGTTTGGCTAGATTTTTTCCCCCCGGGTTGAAGACGTTTGCTAAGTGCTTTATTGGGCAAATGGAGGATGTTATACGTCATTCAAAACTCATATGTCTTTCTAGAAAATTTTTTAAACAAAAGAAACTCAGAATGTATGAATTGAAAAGTCAAAATTTCCCCTCCCCCTTCTCATTCTTCCTCTTTTGGGGTAACCACTGCACTAGGGATTGTTGTAAAATTTCTCTATGTATACAAGTATATTACTAACTGGTTTAGGTTTTTTGGTTTGTTTGTTAATAATTAAGTGGGTGAAACTTGGTAGGGTGCAGTCAGCAATTAGTATAATTCCCCCCTCCCATTTCTTGCTTTGAACAAACTCAAATGATTTCCCTTCTCAGCATCTCAGATGGTCTCATAGATTTCTGACAACTGGCAAGTATTCAACAGTCCAGGCCAGTATAAATTGAAACTTTATAATCTTTCATCGAATTCAGTTTCTTTCCCCACCACCCTCCCAGGATGCCTGGCCCCAGCTCAGTGCTGACCTGTTGTGGGAGGAAGAGTGGCTGTGATGTGATCCTGTCTTTGACCCTTCCTGCATCGCCACGTCCTTTGTGGCCTTTGTCTCCTGCAGTATGGGGAAGAGGGAATTAGAAAAAAAAAAGAGAGAGGGGGGTCTTATTTGACTGGCACTGTTGTAACCTGTGTGGTTGATGCCCAAATGTCAGCTCTTCAGAGACCCCAGGCCCTTTACTCTATAGAGAAATCAATCTCTTTTATACCATTTAATGAGTTATAGCTCCCTAAACTTGCACCATAATAATTCATGCTTTCAAACTGTGGTGTTGGAGAAGACTCTTGAAAGTCCCTTGGGCTGCAAGGAAATCAAACCACTGAATCCTAAAGGAAATAAACCCTGAATATTCATTGGCAGGACCGATGCTGAAGCTGAAGCTCCAATACTTTGGCCACCTGATGCGAAGAGCTGGCTCATCAGAAAGACCCTGATGCTGGGAAAGATTGAAAGCAGGAGGAGAAGGGGACGACAGAGGATGAGATGATCGGATGGCATCACTAACTCAATGGACATGAGTTTGAGCAAGCTCCAGGAGGTGGTGAAGGAGAGGGAAGCCTGGCGTGCTGCAGAGCATGGGGTTCCAAAGAGTCAGACATGGCTGAACGACTGAACGACAACAATGAAAACTTGCGCCCTATCTTGTGTGCCTTCCTTCTCCAGTCATTATGAAAGTATATTTGTCCAGGTAGGATGATAGACCATGTTTTCTTTCTTTTTATTTAGCTTGATTCATGCTTTAAAAATATTTAGACATAGGATATGTGGGCCTCTCTTTGTACTCTTGGTCTGGGACCTGGAAATATTAGGGGATGTCATGGTTCAGCCCATAGGAAACTCATGCCTCCATGACATGCTCAACCTTGGGAGTTCAGATGGGTTCTGCTGACGCCTTCCCTCCTCTCTCCAGCCTCACAGCGAGCCTCAGCCAGCCTCCCATCTCTCCGCCTCTTCAGGCTAGTGTCTCTCTCCCTGTCCATACCCCCAAACTCTGAGCGCTGCCTTTCAGATTCTTCCAGAACCCTTTCACCCTCTGTTTTAGGTAGCAATACCTAGTGGTGAGCTTGTGTACAGACAGTGTACATTAGGCTGAAGGATGAGAGGTAGCTGCTTCTCCTGGCAGACAGACGCACCTACACTCCATGAGTGGTTCTCCCAGGGAGCATCTCCCTCAGTCTGAAGGGGAAAGGAGGAAAAACACGACTTTGCTCTCTACTCCCATGGATTCTCTTCCGAAGATATTCTCTGCTGAATCTCAGCCTTTTCGTATATGACCTGGAGGTGGATGAACAAGATGCATAGGGAAGGGCACCTCCTGGACGCCCTGTGTGGATGTGTCTAAAACTTCTCTTAGAACGTGTGTGTCTTCATCACTTAAGCCTAAACCTTGGACTTTAGCGGAATACAGAGACAGTGGGAAAAGCCCTACCGGGTAATCTTTTACATACGCACATCTACTCATTTGTTAATTATTTATTGAGCCCTAAACTTGCCTTTTTCATTTGGATGGCCATTTATACATTCTTTTAACAGCTACATAAGATTTCATGTGGTACATATGTCTGTACCATAATTTATTTAACCATTCTCATATTGACAGTTATTTAGGCAGGTTTTTATATATAGCAAGAAAAACTGCAATGAATAATCCTTTATTATATATCCTGTGCCCTTTTATAAATATTCTTAGAAGTGTGATTGCTAATCTACAGGGTCCACACATTTTACATTTGGTAGGAAGCACATTTTGTTTAATTGGTGGAGTCAAATTATCCTTCAAAAAGCTTCAGCAATTTACACCCTTACTAAAGTATCTTTCCCTAAACCCTTGCCTACACTGAATAGTGTCACTCTAATCTAACCAGTGACAACTTCTATCTCTTTGCTATTTTAATTTGGTTTTCCCAAATCACTAATGAAGATGAATACCTTGTATATACTTACTAGCCATTTGTAATTCTGTGAATCATGTTTGTATCTTTTGATTACTTTAAAAAATAATTTTGTAAAAGTCTTTATTGAACTTGTTACGATATTGCTTCTGCTTTATATTTTTGGTTTTTCCATCCTGAGGCATGTGGCATCTTAGCTCCCCTAATAGGGATTGAACCCACACCCCTTGCATTGGAAGGCAAAGTCTTAACCACTGGACCACTGGGGAAGTCCCTAGATGACTTTTTTAATGTTTAGAATTCTCTGTTTCAGTCATAACTGCTTGACCTTAACACATGTTGCAAATATTTTTTCTCTGTTATTCTCAAGATGCTTTAATCATAAATAGACAGATTCTTGAGGCCAAAGGATTCTTTTTGTTGACTTGAGTTAGTACCTCCAAAAAAACAGAGTAATGAATTATATATTAGTCAACAAATTTACTATAACAAATTATCCCCAAATCTCTGTAGCTTCATTCAATGAAAGTTTATTTTTCAGTTTTGCAACACCCCAGCATGGGTGTTCCGGATCAGCTCTTTTCCAAGTGACTCATGGATCCAGGATCCTTCTACTTTGGGCTCTGCTCTAAATTCTTGACGTCTTCTCCATTTCAGCTGGCAGATGGAGAAGGAAAGAGCAGAGAATTTCACGGGATGTTTTGTAGGCCAGGCCTAGAAGTGCCTGGCCTATGCATCACTTTCTCCCTTATTCCTTTGGCCAGGGCATAATCATATTATGAAGAAGGCTAGGAATGAGGTCTAGGTCTGAGCCTGCAGAAGCCTCTGCTGCAGTAAATGGTGCAGACCGACATCTCAGCAAATACACTTCTTCACAACTCATTGTGTTACTAAAGGAAGTCTAGTGACTCTTGAAAGGAGAGCATAGGGTGATCCTTACCAAACAGGTTTCAACACACAGAGTGCTGTCTGAAGGTCAAGCATCATGAGTCCAATGACATCTTACCTCTCTTCTTTATGAAACACAATTTGAAGTCTTCTTCAAAGGGGATATAGAGTCTTCTGAATTCTTTTATAAGAGGAAAAAGAATTCTCTCTCTCTCAATCCTAAAACATTTCTGGAGATTTCCTTGCCCTTCTCAGACTCAGAGGCTTTGAGCTGGGGGATTGGTGCAAGGGCTGGGAACAGGCATCTCCAGTGGGGAAAGGGGGGCAGTTGGCTGAGAGCTCACAAGGCAAGCTAAAGCTGGGGTGGAATTGAAATAAATAAGTTTCCGGGTTGGGGAAATCATTGTGAGGGTTGCTGAGTGGTGAGCTTTGGGAATGTAACTTTTGTAAGGGGTGACCTTAATGACAGATTAGGGCAGGGGGAGGAGAAGGCAAGAACAGTCTGGAGCATGGATTTCTGATCCAGGTTTAAAATGGGAAGGAGAGGGGCAAATGTTAAGACTGGTGATGGAAGCAGCATTCAGAATTGTTCTCCAACAGTGACATCAGGAATTCCAGACATAACATTTTATCTTCTTCAGCAGCCTTGACCAAGACAGCCCGTGCACACCTTGGCCGTTGTGATATTCTCTAAACCCAACCCTTTATGTCGTTAGGAAGCAGTGCCTCACCACCTGGACCACCTTCAGGGCTTATCCTGGGGTGCTGTTTGGTGCTCTGGCTCTGAAGATACTTGGCTAGTTGGAGAAGTGCTATGTGGACTTTCAGCACCAGAATGAGAGTGAATGCCCTCCGGCCTCATGACCAGTGATCCCATTCCATTAGACGTGCTGTTCAGGCCAGCAAGAGTAAAGGGTAATTAGTTCCAGGACCAATCAAAAGAAGACAGCAACGTCTCCCCAGACTCCTCAGGTTCCAGTAATGTTCCTGACCTTGGGCAAGTTGCCTTCTCTCCCTGGGACTGTTTTACCATCTGAAAAAAATGGGGCAGAGTCTGTGGGGGTGATTTCTCTTCCAGCTCTGACTTTCTTAGAAGCTAAATACAAGAAGTAAATACCAGAGTTTTCAGGAAAAGAGGGGTTCTGTCCCAAAGTGATCAGCGTGGTCTTCCCACTGGTGAGTTCATATATAACCCAGTAGTCTTTTTGATGCCCTAGACTTCTCAAGGGCTTTAAAGTCGTCCTCACCACTCACACTGCAAGACAAAGCTGTCCCAGGGGGATGCTTTGTGCTCTGTTCACGAGGCCTCACTGCCTGGTACCCCTCCACACCCCAGTCCTACCACATCACTCATTTCTTTCTTGTGGCCTCTCCCTGTCTGAGTCATCCTTTCAAATAAACCCATGTTGAGGGTGCCCTGGCTTTAAATTTTGGCTTCCTATCACGAGGTCTCCCATTCTCTCTGAAACAATACACTGGAATCCCAGGTGTCCCCATGGAGAGAGAAATTGGAGAGTTGTTGTGTATCACAGCACTTGTCCTGATTTTTCTGTTTGACCAAACTTCAGAGGGTGGCAGATGATGGTCAAATAAAGTTTAGCTCTGAGAGGCCAAGAATCAGCTCTGTGAGAAGGTGATGTGAGTTAATGGCCTTTCCATTGGCTAGGGATTTAGTAGAAGTAGAACATGTACATTGCAGGTCCTGAGGCTACCTTGGAGAATTCATTTACCACATATTTTGCTAAGATGAGGGGAGCTTGACAATCAGATATACATGGGTAGCAGCCAACAGGATCTTGGAACCAGACAGGAAGAGATCCTAGCTGATGTTCTGGTCCAGCCTTGATCTACTATTCTTTGAAGTTGGTTTTTAAATTTATTGATTTATTATTTTTTGGCCCTGCTGTGCACAGTATGTGGAATCTTAGTTCCCTGACCAGGGGTTGAACCCATGCTCCCTGCAGTGGAAGTGTGGTATCTTAACCACAGGACCACAGGGAAGTCTCAAAAATAATCAGTATTTTCAGGTCTAGGATATTCCTATCATTACAAAAAAAAAAAAAAAATTAAGATGTGCTATTTGGGGCCTTATATGGGGCTGGGAGTAATCATGATGATTGACAGAACCCTGAGCCTATTTTTCCTTATGCCACCCAGCCCCTTCTAAGTCAACAACCAGGAAAGGACACTTTTGTGGAGGGAAGTGTGGTATTGGTTAACTAACTTCTGTAGCATGGCTGGCGTATGCTGATACCACTCTCTGCTCTGACCAGACCACTTCGTAGGGGCACATCTGGAAAAGAAAAATGAATCTACCAACCCAGAGAGACAATTGTGAGAGAGAAGCTCCCGTGTGGCTAGAGAGAATTTTCCAGAAGAACTTTCTTATCTAGGAAACCTATCCTGGGCTATGGCTGGGTGAAGCACAAGCTGGAATCAAGATTGCCGGGAGAAATATCAATAACCGCAGATATGCAGATGGGCTCCAAAATCACTGCAGGTGGTGACTGCAGCCATGAAATTAAAAGACGCTTACTCTTTGGAAGAAAAGTTATGACCAACCTAGACAGCATATTAAAAGGCAGAGACATTACTTTGCCAACAAATGTTCATCTAGTCAAGTCTATGGTTTTTCCAGTGGTCATGTATGGATGTGAGAGTTGAACTATAAAGAAAGCTGAGCACCGAAGAATTGATGCTTTTGAACTGTGGTGTTGGAGAAGACTCTTGAGAGTCCCTTGGACTGCAAGGAGATCCAACCAGTCCATCCTAGAGGAAATGAGTCCTGAATATTCACTGGAAGGACTGATGTTGATGCTGAAACTCCAATACTTTGGCCACCTTGTGCGAAGAGCTGACTCACTTGAAAAGACCTTGATGTTGGGAGGGATTGGGGGCAGGAGGAGAAGGGGACAACAGAGGATGAGATGGCTGGATGGCATCACCAACTCAATGGACATGAGTTTGAGTGAACTCCGGGAGTTGGTGACAGACAGGAAAGCCAGGCAGTGCTGCAGTCCATGGGGTCACAAAGAGTCAGACACGACTGAGCCACTGAACTGAATTGATCTGAACCCTGGGCTGTGGCCTTGATGAGAGCAGGGTCCATGTCTTAGCATCATTTCTGGTGCACCCTGGGTGGCAGCATGGGGAATGAACAGGTGAATCCAGGGCTGCCTCCCCAGTGTCCATGATGAATGCTCCTGGGGCTGAGATGCTCTCTTTGTAAGTAAAGCCCTACAGTGCTTGCCCCACAATTTGGCACATAGTGTCCTATTCTGTTGTTTTCTAAATCTTACCCCATCCCTTATTATTTGCATTGAACATGGTGTTTGAAATCTAGCCTGATTCCTAGATGTAGATTATGGTTTCTGACTACTGTGTAACATTTCATTACATATTTATACCAAACTCTCTAGAGATGGATATCTAGGTTGCCTCCAGTGACTAATCAACTCCCAGCCACCCCCAGGCTCACAGTATGTCCTCGTACTCGTCTTCTTCCAAAACGCCGTCTGACTTTAGTTGTTATGTGTTTACTTGAATGGTTTCAATCAGAGTCATTGCTTTCTTAACTAGTGTGTAAATTCCTTTTGGGCAGATAATCACAGTCTCTACCTGTTAGGTGCTTTTGGGTATAGATGAAATTATGTGTTATGAAGTGCTTAGCACATTATCTGGCAAGCAGAAAATTCTCAGTAGATGGTGTAATCCCTCCAGAGCCTAGAACACATTAGGACTTTAATAAGTACCAATTACAATAATGAATGTTTAATCACCTCTGGTGATCTGGGGTCTCCTTCTTCATAAAGCTTGGTCCCAGAACACTTAAAACATGAGGTGTTCAGGAGGCAGTAATTACGAGTGTCACCATTAATCCTCCCAAATTATTCCCCTTTTACAGATGATAAAACTGAAACTCAGAGAGGTTTTGCATCTTGCTTATGATCCTTCAGCATCGTTCATGGCAGAACTGGGGCTGAAACCCTGGTCTAACTCCAAAGTTTTTGCTTTTAACCACTCTGCTATATCACCACCCCTGGGCAAGCACGCTTAGAGTATTACTATTTCAGCAACCGTAGCTTTTATTTTCTCTGTGTGTGGATAACAAAGAATTTAAAATTCAGTTAATGCTTACTGAGACCTCACATGTGCCAGGCCCTGCCAGGACCATGTTTAAAGGACATTTGTTTAAATTACTGAAAGATGCTCCCCAGGTGGATACAGCAGTGGGCGCATGGCTTGGTGAGTAGAAGCCAGGCTGGATTCTGCCTTCTGCTTGTTCCCTACCCTGGCGCCTGTGTGCAGTACGCAAACTGCCCAAGCGTGTGTCATACCCCTGGGAATATGGCACGTATTTCCTCAAAGCCATGTCATTAAATCTTCTTCTCCACAACAGTCCTATGGGGCAAACACATTTCCACTGGACAGTTGAAGAGACCAAGGTTCAGAGCTGCAACATTTCAAGGCGACATGATCTTAAGGTATATAGATCCCGGGTTCAAATGGGAGTCCTTTGGCATCAGATCCACAGACTGGCAAGCATAAAGCAGTGTGATGGAGTTCCTTCCATGTAGGGAAGCAAAAGAGATTCAGGAATCACTGGGCAGAATCTGCCAAGTTTGACAACTACTGCTGAGCCGATCCTCATGCTTTGATGTAGCTGCCTCCCCAGTGAGTGATGGATGTGGTCCCCCATTGGAACTCCAGAGGAGACGAAGTTCCAGACAGGCTGAAACTGTCTGGAGAGAGATCACCAGTGAGCATAGCACTGCGGAATGTGAATGCTTGAAGGCTGTTATGAGCTCCTGGAATAGGCTTCAGGTTTCAGGGCCCGTACGGCTTCCACTGCACAAGGGATTAGGCAATATATTTACCTGTAGGTACAGAGTAGCACATGCTCAACCGAGGACCAAGAGATCTAGCCAGTGGCTCAGCGGAGAGGGACAGGCTTCTGGGTAGTGAGGTTATGAAGAGGACCCCAGAGAAAGTCACACTGGGCTTGCCCTCTGGCACTTATGAGCCAACCTCTCAGAGCCTTGGTGTTCTCATCTCCTCCCTTATTCTTCTATGATTTTTTTCTAGTCCTTTGGAGACTGAGTTTATGATCTCCCTGAAGATACACCTATCTCCCAAGGTCAGATCAGGACCTCTGATTTTTTAATGTTTTAAGAAATTATTATCTAAGAAAGAAGTCTACCCTCCCATGTTCATGATAGCATTAATCACAATAACCAGGATATGGAAGCAACTTCAGGACCTGTTGACTGCTGAATGGAAAAAGAGAATGTAAGGTATATAAAAATAAGTAAGTAAAGGGTATAAAAAGTGAAATGAAAGTGAAAGTCGCTTAGTTGTGTCTGACTGTTTGTGACCCAATGGACTATTCAGTGCATGGAATTCTCCAGGCCAGAATACTGGAATGTGTAGCTGTTCACTTCTCCAGGGGATCTTCTGAATCAAGGGATCAAATCCAGGTCTCCTGCATTGCAGGCAGATTCTTTTTTTTACCAGCTGAGCCCCCAGGGAAGCCCAAGAATGCTGGAGTGGGTAGCCTGTCCCTTCTCCAGGGGATCTTCCCAAACCCAGGGATTGAACCAGGGTCTCCTGCATTGCAGGCAGATTCTTTACCAGCTGAGCTACCAGAAAAGCC
The DNA here is from genome assembly GCF_023091745.1 of Budorcas taxicolor. NCBI lineage: Eukaryota > Metazoa > Chordata > Mammalia > Artiodactyla > Bovidae > Budorcas > Budorcas taxicolor. The sequence continues at coordinate 64,121,250 of NC_068924.1, read as the reverse complement.
AAATAAAGTGTATATAAATATGATATTCGTATATATATTCAGTTCAGTTCAGTTCAGTCGCTCAGTCGTGTCCGACTCTTTGTGACCCCATGAATCACAGCATGCCAGGCCTCCCTGTCCATCACCAACTCCCAGAGTCCACCCAAACCCATGTCCATTGAGTCGGTGATGCCATCCAACCATCTCATCCTCTGTCGTCCCCTTCTCCTCCTGCCCTCAATCTTTCCCAGCATCAGGGTCTTTTCAAATGATTAAGCTCTTTGCATCAGGTGACCAAAGCTTCAACATCAGTCCTTCCAATGAATATATATATAACATATATATCTGAATGTTTACTATTCAGCCTTTAGAAGAGGAAATTTTGTCATTTGAAACAGCATAAATGAATCTAAAGGGCATTAAGCGAAGTGAAGTCAGACAAGGAAAGACAAATAACTCACAGTATCACTGATATGCAGAATCTTTTAAAAAAAATTGCCAAACTTTAGAGTAGAGAGGGGCTGGGGGGTGGGAGAAATAGGGAGGGGTTGGTTAAAGGGTACAACTTTCAGCTATAAGATGAATAATGTCTGAGGATCTAATTATAAGACAGTGACTAGAGGTGATAACACCACTGCATGATTGAAATGTGCTTAGATATTCTCTCTCACACACACAAATGATAAATATGTGAGGTGCTGGGTGTACTGATGAACTCTAGGGTGGGAATCCTTTGACAACGTGTGTGTATATCAAATCATCAGGTGGCGCACTTTAAATATCTTCCAATTTTGTCCGTTACATGGGCCTCCCTGGTGGCTCAATGGTAAAGACTCTACCTGCTAATACTGGAGACCAGGATTTGATCCTTGGGTCGGGAAGATCCTCTGGAGAAGGAAATGGCAATCCACTCCTGTATTCTTGCCTGGGAAATCCTGTGGACAGAGGAGCCTGGTGGGCTATAGTCCACGGGGTCACAAAGAGTCAGTCACAACTGAACAGCTGAGCACACGTGCCCATCTAGGTAAAGCTGCGGGGAGTTCGGTGGTGGGCCAGGGGAGAATGTTGCTCTAAGGCATCCAGGATTTTTCTGCCAGTGAAGGAGATGTGTGTTTGGATGGGCTGTTCTCAAGATACTCCGCAGGTATTCCTTCCCTCTGAAACTGGGGACTCCCCCATCACACACACACACACACACACACACACACACACACACACACACACACACACTGGGGTGCTGGAAATGTCATGATAATTCCTACTTCAAGGGAGTTTATTTACATTTAAAGGGAGACAGACTAACAAGTTTTTATAATCCTAATCAGAGCTAAAATAGGCACGAGAACACTGGAGGAATCAGAGAAGACTTCCTGGAGGAAGTAATATCTAAGCTGAGTCCCAAAGGATGAGTAAAAGGTTGAATGGGAAGCAAGTTCCAGGAGCACAGCACAGTCTGTGCAAAGATCCAGAGCAAAACCAGCAAAGCCAGGTGGTTCGAGGAACAGAAAGATTGGGAAACAAAAGACCCCCACAGGGCTGGCTTGTCTGTTTTGCTACATTCACGCTTTTGGCCTTTTCTGTGGGGCACCAGGAGGGCAGGAAGGAATGTGAACAAGGATTAACGCGCGCTGAAGTTGAGAAAGATTGCTTTGGCCTGATGCAGAAGGCAGGGAGGGTGGGACAGAGACTGCATGAGGGGAGATTTGTTAGAAGGCTATTCAGATGTGGGATTATTTAAGGAAACCTAAAAGCCCAAGTCTAACTGTGCCCATTAGAAGAAAAGCCTTTCTCCTTCCACCCCAGAGGAGCTGCCTTTGGAACCTTTGGAATCTCTAGGATCTTGGAGGCCAGTGAGAGCCTCAGTCCTCCAGGCTCCCCCTGTATAGCGAGAGTGCTCCAAAGTGCCCCATTCCTTCCCCTTCCAAGAATCTTTCCTCCCAGCATTCCTGCAGCCTCCAGACTGATCATGTGTATTTCTTCCTATGCCCTTCAGTTTCACCTCTGACTCTCCTCTGATCTTCTCTTGACCTCCCTGGGGCAGACACAGAGATAAATCTGTTGGATTCTTCGCGGGAGAGTTAGTCTCTTTCCCAGCTCTGGCCTGACACATTCCCTAGCTCAGCAGGGCAGAAGCAGCCCCTTCACTCTGGTCTGGGACCGGGCAGAGGGGCAGGGAAGGAGCTCGGATTGCCAGAAGGTCTTTCTGTGATTCCAAGACAGAAAGAGGAACAGATTCTGGTCCCTTCCATCAGTAGCATAGTGCCCTGTCTCATGGTTCTCAACTCAGACTGCAGACTAGAATCGCCTTCTGGGGGACTTTAAAAAAAAAAAAAAAAAAACTGCCTGGTTCCTCAGAGATTCTGATTTAATTGTCATGGGATAAATCCAGGCATCTGTAGTTTTAAAAGCTGCCGGGCTAATTCTAATGTGGAGGCAGGATGGCGAATCACAGCTCTCTTAGCATCCTATTTCAGAGATAAGCTGACACTTAGGTAGAGTGTCACTGGCCACTTTTTTCTTTGCTGGGCTTACCTTGAGCAAATCATAGCCTCTTTGAGACTCATCTATTCCCTCCTCTGTACAGGGGGGGTTAATAGCACCTGCCTCTTAAGAGAGCTGTGAACCTGCCAAGTCAGTTATTTGCATTGCCTGTGACATAGTCAGTGCCTGGCTGTGGCACTGATGGGTTATTTCTCTTTTTATGATGTCTTCAAGTTAGGTGCTGCCCTGTCCTTTTTCTTTTTTTGTGTGCCCAGGGATTTTAGTGTGAGTTGGATGACCAGATTTCTAACATTCAACTGTGAGAGCAGGTGTACTAAACGAAGGAGAAAGGTATAGGGTTAACATTTTTGCAAAATGATTGCATAAAATAAGTTTGTCTCCAGGGTGCCCACCCCCAGTTCTTCTCCCTGGCCCCTAAGGCTTTTTGGACAGGATTTGAGGCCCCTGGAGGCCTCAGTCCCAAGCAAAGAGGACGGAGAGAGGATTGTTCTGTAAAATTTTCCTTTCGTAAGTGGTTTCACCGCCATTACAAAGTAAGACTTTCCATAGCTTTCCTGCCAAAGTATGTTCTGTTGGTCTCTAGATGTAGCCTGTGTGGTCTTTTCCTATGGGTAGACTCTCAGAGACGCCACCCGTTCTATCTTCCTTTTGCTGTGATGAAGGGGGGTAATGCTACATAGCGTGGCTGGGGCAAGAGTGAGTCCTCCCAGGCACAGTTCAGCAAAGAACCCTGTCGCCTTGCTGCCATTGTCTCAGCCGTGCTTTGCTGAGCACAGCAGAAATGTCAGTGGAAGAGAGAAGATTCAGTGCAAACGCATCACCACTCCAGGAAAAATCCTTCACAACAGGTTCTTCGTAATAAGAAGAAATATGTCTCTCTCAAAAGATTTGAGACTCAGAGATTGGCAGTGGTGCTCTGGAACAGCCGAAACTGGTTTCCAAAAAGATGCTCAGAGATCTAAGTGACAGCTGATGGGAGGAGCCCATGCCTTCCCAGTGGTTGTGATAGAATTGTAACTCAAAGGGTGTTGCCTTGCCTTTCCAGAGAGACTGGCTCTCCATTAAGATGGAAAACAAACAGTGCTTTCAAATCTGAGCCCTAAATGGATTAATCTAAAAAGTCTAACAGCAGTTCAGTTTCTGAAAGTCAAGCTATTTTAAGAAGCAGTATATTATCCCAAAGAATTTTTCAATGCAATGACAGCACCTGGATGTCCTAGACACTGACTCACTTCATAATTCAATAAGAATTTGCTGTCCCAATGAGCATCTGTTTCTTCTGCTTTACCACAAATACATCATGGGGCAGATCTTCCGAACTGCAGACACTGACTCGTGATGAAACTACTTCTCACACAGGCACTTCTGCATAGCGTGATCCAGGGTGAGTAGCTGCACAGATTTAATTGTGTGTCCTGTAAACTGAATGACCAATTCACTCTACACAGAAGCTTTATTGCAAATTAAAAACTGGATTAATACCAAGCTATTAATTCCCATAGCTTGGTATTAATGGTTTTTCCTGTGGTCATGTATGGATGTGAGAGTTGGACTGTGAAGAAGGCTGAGCACCGAAGAATTGATGCTTTTGAACTGTGGTGTTGGAGAAGACCCTTGAGAGTCCCTTGGACTGCAAGGAGATCCAACCAGTCCATTCTGAAGGAGATCAACCCTGGGATTTCTTTGGAAGGAATGATGCTAAAGCTAAAACTCCAGTACTTTGGCCACCTCATGCGAAGAGTTGAGTCATTGGAAAAGACTCTGATGCTGGGAGGGATTGGGGGCAGGAGGAGAAGGGGACGACCCAGGATGAGATGGCTGGATGGCATCACTGACTCAATGGACGTGAGTCTGAGTGAACTCCGGGAGTTGGTGATAGACAGGGAGGCCTGGCGTGCTGCGATTCATGGGGTCGCAAAGAGTCGGACACGACTGAGCAACTGAACTGAACTGAACTGAACTGATAGAAAATTAATGTTGATTCAATAATATTTATTTATATATAAATATTATGACATCAACATTAATTTTTATTGTTTTCATAAAACTTATTTTAACAATGCTTAATCACTTCTGCTGAGTCAACCTCACAGTACAACTAATGAGGTAAAATATGGCAAGTCCTTAGCTATGCCTGACATTAAAATAAGCTGTCAAGAAATGATGGTTCTCATTTTATCAAGGGAAGATTTAAATTTTTTCAAAAGATACAGACATTTTGGAAATGACTGGGCTGATTATTTAGAAATCTCAGTATCCATGAAGTTCAGGTCTAGATATTCACTGACACTGTCATTTTGATTGGTTTGCCCTTTCTTGCATGACGAATAGTATTAACAGCAACTACTGCAGGTATTGGCTTCCCAAGCGGCACTAGTAGTCAAGAATCGGCCTGCCAATGCAGGAGATGAAAGAGATGCAGTTTTGATCCCTGGTTCAGGAATATTTCCTCGAGTAGGAAGTGGCAACCTGCTCCAGTATTCTTGCCTGGAGAATCACATGGACAGAGGAGCCTGGCAGGTTCCAGTCCACGGAGCCACAAAGAGTCAGACACGACCGAGTGACTGAGCACGTCGACAACAACTGCAACTATTATTCTAAATAACAGACTGGAAGTCGTCATGGCGGTCACAACTGTAGTTGGCATCATTTATTTCTGCTTCCTCAGTGTCCTAGCCCCCTAATATTGAAAATATCTAGATTATCCTTTAGATAAATATCCCTCCCAATTGGCTTTGGTCTTGGTTCAGATGTCAAATTGTACACCCCCTTTTGGAAGGTGACCTAAAGATAGTGGGACTGATTCATCCTTACAGCAGCACCTTGAAGATACCATGCAATGATACCTGTGACTTAACTGGAAACTCTCCTATCTCCTGCTTCCATCTAAAGCTTGGCCATTCAGCCTTAGCCTTTGATTTTTGTCAGCTGTCTGTCTCAGAGCTATTCAATATATTTTCTTTTTTCACAAGTTAGCAAAGTGATTTGCTTTGCTTGGTAATCAAAAATCCCTAAATAATAAGCATTTTCCGGGCAAGAGTACTTGTGGATTGCCACAAGTGGGTTTCCGTTTCCTTCTCCAGGGGAGCTTCCTGACCCAGGGATCGAACCCAGGTCTCCCACATTGCAGGCAGACGCTTTACCCTCTGAGCCACCAGGGAAGCCCTGATAATAAGATAATACTAGTAATAGAAGCTCTGATTGTCATCATTAGTTTTTTCAAAGTCATAGTAGTAATAGCTGCTGTTTACCTGCTATGCATTATGTTCTGGGCACTATTTAAAGAATTGTCTTACTGCACCCTCATCGATTCTGTGAGGGAGGGAATATACACTGTTCTCATCCCCATTTGCAGATGAGAAAACTACAGGTCAGAAAGATCAAGTAATTTGCCCTTAACCAGCAAGCCTATAGCCAATGCAGCATCTTCAACTATGGCACTGACAACCTCAACCACTATGCTCCTTTCCTATTACATGACTCGGACGGGATGTGTCTGGCAATGTGCTAATAATCACTTTATATCAATTAACTCTTAGTTTTCACAATCCTGTCTCAGTATGGGTTCTGCTTGCAGCTGTACAAATGAAGAAACAGGGGCTCAGATGAGTTCAATGCTTCATTCAAGGTCACTCAGCTCCTAATATTCCAGGGCAAAACCATCCAGCAAGGAAGGTCCGAGCCTGTTGGCATGGGGATGAGGAGAAGCAAGCAGAAGGTCTGTCCAGACTTAACCTCACTCACTGTTAACAGAACAAAAGAACCTTTAAAAGATGTCGAGAACCAGGCTGCATTTGGAGGATTCCCAGGAGGCTTCAGCAAAAAGGGAAAACGTCCTTGTACTTAGATAACTTTGAAATTCTCATTTCTAGACCAGGTTTTTTTTTTCCTTCTTTGAAATTCCAGGCCTGATTAGGTCATGCTCTGGACTTGCATCGGCCAAGGGCCATGGTTTAAATCACTGTGATCCTGATGACCCTACATGAACATCTTAAAAGGATAAATCTATTTATTTAACTGAGATAATGGAAAATAAAGCAATCCCTGCCCTCTCCAGGAGACCTTGCTTGCCAAGTTGATTTTCATAACATACTTTTACAGTTGATTTATCTTTTCTGAAAAATGATATTTAAAAACCAAAAAAAAAAAAAAAAAGAAGAAGAAGCCCTCAGTGGTGCTTGTGCCAAAACCAGTGGTGAAAGCCAAGAACACATCATGGTCCCTATTACCAGAAATGGCAGGTTGATGTGTTTCCACACATAGGAACAAAGGCCACCAAATTCCACTGAGCCTGGAGAAACTTGAGTGGCTGTATTTTCAGGGCTGTGTCAGAAAATGAATGATGTAGAAGGCACTCGTGTGGTTGCTGTTTAGCCTCCACCACAACCACCGAATCCCAGAATCCCACCAGCATTTATGGCCATCACCCCCAAACTTCTAGGTCTATGGGTTGGAAATTTGAAATTTGTGCCCAGAAGGTATGGGCGTGCTAACTTGCTCCAATCGTGTCCAACTCTGTGACCCTATGGCCTGTAGCCTACCAGGTTCCTCTGTACATGAGATCCTCCAGCAAGAATACTGGAGTAGGTTGCCATGCCCTCCTCCAGAGGATCTTCCTGACCCAGGGACTGAACGCGTGTCTCTTACGTCTCCTGTATTGGGAGGCAGGTTCTTTACCACTAGCGCCACCTGGGAAGCCTGTGCCCAGGAGGTAGATAGGGCGTTTTTGAGAGCAGTGTCTGTCTGGGATGACTTTCTAGAGGATGCTGATGGGAGTGGTGTAGAAATCTAATCAAGCTGGTGACAGAAGAACAAATAATTTCTCCTTTCCTTTATTTCTAAACCATACCAACTTTTTTATAATGTTCAGAAGAATGGAAGGATGATATTGTCATTGGACTACACAAAGGTGCCCCTGCCAGCAGATGGGGGTCATTGAACACCATCTTGGAAACTGGGTACCACTTAAGACTGGCTGCTATGTAAGCCTTAAGGACAAAAGTCCTTAACATGGTCCACAGGGACCAGCTTGCCTCCCCAACTTCCACTGCTTTTTGCTCTCTGGGCTCCTTCTTCCACTGGTCTTTTTTCAGTTCCTCGCATGTACCACGTCTGCCTTCTCTCCCCGTCTGCCTTTGCACGTTGTTGCTCCCTCCCCTGGAACGCCAGTGTACCCTTTGCTTCATCACGTCCTCTTCATCCTTTTAAGCTCAGCTCCAACAACACCTCCCCCAGGAAGGCTTCCCAAATCCCCTAGACAAGGTTTGGTCTTCTGGTCCCATGTACTTTATTGGTAATAATTGAGCTGTCAATTAATTCATCCATCGTTCATTAATACTTACAGGAGTTAATGGTCTGACTTGTGCTCTCTGGGTCACCAGCAGGGGAGCTCATTTCACAAAGTCAGACCCAGATTCCAGGTTTCTTCACACAGAATCCTGGGTTCATACTCTTCATAACTGCTTTTTAATCCCTATTCCTAGGGGGAGAAAAATGGCTGTTATTGTACCTTGTCCTTATACAAGGCTCTTTTCATTAGTTAAAAATAGAATCATGCTGATTTTCCAGACTGAGCATCTAGCCTATATTTTTGCTTCCAGGCCCCCTGCATTAACCACAAGAAAGCACTTTAATTAGAGTTCATTATTTTCTTCCCTTACCCATTTGATTCTTATTTGCCGGCAAGTACAGAGTTTTAAAAGTTACCAGCAACACTGTTTGTCGCATGTTTTGTTTGGAGATCAAGCCCTGCTGCTGGAATCCACTGAGGGGAAGAGTTAGAAAAGAGAATTGTCTACTTTTCCTGGGCATTGAGGTTTGGCATACTGGATGGGCTACTTGGAGCAGAACTCTTGGTCCCCTGCTCTTTATTTCACTCACACACATGCGTACACACACACACACACACACGCGCGCGCGCGCGCGCACACACACACACACTCCTTTGATTTATTTGCTAGGATGATGTAAATGGAAATTACAGAATCATATGAGCACGTGTGCGTGCGTGTCTGTGTGTGTGCATGCGTATGGTTAAGGCCAGTAGGGATGTCTGAGCTGAGCCTAAAATGGAATTTAAATATGTCTGTAGAAGGCTCTCCCACCCCTCACTGGGAGGGAAAGGGGATGGGAGGACCGCATAAAGTCAGATGCAGGCTGTGCCTTCGTTCTGTGGAAAGGAGGCTCCTAAGGGGAAGAAGGAGGAAGTGTTTGTACAACAGACTCCATGACCCTTGAGGGCACAAGCAGGTCCTTTTGGAGGTCCGAGTGACTCTGTGTTACTCTGAATGGGGGAGGGAGGCCATCATCTCACTTTGGAGTGGACTAAACTTGGAAGGCAGCAGCTTGGGAGTAGTGCCAGGGGGCACACTTGTGTGGGCATTGGCATCGAACTAGTGCCAGCAGCAGCTCGGAGGCCCCGTGGTGAGTTCTGAAGGCGCAGGTGGGTGGGGAAGAGAAAAACCCAGTGGCTGCAACTGGATGCGTTGTATCTGTGGAAGTTGATTGATTTATGATCACCTGGGAGACACCCCCAGGGGTCACTGGGCCAAGAGGCTGAAATCTCATGGGGGCTAAGATCCTATGGAAGAAAGAGCCAGGGATGTGTGGGAATGGCAATAATAGTGAGCTTCATCTAGTTACACACCAGAGAGGCCGAGAATCTCTGATTTGTATAAAATAATCCCCTAAAGTTGGAGGCTAAGAGAGACTTTAGGTCATATAGATCAACCCTTCACTATACTGAGGGGGAAGAAGAACCCAGAGAGAAAGGCAAGTTTTCTGAGGGTAGACAGCTAGGATAGAGATCTGAGTTCCGGCCTTGCTGTCTCCTGGTACCTAAAGGAGTTTGGAGTACTTGGGTAGATCTCTGATACTTCCCTAAGATACTTCCCTGAGACTTGGAGGGAGGATGGGCTGATGCTAAGAGACAAGCAGGCGTCTAGGTGGGGTGGCTCCACGTCATGTGGCTGGAGGGACAGAAGAAAGCCAGCGTGCCTGAAATGTCTCCCCCTGTGGCATACCCTGAATTCATGGATGCCCTTCTTCAAGGTCATTCCTTTGGCTTATAAGCTTGTGCTTAGCAAAGATGCTTTACTGGAAGAGTTAGACCCCATGAGTAAGCATGGGAGGGGTTGAAGAAGGGATTAGCAGAGATGGCAGGCCTGGGTGAGGCCTGGGAGGGGAGGTCTATAGAGAGGCAAGAGATGCTAAAACGGGGAAGAGGTGGAAATGAAGGACAATGACAAAATGGATCACTTCCCATTTTCACTGGGCCCCAAGCCCATTTCCCAGGCTCCCTCCAGGAGGGTTTTAAGTGGCCCACTGAGCATCAGCCATGTGCTAGAAAATCCCCTTGCCCTAGTTAAGTGGTGTCCTAGTCTGACCTCATGCTTAGATTCTTAAGCCTTGCTTCGCTGTAAAGAGACAGGGAGGAGAAGAGGAGAGAGGAAAACAACATGAAAAAAAGAAGGAATAGAGGAGGAGAGCAGAGGAGGGTCCTGAGACCCAGAGAAAGAGCAGGCATGGGCCATAAATTGCTTCCAGGGTGTAAGGAACCACAGACACCCACTTTCTAGACCTTCTGGGGCCACTGTTTAATAGCATCCAGCCATCTGGCCACAGGTGGGCCTCTCACCTGACTCCCATTAGAGCTCCTTGCCTCTGGAAACCGGCATGATTTATGGGCCCCTCTGGGCTCTCGGCCAGACAGCCACCCCTCACCCATCTCATCTCTGCTGACCGCGAGTTGCCCTTCTTCTTGCGCGTGGTCCAGCAGGTGGATTTGAATTTCTAATGACTGCAGACACCTGTGTTTCCTGGAGGCTCTTGCCGTGGTGATGGAGAACAGACCCAGACTGTACCCAGGAGGAAGAACACAGCCGAGGAAATATGAGAGACAGAGTCGTTGGAGGCATGAAATAGAACTGAAAGTGTGCTCCTTGTTAGGTTTCATTAACTGTTTACATTTCCCTGGCTGCATTCCGCTGGTCACCTGCCCAGAAACAGTATTGGAAACACAAACCTTAAATAAGATCAGATTTTCCAATGAAATAAGATAAGAAGGAGAGGGTCCAGAGGGAAATCACAGGTAAGTGGGCCCAGTCCACCAGAGGGACATTCAGGAGGATCCCGGTGTCAGTGCAGCTCTGGTCCAGCCCGACTTATGGCTGTCCTGAGGCTCTGGGAGCCCCGCTGTGAAGGAGATGGGGTAAAGTAGGTTTGCAGAGCCTAAGAGAGGCATGCACAGACTTGGATTTATGGGTGGGGGGGGGAGATCCCTCCCAACCTCTAAGTCCTTTGGAGAGTAGCATGCTTTCCCTGATGACAGTTCTGCTGCAGCTCATGGAAACTTAAGACTGAAAGTTAAAGGGCCACGGTCAAGTCAGCAGTGCAGAAGGAATGGAGGACTTTGTTACAAGGCCCAGACTCCTGCAAGTGCACCACAATTCATACTGCTCATCGCCAACCTGCTTAGCAGAGAGTAACCCCTTCATTCCTAGGAAGCTTGGTTTGAAAATGCTCTCAGTCAAGTCAGGCTAAGTCCTTGGTGCCAATTTTCACGGGTCAACAGCTCCCTGCTGTTATTCCTGCTTTAGTGGAAGTTCAGGTCAGTTGCTCAGTCGTATCCAACTCATTGGGACCCCATAGACTGTAGCACGCCAGGCTTCCTTGTCCACACCAACTCCCAGAGCTTGCTCAAACTCATGTCCATTGAGTTGGTGATGCCATCCAACCATCTGATTCTCTGTCATCCCCTTCTCCTCCTGCCTTCAATCTTTCCGAGCATCAGGGTCTTTTCCAATGAGTCAGTTCTTTGCATCAGGTGGCCAAAGTATTAAAGCTTCAGCATCAGTCCTTCCAATGAATATTCAGAATTGATTTCCTTTAGGATTGACTGGTTTGATCTTCTTGCAGTCCAGGGGACTCTCAAGAGTCTTGTCCAACACCACAATTCAAAAGCATCAGTACTTCAGCACTTAGCTTTCTTTATGGTCCAACTCTCACATCCATACATGACTACTGGGAACACCATAGCTTTGACTAGATGGACCTGTGTCGGCAAAGTAATGTCTCTGCTTTTTAATATGCTGTCTAGGTTGGTCATAAATTTTCTTCCAAGGAATAAGCGTCTTTTAATTTCATGCCTGCAGTTACCATTTGCAATGATTTGGAGCCCAAGAAAAAAAAGTCTGTCACTGTTTCCATTGTTTCCCCATCTATTTGCCATGAAGTGATGGGACCGGATGCCATGATCTTAGTTTTTTGAATGTTGAGTTTTAAGCCAGCTTTTTCACTCTCCTCTTTCACATTTATCAAGAGGCTCTTTAGTTCCTCTTCACTTTCTGCCATAGGCGGGGTGTCTGAGGTTACCCTTCGTGAATCTCTGTTGAGCCTGTTGGGAGAACTTTCCCCTATCAGTGGTCTTGCCTATGGTCTTAGAGGAAAGATCTGCTCTTACTCCTCTAATTCGTTGTACGTAGACCAGCACCACTGTCATCACTGGGATAAGTGGCATCATTAAATCCCTAGTGGAAATGCTAAATCTTAGGTCCCTGTCCCATTCCTTCTAGATCAAAACAGAGCATGCTGGGGCTCCGCACTGGGTCTGGTTGCCTGCAGGTTGGATATGCAGAGGCTGCAGTAGTTAGACTGGCTTTGGTATGCAGCAGTCCAGGCTGTTTTAGTGTGTAACTTCTAACTTTTGTCTCTACTACTTTGACCGTTCTGTTCATGTGCCCATCACGCAAATACCAGCTAATGTAAACTGGCTGAGTCATTCCTGTCTTCTTGGATGTTCGATGCCTATCCAATGGTAGAGGCTTTCTTATCCAGCATGATCACATTTTCTAGTACTCCTTGGTGCCCACTCCTATATGCCCATTCACATGCCTCCCGTCATTCAGTCCTTTTCATTTCAGGCTCCTGATCAGCCAGCGAGGTCACTTGCCATGGTCCATAATCTTGATATATTCTCACCCCAGGTCACTTCTTCCTCACAGAGCAGAGGATTAGGTGCACCACCCAAAGCTCCACCCATTGCAAACATTTTCCCTCAGCTCTGTCATTCAGGTCCATTCCATGATGCCTACAAGATGCCCACCATCCATTTTTCAGCTCGAACGCATATACCTAAATGTCCCGTTGTAACCCAAGCATGGGACTTTTCTCCATCAGGCGGTTGTATTGGGAATTCTCCCTGAATGTCTGTCATAGGTGCATGCTGAGAGAGAGTTACTGAGCAATCATGGAGGAAGGCATGGGAGTCTGGGGTTTGTGTCCATGAAGCTTGATTGTGCCCTCTGGGCCTGCTTGGGATCCATTTGGGATGTGCCATTGCCATCTTAGAATGACCTGCTATGGCTCTGTGTAATTTTATGACTTGGAGAAAAAAGTGAAGTGAAAATGTTAGTCGCTCAGTTGTGTCCGATTCTTTGTGACCCCACGGACTATAGGCTCCTCTGTTCATGGGATTTCCCAGGCTATAATATTGGAGTGGGTTGCATTTTCTTCTCCAGGGGATCTTCCCAACTCAGGCATCAAAACTGGATCTCCTGCATTGCAGGCAGATTCTTTACCATCTGAGCCACCAGAGAGGCCCCTGGTGATAGAACTCAGCTCAAGATTACTTGATATTCCAGGGTCAAATGTCCCTGTCCACCAGGGCTCAGTAATAATCTATATGTTCCTCAGAAAGCAAATGCTGCAACTGACATGGCCTTGGTCCAGACCCTAGAAGCTTAGGTTGTGATTCTCCCACTGGAGTTTGCTATAAGACCCTTAGTGCATCTTTTCCCATCACTGACACTTCCGACACCAGATAGTCTCCCAGATCATATCCTCCACATGGCAGAGCTACTTGGGTTCTGAGTCCAGAGCCTAGATGGACTATAGATTCCTTTCTTGTTCCAGGCCCCACACAAAGCAGGCTATCTTTCAGATTTCCTGGGATACAGGCTGGAGTAGTATGGCTAGATGTGGAGTGTGCTGCCTCCAAAACTCATCCCAAAGAGCCCAAGAGACATTATACTTCTTCATTCTAAGAGATGAAGAATGCAGCAATTTGTCTTTTACCTTGGACAGTGTTTCTCAGCCTGTCCCTGATCTTTGGACCCAGAAAACTTAACCAATGTGCAATACCCCTGCATCTTCCTACGGTTTATCTCTCATCATCTTCAGTGAGTTGTTTCACCAATGCCTCAAGTGTGCTAGCCAGCTTTTATAATCCTTGCTCTGTCATTGATAGAATGGATCAATGTGATATTCTGCAGAATTTCTACATGGTCCAGATTTCTTTTGACTATATGATGACACCACGAGAATTAACAGAGTCCTAGGACAATACTGTAAGAGTATATTACTGACCATTCCATGTAAATGTAAATTATTTCTAATTCTCTTCTCTGATTGGGATAGGAAAGAACTCATTGGCTGCATACCATTTACCCAAGTCCATGTTAAGCTGCTGTAGCAAAAGTACTAAGACAACCACTATTGAAAGTACTTGTTAAAGTATGTGATAGATGACAGTCATGCTAGAGTATCCGTCTGGCTTCTTCAGGGGCCTGACTGGTGAATTAGATTGAGACAGACCACCATGACTGCGTCATTAAAATCCTTAGAGGTGGTATTAAACATCACCATTCTCCAAGAATGTGATCCTGGTTTTGATTCATTATCTTGGGGAACTAAAGTTTCAGAGGGGAGGACAATTTTAGGGGCTTTTGCTCAGTCTTTCTATTATCATGATTATCAATATCATGATAAAACAAGGATTTCATGTTAGAGTTCAACAGCTGAGTGTGTCAATCCTAATCAAATATTTGGAGCCCAGAAAAATGATCACTGGATGGGTGATCCACAGACCCACTGTAAGCTGGCCTTTGGCCAAAAGTCAACTTATTAGCCTGCTGAGATATACCTCAAACAGGTAGCTCTGATGTTATTTCAGGTCTCTAGATTTTAGACTCTGTGTCCAGTAACCCTCAAAATGTATGAGCATTTTTATTCCCCTAGTCCACAGTCATCTGAGTAAGAGGTGATAAGTATTTTTAGGGAAGTATCAAAGGAATCATTATAACATATACTTGCCATAGTGTTGCTTTTTATTTCCTTTTGGGGACCCATCCACCTCTGGAGCCAGGTTCTGGGTATGAAAACTGGCTCACGTTCAAGAATTGAGTTAGATTCACAACTTCTGTTGACGTAATCACCCTCAGCCTCTTGCTCATCTGTTCTTGCCTCTTTTGATTATATACATTAAGCAGCACCCTCCATTTCAGCCTGTTCTTTTGTCTCTAAGGAATACCATGTTCTATTAACTATATCCACAACTCCTTGAGGGTCAAGCCCCCTTCTTTGCCCCTCCAATCTTATTGATTGTGGTGGTTATTGTGGGATCCCCTCATTTCTGGTGATTAATAACTATCTTCTGGACTTTATTGCTTTGAGGCCTTATTATTCCCACTGCTATTAGTAAGCCAAGTTTTATGACCTATTTCTTATAATCAACCTTAGCCTATAGAAGAAACTTACCACTGAATGTCTTCAGTTCAGTTCAGTTGCTCAGTCGTGTCCGACTCTTTGCAACCCCATGAATCGCAGCACGCCAGGCCTCCCTGTGCATCACCGTCTCCCGGAGTTCACTCAGACTCATGTCCCTCGAGTCAGTGATGCCATCCAGCCATCTCATCCTCTGTCGTCCCCTTCTCCTCCTGCCCCCAATCCCTCCCAGCATCAGAGTCTTTTCCAATGAGTCAACACTTCACATGAGGTGGCCAAAGTACTGGAGTTTCAGCTTTAGCATCAGTCCTTCCAAAGAAATCCCAGGGTTGATCTCCTTCAGAATGGACTGGTTGGATCTCCTTGCAGTCCAAGGGACTCTCAAGAGTCTTCTCCAACACCACAGTTCAAGAGCATCAATTCTTCGGTGCTCAGCCTTCTTCACAGTCCAACTCTCACATTCATACGTGACCACTGGAAAAACCATAGCCTTGACTAGACGGACCTTTGTTGGCAAAGTAATGTCTCTTCTTTTCAAGATGCTACCTAGATTGGTCGTAACTTTTCTTCCAAGGAGTAAGCGTCTTTTAATTTTATGTCTGCAGTCAGCATCTGCAGTGATTTTGGAGCCCAAAAAGATAAAGTCTGACACTGTTTCCCCATCTATTTCCCATGACATGATGGGACCAGATGCCATGATCTTCGTTTTCTGAATGTTGAGCTTTAAGCCAACTTTTTCACTCTCAACTTTCACTTTCATCAGGAGGCTTTTTAGCTCCTCTTCACTTTCTGCCATAAGGGTGGTGTCATCCGCATATCTGAGGTTATTGATATTTCTCCCAGCAATCTTGATTCCAGCTTGTGCTTCTTCCAGCCCAGCGTTTCTCATGATGTACTCTGCATAGAAGTTAAATAAGCAGGGTGACAACATACAGCCTTGACGTACTCCTTTTCCTATTTGGAACCAGTCTGTTGTTCCATGTCCAGTTCTAACTGTTGCTTCCTGACCTGCATATAGGTTTCTCAAGAGGCAGATCAGGTGGTCTGGTATTCCCATCGCTTTCAGAATTTTCCACAGTTTATTGTGATCCACATAGTCAAAGGCTTTGGCATAGTCAATAAAGCAGAAATAGATGTTTTTCTGGAACTCTCTTGCTTTTTCCATGATCCAGTGGATGTTGGCAATTTGATCTCTGGTTCCTCTGCCTTTTCTAAAACCAGCTTGAACATCTGGAATTTCACAGTTCACGAATCCTGAAGCCTCACTTAGAGAATTTTGAGCATTACTTTACTAGCATGTGAGATGAGTGCAATAGTGTGGTAGTTTGAGCATTCTTTGGCATTGCCTTTCTTTGGGATTGGAATGAAAACTGACCTTTTCCAGTCCTGTAGCCACTGCTGAGTTTTCCACATTTGCTGGCATATTGAGTGCAGCACACAGCATCAACTTTCAGGATTTGAAATAGCTCAACTGGGATTCCATCACCTCCACTAGCTTTGTTCGTAGTGATGCTTTCTAAGGCCCGCTTGACTTCACATTCCAGAATGTCTGGCTCTAGGTGAGTGATCACACCATTGTGATTATCTTGGTCGTGAAGATATGTTTAGTACAGTTCTTCTTTGTATTCTTGCCACCTCTTCTTAATATCTTTTGCTTCTGTTATGTCCATACCATTTCTGTCCTTTATTGAGCCCATCTTTGCATGAAATGTTCCCTTGGTATCTCTAATTTTCTTGAAGAGAGCTCTAGTCTTTCCCATTCTGTTGTTTTCCTCTATTTCTTTGCTTTGATCGCTGAGGAAGGCTTTCATATCTCTTCTTGCTATTCTTTGGAACGCTGCATTCAGATGCTTATATCTTTCCTTTTCTCCCTTGCTTTTCACTTCTCTTCCTTTCACAGCTATTTGTAAGGCCTCCCCAGACAGCCGTTTTGCTTTTTTGCATTTCTTTTCCATGGGGATGGTCTTGATCCCTGTCTCCTGTACAATGTTACGAACCTCCATCCATAATTCATCAGGCACTTTCTCTATCAGATCTAGTCCCTTAAATCCTTTTCTCACTTCCTCTGTATAATCATAAGGGATTTGATTTAGGTCATACCTGAATGGTCTAGTGGTTTTCCCTACTTTCTTCAATTTAAGTCTGAATTTGGCAATAAGGAGTTCATGATCTGAGCCACAGTCAGCTCCTGGTCTTGTTTTTGTTGACTGTATAGAGCTTCTCCATCTTTGGCTGCAAAGAATATAATCAGTCTGATTTCGGTGTTGACCATCTGGTGATGTCCATGTGTAGAGTCTTCTCTTGTGTTGTTGGAAGAGGGTGTTTGCTATGACCAGTGCGTTTCCTTGGCAGAACTCTTATTAGTCTTTGCCCTGCATCATTCTGTATTCCAAGGCCAAATTTGCCTGTTACTGCAGGTGTTCCTTGACTTCCTACTTTTGCATTCCAGTCCCCTATAATGAAAAGGATATCTTTTTTTAGGTATTAGTTCTAAAAGGTCTTGTAGGTCTTCATAGAACTGTTTAACTTCAGCTTCTTCAGCGTTACTGGTTGGGGCATAGACTTGGATTACTGTGATATTGAATGGTTTGCCTTGGAAATGAACAGAGATCATTCTATTGTTTTTGAGATATTCATTTCATCAGCATGTTGTTAATGGCCATTGTGAATAGCGCCTTCTCTAGGTCCTTCCATGGAAATAAATTTGTGATGCATCTTCTGTCCTTATGTAATATATCCAATTCAAAATGCCTATTTCCCTGAGCCATTTAACCCCACTGATTTCCACAGTACCTCAGGCATTACTACTTGGTCAGCATGGGCTAGTGTTTTCCCCATATTTTTAAGAGTTTTCTTTTGCTTTTGTTTCTAGTCACTAAGTTATGTCTGGCTCTGCCACCTCATGGACTGTAGCCCTCCAGGCTGCTCTGTCCATGAGATTTCCCAGGCAAGAATACCGGAGTGGGTTGCCATTTCCTTCTCCAGGGGATCTTCCCAACTCTGGCATCAAACCCGTATCAGCTGCATTGGCAGGGGGATTCTTTACCACTGAGCCACCTGGAAAGCCCTTTTTAGAGTTACCTACTAGCAAATTTGCCCATACCCTAGGGTTGTTGCCAAGGCATTAAATCCATTCCCAAAGAGTACTCCCAGTTAAGTGAACTGTTGCTTATCTCTTCTTCTGTTCTGTACTCCTTGATCCAGTCAGTGCCAGTGAAGTTGCTCAGTTGTGTCCGACTCTTTGTGACCCCATGGACTGCAGCCTACCAGGCTCCTCCATGCATGGAATTTTCCAGGCAAGAGTCCTGGAGTGGGTTGCCATTTCCTTCTCCAGGGGATCTTCCCGACCCGGGGATTGAACCCAGGTCTCCCGCATTGGAGGCAGACGCTTTACCGTCTGAGCCACCAGGGAAGCCCTACTCCTTGATCAAGCGCCCTCAAAATCCAATCCCACGGTTACTCCCCTGGCTGCTGCTGCTACATGCTGCTTAATTCTTGCAGCCCCTTTGGCATTTGTCTCTTTCTTCCCTCATCATGTTCTAAACTGGGATTAGGATGGAACTTAACCCTGTTTTCTGGCCTGGTAGCCAGGACAGGCCTGAGCGAAAGTCCTGAGGAGGACCCTTACCTTCTTGCAGTGGGAAAACACCCACACTATTTCTTCCCAAGGACGGAGCTCTGGTTCTTAACAGGAACAGATGAGCCATCTCTGAAGGCTCAGGGGATTCACGGAATTCAGTGGAACCACATACTTTGAGAGGATCCATACAGATGAGTCAATCTCAGGTTCAAGAGTTCAAGTGTTTCCAGGCAGGACACTGATATCATAGCATAGTAGACCAGCCATGACTAAGCACTCCACTGTCTTTGAAGCCTATAAATATCAGAACCTGAGTTTGTTTCTCAGTTTAATCCACTCTCCTACTGCAGGAACTACCAAAGAGGACCACTGGCTTTCACACTTAGTATTTAAATTTGTTAATTATACTTAGTTTCTCATTATCCCTCTGCAGGGCATCAGATCGACTTAGTAACCGGCTGATTCCATTGTCCTTAAATGTGTTGTTCCTCCATAATGAATAAAAGCCTGAATCTTCATCCCAGCCCAGGCATTCTCTTCCACTAGGAAGTACTTCTAAGTAGCCACCTGGGAAATCTTTAGCAGTTGGGTTGCCACCTTGTGCCAGGGTTATCTATACTGCAAATACCATTGGGGAATGGGGCTTTCCTTGCCAGCTCTGTGATCTAGAACCACAACCCCCTCTTACCACCTCTTGTTTTTTATTATTCCCGGTACTGATTGTATTGGTTGGTCGCAATACAATATAGGTTGTATTGGTGTCTAAGAAACAGACACCAAGCAAACTTAGAAGTGCCAGATAGAATTCTTGGTGGTAGCACCTTCCTTGTGGTCCAGTGTTTGGGGATCTGCCTGCCAGTGCAGGGGACCCAGGTTCAATTCCTGGTCCAGGAGGATTCCACAGGCCCTGGGGCGGCTGGGCCCATGTGCCACAACTACTAAACCCCTGCTATAGAGTCCTCACCTCAATAAGAGAAACCACCGCAATGAGAAGCCTGCACACAGCGACTAGAGAGTACTGTCTGCTTGCCCCAACTAGACAAGCCCATGCACAGCAACAGAGACCCAGCACAACCGAAAACAGGTACGTTGAAAAAGAAAAAGAGTTCTTGGTGGTAAAGCCTATGAAACATAAAAGGGAGAGAAGCAGGATTAGGCAGGGAGAGCCTTCAGACTGCTATGTAGGTCTGACCTGGTGGAAAGCAAGCGGAAACACAGGAGGATGGGGTAGGAGACCTTCAGACTGGTATAGCATTGGTTGTTGTGGTAGGGAACACCAGAGTCAAAATGGCCTGCATTCGAGTTAAAAAGGTCAGGCCCCCATACCCTCACCAACTGGGAATAATGTGGCTTGAGTGTGAATGCTGTAATGAGATCATTTCTGGGTGGGCTTCAGAGGGTCCATGCATATTCCAAAATTATAAGCAAAAATCAATGTGTGTATTTTTCTAGGATCCATAGTTTTCCACTAAATTTTCAAAGAATTCCCCGATGCTCCAAAGGTAACGCGACATTGGTGTGAATTCACTTGATCATCCAAGCATGTTCTCCTGGCCACTGCCATATGCCCTCTTTCCTAGAAAGTGGGTTATGTACTTGTGTGCTGGCCACACGGGACTTCTTTGTGCTCCTTGTGCGCTCTAAGCTCATTCCTAGCTTGCAGCCTTTACGTTAACTGTTCCCTGTGCCTGGGATGCCCTTTCCTCGGAGGCTCTCATGATGTTTTAATCTGGGTTTCAACTTCAGTGTCACCTTCTCTCTTCTCAGAGAGGCCTGCTCTGATTCCACAAACTGAAGTACCTTCCTCCATCCCTCCTAGACTATTTCCCTGCTTTGTTTGTAGCATAGCACTCTCCCATCTGATCTGCTTTTCTTTGTTTGTTGCATATCTTTGCCCAGTAGGATGTAAGCTCTATGAAGACAGGAATCATTCTGTCTTGTTCACCATGCTGTCCCCATAGCCTAGAATGTGGCTGACACGTAGGAGACACTCAAAGTGTTTTCTTTGTTTTAAATTGAAGTATACTTGATTTATAATGTTGTGTGAATGTCTGCCGCCTAGCAAAGTAATTCAGTTATACGTATACATTTTTTTCATATTCTTTTCCATTATGCTTTTTCACAGGATATTGAATATAGTTCCCTGTGCTATACAGTAGAAGTTTGTTGTTGATTCATTCTATACGTACCAGTTTGCATCTGCCAGTCCCAGCTCCCAGTCCATCCCTCCCCTAGCCCCCAGCCCCTTGGCAATCACAAGTCTGTTCTCTATATCTGTGAGTCTGTTTCTGTTTCGTAGGTAAGTTCTTTTGTGTCATGTTTTAGATTCCACATATAAGTGGCATCATATGGCATTTGTCTTGCTCTTTCACTTTTATGATAATCTGTAGGTCCATCCATGTTTCTGTGAGTGGCATTATTTTATTCTTTCAAAATGTTTCCTTAAAGAATAAATGCTTGTCGTCTCTATCCATTAAAATATTTTCCCATGAGTCCTTTTCTTACATTTTTGTAGCTACTTTATAAAATATATGTATAATTATTAATAATCCAGACATCCAAAAAACTTCCAGACTATAACAGAACCCTATGTACTAGCTTCAAAGAGAGACAGCTGTTAACATTTGGCTTCAATTGCTTCAACTTCTCTTTTACTTGTTTAATATTGAAGCTAAACTTTCATATATCACATTTTGCGACACCCTTCCTTTCTTTTCTTTTTTTGTGGCTATGCTGGGTCTTTGGGTTCTTCACTGTGTGTGAACTCTCTCTAGCTGCGGTGGGTGGGACCCCTCTCCTGTTGCAGTTCGCAGGCTTCTCACTGCGGTAGCTGCTGTTACAGAGCACAGGCTCTGGAGTTCGCAGGCTTACGCAGTGGCAGCTTGCGAGCCATGGGCTCTAGCGTGTGGGCCCCGTAGTCGTGGCGCATGGCCCTAGTTGCTCCACGGCATGTGGGATCCCGGACAGGGATGGAACCGTTGTACCCTGCCTTGTAAGGTGGATGCTTAACCGCTGGACCACTAGGGAATCCTGATACCCCTTCTTTTCAATGGTAACTACTGCCTTCAAGGTACTGTATGTCATTTCCATGGGGTCACAAGAGTCAGACATGACATAGCAACTAAACCACCACCACCACCGTGTCAATTCTACCTATTTTTAATAGTTTAATGATAAGTTTGTATTCACAAGTAACATATGCTGTTTTTAACTGAAGTGTAGTTGATTTATAAAACTGCTAGTTTCAGGTACAGCAATGTGATTTGCATATATGTGTGTATATATATCCTTTTAAAAAATTATTTTCCATTATAGGTTATTACAAAATAGTGAATATAGTTCCCTATGTTATACAGTACATTTTTATTCTCTATTTTGCATATGGTAGTATGTATCTGTTAATTCCATACCCCTAATTTATCCCTCCCTGCCTTCTCCTTTGGTGACTATCAGTTTGCTTTCTATGTCCATGAGTCTGTTTCTGTTCTGTAAATAAGTTCATTTGTACCAATTTTTAGATTCCACATATAAGTGATAAAATATTTGTCTTTTTCTCTCTGACTTACTTCTCTTAGTCTGATCACCTCAAGGTCCATCCATGTTGCTGCAAGTGGCATTATTTCATTATTTTTTATGGCTGAAATATTTGTCTTTTTCTCTCTGACTTACTTCTCTTAGTCTGATCACCTCAAGGTCCATCCATGTTGCTGCAAGTGGCATTATTTCATTATTTTTTATGGCTGAGTAACATATATATAAATATATATATGATGGAATATTGCTCATCCTAGGTGGTGCCAGTGTTAAAGAACCTGGCTGCCAGTGCAGGAGACATTAAGAGATGCTGGTTCAGTCTCTGGGTCAGGAAGATCCCTGGAGGAGGAAATGGCAACCCACTCCAGTATTCTTGCCTGGAGAACCGCATGGGCGGAGAAGCCTGGCCTGCTGCAGTCCATGGGATTGCAAAGGGTTGAACATGACTGAAGCGAGTGTGTGTGCTGGTCGCTCCGTTGTGTCCGACTCTTCGTGACCCCACGGTTACTGTAGCTCACCAGACTCCTCTGTTCATTTGGGTCATATGGCACCTCTATTTTTAGGTTTTTGAGGAACCTCCATGCTGTTTTCCACAGTGACTACCGATTTACATTCCCTCCAGCAGTGCAGGAAGTTTCTCTTTTCTCCACACCGTCTCCAGCATTCATTATTTGTAGACTTTTTGATGACGGCCATTCTGACAGGTGTGGGATGATACATTACTATAGTTTTGATTTGCATTTCTCTAATAGCTAACGATGATGAGCACTTTCTATGCTCCTGTTAGCCATCCATACAACATATGCTATATTTATATGTCCTAAGATTCTATATAAATATGTGCATACCATATATATCTGCTGGTTATTCAGAGCCATTTAAATACTTAACACTATTGTTAGGGCACAGACTGAGTTCTGGAGTCATCTTAACTGTGGACTTATTGCTGTACTGGACAATACAATTCCTTATTGTTTAAGCCAGGTAAGTTGGGTTTGCTGTTATGTGCTGCTGAAAGCCTCTTTCCTGTGATAGTCTCACTTTATTAAATTTCTCACCGTTGGGTCCTTAAACTCTAGCAGTTTTCATTTGGCTGCAGATTTACTGACTGTGTAGACACTTTTAGTTTCTTCTAAAGATCATCCAATTCAGAGATCTTTTGTGTTAGTCATTTCTTGCTGTGGAACAAATTTAGCAGTGCCAAGCAACACGATTTGTTATCTTGTCCAGTTTCTGAAGGTCGGGGATCTGGGAGCAGCTTATCTGGGTGATTCTGGCTAAGGGGACCCTTGCTAGGTTGCAGGCAAGTTGCTGCTGAGAGCTGCAGCCACCAGAAGGGCCCCAGAAGGGAGGATGTGCTCCCATGCTCCTTTGGGGGACTGTTGACAGGAAGCTTTGGTTCCCTTCCATGTGAGCTTTGCATAGTTGACTTCTCCCAGAGTGAGTGATCTGACAGAGGGAGCAACAGAGAGAGAGGCTAAGAGAGAGGAGAGCAGTCCTGCACAGCTCACCGCCATGCATCTGTCCACGCCTATGCGGTTAGCAACAGGGATAACGCTCACTTTGTTCCCATATTTTTCCTCAACCTATACCATGATCACTGATCCCATCCTTTTTACCTCCTCGGCGCCTCTCAAGCCGCTTCTCTCCATCCTGTTGCATACTGCATGTTGTTGCAGAGAGGAGAAACTGGGGCACCAACCGTCCAGTCACTGACCCCCTGGCTCTTTCCATGACCCCCGCGAACCAAGTTCATGGTTCTCAAGGCCTGCCTGCACCTGTAGCCTCCAAGTACATGGTCTTTCTCATCTCTTGTCCTCTACTCTCCCTTCCCTCTGTGATTCTTCAGCTCTGAAGTTCAATGTCGCCTTCTCAGGTTAACTTTTCTGACTTTCAGATGCCCTGGTTACACGCCTCTGGGATGTTCCGTCTTTTGGCGGGATCTTTCGTTGTGGTGCACAGACTCTCTAGCTGTGTCGCGTGGGCTCAGCAGTTGCAGTGCAGACTTCATTGCTCTGTGGCATGTGGGAGCTTAGTTCCCCTGACTAGGGATTGAACCCATGTCCCCTGCATTGCAAGGTGGATTCTTAACCACTGGACTACCAAGAAAGTCCCCTTCCCTACAGTCTTTAACAAATGTCAGAATACTTCTTTCTTTAGCACCTGGACTGCGTCCTCTCAGGTCACACCTCTCAATTTGTCTTTGAACAAATGCACACTCTGCCCCTAGACCTCCAACTGGAAGCATAACTGTTCAAGGCAATATATTTTTCAGACACACGTTGGCTTCAAATCAATATAGGAACATAACCTAACTTCCATCACCAGAGCTGTGGGAAATGGTCCCTATTTCAAAATGAAACTCTAAGATTAGGTGTTCATAACAGTCACCCTTGATTGAGCTATCATTATGCAGGCCAGCCTCATTTTAATCTCACCAGAATGATAAGGCAGTTCTCACCTCCCTTTTACTGATGAGGAGAATGAGACTGCTACTTTCCTGGTGGCTCATATGGTAAAGAATCTGTCTGCAATGCAGGAGCCCCAGGAGATGCAGTTTCAATCCCTGGGTCTGGAAGATCCCCTGGAGGAGGAAATGGCAACCCACTCCAGGATTCTTGATTGGAGAATCCCATAGACAGAGGAGCCTAGTGGGCTACAGTTCATGGGGTTGCAAAGAGTCAGACACGACTGCGTGACTGATACTTTTCACTTTCTTTCAAAGTGAGACTTAGAGGAGCCAATGGACTTGTCCAAGTTCACCCAGCTGGTAGGTAGTAGAGCCTTGGTTCATGCTGGGACCTGGTGCCATTTTCATGCCACCATACCCTGCTGCCTTCCCTCGGAATTTTTCTGTTTTGGTCCTTTCCCCACCCAAAATGGCTCAACTATATGTCAAAATGGTGCAACTACATGTAACTCTTGAGTTAGTCATTTGGACTGGGGTCCCAGTTTTTGTCAGAGTTCTTTATAAAGCTTTGCAGCTCATGGCATAGCAGAAATTTTGATTTAAATTGAAGTTTATAAATACACACATGAAAATCAAGAACTGATTTCCCCAAGAGATTCAAGAGTGCAATGACCACGAAGGAAGGAAGCACGCCCTCTTTCAGCGAGTTCCATAAAGAATGACATAGAGCAAGAAGAATGTGGCCACGGAAAGAACCACAGACTCACCTACCCGCTTGCCCAGCTCCCGGTGGAAAGGGAGTGGAGCTGAGCCAGGAGGCACAACATCATCACTTGTGTAGGTGAACAGCCGGGATTCATTAGGGCTGGAGACTTCCATGGCGGGGCCAGTTAGAGCAGGCTCTGGTGGAAGGGCCCTTTGTCTTTCCCCCAGACTTACCCTTTTCCATCTCTGGCCCTGGGTGACTTGAACTTTGTGTTTCACAGAGCTGATGAAAACCAAACATAATGACCAGCAAGCAGGGCTTACAGACGGGTCTCACCCTAGCTATTCCCTCTGGCTTGCCCTCGATGGTCTCTGCTCAAGCTGCTGATCTGAAAAAGTTACAGCTTGGAGACTAGGGAGCTGTTGTCATTCACAAGACAGCCTCCACTGCGGTTTCTTTCCGTGTATTCACATGCAATCAGCCTCCCAGGGCAGTGAAAAAAGGTCCAGGTTTTTTAGAGTGCCTCATCCTTTCATGTGAAAATTAGTGGGGATTGTGACTTGTAATTAAATGGGTGGCCTGACTCCATCTACTACAGCCGATTGTTGATTTCTGAGTGCTCATTATAAGAAGATAATTTTTAATTCCAGGTATCGTTCCCTGTTCCCCAGCATGGCACTTTGCCTCTTTTACATCCAGCCTTTCTAGTGATTTATTCCTCCCAGAAGTGGGTGTAGCAAGTGAGGGCAGGAGGGGGAGAGAACCATAATAAAAATAGTGTTTTCTGAGTACTTAGTGTATTTTAGACACTGTTCTGAGCTCTTGACTCCAACCCTATGGGGGCAGGTACCATTATTCTCCTCACTTAACAGATGAGAAAACTACAGCCATCATAGGTGAACTAACCTACTGAGATGTACACAAGTAGCTAGTGGTCCACCTGGATTCAGCACGAGGCAGTGTGAGCCAGAGCAAGTGCTCTTAAGACAAAAATAGAAAAAAAAAAGGGTGGGGGGAGGGTCCTAAAAATATCCATCATGCAGTTTATAGCCTAGACTCAATCACTGTACATACCAAACCACTTTCCCCAAACCCAACAAATATTTGGTGAATTTCGATGTTAACTTGTAAAGATCAGTGATTCTAAAAAACCTGGGTTTTTGCAGATCCCTATGAAATTTTGAAGAAGGCCATGACTTCCTCTTGCTCCAAAAACTGCATGAAAAATTTGCATATCATTTCCAGAGGTTCAAAGGCCCTGTGAAAAGTCCTTCTGGTAGACCCCATGGAACCTGGGTCAAGAATCCTGATTTAGAACAACACTAAACTCTATCAATATGAAAAACAGAGTTAATGGAAAGAGAGGAAGCTAAACTTGTATGGGAAAACTGAAATTTATGTAGGGTTGTATGACCTCAGACAAACTACCCACCTTTTTTGTATCATAGTTATCGCTTCCTTCTTCCTCTCCCCGTCCAAGTTTATTGTCAAGTTCAACAAGGTAATATCTGATCATTGCTTTCAGTTCCCCAGAGGAATGTGCCCCACTCCTTTTTGAGAATTCCTTTCCAGGTTCCCTAGTCCTAGAAAATTTGCAAACCCAAATTAGTGACATTATTCCTGTGGGCATTCCAAAAATAGATGTGAAGGCCTGTTTCCAGTCCCTTAAGCCTGGAGCAGCAAAGACTTTCAGTAGAGACATCTTTAGAGAGTCACATGCATCACCTGGGGCCCCGCCCTTGTGGGCTAAATTGCTGTAGGGATGAAGCTGCTGGGTAGGTTTATGTGTGTGTGTGTGTAGGTGAGGGGAGACAAGGGAAGAAGGAAGTGGCATTGTCAGCTAATGGGA
Source organism: Budorcas taxicolor (assembly GCF_023091745.1). Classification (NCBI taxonomy): domain Eukaryota; kingdom Metazoa; phylum Chordata; class Mammalia; order Artiodactyla; family Bovidae; genus Budorcas; species Budorcas taxicolor. The sequence goes on along the minus strand of NC_068924.1, from coordinate 64,094,189 downwards.
GAAACAGATTCCTAAGAGGCTGTAATATTGAGGCAGGAGGTAGAAGCTTCCCTCCCACCCTGCACTCCACCAGGGTAACGTGATTGGAGATTCATCCCTAAGCACAGAAACTCCAAGAAGAGATAAGCAGAACAAATAAGGGAGGAGGCTAAGCCCTGCCCAGTGCACGTATTTCTTGTTCTCAAAGTCCGAAGACCTCCCCGATCACACATGTGCAGGAAAGCTCCTTGGAGGTCAGAGGGGAGTGATGCTAACTAATGCCAAGCTACCCATATGCCTTTTTGGTAAAATCCATCTAGGCTAAGAGATGTATGCATGCACACACATGGGAGGATCCTGAGATATACCAAATACGGACTGTGAACCAGGCAAATCAAAATGATTGGCTACAGAAAACCCTGGAAGAAATACCCTATAAAAGTCATTCAAACTGCCACAAGGGCACGACTCAGTGACTGTCTCTCAGAGTCCCCTCTTGTGTTTATCCACACCTACTGTACACTTTTTCCCTCTTAATAAACACTTTACTTATCTCACCACTTTCTATCTTTGTGGAGATTATTTTCTGCAAAGCCAAAGGCCCAGGGCCCTTGTCACTGACTGCTGATCTAGAAGCTAGGATCTGGTACTTTCACCACCCCACCCTGGTCTCAGTCTCTGGCTGGGAACCCAAGCCCTGCTCCAAACCACTGCAGGCTGAGGCCACCCAAGACCATATCCTGTGGTTACTTGGAAACCATGTCAACTCCTCCCTACTCCCATCACCAAAGGACTAGGCCTGGTTGACCAGCAAGAAAGTAAAACTCTCCTCTTCTAACCTCCTACCCAGCTGCCCTTTGGCACTTCCCCCACCCTCCCCTTTAAGGTTATTTTTGGTGCCTGTTTTAACAAATTTCACTTTAATAGAGAAACTGAGGGTGAGGAAGAAGGCCCATACCATGGGATTTCCATGGGGTCAGTCTCAGACAGATAATACAGACAGTGATTTATATTTATTGAGCATTTAGAATGAGCTCAACCCTGTGCTAAGGGTCTTATGTACATAATCTCATTAAATTCTCCAAATAGTCCACAAAGTAGCTTTGGTTATTATTTTCATCTCACAGATGAGACAGTTGAGATTCCGAGAGTTGGTGGTGAATGGAGGATTTGACCGCTAGGTTCTTGCTCCCAGTCTTTTGGCTGCAGTGGGCCCCAGAAGCAGGGCTGGCTTTCAGGGATTTCCCCAAATGGAGTCCCTGTGGCTGCGCTCCTGCGCTCCCAGGCTGTTCTGAGTCCCAGGACTCTGCCTTCCCCAAGTTCCTCCCACTGTTTTCCCTTCAACTTCCACTGCTTGCTCCTCGCTCCAAGCTGTTCTCTCTAGCCAGGCCTTGGCCTCCTCCATCCCCCATTCTGGACACCAGAAAGGCTTTTCTTCTCGGACTTTGCTTTGGGCCCCACACCTTCTGCTCCTAAACAGTCAGAGTCTTCCATTAACTATGGAATAATATCCAAGCACCATGACTACATGCTTTCTCTTTACCTTCTCTTTCCAAACTGTACAGAGTGTTTATCCTCTTGAGTTGGCTTTTGTTCTGAGATGTGTCTATGTGTGTGTTTGTATCAGTCAGTTCAGTTGCTCAGTCGTGTCCAACTTTTTGCGACCCCATGGACCGCAGCATGCCAGGCTTCCCTGTCCACCACCAACTCCTGGAGCTTACTCAAACTTATATCCACCCCATTGGTGATGCCATCCAGCCATCTCATCCTCTGGCATCCCCTTCTCCTCCCGCCTTCAATCTTTCCCAGCATTAGGGTCTTTTCCAATGAGATTATATGTGTGTGTGTGTGTGTGTTTGTGTGTGTGTGTGTAATCTCAAAACTGTTTAAAATTCATTTTAATATTTATTTATTTTATTTATTTGGCTGCACCAGGTCTTAGTTGTGGCATGCGGGATCTCTAGTTATGGGCATTTGAACTCTTAGTTGAAGCTAGTTCCCTGACCCCCTGCCTTGAAAGTTTGGAGTCTTAGCCACTGGACCACCAGGGAAGTCCCTAAAATTCATTTTTTTAAAATTTATTTATTTTTAGTTGGAGGATAATTGCTTTACAGCATTGTGTTGGTTTCTGCTATACATCAGCCTGAATCACCCATAGGGATACATATGGCCCCTCCCTCTTGAACCGCCCTCCCACCTCCCACCTAGTCCCAACCCTCTAGGTTGTCACAGAGCTTTGGGTTTGAGCTCCCTGCATCATATAGCAAATTCCCACCAGCTATCTATTTTACATATGGAATTGTATATGTTTCAAAGCTACTCTATTTGACCCACTCTCTCCTTCACTGTGTTCATAAGTCTGTTTTTATATCTCCATTACTGCCCTGCAAATAGGTTCATCAGTACCATCTTTTTAGATTCCATATATGTGTGTGTGTGCGCGTGTGTGTGTCTAAAATTCATTTTAATGGTTTACATTGTCATGGATCCTTTGAAGAAAGGATAATTAAAGGAGAAAAGTATCCTTTAATTAAACATGTAAATAGTCATTTATTTCCCAGTGGCACTAGATGAACTCAGCCCTTTTTCTTAGAAAGACCTCCCCCACTCCCTCCATAGATTGAGATCCTGCCTCTCTCAGGTCCCAGCTCAAGCTTCCCCAGTTCTGGGAAGCCTCCCAGTGATCTAGGCCTCAATGATCACTCCTCCCAACCTCGGTTCTTCATCTGACCACACAAACTGAGATCAAGCATGTCCTGAAACCCCAGCGCTTCCCTGAGTTAGACCTGGGTGTCAATCCTACTCTGACAGTTCCAGCCAAGTGACCTTAAACAAGTCATTTCATCTCTGAGTCTTGGTTTTGGCATCCATACTATGGGGACAGTGCCATCTACTGTACATGGTGACTATAATGGCTAAATAAAACACTGCATACACAGAATTTTAAGAAGCAGTGTGCCTGCTGGCTGGGATTGTAGCTTCTGGACCCAAGCTGCTTGGGTTCAAACCCTGGCTCTGCCATTTACTTGGATGAGCTATTGAATTCTCATGCCCCAGTATCTGTCTCTGTAAGACTGAATGACAGGTGTATTATGAGGAATAAATGAGTTGATACATGTATGGTACTCAGATGCCTGGCACAGAGAAATTGATCAAGAATGTCAGCTGTTATCTTGTAACACATCCTTCCTCCTCACTTCAACATCTCATTTGCTATCTCCATACCTAGACTGAACGCCCTCACTACCGGGAAAATGCCTGTGTGTTCTTTTATCCCTGAGCACAGTACCCTGCCTGGCATGTGGACAGGAGCTCTTTAAGCTGCTGAACTCACCATAATGAGCGCTGTGGGACCATGCAGAATACCCCCAGCAGCTTATAGAGGCAAAGGATAAGGTTTCCAGACTGTGAGCGCTGGGAGCAAACGCTGGGCAGGAAGGAGACTGGGGATACAGGTGGAGGGGGGAGACAGGTTGACTGCTTTTCTCCCATCTCCCGCTCACCCCCTCCCCCGAGGCCAGGCGTTTAATCTGGCGGACTCAGTGTGCGCAGTCAAGGCAGGCACTGGACCTCTCATCCGGGCTGGAGGTGGGGGTGGGGCTTCAGACCTCACCTGAGGTTGGGGGGGCGGCGCGGGGGCGGGCGGGGGGGGAGGAGGCGCAGCCCCGGCTACCTCCGCCCCCCATTCAGGGTCCTGCGGGCTTCTCCCCTGCCCTCACCGCCTGGGGGAGCCCAGCCGGACCTGGGCGGGCCTCCGTGCCCCCAGCTTCCCTTCCAGCCACAGCCCGGGGCCTCCCCGCGTGGCCACACCTCCCCGGGCTCCGCAAGGGTTAAGGCTGCCGCGGAGAGGAGAGGTTTGGGCTGACGTCGCGCCGGCTGAAGGTGGTTCCCCTCGGATGAGGATGGGAGAGCCTGGCGAGCTGAAACCCGAGCTCCCGCTCAGCTGGGGCTTGGGGAGGTCCGCGTAGGAGCCGCCTGCCCGCCGGCCTCCCTCGGTCCCTCCCCAGCAGTCACTCCGGGCACCGCCGCGGGAACGATGGAGCTGGGCTGGTGGCCGCAGCTGGGGCTTACTTTCCTGCAGCTCCTTCTCATCTCGTCCTTGCCAAGAGGTACTGTGGGTCGCATTCAGGAGCCCCCAGGAGGGGACTTTTGTCTCCTGGGGTTAGTTAGGGGGCAGGAGCGGGGTGTCCCAAGAGAAGGTGCTTGTGTGTCTGTGGGTGGTGGTGGTGAGCTTTCTTCTAGTGGGAATCTTGGGGGCTTGGCTGGTGGTGCTGAAGTGTCCCTCTTTCTTTCTAAGAACGTGACACCGTTTTTTCTGCCATCCCAACTTGTGGGACTGAACTGCCTCAGGAAATGTACCAGCTTCCGTTTTATGTGCCTTTTTTTTTTTTTTTAAGCTTTTTAAAGCACAAAATTATCGCTGGGGTTCTACCCAGGCTCAGGTGACCCCTCTGACATGCAAAAGCCAAATCTCTACCTGGAAAAAGCCCCCTACCAGGTGAGTTGGGAGGAAAGAGGTGAATAAGAGCAGGGCTTGCAGGGAGGGTGTTTTTCCTGAAGCATCTTGTTGAGGAAATCTCACAGCACAAGCGTTCAGAACAGATTCCCAGCAAGGGAGAGGTGCTCACTCAGCATATATACACTTCCTTTCCGATAAGGATGAGAAAGAAGAAAAGGCCGGGGTGAAGAGTGCAAGTTGATTTTGGGGATGCGCAGAGTTTATTTAGAAAGAACTGTGGCTTCTGTGTTTTTCACATGTCATTTTCTGAGCCACAAACCCCACGTCAGATAGGCTTCTGGGGCAAGTGAGGTTGAAACAAGACCCAGACAGAGCTCTTGGGAGCCTCTTGACCCAGCAGAAGCAAGGGGAGAGCAGGCTTGTCCTGTGACTGTTGCTGGGCAGGCGGGGAAGGAGGACTTCTTAGGAGCATCTGGCCCTCTATGGCTAGAGAAGCCAGGTGTCAGGAGGCAAGGTGAGCACTCAGGAGGTAAGAGGCACAGGTGATAAAACAGGGCAGCTTTGTGGAGGAGCAGGGAGTGTATGAGCCTTTGCTACTCCCCTCTGTGGGGGTTACCTGCCCCCTGTGCTGGGGACCTGTCACCTTTGCTTTACTTACGAAGTGGGTGCTTCGCTGCTGCATGGAGCTGGCAAGCGCCCAACAATGAAACAGTAAGTTGGGTGGTGAGGGTGTAGAAAGCCATCAGCTACTGTAGAAGGGAAGCTGGACCTCGGCACACGTCGCTTCATGGTGAAGGAACAAAAACCGAGATACATGAAAAGCACACACACCCCTCCCCCCCCATTTCAGTCAACACTTTCCATCTACCTGCCAGCCCCAGGTGAAATCTTCCTTGCTAATTTACTCTCAAGCTGAAGAGTGTTTCGTTTGAATTTTGCCTTACTAGTATCCGAAACAGCCCAATAATATAGGGAGAAGGAGCCCGGGAGGGTGGAGTCTGATAATCCTTTAACCCAGCCACTTGCCTGGGGTTTAGTTGGTGACTTTTCCTTAAGACTTGTCCCTGTTCCACCTCTGCCTTTTGAGCCAGCGTTCCAGGGCATGGCAGCCCAAGCCCAACTCCAGAGGAGCCTGCTTCCTCCGATAGTGCCAGGCTCCCAGGTTTAGTTTTCTTGTCCCTGCATCTCTTTTTCTAACGTGGCAGGTGAGATGGCTGAAACCCATAAAAGCAGAAAACTAAAGCTCAGCTGCCCCTTTTTCCTTGCCCAGGATCTGAAAAACCCACTTATCCCTGACCTGAGAATCTCTTATACCTTTTACTCAGGAAAGAAAGCTGACTCTGGTAAAGAATCGCCTGCCAATGCAGGAGACAGGGGTTCAATCCTTGGGTGGGGGAGATCCTCTGGAGAAGGAAAGGGCAACCCAGTCCAGTACTCTTGCCTGGTGAATTCCATGGACAGAGAAGCCTGGCGGGCTACAGTCCATGGGGTCGTAAAGAGTCGGACGCGACTTAGAGACCAAAACAAAACTAACAACAACAAAAAAGCCAAACAGAAAAGAAGAGCTTCAGGGAGTGTGCATGGTCTCTGGGCAGCCAAGCTGCTGACTGAGCCGTAGAGCAAGGCTATTTCATTGTCTGTCGAACATTCACGTTTAAAGGGAGCACAGAGGGATGGAGTGGAGAAGGAAAATATTTCAAGTTGTGAGCGAGTGAGTCCACTCCCTGCTGGAATTCTGAATCTGGCCCCCGTCAAGGAAAGCTTAGCAGCATATTTCCTCTAATTACTTTTCTAAAAAGAGCATTTGATGAAATGTAAACATCCACTGGGATGGCACGGCAGACGGTTGTTGCTCATCGACTCGGGACACGTGTCTGAGGATGAGAATCCAAACATCAGGCCAAGTGATAACCCAACACAAACAGCATGTGAGGGGAGAAACCCAATTCCACTGACTTCACCAAATAGCAGTAGCTCTGCCAGCAGGATCCAGCCTAAAAGGAACAACTCATTGAAAAGATGTGACTCTGGGGAATGAAGCTTTCACATGAATAACTTCACAAGTGTTGCTTCCAACAGACATTAGCTGGTGGGGAGCGAGCATCCAGGCAACCGGGGAGGATAATTTGAAGCCCAGATATGCAGTGGGCAGGCGCAACCAGTACAGAAAGGGAATGTGGAAAGAAAGCAAGGGGGAAGGAGTGGCAAGAAAAATTAGATGTTGGTTTATAATGGGATGTGTTAGCAAATTCCAAGGAGAGAGCTATGAAAATTGGGCCTTCTTGGCAGGGCTAGATTTTTGTGGGGACTATGAAGAGGGTTTTCCCTTGATATATACTCTGAGAACTCCTAGCTTTTCCAACAGGGAAATAATCTGATGGTGGGATCATGGGTTTCAGGAGCTAGGAGTGACTGGAGAGATCATTTGGTCAGAGTACCTCAAAGGCAGAGGAGGAGGAGAGTAAACATCTGAGCATTTATGATGAGCTCAGTGTTTAAACTGAAGCAGGGCAGGTGCTGTTATTCCCCAGATGGGGTTTAGAGAGGGTCTGTACCCTGTTCAAAGATACATAGGCAGGGTTCCTGGAAGAGTGAAACATTTGATATAGCAGTTCCACCTCTGGGAATAGACACAAAATAAGTGAAAGCTGAAACTCCAGCAAATATTCACACACCCATGTCCACTGCAACACTATTGCCAGCAGCCAAAAGGGAGAAACAACCCACGTGTGGGTAAACAGAATGTGGGGCTATACACACAATGGAATACTATTCAGCCTTAAAAAGGAGTGAAGTTCTGGTCAAAATGACAACGTGGATGAGCCTTGAAAACATGATGCTTAAGTGAAAGAACCCAGACACAAAAAGATAAATGCTGTATGATTCCATTTATGTGAGGTGCCTAGAGGAGTCAAATTCATAAAGGCAGAAAGTAGAACAGTGGTTACCAGGGGCTGGAGGAGGAGGGATTGGAGAGTTAGTTTTTAATGGGCGTAGAGTGTCAGTGATCTGATGATAACATTCTGGAGATGTATAGCAGTGATGGTTACACAGGCCATTGGACTGTACACTTAAAGGTGATTAAAATGGTAAGTGTGTTATTTACATTTTGCTGCAGAAATGATTCCCAGGTGGCGCTAGTGGTAAAGAACCTGCCTGCCAATGCAGGAGATATAAAGAGATGCAGGTTCAGTCCCTGGGCCTGGAAGATCCCCTGAAGAAGGAAATGGCAACCCAATCCAGTATTCTTGCCTGGTAAACCCCATGGACAGAGGAGCCTGGCAAGCTACAGTCCATGGGGTCGCAGAGTTGGACACAACTGAAGTGACTTAGCACAGTACAGCAATAATGATAAAAAGAAAACACAAGAAGATTAGTGGAGCCTGGGGTGAGCCCAGACTGTCAGCTTCCTGAGTCAAGCTCACCTGGTACCCGGCTGACAGACTCACACAGCTAACAGCCTCCTACACTGACGTGCATGTGATCGTGGCGTGGTTTCAGGACACACGTGGCAGGAGAGGGTCCTTGCTCTCTCCCATGTGGGTGGCGCTATTGTTGTGTTGTGGGGTGACTCTGGCAAAGAGGGAGACTATAACATGGAAGGACTGGCAGCCTTTGGGTAAAGGTCTGCAGAAGTATTTAGCAAGGTATAGTACTTGAAAGGTTTTGAACCTGAATGCTTTGAGGTGGGCTGGGTCCTCTGTCCAGTCTGACACCCCACTTCTCAGTTCACAGGTGTCTTACCTGCTGGTCCCTGCTTATATTTGCCTTGTTGACCTCTGTTCCTGGGAGGGATGGGGGAGAAATGGGATGTGAAAGAGAAAAAGTGGAAAGCTGGGTGCTGAATGGGGAGAAGAACAAGTGAGCATTTTGCAGCTGACAGGAACATAAATATATTTTCACTTGTGTGTGTTGTGGAACACAACCTCACCTCTATGACCACCAGTAAAATGTTTTATGAATGCCCTTGAGGGTGAGCTGTTGGTTGAAGTTGAGGGTGACGTTGGGTGTTATATTTGGGTCAATAAGCTGGGGACAAAGCACCTTTGGACCCAGAGGCAGAGATGACCTGGAGCATGTAAGTCCCTTAGAAATATCCAGAAGCCTTAGGGAGGGCTTTGGAATGCTACTGGCAGGGACTGTGGGTTTGACTTAAATTTATCTGCATCTGGGTTACCCTGGCTAGACAGCAACGGCTGAGATTATGGCGTCTCATGGTGTCTGGAGGACCTAATGATTGGCCTTAAGTCAGAAAATTATTTCCATCTGCCCTCCTATGGGGTGCCCAATCCCAATGCAAGAGAAAACCTCTCTACCTGCCTTTTTTGAGCCTATTTCTAGAAGCTGCAATTGATTTGGAGAGAAGGGTGCACATTTCAGTAATAAATGAGGGAAAGTGATACCCTGCTCCTCCCCTCATGTGGGAGGACCTGTCACCCCCACTTTGTGGATATTTGAAAGTCACAAGAGCCCAGAACCCTCTCATTTTATTTTAAAGGGGAGGGAAACGCAGTGTTTACATTTTCTAATTCCTGAATTCCAGGGCAGAGGACCCTGAGGCCAGCTGGAGCTTTGAAAGCTACCAGATCAGTGGCAGAAAGTTATCAGATTTCAAGCCTGGTCTGTGTTTAAGGAGTTCTGTTTGTCAGTCATCCCAAGATCTGGGCCAAAGCATTAGGTTTATAATGGAGAGAAAGAAGTAAAATGCAGGAAAAGTCAAACTTCATATCTATGAACAAAACCATTCAGGGAAGGTAGAGAATTAGAGTTGGCTGGAGATATTTCTCTGAACCAATGGGACTTTCTGCTACTCACCGCCCAACGCTGTTCCTTTTATTGTTCTCGGTTGTTATTTGTGATACAGACACAGAGCCTGTGTGGGCTGAGAGTGGAGTAAGTAGGGCTGCACATCAGATATTTCACCTGTAATGGTGGAAACACCAGTGGAGGACGCCTCATACCTAAGGGACCAGATCCCAGATAATCTACTGGTATTTGTGGTAAATACCAGGCATTCTCCTATATGTTTTACATGCATTCATTTAATCCTCACAACGTACCTACAAGGTGAGTAGTCATTATCCCTCGTTCACATACTGAGAGAGGTACAGTACCTGCCCAGGTCGCAGAGCTGGACATCAGTGTTTTGAACCCAGTCTGACCCCATAATGCATACACCAAAGCAGTAACACTGCTATAGAAAGTAGTGGGTCCAACTGTGGTAGATCTTCTGTCTGTATTTTGGCCAAATCATAAGGATCATGGTGATAGCAAAGAGTTCTGGTTATCCTGTGGATATTCCAAGAGCTGATATTCCCCGGCCCCTGAGTCAGCAAGGTCACATGCTCACCACTGTGGAGGCCGAATGGATGTAAGTGACGAGGGAGAGACCTCAGCACTCCCCATGGGACCACGTGGAACCCAAGAGGAGCCATTTTCTAGAGGAAACAGGAATGTTAAGCAGATCGCAAATCCCACTCACTTCTGGGTAGCTGTCCACAGGCACATGCATCTTATTATGATTAGACATGGGAAGTGAGAATTTCTTTGTCTCATGGTCAAATTTTATAATTAAAATCACATTTCTGTTTGTGGAGCGACAGAGTTAAGGATGAGACATGCTTCATGCCTGGCCCCGAGACTGTGGAGCACTAGTCTTTTATGGATTTATTCTGTCAAGATCGTCAATGTGTAAATTCTTAGGTGATGGAATAGGAGTAGCAGGCCTGGCATGAATAAGGGGAGGCATTTTTCTTTCTTCTTTTTTTGGCAGAACGCAGCTGATGGATATTGCAGGGGATGGAGATGCGGCCTCCCTCCATTAATACTGAGATGGATTTTAACCAGTTCATTTCAACCTTGAATGAGGATCTGCTGTCTTTTGGGTCTTTTGTCGAGTGGTTAAGAGAGTCCACATGAAGACACATGTTTCTGTCACCTTCTGCCTCTGGAGTTGAGGACATGCCTTTATCCCTGCAGTGTAGGCATCTTTATCACTGTCCTCTCCGAGACTCTGGCTGTTTCAGGGGGCTGAGTTAGTGGTTTGGCAGCGAGTGTCGGTAACTAGAAGTCTGGTCAGTTGATTTGGTGATTGGAAAACCAGGGCTGCTGCTGCCAGAACAGAGTGAGGAACACATTCAGGCAACTTTAGCTCATGGGGAGGTGCAGCAATTGTCCTCATAAGCTGAATTTATGATTGGTTAAAATAAATTTCCAGCTAGCTTAATGGAAAACGACTGGGTGGAGGAGGGATGTTGGCCTGGTTTGCCTCAAATCAAATCATTTGAGGACTTCGGCGAACTGAAGTGTCAGTTTTCCAAACCCAGTTCTACGCCAGTTTACTTCACAGGATTCCTTTGAAGATGATCAGTTAATCCCCTATATTGTGCGACCCCACTTTGGAAGTCAGTAGTGATGGTGGAGAACACCTAGGATGCCCAGGATGAGTTGCCTGAGCTTAGCTTCTAGCTGGTAGCATCTACTCCCATATTTTCTAATATACCTCTTCACTCACCTGGGATGCAAGCAGAAGGAAGGGCTTGGCTGGTATAAAGAATCTTTATTGCCTTACTTCTTTCTTGTTTGGCTTTCTGCCTCCCACTGGGTGGTCCACTGCCTGCTTCTAAGTGATGTTCAGCCTCCTTTCTGTGCAAACCTGGCTCCCCTGGCCAATTCACTGGTAGAACAGAACAAGTGAATATTCAAGTCTTCATGGAAATGAGAGACAAACTGTAATACACCAAAAAGCAAAATATATGTAATAGTAATGGACCCAATTGGGGCTTCCCTTGTGGCTCAGTGGTATAGAATCCACCTGCCAATGCAGGAGACTCAAGTTTGATCCCTGGGTCAGGAAGATCTCCTGGAGGAGGAAATGGCAACCCACTTCACTATTCTTGCCTGGGAAATCCCATGGACAGAGGAGCCTGGCAGGCTACAGGCCTTGGGGTCGCAAAGAGTCAGACACGATTGAGTGACTAAACAACAGAAGTGGCCCCAATGGATTCCCTGTAAAATAGACTCCAGAAGGCCATAGCAGGAGCCGTTTCTAACAGCAGTCTTTGTCACAAATAACCTGACCCTGGAAATCACATATGCCTGATGTGTCTGCATTCGTATATTTATTCAACAGACTGGAGATAGCAGGATGAATGAGACCAGTCCTTTTCCTAAAGACACTTGTAATCTGTTGAGAGAGCTCATGGTCTAGCCTGGTGTTTTCCAAAGTAGGTTTCATGAGATACTAATATTAAAGGATATTCAGCAGAAATAATAAAACCTAGGATGTCATGGTGAAATAAGTTTGGGGAATGTGGGAATTAACTTGGTACAAAGAATATTATAGGCTCGGCAAAGCCCTACAATAAAGCAAGCTGTTACTAGCGTTTAAAAAGTTGTTCAGCGGCAGAACCTCTTTTCATGTCATACCTTATACCATCAGTGGATTTAGCACTCCATGGAATACAGTTTGGAAAACTCAGGTCTCTTGTCCATAATGAGTAAAACATTGAAGAATATCTCTCTCACCATTATGGAGGACAAGATAAGAAGGGAATTTGAAAATCTACAAAATTGGAGGGTCTCTTTGGACTTCTGCTGAGAGACAGACAGGAAGTCTGTCGTCCTGCTCACTTCACACTTGCTGAGACATTGAAAGAACCATTGGGATGATCCCAGACCTGTTGCTGTGATAAAAGTCCTCACCAGCGTTGACCTGCGTAGTTCACCAAGAAAGCTTATTCCTGATCTACACGGTGCTCACAGTAATGTGACTGCCCTGGGATCACTGGGCGGAATGAGGTGTGACTCTGATTAAGGTGCACGTGGTGATGAGACAGTCCCAGAGAGCGGTTAGAGCTATGACTTGACTTCCCCACTTAGGTTGCAACCTTGGCGACAGTTACCCTGTCCCCACTTCAAAAATGAGAATATTCGCGCATCCTTCTAGCTCCTGGGAACATTGAGTTCAAGATCCAAGTCCATTCATTACCAGTTAACCTCCCCCCACCTCAACACACATGTTGGTTTGTCTCCAATCTTTTCTTATTTACCCTCCTGTCTGCTAGTTTGGGTATAGCTCAGGCACCATGATCCTGATTTGTACACCCCGGAAGCGTCTGGGCTGTTTACACTGGTGCTGTATCCCATAGAGACAGCACGTGAGTTTGAGCTGTTCATCAACCCTTGTTTGCTGTTTCTGGGAACAGCTTTATTCCTCCCTTTCCTAAATATTGTTCTTGTTGTCATGCAACACGGTTTCTCCCTTAGCCCTCCCGTTGCCTGCCTCCTGTCTCTGCCCAGACTTGTTTCAGATTGGATGACTACAGTGGATAAGGAATAAAGCAGCTATTCCTTTTAAGGGTTTTCTGCCCAACCCATAACCTTCTCAGCAAAGATTTAGCTCTTCCTGGCCATTTTATGTACTTCGTTCTTGATGCTGATATCTTAGTATGGATGTGTTCCAGTTTGAATATACATGCACACAGAAAAATAAAAGTATAGGTATGGTTGTTGTTCCATTGCTCAGTAGTGTCTGACTCTTCGTGACCCCACGGACTGCAGCACACCAGGCTTCCCTGTCCTGCACTGTCTCCTGGAGTCTGCTCAAACTCATGTCCATTGAGTCGATGATGCCATCCAACCATCTTATCATCTGTCGTCCCCTTCTCCTTCTGCCTTCAATCTTTCCCAACATCAGGATCTTTTCCAATTTGTCAGCTCTGTCATCTGAGCATCAGATGGCCAAAGTATTGGAGCTTCAGCTTCAGCATCAGTCCTTCCAGTGAATATTCAGGATTGATTTCCTTTAGGAAATAGATATAGTTATATATACACTTACGTGTGTATGTGGGTGGACGTGTATAAACGTGGAGTGTAGAGTATTATGATTTAAAACATGGGCCAGAGTTTGAATCCTGCCTCCATTATTTATGGCTCTTTTCTTGGAAAATTACTTAACCTCTTTCATGTCATACCTTATACCATCAGTGGATTGAGCACTCCATGGAATACAGTTTGGAAAACTCAGGTCTCTTGTCCATAATGAGTAAAACATTGAAGAATATCTCTCTCACCATTATGGAGGATAAGGTAAGAAGGGAATTTGAAAATCTACAAAATTGGAGCGCCTCTTCGGACTTCTGCTGAGAGACAGATAGGAAGTCTGTCGTCCTGCTCACTTCCAACCTTCCAACCACCTTCCAACCTGTACACTGAGAATAATAGTGTCTTTATTTGAGTCTGAGAAGGGAATGGCGACCCACTCCAGTATTCCTGGCTGGAGAATGCCATGGACAGAGGAACCTGGAGGGCTGCGGTCCCTGGCATTGCAAAGAGTTGGACATGACTGAGCGACTAACACACACAAATGAGATAACCTATTTACTTTTAAATTATTATTGGGATATAGTTGATTTATTATTATTTTTTAATTTTTGTTTGGCGTGTAATTGCTTTACAATGCTGTGTTGGTTTCTGCTCTCTAACAGCACGAATCAGCTATATGTATACTTACGTCCCATCCCTCTTGAGCCTCCCCTTACCCTCCCCATCCCATCCCTCTAGGTCATCACAGAGCACTGAGCTGAGCTCTCTGTGCTATATAGCAGGTTCTGGAGTAGTACTGAGCCATAAAGAGGAATAAAATTGAGTCACTTGTAATGATGTAGATGAACCTAGAGTCTGTCATACAGAGTGAAGTTAAGTTAGAAAGAGAAACCCAAGTATAGTTGATTTACAATGTGTTAGCTTCAGGTGGACAGCAAAATGAATCTGCTATACATATACACGTATCCACTCTTTTTTAGATTCTTTCCCCATATAGGCCATTACAGAGTGTTGACTATAGAGTTCCCTGTGATATAGAGTAGGTCCTTTTTAGTTATCTATTTTAAGGCACTGGCACCCCACTCCAGTACTCTTGCCTGGAAAATCCCATGGGCGGAGGAGCCTGGAAGGCTGCAGTCCATGGGGTCGCTAAGAGTCGGACATGACTGGAGCGACTTCACTTTCACTTTTCAGTTTCATGCATTGGAGAAGGAAATGGCAACCCACTCCAGTGTTCTTGCCTGGAGAATCCCAAGAACGGGGGAGCCTGGTGGGCTGCCGTCTCTGGGGTCGCAACTTAGCAGCAGCAGCAGCAGCAGCAGCAGCAGTGTCTATGTGCCAACCCCAATCTTTGATTTATCCCTTCCTTCCAATTTACCCTCCCTCTTCCTTACCCTTCAGTGACCATAAGTTTATTTTGTACATCTGTAACTTTATTTTGTAGATAAATTCGTTTGTAACCTTGTTTTTAGATTCTACATATAAGTGATAGCATATCATATTTGTCTTTCTCTGTCTGGCTTACTTCATTTAGTGTGACAGTCTCTAGGTGGTCCAGTGGTTAAGACTGAGCTTTCACTACAGGGGGTGAGGGTTTGATCCTTGGTTAGGGAACTAAGATCCTGCATGCCACATGGAACGGCCAAAAAAAAAAAGAGAGAGAGAGAGGGAGATAGCTTATTCAGTATACTGCTTTGCAAAAAGGAGTACTCAGGAAATTAAAGTCATCTTCTGCTCCTCTCTTTTCTAGTATTTTTCCCACTAGCACAGAAGGAATTAAGGAGAAGTATTGGGTATTCTATCTTTAGTAGGCTGGAATTTACATGGTCCTTTTCAGGCTCACTTCATCTTGGTGCACAGTCCTATCCTAGTCATCTGTGACTCTGTGTCAGAAAAAAAAAAATTCCAAAAGGTTCACCGTATGTTTATTTCTCTGAGACTTGCTTTCTCCCCTGCTTTTATCATGCATCTGCCTTCCAACCTTAGGCTGAAATTCCTTCCACATGCCTAAGTTTGTCCATGTGCTGGATTCTTGCAGGGATTTGAGGGGCTGGTGTCTTGCAGAGTGGGTGATTCTGGGTCAGTGATGTTGTCTCCCAAACATGAGATGGTGCCCATGGCCACCTGTTGTGATTCAAGGGTAGAGCCAGCCAGGAATCCTCAGGCCAAAAGAAGTTCCCCTTCATCTTGTTCAAGCTTGTAGAGCTGGGGGAGGCAGCTATAATGAGGACTAGCCTGAATGAAGCCGCTGCCAACTTAGGGCTGAGTGAACCATAGGACATACCATTGTAAGTGCATCACCCTCGTTCAGCCTGACATCTGCTCTTGGCCATCTGCCTTTGGTAGAAGGAAAATCTGGCTTCTGCTTGGCATCAGTGAACCTGAACATGAAGACAGTAACACTGACTCTGGAGGCTCCTGGCAAAGGGATAGATGTGGTTGACAAAGGTCCCCATAGAGCCCTGGCAGACTCTGGCTCAGAAAGAAGGTTTTCAACATGTGGAGAATTGGGGAACAGGTGGGATTGTTTTTATGTCTGAGGAAATCCAGATTAGATTTTTAGGGTAAGCATAAGTTTTATTGTTTTCTTAAGGAAATATCTTTTCTTGTATTACTTTTAAAAAATATTTATATATTTTTGTCTGTGTCGTGCAACTTGTGGGATCTTAGTTACCTGACCAGGGATTGAACCTGGGCCTTCTTCAATGAATGCTCAGAGTCCTAATCACTGGACTGTCAGGGAATTCCCAAGTTTTATTGTTCCTTAATTTATACATTCTAATGCTTTGCTTGAATAATATTTGCTGAGTTTTATTGCCAGGAACTTTTAAGTGCATTATTAAAAAATTTTTAGTAGGCAATGCTAATTAAGAAAATAAAATCTATTCAGCTCATATTGCAGTGTTGCAAATAACCCAGAAGCAGCTGTCTTTCTGTGCTAGGGATTTCTAGCACAGTTGTTGAGGATAATGGCAACTTGGGACCCTTCCAAGATGCTCGAGTTTGGGTTTTATTCCCTTTGGCTATAGATGTAGAATTTCTATTCCTAGAAGAGAAGCAGCAGGAGGTGAGGTATGTCCTATTTAAATAGGCGTCTGGAGGAGGAGGTATTAGAGAGAAGAGATTAGGAAATCTAAAAGCAAGGGAGAGGAACTCAGAATGCCGTGATAGAAACAAGAACAGACTGCTTGGAAATGCCATGTATGTGTGGGCCTCTGGGGGAGACAGTTACTCACCCCTTTTGTTCCCTTAGCCATCTGTATCTTAGCCACACGTATGATGGCTTTAAAAAAATTTTTTTGTGGAATATAGTTGATTTACAATCTGAAATTAACACAATATTGTAAATCAATTATACTTCATTAGAGTATATTAGAATGTACAGCAAAGTGAGTCAGATATATATATATATATATATATATATTCTTTTTCAGATTCTTTTCCCATATAGGTTATTACAGAATACTGAGTAGAGTTCCTCATGCTGTACAGTAAGTCCTTGTTAATTATATTTTATATATAGTAATGTGTATACATTAATCCCAGTCTCCTAATTTATCACTTCCCCCCGTGTTTCCCCTTTGGTAACCATAGATTTGATTTCCAGGTCTGGGAATCTGTTTCTGTTCTGTAAGAAAACTTCATTTGTATCATTATTTTTATTAGATTCAACACATAAGTGATATATCTTTTTTTCTTTCTCTGTCTGACTTACTTCACTTAGTGTAAAAATTTCTAGGTCCATCCATGTTTCTGCAAATGGCATTATTTCATTCTTTTTTATGGCTGAGTAATATTCCAACTATATATGTACCATATCTTCTTTATCTGTTGATGTGTTTTGATTCTAGAGAGAATAATGGTAATGTCTCAACAAACACGCTATTTTTCTTCCAAAGCACTTTATGCTTATTGCCTGTTTAACTGCAGTGAGATTAACAACCCCATCAATCTACATCCATTCTCTTGAGATTCGGGGAAAATGCCGCAGCAAGATGTCTTGTTTGTGATTGTCCAGAAGCATAAATGAGAGGCAGATTCAGTATTAAAATTTGAGTAATCTGATTTTCAAGTGTGTCCACTTCGCCAGTGATGCATTCTTGATCTGTAAAGTCAAAGTTGTGAACTCTCTAGAAACAAAGAATTGTGTTGAAAAGAATAAGACTTTGGCCCTAGAAAGAGCTGGCTTTTTCACCTGAAAGCTGTGCCACCTAGGACAATTTATTTACCATTCTGTTCCTGAGTGTCCTCATCTGTTAAATGAAGAAAATGATACTTACTTTGAAAGGTGGCTCTGAGGATTCAGTGAACTGGTTTGTTTCAAAGGCTTGGGTACATTCTTGTGGGGGCTGGGACCCAGGGAGAGGGGACAACGAATGAGACGTGACAGAGTGGAGCATTGTGCTTAATAAAGGATGGAGAGGGGAAGAAAGTGACAGATTGATTTTTGCTTCCCTTTCCTCCCCAATGTACTAATGCCTGCAAACTAGATTTCTAGGGAGTCTATTGAAAGACTTATCACTCCTGATACCCAAAGGGGATGATGAACGTGTTGACTTTCCAGCTATCATTATCTTATTAGCAAGAGGAGCTATGAGAAGGGGAAGACCAAGGTCAGCTGAGGGTGGGAACCCAGCCAGGCTGGGACTGAGAGTCACTTGGTGGTGGGGTGGTTTTCAAAGTCGCAGGAGGAGATACTGAGTCATCAAGAGCCCTAGTAACCATTCCATCGCCCCTGACTCACAGCATTTCCTTCTGGGATTTGCCTGGCATCTGTCATCAGCCCCATGGAGAGGGCGGTCAGACCTTCAGGTGGTTAGGAATGTGCTGTGTTAGAAATCAATACGGGGCGTTCAGAGAGCCTGAGAAGAGGCGGGGGAGTGAGTCGGGATGAGAGGGCAGCCCAAGCTGCCTCAGTGTAGGACTCTGATTCCTACATCTTTTTGTCCCCCACTCTGGTCTTAGGTTTATAATGTGAAGGACAGCAAAACAGTCAGTGGAGATTTTCATTAAATGTGGTTAGAGGGGAGGGCTGCGGGGTTTTTGAGTGGAGACGAAGGCATGTTCTAACATCAAAGAGGAGTGAGCCCTTGATGAAAGCCCCTTTCTTTGCCACCTTCTGGGGTGGCCTCAGCCTGGGCCTTTGGTCTGACAACCGACATCATGTATGGAACAGGCCGACTCGCGTTTTCATCAAGAAGTCTCTGACTTTTTTCAGATTTGCCTGAACAGTTACTGTGTCAGCTTATTTCCTTGAAACCTGGTGTTGAAAAAGTGTGCTACTCAGAGATGATGCTGTGGGGACTCCATTGCCCTTTCTGCCCTTCAGTGGAGTTAAGCCCTGGTTGTCTGAGGGATTAAGTGTTCTCCGTCTTGTCAGCAGGAGAAATATATCAGTGTTGGAGAGCCTTAGCGCTAGCTGCCAGGCTGCGAAAACAATGCCGAAGGCCCTGAGGACAGCCGGCTTTCACTCGTTCATTCACCTTTTCCACCACATCTATAAAAACTGAACCTGGACTTCCCTGCTGGCTCAGTGGTAAAGAATCCGCCTGCCAATGCTGGAGACATGGGTTCAGTCCCTAATCTGGGAAGATCCCACACGCTGTGGAGCAGCTAAGCCCGTGCTTTGCAACTACTGAACCTATTCCCTAGAGCCCGGGGGCCGCAACTACTGAAGCCCTCTGCCCCAGAGCCCATGCTGCAATGAGAAACGCCCGCAATGAGAAGCCCATGCACGGCAACTAGGGGGTGGCCCCTGCTCACCACAAGGAGAGAAAAGCCTGAGCAGCAACGAAGACCCAGCACAACCAAAAACAAACAAATAAACAAAATTTTGAAATAAGCAAAAGCCGAACCTATGCCAGTCAGTCGGCATTGTTCTCATTGCCTTGGTGTTTGCATGAATAAGACAGAACTGAGAGGTTAAGTGTCTTATGTTTTCCAGCGTGAATTCAGGAAAAAGCAGAGCTGGACCATTATAAATGAAATCTCCACTCAGGGGGGCTGCCCCAAGCATGGGAGCTGGGGAAGGGCTTGGGCAAAGCCTATGATACCAAAGTATTGGGTCAGCCAAAAAATTTGTTCATGTTTTTCCGTAAGATTTTATGAACTTTTGGCCAACCCACTACTCTGCAACTCTCTTGATATTTGTTTACCCTGATTTACAAAAAAAAAAGAGGAAATAGAAGCATTTGTCCACACAAAATAATGTGGCAATTTAAAATCACTTCTCAGGACTACTCAAGGTCAAGAGAAGATGTTCATGCCTGAAGTAAAGAAATAAAGCAGTTTCTAAAGAAAGCCAAAAATATAATAGGTTACCAGTTTTGAGAGGTTAAGAAGGCTGTGTACACATCTTTTAGCTTCTATGTGTGAATATATATGTTAATTAAAAGATGACAATTGAAGGGTAAGTTATTTCTGAATCCTTTATGTATAATTTTATTTTTTTGATGCTTTCACAAGAAATCTTTTCTATTAAAGTATAGGGTCTTTTATGGGTTTCCCTGGTGGCTCAGATGGTAAAGAATCTGCCTGCAATACAGGAGACCCAGTTTTGATCCCTGGGTCAGGAAGACCATGAGAAGGGAATGGCAAACCACTCCAGTATTCTTGCCTTTGGAATTCCAGGGAGAGACGAGCCTAGTGGCCTATATAGTCTCCAAGGTCACAAAGAGTCTGACATGACTGAGCAACTAACACTTTCACTTTTCATAGAGTGTTTTATAAATAAATAAATAAATAAAGACTTTATCCAGTGGAAAAGTTGAGATAAATGAATGAATGTATAATGTGCCCGGAACTTTGTGAGTTCAATTTTGCTATGTGATTATGGGCACGTGCTTGACGGTTTGGTGCCTTGGTTGATTCCAAGGTGGTGCTCTGTGAGTTCTTGATGCTTAATTTGTACTTATTTCCTAGGAAGCACTGGCAGGATAAAACTCATTTGTGGTTTAATAAGACTGTTCTTTTTTTTTTTTTTTAATAAATTATTATTGAAACACTGTCATGCACATCTGTTTATATGTTATCTGTGGCTATTTTCTATTGAGTAGTTGCCAGAGAGACCTCATGACCCACAAACTAAGACAACATTGGAAAGCAACTACACTCCAACAAAAATTAATAAAAAATTAAAAAGATAAAGTTAAAATGCCAAGAAAAATGTATCTGCCTCTTTACAAAAACCATTTACCAATCCCTAGGTTAGACAACAAGTAAGGCTTTGTTCTTAAATGTGGACAGCAAAGTAACCTTTGTTCACCTACAGCAGCCCAAAAAACTGGAGGTTGTCCTGGTCTATTTTGCCCTCAGCAGCAGGCTTGCTCATGTCTTCCCTAAACCTGAAATTCTGCAGGCCTCCCTTTCTTCTCAGAATTCGCTTAAAAAATGCCTTTGGAATTTCTCTTTGCTTATTTCCTACTTAGCTCTTTTCCTCACTGATAAAGTGAAGAGGTCAGAGTAACTCATTTTAACTTACAAGAAAATATTACCCATTTTGCTGGATCATTTTAAAAATTAAATTGCATGAACAGTATAAAAGCACTTTAGCTAAACAAATATAAAAATGCTTTAGCATACATGCAGGAAAACCTTCAGCTGCTTTTCCACTGTTGGTGTTTCTTTAAATCCTAGTTTTTGTAACTGGCTTTTAACATCATATTGAAATTCCCTGAAATCTGTACGTTCATGCATGCGTGCTCAGTTGCTCTTTGCGATCCCTTGGATGGTAGCCCACCAGAATCCTCTGTCCATGAAATTTTCAAGGCAGGAACACTGCAGTAGGTTGCCATTTCTTCCTCCAGGAGATCTGAAGCCAAATGACCAGTGTGCCCTTTGTCACAATTGGAGGAGGAAAAGTCCAGGAGATTGTTTTTGTCTGCTTATTGTATTTTCAGATCTCTTCAGCTGATCAACTTTAAATATTTTTTCATAGAATATTTCTTAATAAACTTACCTGTTCATTTCTTACATATATGTTTTAGGGCACTTTCCTGTCTCTTTTCCAGCCAGGTGAGAAGTAAGGGTGATGGACTTACCAGACCAGAGGGACTGAGTCAATAACACCATTAACCCTGTATCCTCCTCCCTCACTTCCATATTCCTGGGAAGTGATCTTATCTTGGCAAATGATAGATTTTTATTTGTTATTTTATTTAACCCTCCTTAACAAGCAAGAGAGTTCCAGAAAAACATCTATTTCTGCTTTATTGACTATGCCAAAGACTTTGACTGTGTGGATCACAATAAACTGTGGAAAATTCTGAAAGAGATGGGAATACCAGACCACCTGACCTGCCTCTTGAGAAACCTGTATGCACGTCAGGAAGCAACAGTTAGAACTGGACATGGAACAACAGACTGGTTCCAAATAGGAAAAGGAGTACGTCAAAGCTGTATATTGTCACCCTGCTTTTTAAATTTATATGCAGAGTACATCATGAGAAACGCTGGGCTGGAAGAAGCACAGGCTGGAATCAAGATTTCTGGGAGAAATATCAATAACCTCAGATATGCAGATGATACCACCCTTATGGCAGAAAGTGAAGAAGAACTAAAGAGCCTCTTGATGAAGGTGAAAGAGGAGAGTGAAAAAGTTGGCTTAAAGCTCAACATTCAGAAAACAAAGATCATGGCATCTGGTACCATCAATTAATGGCAAATAGACGGGGAAACAGTGGAAACAGTGTCAGACTTTATTTTTCTGGGCTCTAAAATCACTGCAGATGGTGACTGCAGCCATGAAATTAAAAGACGCTTACTCCTTGAAAGGAAAGTTATGACCAACCTAGACAGCATATTGCAAAGCAGAGACATTACTTTGCCAACAAATGTCCATCTAGTCAAGGCTATGGTTTTTCCAATGGTTATGTATGGATGTGAGAGTTGGACTATAAAGAAAAAGCTGAGCACCGAAGAATTGATGCTTTTGAACTGTGGTGTTGGAGAAGACTCTTGAGAGTCCCTTGGACTGCAAGAAAATCCAACCAGTCCATCCTAAAGGAAATCAGTCCTGAATATTCATTGGAAGGACTGATGTTAAAGCTGAAACTCCAGTATTTTGGCCACCATATGGGAAAAGCTGACTCATTCGAGAAGACCCTGATACTGGGAAAGACTGAAGGCAGGAGGAGAAGGGGGCGACAGAGGATGAGATGGTTGGATGGCATCACCGACTCAATGGACATGAGTTTGGGTGAACTCTGGGAGTTGGTGATGGACAGGGAAGCCTGGCATGCTGCGGTTCATGAGGTCGCAAAGAGTTGGACACGACTGAGCGACTGAGCTGAACTGAACTGAACCCTGTAGTCCTGTAGATGTGGTGCGAATACCCGCCTTGACCATCCATTTGTTCTCTGCGTTGTATGTTTCCTCGTCGCGGTGAGTGATCCTGTGTCTGTGAGGTCCTTTATCCAACGTCTGCTCCCCTATGAAACTCCACGGGAATGGTGTCTGTTCTTCTCTCCATTGTATCCCAGCACTCAGCCTCCTACCTGGGACATGGTGGATGCTCTGTAAACACTTGTGGGATGAAAGAATGAACTCATCAGTTCACCCACAGTCTTGACACTGTGCTCAGTGGGATAACTGAGGACCAGAGTGGTTAAATGACTGGCCCTGCGTTAACGTTTCTTTTGAGAAGACACAGTGTGTTAAGTTCCCTGTGGATGATGTAACATTACCACAAACTTAGTGACTCAAAACAGTACAGTTGTATTTTTGTACAGTTCTGGAGCTCAGTAGTCTAGAGTGAGCCTTAGGAGGCCAAAATCAGGGTGAGGGCAGGCGTGCATTCTTTGGATGCTAGGGGAGAAGCTGTTTCCTTTCCTCATCCAGCTTCTGCAGGCTGCCTGTGTTCTTTCAGCTGTGGTCCCTTCCTCCATCTCGAAAGCACAGCACTCTGATCTGTCTAATGCTGCTGTTGTCACACCTCTATTCTGACTCTGACCCTCCTGCCTCCCGTTTATAAAGATCCTTGAGATTACATTTGCCCTACCTGGACAAGCCCCCATTCTCTCCCCATTTCAGGATCCTTAAATTAGTCACATTGGCAAAATTCCTTTTGTCATGTGAGGTCACATTTTCATTGGTCCTGGAGGTCAAGATATGTACATCTTTGGGGCTGTTTTTCTGTCTTCCAGACAGACTGCTTGGGAAGGAGCCAGCTGGCTGACTTGGCAGACAGCATAGAAACGGACTTCCCTGGGGTCATTCCCTTTGGCTAAGACGATACAATATTCTGGACCGTACCTATAAAATTAATGTATGTGCTAGGGAGAGCAGAGGTGGACTTGTTCATTGAAATAAAGAGAAATGCCAGTGAAGGCATTTTAGGGAATTAATTTCTTGGGTAAAGGGAGGCCCGCAGTATTCCATGGCTGGACTAGCCTGCTGCTTTAGGAAAAACAGGCTCCACCCTCTACTGCAGTGGAGCAAACCTTGCTTGGCTTTCCACATTTATAAAAGTACAAGGCTTACCAAAGTTGCAAGTAAGTTTTATTCTGTCAGTGTCCCCGAGGAGTCATCACTATTTGTAAATTCTTAGAAAACCTGGAAGGATGGAGTACTTGCCCTCAGATGAGCAAAGGGAGGGGTAAGCCGTGAACCACACCCGACAGGCATGTCAGATGTTCAGAGAGTTGGGAAATCATATGGCTAGACTAGGCACGGGCTGGCGCCAAGGGATTGGGACCCAAGTTAGATAACCTGGGCCAGTTGTTCTACACCCTTTATCATGGGAGGGAAACTGCCCCTGTTTGATATCAGCAAATTATTGAGCAGAACAAGCTCTCCTGGCTCATCGCTCTGACCCACTGGATGAAAATTCTTAACTGTTGAAGCTCTAGAGTGGAGGCTGATTCATTCAACAGGGATTTATTCAGTGTCTCTTGCATGCCGGGCCCATCCCTATTTATGGTGGACAAATCAGGTGAGGTTCCTGCCAGCTTATGGTCATGTGAGGGAGACAGATGACATACCAGTCAGTGGAAACACAGAAAGGGATTATACATTGTGGTAAAGGCTGCGAAAGCAAGCAACTGGGATGCTCTGGTAGAGAATACTATGGAAGGATGAGCAGAGGCACAAACTTCAGAAGAGAAAGTCAGTGAGGACCGTTCTCAACAGGGGTCATTTCCACCGAAGCCCAGTGCTTTGATAGAGGCAGTGGGGAAAGCCAGTGTGAAGGCCCTGGGATGAGCAAGACCTTTGTGGCTTTGAGAAATAGAAGGTGGAAAATAGTCACCAAGGAAGGGCTATAGGACTCAGGAGAGAGCAGCTCTCAAAAGCCTTGGGAACCATACCAGAGCATTTAAGTTTTGCTCCAAATGCAGATGGAAACAACAGAAACATTTTATGTAAGGAGTTGATATGTGGTATATTCAAAAAATGAGATCCTTGAGAAATATGGAGTTATAGTATCTTTCTTCTTAAGCTGATAGCTATTGAATGTTCATTATATAGTAAGCACTATGTAAACTCTTTATATACATTGTCTTATCTAGTCCTTTCAGCTAGCTCCTGAGTTTTATATAATGAATTCATTTCATTGGATGATAAACTGAGACTGAGTCAGTAAACTAACTTAGCCAAGATCATACACCCCGTAAGTAGCAGAGGTGGGATTCCAAACCCAGATCTGTCTGACTCCGGTGCTTAAGCCTTTAAACATTTTTATTTCTCTCACTATTTTTTAGCATTAAAAGCATAATAAAAATAACACAAAATTTGCTACATAAGCCATTTTAAGCATACAATTTGGTGGCGCAATATTTGCCCTTTTGTGTCTGGCCTCTTTGTGTGTTTGCAAGGTTGGTCCATATCATTATTTGTTTCAGCATCTTGTTCCTTTTCATGGCTGAACAATATTCCACATTCAGAATATTGTGTACATATTCCACTGCCTGCTTATTCACTCATCTCTTGGTGGACACTTGGGTTGTTTCTACCCTTTGTCTATTGTGAATAATGCTGCAAGTATCCGTTTCAGTTTCTAATTTTGATTTGGGGTTATATACCTGGAGTATATAAATTTTGATTATATACCTAGGAGTAGAATCACTGAGCTGCACGTTAATTCAATGTTTAGCTTTTGAAGGAGCTGTCAAATTGGTTTCCATAGAAGCTGCACCATTTTACAATCCCATGAGCAATACTCGAGGATTCCAGTTTCTTTACAGCTTTGTCAACACTTGTTATTTTCCTTTTTTTAATTATAGCCATCCTAGTATGTGTAAGATGTTATCTTGTTGTGCCTTTGATTTTCAGTTCCCTAATGACTTGTGGTGTTGAGCATCTTTTCATGTGTTTTTTGGCCACTTGTATATTTTCTTTGAAGAAATGTCTATTCATGTCATTTGCCCATTTTAAAATTGGGTTGTTTGGTTTTTTGTGGTTGAGTTGAAGGGGTCTTTTGTGTATTTTGGATATGAAATCCTTATTAGATTTGCAAAATTTCCCCCCATTTTTAAGTTGTCCTTTCACTTGCTTAAGAATGCACTTTGTTGCACAAAAGTTTTTAGTTTCAATGAATCCAATTTATCTGTTTATCTTTTGTTGTTTTTTGTGTCATGCCTAAGAATCCAAGATCATACCAAGTCAAGGATCGTGGAGACTTACTTCTATGTTTTCTTCTACTTTCCTTCACTTTTAACCATTAAATTCTCTTCTAGATTTTAAAAGGTATTCATTTCATCCCACCAAAATCAGAAACATGAGAAGCTCAGCTAAGTAAGTTTTAGTGTCTGTCCTAGAGGAGCTCACAGAATAGTTCAGGAAACAAAATTCCAGTGGTGACAATATCATAGTGATCGATGCCAGTTGTTCCCAAATGCCAGTAT
Source organism: Budorcas taxicolor (assembly GCF_023091745.1). Classification (NCBI taxonomy): domain Eukaryota; kingdom Metazoa; phylum Chordata; class Mammalia; order Artiodactyla; family Bovidae; genus Budorcas; species Budorcas taxicolor. The sequence continues at coordinate 64,068,086 of NC_068924.1, read as the reverse complement.
GAGGATCTTTGCTGCCCTACCAGTGTTTATGGAAAAGAAATGAGGGATTTTTTTCATAAAACTGCATGTATTCATTCTAAGAAACTGTCCCTTATCATGCAAGTGGTTCCTTTCTATGATGCTAGAATGTTCTTATGACTGGAGGCTGAGAGAAGATGGTGAGAGTTTTTCTATATGACTCTACTTGGCAAATTAAGAATGATCTACTCTTTGTCAGACTTCCAAATTTAGGGAAGGAAAACAGAAAACTAAGCTATGAAATTTAAGAGGTTAGAAGCCACCATAGATTTTAGAGTTGGTTTACATGGGTCTACAAAGTTTGATGAAGATCCTGGCCTGGGGTCTTTAGGGAAGTCTTCACAGGGAAGCCAGATTTGCTTTCTTCCTCAAATATCTGCTATTTGAGGAAGCATACAAAAAGCATACATTTCCTGAGTGTCTATGTTTATTTCTATTTTTGCTAGCATATATTAGACCACTGCTTACAGCTACACAGGTTGTGCACTGCACAATTCCCAAAGGAACCATCCAACTGTACAACTGCACAGCACAGCCCAGGCATTTGGGCCATCAGAAAAGTCTGGTGACCACTCTCAAGGCTAGTTCTATCAAGTACAAGGCTGAATGCCAAGTAGAGACCAGGTCCTTTCCTATCTGACCTATTTCTGCTTCAATCATCTTAGTGCTAAATTTTTCAGGACTAGAGAGTTGGGGCAGGAGGAAGAGGAAATCAAAGTGAGGTCTGTCTTGTTTTTTACCCTGGATTCCTCTGGGCAACCTCCAACTGATTACTCTTATAGTTTTTGCCAGATGATTTTTCCTTTTCATTCACCTAAGATATATTTTAGGAAGAAAAGAGAGAAATTCTATCCAGAAAGGAGTACTATTTTCTCATGGGAAAGAACACTCAGTTATATTGGGGGATTGAATGAAGTTCTGCCAATGAATTCACTCTTATAAAACATTGCAATTCTCCCAAACATACTAATTAAGATACTTTTTGTCTTTTCTGCTCGTTTTAGCTTTGAAGATACCATAAAAATGGCTTGCTGCAAAATCCAGGAGCCAAGTTTGGAGGAAATGACATGGTCTCTACTTGGCATTCAGCCTTGTACTTGATAGAACTAGCCTCGAGAGTGGTCACCAGACTTTTCTGATGGCCCAAATGCCTGGACTGTGCCGTGCAGTTGTGCAGTTGGATGGTTCCTTTTGGGATTGTGCAGTGCACAACCCATGTAGCTGTAAGCAGTGGTCTGATATACACTAGCAAAAATAGAAATAAACATAGACACTCAGGAAATATATGCTTTTTGTTATTTATGTGTATGTGTGTTAATCCACTTAGATTCTATATTGATAAAACATGATTTCTTTTTTTTATTAAGAATAAAACTGAATAGCACCTTTGAAATTTGAAATAACTAATTTCACCTGTGCCCCACTGGATGGATTTGAACATCCTGCAGGCAGGTTGTAGGGCAAGGTGCTTCTTGGCAGTAGAGTGCTTCTGGGTCTTACCTATTCCTGCCAAGCCCTCCATCCTCACTTGCTGCTTTCTGTTTCAGAGTACACAGTCATTAATGAAGCCTGCCCTGGAGCTGAGTGGAATATCATGTGTCGGGAGTGCTGTGAATACGATCAGATTAAATGTGAGTGCCCTGGAAAGAAGGAAGTGGTCGGTTATACCATCCCGTGCTGCAGGAACGAGGAGAATGAATGTGACTCCTGCCTGATTCACCCAGGTGAGTGTGCGCTGCGAGACCTCGGATTGCCTTCTTGTTTTCTGAGGTCACTGATGGAAGCAGGCAGAACCTTTGAATTCTGACAGGTGGACATCAGGGGTTGTGATGCCATAATGATTAAAAGTGGCATAACTCCGCCCACTCTAAATACAGGCAGAGGAATTGGAGGAGTTAGTGCCCTTTCCAGTGCCAAACTTACAAAGCTGTGGATTCATCTACTTATTCATTCATTGAACAAACAGACTGCACAACCCCTGTGTACTATGGCAAGTACTAGGAACACAGTGCTTTAGAAAAAGAGACATTCCTGGCATTTCTAGAACTTACAGCCTGGTTGGGGAGATGGAAGAGTAAATAGGTAGCTGTAATGTATCATGGGAGGTGCTGTGATAGAGAACACGGGTTCCATGGGAGCCTGGGTGGGGACGGGGCTGGGTGAGTTATTAGAGGTGATATGCGTGCTGAAGATGGAAGCAGCAAACTGAGGAGTGTGAAGGGAATCTAGTAGAGAGGTCAGGCCATAGAGAATAGCACGTGCTAAGGCTCCGTGGCAAGAGAAAGCATAGAGTCTAGGGAACTGCAAATAGCTTAGTCTGGCTGGAGGGGTGTGTGTGTGTGTGTGATGAGAAACCTGGAAAGAGATAAACAAAGATTAAGGAGAGAACAGGCGTGAGATACTGAAGGGCTCTGCAGGCTGTACTATGATGTTTAAGCTATATCCTGAAGATATTTTATGTAACACTTAGAGATCTTTTAGTAAAGAGGTGAAAGCCGATTTTCTCTTCAGCCGCAATATGGAGAAAGGATTGGAGGAAGGGCATGATTAGCGGTAGGGGAAGAACAATGGAGACCTTGATGAAGAGAAACCCTGTGGATGGGGAGAGGTGGAGGGATCTGAGAGCAATTAGAGAGTGCAGTTGATGACAGTTTGGAGTTGGTTGGAAAGGAAGGGAAGAGCAGAAGTCAGGGGAGATGCTTGGGCATTTGGGAACTGGTCCCAGTAATATGTATTCTTGCAGGAAAATCCCATGGACAGAGGAGCTCGGTGGGCTACAGTTCATGGGGTCACAAAGAAACAGACACGACTGAACATGCATGCACCACCACACCTCCCAGTGATATGAGAGCATCCTAGGATGAGATGGGGCCTTCCCAGGTCACGGTGCCCATTCCTTTGCCTTTACATCAAGCTAGACTTGCCTTGCCCCAAACCCCAGCTTCCCTGGCCCCCACCTCAGAGGAGACAGTGATTTTCCTGTGCTGAAGTGTCTGTCTGCTGAGAGCCATGTGGACACTGAGTTTCACTCTTAATATGTTTCTAGTGTGATTAGCAACTCACTGAATGGTTTCTTGGTACTTTCATATCTGCTGCCTGTGAGTCCTTTTCCCTTCTAGGCCTGATCAAACAGAGGATGTAGAGAATTTCAAATACACTTTCCTTACACTGAAGAATAAAAGGATGTCAAAAATAGGCTTTGGGCACTTCTCTCATTTCTGCCTCTCCCCTTCTATTAAAAACGCAGAGAATGATGCTTATTACTACCAGGAATTTTCTTTTGAGGAAAATCATAGAAGGGGAGAGAAAACAGGGCTCAAGTAAACAGGTGTTACGTCTAAACCATTTTCCTTCTTGGACGAGAGTAATGCTGAGCTTTAAAATAGAAGTGACCGCAGCATGACCCTTGCACATTTGATCCAGAAAAGAAACCCACTGTTCCAATTCCCTGATGGTGAGGAGGGTTTGCAGAGAAATAGTTGAGCAGTGCCTCTAGATTTTCTAAGGAAAATCTGAGAGCTAAGTCAGGGTGTCCTGACTAGGGGTCCTTGGCAGAGGTCCAGAAGTCTGAACAACTTTTGATATTTTCAAAAGGCTGACAATTACTGTTTTTGTGGCAGTGGTGATGGGGGGCAGGCTTTGGCTTTATGAGATGGCATGAGGTCATGGGGTAAGTAAACGTGAACGTGAATGTGAACGTGAAGTCACTCAGTCATGTCCGACTCTTTGTGACCCCATGGACTGTAGCCTACCAGGCTCCTCTGTCCATGGGATTTTCCAGGCAGTAGTACTGGAGTGGATTGCCATTTCCTTCTCCAAGGGATCTTCCCAACCCAAGGATTGAACCCGGGTCTCCCGCATGGTAGAGAGGCGCTTTAGGCATTGTTGTGTGCTTCATATTGCATCTTACAGAAGGCCATCAACATCTGCCATACCTGCACCCAACAACTTATTACATCAATACAGGAGGCACCCACCTTGACTGATGCTAGGAAGGGTCTTCCCAACTGAGTAGTGAAGAGCTGTTCCACCTAACCATATGGGTGCCCTGAAAGGAAGAGCTAGAGAAAGACTTTAAAAAATTTTTTTATTTTTGAAAATAGTGAATTGATGTTCTCAGTTCAGTTCAGTTCAGTCGCTCAGTCGTGTCCGACTCTTTGCGACCCCATGAATCGCAGCACGCCAAGCCTCCCTGTTCATCACCATCTCCTGGAGTTCACTCAGATTCACGTCCATCGATTCCGTGATGCCATCCAGCCATCTCATTCTCGGTTGTCCCCTTCTCCTCCTGCCCCCAATTCCTCCCAGCATCAGGGTCTTTTCCAATGAGTCAACTCTTCTCATGAGATGACCAAAGTACTGGAGTTTCAGCTTTAGCATCAGTCCTTCCAAAGAAATCCCAGGGCTGATCTCCTTCAGAATGGACTGGTTGGATCTCCTTGCAGTCCAAGGGACTCTCAAGAGTCTTCTCCAACACCACAGTTCAAAACCATCAATTCTTCAATGCTCAGCCTTCTTCACAGTCCAAATCTCACATCCATACATGACCACAGGAAAAACCATAGCCTTGACTAGACGGACCTTAGTCGGCAAAGTAATGTCTCTGCTTTTGAATATACTATCTAAGTTGGTCACAACTTTTCTTCCAAGGAGTAAGTGTCTTTTAATCTCATGGCGGCAATCACCATCTGCAGTGATTTTGGAGCCAAAAAAAAATAAAGTCGGACACCATTTCCACTGTTTCCCCATCTATTTGCCATGAAGTGATGGGACCGGATGCCATGATCTTCGTTTTCTGAATGTTGAGCTTTAAGCCAACTTTGTCGCTCTCCTCTTTCACTTTCATCAAGAGGCTTTTTAGCTCCTCTTCATGTGGTTTAATCGATGTCAGTCATTATTTATTTTAATGTACACATCCCATCATATAATAGGGCTTCCCTGGTAGCTCAGAGGTTAAAGCGTCTGCCTGCAATGCAGGAGACCCAGGTTCGACCCCTGGGTTGGGAAGATTCCCCTGGAGAAGGAAATGGCAACCCACTCCAGTATTCTTGCCTGGAGAGTCCCATGGACGGAGGAGTCTGGTGGGCTACAGTCCACGGGGTCGCGAAGAGTCAGACACGACTGAGCGACTTCACTTCACTTCACTTCACTTCCCATCATATAATACTGGGTTCCCCTTTGTGTCTGTGTTCTTCTGGCATGACCACACTGATTTTGAAGACTTCTTGATTTCTTCTTATCTGTTTTTTGCCCCAGATCTGGAATCAGCTATTTCTCCAAGGAACTCTGGTCTGAGACCATGATCTGGTCACCTGAGGTGTTCCTTGCTGTTGGACTGTCATTGTTACAGGATTTTGTTTGTTTTCTTAAGTGTCTAGAACTGGGAAATGTGCATTTTTAAAATATTTTCACTGCTACTCAAGTTCAAATGTAACATTCCAAGGCTGTTAATTAACTTCTTGGATTTTGTATTTGTATGTCTTTTCTTTCATGGTGAAAATGCTGTGTCCTAATAATACTAAACCAATCACTTACTTGGAGAAGGCAATGGCACCCCACTCCAGTACTCTTGCCTGGAAAATCCCATGGACGGAGGAGCCTGGAAGGCTGCAGTCCATGGGGTTGCTGAGGGTCGGACACAACTGAGCGACTTCACTTTCACTTTTCACTTTCACGCATTGGAGAAGGAAATGGCAACCCACTCCAGTGTTCTTGCCTGGAGAATCTCAGGGACGGGGGAGCCTGGTGGGCTGCCGTCTATGGGGTCGCACAGAGTCGGACACGACTGAAGCGACTTAGCAGCAGCAGCAGTAGCAATCACTTACTCGCTTTATCTTAAATTTATAAAAAGCCACACTAGAGCATTATGGGTGTTAGTAATAACAGCACTGATGCTTATGGTTTTTATTCACCTTAGAATGTATCTCATTAGGTTATAGGGTCAAAATACTATGTTTTAAAGTCAATTGTAGTTCTCTTATCCATGGCATTATACCACTTACTTGAAACCTACTTGCTTGACATGTAGGTAGGCTTATATTTGACAATAGAAGCAAATCTGTGTATGCATTTATGTGTCTTTCCCCTTCGTGCACGAAAGACAGCATGCCATAAACACTGCTGACCACCTTGCTTTTTTCTCTCTTAACAATATATGCTGGAGGTTGCTCACTGACAGTATAAAGCCATTTTTTCCCACTTCTTTTTACAGTTGCACGAAACTGCATTGTGCATCATAAACTGTGGATTACCATAGTTTATGAGTATTTGGATTGTTTCTAGCTTTTTGCTGTTATAAATACTACTGTAGTGAATAGCCTCAGGCATATATTAGCTAGTATTTTTGCAGCATATCTCTGGGATAGATTCCTGGAAGAAGGATCGCTGAGTCAAAGGGAGGTGCGTATGTCATTTTCCCAGCCTTTGCCAAATTCTTCTCCATGCATTTGGCGTTCACAGCAGCCATCCATGAGAATATTCTTTGCCTGAAGTCTCACAACAGAATGTGTCATTTTGGAATGTTGTCAGTCTCAAAGGTGAGAAGCGGGATCTCTGCCTGGTTTTAGAGTTTCTATCACTTCTGTCATCCTGATGGGCAGCCATTCTTTCTCCTGTGATGACAGTAATTGCACGAGGACCAATGTCCAGGGCCCTGGTGGGGCGTCTGGGTGTGTGTGCTCAGTCATGTCCAACTTTTTGCAACCCCATGGACTGTAGCCTGCCAGGTCCTCTGTCCATGGGGATTTTCCAGGCAAGGATACTGGAGTGGGTTGCCAGTCCCTCTTCCAAGGGATCTTCCTGACCCAGGGATCAAACCTGCGTCTCTGGTATCTCCTGCACTGGCAGGCAGATTCTTTACAACTGTGCCACCTGGGAGGCCCGGCGGTGGGGATGGTAGTGCTGACGTCCAGCAGCACCGGGGCCCTCAGTGGAGCAAGTTGGGTGTGTCTTTTAGTGCATTTCTAGGCTGTTAGCTGTGACCTTGGTTCTCTTACCATTTGGGCAATTCTGTGAGCTGCTTAGTGTCTTTTGAACATAGCCTTGTTCGTTTTAATCACCAAACTGGTTTTTAATGGCTTGTCCCTAATGGCCTGGAGAGAGAGAGAGAGAGTTGTCAGGGTCATCGAAGGCAGATGGAGTCCATTGACCTCTTAGGTGGCACAGCGGGGAGGGAATCAGATGGGAATGTGAGACACGGGTGAAGATGGCCTATAAAAGACACATAGTTCCCCCCTGGGACCCAATTGTGGGCCATATGAACTCTGATGAGTCGTATTAGCAATTCTTTTCTGGTTGGAAGAAGCAAGCACTGGAAGAAGGGCGCAAAGTCAGAATGGTATGCAGAGAGAGCTGCAAGTCTCTCTCTTACAGACATCACACATGTATACACTGAATATGTGCACTGTGGGCCAATGAAAACCTAATTTTAGCTGAAGAAAAAAGTATGCTATTAGCTCAAGGAAATGCTGGTTATCTCAAACAGTTCAGAAGCCTGGATTAGCAGTTCATTCATCTCTCCAACTGTCCACCTCTCCATTTATTCATTCACTCAAATCTCATATAATATTCTGGAACTAACTACATGCGAGATACTATATTAAGTGTGGGGGGATATAGTGTTGAATAAGATGCAATTCTTGACTTCAGTTTATATAGGAAAACAGATAATAGGCAGTTAAAATTGAGCATGCCAAATGCTATGGTGGGGATAAGCCCAGTAAGTGGAAGTACGGGAATGCAGAATAATAATAATAGTTCATATTTGTGGGGTACTTGCTACGTGCCAGGCCCTTTATAGGTGTGAGATTAATTTTTAAATCAAGTTTATGAGGTAAGTACATTTTTTAACCCCAGGTTTACAGATGAGAACGTTGAGGCACAGAGAACTTAAGCAGTTTGCTCAAGGACCCACAGCTGGACAATGAATGGGGGAGCCAGAACTTAGCGCTCTGTTTTAATAAGTGGGCTTGGATTATCTCTACCTTTCCTCAATATCCCCACCTCTCAGGAGGCCATGTTTTAAAAACAACCCTTGATCGAGGTCTGCTCAGTCCACTCCAGTGTGGTCTTCTGATCCTGGGGAGCCTGACACCTTCCAAGGTGAGCCCATTAATAGGCACTAAGGCTGTCTAGTCAAGGCTATGGTTTTTCCTGTGGTCATGTATGGATGTGAGAGTTGGACTTTGAAGAAGGCTGAGCACCGAAGAATTGATGCTTTTGAACTGTGGTGTTGGAGAAGACTCTTGAGAGTCCCTTGGACTGCAAGGAGATCCAACCAGTCCATTCTGAAGATCAGCCCTGGGATTTCTTTGGAAGGAATGATGCTAAAGCTGAAACTCCAGTACTTTGGCCACCTCATGCAAAGAGTTGACTCATTGGAAAAGACTCTGATGCTGGGAGGGATTGGGGGCAGGAGGAGAAGGGGACGACAGAGGATGAGATGGCTGGATGGCATCACTGACTTGATAGATGCGAGTCTGAGTGAACTCCGGGATTTGGTGTTGGACAGGGAGGCCTGGCGTGCTGCAATTCATGGGGTTGCAAAGAGTCGGACACGACTGAGCGACTGAACTGAACTGAACTGAAGGCTGTTTCCAGCAGCACACTCTGGCTATAGGAGTATATGACATAGAGGGATATTTAATGGAATGGGAAGATGTTTACTATTTTTATTAAATCAAAAAGTAAAACAGAATGTGCAATGTATAATATAAGCCTAATTAAAAAAAAAAAAGTTTGTGTATATACAGAGGGAGAGTGTTACAGATGATTTTCTCCGGGTAATGGAATTTTATGTGTTTTCAATTGAATTCTTTTTGCTTGTTTGAATCTTCTTAATATTCCACAATCAATATGTGATACTTTTATAAAGAGAAACCCCCCCCATATTGATGTATTCTGCCTTTTACTACAGGTTGTCTCATTTTACCTTAAATCATCAGCCACTAATGAAAACAGCCAGACAAGAAAGGCCGCGTGTGGCATATTTCCATTTATGTGAAATGACTGGTAGATTACTGGTTGCCAGGGATCAGGGTCAGGATCAGGGTCAGGGGGTGACTGCTAATAAGTATGGGGTCCTTTCTGGGGGGAGGTGATGAAATATCCTAAATTTAGATAGTGGTGATGGTTACCCAACTCTGTGAATATACTAAAACCCAGTGAATTGTACACTTTAAAAGAGTGAATTTTATGGCCTCTGAATTATCTCAGTGTTGACTTTAAAAAAAAATATGAATTAGAACTAAAATGTGCAATCAATCTGGAAGGTTATTACTAAATATTTGTAATATCTCATAATACTTTTCAGGTTACTGATGACACATGAGATAAGCATCCTTGTAAAAAAATGTGAAAAATTTACAATCAGCAAGAGGTTTCTCCTTTAGCACAGACAGCAATGTAATTTAGATTTGGTTTTAATGTAATAATAAGCATTTGCTGTCAGTCTTAAATTTGGGGGTATTTTCATCAATATTATTTGCTTTGTAAAACATAATGATTAAAAATAAGTTTAAATAGCATTGTATTTTATTGAAAATTGAAGTTCATAATTATGACCAGAAGCTAAATTGTTTTAAAACAAGCCATCAGTCGCTAACCCGGAAGATGGTTCAGACCATCCCCTAAACTCCTCAGTCTGAATGCTGGTGACTCTAGCATCTTCCTAGGGATGAGCATTTTTTCCTAAGGGCACCTTTCTGAGTCCAGATGCTCTCAGGTGAGACAAGATCCTGGCAAAGTCCACAGTTTCTCATGCAACCCATCAGAACCCGCATGTGCTTAATCGAACACTCTCTGCTTGGAAATGTTTCAGGTTGCACCATCTTTGAAAACTGCAAGACGTGCCGAAATGGCTCCTGGGGGGGTACCCTGGACGACTTCTACGTGAAGGGGATCTACTGTGCAGAGTGCCGTGCAGGCTGGTACGGAGGAGACTGCATGCGTGAGTAATCCCTGACCCAGCTCCGACTCTAGCGCAGGCTCCTTTAAAGTCTCACCTTGCCGTGGACTAAGGCTTCTTTTGTTGGACTCTTTGAGTTCTGGAAAGCTTGTGGCCAGAAGGCTTTCTAGGTAAGACTATAAGAAACAAAGATGTGTTTCCTTCTGCTGGGTGTGGATTGTGGACATCTGTTTGGAATTGGCCATGGGAGGTTTCTGTCTCCTCTTAAATCCTCCCCTCTCTCCTGAATGAAGCCAAAGCATTCTGCACACAAGCATGCCTCGTGTCCATTCCAGAAGCAACTGCATGCTGTCATTGGTCAGCAGGCAGTGAATAAGGCTTCAAAAATGTTGTCTGTAGTGCATTTTAAATATGAATTCCTATTGGAAAACTTCTTAAATCCTGAGTTCAACTCTTGGAACCCACATCAACCTGTAAGCATGCCACTTGTCCCAGGAAAGGGATTCTTTCTGGGTTCTGCTTGATCTCCAAGGATTGCTTAATCTTTATTAGTGCTCCCCTCTGTGTCAATAATCCTTTGAAAATGGAGTGGAAATCTAAACTGTCTCTCAGCTTAAGATTCCCCCATGCAGCAACCCAGTGGTGAATATCACTCTGAGCGGCAGGATCTGGAGCAATGTATAAACTGTTATTATTTTGTTAAGCCTATTTTACATGTTCCCCATTTAAATTAGAAGCAATCAGGATGGTTTTAGATTCTCATTAATTTTACTCTTACGAACAATATTTCCAGTCCACAGAGATAGAGGATGGAGTGTTATTGGTATTTCTTGCCTGATCAAACATGTAGCAAAAATGCAGGGGTCTAGGGCAAAGGGTAAGGAAAATACCTAAGACCCCTAAGTCTGTGGGATTTCGGGGTCTGTGTGATTTCAGACCCCTTGTCTCACCTACCTCCTACTGGTGGACTTGTCCTATAGCTTTGTTTTCTCTGCAAAGTAGCATATGAAGTCTCTAATGATAGCAGAGTGGAAGGGAAGCTGAGGCTTGAGAGAACCAAAATTTGGGGAGAGCCACCTGGTGAATGAGGAAATGCACCAGCTAGCAAAAAGTTAAAGCATGCCCAAGCATGGCCGAGGACCCAGTTGAAGCTAGAACTAATGTGTAGGTGATGCAGCCTGGACAGGTGGGTGATGCTCACCGGCAGCATGGTAGCAGAGTAGAATAAAAGCAGTCATGTGGTTGACCTAAGAGTTGGCAGAGACACGACTGTCCAGGGGTCCAGCGTGGGCAGGACACAAAACCAAAATGAACCTGGTAAAGAAAATAGAGACTGGAGGTGTCGATGAGATGGAAAAGCAGGCTTAGTGGTAAAAAAGCCAACGAACATGGAGATGAAAGAGGTATTGTGGTCAGAGAGTAGAATTTCTAAGTTAAAGCTTTCACAGGTGGTGGTGATAGAGTATTCATATGTATTAGTCAGTTTTTGCGGCATAAGAGTCAACCTCAAAAGGATAGATGTGTATTTTTCTCTGTCATGTGTCTGTGAGTTGGCTGGTGTTTAACTGGTGTCAGCTGGGTTGGCCTGGGTTGAACTCTAGAGTTTGGAGCTCAGACCACGGCAGGCAGTTTGGGGTGTGATCTGCTTCGAGTGTGTCACAGAAGCACAAGCAGTCAAGCCAAACACACGGCCACATTCATGGCCTCTGGTATCATCACATTCACTCGTATTCTAAGGAAGTCACGTGACTGAGCCACAGATCAGTCAAGTATGAGAGTATATTCCGTCTCAAAGGAAAGGATACAAATATTTTCTGAACAATACTCTAAACACTGTGAGTGAGTTTGTTTAGAGGACAGGGCAGAGAAGGAGAAGAATATTTGCATGCAGGAAGTCAAAGACAGAGGACTGCATTTTCCCAAAGAAATCCTGTCGATGTATCTTTCCAAATAGTACCTGTTGGTTGAGTCTTGCGTTTAGCCTCAGCTCAACAGCCAACTGTGTAGGTCTGTTTGGTCTGGATTGGTGATGGTTTCCATGTATAGGATCAAACTTTCTCAAAGACAGCAGAATTGGCTCAGGGCAATGGGTCACCACCACTAGCCAGACAAAGTGGAGCACGCATGCCCCCATTCATTAAAAAGAAGTAATGAATAAATCTACCCATCCATTCAAAAATAGTGAAGGACAGAGAAACCTGGCGTGCTGTAGCTCATGGGGCTGCTAAGAGTTGGACACAACTTAGCAACTGAACAACAAACCACAATCCATTCAGAAAATGTTTCTTGAAAGAATGCTTCTATGTGCAATGATGAGCAAGACAGATGTAGTCACTGCCATGTTAGAACCTGAAATTTAGAGGAGACAAAAAGAATATGGTCAATGCTATGAAACAAAGCAATGATCATACTCCTGTTCCATTCTGTGTTGGTTCAGTTATGCTTGTTCAGTTCCACGGTGAAAGCCTCATTCCATGCAGTGTATGTTTCCCTGGTCACAGCCACATACACGAAGAGAACATTTCTTACGGATCACTAGGCAGGTCACCAGGGGAATCAGGGAACCCTTCGTGAGTTTACAATACCTTCGTGGAAACAGGACTTGACCATAAGAAGACATCAATATGATGTTACTAGTTTCTCATCACCTACAGCTCATACTAAATACACGTAAGGGGAATTCACAGGCGGAAGTAATTCATTTCAGTATTTGTTGACTGCCTGCCCTGGGTGGTCTGTGCATGTTGGAGCCATGTGGCAGTGCAAGCATTTGCCCAGTAGATGGCGCCCAAGTGATCCTTTCAGATCGTTTAATTCTGGAGGAGGAGGGCTTCTTGCTGAACACCGTTGTAGAACCCGGGCACTTTTTCCTGAGTGCCATATAGAACCTTAGAAGAAAGGAGGAGTGCCAGGCAAATGCCAGAAAGGATCACACATGCTTATATTTTAATTATAGACCTTTCAGTACTGAGCAGACGTGGTAGCACCTTTATTTGCTCACTGTCCTTGACAATGCTCATCACAGATGGTTTTAATCCAACTCTTTATGGTCTTAACATCCATTATGTGATCGATTCATTAATAACCATTGACAAGTTACATTAAGCAAGAGAACTGGAGAAGGGCTGGAGGTCACTGAGCCCAGGGGAAAACTTTCTTCACATTTTCCTGGCCAGGAAAGATTGCTTTAGTAATCGCAGAATATTCAGAAGAGTGATTCCTTTTTTCTTCAAGTTTTTATTTTGATAAGTTTTAAATACACAGAGTTGAAAAAATACTACATTCATTCTTTACCTGGATTCACCCTTTATTATCATTTTCCCACATTTGTCTTCTCTCTCTTCTGTACAGTGAGCACATGAATTTTCATTTTTCCCCCCTTAATCCTGTCGTCCTCTTTTTGATGCTTAAATTGTCCCAGAATTGGCCACCAAAGTCCCTTTAAGATGAGTTTACTGCATCGTTCTGTGAGCACTTCCTTGCTTCTTGGCACTGCCCCCACCCCCTCAGTGTTTCAAATGTACAAGTCCTGAAATCAGCCATTTCTCCAATCCTGGTTCCTTTGGTGGGGAATGATATTTAGGAACTGTGATCTGACGCTGGCAATGAGAGGCACTGATCTCTAAAGGTAAAATCAAGGCTTCCTTTCAAAGCTTCTTAAACTGGAAAGTTGAGTTCTTAAGTGCAACCACTCTGCAGTCTTCCAGAGTGAAGTTTATTTAACTTGGCCTTCAGACCAAGTTCCTAAGCCACTAAATGAGATGAGCAGGAGCGGGCCGGAGAGCCTCCCGGATGTCACGCTTCTAGGTAGCACCGAAGTGAGGCCAACACTTCAGGCCCCGAAGGGTCATGGGGAGGTAGGAAGGTTAGGAGAGCAACCTAGACGAGAGAGGGCTTATGGGGAGAGTTTAGTAGGCCTGTAATACTTTTCATTTCCTTAGTCATATTGTAGATAGACAGAGGAGCAGAGGAACGGGCCATCAGTGGTGACCAAAATGTGGGGTTGGAATATCAGAGAGGAGCACGATTTGTGCTGGCTGGTCCAGGAATGATTAAGAGTCAATGAGAAAGAGAGAGAGAAGGAGAAAGAGAGGGAGAGAAGGAGGGAGCAAAAGAGAGAGAGAAGGAGAAAGAAGGAAGGAGGGAAGGAGGGGGAGGGAGAGAAAAGGCCCACAAAGCTGGGAGTCTGATTTACTCATCTCTGGAGCTGTACTGCTGGGGAAGAATAGAGTCGCCTGGGTGGAGTTACTGAAAGCTGGCTCACAGAAGTCTGGGCTTTTGTGTCCTGACGCCCCCAGGAAAGGAGCAGTGCTCACCTGGGTACAAATCGAGGATGGTATTCAGTGCAGTTCAGTTGCTCAGTCGTGTCCGACTCTTTGCGACCCCATGAATCGCAGCACGCCAGGCCTCCCTGTCCAGCACCAACTCCTGGAGTTCACTCAGACTCATGTCCATCAAGTCAGTGATGCCATCCAGCCATCTCATCCTCTGTCATCCCCTTCTCCTCCTGCCTCCAATCCCTCCCAGCATCAGAGTCTTTTCCAATGAGTCAACTCTTCGCATGAGGTGGCCAAAGTACTGTTAGCATCATTCCTTCCAAAGAAATCCCAGGGTTGATCTCCTTCAGAATGGACTGGTTGGGTCTCCTTGCAGTCCAAGGGACTCTCAAGAGTCTCCTCCAACACCACAGTTCAAAAGCATCAAGTCTTCGGATGGTATTATGTGGTGGTTAACAGCTGGGCTTGAAACCAGGCTTTTAATCAGCAAGACCTGGATTTTAATCTGTTTCATGACTCCTTCTGTGACTTTGGCAATGCTACCCAATCTTTGTAAATCTCAGCTTCCTCATTTACAAAATGAGGGAAATAACAGTGCCCCATCAGAGGATTTAATGAAGGATTAATGTGAGGGTTAAATGAAGTGCTATCTATGAAATTCCTTAATAAGGAGTCTGGAACATAGTAAGTGCTTGGTAAATGGTAGCTGCTATTCATATTATTACTAAATCAGAGCCTTGAAGGGCACTCTTTCTCTTTTCTTTGTTGGGAAGGAAATCAACGTGGGGCCACAGAGGAAAAATAATAAAACAGAACTCCCTAAGAAACAAGAGGATAATACGCTGGTCATGAGGAGATCAGGGCTTCCCGGGTGGCCCCAGTGGTAAAGAATCCACCTGCCAATGCAGGAGATGCAGGAGACGTGGGTTTGATCCCTGGGTCGGGAAGATCCTCTGCAGGAGGAAATGGCAGCCCACCCCACTATTCTTGCCCAGAGAATTCCGTGGACAGAGGAGCCTGGCGGGCAACAGTCCACGGGTCACAAAGAGTTGGACGCGACTGAGCGCAGACACGTGGGAGGCTGCTTTCCAGGACAAGTATTGTATATGTGGTGAATAGCATTTCATACTTTATGTGCTAAAGTTCTTGATTCTAGAGAATGAACATTTGAACTTTTGCAGATGATTTTATGTTATTAAAGAGCTCATTGATTATTGTTCAACTTCTGGTTTGGGTGGAGAGGGACATGAAAAAAGCCTTCCTTCCTCTTCAAACAGCAAAAATCACTCTGTAAATCAAGGGAAATTCAGAATTTACCTTAAAGCCATCACGTATCTATGAACACAGAATCTAAAAGAAACTAAACTCCATAGGAAAGAGCTCTTCCTAGGAGAGCAAGTGATCCAGGATACATCTTACCTGAGGCCAGCTACCGAGGTCAGGGCAGGGCAGGTGAAGGCCTGCCTGAGAAGGAGGAGGAGCCAGCCAGACTTGGGATGAGCCTGTGGGCTGGCCTATTGAACTTGCATCTAAAAAAGACCCCCAAACAAAGATTACCCTATCCACCGAGACTTCTCGGTGAAATTTTGTTGAGCAAGCAGAGGCTGGGGTGAGGCTAGAGAGCAGAACATCTTGGAATATTGTCATTTTCCAGTTTCAAAAATTTGTCATCTCAGAGTCTAGTGGTCTCACAGGCTCAAAGATTTCTGACCTTACAGTCATGGAAGTGCTGGAAGTTGGGCAGGGAGAATGTTCAAAATCAAAAATAAGTTTTCTAAGGTTCCCACTGCTTGACTTTCAAGATGCTTCTGGAGGGATTATAGCCTCAGTCCTGCCCCAAACCAGCTTGCTTCCTGATTTGATCAAATTGATCAGTACCTCATTCTACCTGCCTCATAGAGGAAAAGGTATTACCAGTCAAAAGAAAATATGTCTTTTCTGTTGTGACTAAGCAAGAAGAGAATAGGACCAATAGTCGAGAGAAGGATCAGTCAAGAGAAACACACCACATGGGATCAAATATTAGAATTTTCAGACAAGGAGTTTTAAGTAATTTTAAAATGAATATATTAAAGAATCTGCAGGAAAAGGTAATTATAATGGATGAAGAGATGAGAAAATTGAGAATAGAGTTAGAAAGCATTAATAAGAACCAAAAGGAAATCTCAGAACTGAACACATTGTAATATTTGAAATTAAAAAATCATCAGAGGGGATTAACAGCTGATTGATCACGATGGAAGACAGGATGAGGGAATTTAAATACAGGTTGGTAGAAATCAACCAAACTGAAGCACAGAGAAAAAAAAAAAAATTTAGTTGTCTAATTTTTTATGCTGCTCTAGCCCAGTCCTTGACTTTTGAATTGGATCATTAGGGTTATCTTAGTGTATGCTTTTTTGATGAAGATTGTGATGAATCTGGGGGAGAAAAACCTTTTTGCAATAAAGTGGTAGATGGTATTTTTGCTGGACAACTGTTTCAACTGAATGGATAGACCATTTGGTATGGGATTGGGAAGAGGATGCAAAAATGATTTGATTGGGCAGGAAGAGGCTTGATTTAATTGGCAGAGTCATTCATTCAGTTAATAATTAAGCACATATTTCACGCATATAAAGGTGAGCAAGACAGACAAAGGTCCTTGCTTTCACGGAACTGTGTCATGGAGGAGACACACACTTAAGCAACCATTGTAAAGTATTAGATTGATTGGAATTATAGGCCAGATCACAGGGTGGGCCATGAAGTCATTTCTAGAGACCTAATGAAGACGTGAGCCCCTGGTTAAAAGCTATCACTTCTTATGAGCCAGACGTTGCTCTAAGTACCTTCATGTAAGAACCATTCATCCTCATCCAGCCTTTTACAGGTGAGGGCATCGAGGCTCAGAGAGGCTGAGTCACTTTACCGCTTGCTGTCCGGCAGCTGTTACGTGGCAGAGCCAAGATGCCAGTTCAGAAGCTGGGCCCCAAAGTCCAGTCCCTTCCTCTGTACTAAGCCTCTTCTTGAAGTGAGAGGCCCTTGAGGTCTTCACTCCAAGTGCCTGTCTGAGGGATGAGCAGGTCAGGGTAGGATGAACCAAATCACATGGATGGTATCAGCTTCCTTCTTGCTTCTGGTCTGGTGTGTGGGTCATTCCCATGTCATCATCCAGGCTTTTGTTCTGCCATCCCTGTCTAGGCTCCTGGGCCTAAAGGCTTTGGAGCTTTAGCCAATGATGTAAACAGGCTCTTAGGAGACCTGGAGCAGTGGATCAGAACCTGGGCTGTCACCTGTGATTCTTTTGCCAAATTTGTGTCTCAGATTCAGACAATACTTGAAAAATGACAGTGTTAGCTGCCATTTATTGTTTATGTGTGCTAAATGCCTTACATACAGTAAGTATCTCATTTAATCCTTAAATAATAAATCAGCAACAACAGCATGGTTGTAGGTACTCCTGTTATTTCCAAATGAGGGACGCTCAGCTTGGAAAATCTGAAGAAGTTGTCTGGGGTCACACAGCTAGGACAAATCTGAACTGAGATTAGGACCTGGTCTGGCTTCCAGGGGCTTCCCAGGTGGCACTAATAGTTAAAGAGCCCGCTTGCCAGTGCAGGCAACATAAGAGACATGGGTTCGATCCCTGGGTTGGGAAGATCCCCTGGAGGAGGGCATGGCAACCCACTCCAGTATTCTTGCCTGGAGAATTCCCTGGACAGAGGACCCTGGGGGGCTACAGTCCACAGGGTCATACAGAGTCAGACGTGGCTGAAGTGACTTAGCATACCCACACACGCCTGCATCAGTGGTTAGGACTCCAAGCTTTCATTGCTGAGGGTGTGGGTCAATCCCTGGTCAGGCAGCTAAGATCCTGCAAGTTGTGAAGCATGGCCAAAAAAAAAAAGGAAGCTATCAGAATTCCTTCTTTAGTCCTCCCTGCCCCCAGCCAAGAGGAAAGATTAAAAAAAAAAAAAAAATCCACTGCTTCTCAGAAGCGCCCCTCCCTCCTTTCTCCCCCAGCTGGAGATAAGGACACTTGTCAGAATGCTGGGGGTGTTCACTGCTGTTGGGAAGCTTCCAGCTCTCCTTCTAGTTTGGAAATTCATGAAGATTTCCTTTCAGCTCTGTCAAAGCAGAGTCTATCCAGCTCTCTCTCCGGTTTGGGTTTGCAGCAAGGATAGGGGAGGAGGCAGGGTTGGAGATGAGTCCAGGATTTGAGATCCCAGGGGCCAGTCTGGCGTGGCTGGCAAAATTCCCTACGTACACGCACACACGCACATGCACACCTCTTCCCTTGCAGCCAGACGTGGTCAGGGAATCCGAGCACGTCGTCCGGGCCCTTGCCACTCCCGTCTTTCAGCCCCAGGACCACCTGCTTGGCTGGCCAGCCGCACTTCATTGGCGGGGACACTTGGCTGTGTTCAGCCTTAGACAGAGGGTGCAGTGAGTCTGCCCTGCAACCGGCTCCTCGGACTCTCCATGGGGGTGGGAGTGAGACGGGGGCTGAAGGAGCCCCTTGGTGTGAGGAGGGCATGGGGTCCTTCTCCTTTGCCCGGTGCCCACTAACTGCACACCGCTGCCCACCCCACCCCGCAAAGCACATTTCTGAGACGTGGCCTCTGTGTCTCTGGCTGCTTGGAACTTGCACCCTGTCTTGAGGCCGACTCTGGCCTCCCCTCCAGAGTGAGAAGGGAAACATCATGAAGGTCCCAGCTGTGTGGTTGGGAATCCTGGCTGTTTCTGAAGGACAGCCCCTGGTTTCCAGGAGCCAGTGGTCTCACATCTCACGTGGCCAGGGGCCAGCGCCCAGATCGGGGGTGGGTCCCCAGGTACTCCCCAGGCATCATGAGACCCTCGGGCTGGCCAAATCCTGCTGGCTCCCCCGGATCTGAGAGGGGGAGAGAGGATCTGAGCATGACACTGCTGTCTGATTCCAGGGAGGAAACCAGAAGCTGGCTGGCAGCATCTGCTGCTGGTTCTAACTTGGGGTCCATGCGGGAGGTTTGCTGTGAGCTGGGACTTAACACCTTGTGGCGGGGAAGCTGCCAGTCCCTGGGGAGGGGCGGGGGAGGGGGGGGCGGAGGCTGTGCAGGAAGGTTTCTTTTTTTGTCTCTCACACCCAGTGTATCACTTCCGTAGCCGGGCAGCAGATGGGCGGACGGGGGCGATGAGGAATGTGAGGTGTGCAGGAAGACGGCATGTGCATTTCCAATAGCTGGAGGGGGCAAGGGGACGGGCAAAGATTCAATGTATTTGGGAATGGGGGTGGGAAATCCTGCCGCTTCAAAATGGTGCGGGAGAAGGCTGGGTCAGGAAACCCTAAGACAGATCCAGTGCTGGTACTAGACAGATTCAAGTTCAAGTCCCTGATCTGCCACCAACTAACAACGGCTAGCATTTGCTGGCTTTTCTGCTAAGGGCTTTCTGTGTGCATAATCTGATTCACGTCTCACAAAATGAATGGGGTAGATGCCAGTTTTATTCCCATTTGGCTCAGGTCTGGTGAGGTTCTGAGAGATGCTGTAACTCACCCAAGGCCACACAGCCGGTGACTCTAAGATTGAGACTCATACTGACAGGGGACTCCTACGTCCCATCGCAACCACTGCTCCACAGTTAGAACAGTCATCTGCCACCTTCCTACTTCCTGGCTGTGGGCCATGGGGATACCTAACTTCTCCCATCCTTAGGGTTCCTTGTCTGGGGGATGGGGAAATAAATGTCATTCGCCCAGCTTTCTTTTCTTAACTTTTTATTTTATATTGGGGATTAACCAAGTAACAATGTTGTGATAGTTTCAGGTGAACAGCACAGCAGCTCGGCCATACATATACCTGTGTCCATTCTCCCCCAAACTCCCCCCCCCATCCAGGCTGCCACATACCATTGAGCAGAATTTCCTGTGTATACAGTAGGACCTGGTCGTTATCCATTTTAAATATAGCCGCGTGTAGTGTATTCCCTTAGGAACTGTCTGTAAATGTGCAAAATGTAAAATTAAGGCGCGTGTGATGCCTGCTTAGTCGTTCCAGTTGCGTCCGACTCTCTGCGACCCTATGGACCGTGGCCTGCCAGGCTGCTCTGTCCATGAGTGACTAGTAAATACTCCTCCAGGAGCCTGGCTGTCCCTTCCGGGCCAGGCCTATTTTCTCCTCACTCCTCTCTCTCCTATCCACCCCCTCCCCAAGGATGAACTAAACCAATCTCTCCATCTACCTCAGCTATCTCCAAGCTTTCTCGTGAGGATTAAACCAGAGAATGTGTGTAAGCTGTTTAGCCAGTCCCTGGCCTGTCACAATGCCATCATTCATTCATTCAACAGCTCTTTATTGAGCAGCACGTGTTCTGGGCCGGTTTCCATTCTAGGTGTACCAACTAGAGGAGTGCTATGTCTACCAAAGGGAGAAGCAAATAAGTTAGAAAATTTCCAGTAGCGATATCCACTATGAAGAAGACAAAATCAAGTAACGGCAGTGACCGCAGAAGTATGAAGGTCCGTTTTAGCTGGGTGGTCCAGGAAGGCCTCTTTGAAGAAGTAGCAGTTGAGCTTAATTCCCAGAGGAAGGAGACGTGGAAGAGGATGAACCTTCTAGGTTAAGGGAGCAGTGGGTGTGAAGCCTGGAGTTGGGACAGGAAGGGGGCCGTGTGGCTGGCTCAGAGTGAGGACTGGGTGGGTGGTGGTGGAGGCTGAACAGAGGGCAGGGCCGTGGGTGCTGCGGGGAGGTGAGCTACAGGGCACAGTCTTTGGAGGGGTGAGTCGAGAGAGTAATGTGATCTAATTCATGTATTTAAGCGGTAGCTTTGGCAGCTGTGTGGGGAATGGAAAGTTGGGAGAAAGGGATGGATACAAGGAGGCTGGGATCACAGAGAGACAATGGAGGCCCGGCCAAATCAAGAGACTCACGTGGAAAGGGGCGAGAGATGCTTCCCATGCAGAAATAGAAGCAATAAACATCCTAATGATGAGATGACTTGGGTAACCTAGCAGTTAATCTTGCAAAAATCACACGCCTCAGACCTCAAGCTTATTGAAAACAGAGTTTGGGCTGTATTCCTACCCCTGTAGAAATATTACCACCATCATCTTGCCATGAGGCACCGTGCACTGATGTTCATGGTTTTCTTTTGAGCTTGGGAATTTATTGGGGGAGGTCATTAACGGCAACTTGAAGGTCTGGAGTTTATGATGTCAGACTGAGTTCCGTGTAGATAGGGTTAAATAAGCTTTTCCTATAAAGGGGTGGGTAGTAAATAGTTACATTTTTGTGGATTCTACTGTCTTGTTTTGCAGTTACTCAAGTCTGTCCTTGTGGCTGGAAACCAACTTTACACGATGCATTAAAAATGTATGTGGCTTTGTTCCAATAAAACTTCATTTAAAATATAGGCAGTGAGCTGGATTTGGCCCATGGATCATACTTTGCCAACTCTGGCAGAAAATATAGTTTATTTACGTGATCGAGATAATTTTTTCCCTACAACTAGGGTACAGACCTCTGCTTATCTTGACACTAGAAGATGTGATCTATGATGTAATTGAATGGAGACTCTGTTCTGTACTTTTCAAATCTTGGGGATTCCTTGGAACGGACTCAGGGGACCAAGGTGATAATGAGGATGGAGGGCTTGGGGTCCCAGCTTCTACTTCAACCAGGACCCCCTCTTGGATTCATTTTTTTTAAATTAAATTGGTGGTCTTCATAAGAGTTGGGGGGGGGGGGGGAAGGTCTTGGGAGCTAGAAAAAAAATCGAAAATCACTAATCCAGTTGAACTGGTTGGAGTTCATGTCCAGCTTCTGGTATTTGCATTAGACAAGTGCTTCCCTGGTGGCTCAGATGGTAAAGAATCTCCCTGCCATACCTAGGTTCCATCCCTGGGTCAGAAAAATCCCCTGGAGAATGGAATGGTTACCCACTCCAGATTCTGGCCTGGAGAATTCCATGGACAGAGGAGCCTGTTGGGCTACAGTCTATAGAGCAGCAAAGGGTCCGACACAACTGAGCGACTAATGCTTTCACTATTGCATAATTGCTCATAGAACAAATTAATACATACATTTTCTAATTGGATGGAGGCACATAAAAAGGAGTTGCTTTGGGATTATATGTGTGGAGTAGAGGGTGTGCAGGGGACACAGAGCAGAGGGGCTTACGTAAATTTAGATGCTGAACAAAGGCCACGGTGTCCCAGGTAGAGCTGCTGGGAGGGCCTACTTTCTGAGCCTTGTAAGCGGCAGCAGGCTGGTGTGTGGCAGTCTTGGAGAGCGGGCTGGACCTCATATTCAGACACAGCTAGGTTTTAAATCTGCTCTGTCACTTAATAGCTAGACAAATTATTTAATCTCTGGTTATCCATTTTTCCATCTGGAAAACTGGAATGATGCTATTTCCCTTCTCAAGCCGTTGGGTTAAATGAATGAATAATTCATTGCCAGTTGCCAAGCATATCACCAGGGGCTTGAGAAATAGAAATATCCTTCTCCATTCTGTTTTCAGGGGCATGGGGTGAGCTCAGAGGCTTTGAGACCTTTTACCATCTCTTTCCTGTTGACTCCAATTTCCATGCCTCAATCTTCTCTTCTCAGGATGTGGCCAGGTTCTACGTGTTCCAAAGGGTCAGATTTTGTTGGAGAGCTACCCCCTGAATGCTCACTGTGAGTGGACCATTCATGCCAAACCTGGATTTATCATCCAACTCAGGTAAGGGGCTGGGGTCAGAATTATGGAACCTGAGGTTTAAGGAAGTGCAATAACAAAACCAAAGGTCCTGAATCCTAGTAATCAGGGCTAACCATCTACATTTTATTCTTGAAAGCAGAAAATGTGTATTAGAGCCTTTCCCATTACCTCTTAGTGATTTTGTGGGATAAGGCTTGGGTAAGACTACCACCAATTAAATGCTTGTCCTTCACTGACTGCAGACAGTGGGGCTCAGGTGACAATGACCCCAGGAAGACACCAATATGACAGAACACAGAACTGAGAGCAACCTGCCCACCCATAACCGTGACCAGGTCACCTATTCACTTAGTACTGGCTGCATTCTATGGAACGGGAGGAAATAAGGCCAGGCCTAACCTTTAAGGACTTTGTACTCTAGATTGGGATTTATGCTTGTCACAGCTTCTTTCGTTGCTGTTCTCAGAAACCAACCACCACCTCCACAACCAATAAACCGATTCTTTCATTTGTGTGGAAGATAAGCCATTCATCTTATGGAGCACTGGGGTCCACACAAATGTTTAATTTATGCCATGGACTCAGTTGTAACTAGAGATAAATAACACAAGTGCATCCTGCTTTGTGAGAACTGTTCAACTGTTCAACAGGACATGGTACACACGACAGGTGCTCGATAGACCCTTCCTGCATAAAAAAAGTTGAAAGATCTGCTCCCTGCCTCCAGTGTTTCTCCTCTCTCCTAGCAGACACCTCTACTCTTCCTCTTTAGGAAAGCAGAGTGGCCCACTCAGCCCGGGACTTCTAGGGACGTTATCCACCTAGCTCTTCCCTTTTCTAAATCATGGAGACGTTGGCGGTGATAGAGATCTCTAATCTTCTAGAGCACAGGCTTCCAGTCAGTGTTTTCTGGGTGGATTGATGCACCCAGATGTTGCCATATGTCAGCTGGCTCCTCGATGGCAGTGTGTCATGCAGGAGGGGCAACACTGTATCCCACATTGAGAGGATCCAGGACTCAGGTCCCTTTCCCAACCCTCCTCATCAAAGCCACCCTTTAGTTGCTGGTCTTCTTGTTCCCTGAGGTCCTGGGGTGTTAGGATCAAGGTTCAGTAAATGAACCTACCCAGAGGAAGTTCAAGGAGCAAGTGAGAGGCTACACCATTGTGCTGAATGGGCTCCAGGCTGGACCTTCCAGTGTGATAAGGACAGTTTTGGATGCCACAGGCTAATTTTTCAGCAACTCAGGGACCAGGACAAATGGTCCCCTCAGAGGCCTCTGAAGAGCTTCTCTAAGACCCAGGATGAAATCAGCCCCGCCTCCCCAACTCCACCAACCAAAACTCCAAAATGTTGGAGCGGTTGAGCAGCACATCACCTGCCCAGGAAAGGGCCCTAGGGAGGCACAGAAGTATATAGGTTTCTTCCCTGCAAACCTGGACCTGCTGGCCAGGGACAGTTATAAGGATGGAAATACTCTGCAGCCTAGTGTCCAGCCCCAAAGCTGGTCGTCATCCCTGGTGTTCCCTTTTCCATTGCCTACCACAGCCAGGTCACCAGAGAATCTATTTACTCAGCTGTAAAATCATCTCAAGTCTTTCCACTGTCTCTACTACCAAAATTCTACTTTGAACCGCCACCGACTCTTACCTGGATTCTCTTGTGGCCTAATTGGCTTCCCTGCCTCCACTCTTGCTGGCTCTGCCATCTCCTCTCTTCAGAGTGACTGGAGTGACCCTTTAAAATCCTCTCTCAAATTATCATTCTGTTGGTGAAACCTTCCAGTGGTTTCTCTCAAGCTTGGAATAAAATTCAAACTCCTCACCGTACAAAACAGCTCCTGCTCTCCTCTCTGACCTTTGTTCATGCCATTCTCCCAGGTATGCACCGCCTGGCAGCGTAGCATCCCTGCCTCCTTTCATTTCCTCAGATATGCTCATGACTACCAGGGCCTTTGTACTTACAGATTCTCCTGCCTGGACCACTCTTCCCCATGACCTGCACATGGCTGGCTCCGTTTCATCAGTTAAGTGTCTACCCAGATAATGTCCTTGACCATGTATGTAGAAAGCTTACCCGCCCAGTCACTCTCCGTGCTCTCACCTGCTCTGTTTTTCTTAGGACTTAACACTCTCTACAGTTCCCTCGTTTTCTGGTTTCCTTGCTTTTTGTCTGTCCCTCAGATCAGAACTCATGAGGGCAGGCACTGTGTCTCCTAGGGAAGTTGCTGTACTTTCAGCACCTGGAACAGCGTCTGTTACAGCGCAGACCTGCCATAGATGTGTTGAATGAGTGAACACATGAGTGAATGTAAATACAGGTTGCAGTATCTCCTGTTTCAGTTTCAGAAAAAGCTGTGATCTCGGTTTGGTGGTGGACTTGCCCCCCCCCCGCCCTCCCCCTTTTCAGATTAAGATACCAAAGCCCAGAGAAGCAAGTGATTGCTCAAGGCCAGCAGTGAGCTGGTGGGGGGCCAGATCCTTACTACTATAGCATGTTCCACACATTATGATGAGTAGGACTTACACTCCTTTACAAAATGTTTTGTGATAAAAATCTCTGAAAAATAAACACTAGTCATACTCAGTGATCATTCCATTTTTTAAATAAGATCTTTAAGAGCATACAGAATCCTGACTGTTCTCTAATTCTGGCACTTGAAGTTTTTGCCCAAGGTGATGGAAGTGACCCTAGTCCGAACTTTTCAGGTGGCAGTTCTGAGTTCTCTATTCCCACTTCTGCAGAACGTGAGGAAGAATATACAGATGTACATTTTGTGAACCTGATACTCAGGCATTGCCTTGGGAATCTTTTGAAACGTTATCTTTTCCTCTCTTACCTTGGTGTGTGTCTGCCTCTTTTCTTACCTCGTGCAGATGAGAGCTTAGGGTTTTATCTTCTGCTTTTTTGATCTGCTGCACCCCAGTATTTCCAAACCCAAGATCCCTTTAAGCTAATCAAAGATATGTCTCTTTCAATTCTGAAATTTTGATATGATGCTACTGTTTCTACTCTTTGGGGCAAGAGTTATTGTTACCAAGAGGATAATTATCTTCTGATCCTTCCATCAGACAGAAGAGTATGCAGAGTTTTTTCCTTTGCTTGGTCTTTAAGATAACATATACTGTATCACTGTCCAATTGTAAAATTGAAGTATCCATTCTGTCACGTACTCAACGTTTGTGTATTGTGTCTACGTGCTAGGAACTGCATCAGGCACTAAGCAAACAGTGATGGAGTAAGACAGATGCCACACCCTGCCCTTAAGGAATTTGCAGTCTAGGGGAGCAGACAGGCATGCATGTGTGCACACACACTCATGAAATCAAGGAGATAAATATGAGAAAGTAAAATGTCTATACATATTATGATGAAAACAAGGGCTCTCCTTTAGAAAGAGTTGTCAGGGAAGCCTCTTTAAGGAGAGAATATTTTAGCTGAGCGCTGAGTTTAGGAAGGAACCAGCCAGGCAGCCTGGGAGGAAAGTGCCCCTGTATGAGGAGCCGGTATGCGCAGAGGTTCTCGGAATGCACTGTGGCGCCCCCTGCACCTGCCATGCGTCCACACACCTGCACACAGTACACCTGCCCACACACACGGAAAGAAATGCAGCTGCTCACAAGTCCTCCAGGGCCACGGTTCTACCAGATCAGGGCATAGCTCTTCTCTTCCGGAGGCCTGCTTGTCATCTGGCCTCGAACTTGCCCAGGAGGGTGGAAGGGTTCTTCAGGGCCTCACCTGCCTCCTGCTCTCGCCCTCTCCTCCTCCAGGATTGTCATGTTGAGCCTGGAGTTTGATTACATGTGCCAATATGACTATGTTGAGGTCCGTGATGGGGACAGCAGGGACAGCCAGATCATCAAACGTTTCTGTGGCAACGAGCGGCCAGCTCCCATCCGAAGCACGGGCTCCTCACTCCACATCCTCTTTCACTCAGATGGCTCCAAGAACTTCGACGGCTTCCATGCCATCTTTGAGGAGATCACAGGTAAAGGCCAGAGAGAGAAAGGTCGAATTTTATTTTAAAGTTTATTTTTTGGCCATGCCCTGTGGCATGTGGGATCTTAGTTCCCTGACCAGGGATTGAATCCATGCCCGCTGCAATGGAAGCACGGATTCTTAACCACTGGACCTCCAGAGAGTTTCCCAAATATCACTTTTTATGGCTGTGCTCTAGATAAACATTCCTTTCTGTGTTTCCCTCTCCTTCCTGCCCAGCCTTGTTAAAACCCCACCTGCTGGGTTCTCAGAAACGACCTGCACGTTCAGAAGGTGGAGAGAAATGGCAAGGGGTGTTTCAGAAACACTCACCAGAACCAAAACTAGGAATTCTTACTTTGTAAAGCTGCTGTGGCACAGATGGGTGAGGTCACTTGTCCACGGTAGCACAGCTCTGGAGATGGAACTAGGTAATGTGTACAGTTTGGCTCTGGGGCTCCTATTAGGGCCTCTCATGGTTAAGAGAGTTAGCTTTGGTCCCTGGCAAATTAAACCATACAGCTTAGACAAGTTCTACTGTTCTGGGCCTGGGTTTCCTAATCAGTGAATAAGGGCATAACCCTAGATCCTGCTCTGTCTCTGGGAGACAGAACAAATGAAGAGCTGAGCAGTGTCTGGTGCAGAGGAAGCCCTCGGTAGCCGCCCTGCCCCAGGCATGCCCTGAGCCTCCTTTGTCATCTTTCAAATAATTGTTCAAAGTCTGACACTACCCGGGAAATGCCACTCACTTTATGAGGAACTCTGCATCTGACTTCACCTCCTGTCCTGTCATAGGAGGAAGTAGCATTTGGCCAAAATGAACAATGGGCTCAGTGCTAAGGAATCACCCCAGATCTTTTCTACTCCTTGGAGATGGGATTGCATCAGGTTTTACAAGATAAACTCCAGCTTGCAGTATTTATTTTTTGAAACAAATAACTGAATTTAAGAAATTGCAATGGCCTTTTGACCATTCAGGCTCCCTTATGGAAGGTCTGACATGGATGTCTCAGGAAGGGAGGTGGGCGGAGGTGGAATCGGCCTTCCTTTAGCCTTGCCCATTCAGCAAGACCAGCAGACACTCCACCCTCTCCACCTCGTCCCCCTGAGAACGTTCCTGCCCGAGCCTCCAGCAGTTGCTCCTATGAGCTGTGATCTGGCTCCCTCCCAGGACCTGTCTCCTATGCAGACTTGCAGGGCCTGGGAGCTCCAGAGGCTTTTGCTGCTATGCTGTGGTCAGCCTGCAGCTCAGTCCCTGCCCCTCGGTGCCACACTGCCAGTCGAGGCTGAGATGTGTCTGGCGGTGTTCATGGCAGTCAGAAGTTGAGGGCAGAGGCGGCTCACCAGCTTGTGACCCTGTGACTGAGGGAAGGGTCAGGAGGGTCTCTTCCTCACTCTCCCCTGGAGAACTCTGGTCTGTGTGGTCTTCCTGTTCCTCAAGCACCTGGTGTGACCCACCTGCACTCTTTATTCCCTGCCTAAAGCCACCTTCCCACCCCTGCACATCATGTCCCATCCCCAGAGGCCCTGTCAGATTTCTCCTGCCCTGTTAAGCCTTTTCCCTTGTTCCAATGAGCTGTGGCTTTGCCCTTTTCTGAATGTCTTCTAGAACTTTCTCTTTTCTGACACTCACTGAATCACGCTTCAGGTTGTAGTCACTGCCGACTCTTCTTCACAAAGCTTTGTCCTGATGAGCAGGCTCTCTCTTCGTCTTTGTCTCTTGCCAGAGCCTTCCACAGAGCCAGCACTCAACTCAGGCTTGCTGCCCTCGGCCCAGCCATGTATTTCTACACCAGGGTAAATGAAGGTGGGGTTAGTGGGGAACAAGCAGACTAGTGTTTCCCAAAGTGTTCTCTGTAGAAAAATGGTCCCCAGGACTCTCTGTGAAATGCAGTCTCTCAGATCAAATAAGGCCTGTGAAAGGTAGAATGTTATGTGCATTCTTAGAAATTCACAATGCACATTAGAACGTGGAGTACGCTGAGAAGATCTGCAGCGCGGAAACCTGGTGGATTATCATTTAACCCCAGTAGCATTTCCCCACCGTATCTGAGACCATTAACTCTCAACATCTCAAGGGACTACGGTTCACAGAAGGCATGTTTGGAAATTCTTGAGTACCCTTCACCAGTGTCATGAAGTCAGCTTCGGTTCCTTTCCCCCAATACCCCGGATGCTGAGCTTCCTTGAAAAAAAGAGATGTGTTACCCAAGCCTGCTCTCTTCCCATGGGAGCCCCTATGGGAGGGGTGAAGCTTGCTTCTGCTTTAATTATGTGGTGCCCTTGTGTGTGTAGTCCTAGACTAGAGGTGTCTGGAGCAGACTTCTGGGGCCTTGGAAAACATCAAATAACATCAGCAACATTTGATTAGTGAGTAGCTGTTTTAGGCAGTCTTGAAACAGTGGTGACATGATTTCAATAAAAGGAGTTTAAAAATGGCAAGAAGACTTTAAAAGACAAGTGAGAGGCTGTGGTCAGGACTCCAGGCTTGAATGAAGGGGCTCACCGCACAGGGGTGCTGAGAGCAATTGCCTTCTCTCTTACAGCGTGTTCCTCGTCCCCTTGTTTCCACGACGGCACTTGCCTCCTTGACAGCACCAGATCTTACAAGTGTGCCTGCCTGGCGGGCTACACCGGGAAGCACTGTGAAAATCGTGAGTTTGCCTGCAGAGTGGGAGTGAAGGTGTCATGTGGGGCTGGCATGGAGAGGGTCTGGGGAGCTTGCTGGGGGTGTTGTTCCCTGGTGTCTACATGGTCTCTCCAAGATGACGGGTAACATGGACTCTCCCATTGAGTGAACCTCAAGAGGGCTGGGCTCCCTTTGAGTCAGAATGTTTGGAACCACCCCAGTTTGCCCTCACCTGCGGCAAATACCGCTTAGAAAGATCTTATCTTAGAAAGATACACCTTCAGTGGCCTTAAATAGTATCCAGAGCCCAAACACGCTGAGAAAGGGTCAACAGTAGAAAGCTACCATCATACACGCTCCTGAGGCCCAGAGTCTGAACTCCCTTTCCATCCCATGGTCTGAATTTTGGAGTCATGCTCCGGGGCACCATTCATTGTGTTTCTGTGCAGTCTGAAGCCCTGCACTGAGGATGGTAAAGATGTAGGATAACTATGAGCTCTAGATTCCCAGGGACAGTCCTAGTTTATGCATTTTGTTTATGTCTAGTTATTAATAGCATACTGTTTCATACGCGAGTATCCTGAGTGGATGACAAAGTACGATCATCATCTTATGATGATCTGACCAGGTTACATGAGTCACAGACAAAGCAACATTTTATTGAGAGACGACTATGCACTGAGGTCTATGGGAATGCACAAGAAAGCATGTCCTGCTGTTCTCTGAAGGACCTTATCCCGACTTGTGAGCTCAGCTCTGTGCTTCTCTGGTAATTCTTGAGCAGGTCTGAGAGGTGATGGGGCTGCGAGGGTGGTATAGGCCAGAGGAGTCACAGAGGAAAGAAGTCCGCCAGCCGTGGCAGTCCACATATTATTCTCTGGGATCGTTCCCTTTCTGCCCTTGCCACTTGAGTTCCCACCACCTCCTGCCTGAGCCATATCCTGGCTGTCCCATCGGGTCACCCACACTTTCCAGTTCTTGCAGACAGATATCAAACAAATGACTTACTCCAAAGCACGTAGGAGTTTCTCATTCATGTTTTTGAAGGGCAGAACATGACTCTTGTGTGCTATTAGACTCAAGCTTTTGCCAGAGGAGAGAAACTAGAACATGTATCTGATACAGCAAATCCTTATCTGATAATGGCATCTGATACAGCATTGCCCTTGGGAAGGGTACACACAGGCCAGTGCATACGGCAGCACCGGGCAGCACCCAGCCCAGTGGTGCGGTGCCCAGGACTGTGCCATTGGCAGAGAGGAACTTAAACACTATGACCAAAAATCAGCTATCAAGGGTCTTTGGTGATCAAGAGCCCTTCTATGTATGATAAGTGATCCTAATGGAAGTTTGAGACCTAAAACTGGTGTCCCACACTGGAGCTGTCACATGGGTGAAATGAGCAGAACAGGAGGAGTCAACATTTGGGGAAAAGCAAAGGAGGGCAGCTAATGACCTAGGGAGGGTTCCCCCAAAGCAGATCCTGACATGGGAACGTGTGTACAAATGACGTGTCAAGGACACGTCCCCTAGGAGAAGCTGGTAAGGGAGTGGGGAGGCTGGACCGGAAGGGAAGGAAGCCAAGCAAAGGCACAATTTCGGGCAAAATCCCAGCCTGAGTGTTAACAGGCAGTGGAATCTGGAATGGAAAGTACATCTCAGAGTGTGTCCTGGCTTTAACGCAAGACAGCTGGGCTTTCACATCCCAAGTGCGATTGGCAATTGGCTAAGGTCTGCCTTGGGCAAGTGGGACATGCTTAACGTTCTGTGCATGTGCCAGGGTGGTTCCAATAACACTCGAGCAGTGGAGGCATTGGCTGGTGCAGGCCATTGGAAGGATACAGAGCAGATTGGGTGGGGGAGGGGAGGGAAGCGGCATCCCAGGACAGGGCCCCAGCAGCCTCTGCTGTCACTTCTAACTGGCATGCTCAGGTTACTTTGGGGTCATCCTATATATAAGAGACCTGGTTTGACAGCATTTTATAAAGTTCATGCATTTTTCAGTTAATTTTGTGAATTTTCCTTGCAAACAACGCAGACTGAAGCCAGTGTCGGTAGTGTGTCCTTGAGTGTACATTTCATTCTACTTAAAACACCTGTTGCTTTGGGTGTCTCAGCTGACCTAAGTGTGATTATGCCGGATTCTTAGAAAAGTATGTTCTGCTTTGTGGTTCTTGACTCGTTCAAGTTCTCTGTGAGGCGTACAAGGCGGAGAAGTGTTGCTTTCCCTTTGTTTCAGGAATTTGTAGATGGAGTGATTGTGGAGTCTTGATAATGACTGATCATGAGCGCTACCCTTTAGATGCAGAGGGGTACAAAAAAAGGAAGCCCTAAATTCTTTACCATAACTTTACCATACTAAACTAACTTTACCATATTAGGGCTTTGATTAACAAAGGCAAAATTGGAGAAAAGTTAAACATTACCAATTAGTCAAAATACCTGTAAGAAGCTGAGTTAAATTGGAGAAGGAGAGTGGAGCAGAGGGAAGGAAATTGGTCTGAAAGTTTTGACTAAAATATTTATGAGTAGCTTTTGAGTGAAAAATGGACTTATAGGCATTATTACTTTATCCAGAAAAAAACCCAGAACAAAACAAATAAATATGATGAAAAAGAATGTAAACTATGTCATTATGAACTGATTCATAACTTGATTCATGAACTATCTCAAATTGCTTTTGGTCTCAAGTCACTTTTGCTTTCAAAACATCAGCGTAAATGGACAAGAGAATTCTTTCTAGCTACTTTTCAAAATGTTGTTCAAAAACCATAATTCTCTTAGTACCCTGTTGTTGAGACTGGGGAAAGATATTGTTTGTGGATATCTGATAAGCCATTTGCTGTGGTGGTGGTAGTTTAATCCCTAAGTCATGTCTGACTCCTGCGACACCATGGACTGTAACCCACCAGGCTTCTCTGTCCGTGGGAGTTCCCGGGCAAGAATACTGGAGTGGGTAGCCACTTCCTTCTCCAGGGCCTCTTCCTGACTTAGGGATCAAACCCACGTCTCCTGCAGTGCACTGATTTTTTTTTTTTCCACTGAGCCACTAGGAAAGCCTTGGGGGACCAAATGTTTGATTATTTTCCATAAGATTTAGGTCTGATTTTCTGTCTTAGGATATTCACCATGAATTCCAACTAACTCAATAAGGGAATCATCACAATGGTCTATTAACAGTTTACCTTGTAATTTCTGAACAAACTTTAACCATTTTTCCAGAAAAACCAAAAAAAAACAAAAACAAAAAACTTTATCATAGATATATCAAAAAGCTGAAAATACTTCCCTGGAAGAAATTCTTTCAAAATTAATAAGAAACTGAAGCATTCTAGGATTTTCTAAATCCTAAAATGCCCAAATTGAACTAGGCATATGTTTTTTTAAAATGACTTTTAAAGCAGCAAAACAAATGTTAATAAAAATTCCATCTTTTGTTTATGTAGCACCAAATCTGATGAGGGGAAATCATTTCATGGATGATGCTTTAATGTGCTGCTCTCCGAAAGGTTTTGTGGGAAGGTAGATGATCCTTTAAGCAAATGAAGGATTTTAAGTACAGGGCTCAGGACACTAAATTGGTCAAATTCAAGACCAGAGGCCAGAATTCCACACTTCCCACCCTGTTTACAAGTTCTCAGACACCATTCTCACCACCTGGCTTGGTGAGACTGCAGATTGATTAGCTCTGGTCTCATTATCAAGTCCTCTCAGAGGACTTTCCTTCCCAGGTAAGACCCACCTGTCTCTCTTTTCTAGAAAGTCCCAATTAGCTGTCTCTTGATATGAGTTATTCTCTTTATTTTCCTTGTGTGTGTCTATGTCTGTGAGTGGGAATAGAATTGAAATAGATTTTCTGCTTAATTACAGAAAAAATATAGACTTGTAAAAATAATCAAACAGTACAGAGGTGTATAAAATAAAAAGAACATTATTTTTTCTGACCAATCCTGGTTCCCACGGTTAGCAACTTAATGAGGATCCTTCTAAACTTTTTTCTAAGGTGTGCAAACCTAGGTTGTCTATGTGTCATTACTTTAAACCAGTGGTTCTCATCTGGAGGTGATTTTGCCCCCTGCTCCTGCCCCAGGGGACTTTTGGAAACTGGAAACTTTTTTGGCTGTTGTAACAACAGGAGGGGAGGGTGCCACTGGCATTTGGTGGGTAGAGGCCAGGGATGCTGCAAAACCCCCCAAGATACACAGGACAGCCCCACAACAAAGAGCTGTCTGGCCCACAGGTCAGTAGTGCCAAGACTGAGAAACCTGGTTTCAAGCAAAAGTGAATTTAAAGCATACGTACAATTTTTCAACTTTTTGCCTTCAGTGTTCATATCATAGACATTTTCCCAGGTCAGTCCATGTTGGTCTGCTGGAGGATTCCATTATATGAATGTCTATCCAATCATATAATCATTCCATCGCTTAAGATGGACTTAATGTCGTTTTTAATATTCTTACTATTATGAAAAAGGCTGAGATGAATAGCCTCACATGTTTCTTTGCTCACATGCAAAGGTATTTTGTAAAATAAATTCCTAGATGTTGAATTGTTAGTCCAAAGGTTACCTGTATTTAACCTTTGGAGAGCTGTTGCCAAAGTGGTCACCAAAAAAAGTCACTTTACCTGCTTACAAGACAAGCCATTATACACACCGGTCCTCAAAATAAGAGTTAGAACGTGCCTGTCAGCAACTTGGTCTATCCTTGTCAAGTTGAAAATGGATTTATTGTCAAAGGAATTCTTAGAGTCTGAGGGGAGATGTTTTGTTCAGATTTTGTGGGGTAGTAAATAAACAACCTGGAGAAGAAAATGGCAACCCACTCCAGTACTCTTGCCTGGGAAATCCCATGAACAGAGGAGCCTGGCAGGCTGCAGTCCATGGGGTCACAAAAGACTTGGACATGACCTAACGACTAATCAAGCAAGCAAGATGAACAAGAAGATACAATCAACACAGGTTTTCCCGTTGGGTTAGTGAGAGGGTGCAAGGGCCCCGAGGGCAGTCTTCACTGATTACAACCCCACCTTCTCCTCAAGTTGTTTTCCAGGGAAGAAGCACCTTCTCCTGCTCCCAGATGACCTCCTCTGAGAACAAAAACAGGGGAGTGGGCCCTCCTGAGCTCTGGGGCCAAGCTAACCTCCTGCCAGCACCCTCTGCAACCCCAGCCTCCCTGGGCCACCATGTAAGAAACTGGGCCCCCTTTTTTTTCCCTCTGAAGTTTCCTGTTTCTTTGTGTGGAACAGAAGGACAAAGTAAGTTCTTGAGCAAATGGTCGGAATCTTGTTTTGACAAAGTAGAGACTGAGGGGTTCGCTGCCCGCTCCACTTTCCATGTTGCCTTTGTTCCTCTGGCCCAGTTGACGGTGCCGAGGTCTCCCCCCTGCATCCTAATGAAGGGCGATGAAACGGGCTAAATCTTGGGGCACAATGCTCACCCTGCGGGCTCAGACGCGCCTTTGAACAACACAAATCGGCTTCCACCAATTAAAGACAAATGGTGTCTCTGGATTCGTTGGGGTTCTGGGGCATCAGAAGGTTTCCCACTAGCCTGTCCCAAGGACTGGGAAGAAAAGAGCCCAGGATAAGAGGCACACTTTATACTTCAGCTTCAAAGGGCCAACCCGTGTTTCTCATCAAAATAAGTGACTGGGAACTTTGGGGTTTTCCAGGAGACCTTAATAGTGATGAATGTCCTGAGACCCCTTGTGGGTCACAGTCCCCTCTCCCATCACAGGTAAATAATGGGCTGCAGGCTTGCTGGAATTAATGCGTATTTGTTCTAAGATCTCTTAGGGGAGACATTGTAAAAATGGAATTTTGAACTGGCTTCTTTAGAGTTCTAAAGGTCTGTTTCATCTTTAACATGTAGAAGACAGGTGAGAATACCTTTGTCCACACTGAGATGACACAACCTAGGGTGGAGAGCTTGGACTCTGGTCAGAAAGACTTTGGTTTGGTTCTAAATCTGCAATTTACCAGCCTGGTAAGTCTTGAGCAAGTAATTTACCTCCTAGGAGTCTCAGTCTCCCCACTTATAAATTCCAGGAAAATCTTATCAAGTTCTTCTTAGGGGTGATAGCAGGGAGGGAATAAGATGATCCATTTAAGATACTTGTATATTGATACAGATAGTGATAGAAATACACTGAATTTAATAGAAACAGTTATTCTTATTACTACTTCTGGGCCCATGTAGCCATTTAAAAGTTTGGCAGAAAGCAAGGATGTTCTAGCTAAGGGGTTAGGGCATCAGCACTCGTTTCTACAAACTAGATGATCATGACAAACCTTTCTCAGACTCTCAAGGTTTAAGAAAATTCTCCCAAGAGTTTCTGAGTTTTCTCTATGAACTGTTCCTCCTGAATCATTGCCAGATGCTAAGGACTGCTGCCATTACACCAGCATCCAGGCAAGAAAGATTGGGTTTTAAAGGACAGGTAGATACTGCCAATGCCTTTGTCATAAAGAAACCCTGGATCCCAGGGGTAGACATGCACAGTGGCATGATGGATGGGGAGTCTCTGTAGCCAGAACAGCCAGAATAGGGGGCTGTTGGAGATGATACATGGA
The DNA here is from genome assembly GCF_023091745.1 of Budorcas taxicolor. Taxonomy (NCBI): domain Eukaryota; kingdom Metazoa; phylum Chordata; class Mammalia; order Artiodactyla; family Bovidae; genus Budorcas; species Budorcas taxicolor. The sequence goes on along the minus strand of NC_068924.1, from coordinate 64,032,043 downwards.
GTAATAGCAGGGGGGACTGGATAGGGAAACTCCGGGGCAGGTTGCTCCAAGCATCATGTTACTTGGTCAGCCTCCTTATTTCTAATGGTTCTTTTTTAATGTTCACTCATTAACATGAGGTGGACTCTATGTCAGTCCCCTGTGGTTATACAGGAGACCAAGTCTCCAGAGCATCCCTTGCATATTAAATTAGAGCAACAGGGCAGAAAAGAGAATTCACAGTCTGGCTGGAGAGGACATTAGGAGTATAAGGATAACTTCATAAAAAAACAGTTCCTGGCGGTCCACTGTTTTTACCCACCAACACTCAGTAGTAACCCAGAGCCTTCAGAGACAGAAGGAGTCCTGGGAGGATGCTTAGCTAGTAGTCTGCTTCCCTCTTACACCTCCTACACCGGAGCCTCCCATCCACTGTCTCTCCGTAACATGGAGATGAATCTCTGCCCCTTTCTTAGCGTGTTTGGAGGGATGCTGTCTCATTGGATTTAGATCTGGAAAGCCAATGTGGTCACTGAACACAGTGGAAGCTGCCCTCTCATAACTATCTAATATTTGCTTGTTTTTATAATTCAGGGGGAAATTTTCCTTATCATTTGAATCATTTTTTGCTGGGTAACTCTGAGTCTACATAGACCAAATAACATGTTAGCCTTAACTCTGCTGGGCTCCATGAATCTGTGGCCTTTTAATCAAGGCATAGCCTCTTCTCACTCAGAGTAAGATGATTAGGATTGGTATACATGGAGTGCATTTTGCTGGTCAGCAGTTGTTTTAGTGATGGATGGCATTCTAGCCAAATAGTAAGAGGACAGATCAAGCCTCATAAACAGCTCTTCAGCCTGACTGACTCCGAAAACTTGGGATGGAGTGCCCAACAGTGTGGGATGGGCCAGGTCCACCACAGTTTTACTAAGACTTTGCTTCCACTTGCCTGCTCCTTGTGGGGACCCTCTTGGCTTTTGCTTTGGCAGACAAGGTCCCTGAGGCAGGACGTCATGCAGGGGTAGGATTTATTTTGGTTTGGGGTTAAGAAGTAACTCAGAGCTGGGATGGACTCTTTGCCCATGGAGGGAAGTGGTGGGAAGATAAGAAGAATAGAAGAACTTGAGAGCAAAGCCGAATTACCTGCTGATGGAAGCAAACTTACCTGCTATTGCAGACCCTGAGGCCGACTCCAGCAGTGTTCTCATTTGCCTTGGAAACTCCTGCCTTGTGGGGCATTTACCACCTGTCCCTCACCCTGCTTCAGAAGGTGAAAGCTTCTTTTCTGCAAAACACAAGGCATGTTTATTGGTATCCAAGTATTAAAAACTACAATGGTAGTTATTCTCTGCATTCTCAATATAGATCAGACTCTGTGCTCTATGTGACACTGTCTCATTTAATTATCACAACATGCCCCTGGGGGAGGTACTGTGATCCTCCCCACTTGGCAGATTCATCCAGCCAGACATTTTTGAGTGTCTGTTAGGCACCAGGCACTGGTAAGGGTAAGGCAGGGCTCTTTAGTATATTTTCCTGCTTCATTTGGCAGAACTGTACACCAGTTCCAATTGTAGCCTTTTTCTGGCACACAGGAGAGTGGTCATGCCATGCATTTCCCAGATATTACTACTTCTAGAAAGATGTTTGGTAATAATGGTGATGGTGAGGATGAGAGTTACTAAGTGGGCAGGATCTCAGGACTCAAATGTCCTCTGAAGCTCAGGACTCCTCTGCAAGGTCATCCTCTTCATCCCCAAGGCTAAACAGAATTTCCTTGTTTGGGCTATTTTCGCTGTGAGCACACTTTACATTTGAAAAGCTGTCGAGGAATGCCACTGGGGGACATTTTGGTAGTGTTATTACGTACCGTCCAGCCCCATCCCCTGGAGCTGACTCAGAAACATTCTGAGATTTGTGGGAGCCTCCCAGTGGTCATGTATGGATGTGAGAGTTGGACTGTGAAGAAAGCTGAGCCCTGAAGAATCGATGCTTTTGAACTGTGGTGTTGGAGAAGACTCTTGAGAGTCCCTTGGACTGCAAGGAGATCCAACCAGTCCATTCTAAAGGAGATCAGTCCTGGGTGTTCATTGGAAGGACTGATGCTAAAGCTGAAACTCCAATACTTTGGCCACCTCATGCCAAGAGCTGACTCATTGGAAAAGACTCTGATGCTGGGAGGGATTGGGGGCAGGAGGAGAAGGGGACGACAGAGGATGAGATGGCTGGGATGGCATCACTGATTCGATGGACGTGAGTCTGAGTGAACTCTGGGAGTTGGTAATGGATAGGGAGGCCTGGCGTGCTGCAAATCATGGGGTCGCAAAGAGTTGGATCCGACTGAGCGACTGGACTGAACTGAACTGAAGAAGACTTACTGAGCACATCCACCAGGTAGAAGACGACTACGTTTCTATAGTTACATAAGTTACCCATCGACTCTAGCAAATGAGGATGTTGATTTTGAACAAAAGCAAAGTAATCAGGACTTTCTGAGGATTTTTTGAAGCAGACCCGTCTCCTAGGCACAGGGAGTTTCAGCTGTCTAATGAAATAGGCCATCTAAACACCAGAAAAGGGGTGTCCGAAAGACACAGTGTACCAGGAGCCAAGGACAATACTGATTAAGATCAAGTCGCTAATTGAAAGCCTCAGCCTCCAAATTGCTGCCAGATGAACAAATAGCAGTGTGCGCAGTCCAAGTGTAATTTCACACGGGTGCTGTCTCATTCACAACCTGGGAAGGCTGGAAAACATCAGGGGGCAGAGTTCCATCAGCTGGACAGGGACAAAAAGGGTTTCAGTGGAGGGGTTATATCACCAGTTGGTGTCATTGTTCCTGGTTGGGGAAGACATTTTGGAGGTAAAAGATGTTGGGTCCAGAGGCACCAGACTCAGATACAAACTGAACAGGAAGAAGTGAGAAAGGGATTCAAGCCTGTCCGAAGGCTGTCTCTGGGTGTTGGTCTCATATTAAGTTAGGTTTCCAGGATGAACGAAGTCCCAGTAAGAAAGTTAATGCTTTATATATAAATAATATACATATTTTAGAAAACTTATGAATTTTTGCCCAACTAAAAAATTTGTGACATTTTGATTCCACTTGTTTGGCTTAGTATGAATAGAATGCTAGATTTCTAATTAAAAAAACAGATATGCAATAAGCAATAAAAGGTTACTGTATGGCATAGGGAACTATAGCAATATCTTGTAATGATCTCTAATGGAAAATAATTTAAAAATAATATATTGTATATGTATAACTGAATTACCTTGCTGTGCACCTGAAACATTGTAAGTCAACTATTCTTCACTAAAATATATATATATAAAGAAAAAAAAAAGAAAGCTAATGCCTTTTCCAAATAGAACTGAAATGATCACAAATTGTTCCTTTGAATTTGGTGACGAGAACAGGTGGATAGCAGAGTATTGGAAGAGTTGAGGCTAACGCCCCAGCTCACACTGCCAGCTAGATAATGGAGTCCTGAATGTTGTTGACTTTGGATCTGTGTCCCTTGCTGGAACTCTCAAGATACTCTTACAGCTCTAATAATTCCTGTTAAAGAGACAGAGTGGTCCCCTTAGTGTTTTGCTCAGATAGCTCTCTCATTACCCTAAATGTATCTTCCCTAGGTTGGGAAGATCTCCTGGAAGACGAAAATTGCAAACCACTCTAGTATTCTTGCCTGGAGAATCCCATGGACAGAGGAGCCTGAAGGGCTATAGTTCATGGGGCTGTGAAGTGTCAGACACAACTGAGCAACTGAACACACACACAGGGTATAAATAATAATTAAAGTAAGAGAGTTTAGAAGTGGGACAAGAACAGAGAAGGAGGACACTCTATGGGATGAGAGAGTAAGTTCAACATTTGCATCAGATGAAATTTCAGCCTCAGAAAGTCTGCGATTCTGAATTTCTTGGCAGCAAAGGCAAAAAAGAGAAAGGCCTTCACTGGCATAGCTCTCATTGTGTATTAACGGAAAGCAAATACAAGTTCATTTGCAGATGCAGATATTGTTTGTGTTATTTTAATTCCTAATTCTTCCCTTTCCTTATGTAAAGGTGGGTGCTGGAGAAATGTTTTTCACTTCAACTTTGTAAATAACAGAAATTTAACCCTTTTTATACCAAACGTGTAAAAACTGGGTTCTTCCACCTTCCTGGGGAAAAAAAAAAGGTAGCTAGACTTTATTATGCTAACATTATTACTGTTGACCCACTGACCTCCAGCCCCAGGCTCCTGCAGCTCTGCCTAAGGGCTTTCTCTGGCTCTCAGAGTCCATTGACTCATATATGAGCAAAGACTGGAGTGCTGAGGAATTAATGTTCATCTCATCATCCTTCAACAAATGGTTGATGGTGGTCTGTAGGTAATAACTCATATCCATTGCTCTCTGGGTAGTATGACTCTGAGACATAGTCTACACTGTCTTCCAGAGTTCCCCACTGGCACTGAAACTCCATCGCCCCCAGTAGTAACTTTCTTAATAATACAAACTTTTGTGTCTTACTTTCCCACACTACTTTTGGCCCTCATTGGGATCACCACCTACATAAGCTACTTACACTCAAATCTATCTCTCCCAGCCTGCTTCTAGAAGAACCCAACCTAAAATAATTTGTGAAGATATTTCTCTGAGGAGCTAACTTAATTGAGTTATAGAGTTCAAGTCAGCTAGATCACCATTTGGTTGTTTCTTTAAAATATTGGGTAAGACTTTGATCAATGCTAAGTAACATATATTTCAGGATTGCATTGTCTAAAGGGATGCTCAAAGTATGATTGTATTATTGGTTTAAAAAGATTTAATGTTAGATCCAAGAATTGATCTCTCTCTCTTTTGTCCCTTTCGCTCTCACACACACACTGTTCTCGGTGTGAAAGAGCCAGCCCAGTCCTTTGTGAGATGGGGTAGTACAAGTAAGTGGAGACGCCAGTAATGTTTCTAGAGAGAGCCTATAATGTCTCCCAAAGGACTTAAAATCTGAAGGATTTGGTCATCCTCTGCCATCTACCATTTTTCAGACATGTGTTAGAAGGCGGCTGCTCCCATCGTAAGGAAGCATCGCTGGGCCTGTGCTAATTGCGTCCTCTTTCCTAATTGTGCCCTTGATCAATTGGTCTCACTGCATTAACTGTAACACGTGCCCTGGTTAAATGGTAGTCTCTGTATCAACACATCTGTTTAGTATCACAAGGAGAACACACATGTGATTCAATAGATTCCAACAAATCCCAAATGATTATTCTTAGCATAAACATCTAAAATAGACCCTGGTTCCATTTCACCCAGGTTTCTGCCTGTAGATTAAGAGGTTATCGTTCAGGCAACACAAAGGCTGAGTTGTATTAACCCAGTTAATCGTACCTGATGGACTCTTTGGTGCAACCCAGACTACCGTCAATTGCTGTGGTTAGCTAGTATTTTCTGAGACGCCCCCTACACCTCTTTAAATTATTTAAGGCCCCAGTGATTACCTTTACTTTATTGTTTGGTTAGACGTTCCTATGTTCTGATATAATTTATAAGCAAAGTTAGACACTAGTCATTTAGGATGAAATGGTGCTAATGAAAAATTATATATGTATGTCTCCATTCCCCTGAAGACTTGGGGGTTAAGTCTCTGGAAGGCCTCAAACCATTTTTTAATAAGTGCTTACATCAGCACTTATTTTAATAAGGCAGGGAAGGCCTTGGGTTGTCTGGGTTTAAATGAAAAATTTTCATGTTAAAATTATAGAAGCACATCTGCCAATCCCTGATTCTGCTGGGCACAGAGGAGGCGCTCATTGAATAGAGGATGCAAGAAAAGTCATCAGTGATACCAACAGCCAGCAGCAGTTCACAGGCCTTTACAGAAAGACAAATTGGGCTTCCAGAAAGAAAAGTGATGGTTGAATTGTTTGGTTCCTAGGGGCTTTTTTCTATGTATTGTCTCCAAATTTGAACTGATAGCTTTGAGAAGAAAGGAAAAGACAAATACTCATGAATTTGGTATATCATATTGAAATTATGGATTCATTCATGAAAAGGTGTTTTGTGAGCAAGGATAGAGTAATATAATGTAACAAGCAGTCTGCTTTCTTGCCACAGCTGGATCTGCCCTCTGAATTTTGTGATCATGAGGGTGATGGGAAATGAACCCTCTCCCTAAATTAGGAATGAAGAGTGTGAGCTTCCTTTTGTTGTAGTCAGTGTAGTTGATCTGAGCAGAGGGCACAAAGAAGGCGGTGTTATTTGTGTGCACCAAAAAGCTGCTTCTCCTTATAATGTCTCTGCAGTATCCTGATACACTTCTTGATGTCTCTATCATCAGGTCCATTTTTTGTGGTCATGGCCCATAAAACCTTCTGGACCTGGTCATCTTAGCCATTATACCTTATACTGAGCATGCATCTTAGTGGATCAATCAGGGGAGAAAAGGATATAACTTTATTTGCTTTAAATCAACTTAAGTCCAACTCTGCTGCTGCTAAGTCACTTCAGTCATGTCTGACTCTGTGCGATCCCAGAGACGGCAGCCCACCAGGCTCCGCCATCCCTGGGATTCTCCAGGTAAGAACAATGGAGTGGGTTGCCATTTCCTTCTCCAATGCATGAAAGTGAAGTCGCTCAGTCGTGTCTGACTCTTCGAGACCCCATGGACTGCAGCCCACCAGGCTCCTCCGTCCATGGGATTTTCCAGGCAAGAGTACTGGAGTGGGGTGCCATTGCCTTCTCCAAGTCCAACTCTAAGACCCACAATTCAGGCTCGTGGGAAGTTCAGTCATTGCTGGGGCCAGCTCTGTATCCCAGGGTTGCAAAAGGTCCCTGGCTCTACACAGACAGCAGCAAATCAGTAAGGAGAATGCTTGGATGGTGTATTCTGGGTCCACACTGTTCAGCTTGGGGAAATCCATGTCTTAAGGCTCCTGTTCCCTTCAGGTCAAAACAGCCCTGCTGATGGAGCTTGGCAGGTGGGATGCTGGAATATGAGACTATCTGTGGAGGCTGGAGACCCTCTGATGAGATGTGGCCTTTCTAGTTGCCCTGCCAGTCATCCTGCCCAAGATCTCCTAGGAGTGTGGAAAGCCAAACAAGCCCCATGCCAGGGGTTGGCTTAACCACCTTTTGGGCTTCCAACACTCCCAGGAGTGCTGCCATGGGGAGGCATGAAGGGTTCTGATGCCCAGGGCTAAGAAAACAGCAGAACTCCCCAAACCAGGTCCTGAGCCACTTTTGGGTCCACATGATTTATTACAGGGAGTACTTTCAGGATCAACCACTAAGGAAGCTGCAGAAGGAAAATGGGAAAGAGGAACAAGCCAAGCATGAGTGATTTTAACTGAACTCCCAGACTCAGCCCCATCCTGTAAGGTGCTGGCAAGTGTAAATCACACCTTGAAGAACAGGAGTTGGGCCTTTGTGCTTCCACACCCATCAGTCACTGGCTATAGACAACCCTGGGGTGAGCATGAAGGGGCTGAAAATCTAGGCAGTTTTTAGCTCTTCATATGGGCGAGATGGGGCCCATGCCAAGGGCAGTCCGTGAAGGTGGCAGGTGCCAGCTCTCAGCAGCAAAGCACACGTGTAGAAGCAGAGCTTGGAAAAGGATAAGAGGAGACCTCGATGTGGCACCAACAGTGATCGCTACATGGGCCATGCAAAGCGATCGCATCGCCTCTGTAAAGTGGTATCACAGGGAACTGCCTAATACTGCTGTCCTGAAGAGCAAAAGAAGACAAGGAGAGAAGGTCTTTTTAAAACCATTTATCTGAAACAGTGTCGCAGAGAAGTGCATCCTGGGTACTGCCTCTGCTTACAAGGTAGCATGTAAAGGCATGCTAGACTTAATGTGTTTATATCCCTAGGCTGAGTCCCCAAAGTAACAGGACAATGTGCTATTTATGACTAGTTATGGACTATTTTACTTAGCAAAGCAGGAGTTTGATGCTCCTTCACACCAGTGATGCAGATGTTTTAAATTCTCCTTTGGCTTTGTGTGAAAACATCCATCCCACCGAGAAGAAATGAAGTCAAAAGCTCTTGAAACATCAAATAGGAAAGAATCACGGGTCTGTTCAGTGGGAAGATACAGAGGTCTCTAAACAGAGAACCCACAGGGAGAAAAGAGAGATAGCTTTGAAATCTAACCTTAGGGAGATGCTCTGATGACATGCAGATGGTCTGTGAACCCAACAGGTAGAGGTCTAAACCAGGAGAGAAAAGGATAGATGAGGACGTCTTAGAATTCTCTTCAAAAGCATCAGAGGAGAAGGTATAGCTTTGAAAAGCACAGGAAATAAATGAGGGAAGAGAGAATAATGCTCAGTAGATGTTTGATGTAAGAATATAATTTTAAGGCTTCATTACACGGGATTAAAATAGATGAAAGTACAGAGACCATGCTTGGTACCCGGAAGTCGGAATCAACACACTGGACCCAGATCTGGAAACCCATTGCATTACCAAGAGACCAAAAAGTATTGCTTTGTACTTGAAAAGGTCCAATAATTAAATTCCTTTATGGATTTTTCTTTAAGGTGTATGCATTTGGGGAATTGATTTTTAAAGGCAGTTGGATGCTTTGTAAATAAAGGCAAACAAGGGAAGCAGAGACTATGCGTAGTTTAAATTGCTACTCAAAACCAGACCAACCAGAAAAGTGTTATTATCTTGCTTCATAGATGAGGAAAACAAGACCTGAAAAGATTAATTTTCCCAGACCCTAGTTTATTAACTGGAAGAATGAGCACATTTTAGCCTTTATTCTTTCTGCCCACAAACAGACATTTGTTGAATACCTGTATATTTGAGCCTATAGCTATCTGATCCTGGAGGCCACTCTTTTTCCACCAGAGTCTAGTGACAAAACATTTAAATCTGAGTTCATGGAACGTTGGATTACACTGTGGTTATGCAGGATGGTAAAGAGATTTGCAGGGGGCAGAGAGGGTCTGGGAGCACACACAAAAAAGGCATGAAGACTTCATGCTAGATTTATAGGCTTAGCGGGGGATACCCAAACCATTTCCTGACACTTTAAAAGATAATAGCTATAGGCCAGCAACAAAATTATAAAATACACAATTTTATGGCTAACATTTTCCGATTATAAAACTTGAAAAAAATAGTAGAAAGAAGCAAGAAACATTCTCAATGTTACAAACCAGAGATAACGACTGTAATTATTTTAAAGTATGCTTTTCCAGTCCTTTTTTTTCCTTTGGCTGCTTAGATTTTCCTTCTTTGGTTTTGATTTTGAACAGCTTTATACGCTATGTCTGTGTGTGATTTTCTTCATACTTATCTGGCTTGGGACCTTGTAAATCTGTAGGTCAGTGTCTTTCATCAGAAAAATTTCAGTTGTTATATCTTTACATCTTGGTTTTCCTCCATTCTCTCTCTTTTCTTCTGGGATGCCAGTTAATGGATTTATTAACTTTCTTACTATATCTTTACATTTTCCTGTACATTTTTCATCTTTTTGTTTCTTAGGCTTCATACTGAGTCTTCTGTTTGACTATCTTTCACTTTGCCAGTACCCTTCAGTTGCATCTGATTTGCTATTGAACTCATCCACTGAATTTTTTACTTTATGTCATTATAACTTTTGTGTTCTAGATTTCTCCCTGGGTTACTTTTTAAGGTGAAAGTTTTCTTCCAAAGTCCTCAATTTTATATTTTATTTCCTTGAACATTTTCATTCTATTTACTTTTTAAGTCGTGTCAGACAACTCCATTATCTGAATCCTTTATGAATCTATTTCTAACGTCTACGTTTCTCTTGAATTTCAGCCACATGGTCTCACCTTTCACTGAACCTTCCCTTGGAAGCATCATCCTGCTCAACCCTGGTCATATTTCATGAGCATAACTTGAAACCAAATGAAAGAGTAGACCTACAAGAGAAGTAGGCACGTGTCTTGATTTCAGACATGTCGTGTTAGAAAGGAATATGTGTTTCAGAATTACAGAAATGTGGCAGAATTCCTCCACCGTGGGCAGACGTGTTTAGGTATCCTGAGTCTGTTGACCTTTAAATCTCCCTTTAAACCCTTTTCAATGACATGAAGAACCTGGATTGTCATGAGGCTTTATTACCTGGAAGGGCTTGAGAACTCTCCAAGGTTCCTGCCAGTTAAACCCACATGAAATGTAATAGAAATAGGACCCATCTCACAGGTAAGAGATCATGAAGTGGAAGCCTAATGGACTGTGAAGGTACTTACTTCTAAGCGGAGAAAAATCCAATGATTAGGCTTACAGTAAAAGTGATTTGTTGTATTCTAACTGAGGTTGACATGGCTAGAGGCTAGTTCATTTTCTTTCCGTATTCCAGGACAGGTCTTAAGTATCACTCAGCCTTTCTTGGCTGTGATCTCTAACAAGCAAAGTTCAAAATGAATGAGGAACTACACTTGAATTACACAAATCATAGCCCTTTGATAGTCTAACTGGTCACAGATTGAAGTCTCTGCCGGCACCAGACAGCTGGTGAGTGGGGACTGTGACCAAGGCAAGAATGTGATACTGTCTAAGTAGAGAGCTCCTCCCCGCCCTGTGAGAATATAGACCCAGGGTTTCCAGAGCTAAATTTTGTCAGAAGCTAGTAATGCAGATTTTTATGAGACACTGTCTGATTTTTATGTTGACGGTGAATTCCATCCTCTGAAACTTGCAGGTATGACATATGTTTTGGGGATGATTGAAGTCTGTGGGCTCTTCCGGTTGTTTCCAGGCTACATATGCAGCTTTGACTGAGTCTGTACTATAAGAAGGCTTCCCTGGTGGCTCAGAGGTTAAAGTGTCTGCCCGCAATGCAGGAGACCTGGGTTCGAAGAAGGTGGCCCATCAATGAAGCAATATGGAAGGCTCTTTCTGCCTCTTCATTCCACATCATCCAGGGATTCCTAGAAGTATAAGCACTGGGATTTTTCTGAGTCCTCTTGAAGCTTCAAAAAGTGCAGTGCCTTCTCTATGCCATTTTGGTATTTTTAAACAACTCACTCAGTGAGATCCCTTTTTGACATTTAAAATGGGGCTTTGGCATCAACCACCAGGGAGATCACACAGAATGCATAGTCCAGAGCACACAGTGTCATTGAGATCAGCTGTCATGTGAGCTGTGAGCAGTCTTAGAGTAGACAAACCAGGAGCTTAACCAGTTTAGCAACTTTGCCAAATTGCACATAGGAACAATGTATTAATTTTTAGTTCTGAAATATTGTGGAAGTGTTATATGAATGGATATTCATTTCTTGCCTGGAGGCAAGCAAGCAAGTTGTTTGAAAGGTAACTGGGACCCTTAAGGGAAAAAAAGAATGTCCGATGCATAACTGAGTTGTGTGGAGACTGTTTTATAATGTGCTCAGTTGTGTCTGACTCTGCTACTCGCCAGGCACCTCTGTCCATGGGATTTTTCAGGCAAGAATGCTAGAGTGGGTAGCCATTTCCTGCTCCAGGGGATCTTCCTGGATGAGAGATCAAACCTGTGTCTCCTGTATTGGCAGGCGGATTCTTTAACACTGAGCCACCTGGGAAGCCCCTGTGTATAGGGATGAGCCCATATCTTAGAAAAATGATTAAAAAGAGGCTAGGGAGCCTGATAGAGTGATTGGTATCTAAACTCAGTAATTAAAGGTTGAATTCTAAGGGGACTTACTCTGTATCCTTAGGCAAGTAATATTCAGTATTGTACCATAATCCATTTGAGAAAAATATATTGTCTAGCTGATCGAGTATTTCCAGGATATATCTAATATCCTGTTCGGTGCTCAGGATAGTTTTGTTGATGCCAATTTTACTGAAAGTAGCTGTGCAGCGTGAATGAGAGAATAGAGATCTCCTATAATGAGTATTGTTACATGTTTAGATGAAAAGTTCTATTTGGAGATTACGGGAATTTGTTGTATCTCTGAATTTATATTGGCTCTAGTGTTTTTTAATTACAACTTTTAACACACCCAGTGTTCTGGCAGATGAAATAGAAAATCTAAATTCATAAATGTGCTCTCATTTCTAATCTATTCTACTTTCTGGGAACAACAGAAATAGGAAACTGAATAGTCTGGTTTAATTGCCCAAGCTTCAGGGAATGAAGGAGATGATATTACAGTACTGAAAACCAACAATCCTTGCATACTGAGGATAAAATCTAGGCAAAATGTTTATTTTGTCCAGACCTGTCCAGATTTCACAATTTAGGAAGCAAATGAATGTGATTACATGAGGGCCTGATGTGGTGTCAAATTTATATATTTTTATATATATGGTGTGAAAGAGTTCTCAATTTAAGAATAAATTGTTAAAACAGGAAGATATGTCTAATGCGTGCATTTTTCTGTTATGCGTTTTCTCTTGGTAATTCCTTTGAGTACCATTGTTAGCAGGCTGCATATCACTGCATTTTTAATTCAATGAGATGTGAAAAGATTCAATGCTAAAATGAAATGCTTCAGACTCTTAATAACTCTTCTTTTCTTTTCTTTTCACTTTCAGTTCTTGAAGAAAGAAACTGCTCAGACCCCGGGGGCCCAGTCAATGGGTACAAGAAAATTACAGGAGGCCCTGGGCTTATCCACGGGCGCTATGCAAAAATCGGCACCGTCCTGACCTTCTTTTGTAACAGCTCCTATGTTCTCAGTGGTAATGAGATGAGAACTTGCCAGCAGAATGGAGAGTGGTCAGGGAAACAGCCAATCTGCATAAAAGGTGACTGGCAAATATTTCTGAAGTCTGTATAGATAAGTGGAGTTGCTGCACATTTTGGTAGCTCCCATACCTGTTTTCGAAGCCCTGGGAAAAAAATTGCCTTTCTCTTTTAAGTTCTCACTGAAACCGTACATTATTCTTATATTGAAAACCATCCATAAAACATGGGCTTCTTTTTTGGATCGCCAAAGGACCAGTTTATCCTCATCACAATGTCTTGATGTGATCAAGAAGAGTGATGTACTTATCAGAGTTTAGAGAGATGACAAGGCTGAGTTTTTTATGTGTAACCCCAAGGATAGAACTGAAACAATTAATATGTATTTATATGGCTACATTTATCTACCCTCTGTGCAACATTAAATCAATGCAAGAAATAAAGATACAATGGACGCATCATCCTTGCCAGCCTGTGTGGAGGGAGGTTTGAAATGTTAAAATGTTTAAAAGCATCTTTAAAAGACAATAAACCCTTGAACATTCAAAGGAGAGTTACAGGGCAAATGAGTGGTGTGTATTCTGAGAAATATGAGCTCCAATTCTCCTGTAGCAGGGAGGACTGGAGCCCCTTTGGGAAACAGGGAAGGATTTACTGAGATAAAGAGGAGTTGGGACGATATTCCAGTTGGAAGACAAAAAGTGGTATAGGCAGAAGTGAAAGAATCATGGTAAGTAAAAAAATGAGTCAATCGGAGAATCTGGGAGGTAAATTTTAAAAGGTAGTTTGAGACCAGAACAAATGGGACTTTGTATAAGGAAGTCTGGACCTGACTCCATGACCGTAGGCATGTGTAGTTTCTTTTATATATATATCATGTATATTTGAGAGAGATATATATGCAATTTTATTTCTCTGTCTACTTTTTATTTGTTTTTGGCTGTGCTGGTCTTCGTTGCTGTGCAAGCTTTTCTCTAGTTGTGGAGAGTGGAGGCTGCTCTTTGTTGCAGTGGCTTCTCTTGTGGAGGATAGGCTCTAGGGTGGGTAGGCTCAGTAGGTGAGGTTTCCAGGCTCTAGAGCACAGGTTTCCAGCATCAGTAGCTGTGCACACAGGCTTGGTTGCTCCATGCTATGTAGATCTTCCAGCATCAGGGATGATCTGTGTCTCCAGCATTGGCAGGTGGCTCCTTACCACCGAACCAACAGGGAAGCCCCGTAGTTTCTTGTTAAATTGATTCACTTGTTGCTCCAAGTCGACAGTAGCTCTCTTTTCAGTGGCAGGACTGAGCAAGTAACACACACACACACACACACACACACACACACACACACAACTATCTAGTTGTTTCCTGAAGAAAAGCATATCCTTGGCCTAGATTATCCAGATAATTGCTTCATTCCTCCACTTTGCCTTCTGAGTGTTTGTCAACAACCTGAATCATGGGAAAAGGAATGAAAGAACAAGTCTGTGAAAGGAAGACTTTAGACTTTAGCCAGGAGCGACCTTCATCCCCACCAGCACAGACTATGATTCTTGATTTCATTAGGTATGGACATGGTGTTACCTATGTCCTTGGAGATTTTTTGTTAACTCTTCTCTTACAAATTAATACAACTAGAGTTCCCTAGGTTGCTAATTAGACAAATGTTGGCTGCTTGATTGGGAAAGTGAGATGGGAAGGATTCCTTTTCACTTGTGAAGAAAGAGACTTCAACAAAATTAAACCAGGCTTTGAGTTGCTTTCAAAGGATCATTACAAGCCTTAATTGCAGAGAAAGGACCTGGAGGAATCAGTTACTCAAGACTTATTGTTGGTTGACACTGCTGTTCAGTTTTAAATGAGAACCTTGTGCTTTCCTATCTTGGGCTACATTTTAGAACCTTGCCCTTGGCCTTTATTCCAGATTGATCTAGTTTGCTAATACTGTGAACGGATAATTCTATTAACTACTATTGCTTCATATCACTGGGCATCCCTGGTGGCTCAGACAGGAAAGAATCTGCCCTGCAAGGCAGGAGACATGGGTTTGATCCCTGGGTTGGGAAGATCCCCTGGAGGAGGGCATGGCAACCCACTCCAGTATTCTTGCCTGGAGAAGTCCATGGACAGAAGAGCCTGGTGGGCTCCAGTCTTTGGGGTCACAAAGAGTCAGGCACAACTGAGCGACTAATCCTTTCACATTTTCATATCACCTGGATGGAGCAGCTCTTCAGACGTGTTTATTCTACTTGGGTTCTTCAAAGGGGGCTGCCATTTTATTAATAAATGAAACTCAGCATGCTCTGTTTTTTAAAAATTCATTTATTTACTTTGGGCCATTCTGCACTCATGAGCTTCTCATTGGGGTGGCTTCGCTTGTTACAGAGTACACACGGTAGAGCATGGGCTCAGTATTTGTGGCTCACAGGCTTAGTTGCCCTGCAGCATGTGGGATCTTCCTGGACGAGGGATTGGACCCGGCTCTCCTTCATTGGCAGGTGGATTCCTAACCACTGGACCACCAGGGAAGTCTCTCAGCATGCTCTTTTGCTAAGCGAGCTGTTCATGCTTGGCTGACACGTCTCACTTCTGAGAGCCTGGAGAATGTGCACTGGTGTCCAGAGAGGGTGGTCAGGTATGAATCTGAATTCATGGTGTGAACAGTTAGTATGGAAAAGGGTTATGCAGCTTTATCTTTTTCTTTCTAGCCTGCCGAGAACCAAAGATCTCAGACCTGGTGAGACGGAAAGTTCTTCCAATGCAGGTTCAGTCAAGGTGAGGTTGAAACACCTGAGCTCTGCTTTAAAGTCAAATGACCATTCCTTTCTCCACCCCCTTTCCCTACTTGTGTTTGGCCAAAGACAGTCGGAGGTTTCTTAGGGACACTCCGTGTTGACTTGCCAGGAAAGAAAAGGGCTTGTTAGATGGCGGCTTATTAGCTAGCTGCCTTTAGCCAAGAGGTAGCAACTGTTGGAAGATGTACAGGTTTCACTGGATCGTGGGAAAGTCAGTGGCTGGTTGGAAGCCAGACTTTAAGATGGCCTTTGAGGAGCTGGATTTTAATACTTGAGTCCTTCTAAAATGACTGTGTATTTATCATGCAGCTTTTAGGGAGATGGCATTCCTACCAAACACAGTCAGTTGTGGCTTAGGAAGATGTCCTTGGTAGTGATCAATCAGATAAGGCAGGCTGGTGGAGCTAGGGACCAGAGATGAATGACTAGCCCCTGATGAACGATGTGAAGCCTCGGTGTGTGGGTGGGGTGGGGGGGACGGGGTTGGGCGGGGTCGGGGGGCGGGACGCCCACCTAGTCTTTCTCCTGGAAAGAGAGAGGTGGGGACCCCTGGTGGCAAGCTAGGGAAGTTGCTTCCACCAGATATCAACGAGGCTGAAATGCCTGGCTTCCTTCAGTTCCCTACTCAGTTTTTACCTGGCAGAGAGACCCTCCATGACAGTTCTTTTAAAAAGATAGCACCCTTACCTCCACCCTGACTGCTGAGCTGACTTGTTTACCCAGTATTTTCTGACCTTTACAGAGATCTCCAATTTTCACCTGGCATTCATCTTCACCTATTGTCCTACTGACATTTGTTTATCTATTTGTTCAATTTCAGTCTCCTCACAACCCACCAAAAAATTGTGAAAGTTACACATGCAAGAACATTTCCTGTTTAGTTCATGCTGAACTTCTAGTACCTAGAATAGTGCCTGCTGCATAGTGGACACCCCCAGAATAGTGAATGAGTGAATGACTGGATGGGATAGACGGGTTCAAGTGCTCTTTCTGTCATCTCTCTTTAATGCTGGCTATTCTTAGGCAAATTCCTAAACTTGCAGAGCCTTTAGTTTCCTCTTTTCCAAAATAAGGGCAATCACACTAACGTTTGTCTCTAGAAATTGTTAAAGGATTAAATGCAAGGCAAATATCTTCCTGGAAGATTCACTGCTGGAGCAAGGATATGATGGTCTTCAGCAGACAGGCTCATTCAGGAACCCCCAAAGGCAATGCAAAGCTTCAGCAGCCAAAACCTGAGCTTGTTTGCAAGTACAGAAGCCCCCTGAGCTACAGACCTGGTTCTAAATATGAGCTAAAGATCTGTAGAATGGAATCAATGTAGGTGGAATATTTGCTCTGAGCAAAGCATTGTACGGACACGTGAAACATTTCCTACAATGGTATTCTCACCAGGGTGAGACTTGTGATCGCCCAGTGCTGTCTGGGGTCCTGTCTAAGCTTCCTGTGTACCCTTCAGCATCCCCACCTACCTCTCTGGACTACCTTTCTCCATGCATTTAACAGGGATGAAAACATTGATTCCAAAAGGAAATCTCACTTGTCAGTTAATTGTCATTATGCACTGATATAAAATGAGCAGAAGCTGTGTAGTGTGCATACCTCTCTCCCAAGAACCCTAGAGTGGCCTCCGGGGCTTCAACATCAGGGCGCATTTAAAAGGCCTTTTCACATTGGCACACAGCGCTTCTTATTTCTCCCAATCAGTGCGCTCTGAGAGAAGGTTCTATTCTCTGAGGTGGACTAATTACACCCGTTAATTGCTAAATCAAGCTACTGTATCAACACAGTTTAGTTTGAGTCAATTCCTTATATTGCTCCATTATGATAATGGTTAGAGCAGAGCAGTCACTTGGATTTCTTTCCTTGAAATTAACTTCTTTTTCTTGTTTAATTTCACAGTTAATTTGTGTGTGTGTGTGTGTGTGTGCATGTATAGCGTACCTTTGGATTGCAGCTATTATGTCAGATATTATGCTCTTTGGTTAAAACCCTGGGGAGCTGGAAGCATGCCAGAAATGGAAATGGAGGAATAAAGAGAAGGTTGAAGTGTGCAAGAAAATCTGCTCAGTGGTAGAAGAGATGTGTGTGTGTGTGAGGGAGAGACAGAGACAGAGAGAGGTAAGGGGAGAAAAGGAGAGTGAGTCACCCACACACAGAGGATGAGATAGCTGTTGTTTTCTTCCTTCGTAACTGAACATCTTTGTGCAGCTTGGCACAGATACTAAAAGGGCTGTAATGACTGTCTCCTGCCCTCCTCTCTCTCCGGGCCTCTCTGCTGTGATGCAGGGAAACGCCATTACACCAGCTATACTCATCAGCCTTCAGCAAGCAGAAACTGCAGGACGCCCCTACCAAGAAGCCAGTCCTTCCCTTTGGAGACCTGCCACCTGGGTACCAGCATCTGCACGCCCAGCTCCAGTACGAATGCATCTCACCCTTCTACCGCCGCCTGGGCAGCAGCCGGAGGACATGTCTAAGGACCGGGAAGTGGAGTGGCCGTGCCCCGTCCTGCATCCCTAGTGAGTCAAGGCTTGTCCTTGCACTGAAACAGCTTACATCTCTCATGGCTGCCTATGAAAAGCCCCTGACCCTCTTGATGACTTTTGGGGAAAAAATCCTTGTCCAAAAGAATAGTCCTCTAATACTTTCCCTCAGCTTGGTGAAGTCTGAAATTCCACAGTTAGAGTTTCCTTCCTTTGGCTTAAACTTATTACCCAGGAGAGATAATTAAATCCTAGATGAATTTTTGAGGAAGAGGAGGCATACTTTCTTGTGGATGATTTTATCATATTTGCTTGGAGAAAAGGGACAGAGCAGTCATTAAGCACCAAATGGAGAAGGGATTGAAGGAGCCAGAGAACCTCTATTTATGCCATATTGGTTACCTGAGGCCCAGTTTTCATCCTCTTCACCCAATGGTATTAATTACATTATTGTTAGTAAGTAATGAGGTATCAGTTACTTACAGGTTATAATAATGATTACTGAGATAATACATGGAAATGTCTTGAATGGGCTTTTGCACATACTAAGCTACTACCCCCATCCTTTTTGTTAGAGGAGAAGAATATGGCTTAGTTCGAGGTGGTCATCTTTATAGTCATGATATTTTGAGTCAGTTTATATACATCATCTCATCCACTCTCTGCAAGAACCTAGGAGACAGTTGTGATTACTGTATCCATTTTGCAGGCAGGAAGACTGAGGCTCTAAGAGATTAGGCAACTTACCCAGTAAGTGCCTAGGATGGTAAGACTCCCAATTATAACACTCGACTTTATAGTGAAGCATGTTAAGGTGGTTGATTAGTTTGTAAAAAAAAAAAAAAAAACAGGTTAGATGCTCTGTGGTCTTGACCCCTGTCGGGCCCACCTTTCCAGATATGTGCTCTGTTGGTTGATTGACACATTCTCCTCTGGATGGGGAGGTCTGAGTTTATCTCACTGAGCTGGTGCTTTCTCCATAGTTTGTGGGAAAACCGAGAACATCTCTGCTCCGAAGACCCAGGGCACGCGCTGGCCGTGGCAGGCTGCCATCTACAGGAGGGCCGGCGGGGTGCACGGGGGCGGTCTGCACAAGGATGCCTGGTTTCTGGTCTGCAGCGGTGCTCTGGTCAACGAGCGCACGGTGGTGGTGGCTGCCCACTGCGTCACCGACCTGGGGAGGGTCACCGTGATCAAGACGGCAGACCTCAAAGTCGTCCTGGGGAAATTCTACAGGGATGACGACCGGGATGAGAAGAGCATCCAGAGCTTGCGGGTGAGAGAGGGCTGCAGCCTGGAAGTCTGGTTTCTTTCTCGGCAGCCCCCAGCATCGGGAGCGCAGTCCTTCTGTCAGTCTGTTACCTTGGCATCCAGTCCAGAGCCTGGAAATATTAGGCACATGCACGCTCAGTGGCTCGGTACTGTCGGACTCTTTGTGACCCCGTGGACTGTAGTCCACCTCTGTCCACGGGATTCTCCATGCAAGCAGACTGGAGTGGGTTGCCATGCCCTCCTGCAGGGCATCTTCCTGACCCAGAGGTTGAACCCATGTCTTTTGCATCTCCTGCACTGGCAAGCAGATTCTCCACCAACCGTGCCACCTAGATGCCTAACCTTTCATGATTGGCAGACACTAGAAAGGGGCATCTAGAAAGACTATGGAGTCTTCCCCCCCCAAAAAAATTTTTAAATAAGATAATAAAAAATATCTTCTATCATTGGGGTCATTGAAAGGTAACCAACCACCTATTCTGTTTAGGACACAGTGCTAGGTAGACTGTGAGGACATAGAGGCTCCTAATAAATTTCTAATATTATTTTCTATCCCTACCTCCCTCCCTCCTTCTGTACCATCCACCCTCTCATGCAGTCTAGCTCATCCACCTGTCCATCCATCCATCCATTGTTGGGTTCCCACAGCATGCCATTCACTGGGAATACACAGAACTGAACAAGGCATGGTTTTTGCCCTGAAGAGTCCACAGGCTAGGGGAAGAGACAGACCAGTATATTGTGACTAATCCAGCACAATAGAATCCCTGGGCAAATGAGCTCAGATATAGAACAAGTCTATAAAAATGTTGTAGCGTATCACAGATGTAAGCTCCAGGGGGCCCCATCAAAGAGGGTGACGAGCAAGAATGGGGATAATCAGGGGAGGCTTGCTGGAAAAGTCTTGTGGACCATCCTAGGTGAAGCTCTATCTTACTGGCTTGACGGTAAATGAAATGTTTACAGTGGACCAGAGGTTGCCAGCTGGTAGCCTGTACAGGTTTGTGTTTTGATAGTGCTAATGTATATTTTTTTAATCAGTTAGTTGCCAACATTTGGAGAAGGCAGTGGCAATCCACTCCAGTCCTCTTGCCTGGAAAATCCCATGGACGGAGGAGCCTGGTAGGCTGCAGTCCATGGTGTCACTAGGAGTCGGACACGACTGAGCAAGTTCACTTTCACTTTTCACTTTCATGCATTGGAAAAGGAAATGGCCACCCACTTCAGTATTCTTGCCTGGAGAATCCCAGGGATGAGGGAGCCTGGTTGGCTGCCATCTCTGGGGTCGCACAGAGTCGGACACGACTGAAGCAACTTAGCAGCAGCAGCAGCAGCAGCAGCAGCCAACATTTAAAAACCAGGAGGTTTCAGCCAGAGGTCTGGAGTCTATTCTCTGGCAAAATGAGCATGTCTGCACAGCAGTGGTCAGCTGAGCAAAGTGGTGTGCCTCTTTGCCTGGGATGTGGCATTCTGGTCCTTCGAAGCCTCGCTTGTCCACTCCACTTATTTAAAAACCACCTGCCAGCCCTGGTAGCCATTTCAGTTTGCAACCCTAGAAACAGAGCAATTGCTTTCTATGATCCACTGAGCGCAGTGTGTCCAAATAATTGCAGCTGACTCTCAGATATTTTCTCCTGATAATTTAGCCCCAGGGCTTGCCTGTTGCCGTCACCGTGGAGTCGGCCGCTCACCATTGCTGTCCATTCTTTACCTTCACAGATTTCTGCAGTCATCCTCCATCCCAGCTACGACCCCATCCTGCTGGATACGGACATTGCCATCCTGAAGCTCCTGGACAAGGCTCGCATCAGCACCCGCATCCAGCCCATCTGCCTGGCGGCCCCTCGGGATCTCAGCACCTCCTTCCAGGAGTCCAGCATCACTGTGGCCGGCTGGAACGTCCTGGCGGACGCCAGCAGCCCCAGCTACAAGGACGACACGCTGCGCTCAGGGGTGGTGAGGGTGGCGGACTCGCTGCTGTGTGAAGAGCAGCACGAGGCACAGGGGATCCCGGTGAGCATCACGGACAGCATGTTCTGTGCCGGCCGGGACCCCACGGCCCCTTCCGACATCTGCACAGCTGAGACGGGGGGCATCGCGGCTGTGTCCTTCCCGGGCCGGGCGTCCCCGGAGCCCCGCTGGCACCTGGTGGGGCTGGTCAGCTGGAGCTATGACAAGACGTGCAGCCACAGCCTCTCCACGGCCTTCACCAAAGTGCTGCCTTTTAAAGACTGGATCGAGAGAAACATGAAGTGAGCCATAGGCCCAGGGAGGAGTGTTTCTGTGCAGCCGTCCGTGTGTGTCAGCCGGGGCAGTACAGACCCAGAGTGGGATTCTGCCTGTGAATTTCGCTGTGCCCCTGGGCTTCTGATTTCAAAATCAGTGGAGGGTGAGTCGAGCTTACTTTCTGGTAGGCCGTTGCCTCCCTGACTGCTGGGGTCCTCTGGAAGATTCCCATGCTGCTTATAAGAACTCAGTTTCTTCCAAAGAGACTATGTGAGTGGCAAAGAAATTCACCCCATTCTACCAACCCAGTGGCCTTCCCCGCCCACCTTTTGGGGATGAACCAGATGCCATGGGTCAGCTCCGGTCGAGCGAAGGTCAAGACCGGATTCATCAGGTCTCTTCCAAGGCTCCAACCAGACCGATTTCCAAAGAGCCACCGGCAGGCCGGCCCCAGACAGCAAGCCTGGCTGTGGCATTGGCTGTATCACAGAGTGGTCCTTTTCCTTCCCAGTCGCCTGTACATACTTTAATAAAACCAGGGTTGGCTTCTGACCCACGGAACACATGTCCTATGGCTCTGATTCCTGCCTGCAGCCTTTTTGAGCTACATGTGTTGGGACTGGTGGCTGGGGGCAGCCTTTTAATAGATCGTCATTCCCAAATAATGCATATAGCAAAGCCAGTGCCATCTTTTCAATGCCAGTGCTTGCAGTTTGCTGTTCATAGGGAAAGAGAGAAAGGGGATGGGCACCATCAGATAAGGCACAAGCAGAGGAAAATACCAGGGACTTGACAATTTCTAGTGTCCCCTCTGGTTCTCAGGTTCTACATTCAAGCACAACACCCTGCTTTGAATCTCCAGAAATCTCTAGGACGTATTTTCATAGCATCTGAATTGGAATCACCTATTTATTCACACTTGATTGAGATATGCCAAGAACCCGCTACTTCATTCTTCTCTATAACTTACACACTTTCCTTTCAAGCCCCACGCCTGACTCCCACTGCATAGCAGAGGAAGAAAAAACCGAATCCAATCTGGTCCCTGAAGGGGTCTTTTCAGGAACAGTCTCTTTTTGGGGTGATTCACTCTTTCATCCTTTCTCCCCAGCTTTCACCAGATTCCTCCTGTCCCAGATGGTACCATGGAGGCGTAAGTGACTTTGAGCCCTGGGACACCAGAGGACTCCTGAGTTTCTGCAGGCTCTTGGCTGTGTGTGGTCTCATTTTCTCATTCCTGGGCGTTTGGGGGACATTGGGTGCTCAGGTCTGTAACGAGTGTAACTTGTGCGGAGTTCTCTCTGCTTCCCTGGGACTCTGCGGTCCTCCCCGCTCACTTGGCTGCTCTTTGGGTCTGGCTTGCACTGATACTTCTGAGATCCAGGGGGACTCCATCTTGACACTGGTTTGTTTGGGGTTACTCAGCTTCCTGGCCACAGTGGCAGCCTTCTTGGGAGGCTCCCCAGCCGGCCTTTCAGTAATCTCCTCTTCCTCCCCTGAAGGCTTGTGGAACATCTTGGTCTTTTCCCTACCTCCTGAGGCCTGAAAGCCCAAGGTTGGTGCAGGAAACCTGGGGGACAGTCCCATCCTACAGACCCCAACAGAAACTCTTCCCTCCCTTATCAGAGAGAACTTCGACCCCAAGGACTTTAGCCCCAAGGCAGGATGCCAAATCTGTCCCCCAACCTGCATCCGCATCTCTGTGTCTTTGCATCATTCCCTGAGCCAGCAGAGAATTTCTGGTACTTTCTCTCTTGGTTAGGCTTTCTTGAGGCTTTCCGTAAGTCAGGCTCCCCACCCCCTGCCTTTCAGTCACTCCTCGCGGCTTAATCTGAGAACAATGTGTTGGTTATCAACTTCTGAGGAACAGCCATCCAACACGTAGTAGGTGAAGCTGGACTGTTGGACTTGACAAATATTTATCAGGCTGCTCAAAAGGTTTTTTTTCTGTTTTTAAGCCTAGAAAGTTTGGATCTCAAGAGGTGTAATGGTAGTCAGATCAAAAAGATCTAAATTCCTGTCTTTCTACTTATTTTGAGTGATCTTGGGCAAGTCACCTAACGTCACCTGTGTCAATTCGTCATTTATTAGGTTGGCATGCAGAAGCCTGTCTTTTGCGGTAGCTGTGATGGTTCAGTGAGCTACTGTGTAAAACAGTGAATATAGTACCTGACACACAGCTCAGTGCCTGTAACCCCTGGCAGGGGCAGGACTGTCCAGCTGGGCACAGCTCCGTAAAGCCTTCATATCTACCACTTCTCACCTGGGCGTCCATGCTTACACCTTCCGTTCTTTCACGCTGGTCTGACTCCTCCCCTGCATTATCACATTCCCTAGTTTCTTGACACTCTTTTTACTCTTTAGTGTCATTTTCTATCTTTGCCTCACCGCTCAGCTTTGGTTCTCATTACATCATCTCTGCTGTGACTGTGGTGCCTTTAGCAGCTGAGTCTGGCCCCCAGGCCGGGTGACACCGCCAGTGGCTGCTTAGTTACTATCCTCATGGCCGCTTGCCACTCTCCCTAGACCTTCCTGCCCCAGTACTGCTCTCACGACGAGCACTCAACCATGCTAATCAGGACGAGGGAGTCAGATACAAGCCTGTCCCTGGGCCATACCTGGCACTGGAGGAATCTCATCCATCTCTCTTTGTCACATGGTCCTTCCATCCTAGGGATAGAATGCCAAGGATGAGGGATCTCTTCTTAGCTGGAAATCTGGAGTGCATATCAGTCAGGGATTTTTCAGAACTTATAAGGTCCATGTAGTATAAGGGATTACGGTGACCACAGACAATTATGGGCACTGGTGGCAAAGTCTCCTTGAGGCTGTGGCCTTTGCATCCAGTGTTGGACCTGAATTCAAGTGGCCAACAGTTGTGAAGGAAAGTTGGATGTGAAATTGGAAGAGCAAAAATGAGCTGGAACCCCAAAAAGCATTGAAAGTCATGTCTGTCTCTGCTGTCCCCAACCTCCATGATTTGAGTGACCTGCATCCCCACACACCTGGTCCAGGAGACTCGGAGAAGCTGGAAGAGGATTTCCAGCAGGTATGGGAGGGCCTGCGGGCCAGGGTGCTGTTCTACCCAGGAAAGGTGAACGAGCCAACCAGTGACGTTGTGTATGAACTGCCAAGGTGCCTGATGCTCTTACCAGCTTCCAGAGAGTGGAGATGGCTGTAGCTTTACTCTCCTTTTCAAATCTCATGTTAAGCTTCTCTGGCGCTCACTCTAACCTGGAGCCATACAGGGAAGGGGACTCTGCAAACGTAGTTGCAGCCCCCCTCTAAGTTGACAAGGAACAAATGTCATCACAAATCATTGCATGAAATATTAACGTGGTTGTCGACAGGGGATGCCTTTGTGGAAAGCTGGTGAAGGCTTCTGTTTCATCCAGATTAGTTTGGCTCTAATTTCTTTTGTAGTAGTTTTTTGTTTTGTTTTGTTTTAGACACATGCAACCCCCAATATCTGACATTCTATCAGTGAAGCCTTGGTGTCTAGGAGCTGGCCTGGCATTCACTTCAAAGCTATGGTGTTCTCCTGCTGAAGATCAATTATTTCACAGCATGCTGGTATCAGTCAAGAGCCTTCTGTGACTGTGATGGATCAAGGCAGACACAAGGCTGCTTTATATCTTGTCAGTGAAGAGGCAAAAGCAAGGTCATTATACAAACTGAAAAATACGAATGATCCCCCTCTCCTGGTTGAGAGCAGTGACTGTCTTTACTTCTATACCAATTACAGTGTTAGCCTCTATTTTTCCTTCCTCCTAGATAAGATTTATAAAGATAACCAATTATAGAATTACTTCAATTTAACTGAGAGCATCCAATCCACAACAAAGCCCCAATTCCCTGGGACTTCCTCAAAATCACCTAATAGAAGCCTGAATCCTACAATAAGTTTTCTAAAACTCTCTTATGTTTTTATTAAATTTTATTATTGTTCTGGGTCTTCACTGTAGCTCGGGAGCTTTCTCTAGTTGTCATGTGACATGTGGGATCTTAGTTTCCTGACCAGAAATGGAACCCAGGTCCCCTGCATTGGGAGGTGGATTCTTAACCAGATTCTTAACCATTGGACCACCAGGGAATTCCCTCTAATACTCACTTGATGATGTACATTCTCTTTCATTTCGAAGAGCAATAAATCCATCTTGTTCAACTAGGATTGGCCAGGTTTAACATCAAGTGGACTTTCAAGAATTACTGAGTAGTCACCCACCCTGCTTTATTTTATTTAAACTCCATAGGGAATTGAGAGGAAGGGTCAATCCAAATAAGCAATGTTTTTATTCACAGGGTAGTTAGAACTTCAAACTGAGTCTTGAGTGTAGGTGGAAAGGAAGTGTAGGATATTGTAAGTACAGAAAATGCTTGGAAAGTATGTAGAATTAAACATGGAGGGGGGCTGGCTTAGAGAAGGGCCAATTCTCTTTTTTTTAATTAATTTATTTATTTTTGGCTACAGTTCAGTTCAGTTCAGTCATTCAGTCGTGTCCGACTCTTTGTGACCCCATGAATCGCAACACGCCAGGCCTCCCTGTCCATCACCAACTCCCGGAGTTCACTCAGATTCACTGAATCATCGAGTCAGTGATGCTATCCGGCCATCTCATCCTCTGTCATCCCCTTCTCCTCCTGCCCCCAATCCCTCCCAGCATCAGTCTTTTCCAATGAGTCAGCTCTTCGCATGAGGTGGCCAAAGTACTGGAGTTTCAGCTTCAGCATCATTCCTTCCAAAGGAATCCCAGGGCTGATCTCCTTTAGAATGACTGGTTGGATCTCCTTGCAGTCCAAGGGACCCTCAAGAGTCTTCTCCAACACCACAGTTCAAAAGCATAAGCTCTTCGGCGCTCAGCTTTGGCTGCACTGGGTCTTCATTGCTGTGCACGGGCTTTTCTCTGGCTGCAGTGAGCTGGGGCTGCTCTTCATTTTGGTGCCTGGGCTTATTGCTGTGGCTTCTCTCACTGCCGAGCATGGGCTCTAGGCGCCTGGGCATCAGTAGCTGCAGCGCACGGGCTCAGTATTACAGTTGCAGCTTGTAGGTTTCAGAGAGCAGGCTCAGCAGTTGTGACGCGCGGGCTTAGTTGCTCCGTGGCATGTAGAATCTTCCAGGACCTGGGGTCGAACCCGTGTGCGGGTTCTTATCCACTGTGCCACCAGGGAAGTTTGGGAAGAGCCAATCCTTTCCTATCATGAATCCTTTATTACAGTGACAGGCCAGGTTGGCCAGCCAGCGCCTCAATAACAAGGATCAGTTGGTGGTAGCTCTCAAAAGCTAGGATCAAGAATTTGGCTTCTAATTGCCCTTTGCAAACATTCAAGCCCATGTTGATGTCTCCAGGAGAGTGAAAGGAAAGAAGTGGAATGCTAGAAAGACCCATCAGGCTAGCTGTGCAATGGTTAAAAGACCCAGCCTGAGTTTAAATCCCAGCTCTGTCACTTACATG
This sequence comes from Budorcas taxicolor, assembly GCF_023091745.1. Classification (NCBI taxonomy): domain Eukaryota; kingdom Metazoa; phylum Chordata; class Mammalia; order Artiodactyla; family Bovidae; genus Budorcas; species Budorcas taxicolor. The sequence continues at coordinate 64,005,209 of NC_068924.1, read as the reverse complement.
CTGTGACCCTGAGCATGACATTCAATCTCGGTCCTACTGTTGTTCTATCCAAAATGGGAGTGAAACGATGTGGCGATTCAGGGAGTTAATGTGTCTGTGACTGGAGTATGCAGAACAGCATCTGCCCTGTGCTTCGTCTCTCAGTCACGTCCAACTCTTTGTGAGCCCATGGACTGCAGCCTGCCAGGGACCTCTGTCCATGGGGGTTCTCCAGGCGAGACCACATCTGACGTATTGCACTCTGTAGATACTGGCCACTGTTAAGATGGTTGTTGTTTCATTGCTGCCCTTCTAAGAGGAGACGAGATGGAGAAACCAGTTATGAGCCACCTTATGAGGGCTGGAGAGAGGAGGAGAGGATTTAGAATGCTGTTGAGGTATAAGCATGTGGAAAGAAGTTTGGCAATCTGTGGAATGAGGTTGAAAACAGGAAAGGGTGGGCAGAAATAAATGAGGTTTCAGGTTAAAAGAACCAACAGGGTTGAGAGCAAGAAGCAGTGGGACTAGAGACTTCCCTGGTGGCCTAGCATCTAAGACTCCATGCTCCCAGTGCAGGGGGCCCAGGTTTCATCCCTGGTCAGGAAACTAGATCCCAGACGCCCACAACTAAAGATCCTGTGTGCAACAGTAAAAAACAAACAAACGATCAAAAAGCAATAGGACTATGTAAGTGGGAGTAGTCGGGATAAATTTCTAAGAAAAAGTGTCAGAGCTTGCACCAGTTTTTTTACACATTTCCCTGTCTGCATGTGTGTGTGTGTATATGTGTTTGGTGGGAGTTCAGGGGCATACAGGATGGACTTAATAAAAAGGATCAGGTACAGCTGGACAAGTAGAAATTTGCAGCCCTCTCAATGAGTCCTCACCAGCATAATACTTGTTGTTCTTTGGAGTTATGGCTGTGGAGTTTGAATATTAATCTTTACAGTTCTTTGGGATTTTCATGCCTTCAAATTCATCATCTACTCATAACTTATTAGGGCTTCCACATTTGCCTCCTCTATTGGAAAATTAGTCGATAAAATCTCTCCCATCATGAATTCAATCAGAGATTGTGAGTTCATTGATATTTCTACCTATCACTCATCCATCCAGAAAAATTGAGTGTTAAGGATTGAAATACTAAAGATGGACAACATAGGCTTGGTGCTTGCCCTTAATCAGATAGTCCCAGAAATACATGAATAATCAGAAATCATCATGAATACTGGGAAGAAAATACAGGGTATTGTAAAATTGTAGAACAAATGTCGCTGATTTAACCTGGATGGGCCAGGATAAAAGGTTTGCCTCCCTGAGGATGTGATGACTGATCTGGGAGGAAGTTGACTATTGGATGGAGGGTGGGGAGAGGGGAAGAACATTCCAGGCAGAGATGAGCGTGTAGAGAGATGCTGAGAGAAGGGCTTTTGGCATATATAGAGAACTTCCAGAGAACCAGTAAAGCTTCAGAGGAAAGCAAGAGGAAGGGAGAGGTGTGCCAGGAGGCTGGAAATGCAGTTTTGGTGTGTATGGCCACCCCGGGAGCTGGGAGCACCACACTCTATATGTCAAACTCCATGAACTCCGAGAATGCGCACTAGGAACAATTAGTGAGGCCATCAACTCATCATCTATAGCCTTTGGCTTTGACCTTGTGTTTTTCTGTTATCCTTCTAACCTGATTATGAATGAAGACCTTGAGTCTCCCAGCAATGACACAATTGCATCATGTTCTAAAAAAGATCTTAAATGAGGATGAGGTGAGTTAAAAAAAGACCGAAAGTCAATGCAAGAAGCAAAGAAGTGAGACACTTATAGCTTCACTCCTGCCTTATTTTTTTCTCTTGCTTTAGTATCCCGTGAAAATGTTGAGTGAAATACATTTTGGATCCCTAGGGCTTGGGGAAGTTTATCTTTTTAGGGCTGTTGGAAAGACGAGAACACTTTGGAGTGATTTGGTAGCCATTTGTGGTCTCTTTTTGCTTTTCTTGGCAGGAGGACCTGCTTTCCCTGGCAGGGCTCTCCCGGATGTGCTGTTGAGGCCCAGCATTTCAAGAAGACTGTCTCAATGGCTGAGGTTTTTAGGGATCACTTCACGTTTGTATTCCAGTTCACCAAGTGTTTATCCAGAGGCTTGTGGACCAGGCACGATGGAGAGTTTTGTCAACAAAGAAAAAAAAAAAAGTCAGTAGATAAAACTAGGGAATAGCTTTCTTGGGTGACAAATAATATTAGAGATTGAATTCTCAGAGGAAACAAAAATCAGTGTTATGTTTCTGAACTTATGGTTTCTAGGAAAAGATAACTCCAAACAAAAGAGAAAGAAAGAATGTTATTAATCTTTGTTTTGAAAGGGGAACAGGATGTTACAAATAAAACAGTATGTGGGTGCTAATAAATAAAACCTCCAAGTGAATTGGGACTCTCCTAATTTGCTGTTATTCCCCAAAAGCATAGTTTAGCCTCTGATTTAAAAATGTCGCTGAATCTATAACCTCAACTTAGACGTCAATTACCTGGTTGCTGTCTCTCTCTCTTGATAAAGAAAATAACTTTATGAAAAAAATATTTTGGGATTTGATAACAAAGCGCCCCTCAGAATTACCAAGTTATTTTATAAAAAAAAAAAAGTGAATACAGAAAATAGAACCATAATCACATCACTGCATTTCTGGGGTCAGAAAAGCCTAGCTTGGGTCCCTGGTTCGATCCTTTAGCCAAATCATTTAGCATTTAACCCCAGTAAGCTGTGTCAAGCAACAAAATCCTCCCCCGAAGGTTAAAAAAACCCTCTCTCCATCATTTCGCCCATCATAAAGATGTCACGGCTGAATGCCATCCTAGCAGAACAAAGAGAAGTGAGAGATGTATAAGTGGCATTCTTTGCCATGATTAGAAGAAATGGGGCGGGGGAGATAGAAAGGAAAATACCAGCAATAACTCTCAAGAAGTGTTTCTACTTTACACTGGGATCAAGCTACTAAAAAAGAGACAGTTACTCTAATTCAAAATTGTGTGGTTTTTATGGTGGACATAAAGAATTTGCACCAACCCTGACATTTTGCCTGAAGAAGATGCTCTCCTAGAAGAAGATGCTGACACATAGGAATGATGAACCAGGGACTCACAATTCATCTTTTCCCCCTGTGTCCTTTCGTCTTTCATCTGTGCTGAGTAAATGGAGTGAATTCACACTCCTTCTATTAGAATTCATCAGGCAATAAGCGTAGCTAACAAATGCTTCAGTCTTCCTGAGCCTTCTACTTAATGAGGTGGTTTCTGCCTGAAGAATGGATTATATTTAGACCAAGTTCTCAGTCTGAATTGAGATTTCTCTGAAGTGACATCTCTTTTCTCATCAGCATAGAGAGTCAGGTAAAAATAGAACTCCCTTACTTCCTTTTGCTAATGCGTGTTAACAAGAAAAGAGTGAATGAACCTAACTTGTATCTTCCTGCTCTGAACACCTGTGGGAGGGGTAATTCTCTCTATCTTCTATTCAGTGACCACAGTGGACAAACAGCGCTATAGGCAGGCTCATCCGTAGCTGTGCTGTGTGGTTGGATCTGAAGCACTACCAGCATTATCACTTCCGAGTGACGACAGCGTGACGGGCAGGAGGCTGACATAATAAAGATGACAACAGCCATCACTGTGTGCCAGGAACTGTGCCATTACCTCCTCTAGTTCTCCTCCAAGCACAGCGGGTGGGGCCATCACTAGTTCCATCGATGCCCAGAAGGTTAAGTGACTCACTCACGTTCAGTCAAAATGGAAAGCGGGGAGATGGATTACATTTGAAACTCATGACTCCAAACATGATTGAAACGAGTGGTTCCCAGGTCAGTGTAATTCTGAAAGTGAAAGTTGCTCAGTCTTGTCTGACTCTTTGTGACCCCATGGACTACACAGTCCATGGAATTCTCCAGGCCAGAATACTAGAGTGGGTAGCCTTTCCCTTCTCCAGGGGATCTTCCCAACCCAGGGATCAAACCCAAGTCTCCCGCTTTGAAGGTGGATTCTTTACCAGTTGAGCCACAAGAGAAGCCCAAGCATACTGGAGTGGGTAGCCTATCCCATCTCCAGCGGATCTTTCCAACCCAGGAATCGAACCAGGGTCTCCTGCATTGCAGGCAGATTCTTTACCAACTGAGCTATCAGGGAAGCCAATTCTGAAGGCCATGTTATAACTTCTAACGGAGGCCACCGTCACTTTCTTAAGACAATGAGTGGCTGCTGCTGTGAAGATTTTCCTCCCACCAGTTATCACCCTAAACTCCCTTCTCTTTCCATAACCTTTTTGTTTTCAAGTTAGTTTCAGGCTTCTCTAACATCTCTCTTCGATGCTTTCAGCTTCAGAGCCAATGCTGTGCAAGAATATCACCTTTCTTCTAAAACAGAACATTGTACAAGGATTTTCATTCATGGTTTTCATTTATCCTAAAAATAGCTCACAGTTCTGAAAAATTAGCATACTCATTTTAATTGTCCCGATGAAAGGGCCTCCAACATCCTGTCTGTTTTATTTATTTCTTAAAAACCTTACAGTGTCTATCTTGCAGTCTAAGCGATCGGACCAAAGTTTCAAAAGACAGATCCAGACATGCTGCTGTTTCTCTGGGTCACTTTCTTCTGATAAACTCTGGACATTGAAACATTTCTCCTCTGTTGTCATCATGATGGGGAAATGGGCTTATTTAATGGCCTTTTATGGAAAAGCAGTGTAGGACTTTTTTCTTTCTTTTCTATATTAGGAGTCCCCCTCCCACCCTGTGCAGCATCAGAGATGCAATAACCAATCTCAGGCGATCCAAAGGAAAACCAAGACAGGGAATGAATTCCTTAGAAGAACAAATAAGGGAAGGCAAAGTCTTTATCCCTTCTTTGGTCCAACTAAGCTCCTAAAAGGACTGGAGAAGAACACTGAGAATTATAGGATTTAGGATTGGAACCTTTGAGGCCATCCGGTGATTTGTTCCGTGGTATTAAACGTACCACCTTCTCATTTCTAGCAAATGGCCTGACGGGGTCCTCTCTGCTAGAAGATCCTCTGTGATGGAGAGGATGTTGCATGGGGGTGAACTGTTCCAATAGTGATGTCATTATTATTACTATAGGTTGCATAGAAGAGAGATTAAAAGCAAGATTCTGCAGAAAGACTGCCTGTACTCAAACACCAGTTTTGCCCCCGCCTCATCCATTGGTCCTGTAGGTTCATTCTCTGACTGTCTCCATTCTGCACTGTTCCCTGGGAGGTTGAACTATAAGAACTGAATTATAACTACTGCATATGAATTATGACAATGTACTCCCCTGCCCTCTGCTTCCAGCTATAGTCAACAGGGAGTCCCTGAAGGGGAGAAGAGAACAGGAGGGAAGTGGGGGTCAAGTTATTTATTGCCAGACCCCTTTCCAGCAGGTTGCCATGGCAACAAAGTCTCAGTCTGGGTCAGCTGGAACCGGTGTGCTCTTTGGGTTCAGGCTTAGGGTGGGTAATGATGCCCCACTATTACAGTCCGTGGGCTCTGCCTTATGTCTTCGAATTTCCCCACATCCTTCCCTTACCCTTCTAAATTGTCTCTTTATTAAACTTTGCACAGCTTCCTTAATTTGAATATGCCAACTTTTTCTAGCTGAGACCTTGACTGACACAACCACTCACTATCTGTGTAATGTTGGTCAAATTCTATAACCGCTCTTGGATTCCGTTTTCTCCTTTGTAAATTGGGGGTAATAATAATAATATATGCTGTAGAAGGACATCTTAAGAATCAGATGAGATGATATATAAAGATACTTGGAACATGCAGTAAGGACTCAGTAAACGCTGCTGCTGCTGCTAAGTCGCTTAAGTCGTGTCCGACTCTGTGCGACCCCATAGACGGCAGCCCACCAGGCTCCGCCGTTCCTGGGATTCTCCAGGCAAGAACACTGGAGTGGGTTGCCATTTCCTTCTCCAATGCATGAAAGTGAAAAGTGAAAGTGAGGTCACTCAGTCGTGTCCGACCCTCAGCAACCCCATGGACTGCAGCCTACCAGGCTCTTCCGTCCAGTAAATGCTAGAGTAAAGCTATTAATACAACTACCATGAAGTCTCAACCTGAACACTACCTTAATTCAACTATGGTAAGTTACTTCTCGTAGCTTGACTTAGGTTTTAAGTCAACAGTCAATACAGAAAAAAAGAAAAAAAAATTCCTCAGAGTCAAATTAGACTTGAACATCCCTCAAGACGGTGTAGTCAATTTTTTGGTATTCAGTCCTGCAGAGTTGTTTTTATTCACGCCAAGTTTGATAACCTGTGGGTGAGACTTAAGAAAGGTGAATCTACATGCAAATGTCAGAGCATCCCACCCCTTCTGCTTCTGCCATAACCATGGAATCCCTAGAGGAGATTGAGAGATGCTAGAAAATTCGAAAGTGTTCCTGCTGGCTTATAGGGTTGACCTCGTTCTGTTCTCACATCAGGGCTTTATCTACTTAATGTTGGCTGGGAGATTTGTAGTTTGCTGTGAAGACAGAAAGGAGTTAATGGGGTCACACTTTAGATGGTTTTAGGGGAGGCTAGATTTTTAAAGTGGGCTCAGTAGGAAATTAAATGGGGTGCATGCTGCTGCTCCCGTATATCTGAGATGACCCTTTGCTGATCATTCAGGGTGTGCCAGCCTCAGAGCTAAGCGTTTCCTCCATGTTAGTTATCCAGTTTAACCTCATAGCAACTATGAGATGGAACTATTATGTTCTCTGGTTTTCACATGAGAAAGCTGAACACCTAAGGTGCCCAGTCTAAGACTAAACAGTCTTATTGACGCCAGGGGTGGTATTTAATGTGTTTCTGCCTCACTTAGCTCTCAGTTTAGATCCAAGACTGAGGCAGAGAGAGCCTGGCTTACCCCTCCAGTGTTCCATGTATGTGCAAACTGAGAATTAAACTCCATGTTTGATAGCTTTTTATGTTAGTTGTCCACAACAGTACACACGTGTTTGCCTGAATAGATTTTTACATGCCCTGTGTTTGATGAGAAGAGAGTCAGCCTGGTATCTTTCTTCCTCCCCCCATACCCCCCAAAGACTGAACACACCAACTTGCTTCAAATGCTCCTCAGGACCATATTTCTGGACTCCTTTCCATCTTGTTGGACCATCTCCAGTCCCGTGGTTCCTGATGCTGGCTGGAGTAGGATAAATCACCTGAGGAAGTTAAAGAGAAAAACCAAAAACTGAGTCAGGACCCTGCTCCAAATTTCTGGTAGGTGGCCTGAGCATTATCGTTTGTCAAAAGCTCTCTCAGTACATTTTAATCAGCAGTCAATATGGGAAAGCACTGCTCCAATTTGCTGCTAAAAAATTGAAGAATTAGTGGGGATGTTGGCAGGGCCCTCTGGAGCGAGGAAAAAGAATCGGTTCCTTCTAGCTAATGATTATTATCCAGAATTATCTGCGGCATGTTCCACACGATTTAATAGGCCTCATCTCCAAGGGCAGCTGAATGCAAATGTCTCTCATTGTAGCATGAGATGTGAAGGTTCCCGAACAAAGCCGTTTGCAAGGAAGGTGCAAAGTAGAGCCACTTCTCCCATGGAATCTGGCCATGCTTGTTGACTCACCAGAATTCTCTCTGATCCTGAATGCTGAGAATATAACTAAGACTGCTTTTGATTGGATGGTTTAAAATGTAAAATCAACACCATCCCCCTTTCTCTGTCCTTTTGCTTCCTCTGTGTTTCTGTGGCCTCAGCTGTGTTGCCCTTGGCAGTGAGAGCTGAGGAATGGTGTGGCTCAGTGCTCACCTGTGTGCAGGTACTGAGGGATTCAGACAGAGGAGTTCCTCCCTGCTGCTTGTAAAGGGGCTGCGGTAGTCCGCTGGGATCGCGAACTTCTAGAGAGATGCCGGCGGCTTTGTTCTCCAGCTGCCACCTCAGCAGAAAGGGCAGTAAAATCTCTAAATTGTAAAGAGAAAATGAGATTGTACACATTCTGCACCTGACAACTTCACATACAAAGGCACACGTCCACTGTTGACAGGACTCAAAAGGCAGAACCAAACACCACACGGAGGCTCAGGAAGGTCGTTTTTCATCTACAAATGATTATAAATCACAACTAAATTTTTTAAAAAGAAAATTAGAGGTGCTATGAAGGGTCCTATGATAGATAAGATATAGGTCTGGTTAATCTAACCGGGGCTCACAGGAAAGAGAGAGAGTGAGAGGGAAGGGACGAGATGGGGGAAGGTTTGAATGAAGGAAGACGTTCGAATTCAGATTTGGAAAAGGGAGGTGAACAGAAACGTTTAAAAAACTTCTATTTAGTTCTTTTCTCTTTTTCTTGTTATTTCTCCTATCTGCCTATGCACTCTTGGATATCGTGCTCAGAAAACTATCCTCCAAGGACGCTTAGATTAAACTGAACACTTTTTGAAGGTTTACTGGGTGCCAGAATCGTTTAAGAACTCTGCGCGTCTTTTACATTTCATTTAGATCTCAGCTCTGTGCGGTTGGGAATGGTACTTCTGTTTTGCAGAAGGAATGAGGAAGAGTTGAGGAATTTCCTCCCTAATTATTTCACTGGAAGGTGAAGAACTCAAGCTCTCAGATATCAGCGTCAGGGATTTAACCACGAAGCCGCCCTGCTGGGGCTCAGCTCCCCTGGCACGGTCCCGGGGAGGAGCTCCCGAGTTTCCACGTGGCCAGCTGCATTCGGTCTTCGGGAAGGTGTAAGCACAACCACCGGGATGGAGAGCGCCTCTGCCGAGGAATCAGGCCAGGCATGCGGCGACTGAGGGCAGTACCCGCGTCCCAGACCCCGCCAGGAGAAACCTGGCAAGTTCCAAGGCTCAGATTTGCACCGCGGACATCTCTCGGGCGCGTTGCCACTCTGTAAATCAAGAGATCCTGTTTAATTCTCACCGCGGCCCTGCAAAGGGGGTTGTTTGGCTCCATTTCTTAGAAGAGCAAAGTGAGGCGTGCCCTCCCCAGTGGCCGCTACGTCGGCAGGTGGTGGAGCAGTAGGTGTCTGCCTCTTCCCAGAGATAATAAAATCTGCACGGATTTTGCCATTATTATGCAAAGCCGGCGGGGAGGCTCGGACCCTCCCTTGACCGAGCCCATCTGTCTCCGCGCGCCGCCCCCGGGGCACAGAAGACGACAGCGAGCGGAGCGGAGTGGGTGGAAACCCGTCCCCGCCACTTGCCTCACCATCTTCTTCTTCACCACCAGCGCCCCCGAGGCCGACCTCCCTTGGCTCAAAAACAAAAACAAAAAACTACCGCCTCCCCCGTACCCTCCCGCCGCCCCAGGGAGCTGCATTAATATTAATCCCGATGCATAATTGAAGGCCGGAGATTTATTCGGGCCGAGGCAAGGGAGGGTGCACAGCTGGGCTGTATTTCGGCCGCTTGGGTTTCGTGAGGCCTGGTACCCAGGACGTGGGAGGATGGGGTGGGTGTGCCGCCGGTGAGGATGAGCTTGGGAATGAAGTGAGCCCTAGCGGGTGTACCAAGGAGTGAGGCGGGGTGCCGGGGGCTGCTCCAGGGAGGCAAGGACGGAGGGGCATCCCAGGTCTCCGTGACGTGGCCTGCGCTGTGCCCAGCGAGGGGTGACCCGGGGCCACGCGGGCTTGAAGGGAAACAATAGCGACTCCTTAGATCCTGGGCTCCTGCCACCGGCAGCCTGGGCTTTCCCGGGAGACCAGCCGGGGTTCTTTTCTTATTTGGCTAATTTATGGCGAGAGGCTGGGGGCGGAGGGATGGCAGAGGAGGGACCGCGTCTAGAGACTGGGGGCGAGGGGGCGGAAGTTAAAGGAGTCTCCCGAGGCGGCGGCCCTGGTGATGTCAGCTCTCGACGAAAATAGAGAGGGATCGCCTGCAAATCCCCAGCTCCGGCGGGGCTAAACCTTGCAATCCCTCCCCGGCCGGCGCCGAGCCAGGGTGCAGGGGCCTCCACCGCCTCCCCTGGCGCGCGCACACACACCGCACACGCGCGCACGCACGCACCCACTCCCTTGCACACCCACCGCACACACTCGCCGCCCTCCCCCCTGCCACCGTCCTCCGAGCCCGCGCTCCGCCACGCGGCGAGCCCCACAGCAAACACAGGTGGCCCCGGCTGCACGCCGTCCCGCGCCCCCTCCTGCAGCCCGGGGGCGGCGCTCTCTCGGGGAAGCCACCCTCTAAGCACCCGCACTCCCCCGCCCTCCATCCAGAGCACCCAGCCAAGCGACACCGAGGCCGGCGGAGGGAGCGCGGGACGCGCGCAGCGGAGAGCGGGGACGCGGCTTAGAGCCGGCTGGAGCCTCCTGCGCGCGTTGAGGCGCTAAAGGGCTTACCCAGGACGGGGGTGGAAGGGCGGGGAGATTCTCCCCCCTTAAATACTGCGCTCGGCTGCACTCGTGCGCTCACCCCGGCACCCGCTCACTCCTCGCCTGCCGCTGCCGGACTGTGCCGAAGAGGAGGGGGCGTTACCCCAGGACATGGCATCCACGGAAGGGTGAGGGGGGCTTTGCTCGCTACCGGCAGGCAAGGGGTTGGGGCGAGGGGGCGGCGCGCGCGCGGAGTGGTGGTTCCCTATCCCGGATGAGAACAGAGAGACGCCGGCGCCGGGCCTCGGAGACCGTGACGGAGCGATGGCTGGGCTGGGGGTGGGATGGTGGAGAGGATATTGATTTTCTTTGGCGAAGCTTGCTGCTTAACCTTTTGAAGATGCGAGAGACAGAGGATGGTTTCATTTTAATTAAAAAAGGTTTCGGTGGAGGTGTGCAAAAGAGTGACGAAGAATCCTCTTGGGGTTACTTTTGAGATTTGCAAACAATGAGGGATTGGACACAGTAAGAGCGGCAGACGCTGCCGAGGGAAGCAGCGCCTGGAGCTCGGCGCCGGCTGGAAGGTGGGGACCGGCCGGGAATGAATGAACTGGGACCCGGGCCGGGGCGGGGCGAAGCCCAGCGCGCGCAGCCTTGAATGTCAGGTTTGCAGAGTCGCAGAGCAGATACCCGGCCTGCGTTGATTTCTCCTTGTCCCCGGATGGCGGAATCTCCCTAGCCGGTTTGAAGGAAGCGTGGAAAAGATTTGGGTGCTTTCCGAGAAGAGGCGGGAAAATAAGTGGCTTCGGGCAAGGACAGGAGGGACAGGAGTCCCCAAATTCCAGCGGGGGGAGCGTTGATTTCCCCGATTCTCCCCGCTGTCTTGGAGTTGTCTCTTGCCTCCTGCCTCCTGAGGCAGCAGTTGAATGGAGAATGCTCCCGGTGATAATAAGGGTAGCTTCTTTACCGGGAAGGAGATTTAGCTGCAAGAAACCCTTGAGTACTCCTATGTCAAAGAAAGTGAAAGTTGCTCAGTCGTATCCGACTCTTTGCGACCCCATGGACTATACAGTCCATGGAATTCTCCAGGCCAGAATACTGGAGTGGGTAGCCGTTCCCGTCTCCAGGCGATCTTCCCAACCCAGGGATCAAACCCAGGTCTCCCACATTGCAGGCGGATTCTTTACCAGCTGAGCCACAAGGGAAGTCCAAGGAAGGGTCCAAAACTAGGTCCCTGGATCGGTATTTCCCAGGGAAGTCTCTCAGCTTGGTAGAATCTGAGTAGGAATAAAAGGACTGGTTGGGGAGCTCAGCCTTTTGGTTCATTCACAAAAGTGCACTAGCCTTTTGCAAGGCATCACTGGATCCATATTAAGTGGCAAGCAAGTACCAGGGGCTCCTCTGAGCACAGGTGGAGCAGCCCTGGTGCCGGAGCTTTCCAGGGCTTCTAGCAAATTTTACCAACTCTGCAGGCTTGTTTTGGGAAATCGATCGCTAAGTAGGCATGTGGAGCAGCCCCAAAGTTAGATCTCTAAACTTCAACCTCCAAGGAAGGACAAGTATTTCTGAAACTGTCTGCTCTGTGTTCAGGAGAAGGGACCCATCTTTTTTCTGGCCCTGAGTCCTTCTGGCCCCTGGAGTCCTTCCAAAGGGGGTTGGGGGCAGTTGGTATCTTGTAGTATGAGATCTCTCCTCTCTTTTTGTCCTAACAGTTCAGCTATGTGGACCTTTTTGACTGTTTTCTTCTCCAAACCGATGCTCCGGAAAGAGGTTTGTGTACAAGCAGGGCAATACATTTTTCTAACACAGATCTCTAGAATTCAATATTAATATGCCTCATCCTCAGTGTCTTTTTGCCTGTTTAATTAGTCATTCATATTAGAAAGGATGCAAAGGCACTACTGGCGGCTTCCAGGTCCCTTCTCGATTTGCCCCTGCTTGTAAGGGCTAGGTTGGACAACATCTCTGAAAAGGATGGATGATGGCAGTGTTTCAAGTCCTGCATCCTTATTTGATGGCCAGATAGTAAAGGGACAGGTTTACCCCCCAATCAAGTGGTGTTTATCTCACCTTTGTCCTAAATGAGAGCTGCCAAATGATTTGACTCTTTATTTGATTTAAGTATAGAGCAGAAGGGATTCACATTCTATTAGGAAGGTATTATGCACCGTGCCGTTGTCAAGAAAAGACTGGTCAAAGGCATTTGCATTTAGGGAAGAACTGAGAAAATTTGAAAGACTGGGAAACAAATAGAGAAAGAACTCTGACCCATTATCATTTCAGAGCAGTACTGATGAGCAGGTGACGCTCTCAGAAGCCCTGGTCTTTCCTTTTTTCTTCTCTTCCTTTCTTCCATCTTTTCACCAGGTGCATTGACTCAGCATTTGTTGGGTAGACCTCATGTGGTGCGCACTCTGGGTTTGTGGGGGCTCCAAAGACCTAAGACTTTGATTAGTAGACTGTTCATATGGTTTAGTGAGATTCTTGCCTCTTCTGTTGCCTTTAGTTAATGTACCTTGTAAAGGGAAGTTCACGGAGAATCCGCAGACTGGTTGCCTTTGTTAGCCCGTGTCAAGCTGTTTCCTTGAAACATACATTGCTGAGAAGGAAACAGAAAATAGCAACAGAGTCTTATGCTTTCAAGATATGTATTTTGAGTTCGATTGATCCCAAATGTTTGGGGAATGGAACTGTATGGCAAACTGACCATTCTGGTCACCATTTATTTGGTGATGTAGTTACACTCAACAACATAGGCAGATTACCAATTTTGAAAGAATTATTAGAAGCCATGGTGACATCTTATGTTTGTTTAGCACTTCACTTTCAAAGCTTATTTGTGTCATCATCACATTTGATTCTTCCAGTATCTGTGAAGTAGGCGGTCCAAGGAGGATGAACTTTAAGGATAAAATGATATAGAATGTATCGTCATCTTTCCAGGAAGATTCCAGGACTTGACCCAACTTTAGAGTTACCATCTGGAAATACCAGTTATCATGGAAGAGTGTGCTAGGCATGTCTGGCAAAGGATATTACCAGCTTTCTTTCGAAACTTTGGCATACACTGTGCAAATTGCCTTTGGGAATATTCTCATTATCAGCCTGTGCACTTGATCATTGCCTTTGCACAGCATACTCAAACACGATCTGGTCATGTGAGGTTTCTGATTGTTTGGAATTGGGATAATTAGCATCCAGCTTCTAGAAGACTCTACGTGGACTCTTTGGTAGTTCCTAGACCCTGAGGGGCATTTTCCTGCAAAGCAGCGTCTAATTTGATAGTTGAGGATTCTGTCTTTCTGAGTCCTCAGACATGGCTAGAATTATGGTTTTGGTCCCTGATCCAAATTGGAAAGAGATTATTAGTATTAGACTGGCTAGTGTCCAATATAGACTGAATTATGTTGGAGCACTCAGACGCGTAGTGGCAGGCATTTCAGAAATACATTCTAGGCGTGGGAGATGGCTAGGTCACCAAGTCTGTCAGGGACCCAAGGCGATCTGTCTTATGATCAGCTCCCAGGAGCCAAGGGGTCAGAGCAAAAGCCAAGTGCAAGGGCTTGGGTTTCAATTTGACTTTGAAAGCCAGCAAATCAGAAAGCTGCTGACAGCAGAAAAACCCCGCAAGTGGGACCACTGGATTTATTATTTCAAGCAAACAAAAGCAAAACATTAACAATTGCCTTCTCCTGCCTCCCCTTGGGAGTGAAGTTGAGGCCAGCGGGAGGAAGAGCCCACAGAATAGACTTATTGAAAAGGGAACGGAGGGCATAGGTGTAGGGTCCAGAGGGGGTTGCATGTTGCCTGCCTCATGCAGTTTTAATTTCTCATTTTCAGCCTCCCTGGGTAAAATAAAGATGCGTGAAACTCAAATGAGGAAGCAATTTCACATTTACTAAGATCGCCTCTTGTGAGTGATTGAAAGCTTAATTCTCATGAAACAATTTCTAAAGCCAGACGAAGCCTGTGATATGGAAAAAGCCAAGATATTAAAAACCAGAAACAGTTCTGCCCGTCAGTATCAATGGCCACTTCTTTTCTTCTCTAATGCAACATAATTAGGGGCTGTCTCCCCTGGCTTTGGATGTAAGGGAATTGTCAGATAAGGAAAAGTCTTTAAGCGATGGCAGTGCTTGGGCTACAGAAACAGGCACTATTTAACAGCAAGGTGTGAGATTTCTGGGTCAGTGTGCCCTAAATCATACAGATCCAGGATTGCAAAACTGACAGTCTGAAGCTTAACAAAGGTTGATTTCAGTGAAAATCTTGCCTCCCTACCCTCCTCCATGGCTGTATCACACAATGCCCAGATGCCTGGTTTTTCCCTCTTTTAAAGGCAAACTAAATTGTTTTTCATGCTGATTCCCCCCCCTTGGGACTTGCTTCCTCTTGGAACCAACTGCATCTCTTCATTTCAATCACTTGCTAAACTTATTTTAATCAAACCAGACACTGGTCATTTCAGATCTAGTAATAGCAGGCAAAAGAGTCATTCTCAAGATGAAATTTTAGTTTTGTTTGCATTTTCAGAACTTGTCCTGGAAGTTTGAAAAAGCAAACAGATGCCACACACCGCCTTGCCTGCTCTCTTCTCTCCCAACAGCTTGTTGGGGGCCAGTAGAATGTTTCCTAGCAAGGGTTTTAGGATCCAGATTACGGCAAATCTCTTTATTTACCAGATCGTGAGCTTGCTCTCTCTTCCCTCTGTCAGCCCCTCACCCCTCACCGCACCAAGCGGCCAAGTCCTTGGAGTGAATTAATTAAAGGAGTGTTTAAAAATATCTCATTGCTCCATCTCCACGTGCTCCATCATTGATTGGAGGCAGATGGGTTGCAGATTTGTCAGTAGAATAGAAAAGGACCAGCATCTCGTTATAAATCTGTCTGGTTGGCATCAGATGATGGCAGAAAAGATAACAGGCCAGCAATATGAAAGGGGAATAAAGGCAGGGGTAGATCCTTAAACTTCAGAAAAGGATACCTCATTTTCTTAGTGCATGTTTTTGTGTTTTTAATTTAAATGGCTGTTTTCCAATGATATTGATATTTATTTATCTTTAATTCGTGGATCTATTTAATTTCTCACGGGTGTCTGCTGAACGGCCGTCTGGTGTTCTTGGCAGTCTCAGCAGCTGCTTCAGATTATGGACTCGTTGAACAAGGACTGTCCTTTAAAAATGGAATGAACTCTATTTTGGTGGCTGGATTTGTCCATCTGGGTCCCAGTAGAATAGGTGGTGGTCTGTATTAAAGACCCTGGATGAAGTCCATGGGGGCAAGGAGAGGGACAACCCCCCCCCCCGACTTACAAACCCTGTATATTAGAGGCTGCATTTAAACCAAGAGGACTTTCTTCTGTTACATTTTGTCAGGAGTGCCATCTGTCACTCAGTCTTTGTGATCTGGCATGGAACTTCCCATCACATGCCCTGCCACCCCAGCTTCCCAGCCTCTGTGCTTGAAGGATCCCAGAGATGGTGGCCAAGGTGGAAGTGGGGTGGAGGCCTGTCTGCCTCCCAAGCTCCGCTCTTCCCATAGCACCAGATTCGTGGTATCGGATGCCCGTGGACTGTAGGTGGCCCACAGACATGTGTATTTTGGGTCACACAGGATTCTGAAAACCTTGAAATAGTTTGCTTAGACTTGACATCTTGGAAAGTGAAGTCAAGTGGGCCTTAGAAAGCATCACTACGAACAAAGCTAGTGGAGGTGATGGAATCCCAGTTGAGCTGTTTCAAATCCTGAAAGATGATGCTGTGAAAGTGCTGCACTCAATATGCCAGCAAATTTGGAAAACTCAGCAGTGACCACAGGAGTGGAAAAGGTCAGTTTTCATTCCAATCCCAAAGAAAGGAAATGCAAAAGAATGCTCAAACGATTGCACAGTTGCACTCATCTCACATGCTAGTAAAGTAATGCTCAAAATTCTCCAAGCCAAGCTTCAGCAATACGTGACCCGTGAATTCCCTGATGTTCAAGCTGGTTTTAGAAAAGGCAGAGGAACCAGAGATCAAATTGCCAACATCCGCTGGATCATGGAAAAAGCAAGAGAGTTCCAGAAAAACATCTATTTCTGCTTTATTGACTATGCCAAAGACTTTGACTGTGTGGATCACAATAAACTGTGGAAAATTCTGAAAGAGATGGGAATATCAGACCACCTGACCTGCCTCTTGAGAAATCTGTATGCAGGTCAAGAAGCAACAGTTAGAACTGGACATGGAACAACAGACTGGTTCCAAATAGGAAAAGGAGTACGTCAAGGCTGTATGTTGTCACCCTGCTTATTTAACTTATATGCAGAGTACATCATGAGAAACGCTGGACTGGAAGAAACACAAGCTGGAATCAAGATTGCTGGGAGAAATATCAATAACCTCAGATATGCAGATGACACCACCCTTATGGCAGAAAGTGAAGAGGAGCTAAAAAGCCTCTTGATGAAAGTGAAAGAGGAGAGCGAAAAAGTTGGCTTAAAGCTCAACATTCAGAAAACAAAGATCATGACATCCGGTCCTATCACTTCATGGGAAATACATGGGGAAACAGTGGAAACGGTGTCAGACTTTTTTTTTTTGGGCTCCAAAATCACTGCAGATGGTGATTGCAGCCATGAAATTAAAAGACGCTTACTCCTTGGAAGAAAAGTTATGACCAACCTAGATAGTATATTCAAAAGCAGAGACATTACTTTGCCGACTAAGGTCCATCTAGTCAAGGCTATGGTTTTTCCTGTGGTCATGTATGGATGTGAGAGTTGGACTGTGAAGAAAGCTGAGCGCCGAAGAATTCATGCTTTTGAACGGTGGTGTTGGAGAAGACTCTTAGAGTCCCTTGGACTGCAAGGAGATCCAACCAGTCCATTCTGAAGGAGATCAGCCCTGGGATTTCTTTGGAAGGAATGATGCTAAAGCTGAAGCTCCAGTACTTTGGCCACCTTATGCGAAAAGTTGACTCATTGGAAAAGACTCTGATGCTGGGAGGGATTGGGGGCAGGAGGAGAAGGGGACGACCCAGGATGAGATGGCTGGATGGCATCACGGACTCAATGGACGTGAGTGTGAGTGAACTCCGGGAGACGGTGATGGACAGGGAGGCCTGGTGTGCTGCGATTCATGGGGTCGCAAAGAGTCGGACACAACTGAGCGACTGAACTGACTGAATAATGTTTCACCTAAAAAAAAAAAAATGTTGATTCTGGTTTCTCCCAAATGTTGGGAAATCTGATAATAAAAGACCAGCCCTTTTGTCTTGGTATCACTTATTGAAATGGTTAACAGCCCTACCTTTGTTTAAGCACTTTGCATGTATTAATTGATTTAATCCCCACAACAATGTGATTTAAAAGGACTATCATTATCCCCATTTCGCAGGTGTGAAAACTGAGTCATAGAAAGATTAAGCAGCTTGCTGTTGGTTTTACAGCTAGTGAGTGGCAAAGCCAGGTTTTAAACCCAGACAGCCTGGCTCTGGAACCCAGACTGTAACCACTAGGCTATACTGCTTGGTCCCACAGGGGTGGAGGGTGGGAAGAGTCAGCTGGGGATGAAGAGTGGCTGTCCCCCAAGACAGGCCATGTGCCTCTCAGGTTGGACAGAGTCTTTTCTGAGACGAGTTGCTCATGTTTCTTGCTTGACCCCTTACTCCTCTAAGGCAGCCCCTGAGAGAACGAGAGCTTGGAGTCCCTCTTCTCAGGGTATGACGCTGTCTAGCAGTTGTGGCTACATTTCTTGTTAATCCCTTCAAAACACTCCCTTCTTGTTTCCGTTAACTGTGTTCTTAATGAAGAGTTCCTTTGTGATTACTGGTTGTCCGGACACCATAGCATGGTCTTATCAGATGCAGAGCTTTGAGACAGCCCAGTGTACGAACACATGGGTTCAATCCTTTGAAATATCGAGCCTTGAGAATACATTTCTTAGTGGCAATTGTAGTGCAGCATTTAGCAGGCCCTGGAATTTATTCTTTCTTATGTGATTTTCAAGCATGGCTGGTTAGGGCTGTGACTTCACTTACCCATTTCCTAACACAGCTACTTTTCTTATCTCTTTAGGAGTGTGGCTGATATCCTTAGTTTGTTTGTTTGTTTGTTTGTTCTTTGCAACATATGCAGACAGTGATGACTGGGGATGCCTTTTAAATTGAGGAAGAATCATTCAGAGAGTGTGTATGTTCAGTCAATTGGTCGTGTCCAACTTTGCGACCCTATGGGATGTAGCCTGACATGCTCCTCTGTCCATGGGATTCTCCAGGCGAAAATACTAGAGTGGGTTGCCATGCCCTCCTCCAGGGATCTTCCTGATCCAGGGATCAAACCCGTGTCTCGCTGCATTGGCAGAAGGATTCTTTATCGCTGAGGCACCTGGGAAGACTCTCAGAGAATGTATTTCTGTGCATTCTTAAGAGTGGCACAGTTTGCTGACTGTCCAGTAGGTGGCAGTAGATGTCAGCACTTTGTCCAGACTGGCTGTGTGACTCCCTTGGGTCCTTAGGGAATCTCAATTCCCACAGGATCCCATTCTTTTTTGATTAAAACATGTTTCCACCAAATATATTTTTTTGGTGTTTGTGAGATGATTCTCATATGTGTGTGTGCTCAGTCGTGTCCAGCTCTTTTGCGAACCCTTGGCCTGTAGCCCTCCAGGCTCTTCTGCCCATGGAATTTTCCAGGCAAGAATACTGGAGTGGGTTGCCATTTCCTCCTGCAAGGGATATTCCCAACACAAGGAGCAAACCCTTGTCTCTTGCATCTTTTGCATTAGCTTACCATTAGCACCACTTGGGAAGCCCTGTTTACAGATATCACCATAAACAAATACAAATAGGACCATTTGCTTGAACTTGGAACTCCAAGTCTATATGGCTACACATATATGATTTCATTAAGTCCTTGAAAAACTTATGAAATATTATGCTCATTTTACAGATGGAGAAACAGAGATATTTTGCTTTTACATTGTAATTGGGTACCTGTTTTTTTTTTTTTGTCATCTACTTCTACTGTGTTTCATAGTATCCACATTTTGCAATTAATTCACATTTTATTAAAATTTCACAAGCTTTGAAACAGTACAGGGCACGACCACTTGTCTATAGTCCTTTGTTCATTTGTTTGCTCCAATCATTTTGATCAAAGGCAGCAAGATAGCCAAGTGTCCTTGCAAGAAGAGATAATCAAGAATTTAAGAGGCAATGCACAAGGACAGCAACGGTGACCGAAAGAAGTGAGCTGATCTTTGAACGGAGGTGTGACGTTCAAAAGAAAATACTGCCATTGAAACGAAGTTGGAATAAGGTCAGGCAATGGAGAATGATGGTTAGACCTGAGCTTGAAGATGTTAATCTAGCATCTATTTTCAAATAGAAGAAGTGGTTGCAGGGCATGAAGGGAGATAAGGTAAAAGAGAACAGATGGAAGGAAAGCATTCTTTTCAATTAGGCATCAGGCAAAATTGTATTTTTGTTTTTGGACCAAATTGTAGTTGTGTTTTTACCCTTGTACTTAGCCGCCCAGTCGTGTTTGACTGTTTGCGACCCCATGGATTCCTCTGCCCATGGAATTTTCCAGGCAAGAATATTGGAATGGATTGCCATTTCTTCTGCCAGGGGATCTTCCCGACCCTGGGATCAAACCTTTGTCTCCCACATCTCCTGCACTGGCAGGCGAATTCTTTATCACTGAGTCATCTGGGAAGCTCTTGTTTTTAATCTCAGTCTTCATGTAAAAAGAGAGTTAGGATCTGATAACCAGCTTTGTTAGAGAAGTCCATGTGAACAAAGCAAAATTGGGTTAATATGTCTAGAAGTGAAATGGATGAATATCAACTGACAATGCGTAGACATGCTAAAGGGATGATGATTTCTGGGTGATGGGTTCAGCAGCTACTTTTTATACTGAAATGCAACATAGGGTCTAGAGAAAGTGTCAAAAGTAAATATTGGACTAATTTCTAGGAAGAGAATAGAGTGTAATGGAATTATAGACTGAATCTGTTCCCCTAGTGTTTTCCTGGGATTCAAAGTCATCCATCAGCAGATATTAGTAAAACCATCATAGCACAGAAGCACTGCAGGGATCATTGATTTTTCCATCATGATTAATTGCCAACATTTCAATGAAGAACTAATCATTTGCAAGCATTTCTCTCTTAGTCTGAGAAGACCAAAATTTGGAGTCTTTCAAGACATTAATACATTGGGGTTGAGGCCCTGTTGCAGTTCTCTCCTGGGAAATACTTTGGGATGGAAACTTGTGTGCAGGAAATTTATTGAGAGAACTTCTCAGAATAAATCCTTGTAGAATAGAGAAGGGAGCAAGGGTGAGCAGAGGAAGAAGTTGAAACAGTCCAACAAAGTGCCTGTCCCATTCTTCAGGAAGTTCTGGTGCAGAAAGGTCCTGAATGGAGAGAAAAGAGACCTCTACCACTAGAACAACCCGCCACTGGACTGCATTGTGCTCGGGCAGTGGGCCTGGCCCTGGGTGAAGACAGAGATAGAGTTGGTAAGCATTGTCACTTATCAACACTCCTGGCAGCTGGGGGGGATAAATGCCTCAGTCCTGAACGTGGGGGCATTCAGGGGAACTCACCACAGTATCCACTGTTAGCTCCAAATTCGAATGTTTGAGAGAGGTTCTGTTGCTTTCCATCTGAATATCCAGGCTCCACAAAACTCATCTGTAATAAAATACTGTACCTTAAAAGGAGGGTGCCGTTGGGCAACAGGGAGGCAGGTGGGTTCTGGTGGGCAAGGCTGGAGAGCAGGCATCACTGCCCTGGTTCTAGCTGTGACCCACACAGCCCCCAAAGACAGATGACCTAACCGTTCTCATCACTCAGACCTTCCAAAGGTATCTGGTCCAACAGGAGCCTGGTTATCTCAAATTGATGCCCAAGAAAAGGAAACCAGTTCTAGTGAATGGAAGGGGCCAGAAAGATCAACAGATAAATATCCCAGGAGCCAGAGTCTAGCTATTACTGATATTTCCAGCGTTCACAGCGGCTGTTTCTATGCTCCTGCTACGGTTGTCTCTCGTGGAGTCCTTGCCTTGGAGGAGGGGAGGCAGGGGACTGGGTCATCCCTTTCTCGAACATCCACTGCCTTGTTCTGTTGATTCAAGAAGCCGTGCGTTCTGTCAACCTCCGGCCCAAAGCGCTTGTATGTTGACTTTTCCCTGATCTGTTCCCTCGGTAAATATGCAGATGTGTTCAGAGACGAAAGAGCACTTTTGTATGTAATCCAAGGCCTTGCAGATTATACCTCTGTGGGTATTTCCACTTGTTTTCTCACAGCAGGTGAGACCTGGTCTGCTTTGAGACCAGGACATTGGTTATCAATGTGTCTGTGTTTTTAGTAGCATGACAACTCAGTTCAAATGGCCCAATTATAGAATGACAGAAGGTAAAGCAAGCAACATTGGAACCTTCCTTTCCTTACCTGTTTTTAAGAGTTACACATCTCTTATTTACAATGGCAGATAGATATCGCGTATGTTTCCAGAAAATGGGTAAGGCAACACTGACTGTTTTGAATCTACATTTAGAGACTACATTTGGCACAGGGAATGTATTAGCTGAATAAAGGGGTATGAAGAATTTACTATCCACTTGTCAAATAGATTATCTTAAACAGTTAAAAGAAAAATTTTTTGTCCTTTGGGTCAAAAAATTTTTTGTCCTATGGCTCTTTTCCCATAATGAAAAAATGTGGCCTTATTAAAAAACAAACCAAAAAACCCCCAAACTTCTAATATTACAGAGTAGCACGAAGAAATAAAAGATTGTCTCTCAGCTCAATCCTGTTCTCTAAAAATACTCACTTTTTGGGTCTTTTGAGTCAGGCATGTAACCTGTAACATGAGACAGTGTAAACATCCACTTCTTAATATGCAAATTGCATAATCCTGTCCAGCTTACTTCAACTTGCCTTTCACTTCATGCCTCGTATATATGCATATTATATATATATATATATATATAATCTATATATCTGGTAATAGCTCACTGTCCACTCTATGGTTATATAATAATTGATTTAAGCAGTCCTTGATCGATAGATATTTAGGTCATCTCCAAGTCTTTGTTATTACAATTATTATAAGAATTTTGAGTGAAATATGAGTTGGAAGTGGAGAAGGCAATGGCACCCGACGCCAGGGCTGCGGTCTATGGGGTCGCACAGAGTCGGACACGACTGAAGTGACTTAGCAGCAGCAGCAGCATGAGCTGGAAGAAGAGAATGAGGCAGGACCACTGAGCTTGGTTAGAAGATGACATCTGGGTGGAGAATACTGGCCTATATTAGGCTATAGAGCTGCATAGGCGTTACCAGATTCCAAGGATATTTAGAAGGACTCAGTGACCAAGCACATGTAGGGGCCTGAGGGAAGATTCCTAGGGAGCTCCCATGTGTCTCGGTGGACAGAAGTGCTTCAGGGTACTTAGGATGTTGAGAAGTAAGGAGGGGGATCAGGAGAGAATTAAGGGTCTCGGAGTGGCTGACACCGCTTCATGCTACAGTGACGTTAAATAATGTAAGTCCTGAAAAGGGATCATTTTCAAGGCGGTTGCTGAGCAGAGCCAGAGTCAGCAATATAAGGGCTACTGTTGGCATGTGATTGTGAGTTGGGAATGGCTGGAGAGAAAGTGAATGTGGTTTCTTTTTAAGAGTGGGCATCCAGGGGAGGATGCGAGAGCAGGGTTACATTTTGGTTTACTTGCTTTAGTTTCAGTGTAGGTGTGAGGTAAGCGCGCTCAAAAGGTTGTCCAAGTGATGCTGAGATCTTGAGTTCCCTTTGTGGAAGAAGCTGATGAAGAAAAGGAGTAGAACCAGAGGGTAATTCATCACTTGCTCTGGAGGTTCCTGCAGGAGAAGACACGGCAGCGCTCTGAGTACTTGGTCAGAGTTTCCTGCAGTCTTCCTGCTCCAACCCACGATGCAGGGAAAGAGAGCTCAGAGCAGAGGGCGCGGAAAAGCTCGTGTGCCTAAACCGCTAGACCCATGCAGCCAACCCTCGTGGCCCTTTGAGTGACAGAGGGGGCAGCTGGCTGGAGTTGGATATATTTTAGTAGTGGTTGTTATTTACTTTTTTGTTTCACTGTCCATAGCCTTCCTAAATCTCACTAGCTGGATCTCTTCTATTTTTCTTCATAATCTTTCATCTGTGCTCTTGTGTAGCTCCTAAAACTTCCTCGGACTCATTCTTGATCCCCATTCTCTTGGCCCTGCGTTCTCTCTGGATCCCTTCTTGGGCACTTGCATACCACATGTATACTGATAACTCCCAAGTGTATGTTTCTATCTCAGACCTTTCCTCCAAGCTCCAGTTTCCTATATCCCTCACCCTAATGGACATCTCCATTTGGGCATTGCACAGGCATCTCAAAATGATCACGGTACAGTGGAAATGTTGGTTATTTCCCCTGCAGACTCACCCCTACTCCTTCCCAAGTTTCTTCAGAGAGTCGAAGCTAGAAAGGTAAGTATTGGCCCTGTTTTTTTCTCTTCCATCAGTCCCAACCTACAAGCTTTCTCAGTTCTGTCTCCAAAACGTGCCTAAGTCTGGCCTTTTCTCTCCATGGTCATGCTTCATGCTAGCCCAGGCACGTCATCTCTCCAGTGGAAGCTTCCCAACCTCCTAACTTTCATTTCCTCAAACCTCCCCCAGTCTTGCCCACCTTCGGGCCCATTCCCTTGGTCTGGACCGCTTCCTACCTTCCACCTACCACCTTTCTCCAGTTGGCCGTCACCCTCTTACATGGAAACATCCTTTAGTTCTTAGCTGGAGCCGTGTTTCCCAGAGAGCTCTTCTCTCATCCTGCTGCTGAAAATAGGTCCCCCTTTCTTGGTCCTACATCATTTCTTCTTTCCCCCCTTCTTCGTGGCATCAGTTACAATTTTATTTATCTTCTTATGTCTGTCTACCTCCATCACCAGAATGTAAGCACTCTGATGGTTGGTTCATCATGGCATCTCCTAGGATCTGAACGCTATGCACTCAGTACACATTTATTAATTGAATACTCACCCACCTCAGCCTGGGGATGTCGGGAAGCCTTCTCTAGAGAGATGACATTTGGGCTGGGTCTTTTCCAGGAACTTTGTCCCCATCACATTTATTATAGCGCTTCATTATTACAGGAGTGTGCTAAGTGTTTTCTTGTCTGTCTGAGCCCTCACAATCCTGAGATCTCTCTGAGGATGAGGACTACGTTCATTTCTTTGTGCCCCAACTTATCATTATCACAGTGCATGTTGGTGTAACTGAATTGTCTGATTTGGCAAGGAGGCATGCAAGGGCAAAGAGAGGATGGTTTTAAGGGAGGAACAGCACCAAAGTTGAAAAAAAAAACACAACAACCCTGTTTTTTTGCTTGTTAGGACAAGTCCTTTTTAGTTCCTGGCGATCAGTTGAACTTCTCTGCCTAGCAGTCAATAAATAACCAGCCTTTTCACTGCAAAGGTTGACAAGGTTCAAGTAGGTTATAAGAATAATTGGGCAGCAGCTCATCTTGTGAAGCCAAAAATGTATTTGTCATAGTCAATTATGTTCCCATGCTGTTGTGTGGGAAAGATTACAAACTCCTGTAGCTGCTATTATTTTAAAATGCAATAAAATGGAATCAGATAAAGAGTTTCTGAGTCCGCTTCCCCCTGTCTTTCCTAAGACTTCTGGCTTTCTCTGAGTGATGTCTTTCTGTTCCTTTTCCTCTTTCCTTCTGAAGGAAAACAAGGAGAAGTTAGCATTCATTTGATATTCAAAGAAGGATTTAAGTAAAAAATGATGTGCAAATTACATCAGAGAATAAATCCAGGGCTCAACAGTACAACTGCTTGTGAAACTGGTCTAGAAAAAGGTCTATTAATATTGATGCTTTTTAACTTTTAAAGAGATTCTGAATGTATTTAATCATTCCCATTAGAGTTCTCTTCTTTGACTTCCTATTGTGGTTGGAAAAGAAAAAGCCCTGGGTCTAAAAATAAATACATCTTGCTGTTGGTATATATTTCCTGGTAAAGTTGAAGGACAAGGGACCCCTTCCAGAGCCCAAAACTGGGCTTTTGTCTAACACTTGGAAATGAATTGTCCGAGGAAACACATCTGCTGACAAAGCAAGAGATTTTACTGGGAAAGGGCACCCGGGTGGAGAGCAGCAGGGTAAGGGAACCCAGGAGAACAGCTCTGTCACATGGCTTGTAGTCTCGGGTTTTATGGTGATAGTTAGTTTCTGGGTTGTCTTTAGCCAATCATTCTGACTCAGAGTCCTTCCTGGTGGTGCACACCGTGTTCAGCCAAGATGGATGTCAAAGAGAACGATTCTGGGAGGTGGTCGGACATGTGGTATCTCCTTTTGACCTTTCCCAAACTCTTCCGGTTGGTGGAGGCTGATTAGTTCCGTGTTCCTTACCAGGACCTCCCGTCGTAAAATAACTCATGCAAATGGTTTCTATGGTGCCTGGCCAGGGTGGGCCGTTTCAGTGTGCTTCCCCTAACAGTAATGTAAAGAAAAATGTGTGATACTCCTATATTTCTTGAAGTTCTTTGCTGGAGTTTTCTAGGGCTGGGACGCACATGTTGAGGGCTGTTTTTTGTGTCCTGGTGGGATAAGAAAATAAAACCTCTGCTCACTCGGCATGCTTGTTTTTTCTCCATCCTCAGGGAGAATTCTGTGATGAGATGAAGGGCCCGTTTATGGAACCCCTTCCTGAGCCTTATGAGAAAGTCTTCAGCTGGAACCACCCTCCTCATCCTTAATGGTGAATGCTAGATTCTTCCTAGGTTCAGAGCTGGGGCAGTCAGACTGCTGTTTTTGAGTTGAAAGTAGAATCGAAGTAGAGATGCTGTGTTTTCTAGTCTTCTCTGACATAGAAGTCGTTGTTAGCTGGAGCACCCACGGATCGTGTTTTCACTTTCTTTGCTTTCGCTTTCCCTCTGAAGACTCTCAGTGGGTTTCCAGGATAGTAAGCTGCAGATCTCCGATCTCCACACACAATCCCTATGTGTCAGTAGTGGTTCAGCACACAAAATCTACCCAGTTTGTCCAGAAGGGGGCGCTGTGGGGCCTCCTGCATGCCAGCTGCAGGGCAAGGGTGGTTTTCCTGCTGCCCTGAATCGGGAGCCAGAGGGCACGTCCCTCCCCAGGCCAGCACCAGCTGCTGCCACGGGTTTTGAGAAGGGAAGCCCTGCCGCTTTGACTGTTTATATTCCAAGTGACCTGGAGTTGTTAAAATACCTGGGGACCAGAGCTCTGGAGCACAAGGCTATACCTGGGACAGCAGGACTGAGGTTGAGAACAAGTTGCCAGCGGTCGCCATTGCCAGCCTGGTCCTGGGCCATCGTCCTAGTCCTCCTGGCTTCTCCCTGAGCATCACCGGGGGGGCTTCAAGCGAGATTTGCTGGTTCCAGAGCCTGGGTAGGTCCAATCTGGTTTGGTCTGGGATCCTGGCAGACTTTTTAAAAGTGAAGGGGCAATCATGGGGAGGAAGAGAAGGCTTTTAATGAGAGAGGAAAAAGACGAGGGATTGAGAAGTACGTTTCGAAAGCACTGGAAAGGCCCCAGAATAAACGTGGCGAGAGTGGAAGCCTGAAAGCGGATATTCCTCTCTTCCAAATGACTAACCAGCCACCCCAGAAGTCCAGCTTGTGTTCCAACCCAGTTGGAAGCAGGAAATCGAATTCAAACAGGTGTGAAAGCTCTGTGTTTTGGTTGCTGGGCTCACTCCCTTAGGAGGAGACCATAGCGGAAGGAGGAGGGCCTTAGCCATGTGTCCATATGCTGGTCGAAAGAGGACGTCGCTCTCCACCTTTGAGCTAAGCTGCCCAGGCCAGTCAGCAAGATGGAGGTCTTCTCGAGTTTTCAAACAGCAGGAAAATCAGGCTTCTGCGCAGCTGTGAGTTTAGCATCTGGTCAAGGGGGCATTTAAAATTAACTTTTGAGTTTCTCATGTCGTAGAATCATAGGGTATTTACAGAATATATACATGAATACAGTCAAAAAGATCACTGGGGGGGGTGAGCTTTACTGCAAGAATTTCTGAGTCCTCCAAGAGAATCTTAAGATTATTTGAATTTATTGATTTTACACATAAAAACATAGGGAAGCAGAGCTGACTTCCTGGGCATGGGATGGGCAGCTACACAGGGCTCAGAAGGGACCTGTCCTTGGTTTAATGCTCTATAGTCACATTCTTGAAATTCTTAATAACAGAGTCCTGGGGTTTTAATTTTTGCACTAAGCCCCGCAAATCGCATGGCCAGTCCCGCAGGGAAGCCACACAGAAACAGGCCTGTATGGAATACTGCTGTTCATGGTGACATGAAGAGGATGATAACCTTGAGAATATCTGATCTCTTGCAGTACCCTAGACTGTTTCATAATGAGATACTTGGCATAAAGCAGTTTCTGGGACCCGTGTTGTAGTGGTTGGAAGGATTTTCTGTTGCACGGCTTCCTGACAGTAAAACTCCAGGGAAGTTAACTAGCCTCTCTGAGACTCAGTTTATTTATCTGTTAAATAGGGACAATATCACACACCAGATAGGTTTGGAAAGGATTAAGGCAGAATGTGAGCCTGGGACACAGAGGCCACCTGTGATGATGATTGTTTTTCTTTATCTCGGAATAGCCTTTACTGTGTTGCTTTAAGCCTGGTGAACTTAGGTGGGGTTATCTGTCAATTTCTCTACTTTGCAAGTTAGGTTGCCAACACTCATACGCACGGCTGTGTGTTTGCTAATTCTTTCTTGAGAACCATAGTGATAAGATTAGAAAGTTGGTCCTAGACTTCTTTGATCTTATGGTGGTATTTGCACTAGTGATGGTTTGTTTGAAGGTTTTTCTCTTTCTGTGCTTTTAACCCTTGAACTATTTGTACTCATAACACACCTGACTCAAAACATGTGGTGCATTTTCTACTACACTCTCCGATGCCAGCTGGGTGTCCTACCATTCAGTTCAGTTCTTACACCGTCTACCTGGGAGTTAGCATCAGATCCCATAAGTTAAGGGTTCAGTCCCATGAGGATGCCGCACTGCAGATGCTGGTTGAAAGCCCGGGTTGTATTTTGATTGACAGGCTGGACATTCAGAGGGTTCCCATAACCCCCTCAATAGATTTGCTAATGTGCTGGAATGACCCACAGAACTCAGGGAAACACTTTAGTTTAGTTACGTTTCCAGAAAGTGAAAGTGAAAGTCGCTCAGTCGTGTCCGACTCTTTGCGACCCCAGGGACTATTCAGTCCATGGAATTCTCCAGGTCAGAATACTGGGATGGGTAGCCTTTCCCTTCTCCAGGGGATCTTCCCGACCCAGGAATTGAGCTGGGGTCTCCTGCATTGCAGGTGGATTCTTTACCAGCTGTGCTACCAGGGAAGCCCCCTGTGTATCCAAGTTTCTTGTAAAGGATGCAATTCAAGAACAGCCAATGGAAGAGATGATAGGCAAGGTATGGAGAAGGGGGTCTGGTCCCCTCTCTGGGCACACCTTGATGTGTTTACAACATGGAAGCTCTAGAAGCTTCCTTTAGAGATTTCTATGGGAGTTTCATGGTATCGGCACGATTGATGACACCACTGGCCGTTGGTTATTAAGTCAATCTCCAGCTCCTTTCTCCTCCCCCAGGGTCCGGGTGGGAGGAGGGGCTGAAGTTTCCAGCCCTCTAATGCTTTGGTCTTACTGGTGACAGCCGCCAGCCTGAGCTGTCCTTGCGCTGCAGATGGCAAGAACTAAGTGTCCTTTCTGCGCTGCCTAGGGATAGATGATAGACCAAGCTGCTTCCAACTGCAGGGCGTCGTCTACCTGCAGGCGCTGAGTGCCAGCGCTGCTGCTCCCGTTCTTCACCTTCTTGTCTCGAGACCCAGCCCGGGCCACTTCCCTGCTTCCAGCTGTGGTCATCTGGATTTTGTGCCCCAAGTCTAAGAAGGTGACATCTACCTAACAACCCAACAGGGAGAATCATCCCATTTGTCTTTATCATCCAGGCAGGTCAAAGTTAAGGTGTCGAGACCAAGTCATTCAGAGTTCTCGCTTTCCTTTCGTCTGTGACCTAGGAGATGTCTGTGGGGAGCTGAGTCTGTTGGACAGCTCTCGACTTCCTTAAGGCTAGAGGGGGTCCACGTGGGAAGGACGGGAGGTCAGGGAGCAGGGGGAGTAGAATGGCCATGCTCAACGCCTGCGTGGATGGGATTGCGTCTTCCAGGCTGGTAAGAAGAGATGCAGCTGAAAATTTCTGTTTTGCAAGTAACTGCAGGCCTGTCCAAATAAACTCACAAATGGAGTCTCTCAGCTGGTAGCCTAGCCGTGGGCAGGCTCCGCAGGGCTGTTGTCCCTCCTTCCTATCCAGGAGGCTCTGAATGGCCTCTCTTCTCATCCCATGTGTTTCAGAGCCCCGTGGAGCTGAGTAGGAGGCTAAGCTGCCACTGCTTAGGGTAAGACTGCCTTTATTTAGATCTCTTAAGATTAGGTAACTCACATCATCTCCCTGAGGGAGAGGAAGGGGCATTGCCTTTTATTACCCTACAAACAGTGGACCCCAAATATCTATTTCAGCGGGCTTTACTTAACTCAGTGTGGAATTGCTGTGAACTTAATATCCTCTGGATGACTCACCCAGGGTAGCACTTCAAGTTTGGGCTGTGTTTCCTTAGCCAAACTCGGCTCTTATTTTTGTTCAACCCTCTTCAAAAGAGAGAGCGGTCAAGGCATGCGAAATTTCCTTGGCAAGGAATGCTAAATCAGCTTCTATGTCACGATAAGGAGAATAAGGTGTTTCTTCTTGTTGTCACCATGGACTCAGAATGTTCCAGAACATTTGGTTCAGCCCCCTCATTAGCCAGAAGTCCACAGTCCAACTGAGCAGAGAGACCTGGGTTTTAGTCCTTGCTCTGCTACTGGCTTCTGGACCAGAAATAGGTCCATTAAATCTCACAATACCCTGAGTACTGTGAGTTTGAAAGATTGAAAGGAAGAAGGAACTGGAAGTTGAAGACTGTCTCAGGCATATTCTAAGCTTTTCTTCTTTCCTCCTAGTGTGTGAGCTTTCGAAGGTGTATTGCTCTCTTCACCTGTGTTTGTCCCTTCACCTGGGGCCTCCGCTGGCTATTCTGGGGTCCCTGAGACCATTATTCCCCTGGATGATACTTCTCTGTCTGGAGGCTTGGTGGAAGGTGAGGTGGCAAAGTGAACCTTTCCTTAGCTCCCTTGCCCTTTAATTCCCCCAGAGCCTCTCACATACAAGGGGGTTGTGAACGTGTAGACTTTATTGAAGATATGAGAATATCCAGAGGGGATGATGATTTTTAAAAAGATAACTTTTATTAATTTAAAAGATTTTTTAAAAATATATTAAAATTTTTAATATTATTTTTTAATCTAAAAAATTAAAATTTAAAAATTTAAAAATATGGTTTTTTAAAATTATTATTTTCCAGCTGTAACGTCATGACCAGCGATTTAACTGTGCAGCAGAAATGGGACCCAGAGCTGTGTCTTTCCAAACCTTGGGGCCATTTGGCTCTGATCATTTCCACTAACTAGATCAGAATCTACAGGTTCGAATTTTCCTGGAATTCCATCCTATTCTTTTCCGGTGGGATGGTGGCCCTCTAGCCGGTGCGCGGTGATTGAAGGTGTGGCCATGGGGTGAGCTCTCCAGGGTAGAAAGGAAGGGATCCGCCTGGCTGGCCTGGCCTGCCTTTTTCTGCTGAGTCACTCAGTCATTTTCTAGGCCAGAAAGTTCATGCTTTTGACTAATGTTAAGGGAATTTTAATATTTAATCAGGAGAATTAAATGAGCTATTTGCACATTTATGTAGTTGAAAAGCATTCTTTCGCTCCAGCAGGTTCAGGTGGTCAGATCTGCACATCCAGTGTACAAGGGACAGACAGGCAGGTACAGGACATCGTGACAGGTATCTGGTGCCCGAGCAGTGTGCCGAGGCTTTGGAGACCCAGGAGCTGTGTCTCTGACTCCTCCATCCCTGGCTGAGGGCACGTTTGAGTACAGAGTGTGAATCTCAGCCTTCACCTGGACATCATGAGCCAAGCAGGATGCCCCCACTGCCTGCGAGAGGGAGGTGGGGGAAAGGATCACAGCTGGGGACCCTTGTACAAGGCAGGGGAGTTTATCTTTCAAGACTCCTGGGGTTAAGGTTGGGATTGTTCAGGAGCTGGGGATGGATTTGATGACAGAAAGGCAGTAAGCTTGCAAATTGCTGAGGACGGGAGGGCTCCATTGAACAAAGACGTCTTCTTCCTTCACATGTGAACTGGTGGATGCTGACTCATGGTTATAAAAGGGGCTCAAATGTCTGGAGCCTCCTCTAGTCATTCCCACGAGATTAAAAGCTTGGATATGGAGGAGGAAAATTGTGAAAGAAATGCACAGGATGATAAAGGGAGTCTCTCTCTCCTATATTTAAAAAACTTAAACATTTTTAGGCAAAGAATTCTTTAAAATGTCTTTTTAATATCTGTATGCCATTTTAAGATGCATGTTCTAGTGACACCTATAATAATTTTCATTTGGTTATATTTCGTATATGGAGGAGGCCACAGATTACTAGAAATCAATCCTGAATATTCATTGGAAGGACTGATGCTGAAGCTGAAACTCCGATACTTTGGCCACCTGATGTGAAGAACGGACTCATTGGAAAAGACCCTAATGCTGGGAAAGATTGAAGGCAGGAGGAGAAGGGGATGACAGAGGATGAGATGATTGGATGGCATCACTAACTTGCTCGACATGAGTTTGAGCAAGCTCTGGGAGTTGGTGAAGGACAGGGAAGCCTGGCATGCTGGAGTCCATGGGGTGGCAAAGAGTCAGAAATGACTGAGTGACAGAACTTAACAGATTACTCTAGAGAATGCTCAAAACTTGGAGGAAAAGTGATTGATGACTTTGTTCAAATTCGTGAAACATCCTTCACATCTTGTCTGAATGCCTCTTCCCGATGACCAAATATTAATTTGATGAAAGGCTTAGCAGTGAATACCAGTTTGGGAATTACTTTTGCCATCTCTGCTCAGGACATTAAGATAGCAAAAAGAATTGGAAGAAAGAATGCAGATGCTGTGGGTCACCTGCAGCCATCGGGCTTAAAGTGACCAGGGAAGGGACTCCTGTGTTAACTGCAGGATGGAGGCAATATCAGCGTCTGGGCTGGCCTCTGCCTTCAGCATGGGAGCGTTAGAAGTTAGGCCAGTCTTCTGGAATATCACCTGGGCCTCCAGCTCAAGCTGCAGTGAAATAGGTGCTGTTCATTGATCTAACAGATGCATGTAGAGTGGCTGGCCCTCTGCTTTGGTGTTAAGGATGATCCTCTGTAGGGATTCCCTGGTGGCTCAGACAGTAAAGAGTCTGCCTGCAATGTGGGAGACCTGGGTTCGATCCCTGGGTTGGGAAGTTCATGACAACCCCCTTGAGTATCTTGCCTGGAAAATCCCATGGACAGAGGAGCCTGGCAGGCTACAGTCCACGGGGTTGCAAAGAGGTGGACGTGATTGAGCGACTTCACTTTTCTGAGTCAGATACCGCTGTCTGATGGGGCCCAGCCACCTGGCGCCTGGAGAGAATGCCTTTTGGTCTCCTGCAACCTGCTGTCCTCGCAGCCTGGCCAGAA
Source organism: Budorcas taxicolor (assembly GCF_023091745.1). Classification (NCBI taxonomy): domain Eukaryota; kingdom Metazoa; phylum Chordata; class Mammalia; order Artiodactyla; family Bovidae; genus Budorcas; species Budorcas taxicolor. Next base: position 63,972,302 of record NC_068924.1, on the reverse strand, counting down.
CCTTAGTGCAGGACCCCTGGCACCTAGAAGGAGCGAGAGGTGTTTGAGTATTGGACTGGTTATTTTCCCGATGAGCAACTTGGCTTCTCAGAGCATCAGATTCCTCTTCTGTCCCTACTATGAAGTAGAGATAATAGCATCTACCTTGCAGGGCTGTAATGAAAGTCACCTGCCATTTGACTGGTCCTGCAACAAGTAGGTGCTTGGGAACAAAGGTGGCTGTTATAAAACATATTGCCAGGGCTTCCCTTCTGGCTCAGTGGTAAAGAAGCCGCCTGCCAGTGCAGGAGACACGAGTTTCATCCCTGGGTTGGGGAGATCTCACATGCCTCAGAGCAACTAAGCCTGTGAGCCACAACTACTGAGCCCACGTGCCCTAGAGTCCATGCCCTGCAACAAGAAGCTGCTGCAGTGAGAAGGCTGCACGCTCCCGTGAAGAGTAGTCCCTGCTCACTGCAGCTAGAGAAAAGCTCGCACAGCAGTGAATACCCAGCACAGCCAAAAATAAATGATGAATACATTAATGTAAAATATAAAATATATTCCCAGGTAAGCAGTGCTTAAATCTCTCTGGAACACCTGAAACTGAGCCTTCAAAATGTATAAAACCTTTATTCAAAGTGTACTAATTTTACATTTATGCACATCCCCCTGGTGGCTCAGATGGTGAAGCGTCTGCCTACAATGCAGGAGACCCGGGTTCAATCCCTGGATCAGGAAGATCTCCTGGAGAAGGAAATGGCAACCCACTCCAGTATTCTTGCCTGGAAAATCCCATGGACGGAGGAGCCTGGTAGGCTACAGTCCATGCGCACCTCGTCACTGCCAAAAATCTGCCAGAAAAAGAGATATGAGGATGCCAGGCCTGGACGGATGCTGTGCTGGACTCAGGGCATCGCTTCCAGGTGGCTTTCCCAAGCCCTTCCACTGCCACCGAGAAGAGTCTGGAAACCCTGGAAGCCTTTATTTTGACAGGCAAAATCTGGGCCTTGGAGCTCGAGCTCTCTCACTTGTCTCACTCAACAAGCATAAATATTGTTTGACCCCCGGGCATTTCTTGTGCCCACTGTATGCAATAGTCTATATGCAATTGCCCAGCAGAACCCCTGCCCCAAAGCAGCAGAGGCTGGCTTCCTCTGCCCACTGCTGGTGACATCCCCCACCCTGGACACAGGGGGGCGCTGTGGCCCCACTTTTCCTCAAAAACAATTGAGCCGCTCCTCAGGTTTTCTGAGTGAGCCCTGAAGATCCTAGCCCTTTGTACTTACATGATTTCATTACTCTGTGTTTTCCTATGTGGAAATTAGTGGAAGGATGGCAGCGACCTAAAATTGCACACGCAGAAAATGTGCATGACTTCTTCAACTAGGAAACCTCAAAAACTTGACAGCAACTATGTTTTCATTGTAACAAATAAATATTCCATACACCTTGTGAGAATAGTCTTCAACACACACAGACACACACACAGACACACACACACACACATATAAAATAGGACATTTATATGTGATTTTTATTTATTCGCCAAAATAGATATCACTCAGCTATCTCTTTTATTTTTTTCACTTTATAATAGCCCCAGTGACTTTTTCAGTCTTTCCCACACTATTTTTTTTTTTCCAAAATGGCTTTATTTAGCTATCTGGGGCCATCAAATCTGAGGTGTGAAGCCCTGAAGTATTAGGGTTGAAAATGAAAAAAGAGGCACCTTAATGAAAAGCCCTAACTGAAGTGAAGAGAAGCTTAAAATGATGGCATTTTGGTTATTCACAGAACAGCATCTGAGCAGTATTAATTTTCATGGTGGGTCAAAAGCTGCTCATTTTCCCTAGAACTAAAGGAATAGTTACAATCCTTAAATCCCTGAGAGGCCTTCTTCCACAAACCTGCCCCCACTTTCCTATGGACTGGTTGACAGTCCGATGGGCCAGTTCTCCAGCCACAAAGGTGGAGTTTAGTGCTATATCTAGCTAGGAAGGCATTGTTTGAGGGAGGGGAAGGTGCCTACAAGGTAGAAATGGTAGCCCAGGCCTGTTGTCATGCAGTCGCTGAATCGTGTCCGACTCTTTGAGACCCCATGGATCGAAGCACGCCAGGCTTCCCTGTCCTCCACTGTCTCCCAGAATTTGTTCAAGTTTATGTGCATTGAGTCAGTGATGCCAGCCAACCATCTCATCCTCTGCCACCCCTTCTCCTTTTCCCTTCAATCTTTCCCATCATCATCAGGGTCTTTTCCAATGAGTTGGCTCTTTGCATCAGGTGGCCAAAGTATTGGAGCTTTAGCATCAGTCCTTCCAATGAATATTCAGTTGATTTCCTTTAGAATTGATTGGTTTGATTTCCCTGCAGTCCCAGGGATCTTCAAAAGTCTTCTCCAGCACTACATTTTGAAAGCACCAATTCTTCAGTGCTCAGCCTTTTTTATGGTCCAGCTCTCACATCCACACATGACTACTGGAAAAATCACAGTTTTGACTATACAGACCTTTGTCAAGCGATGTCGCTGCTTTTAATACTCTGTCCAGCTTTGTCACAGCTTTTCTTCCAAGAAGCAAACATCTAATTTCATGGCTGCAGCCACGGCCCTTGATGATCTAGGAGCCGAAGAAAAGAAAGTCTGTCACTGCCTCTTCTTGTCCCCTTCTTTTTGCCATGAAGTGATGGGACCAGAGGCCATGATCTTAGTTTTTTGAATGTTGAGTTTTAAGCCAGCTTTTTCACTCTCTTTCACCCTCATCAGACTAGCATGGGTTCACATCCCAGCTCTGTTTTTTCCTGCCCAGTTGAGGGATCTGGAGCCAGTTACTTAATTGCTTGGAATCTCTTTTGTAAAGTGTGGTAATGAAACTCCTCTTGCAGGATTGTTGTTAGTATCAAGTCAAATAACATATATGTGTATGTATGTGTATGTGTGTGTGTGTGTGTGTGTATATATATATGTATATATATATGCACAGTAACTGGCAGACAATAAGCATCTGATGCTCTTTTAGGGGTCAGCAAACTTTTTCCACAAAGGATCAGGTGGTAAATATTTTAGACATGATGGACATGAGTTTGAGCAAGCCGTAGGAGTTGGTGATGAACAGGGAAGCCTGGCATGCTGCAGTCCATGGGGTCAGAAAGAGTTGGACACAACTGAGCGACTGAACTGAACTGAGGTCATACACAGTCTGTGTGGCAACTCTTCACCAATACAGTATGTGAATGAAGCACAGAGGATGTGTTCCAATAAGGGTTTATCTACAAAAACAGATGGCGGGGTGGATTTGACATAAACAGTCGCTGCTGACCCTGCTCTAGGTCAGCGCTGCCTGCTAGAACCTTAATATGAGCCTCCTCTTTAATATTAAATGTTCTCATAGCCACAGAAAGTAAAGAGGAACAGGTGACATTCGTTTTAGTAAAATATTTCATTTGCTTCAAATTATCCAAACTAGTTTTGCTTTCACATGCAATCGGCAGGAAACATCATTAAAGAGGTATTTTCGTTTAATGTTGGTGATATTTTTAAACGTCTGCTGTGTATTTTAAACTCACCGCCCCTCTTCTTTCATACTAGTCACATTTCGAGTGCTTCATCCCTACGCTGAACAGCACAGCTTTGGACAGTACTTCTCGAACTGCCATCATAACCATTTAGTGGGTCAAGAAATCCATTTGTTAGAAAAAAGTCAAATTAAGAAAATGAAATTGAGAGGGATAGAACCTGTCAGAGTGCATCCCATATTGAAAGGATACAGATTGTTTCCTGCAGATTTGTGTGTACTTGCCCATGTGTCCATGTGCGTGCATGTGTGTGTGTGTGTAATGCGTGTGTGTGCTGGGTCATGATGAGAAACATCAGCTGTGTTTCTTCCTGTGGGCTGTTGTCAAACATGCTTGATGTTCACTATTTTACACACTATAGTCAAGCTTTTATTTTATTTTTTTTAAACGTAGGCTGAGGTGTTTAGTTTCTTCCTCACTTAGGCTGTGCAGGCACTGTGCCAAGAGCTTTGTGTTGACCACATGACTGGTGTAGAACCAGTCGAACTAGTTACCAAGTGTCATGCCGACCATTTCAAAAGCACAAATCAAAATTCTCAACTTTAAACTTGACTATCGCTGTACTTAATTTCTAAGACTCCTCTTTTTACAGATAGTAAGCTGAAACCCGGAGTGGTGCTATGCATAATCAAGATCCCAAACATGAGCCGTGTCTTGGGGTAACAGTGAGACAGTCTGTGTGCCCAGCTTGGGGACAGCTCCTGTCTCACGTGATGGGGCTCCACCTGTGCACGTGGATGGGAGCCGGGCCAGCTCACCCAGTGACTTAAGTGTCACGAGTCCCTGAGGCTTGAAACTTCGGGATTTATGAAACACAGGTTAAAGGGATGTTGCTTAAAAGTATTTCCTTCTTCCACACGTTTTTCTGAGCAACGACCCAAAAGTGAAGCAAGTTCATGCTCTGCACTCAAACAGCTCAGCTTTTATCTTTCTATAATAATATGTCTAATATTTTTCAGTTGGGAGTGGAGAAGAGCATGTTCTTCTGTCTGGCTCCTAATTGCATAAAAGTTGAAGATAGGAAACTGATGAAACTCATTTTCCCTTCTTCTCTTTAGCTGTGTGATAGCTGTGTGATGAAAGATATTTTAAATAGTGTGTACAGTAAAAATTATTTAAGGTCCATTTTCCTGAAGTATAGTCTGAGTTTATCCCACTCTCAGTTGGGTTCAATTTTCTTCTTTTCCCACAGGACTGGTGTGTAGACACAGTACAGACTTTGGATTCAGGTTGACTTGGACACAGATCCTGCCTACATGACTTCTAGGCTGTGAGGCTTAGCCATGGTCTCTAAGACTCAGCTTCTTGACCTATAAAATAGGGATAATAATTTTGGCCTTATAAGTTTGTGGTAAAGATTAGTTGGGGAAATATATGTTAAGATAAAAAAACTTTGTGTGAAAAAATTCTTTAACATATGAATTTTCCATATGAATATGTTTTCATAATAATAGAGCCGAGTATATCTTTTCACTTCCTCTTCCTTCCAGGAGGGTACAGTATAGAGCCAAGAAATGTTTTTGTGGCATTTATTTTAGTGTCCTGATTATTTAATGACTTAGAGACTGCATTTTAAGGTATCTTTTCTCCACCTGTTCACATTTCATTCTCACATATAGACAGTTTCCGTCAGGAATTCAACATTTGAGAAGAAATGGTCTTACGTTTTAGATCCTTGAAACAACAAATAAGGGCTTTCAGCTGTCGCCATGACAACCAAACCCTCTCCAGTCAGTTATCCAGAGTGAATTATTAAAGAGCTCTGTCCAGAGAGTCGTTCTAAGGGGAAGGGCACACAGCTCTAATAGTGAGAGACGGTTGCAGTGCTGGAAAGTGGGGTGTGGGCTTGCTTTCTCACTTCATCCACAGGGAAAGACTCAGATGAGCCAACCATTTGCACGTGATCCTCTTCAGTGGCTAAAGAGTCGGTTTTCCCAGAATTTCAGGTCGCTTAAAACACTGAGTGTCTCTCTGAGTCACTTTTTCAGAAGCAGGATGTGTAAACGAGCACTTTCTCTCATTCCCGGAAAGAGTTGACCTGATCCTGCTCAGATAATCCTTCCTATAATTAAGATGTCCGTCTACAGTGATTGGTCGATCAGGAACAAGTTGTTACACTAGTTCCAGGAGAGGATGGAGGAGGCTGCTGGACGATGAGAAAGTCAGAAAGTGTAGGTTTGCAACTTATTGCGATATAGATGGCTATCCTCATTTTTATTTTAAAGTAAGAAATGCCACGTGTTATAGTCATAGATAACCTTCTCAGACAAAGTAATATTAAAGCAACTTACTTAAATGTTCTGAGCCTCAGTTTCCACATAGGTGATATAGGTTTCACCAGATCTTTTAGGGGCGGTTGTGAGGATAAATGCATAGAAAATGTAGAGCGAAGTCCTGGCACACAGTAAGCTCTCAGTGTGCTAATTGTTGCGCTTAAAATGGTTGATTCACGTGCTGCACATCATTATTTCCCTAACATTGTTGAATTTCTTGAAATCTATTAGGATATTCAAAATAAAACATCTTAAAGGTGACTTTATTTTCATTTTCAAAAATAAGAATTGGTTTCCTTTGTTTTTCTTTCAGAAGAAAATGCTTGAACCTGCCATCCAAGTAATAACATTCTGATGGCTTTTCTTCCGCATTGAGTTTTGGTTTATGCTCCCATCTTTGAATTTCATTGCAATGGTATCTAAGGTTGTCAGTGTCTGAAAGTATATAGAAAATATATGCATTTTTAAAAGACATGTTCCGTTTTGTGTGTGTGTGTGTGCGCGCGCTCAGTCATGTCCTACTCTTTGTGACCCCTGGACTGTAGCCCACCAGGCTCCTCTGTCCATGGAATTTTCCTTTCCTGACACAGTAGAAGAGTGAGAGATGATAGGGCAAGACAGGCCTAAGAATTTAGGTATCCTATTGAAGAGAAAAACCTGGTGATATGGTAAAACCACGGCAAGGAACATGGTGAGGCTCAGAGATAGTATTTTCCAAAGGATGATTTTGCTTGCTGCTTGGTGTCTCCTCTGCCCAAATTCTTTTTAAAATAATTTTGTTTATTTATTTGTTGGCTGTGCTGGCTGTTCACAGCGCCTTGGGTTTCTCTCTAGTTGCGGTGAGAGGGACCTACTCTCTAGTTGCGGGTTGCGGGCTTCTCGTTGCCTTGGTTCCTCTTGCTGTGAACATGGGCTCTAGTGAACGCGGGCTCAGTAGGTGCGGCTCCTGGGCTCTAGAGCACTGGCCCAACAGCTGTGGCACGAGGGCTTAGTTGCTGTCCGGCATGTGGGGTCTTCCTGGACCAGGGACTGAACTCATGTCTCCTGCATTATCAGATGGAGTCTTTTCCACTGAGCTACCAGGGAAGCCCCTAATTTCTAACTCTGATGAGTCAAATTCCTGTAGGGTCAAAAAAAATTATTATATGAGTTTGGTTAGAAGATGCTAAGGAGAGTCAGGCAGAGAGAAATGAAACTAAGCCCTGTATCTTTGAAGGAACCCATCTTGGGGGAAGATTGGGAGAGCAGATGGGCTTGCCTGGTTCCTTGTAGAACTAGTGTTCTGAGATAACTCACAGGTCTCAAACAGTGTATGTTTAAGGAGTTCCAAAAAGACCATTTCTCTGGCAACCGTACCCCTGTGCAGGATCTTCTACCTGGGAAGAATGGGAGACACAGTATTGCAAAATTTGGAGGCTTTAGAATCAAACAGACTAGCTTGGAGAAATTACCTAACCTCTCAGAGCCTCAGTTTGCTCATCTGAGAAAAGGGATATACTATTTTTCTTGTAAAGTTGTGAAGAGGATGAAATGAGAAACAATCTGTGATGTGTTTCTCATGTCATATACTTTCCACATCTGTTATTCCTCTTCTGAGTCTCGAAAAAGTTGTCCATTTTTCTAATTCATAAAGAGGAGGGCAGAGATGGTTTGACCTGGCAGATTTACTGGTCTTTCTAAGTTACACTTAGAGGAGAGGGGGAGAACTTTTGTTTTTGGATATTTCTATTTCCTTCTGAGGCCCAATCACATTTGATGTATATGTGATTATGATCTTACCATCATTCAGCATGTGAGTAAATTTTTATTATCATATGTCTTTAGTTTATCCTTGTTATAAGCAACAAATTTCTGGGAAGTTTAACCAAGGTCCTCTCAATGAGTTGGGCCATATGTAGGCAGGTGGTTACCTATTTGGTACACAGTAGAGTAGAAAAACTATACTGCCCTGAGACTCTGACTGTAGGCTTCTGGGCTTTGGCAATCACCTTGACCTCTCTAATCTTTATTCTTTCTTTCATATGTAAAATATAAGGTTGATGATTAGATTTCTAAAATCCTTTTACATCCTCTGAAGTTCTCAATTATTTGTGTAATTGTCTAATAGCATAAACAGATCAATGGCCAAACCTCTGTGATAGTATTTTTCATTCCTGAAGTTGGTGAATCTTCTGAAGGTTTGGAGGTTGGGACACTGATGAGTATGCCACAGCACAAGTACGGATGGGTAACTGAGCAAGTGAGTAAGCCCCAGTGATGAATGAATGTTCTCTAATCCACTGGGCCTAAAGCTGGAACAGTCTGAGACTCATTTAGGACTCAGGATTCTTGGATCCTCCACATGCTTGTCATTTTGAATTATGGCCATATGCTGAGCAGATGGCCTCTGGGCTGGCCTTCCTTGTTGGAGCAGGAACAGGTCATCTTCATTTATCTGTACATTGTATTTCTAAAACTCAAGGGATTTTAAGGATGAGTTCAGAATTAAGACATACTAGGATCAAGCCATATGGATGAGAACACTCTTCTTCCATATTCCATGTGGGATCTGAGGTCATCCAGAGTTTGACAAATGCTTGTTGTTATATACTTTCCGTTAAAATATTTCTAGAATTAGGATATTTCACAAAGTCATTCTCAGCTCTCCCTAACCAATCATCCAGTCCCTGGTCCAAATGGCACTTGGCAGGACAACTTCTATCATTACTTTGTTTCTTGTTCTTGGATTCCATGAGATACCCATGCCTCACACTATCACACTCTCCCCTTTTGTTGTGTGTGAGTGCATTTCTCTTTCAAGTAACCAGCAGAGTCCAGACCAGAACAGTGGAGGACGATGGCGGGCCGTTGCTGAACTGTATTGGGTTGTGGCTGTCCTGTTTTTCACCTGTCTCCTTTATTCTGTTAACTGTCAGTGCTCCAGACTTACCGCTAGAACGACTGCTGACCCTTCAGCACTAAGAAGCCCCAGGGGACAGGATCTGGAGAGAGATTTACACAAAACGCATCATGGTTGAGATGGTATTGTGGTAGCTGCTCCTGCAAGCCCTAGCATTGCCCCCAGGAATCCATCTGGGTGCCATTCAACAGACATTGATCAGACACCCACTGTGCATGAAGCCCTGTGATACTTGCTGGAACTATAACTGTGGATAAGATAGGGTGCTTGCCCTTGAGTGGTTTTCACCATAATAAGCAACAGCTTATCCAAAATATGCCCTATGCTGGGCATTGTTTTAAATGCTTCACGTGTCTTAGCTCTTGTGACCTTCAGAACGACTCCCCAGGGTCACTATTACTATTCTCAACCCTGTTTTCTAGGTGGGGAAATGGAGATGCAGAGAGAATGGGCAACTTGCTCAGTTACCAAGCAAGTGAGTAATAGAACCAGAATCCAATCCCAGGCAGTTGACTTGAGTCTGGACTCCCACCCACCCTGGCACATTCTGCTAATACTTTCCTTTTCTCTGATAACCTCAGTAACATCTTCAGCTGCCTAATCTTTGTAGCCTTTTTATTAATAACCATTATTAACAATCATTTGTCAAATAACATCATGATAAAAATAATGTTGCTCAAAACAAAACAAATTTCAACCAAAAAAAAATAACAAAGCAAGAAACCAGCCAACCCCCCACCACCTGCAATCATTTTAGTTTATGTCCTTTTAATCTGTTTTTTTTTTAATCAACATTTTAAAGTCTTCATCTTTCAGTGAGCACTGTGACAGGTTTGTTTTTTCCCCACTATATTCTTCATCAACATAACTTTAATGACTCGTCAGTTTGCAAGTTTTCAAATCATACTTATACCATAATATTGACTTAATCACTTATTGTTGGACATTACTTCTTACACGTCACTGTTGCAAAACACGTGATCATGCACATCTTTGTATATACATTTTTTCATATATGTTTAACAATTTCCTTAGATGGTTGTCTGTTGGATTTTAACTTTTGTTGTGTCTGGGTGAGGAAAACAGAACCAGACTTTGGAATCAGGTTCCAAAGAAGCACTTAAGTTCTTTTTATTCCTGGAGAGCCGAGAAATAGTAATACCATAAATGTTTGAAGCATGATCTAAATCATCTTTTACTTTTTAGATAAACCGTTTTAAACTTAGGATTTGTTCTCTGGGAAATATGGAGAATTTTCATCTTGAGACTAGATTTGGCTTCTGCCAAAGATTAGCTAAATCACAATGTAACTGTATCTTCCTCCCTCTTGAAGAATCACAGTGAAATGCGGGCGAATCAAACACACAAAGATCAGGAAGACATCAGTTTAACAGGAGCTCTGTGGGAGTGAAAATGTAGAGAGGCTGACAGACCAGGATGGAACACAGCGTGAATACATAGCAAGTAAAGGTCCATCAAGCAATGGGTGGTTCAATACGTAGTGGTCGACGACAGGCTTTGGAGGTACACGGGGCTGAATTGGAAGCTTGACTCCATGTCTTACTTGCTGTGTGGTCTTGCACAGTTGTTCCATCTTTCTGAACCTCAGTATCTTCACCTATAAAATGGGTATGTGATAGTTATCTGCTTCAAAGAGTTGTTGTGAGGATTTAACCAGATCATGTACATAAACATTATATATATGTAAAGTAAACATTCCAGGAGTCATGTATGGATGTGAGCGTTGGACTATAAAGAAAGCTGAGCACTGAAGACTTGATGCTTTTGAACTGTGGTGTTGGAGAAGACTCTTGAGAGTCCCTTGGACAGCAAGGAGATCCAACCAGTCCATCCTAAAGGAAATCAGTCCTGAATATTCATTGGAAGTACTTATGCTGAAGCTGAAACTCTAATACTTTGGCCACCTGATGCGAAGAACTAACTCATTTGAAAAGACCCTGATGCTGGGAAAGATTGAAGGCAGGAGGAAAAGGGGATGACAGAGGATGAGATGGTTGGGTGGCATCACCAACTCAATGGACATGAGTTTGAGTGAACTCTGGGAGTTGGTGATGGACAGGGAGGCCTGGTGTGCTGCAGTCCATGGGGTTGCAAAGAGTCGGACACGACTGAGCGACTGAACTGAACTGAACTGTAAGGAAATGTCTAACTGCTGTTGACTGCCGTGCACAGGGCAGTAGACTACGGCACGTTCATCATCATCCATATCACTCAGTGGAGGGGACTGTGTGATCAGAGGTCAGCACTCGTACACTCTGTGGTGGGGCATGAAAACCGTTAGGGAAGTTCGGTCTTCTGGAAATGACAACAAACGAAAACGTGCCATGTGACAGCTGTGAGAAATGAATGCTGCTCTTTATTTTCCGAAAGTGCAAAGTAGGATCAGCTTGGAATTTCCCACCTGCTTTCTGAGGACAAATGAGGGCAGTTAAGAGGCCTTGGGCAGCAGGATGGGCATGAGTGGATAGGCTTATGGCTTGTACTTTAACATTCCTCTGGTGTTTTTAGAAATGTGCGTTTGGAGTTCACTCTGCCTTATGCTTCTTTGGGGTACTCTTGGTAGAACCCCAACTCAAAGGGAGATAAAGGGGAGCTTTATTGGTTAAGGTCATGAGGGTATCTAGGGAGTTAGTGATGGATCAAGGCCAAGGGCACAGACACCATCAGGATCATCCCATTCCCTCCCATCTCTTGGTTGGGCTTTCCTGGGTTGTCTCATTTCAGGTAGTGATTTGAGGTTCCTGAGAGCTCAAAGCATACAGCATCCTTACTGTCGATGATCTTAGTAATAAAAAGTGCTTCTTTCCTGATGCTTCAAGGAAAAGACCCAGGGAACAGCCTCATTAGCTGGACTCCCAGTCCCACCCATTCCTGTTCTGACCTGTGTAGGGAAGGTCATTTGACTGGATCACTTGGTTCACTTCTAGGAGCAGATGGAAAGGGGTGTAAGAGTAAAAAAAAAAAAAAAAAAGGAGGAGGGAAAAGGAAGGAAGGAAAAGAAATATATATAGCTGCTAAAAACTCCTAAAAATCTCATGGTTATGTGGCTTACACCTGAGCTCTGCAGTACTTAATTTACTGAGTTTATGAAGAATTTTTTCTCCCTTTTCCAGCTCTGCTTCCACAAATGTGTGATTGCTAAGTCAGGTGTGGCCTTCTGACGCCCGAAGCTTCAGCAGTCGCTATGTGCATCCTGCCTCTTTAAGCTCAGGGTGTCATTAGTGGCATAACAGCCACCCTGTGCCACTTAACTTCTCCCTACAGATTCTAAAAATACACAATGGCTCTCAAAACAAACAGCGAGGCCGTGGCGTCTGTAGGCACCACCGCAGTCCAGCTCCCTAAATGCCTTAGCGCTGTCCTTGGAAATACAGCCACTGGGTCCCTCAGCTCCATTCTTCATTCTTTATTTTCCGCTTTGGCTCAACTATACTGCTACTTAACACAGAGCAGGAAAAAGGGGTTATTGACAGAACAGAATTGACTGGAAGAAAGGGAAAGAGAAACGAACCCCCAACTAATTCACGCTGTCATTTTGGAGTTCTCTTGTAGACCTGAACTAAGATGTGTCAAGAGATCAGTCCAGGGGGCAGCAAAGATTAGCTGGGATTTAAAATAAAACTCTTTAACCCGAGGTCACCTAGAATAACTCTCCCATGTGTGTCCATGAAGATACCCGAGGACCCTATTCTGAGAAGGTTAGTGAACACAAACCATCTGGGTCACTACCTGGATGATTTTTTCAAAGGAAAGCAAAACCCAGTCCCCGTTCGGTGAAATTTTTAGGTGGAGTTGCCTCATCCAGGGTATTGAGGTTTTCCTGTTTCAAGGAGGTGTCCCATTCTGTGGGGCTGAGGCGCTAAGAATATTGGCATCACATGTTTTGGGAAGGTGCCGGGTGTTGTTTGATCAAATCAACGAGCACTGCGTTGTTTTTTGGAACTTGGCCAAGGGATTAAATGATAAAATCATTTAATGGGTTATGAAAATAATGTGAGTCATTACTGATCAGACCTTTTATAGATTTCCTGGAAGAATCAGATGTCTCTTGAAGATAATGAGCCTGAACCCAGCAGAAGCATGAGAGTAAGGGCTTTTGCTGTTTGTGCTTACACGGAATAATGAATAATAGATGTCACGAGTGATACTCATGCAAAGGAGAGAAAAAAACCAAACACAGCTTTTCACCACCTCTGTGGATGTCCAGACTACATCGAGCATTTGTTTTAGCTCTTGGGAATTGCCACGCGATTAATAGATTGCCCAGAAGTTGTTCTCAGAACAACCTTTCAGTTGGCCAAGTTATGGCAGAATGCTAAGATTTAAACTAAAAAGTTCAGCCTTGTAGGGTAAGCATGAGTAAGTTCTTGGGGCAGAATGTACTTAGCATTGTTTCCATCCTTACGTGAATGAAGCAAGCGTATGTACCTTGGACATATGCTTCTCATTGGAAAATGGGATCAAATGTCTCTTTCTGAACTGGTTCTCATCAGAAGTCCTTGGCATCTTCTCAAGGCTCAAGTAAAGGCTCCTCAGCTCCCCAGTTGCTAGGTGGTCTCTCCCTAGGAAAGTGTCAGAGGCAGGGGCTTCTTGCTCTTTGTGGGTGGGAGTTTGCTCATTCAGGATGTCATGTCTGCCTTCTTTAAAAAACCTGCATTGCTTATCTAACTGGAATTGCCTAAATGTGATGAAGGTGTTCTAATAGTTTTGTGCATCTGGGCAGCCTAATAAGACTGTTAGTAATAACAATAGCAGCAGGAAGGACAGCTAACTAACGTTGCTGCAGCACTTCATTTATGCCAGACACTGGTCTGTGTGTTACAGATGTTAATGCACTTAATCCACAAACAATGGGGTTTCGGCTTACCTGTCTATCTTCTCCTTTCAGAGCTGCTGTTTGCCAGGATGCCTACACACACTTTCCAAGATTGCCAGCTTTTAATGGCATCCATGCAGATTTGACTTTCAATAGAATTTAATTGAAGAGAGCCACATGTTCTGTGTTTATTGGGACACACTTATCTTTCACATTCTTGTTGGTCTGTGAGCAATAAGTTCAAAGCATACTATATATCAATCCAGTCCAGAGTTTCAGTTCCCGGAAAAGACTCATTTTGTTCCCTCTGCCCTTCTTGCCTCCAGCACTTTGGAAAGGTTCTCATTGTATGCTAAGTAGTTAAATTTCATGAGAAAGAAGAGCTGTGGACTTTTAGAGTTGCTCATACAGACACCTATTGCTGATGCAAATAGGAAGGGTGAGTGTTTTCCGAAGTGAAGATTTTTACAAATCAGTTCAGGTTTGTGACAATTTTAACCTGCTTCAGATCAGTCATTAATATTCATTTCTGGCTTTTCCTCTGCCTTTGTAGGCGATGTATGATACGGAGCTGCTCGCTGCTCTAAGATTGCTGAGTTCCCAGGAGGCAGGGTCCCCCGAGTGTCCTGTGTGTCATCACCCAAACAACGTTTCAGAATAATCGGTCCCCAAAGTATTATAGTGCAAAGGCATCAGGCTGCTTCCACTGTGCCTGTGTGTTAGGATCTGGGGCTTCTGCCCTTTTCAAAATTCCATATTGCTTTTCTTTTCAGAATGTGAAATCCTATACGGAGAATTCACTTTTGAGAAAGGAGAGAGTGATATTGCTGATTCTGTTTCCAAGTTTGAAACCAATGGACTGGGTTTGCATTGAGGGGCACTAAGCTGGTGTGGTGTAGCTTTATTCTGGCTGAAACCCATAAAGGAACTTCCACATGCCAGGCTGGTCCCATTTGCCATGTGCACGTGTTTTCATTTAGGAATGCCTATTTTGTGAAATGGACTGTGAATCTGAGTTTCTTAAAAAACCAACACACTGGAATGCAGGAGAGGGGTGTTTGCAATTATCTAGATGGTTTAAGTCATGGAGATGTCTAAAATAAGAGATGTAGGCCCCAAAGAAAAGAAAATAAGCAAAACAAACAAGCTACTCTAATTTTTTAGGGTCTAAATAATCTGGATTTGATCACTGTGACAGGCGAAATTAAGGACAATGGCAGAATCTGCATGAATTTGCTTATGTAGATCTGTCTTTTAGGGTTACTTTGCAGGGACTTGAGATTTTTTTTTCTTCTTAACTGCTTGATTTTTTTTCACCTTATGAGTCTTCCTTGGAAATGGAATGAATGAAGACAGCATGATGGGCCTTGGCTATCAGGAAGATTCAAGCTTGAAAAATTCCAGTGTGCCCACTTAGCTGTCTGGTAACCTTTCTGAGCCCCAGTTACCTCCTTTGAATATGGAGTTGATAAGCACTCCTCTTTGGTGATGATCCAATGGAATGATGGATATAGAGCATCTGGTACATGGTGTGTGTTCTGTGATATTTGTCTGGTTCACTTTGCATCTTACTCTTTGAGTTGAGGACAAACCAGAGGATGATTTGTTAGAGAGAGCCAACCCAATTTTGGCTGAAATAAGAAAGTCAACAAAGAAAAGGAAAACTACAGTCTCTCATGATAACATGCTTTTCCTGCTGTATCCCAACTCTACTGCTGACTTGCTGTGTGACCTTTAGAAATTGTTTAACCGCTCTGATCTTCAATTCCCTGATCAGTGACTTGGGAGTTATAATCATAGTTGCTTCCTCCTAGGGCTGTGGAGAGGAGTAAATGAGCTAATGCAGGCAGTGTGTTTACCTCCAGGCCCTATACCTGGTTATAGGGAGCTGTGCCTCTGCTTGTCCTTTACTTCTCGGGCTGTTGACCCTCATGAAGACTTGGGTCTCCCTGGCTTGCCCATTCCTCCTAGCGTGTGTCAAACCAGCTGCACTTCGGGAAGCTCACCCGTGCCTATGAAGTGGTTCTTCACCTCCAGGGGATCCAAGCCTTTCCTGGGCAGTGACCATCAACCTATGGGTACTGAGCAGATCTATGGAGTAGTGATGCTGAGAATATGAATCAGAGAGGGAAAGATGAGAGAGAGACACACCTCACAGCACGTGTAAGTGATCTGTTCTTTTTTCTCTTCCAGTTCTATTGAGATAGAACGAACGTGCAAGCCTGTGTCAGTTTAATGTGTATGGCGTGAGGATTTGAGTGACATACATCATGAAATGATGATCACAGTAAATGTTGTGAACATCCATCATCTCACATGAATAGAAAATAAAATAAATAGAAAAAATATTTCCTTATGATGAGAACTCTTAGGATGTGTTCTCTTACTAACTTCCATATATAACATACAATAGTGTTAATTATATTCATCGTTTGTATGTTGCCGCTCTAGTGCTTATTTATTTTCTAACTGGAAATGTGCACCTTTTGACTGCCTTCATGCAATTCTCCTGCCCTCAGTCCTCATTTCTCATCTCTTTTTTCTATGAATTTGGGTTTTTTGGTGTTTTTTTTTTTTTTTTTTTGCAGTATGATTGACCTACAACACTATACCTTAGTGATTCAACATTTCTATACATTTAAAACTGAAGTGATGTGTTTTTCTAAAGAAGATCCAGGTTTCTAAACTTAATCATTGCCAGCTCCTTTTGTTCACAATTTTAAACAGATTTAATGTCAAGTCAAAATGAGTACTTATTTACATATTTAGGAGGAAATGTAGTCTGATTACAATGACAAAGATAAACACATTCATTTATAAACTGAGAATGTCACTGGTTTTGATCCTTTTGTCATTTGTATATTTGTTTTTTTCAACGCCAAATTCTGTAAAAATTTTAGATAATTTTAGACTTAAAGAAGAACGGTAAAAATAATACAGAGAGTTCCCGTATGCCCGTCACTCTGCTTCCTGTAATGGTAACAGTTTACATAACCACAGGACATTGATTAAAACGAAGAAATCAGCCTTGCTCCAATACTATTAGAACTTGCTTGGATTTCCCCAGTTTTTCCAGGAAGGTCCTTTCTGTTCTAGGATCCGATCCAGAATCCCATGTTGCATTTAGCTGTCCTGTCTCCTCCCACCAGTGACAGTTCCTCAGTCTTTCCTCATCTTTTATGACCTTGCCACTTTTGAAGAGGTCTGATCAGTTATGTTGTAGAACACCTCTCAAGTTGGAATTGCCTAATAATTTCTCCATTTCTAGGTTTTTAGTTGACTGTTCTATGTATACTTGACTACTCAGGCTGAGAAACCATTTACAGATAAATGTTTCAAGGTCTGATAAATTATCTAGTCGCTTCTGAGAATAGCTGATTAGGTGTTATAAATCCTAGAGGTTAAGAGTATGGACTGTGGAGCCAGAGAGCCTGGGTTTTGTTCCTGGCTCTGTGACTTACCTGCTGTGTGACCTCATGAATGTTACTTGACCTCTCTGTGTCATCATCTACAAGATGAGGATAATATTGGGACTTCTTTGGGTTGTGGTGAAGACTCAGTTACAGCACTCGGTGCATCAAATGGTACCTTGCATGTAGTCATCACTTAGTATGTCTTAGCTGTTACCATTGCTCTCCTCTGCAACCCAGCCCCATGGAAGTTCAGGACTAATGATTTCCTGTTGTCACTTTTTAGGTCTGCAAAGTCAGGTGTGGTTCTTGCCAGAGTGATGACTTGGCAGCAAAGCCCCAGGGTTTTTGGATATAGGCCACATGTCCCATCTAGAAAACTCATTTCAACAGGAGGATTGAATCTCGGCTGCCAGAACCATGTAGAAGTTCAGTCTCCAGTGTGTCCTGGCTGTGCTCAGCTCTTAGAGCACACTTGTCTCATCTCCCACCCTCAGCCCCTGCCGACAGCCCTGGGATCTGCTCAGAGCTCTCTCCAGGAGTCCTTCCTCTGTTCTGCCTTCTCCCGGGCCTCTCACCTTGGCGCTCTCTCTTCACCTTGTTCCTCTGACTTGATGTGAGGCAGCAAAGCATGATGGTTACACACGCTGCTTTCGTAGCAACACTGGCTGGCTTTACTTCCCCGGCCCATCACTTCAACGTTGCTTAGATCTCTGTGCTTCAGTTTCTTTGTCTCTGAAAGGGGCAGATGATAGTAACAATTATTATAATGAAATTGACCTTATTCTTTGTGATGCACCATTTTACATGTTACCTGTTTTATTACAACTGTATGACAGAGCTACTAACATGCTCCCATTTTACAGACGAGGAAACTGAGAAACAGAGAATTTAACTAGCTTGCCCCCGATCACACAGCTAAGAGATGGAGGAGTCTAGATTCAAACCCCACCTGGTCTCGAGGTTCACATTCCTATTCACCGCATGCCCTTCGCCACATGGAGTCTTGGGGTGGGGGGTGTTCTGTAAATAATTTACAGGGGGTTAAATAATTCTCGGGGTTTAGATAATTTACATAGAGCACTTATCAATGTGCCTGGCTTGGGGTTAATGTTCAGTCAGTTTTAACTATCATGAATCCCATGATCTGACTTCTGTTTCCTCTGGCTCGTGGTTTATATGATTCTGGGTTGCAGGTCCTAGGGTTTATCAGTCATTGACCTGGCACCCTGCACCGTGAGCAATGGACACCTCGCCCAGTTCCCAGACCAGTGTACCCCACCCCCGACCCATGCTGTATTAGTCCCGCAAGCCCCCCACACAGCAGATGGGCCCGCGCACAGCCCTTCACCTGATACAGTCAAGCCTGCACTCCTCTGTCTGTTTCTAATCGACTCACTTTCTAGTGTCTTTACTCCTCTTCCATCTAGTTTCACCTTGCGCCTCCGACCTTTGGCTCCGCTTCCTTGGCCCAGTTTCTGCCTCCTTCCCCTCACCCACAGCTGGCCTCATGCCTGTTCTGGACCAGCTGCTTCCTGTCCCCAGGCTCAGCCCCAGGAACCTGTCGTGTGA
The DNA here is from genome assembly GCF_023091745.1 of Budorcas taxicolor. Classification (NCBI taxonomy): domain Eukaryota; kingdom Metazoa; phylum Chordata; class Mammalia; order Artiodactyla; family Bovidae; genus Budorcas; species Budorcas taxicolor. The sequence goes on along the minus strand of NC_068924.1, from coordinate 63,953,759 downwards.
CACAGTCTGAGACAGATCCTCATGACCGGTGTCCCTGCTGGGTTTGCCCAAGTCACGAAGGAACTGTGCCCTGTGGTGGAAACAGCAGCACCTGTTTATGGGCCTTGAAGTCTGAGAGAAGGTGTTCGAGGAGCTGTTGTTTCGTCGCTAAGTCATGTCCAACTCTTTGTGACTCTGTGAACTGTAGTCTGGTCAAGAATGCTGGAGTGGGTTGCCATTTCTTTCTCCAGGGGATCTTCCCGACCCAGTTATCGAACCCACATCCCCTGCATTGGCAGGTGGATTCATTACCGCTAAGCCACCCAAAGGACAACTGTGGGAGGGGCAGGGAGCAGGAGCTGGCTAGCGTTTTGTTCCCTGCTCCCAGGAAGCTCTCTTCCTCAAACCTCAGTGTTTAAGGATCACCTGGAGATTCTGTTAGATTCTGTTTTGCGGGGCTGGACAGGGCCTGGGACTCTGCAGTTCTGTCTCCTAGGTGATGGTTGCTGGAGTACCCATTGATAAACAAGAGATCGAGCACAGTAATTCAGCCAGTGGCATTTCTGACCATTCAATAAAGAATTCAAGTTACAAAAGCGATGTCTTGAGCAGCTGTGCAGATGTTGCCTCCTCCTAAAGATGTTAAATGGGGTCATGGTCTGCTTTGGCAAAGGTTTTGAGGCATCTCTCATCTTCTGGTACCAAAGAAAATGAGGCCACAGGTTCAAAATCAGCCTCTTAGGGAGCAGGCAGCTTCTTAACTCACTAGTCATTGGCCACCAAGGTCGTATGCGAGGGCGAGAAAAATCCACTGTGGCCAAGGGATGGGGTCCTGAGGGCCCAGCTGGACCATGGTAGATGCTTCTCCAAGGCAACAGGAAGGGAGTGAATGTGGGTTATGGTGGAGGTGGTGCCCCATCCAGGTGCTAAGGGGAGGCCATAGATAGGAGATGAATGGAATGATAGGAGGCAAGGGAATGGGACCTGTCCTGGTGTCCAGGCTGGACTGGTGGAGGGGATTTGCTCAGGATGGATGAGGCCAGGCTGTTCTCACTCAGGCTGGCCACCAGGCTGAAAGGACCAGATCCAATACAGGTGAATCAACTCATTCCATCGCCTGAGCAAGACTCTTCTACCCCTGAGCCACCAGGGAAGCAGGGAATGGAGACTCAATATGGAGGCCTCTTTTCACCTGTAGTTTTTCCCCTCTGCTACCTGCCTCCAGTGAGATAGCTGCTCAGAAGAATGGGAAGAGATGGTACGTCTCCCTGCATGGCCGTCCTCCCCGCCCTATCCCCTGCTCAGCCCTTCTCTTCACTCTCTGCTCCTGTAACACCCTTTCTGTTGTTTGGGCTTCTCTTCCAACCTGTAAATCCCATCTCTTGGGATGCTGAGTTTAGAGACTCCAGGCTGCTTCTCTCGTGGCTGGTGAGGCATAGCTTCCCCCATACCAGCATCATCCTCATTCCCTTGAAAGCTGAAGTAACTCCCGCAGTTATTTTAGGAGAGTCTTGGCTCCTTTCTTGAGGAGGCTTAGCCCAGCCTGGACTGTAGGTGGAGTGCCACCAAAGGTGGGTAGGAAGGGTCAGTGCCTTGGTCTGTCATTGCCTCTTTCCCATCATGTCCCCTAATGATTCTTGATTTCCATAACCAGATGAGCTCATTATTCCTATATGGGCTGTTCCTTCCATTTCTAGCTATAGATACTTATCGTATTCTGAGTTTCGTTAGCATTAGTTACGTATATGAGTTACTACCAGTATCATAATACCCCAGCCCCCTGTCTCACCACATTCACATCCTGCTGACAAGTATGACGATCAGATGGTGATCAGCTGGTGGGGCCTAGCCCTGTTGAGCCTGCAATGGGTAGCATAGAAGGCAGTTCTTGAAAATTCAGAATAAATGTGTCAGATGCTGATATGGAAATGCTAGGCTCCTTTCAGGCTCTTGGATATGGCCCATATCATGCCCTGGGGGCTTTGAGGGACCTGGTGTTAGGGGCAGTGCTGTGACAGGGATCCACAAAGTCATGTTCAGAAATGAAAGACCGTAAGTCTCCATCCGTAACTCCCCTTCTCCTGCTTCCCACGAGTGCCTGCAGGCAACCTCAGTGTCCTTAGCTGCAGCACTAAGCGTCCTGAAGCTGCGAGCTGGCCCAGACCCTGTCCCACTGTCTTCCAGACCATGGAGCTCCTTTATCCCCCAAAGCCTTGTGTCTTTATTTCCAGCCTCCAGCCTGGGTTTCCTTTCATTCTCTGCGTACATGTGTTGCTTCAGTTTGGGCAAGTCAGGGACATACAAGGCTTCTGATTAGGAATCTGGAGTCTTGTAAACAGAACTGAGGATGGGGCGCCTACAGCGCAATCAGACCTTGTGGGCGATGCTGAAATAGAACTTTCATGCTAAAGAGTATCTGACTCCCTCCACCCTCACCACCACTGCCTTGAGTTCCGTGACAGAAGCCCCATCCCCTGGGGATTACATTAATCTCCAGAGCCCCCAGTCTCTGGGAAGGCCAGGGGGGAAAAAAGTCCTCTCTCGGATGTGTCATTTCTGTTGCACCCACGCTGTTAGCACCGGAGCAGGACTTGACGCTGGTGCTTTAAGACCAGTGAGGGGTTTGGGGAGGGAAGGCAAGCGACAGGTGTGTGTGCCGTCTCTCTTCCAGACTTCCGCTTCTCTATCCAGGTGGTGCTCGTGGTAGAGAATCCACCTGCTAAATGCAGGGGATGCAAGAGACCCTGGTTCGATCCCTGGGTTGGGAAGATCCCCTGGAGTAGAAAATGGCAACCTATTCCAATTCTGTCTTGCCTGGGAAATCCCATGGACAGAGGAGCCTGGGGGGCTGCAATCCCTGGGGTTACAAAGAGTCGGACATAACTGAGCACCAAACATGTATGCATGTATCATCTTAAAGTGTTCTCTGCAGGTGGTGAATCTGAAGTAGAGTAGAATTAAAATCAGGTGAGACACGTATAAATGGAATATTAAAAAGGCACAAGAAATGTCAGCCTTGTCTGCAGTGAACTCTGCCATGATACGTGGCAGGGCTCTGCATGTAACCATGCGTTTCTGAGTGGTTTTACATGAGATCTTTGCCCTCATGTGCTGCCCTCCACAAAATGGCAAGCCCCAGGGCAGGTTGGCACACTTTGGGGCCAAGGATGAGGCAGGCACATCACACACTAGCCTGAATCTGCTCCAACTGACTGCTTATGTCCAGGCATCAATGCCGTCTGTGTTTCAGTCGGAGGCAACCGAGCAGGCCTGTAGAGTTAGAAAAGATAAAATAGCACAGGAATAAAAATATCCAACTTAAAATAGGTAATAATCCTGGTTGCACAATAAGGCAGCTGTTTGTAAGAGTGGAAAAAGCAAGGCTGTGTGACCTTGACAGATTATGCAGCCGGGCCTTCCTTTCTTGGTCTGTAGAATGGGCATCAAAATCCCTAGCACACATTGGGACTTCTCTGGAGGTCCAGCAGCTAAGACTCTGCAAGGGGCCCAGGTTCAATCCCTGGTCAGGGAACTAAGATCCCACATGCCACAATTAAGACCTGGTGCAGCTGAATAAATATTTAAAAAAATACCTATCGTACAAAGTTAACAATAATAGTAATGACAGCCATAATTGATTGAGCCTGACTGTGGGTCAAGCGTTATTTGAAGGTCTTCACATTATGAAGGTGGGACTATTACTGTCCTTATTTTGCAGTTGAAGAAAGAGAAACCCAGAGAGGTTTAGGAAGTGGTAGAGCTGGACTTAAACCTGTGCTGTTAATAATAAAACCACACATGGTAAGAATCCAGGTCAGTGCACAGCCTTATTCAAAGCATGAAACATATCCCAGTGAAATGAGAGACAATTTAGATGGCTGTGCACTGGTGACAAATTAAGGAACGTTTCATCTCATGGTGAGAAACTTACTCCTTTTCTGAATCTCTTCCAACCTTCCTGATGATGACAAAGTTAAAACCTTGGTCACGTGCTGCTAGGCCTTTATCACTGTCCTAAAGCCTTTCAGCTTCCCTTTTAAACAAAGAGAGCAGGAGGCTGGGGCTTCTGCAGACATCCAGCTCACATTCAATAAGGATATTTGTTGTCATGTTTGTTTTCATGCCTACCTTCTATTTATGACAAGGGTTACTGGGTTTTCATTGATAGTAGGCATGTAAAAGTCCCTCTGAAGATACATGGATTTAAGTACAAAGAGTCTGTCAGGACTAAACATTAAGTCAATTCTAGTAGAGGTGGTATTCAGATAAGGCAAAAATAGCCAAGGCTCATGCTTGTGAGGGACTCAGGCATGAGAAATCTTGCGATAGATCGTGAGTAGGTTTCAGCCTGATGCGTAGCATGGGGTTCGTACTCAATCAATGTTAAAGACAGAGGGAAGGGAGGGTGCCATGCTGTCTTCTGATCTGGGAACTGGAGAAAAGAAACGAGCCCCTGGTAAACTGCAGGAGACAGTCTTTCCCTTGAAATCTGGGGTATGAGTTTAGCTTGTCTGAAGGTTGATGGATCAAGCAGGGGATGGAGAGAATGAGGTTGGTTTTGGTCTTCAGAGAACCCAGGTGGCTGAGTCTGGTGGTGGACTCAGATCTTAGGGTCAGACCCCAAGTTACAAGTGGGAGGCTCCAGATGAGGGGAGGGTTTTCCCCAAAGTCACTCAGGTGGAGAGCAGCTGTAGTATGGACTGGTGTTTCCGTCTGTTTCTAGCCAAGTGCCTCGTCTTTGTCTCTTTTCCCAAAATAGTCACCAGGCTTGAACTGGTTCCTGGTAAAACCCGGATGGCTCAGGGATAAGCCCCCATCTCTAGGTGCTCACCACTTCTCAGCACTGCATGAGGCACCCTGAGTTACAGGAACCTCCATGAGGGGAAAAATCAATCATCTCCAACCTCAAGGATCTGGTAAAGCTCTGCTATATGATTTTGCCCTTAGACGAGCATTGTTTGAGAGGTAAGTAGCTCAGGTTTTCTAGAATAGCATCAGTTAGGAAGGTCCCTCTAGGAGTGATAAACCCTGTATGACTCGGCTTTCACCAGGTTTTGCTTCAGTAACAACAACTCCCAAATCTCTGTGGCTTACAACCAGGGAAATTTGTTTCTTGTGTCTGTTACATGTTGGTTGCAAGTGTTTCCTCCATAAGGGACCCAGGCTGAAGACACAGCCCTCACCTGGGTCATGCCATTCTCGCAGGAGAGGGAAAAAGCAGTGACAGAATCACCTGAAAGTTCTTGAGGCTTCTGCTAGGAAGAGAAACGTGTTGCTTCTATTCTGTTTTGGTTTGGGCAGACTCCAGAGCAGAATCCAGAATGAGTAGTTAGGGAGGGGCAGGAAACACCGTTAACGAGGGCTGAAGTGGAAGGGCAGCCAAGGGAGGGTGGGTTATCAAGCCCACCACCTCTGTGGGCGACTCTAGTGTAACCCACAGGAAATCGTGGAGACGGGGCACATTAGCTGTGTTAGCCCTGGAGTCCTGGTATCCTCTCCAGCAATGAAGGAGCTGATGTATTTACACATTCACATCTGCCAGTCACTGGTTGAGGGCTACTCCTTGCAGGAACGTTTAATTCCCCAGCGTTTCTGGCCCACAGGGGGTTAGAGTAGCCTTTTAGCTTCTGAGAAAGCCCTCAGGCAAAGAGATACAGATACTGGCAGTTGGGAGTTAGCTGGAACACATTGGAGTGACAAATGAGTGCTAGCGGTGAGGCTCGGAAAACGTCTGAGATCTCTCTCATTCCACTGACGGAAGTGGAGAGGGAAAACGTGGCATCAGGGATGGAGGCAAATGGTCCTCCCACAGAGGTCCAACTGTTATCTGAGGTCTGAAGCACAGTGCACAGCCCCTGAGCCCTGATGTATGGAGCGCAGTAAACTCTTGAGTCACGAGCACGAGTGATACTTAATTGAGAACTACTAGGTAGACTAGTGGAGAAGGCGACGGCGCCCCACTCCAGTACTTTTGCCTGAAAAATCCCATGGACGGAGGAGCCTGGTAGGCTGCAGTCCATGAGGTCGCTAGAGTTGGACACGACTGAGCGACTTCCCTTTCACATTTCACATTCATGCATTGGAGAGGGAAGTGGCAACCCACTCCAGTGTTCTTGCCTGGAGAATCCCAGGGCCTGGTGGGCTGCCGTCTGTGGGGTCGCACAGAGTCGGACACGACTGAAGCGACTCAGCAGCAGTGGCAGCAGGTAGACTAGGGGCTTCTGTGGTGGCTCAGATGGTACAGAATCTGCCTGCAATGCAGGGCACCGGACTTGATCCCTGGGTCCGGAAGATCCTCTGAAGAGGGGAATGGCAACCCACTTCCGTATTTTTGCCTGGAGAATCTCACGGACAGAGAAGCCTGGCGGGCTACAGACCGTGGGGTCACAAAGAGTTGGACAGGACTGAGCGACTAACACTTTCACTTTTTGGTAGCCTAGACTGTGTTGACCTTGACAGCACTGGCGTTTGGGGCTGGGTCATTCTTTGCTGTGGAGGGGCTAGCCTAGGCACCATAGGATGTTTAGCAGCATCCCTGGCCTCCACCCATGAAATGACAGTGGCACCTTCCCACCTCCAGTTGGGTCAACCAAAAATGTCTCCAGATTGCCCAGTGTCCCCTGGGGAGTGAAATTGCCCCCACAGAGAACCACTGATGTAGATCATGTGTGCCTTGCTAATTCCCAGAGAACTGGAATAAATTACTAATTCCCAAAGAATGAAATTATAGGTGCCTGGGCAGAGGAGTTCCACCTAGTGGAGGAAACAAACAAATATAAACTCTAAGGACAAGTCACTCTGTGTTGCAGCACTTTGAAATATGCAAAGGAAGGAGAACTAGTTCAGGAATGGAAAGGATGAATTCTTTGAAAAGTGGGGATGGGCAAGGAAGGCTGTATAGAGCCAGAGATAGCTGGGTAAGGTTTTGAAGGATGAAGAGGAGTTTTCCAGATGAGTGATACCATGTGTAGAAGTTAAATATAATCTTTGATGATGGTGGAGACTTGGGAATGCTATAATAATTGATGCTGGAAATGCTGACTTCAGAGCCTTCTCACAGGCAGGCCAGATTGCAGGACTGTAATTGAATCAGCTTTTCCTTGTGATAATTCTGAGTGCATATGGACCTGGGTTCCAGCCCTCCTCTGTCCATGCACCAGCTGTGAACTTTTCTGACTCCCTCCCCATTTTCTCATCTGTAAAATGGGTATAATACCTACCTTATGGGTCTGTCTTGAGGACCAAATCATGCTAAACTTTCAGCCCTGTACTCGGCATGTAGTATGAGAACAATAACTGACAGTTAATTACCATAAATATTATGAAATAGGCTGAATTTGCATAATAATAGCTAACTTTTAATGAGAGTGTATTCTGCTCCAGGCACCACCACAAGGGCCTGTCTGTCACAATAGGTATTGTGATTGCTATCTCCCTTTTACACAGGAAGAGGCCAAGGCACAGAGTAATTTGTACGGTGGGTGAATGGTACGCAAATGCCAGCAGACGTCTGAACAAGCAGTCTCTTTGCTGGATGCTTTAGTACTTAGCATTTCTCCTTAACTTTTTGAAAAGAAATCAAGGGCTTGGTTATAAAGTTATTTTCACCAAAGTTTTAGAGCCAGTGTAGCAACTTTTGAATAAATGAACTTTTCTCACTGTTGACTGAAGGTCCTTAATGCAGTTATAGAATATTAATAAGAAAATGAGTGAGCAGAGACTTATTTTTAACCACAGTATCTGTGCTGGCCTCTCAGTGAGAGTCTACTGGGGTAGATGATGAATCACTCATGCTGACCCCTTCCAGAAATGTCTGTGAGAGGAACACAAAGGGAAACTTTCAGCTGCTTAACCCACCCCCCCTAGTCCCCACCCCCAGGCTATTAAAAAAAAATGCTGAAAGTGTGTTTGTCAGCCTCCTGGATACCAGGTCCAGAACAGGAGGGGGTTTGTCTTCTCTCCCTCTGTGACAGGGACACATGGTGTTCTTGGTGTTATGGGGAGCAGGATGTGTTCCAAGGACGCTTTTAAATCCAGCCTCCCGCCGTGTGCCAGCAATGGAAATCAGCGTAGGGTCCCGGTGTCTGGGGGAATACCCTTCTTCCGCTATACGCTTATTTCTGGCTAAGCTCTCATCTTTGATGGCCTCTCCTTGTAGGAACAGTAAATACAGCTCAGTGAGGGCATGGACCTGGTCTGCCATACGTAGTTCTGTGTCCTGAACCCATTGGAGGAGCTCCAACAAGAAAGAGTCAGTGAATGAAAGGTGTGGATGCTCCTTCTTTCCCAATACCACCTGTCACCTGCCTGGACTACACCTTTGTTTCTCCCATCTTGGGCTCAGGTCCAGACTCCAGTCCTTGCCAGCCACGTGTTCTGGGGTAAATGCCTTCCCCTGTTTATGCCCCGCCAGTAAGGTGGCATGTGTGTGTGCTCAGGCATGTCCGGCTCCGTGCGACCCCATGGACTGTAGCCAGCCAGGCTCCTCTGTCCACGGAGTTTTCCAGGCAAGAATACTGGAATGGGTTGCCGTTTCCTTCTCCAGGGGATCTTCCCGACCCAGGGATTGAACTTGTGTCTCTTGTGTCTCCTGCACTTGCAGGCTGATTCCTTACTGCTGGCGCCACCTGGGAAGCCCGTCGGTAAGGTGGAGCGAATAACAGTTCCATGCAGAAGGAGGCTGGAAGAAGCCAGTCTAAAGCACTTGGCTTGTAGAAAGTACTCTTGGTGATAGTTCTTTTGCTTATCATTTTGAGATGGAGCTGGATCCGTTGGCGGTATCCCTCAGGTTGGGGAGAGGAACTGGCACCCTAGAATTCCCCAATCCTTCCCTTGGAGGGATAGTAGGGTGCCCTCAGGTTCTATATTCCAAATAATGTTTGAAACCCTCTGGTGAGCCCATGTTTTCCAAATGACAAAAACCGTGGCAGCCTAGAGAAAGAGGCATCTGCAGCAGCTTTGCTCTCATTGGCTGTGGCCCCGGCTCCCCCTGGCCCCCTTTCCTCGCTGCCAGGCAGCACCTGCTGTCTGCCTCCTACTCAGACATCCGTGAGTCAGTAGCAACCCCAGAACATTCTGGGCCAGAATGTGAATGCGGCTCGGACTGTGCCTGACTAGGTGACTAGCTGGTTGTTTTCACTGCACGACATCCCCCAAAATGTTTTTACTCACCATGCCCCACCCATACCCATTCCTGCCTCCTTCACTTTCTATTCTTTCTTGAATAGGCGTGCTTCACACTACCCCTTCTCTAGAGAGACAGTCAGCCCCTCCAGGGAGAGGCAGGGTCATGTAGTGGGTCCAGACTCAGGCTCAGAAGTCCAAACTTGGAGTGTGTGGATCCCAGCTCTGCCGTGGAGCTGCCGTGTGAACTAGGGCAAGTTACTCAGCTTCTCTGTGCGTTCTCCTGGTCTATAAATGAGAATAATGGTAGTGCCTACCTGACAGGGTCTTTGAGAGATTTAAACAAGCCAAGCTCATGTAAAGCACATAGAATGTGCTTTGACACATGCTGAGTGTTCAGTGAAGCTTAGCTGATACCAAGATCTTACAGTGACAAGTGGTAGCAAAAGAGGATGGTGCTGCTTCAGCCGTAAGAGCTCGCATGTAGTCAGGCTGCCGGGGGGATCTGGGATCGGAAATCCAGGTGGCTGTGGATTTGCCATGGATTCTTTTAAAATTTCTTTATTTCTTTATTTGACTGTGTTGAGTCTTGGTTGTGGTGCGTGGGCTTAGTTGCCCCACGGCAAGTAGAATCTTCCCGGACCTGGGATCAGGTCCCCTGAATTGCAAGGCGGATTCTTTACCACTGGGCCACCAGGAAATTCCTTGCCGTGGATTCTAATGGCAACTCTCAATAGAGAAATTGTTCAAAGGACCTTAAGGGCTCATGAAGTGAAAGTGTTAATTACTCAGCTGTGTCTGACTCTTTGCAACCCCATGGACTGTAACCTGCCAGGCTCCTCTGTCTATGGAATTCTCCAGGCAAGAATACTGAAGTGGGTTGCCATTCCCTTCTCCAGGGGATCTTCCTGACCCAAGGATTGAACCTGGGTCTCTGGCATTGCTGGCAGATTCTTTACTGTCTGAGCCATCAGGGAAGCCCAAGGGCTCATAAAGGCAATGGCTATCGTGCTTCTGTAACCTGATGAATCCAGGTTAAATGTCAGGGAGTGAGGCTGCCAGGGAATCAGCGGTTAATGATTGCAGCGGGTGTAAGGCTAGTAATGGAGGAATGAGAGCAAGTGCCAAGGAAGGACAGTGTGGTAACAGTGGGGCTTGCTAGCTAGCTGCTGGGCTCACTGGATGAAAAGTCACAAAGCCCTGAGAGGAAAAAGGTGTAGTTCTTGCTTACAGAAAGGAGAGGGACATCAGAAGTCTAAGATGATCCTGTCGAGTTCTCTAACTCCAGTAATTACACAATGTTCAAACAAACACTTAATGACCTTGGCGCCTTTCAGCCAAAGGATACACTCAATAGGACAGTTTGCTACTTCTGTAACATCAGAACACTGGCTGGGTAAACTTAAAAGCACCTGACAGATCTTCCTGCAAGGTACAGCAGCACCGAGATGAAAGACAGGACTCATGCCCGTGCGACGGGGCCAGCGCATTCCTGGAGACGAGAGGATGGTCAGGTCAGAAGTCTTGGGATGGGGTGGGGCTGGGCTGTGCGGGACGATGAGAAGGGAAGAATCACTTTATATTCCTGGAGGAAAAGAAATGACAAGTGGCACAATGGGTTATTACAGCACACTCATTGGAGCCTGTTTCGGTATCTGGCAAAGACACTTGCTTTCCCCAGGGGTTGAGGTAATGTGTGGTTCCTCCTGTGAACCAAGTCCTTCCTGAAAATATAAAGGTGTCAAGAAAGGAGTAAAAATTGGGAACTATAATCTGCTCATCAGAAAACAACTGGTTCTGACATGTTTCAGACTGGTGAAGAAAATGTGTGGTCCCTGCACCCTGATGCCTAGTGATGAACCAGGCACGTGGTTCCCTTCCCAATGAGTATGTGTTGAATGAATGAATGAGTGAATGATATTCGTACGTTTTCATATAGATGTGTTCTCCTTTAGTTGTTGTTTAGTTGCTAAGTCATTTCTGACTTCTTTGCAACCCTGGGGACTGTAGCCCACCAGGCTCCTCTGTCCATGGATGACTGCTTACATAACATATTAACAAGGTGTTTAGAGATGACTTGGGAAAACTGTACCTTGTACTAAAATCACCATCTGTGATTGCATCTTGAAGAACTTAGGCACCCGGATGTGAGCTGTAGTCCTTAATGAGGATGTCACCCGCATTCAATCCCGCATTCTAGAGGTTCGAATGTTACCATTTTCAGCAATCATTGCTGAAGGAGTTGGTCCAGATAAAACCCTATGCATCCCAGCTCTGCCGTTTACCTGGTGTGTGATAACTGTATTTCCCTGTGCAAGCAAGTACCCGGTACGATTTCATTAAGACAGCGTTGTCAGTTAACCCTGCTGCAAAAGCTCTTCAGTCCAAAGATTTAAAAGCAGAAGTGTTTAAGTGGTGTTGCTCTGTGACCTGAACTTGGTGTGATGGGAAAGCCAGCAGGCTTGGTTTTCACGTTGGAAAGACACTTTCTGATATTGCTCAATACATAAGGTATTTGGTTCAGTGTTGTACTTTGGGACCCAGTTAGCATTTCTTATCTCTCTTGCAACACAAAGTGTAGGTGTTACAGTGCCTCCTCTCATTTTTCCTCTTCAAATCACTCCGCTTCAATTCCCCCCATAATCGGGAAGAAGTGGTGGTAGTTCATTGTTAAATGTATCTATTGAGTGTTTGTTATCAGTTTGGGGCTCAGGTTTAGGGTTTACTAGGATTGGGATGATACTCAAATACTCTATCCTTTTATACATTGATTTGTATTTGCAGAAGCCCAAAAAGATGTTTTTAAAAGTCTAATGAAGAAGAAATGGGTCATAGTCATAATTCAGGAAATCAAAAAGAAGAGATCAGTGTGGAAAGGTTGGATTTTGAGCAAGGACTCTCTGTATGTGTTTGACATTATCAAGTTGTGAAAAACCTAATGATTTTCATTTTTTACATTAATTTAAATGATTTTTTCTGTTCATATTTTGGCTTATTTCTCCTCACTGCTTTAAACTAATTTCTTAAAGTTCATTTGTTCATAGTTTCATTTTAAAGGATATTAATATTATGATTATAAAAGTTCTATATGCTTATTGCCTGGAAAATCCCATGGACGGAGGAGCCTGGTAGGCTGCAGTCCATGGGGTCGCTAAGAGTTGGGCACGTCCGAACGACTTCACTTTTGCTTTTCACTTTCATGCATTGGAGAAGGAAATGGCAGCCCACTCCAATGTTCTTGCCTGGAGAATCCCAGGGATAGGGGAGCCTGGTGGGCTGCCGTCTATGGGGTCACACACAGTCGGACACGACTGAAGCAACTTAGCAGCAGCAGCAGCAGCAGCAACCAATGGTTAAAATTTTTTTAAGTATAAATAAGGGGGCAGAATCACCTGTGATTCTTTCAACCAGAGATAATCACTATTCAAATGTGTCTTTTTCTAGTCATAATGTAGGATAATATTTGGGACCATGTTTTATATCTTCAGTCTTATATCTGTTTTTTAGATTATCCCCCTCCATTATTTTTTTTTTAAGAAAAGGAGCTCAAATCATTATACTGTAAATTCCTGTTCTAAAGTCCCTTCTACTCCTAGTGATTATTCTTAAGTCCATTCTTGTCTTGTGTGGGCTGTGTGAAGGGCCTGCTCCATGTCCAGCTTCATGGACAGGCACTAGGTTGACAAATGGAAACATGGATAAGAAATTACGTCTTTGAATGACTCTGTCATACTTCACTACTGCTGTGGCATTGTTTGCTTAACCTTTCAGAGAGAATGAACTGAGTTGTTTCTAATTTTCTTATTATCTAAATAGTGCTACAACTAATCATCTTTGTCTGAATTGAATTTACTTTTCTTGGACATGGTTCCCAAGATGGGGTTGCCAGGCCCATGAATGTAAACAGACTTACAATACTTGTTACCTCTTTACAGTATTACTTAATCCAACTAATACTGCCCCCTATGATGTCCAAATGTACTTGTTTGCAGAAAGCCCACTCCTGTCCAATCTAAGTCATATTTATTGGGTTTCTCTGGTGACTTAGTGGTAAAGAACCCGCCTGCCAATGCAGGAGACCCGGCTTCAGTCCTTGGAGTCAGGAGGATCCCCTGGAGAAGGAAATGGTGACCTACTCCAGTATTCTTGCCTGGGAAACTGAATGGGCAGAGGAACCTGGCCGGCTGCAGTCTCTGGGGTCTCAAAAGGGTCAGACACGACTGAATCAGACACAACAACAATTTATATTTGCTGCCTTAATAGGGATCTAAAATTAAGTGAAACAGATTTGAATTTACTTTTTGAAACTCTTACCTTTTTGTCACCAGAGGTACATATAATGCTTGCCAAAAAAGTGACGTGAGTTTGTTAATTATTACCTAAACAATACTTTAAAACATGTAATGTATTATTAAAAAATTAGTTTCTACTAAGTAATAAAATTAGCATAAGGATTTAATGTTTGGGAAGAGTTCTGAAAGAAAAGACTTGCTTCCATTTTGGTTTTCCCTCATTTTTCTTTATCTTCTCACCAAATTCTCAGAAACTTTACCACTCTCAATGCCATTCACCTGCTTGACCTAAATGTTTCAAACAAGCCTAAGCAATAAGAGAAAAGTGATATTCTAGACCTTCAGAACCAATTTCCTTTCAAGTGTTGGAGAAGGGTCCTTGTATTTCCTTGCCTAGGAAAGAAAAGATGCCATGTGTTCTTGACCCAAAGTGGCTGTCTTGGAATGCACCCCTTCTCTGCTCACATCTGAGCCAAAGACATTCTGCCCAGAACTCCAGGTGAGCCCTAGTTGCTGCCTGGAGTCTTAATCTTAGCAAACACACAGCCATAACATTTGGCTAGAGAAGCACGTAAACATGAGAGAATTCTCTCCAAACGAACCTTTCTACTCTCCAGGGACACCAGTGGGGTGGAAGATCTTATCCTTGTACATTTATAAGACAAAGCAACACAAGCCCCTAATATCCTTGTTAAAAATCAATTAGTAATGTTGTATGGGTTGATTATATGTTTGTGAGTATGAGTTTGGATAAGAAAGTTACAGGCTGTCTCAATTTGGTCCACTTGATGGCACTGAACCATCAAGTTGAATTCAAGAACATCCAAAGTGTAAACATCCAATGAGTACAAGGCTCTGGAGGCTTTAGAATCACTATGGCTGGATATCTTACAACTCACTCGGAAGGCTAAAGCAACTGGTGCGAGTGGTCGGCTGTGCGTTTCACATGATTACTTTCATGTGATTATTTTACTTAACATCTAAAGAGAAAAAACAGCTCTGTAGTGGGCAGTGCTGTGATCATCCCCTGCCGCTCTCTGCCTGAGAAAACCAAGCAGAGTTACCCTCCCATACCCAGTGAGACAGTCAGCCAAGGTGCCGAGTCTGAGTCTATAACTGACTTGCTCACTCCAGAGTCACGTGTTGACCAGTCCCCGCCGATCTGCAGCACCCATGCAGTCAGACAGGACGGTCAGCAGGCAGGACCCATGCGTGCTGCCCTCCCAGTGAGCCGCCGAGTGCCCCCAGGTGCTAATCACCGGAAATGGGGCCAGTTACAGGAGAGAACAGAGAAGGGGCCGAGGCGATGAAGAGGGTAGAAGTGCAACAGGAGGGCATTGAGGGCCAAAAGGAGGAGGAGGAGGAGGGCAGCCCACCATGGTTGGCATCATCACAGACCCTCTGGATAGTCGCTGTTTTTCATCCTAAGAATAAAGTCTATGCTTTGAACTTTTCTTCCACTGAGGGGGAGGATTGTGACTTCCCACTGGGTGAGAGCCTGCTGCAAGGCAGAAATCCTCTGAAGGCTTGTGTTTTGTCTTTGACATTCAACCACATTTTATACCACCTTCTATCATATCTCTGTGTTTATTTCTGTATGTTATATTATTTTAAATTACCATTTAAATGATTCTAATATGCAATCATTTATGAGTTTCCATTGATTTCAAAACACCACATGGGTGGCGAGGGAACTACGTTAATTAAAAGGCACATTCCATTTTCAGAAATATTGAAATATGGGGACAAGGTGTACCTTAGAATGAGGATATTCAGCAAATTCTGAGTGAAATCACGGCTCCTGGAAGCTGTGCCATGTTTCTGGTGGGGCTGGGTCTGTCTTCTGGTATATGTTTGTGTATATGCGGGGGTAGACAAGTACCTTGGTATCTAATGCACAACCTTAGATGTGTTGTAGGGTGGGGGTGGGGAGTGTGTTGGGTTTGGGGCTGAGAGGTGTAAGGAACTGCCCAGTGCCCATTCTGGATTCTTTTCTGTCATCCCTTAGGACAGAGTTCCTAGACCTTGGCAATGTTGGCATTTGGAGCCAGTTAACCCTATTTTGGGAGATGTTTAGCAGCATGCTGGCCTCTATCCATGAAGATCATTCCTTGTCCCTGGTTGTAACAACCAAAAATGTCTACAGATGCTACAGAATTGCCCCTGCTTAAGAGTCGCTGCATTAGGGCCAAAGAGAAGCTCCCAAAGCAGTGGACCAATACAGAGCCTTTGGCATTTCTGTTCTTGGGAAAAGTATTGTGATTAAGAACAAAGTTTCTGAAGTTAGGCTGAGATTTTAAAAACCCACTTACTCTGTCATTTTGGGCAGATAACTGCACTTTTGGGGGCCTCAGTTTCTTTACCTGTCAAATGGGGATAAGAGTAGCACCTACCTCTGTGACCTCCCGGGATTGTTGTGGGTATAAAATGCTTGGAAGGACACCTGGAGTAAGTGCTTTGGACATACTAGGTACCATTACTATCAATGTTATTATTGTTGCCATTATTATTGAGGGTCCTTTGGCCACCCCCACCGGCTGGAATAATTACTGGCCATCTCTCGCCTGCAGGCTCCCGCCTCCGGATCGTATTGATAGGGCTTCTCACTCCCTGATCAAGCTCTTCACTTTCCCTCCTTAGATCCATCCTCTCTCACCCTCTGAACTCTCATTTATTTCTGCAGCGCTGTTTACCATCACATTAGCCCACTCACTCCCAGCCTAATCCTTGGACTGAAAAGTGTGTGTTATGTTTATTACTAAATAAGAGCAACTCGTGTTCTCTCTCCTACCCTCTCTCTTCTATCTCCCTCTCTCTCTGTCTTGGGTTTGGTGCAGCTCACTCTGAGATATTTTTATCAATCTAAATGGAGATGATACTGTTAGGAAGAGAAAGAGGAAAAATTGTACCAGTCCTTTGGAGAAGCAAACTGGAACCTAGCTGTTTCCTCAGCCATTGGAATGGCTTCTAGAAGGACAACATTGGCACCGGGACAGGATAAAAATGCCTCATCTCTGTGACCTCTGAGGATCGGCCAAGGCAAGAGTGGATAAAGAGCTAACCTACCCCGCCTGCCAGCCAAAAATAGGCTGACTGCGTCACAGGGCTTTTGGTCATTAAACCTTTCCTCTGCAGAAGACTGTGGTTCCAACTGGAACAGGGCCAGGGACGGGTTAAGGTAATTCACTCCCAAACCTGAAATTCCTCTCTTTGCATCCGAGGCAGCCTTGTAAATTGAGTAGTGCTACATGGGGGTGTAAATTAGTAACCAGGAATGATATATAAGCAGCCAGCTGCGGGAACATGTGCAATGAGGCTACTTATAGATTAACTATTCCTTGTCTTTTAAATAATGAAGACCTACTTTTTGGATCAATCTGTTTATTTTTTTAACTTTTGTTTCTCATTCTAAAGGTTAATTCATGTTTGTTGTAGAAGGTTTGAACATAAAGAATCAATAAGAAATTAAAATCTATCCATCATCTTACCATTACAGCCACTGGAAACGCTTTGTGCCTTTTTTTTCTTGCATCTTGATGCAATGTACAGTTTTCCTAAAATTGTGATCATATGCAGTTTTCTGTCTTTTCATTTAAAAAGTACACACAAAGTACTCACAATGATGCTGCATCTCAGATTCAATTCAAGTGTTAGTCGCTTCAGTTCAGTTCAGTTCAGTTCAGTTCATTTCAGTCGCTTAGTCGTGTCCGACTCTTTGCCACCCCATGAATTGCAGCACGCCAGGCCTCCCTGTCCATCACCAACTCCCAGAGTTCACTCAAACTCATGTCCGTCAAGTCGGTGATGCCATCCAGCCATCTCATCCTCTGTCGTCCCCTTCTCCTCCTGCCCCCCACCCCAATCCCTCCCAGCATCAGAGTCTTTTCCAGTGAGTCAACACTTCGCATGAGGTGGCCAAAGTATTGGAGTTTCAGCTTCAGCATCAGTCCTTCCAATGAACACCCAGGACTGATCTCTTTTAGAATGGACTGGTTGGATCTCCTTGCAGCCCAAGGGACTCTCAAGAGTCTTCTCCAACACCACAGTTCAAAACCATCAATTCTTCAGCACTCAGCTTTCTTCACAGTCCAACTCTCACATCCATACATGACCACTGGAAAAACCATAGCCTTGACTAGACAGACCTTTGGTGGCAAAGTAATGTCTCTGCTTTTGAATATGCTATCTAGGTTGGTCATAACTTTCCTTCCAAGGAGTAAGTGTCGTAATTTCATGGCTGCAATCACTATCTGCAGTGATTTTGGAGCCCAGAAAAATAAAGTCTGACACTGTTTCCACTGTTTCCCCATCTCTTTGCCATGAAGTGATGGGACCAGAAGCCATGATCTTCATTTTCTGAATGTTGAGCTTTAAGCCAACTTTTTCACTCTACTCTTTCACTTTCATCAAGAGGCTTTTTAGTTCCTCTTCACTTTCTGCCATAAAAGTGGTGTCATCTGCATATCTGAGGTTATTGATATTTCTCCCGGCAATCTTGTCGCTTAGTCCTGTCCAACTCTTTGCGACTCCATGGGCTGTAGCCCACTAGGCTCCTCTGTCCATGGAACTGTCCAGGCAAGAATACTGGAGTAGGTTGCCATTCCCTTCTCCAGGAGATCTTCTGACCCAGAGATTGAACCTGGGTACTATATCTCATGAGGTCATTAAATATATTACTTGAGAACCAGGTGGATTTTTGCTTATTAACTTCCTCTTGACGGGGCTGAGTGTACATGTTGGTAGGACGAGGCTCTGGTCTGGAGTGTTCTTCAGACTCCACAGTCCCAGGAGGAGCTGATGTGCCATCTGTGGGAGCAGAGACATGCTGGTCACTCAGGGAGGTGGGGAAGGGATGGGAGGCTGCCAAGCCGCCCTGGAGAAAGCATGGCACAGGAAGTGGAGCGTGGGCTCCTAAGGAAAGCACTTCTGGGTTGTATGCTGTCTGTGCCACCATTTTCCTGACTTTGATTAATCTATCTCACCCTCTAAACCTCAGTATTCCCATCTATAAAATGGAACTAATGATTGTGTCTATTTCTTTGGATTACTGGGGATAGTACCTGACTCAGAGTGGGCGCACAGTTGGGATCACTAATATACTATCATGATTAATTCCTCAAATGAAGACTGGATCAGCCGACTCCATTCTATGAGGGTAGTGGGTAGATGGGTTCACCCTGTAAGAAAATGTCTAAAAGAAAATTAAAATGTTGATTGGATTTAGTATGTTCTCCCAGAGGGGAGGTGCAGTCAAGATATAGGGTCCAAATAATGGAGTTAGGGCTCCTTCCATTATGCTTTAGAGGCCATTAGTAGAGGATGCTTCCAATGCCTGCTAGGAGGTCACCCACCGCAGAGTCTGGGTCTAGACCAAAGAGAGTCTCCAACCCCAGCCGGGTGTCTTCCTAATCAGGCTTGATGGAGCAGCTAACAGTATTTAATACATCATGGCAACGCCCTCCAGTGCTCTTGCCTGGAAAATCCCATGGATGGAGGAGCCTGGAGGCAGCAGTCCGTGGGGTCGCTATGAGTCGAACACGACTGGGCAACTTAACTTTCATTTTTCACTTTTCATGCATTGGAGAAGGAAATGGCAACCCACTCCAGTGTTCTTGCCTGGAGAATCCCAGGGATAGGGGAGCCTGGTGGGCTGCCGTCTCTGGGGTCGCACAGAGTCAGACACGACTGAAGTGACTTAGCACCAGCAGCAGTTTTGTTGCTGCAGCCAAGGTTGTTAAGACTTGGAATTGACACATTGGGATGAAATCTTATCTCCTAGTGCCTTTGTGGAAGGATCGCCAGGTAGCAGGGGTTCAGGTCTGGCTCCAGTCAGGAGCAAGAAAGCATATGAGATGGTTGGAGAGACCTGGGTTTGAATCCTACTTCTGCAGTAGCTTTAGGACTTTGGGTAAGTTTCACACACTCAGTCGCTCTTTACCTTCTCACTTGATCCAAGTTAAACATCTGTACCTTGTGGGTTGATGTTGAGGATTAAAAGAGATAAAGTCTAGGACATGCCTAGCACCATGCTGGATTTGCTATAGATACTAAAAAAATGTTGGTATCATCTTCCACCCCCCACACTCAGCAAGATAAAACAAGGAATAAGAGAGTCTCTTGGTTTCTCCATCTGTAAATAAGAAGGGTTAATTAAAGTTAGTGGCTCACTCAGCCTCTAGGGCTTGGGAAGTATTTGTCTTGTCCTCCGATTGTCAGTCCTAAACATCAGTAGTGAGTTTCCAGTATTTGCTGGCACGTCCTGGAAGATAACCATTGTGTGTATACCATGTGCCGAGCACTGAACTCAGCCCTTTGCATGAGTCATCCCATTCAGGGATTACATTCCATAAAGAAGAAAAACAAGGCTCAGAGACATTATTAACAGACTCATTCCAAGTTTCTTACTTCATAAGTGGTGGAGGTGGGATTTGTGCCTAGACCCTTGGACAGAGAAGAGATCAAACCAGACAATCCTAAAGGAAATCAACCCTGTATATTCATTGGAAGGACTGGTGCTGAAGCTCCAATACTTTGGCCACCTGATGTGATGAGCTGACTCATTATAAAAGACCCAGATGCTGGGAAAGATTGAAGGTGGGAGGAGAAGGGGGTGGCAGAGGATGAGATGGTTAAATAGCCTTACTGACTCAATGGACATAAGTTTGAACAAACTCTGGGAGATAGTGAATCACAGGGAAGCCTGGCATGCTGTAGTCCATGGGACTGCAAAATGTCAGATATAAGGTAGTGACTGAATGACTCTACTTCTGGAGACCATTTTTACAACTAAAGACTTCTGCCCCCCCCCCCAGCCCCCCACCCCGCCGTTGGCAAAGATAAGTACAAAACAGACGAGAATGGCCATTTCAGCAACTAGATTGAAGCCCCACTGAGCCCAAGGACTGTGGGTTATCCACTCTGTCCCCTCCCAGGCAGGCATGCAGCAAATAGGAAGAATGTGGAAGAATGGAAGAATGTATGGAAAATCTAAGCATCTGAGTCAGGCTTCTTTTAAATGCAGATGTCCTGTGAACAGCAAGTGCCTTAGACACATAACTCCACTATAAGAGAGACCAGGACTTTCTCAGGTCCCTGGGTAACTGTTCAGAGCGAAGGAGACTGAAAATCTGGAAGGGAAGGATGCTCCCTCAATTTTCATTTCCCCACAAAAGGAAAGGAGGAAAGGACCAGAGATGAAGAAGACAGCTTCATAGGTTTCAAAGCAGAAAACCATCTGAATTATTGATTTCCAGGACCAGGACATTAGCTGGACAAGGTTTGGTGGTTAGCAAGCAACGTAAAGAATCCGTGTTTCTAAGGATTTATAGAAAACTGCAACGTCATCCATCATTTAATTTCTTGTTCCTGGGAATGTTGGCCTTTGATTCCCTTTGTGCTTTTGATCCCTTCCTGATTCTCCTTTTTTTTTTAATTTTATTTTTATTTTGTATATTCTTTTGTTTTCTTTTTTTCCACTGTGCTGGGTCTTCGTTGCTGTTTGCGGGCTTTCTCTGGCTGTGATGGACGGGAGCTACTCTTCCTTGTGGCGTGCAGGCTTTTCACTGCGGTGGCTTCTCTTTTTGCAGACCTCAGGCTCTAGAGAGTGGGCTTCAGTGGATATGGCACACAGGCTTAGTCATCCCACCACATGTGAAATCTTCCCAGGCCAGGGATCCAATCCATGTCCTCTGCACTGGCAGGTGGATTCTTAACCACTGGACCCCCATGCTGCTGCTGCTGCTGCTGCTGCTAAGTCGCTTCAGTCATGTCCGACTCTGTGCGACCTGCATGGAAGTCTCTGATTCTCCCTTTTAATGTGGTCTTGGCTTTTATCTTTATTTCCTCCATATAGTGCACACCGTAATTCTGGCCTTATTCCTCACTCTCTAGGTGCTCCCATTCACATCCTCACTTCCCATTTTGCTGCCTGTTGCTCCCAGATTCACCTCCCATGTGGTTCTGCCTGTTCCTGAGCCGTGCCTTTCCCAGCCCGCCCCTGAGTGTTTGCCCTCTGCTTCGTCTCCACTTCTCTGTCCCTACGCAGTGTCTCCCTATGGCCTTCTAGGCTCAGCCCACGTCCTCCTCCTCTGGGACTCTGTCCCAGACTGTTCGTCCGTCCTTTGTCACTCCGACTGCACTGATGCGTTTGTGCATCTGTCTGTTCCTTTGGCAGTTAACCGCATGCTTCCTCTGTCCCCTCTAGCCTTTCTCCCCATCTACTCAGGAAGTCTTTAAATGTCTGTCTTCATATGGCGACCCCATTACATACAAGGCACTCTGCTGAGAGCTGAGGGACAGCCAAGAGAAATATCGGGTTTGCCCATCAATAGACGCTTGAGGGAAGACACCCCAGAAATAAGTGTCCATTGGCCTGACTCACGGCTGGAAGTTCTTTCACCAACAGCAGAGGAAGCCAAGGCAGGCATGTCTCTCCTTTTGACTTTCCTCATTTCTTCTCTGCAGAAGCAGAGGAATGCTTTAGTGTTAGCCTGGGTTCACAGTCCTATTCCTAGCGAGGTTGTGCCCATCAGTCCCAGAATCCACCAGCTATGTGAATTTAGCATCTCCCACAAGGCAACGTGTGGATGCTGTTGATGGGTTGGGCACTTTCTCTGAATGAGATTGACCTCAGCTCAACCCAAGTGGAGCCCAGACCATCACAGGGAGTACAGTCCTTGGCAGGATCAGAATGGAAAGCTGGCTTCAGAGGGAGAGGCCCCTTCTGCCACTTCTGCATGTCCTAAAGCTCACCGCACCAGCTTCGCACCAGCTTCTTTGTTGTCGTTTTTCTTAGGAATAAATGAGTGTGATAATTCATTTAATAAATATTTGCCGAGCACACCATTCTCTGATGCCCTAGTTCCTCCCTGGCACAAAGATAAATATGACTGCCTCTGCTCTAACTAAGTCAACATCTAAGAAAGAAGGTATATGCAAATTACTCAGAGAAAGATGGAAAATGCTAATCAAGCATAGAACTTACCTTGAATCTGGATTCAGCTTCAGAATCCTTCTCAATACATTGTTCTAGGCAGCCACTGTTATTGAATTGGGTACTGGGCAAGAGTCAACTGGCTTGTGAGCCATTCTTATCTTTGTTGTTCAGTAACTAAGTTGTGTCCAACTCTTTGCGACCCCATGGACTGCAGCACACCAGGCTTCCCTGTCCTTCACTATCTCCCAGGAGTTTGCTCAAACTCATGTCCATTGAGTCAGTGATGCCATCCAACCATCTCATCCTTTGTTGGCCCCTCCTGCTCTCAGTCTTTCCCAGCATCTTTCCCAGGGTTTTATTCAATGAGACGGCTCTTCTCATCAGATGGCCAAAGTATGGGAGCTTCAGTTTCAGCATCAGTCCTTCCAGTGAATATTCAGGACTGATTTCCTTTAAGATTGACTGGTTGGATCTCCTTGCTGTCCAAGGGACTGTCAAGAGTCTTCTCTAGCACCACAATTCAAAAGAATTCTAATCTTTAAGGCAGTCTAAAGGCCACTGAGATAGAGGGAGGGGACTCATTGTATTGAGTTACTGTGTCTGTCTGTTTAGTGGAAGTGCTCAAACGAAACACTGCTTTTGGGGAAACCCCCTAAGATCACTCCTCATGACATCTTCATGCTTCCCCTGCTCTCGCATGCTGCTTTCTGCCTGTGTTTTAAAGGATTCTTCTTCCTCCCTTTCCCCACAGAAGTAGTTGTGAGATTCAGCTCTCATCCTTTTTAAGGTCTTTGTTTTTGCTTCTTCTCCCACTGGAGAGTTAATTAAAGTGGTCAACTCCCAAATCTTTATCTTCAGATACATGTTTTTTTTCCAAAGTCTCCCCTTCTTCCTTTGGCATTGGAGCAGCAGGATAACCTAAGCCTGCTTTATCTTCCCTACTCCCTCCTCAGCCCCCACTCCTTGCCTCCAGAGCCTCTGCTGGGAGCATCTGGGTCCACTCACGTGGAGTCAGCTATGGGGCGACCTGCCACCATGCCTCTCTTCTCTGCTCTGTCACGTCCTAGCCAGCATCTGCGGAGAAGGCGATGGCGCCCCACTCCAGCGCTCTTGCCTGGAAAATCCCATGGACGGAGGAGCCTGGTGGGCTGCAGTCCATGGGGTCACTAAGAGTCAGACACGACTGGGCGACTTCACTTTCACTTTTCATTTTCATGCATTGGAGAAGGAAACGGCAACCCACTCCAGTGTTCTTGCCTGGAGAATCCCAGGGATAGGGAGCCTGGTGGGCTGCCATCTATGGGGTCGCACAGTCGGACACGACTGAAGCAACTTAGCAGCTTCCAGCATCTGAGTCTCAACTGAACTGTCACTTCACCTAGAAAGTCATCCCCAACTTCTTTATGATTTCCGAAGAGAACCAGGGGCTGAGATTCTTACTATCTTACTCTTTCAGTCATTCAACAAATAGCTGCTAACTGCCTCCCAAGGATGTGCAGTGAATACGATGCGAACCTGCCCTCAAGGAGCCTGGCGTCTGGTCACACTCTTGCTGCTAGTTGTTCTTGTTCACATGTCACACCTCTGCCATTAGACCAAACCCCTTGTGGCCACTGTGTCCCCACAGTCCTGTGTATATACCAGATGCTCCACATATCCTGGAGTGGACTGAAAGGTGGCCTCTCTCAAGTTTGATGAATATGTAGTCCTTCGGGCAGCTCAGAAAGGGAGGAGGGCTGGAGAAGAAGGAACTTGGAACAAGGTGTTTACACTCCAGAGCATTGGGAGCCAGGGTAGGGATGGACACCTCAAATGGAAAGCAGTTGTGGTTAAAACGCGTTAAGGTCATGATCTGGGTTTGCATTCCAGCTCTTCTGCTTAATAACTAAGAAACTGGCAGGTAATTTAACACATATGTTGACCAGGGGATTTTTACAAAAACCTGTGGCTGATGATTTGTTATAGAAGTAAATATTGCTACATCTCCAATCAATAACATGTGGGTAACAAATGTTATGTCTCTGGTCAATAAGTTGTTAATTTCTCTGTGCCTCAGTTTTCTCATCTGCACAATGGGTCTTAAAATGTCACCCTTATATAGTGGTTATGAGGTTTAAATAAGTAAGTGGGTTTAAATGAAAATAAAGCGCTGAATACAATGCTTGGTCTACACATCGCCTATTACTTAGACTTTCCTGACAGTGGGATTTACTGGGGATTTTTAAAGTACTTTTCTGTAAACAAAGTGCATATTATTTATATAATCTGAAAAACAGACAATAAAACTATTTTTCTAAGAGACAAGGAAAGAGTCTGGTGGGTAGGGGGGTCACAGTCATCTCTGCTAGCTCCTGCTCCTTGCCCCATGTGTAGATTTCCCGGTGCACTGCATGTTGGGGAGGTAAGTTTCAATCCCGCCACCCTGCCTGTTCTCTTTGGTTCCTCCTTGTCCTAAGAGTTTCACAGTGTGAGGCTCCAACCTTCCTGGATGATATCATGGTTTGCTCCTGAGAGTCGTTTGTTCTCGTAACTTGCTTGGAGAACAGAAATGAGTCACCCAAGGGTTCCCCTGCAGAGAGGATTCGCTGAGCACTGTGGTAGCAGGGGTTCCTCAGGACTGGGCAGAGGTCTCCGAAAGTGGGAAGGTATATGCAGTGCTGAGCAGAGGAAGGAGGGGGGCCAGCCTGCGTTTGCGAATGCAGGAGTCAAGTCCACACCTTTTATGAAGTGTTTTATGGTGAAGCTGTAATTGGAACCCTGCTATTTAGCAAGAATCATGAGGTGTGATGGTCTTAACACTGAGTCCCATGGGGGCCTGAGAGAAACTGGCAGGGAAAACAGAGAAGCAGGCATCATGGAGTGGGTCGCTTGGATTCCTCACGCTGCTTAAGACTGCCTATTTATTATTTTTAAAATTATTGTTATTCATCTTTTACTCTGGGACATTCAAAACTCAACTTAGAGACAAACCAGAGATATTTGACAGTTACCTGCTGTCTCTCTGAAACAGAGCTGCTAAGCCTCATTTCAATTCTCTTACTACCTTCTAGAGACGAAAAGTACCTCTGGGTCACTTCCAGCTTAGAGGGCAGGGGAATGGAACCCAGTCAGCGTGCTCAGGACCCAGAAGCCCTTGCCGTATAGAGAGAGGGCGGTTGTCAGGCCCACCGTTGATCCCGCTCATCATTGCCCCATCTGAATGTCTTAGTTGCCCGAGCTGAGCGACGGGCTTTCCAGGTGGCTCAGTGGTAAAGAATCTGCCTGCCAATGCAGGAGACTTGGGTTTGATCCCTGGGTCGGGAAGATCCCCTGGAGAAGGCAATGGCTACCCATTCCAGTATTCTTTCCTGGAGATGTCCATGGCCAGAGGAGCCTGGTGGGCCTACAGTCCAGGGGATCACAAAAAGTCAGACACTCCCGAGCACGCACACACAAGCTGAGGGAAGGGGCTCGCGTTCCTTTGGAAACTCAGAGCCTGCAGGTTGCCTGAGGAAGGGATGTGGTCTCCTCTTCGTCTCTTTTACCCCGTGAGGGATGGTCGCCACGACTCAGGCTTTTAGAGGCATGCTGTATCCAGAGCGACAGTCTGCAGTGGTTAGAGAAGGACCAGAGGTTGTTCACCAGGGTCCATGAGTAAAAGGGGTCTTGGGTTGGAAGGAGAATGTTTCTGTATGTGCGTTTTCAGGGGGAAATGCCTGCAATCACATCAAACACGTACTCGACCGAATTTGCCTGTCTGTGTGAAGGTGAGCAAATCCTCCTTGCTGTTTTCAGAATTTACCGCCTCGCTCCTGCCTCCGGGCCTTGGCACTTGCTGTTTTTACTCTCAGCATACGTTTCCCAGGGTTTCCACGTGGTCACCCTGACTTTCCTCAAGTCATTGATCAAATGTGCCCTCCTGACCCGCTTATGTAACATGGTCCTCCGTCACTCTCTGTCCCATTGCCTCACTCCATTGTTTTCCCACAGTGCTTCGTGGTACTTACACGGTATGACATTATTTGTTTATGATCGCTCTCTGTGCAAGCCTCTGCGGTGTTCATGCTCTTTCTGCAGTATGTAGAATAGTGCCAAGACCAGAGTAGATGCTACGTGATGGATGAGCAGATGCTCAGTGCCATCTGAATGGATGAGTGAATGAACAAATCAATATCTTTGGTTATATTTGGGTCTCAGATGTAAAATGTATTTTTTTAAATGATAGAAGATGGAAGTCTGAGTTCTTTTTAAAGAATTTTTATGGAAATAGAGTTGATTTACAATTCTGTGCTTGTTTCAGTTTCAGATGCAGAGAAAAGCAGTTCAGTTACACACACATATTTAAAAATATATATCCTTTTTTTTAACATTCTCTTCTTTATAATAGGTTATTATAAAACATTGAGTATAGTTCCCTGTACTAAACAGTAGGTCCCCACTGGTCATCCATTCTATACACAGTAGTGTGTATATCTCAGTCCCAAACTCCTAATTTGTCCCTCTCTTGTTCCCTGAACAACCACAGATTTGCCTTGCATATCCATGAGTCTATCTCTGTTCCACAAATAAATTCACCTGTATCATTTTCTAAACTCCACACACAAGCAATACCACACAGTCCGTCCCTAGCTCTCTTTCCGCCTCGCCCGCCACCCCACCTCCAGCACTCAACACACACACACCACATCTTTCCCATCCATCCATCTATCCATCCACCCATAGACACCCAGGCAGCCTTCATGTGCTGGCCACTGCAGACAGTGCCACTATGAACGCTGGGGTGTGAGGTGTGAGTTATTGGTGGGGCTGCTTCTCAGCCATGTACCTTTCATCTGCTATGAAATACACGTGGGCACTGCAATGGACGTGTGTGTGTGTGTGTGTCTGTATGTATCTCAAAATGAAGTGGTCAGATCTTGGTGCACAGATATTATTATTATTAATTGTTATATTCTGGGCACAGATAATGGGTTTCCCCCCCTTTGAAAATGGGGTGCTGACATTGTAGACACATTGGCATGGTTTTTGTGACTTACCTGAGCCTTTACAATCTGTCACAGCAGGACAATGATGAAAGTCTCATTTGCAAGCTGCAGCCCCATCCTAGAATCATTATTACCACATTCTAGGGGAGATGTCCCAGGGGTTGAACCGAAGTGACCAGGAATGGTTTGGGGCTGGTATTTTCTCGTACATGAACTCCTGTGTGAATGGGATACAACGGCCTCTGTTACTGACCAAGGGCAAGTGGAACTAAGACTAGGAAAGGAGATTCTGCATTTTCCTCTAATCTTATTTTTTTTAATAAAAAAAATAAAGTATTTATTTGCTTATTTTTGGCTGTGCTAGGCCTCTGTTGCTGCGCGAGGGCTTTCTCTAGTTGCGGCGAGTGGGGGCTACTCTTCGGATCTGTGTGCGGGCTTCTCCTTGCGGTGGTTCCTCTTGTGGAGTGTGGGCCCTAAGCACGTGGATTTCAGTGGCTGTGGCTCATGGGCTTAGTTGCCCCACGGCAAGTGGAATCTTCCTGGACCAGGGATTGCACCCGTGTCCCCAGCAATTGGCAGGTGGATTCTTAACCACTGGACCACCAGGGAAGCCCCATTTTCTTCTAATTTTAGAGAAGAAAATAAAAGGTACTCACTTTTCCAGGAAGTATATTCCTTCTGGTCTCTTCTGGACAGATTATTTGTTTTGTTTTGGGCACATAAACCTCTGAATCATTTTGGACAGAAGGTTGTCTTTTGTCAGTATCTGTATGGGGTGAGCTTGGAAGTAAATTCAGCACTCAGGCTTATGACCTCCCTGATAACTCCTCTCTAAAGGACAGCTTCTAAGTTTCGTGTTTTAAAAAGGTAATACTTTCTTGTATTAAAAAAAAAATATTCTGTCCTCTTCCAGGCATTATAGATGGCTTATTCACCATTCTTCAAAATAAATTTTAACTATAGAGGAAGAAACATATATAGCATTGTTTCTAAAGTCAAAACCTAAAAAAAAAGCCTACCAAAAATATGTATACACACACTCACCTCTGAAACCCTCTTCCATTCCCAGAGTTAACCCCCATTTTTTACTTCTCTTTCCAGAATTTTTCTCCATGCATTATAAGTATACATGTGAGTATACAATTTTTATGTATTTATATCCTGTATATTTTTCCAAATAGTGATACATCATTCTTTAAAACAGATGCAGTCTTTCATTGCATCAAAGTATATCAGAATTTATTTAGCTGTCCCATATTGATGGAGTTTAGGTTATTCCTCAGATTTTACTATTATAAACAATTCTGCAAAGATTATGCATCTTTGTGCATAGGCATGCATGCTTCTCTAGGACAGATATTAAGAAAAAAATTTCCAGGGGATCAAAGAGCACTGCATACTTTTAATTTTGATAGAAACTACAACATTAACCCTCCTTCCACCCGCCTTACCAATCTAGACTCCCATGTTTAATTTCCTACATGCTTGCCAATCCTAGATATTATAATTTTAAACTATTTTGTCAATTTGATGTGCAAAAATTGCTCTTTTCCTTTGCTATACTCTGATTTCCAAGGTATTTTAGAATCTGTCTGTCGCTTGTGATACTCCCAGCACTGGTGGGTTTTTAACATTATTTTCAAACATTTTCATTAATAAGACTATCCCAGAAATGCTTCTCTTCCAGGACTAACACACAGTTGGTAGTTAAAATATTGAAATCTTTTGCAAAAACAACCAGCTTTTACCGTATGTGTGTTGATAGTGATACGAAAGTGACTTGGAGGGAGAAAGCATTTTCTAATCTGGAAATCAGTATGGAATCACAGCTTCTGCTTATGTTATATGTTTTCAATAACTCTGAAAACACAGAATCCTTTGGAAAGAAATATGTTGGGGTACATAGTTGGGTTATAATCATACTTCTAAAGTTAGTATTAGAGGACTGAGGCCACCTCTGCCACTGATGTGGCCCGTGACTAGTTAATAAACCAGGAGATGAAACAATAAAAACAAATAAACATTGAAATACTCTCATGCTTGTTGGTAGAGTGCCCTGACCTTTAGTTCGTATTCCTTCACCCCATGCCATGGACCTGCCTGGGAGGCAGCAATGAAGAGGTTAATATGCAGGCTAGAGGTGCAGGAGACCTTTGAGGCCTTGCTTTGTCACAGTCCCAGCCTCTGTTCAGATGGTTTGGTGCCCCGATGTACTATTTAAACAATATTTAGACAATTCTCTCCCCTACTCGCAACCACGTGTGCTCCACCTGTGTTTTAAGACATTTGGCAGTTTTTGGCTTCTGAGAGAGCCGCTGGAACATATTGCTGGTTTGCTTCTTGAATGGGTCCCTGTTTTGTTTGCTGGTTTTCCAGGATTACGCTTGCATAATTTCCTTGTGCCCTTAGCCTGCACACCATAATCCCAGAGGGCACACCAGGGAAATAAGATGCCCCTTATGTAACTTGTTATGTAAGAGTCTGGAGATCCGAGTCTCACTGGAGAATGTCTGCCACATTTTCCAAGAGGTCTGAAAGTTCATTTTGACAGGGGTTTATGTTGTCTCTTTCAGTCAATTGAATTCTTTCAAAAGCATTGTGTTATTTCAGAAATAGCTGATGGGAAGGGAGAAAGAAGAAAGGGCAGTACTGCTATTCTGTGTCAGATGCTTAGCAGAGGTTATTGTATCTAATTTAATCTTCTCTGCAATCCTCTTTCCTTCTAAACAGACCCAGGCTTTCAGGGACAAAAGCGAGTAGCTGAGACTCGTGGCTGGAGATACGAGCTCTGGGCTATACAGTCAGACCCGGGTTCTATGTATAGAACGAGCCTCTGTGTGTGTGTGTGTGTGTGTGTGTGTGTGTGTGTGTGTGTGTGAGAGAGAGAGAGAGAGAGAGAGAGAGAGAGAGATGGGGCATGAGTAAGTCACAATCCTGCTAGACTACTCTGTTTCATGTCCTATTCTCTTGAAGCCAAATTTTGCCTACTGATTTAAAGCTGATAAGGAAGCTCAGACGGTTCTGAGCACTTTCAGTGCCTTGGGGGCCAGGCTGAGGCCACCTCTTTGATCTCTGTGCCAGAGATACCCTCCCTGGGCCTGGCTGTGCCCAGATGGACTGGAGGCTGGCACTTTGGCTCCCTAATGCCCACCCCCTTCCTCTTTACCTCAGAGCTATGGCAGACCTCAAAGCAGCAGGTCCCATGTAACATGCTTGCCCGTCACAGGCGGGGTCTCCCTGCTTCTTCTCCCTCTGCTCAGGGAAGTGACATGGAGAGGAGATCATACCAGAGTGAATGTTTGCAATGGCCAAGCTCACCAAGCCTCAAAGAAAAAGCTTAACCAGGAAGCCTGAGGAAATGGGGTTCTGGTCGCTTAACATTTAGGGTCACTGGGAGATGAAAATAGAGGAGTTTCTCAGCAAGTATATTTTTGGTAATTCTCTCTTAGTTTTAATCCTTACGTTGAGAAAGTAATAAAAACACGTGGAAAAATATTCAAATTGTGCTAAACAGTGTCTGCCTCTCGCGTGAGATACCTATTTACATATTCTTCTCCTAAGACACCACCCCTGTTAACACTGCCCCGTGATCCACCAACAGTATTATCTGTAATCTTTGTGTATTAGGTTGGTACAAAGATAATTGTGGTTTCAGACCGTGAATTTTAAATCATTATAACTAGGCTCAAACACATCTTCATTAATCAAAATAAGAACCATTACAATCAACATATTTTTGCCAATAAGAAATAGTTTATTCATGTAGCATAAAAATCTGTGCTTTAGAATTCAAGGAACTCTTGGAAAGCATTTTCTGCCTCCTGCTGATTGTGGAAATATTTTCCCCTGCAAAAGGTTGTCGAGATGGTTGAAGAAGTGGCAGTTGGTTGGCAAGTGGTCAGGTGAATACGGGTGGATGAGTCAAAACTTGGTAGTTCAATTTTTGAAGCATTGGTTGTGCGACATGCGGTTGATGTTGTCATGGAGAAGAACTGGGCCCATTCTGCTGACAGTTTTCAGCGCATTTCATTGATTTGCTGAGCGTACTTCTCAGATATAATGGTTTTGCTGGGGTTCAGAAAGCTGTAGTCGATTGGATGGGCAGCAGACCACCAAACAGTGACTGTGACCTTTTTTTGGTGCAAGTTTGGCTTTGGGAGGTGCTTTGGAGCTTCTTCTTGGTCCAGCCGCTGAGCTCGTCACTGCTGGTTGTCGTATAAAATCCACTTTTCATTGCATGTCACAAACCAATTGAGAAGTGGTTCATTGGTGTTGTGTAGAATAACAGGCGACGACACTTCAGAACGATGATTTTTTTCTTTGATCTGTGGTTAGCTCATGAGGCACTCACTTATCGAGCTTTTCACCTTTCCAATTTGCTTCAAATGGCAAGCAGCCAAAGAATGGTTGATGCTGAGTTCTTTGGCAACTTCTCATTTAGTTGTAAGAGGATCAGCTTAGATGATGGCTCTCAGTTCGTTGTTGTAAACTTTGGCTGGCTGGCCACTATGCTCCTCATCTTCAAGGCTCTTGCCTTCTTTGCAAAACTTCTTGAACCACCACTGTACTGTATGTTGGTGAGCAGTTCCTGGACCAAATGTGTTGTTAATATTGTGAGTTGTTGACGTTGTGAGTTGTCTCCACTGCTATATGACCCATTTTTATTTCAAATACGAAAATTGCTTGGATTTACTTTTTTGTCCAACATCATTTCCATAGTCTAAAAGAAATATATAATAAACAGTAAGTAATAAGTCCTTAACCAAAAAAAACATAGAGCAGGAAATGTGCATTAAAATGATGTATAACACAACCACATTTATTTAAGAAGGCATTCGAATATCAAATGGCAAGTTTCAGCAGTGAAAAATCCATGATTACTTTTGCACCAGCCTAATATATAATAACAAGTGTGTATATTTTCTATCTATCTAATCATTTATCATCAGATAGAATAGAATCATCATTCTGTTCCAACCTATGCTTAACTCTTGTGGTTGAAAATTATTTAGAACTCTCAAATTTATTTTCTCATCTTGGTTTGTTGGGGGTCACTACACCCCTGACGGAAGGTCTTGTGTGTCCCCTGGGATGCCTGTCTGAGGTCCAGTCCTCATTCTGAAGTCCTCCAGCTGGTGAAAGTGTAGCACTGGATCACACCGCAACCAGAGACCCCTCTGAGCTGGGGTTGACATACCCTGCACTATCTCCTCCTTGTGTCTATCTTTCTCTTCAGAGAATGTAAGAAGATGCTGTAGGAGGAGGTGATCATTTTTCCCCTTTTATTCTAGGTTCTTGG
The DNA here is from genome assembly GCF_023091745.1 of Budorcas taxicolor. Classification (NCBI taxonomy): domain Eukaryota; kingdom Metazoa; phylum Chordata; class Mammalia; order Artiodactyla; family Bovidae; genus Budorcas; species Budorcas taxicolor. The sequence goes on along the minus strand of NC_068924.1, from coordinate 63,921,167 downwards.
GTGATAGCCTGTGTAATAAAAAGGCAGATTAACAGGAGGAAAGCAGATTTAATTACTTATGCATATATGTACAGGAACTCCACAAAGATCTGAGACCCAAAGGCAGCCAGGGAATCGAGACTTATATATCATCCCGAGCTAAGAAACGGGATAGGGGTTTAGGGCTTCAAGAGGAGAAAGGCAATCCATAGGAAGAAAAGAAGGGCAGATATTTAGTAGATAAATGTTTGCCCTGCCATGCTGGTAAGTCTCTCAGATGAAAAAGTTACATCTGGTAATAGTTTCGTTCCAGAAATACAGACCTCCTTTCTAAATTCTTTTAGACAGTTCAGAAGAAGGTAAAAAGGTCTTCCCAGGTGGCACAGGGGTAAAGACTCTGCCTGCCAGTGCAGGGGGTGCAAGAGATGCAGGTTCAGTCCCTGGGTTGGGAAGATACCCTGGAATGGGAAATGGCAACCCACTCCAGTATTCTTGCCTGGAAAATTCTATGGACAGAGGAGCCTGGTGGGCTCTAGTCCTTAGGGTCACAAAGAGTCAGACATGACTGGGAGACTGATCATGCTCAAAAAGCTTTACTCAGTCTGCTGGATCTTGACTGACTTCAACTCAAGATGATCCTGAAGCCAAAGAGGCATATTTTGGGGTTGGCATGTTCTGCTCCCCTTCAGTGCCCTGTGGGTGGATGGATCCAGTTGGGTGAGATTTCAGGGAATCCTTGCTTCAGCAAAATCAAAGCCCTGAAGGACCCTAGTTTATAGCCCTTTCTCCCAGCATGGAGACTACCTGTTTACCTATGTTGATTGCTAGATAACCGTATGTTCTAACAGAAGGAGGTCAGTTTTCTCTGCAGCAAAATTTTCCCCCCTTTAAGTATGGCAAGAATAAAGGGCTTGAGAAATGGCTAAGAGACCACTTTTTACTACAACTGCCTCTGAATTACCACCGGAGAAACCAGTACTCTACTGGGCCTTGTCACAAGTGGAAAACAGGATGATCCCCAAAGAACTACTCTCTAGAGAGCAGAGATACAGTTAGGCAGATTCCTGTTTCAGAGAAAGGAAAATAAGCTGTTGGTTGTGTTCCTGTCCTAATCTGATCTTCTGGAGAACTCTACGTCTGGTTCCTTCATCTCATAGAGCCCCATGTAGAACTGAGTCCTAACCTCTGCCATCTGCTACCCAATAGCTATGTAACTTTGGGCAGGTAAGTCTCCATGGGCAAAATAATTGTCTATATCAAAGGATTGTTTTGTTTACTTGCGAGTGATAGATGCCGACTTAATCTGACTTTAATACGTGAATGTATTGGCTTATTAGCTGAGAAGTCCAGAGGTAGCTTCAGGCAGCGTTGGATCCAGAAGCTAAAATCCTACCATTAGGACTTGTTCTTTTTCCATCTTCTGTTGTTTTCAAACACAGATTTCCATGCAGGGTCTTGTTAGCTCTGGACTTACATCCTAGCAGCTCAGAAACCTCTGCAAAAAAAAAAAAAAGAGTTTTTCCTTCTCATAATTTCCAATTTCAATCTTAGGACTGAAACTTACATTCCCACCTCTGAATCTCTGTTGTCCTGAGGATGGAGTATCTTGATTTGTCACGCTTGAGGTGGACAGTGGGTCAGCTCCACCCAAACCACAGGGTCACCAAAGGAGGTGTCCTAAGGGAAGTTAAAGTGGCAGAACCAAGAAAGTAGTATGTGGATACTAGGTAGGCAAGAGCGACAGGTTTGCAGAGTAGGGGCTAAATGAGAGGTCAGCAATTTTTTTTTTTTTCTGTAAAGGGCCAGATAACAAACATTATAAGGTTTCTGCTACAACTCCTCAACCCTGCCCTTGTAGTGCAAAAGCAACCATAGACAGTAGGTAAATGATGGGCCTAGCCATGTTCTGATAAAACTTCATTTACAAAAACAGGCAGTGGGCTGGATTTGGTCAATGGCTAGAGTTTGGTGATCTCTGATCTAAAAGAATGCACAGGATCTTCTCCCATATATTCCAAATGACATCTGCACATACAAAGTAATTAACAGATACTGGCTATTATTAGCATTTAGGCTGTAAGTAAAGATAATAACAATGATAACATTGAGAATAATTATGAGAACACTAATTGGATAATGACACATAATGCATTGTGAGTAATATGTCAGCCATGTGTTCCAGGACAGTTTCTACCCTGTTAGTGGGGCTTCCACTCCACCTGCTCAAAGAGCTGGAAGGCACCACAGAGGTATCCAATGCAAATGTCTCCTTTTAGCCATGAATCTTAGGCTCAGACCAGGGGCGACTCACGTACAAGTATATACAGGAAACCAGTGGCGTTTTTGGAATTTGCAGCTGTTACCTCTGGCTCCTCTCCTACAGTCCTGAAGGACTCTGCCCCTGTAGACACATGGTACACCTAGTACATTTTAAAACAGAAGTAGAATCAAGTCATAAGTATTCACTGATTGTGGATCCACACTGAGTAATGTAGTGACTTCGTATCAGTACAGCTCTTGGCACATTCTTGACCCAGTGGAAAGACCTTCTTCTGGACCAGTATGTTTTTATAACCCAGGAGAACTGCCTGCTGTTGGGATGACTCAGATGTCTGTTTTACACGAAGATTACTGAATACTTCTTGATGCTTTTGAAAACAGTGAATAAAATGAATAGTTACTCATTGCCTTACTTACTTCCCTCTTTGTCACTGTTTCTGTTGGCTTAGCATGCTGGTAGCCATCCAAACAGCTAGTTTCCAATTTGGCTATATGCTGATGAAAGCTTTCCCCTCATATCACCCATCAACATTTACAGAGACCTGTGTGCCCTAAGAGGGTTGAATTGTGGTGTTGGAGAAGACTCTTGAGAGTCCCTTGGACTACAAAGAGATCAAGCCAGTCTATCCTAAAGGAAACCAACCCTGAATGTTCATTGGAAGGACTGATGTTGAAGCTAAATACTTTGGCCACATGATGCGAAGAGCTGACTCATCGGAAAGACTTTGATGTTGGGAAAGACTGAAGGCAATAGGAAAAGGGGGCAGCGGAGGATAAGATGGTTAGATAGCATCACCGACTCAATAGACATGAATCTGAGCAAACTCCAGGATATAGTGAAGGACAGGGAAGCCTAGTGTACTGCAGCCCATGGAGTCACAAAGAGTCGAACATGATTTAGTGACTGAATAACAACAAAAGAGGGTCATACCCTTTGGGCAAAGTCTTCATGATCAGCAAAGCCCTCTGTGGGGTTGGTTGACCAATAGACAGCCCCACAGCGACCCAAGAGATGGATATTGTAGAACCAGAGCTCTGTAGCTTCTCTTTTTTTCCACAAATTTATTTCCGATGGTCATTACTCAGCCTTATAAACCAGTTAATTTACATAAATCAACAAAAAGACATTTCTCATGAATCAAAAATAAGCCATAGACTCCTCTGATCTCAAGTACTACAGGGACCTCAGTAAACACAATGGAACATTTGGGATTTGGTGTATCATTCCTCTAAGGCAAGGGTCAGCAAACTTTTTCTGTAAAGATCAGATGGTAAATATTTAATGCTTTGTGATCCATTTGGTGGGCTATGATTTGCTGACTTCTGCTCTAAACTCAGTTAGGTACAAAAAGCAGAGCAAAAGATGGAGTATTTGCATGGGCTGCCCAGTTTCTCAAATGCAGTCTTTGAAACTCGAGCTTTAGAGTTAGACAGATGTAGGTTTAGCTCTGTGGTTCTGCTGCTTTGTGGGTGAATTTAGGCATGTTAGTTTTCTTACCTATAAAATGGGAATATTCGCAGTCTTCCCATAATGACTTGTGAAGATCAAGTAAAGAAAGTCACTTGCCCCAGAGTTGGTGTGCTGTCTAAATTGTAGCAGTATAATTTGCACAGTTATCGGTAACCAAGACCAATGGGTAAAAGGACCTATTCGGTAGGATGCAATTGAGGAATTGACCTGTCTGGTTACCTTCAAAGAAAATTAGGTGGGGAATGCCAAGAAACCTATTTTCATCATCATCTTCTAAGGGAGGAATCTGAGACTAGATCAGATTTGCTTTGCACTGTTGCTAGGAAGCTAGTGCTAACTCATGACAGACCATGTTCCTTTCTCTGACAAATGAGTCCTTACATCATTCAGAGGAAAATCTCAAATTAAAAATCTCTTTTCTGAACACTTTCTTCAGTCATAGAGTTAAGGCAAGTGGCCTGCTTTGGGTCTGGATTGTCAACATGGTCTGAGAACAGGTGGGAGGAGGGACTACTGCCATGGAAGCTCTGGGACCTTGCTAATTACTTCCCAGTGACTTCATCATGCTGCCTTGATTTTGCAACCTTTGTTGCCATGGCTGAAGCTTGAAAGAATTTGGCCTGAAGCCACCTATATGCTCAACATACTGGGGAATGTAGCTTTCGATAACTAAATTTTACATTTATTTCAGAAGAATTATGAGCTATGAGGTTGAAGTTGGGTGTGTTGGTTAAGACTGGAGAATGAAAAGTTTACTTCTGAAGGCAAAGTAAAAGAAAGTGCAAAATAGTAATCTCTTTTTCTTACGCACACACACACCACATCACATCACATCACACCACACTCTACTTGGAACAGTTGGAAGTCAGGTCTATGATTCAGTAACTAAAGGAATATCTAAGAATGGTATTCTCATTTGAAAGTTCCAGGTTCTTGCAGCTGCCATTTTTATGGTAAAAAAGGAAGAGGTTTTGAGTAAACACAGATCAGGCTGTGATTTCCAGCTCTGTCCTTTCCTAGCTATTTGACAGCAGGCAAATTATTTAATCTTGTTTACTCATCTGTAAAATAACTTAACAATCACTTCTCACATTGTACAAAATGTCTGTCTTAAAAGATGCTGCAAGTAACTGCTGTCCAGCCGGACTATACAGATTGGAGTCCAGATTGCCAAATCTGCACACCCTGCCCCTCACTGTAGACTTGTTAAAAAAAAATAAAAGGCTGAAGTCATTCTCAGCATTTTAGCACATATTGAGTCATTGCTCTAGAGGGTTCTAATCCTGGGGCCATGATAGCAAGGAGACCTGCTGAAAAGACAATGTAAAGCCTGCTCCACCCTCCCTGGCCTGCTGGCTGACAGTAGCTGTTCTTCCTTGCATTGTCTGTACCTGCTCTCAGGGAAGGTGGGCACAGGTCACTTGCTTTTCACGCTTGTCCCCTGGGAAACTTTGTTCAAAGTTGTAAATTATGTGACATCTTTAGTAACAACTTGATTCACTTTGAACCACATTCCTGGCCAATAAATACTCAATCCTTGCTTGAGGATTTCGTTTATGCACACAGGAAAAGTCTTCATCTATACAGTGACAGAACTACAGGGGACAGGGATTGCTAACTTAACAGGAGCCAGGCAGGTGTATAAATGAAGTCAGGAGGTGGTTTATGCTCCTCTTCACATTTCTTTCAGGAAAAACAGCAGTGTAAGCTGTTTTTGTATCTGACACTGGGCTTCGACATCAGGGAGCAGTAGGGACTGGTGGGAACTGGGGCAGAGTAGAAAATTTGTGTCTGTCTAAAGGACAATCACTTCTCAGTTGTAGTTGATTGCTATCACTCAGGAATTGAGTTGGAGGATACCTAGATATTTCTAGTACTCTAAGAGATGAGAGAAATAAATATATTAGCTTTTAAACATTGTTCAATAATTGAAATTTTTAAAAGTAGTAACAACAACTGTGTGTTACTCTTGTGGTATAAGCCCTTCCATAGACTGAAAGGAAGAATTGGTGGGCAAAAAAAATGAAGTTGGGGGAAAGATAGTTGTGTGGACTAACACCTCAAAAAATGGTGTATGGCATTTCTTGCAATACTCTCCAAGTGGAAAATCTTGCCTATTTCATTCAAGCTTTGTCATCTTCCTCAGACTTCACTTACAAAAGCAGGAAGGTGACCAAACACCTTTGGTACTTTAGATCCAAACAAAGAGCAATGATGTTTAGTTAAGAAAAATGTAAATGGTTAACAATTTATCACTGCAAATTAAAAGGGATTTTTAGGATTACTTCTCAAATTGTTACCTTTAACATTGCTAAAGTTACTTCTGACTGAACTTAGCCAAAAATAAAAGGAATATTTGCCTAAAGGAGTAAATGGGTTCTGTGACTTCTCTCCTTTATATTTGGTATAAAAGCATAAGACTATTTGCTTGGTGTCTAAGAAAGACCTCTTTGGAAGTACTTGTTATACTGTGTAGGGATGGGGAAGAGACCCACTAAAAAGAGCATGCTTGCAGAACAAGAGCTGGGCAGCTTTTGGACAATCCATCAGGCTTGTGTTTTGCTCAATGGACTACTAACTGAGAGTGAGGACTGTGGAGGAGTATGAGGAGGAAGGGCAAAGATGATTACATGAGCTTCTATTCTATGTTTGCTAGGTGGTGTGTGATGTAAAACCTCTTCTCCCCATACCCTGTATTGCACTGTGAAGTTAGATCTGTTCTCAAGTAGGGGACAATGGGCCAAGTGTCAGCAGAATGTGACGTTAGGGCACATGGGCTGGGAGGAAGAAGGAGGCGAAATTGCCCATGGCAAGAAAGCCTGCCACTTCTGTATTAACTCAAAGCCCTAGGATGTCCTGGAGTCCAGGGAACTGATTTCAAGGAGCGCTGTAGATCTTATCCAAGCCCTATTATCATACGTTGTCCTAGCACTTATTTTGGTCTACTAGTTTTCACTGAACACCTATTAGGTCCTGGCATTGTGCATGCCGTTGTATAGTGGATTCAAGGAATGATAAGACATGATCCTTGTTTTGGTGTCATGATTTAGGAGCCAACCAGATAAGTCCTTGATGTGGAAATAAAGCACACTCAGAAATACTTGAAAGATTTTTACGGTTTGAGCAAGATTGAACCTTTCTTCCCAAGCACCTGGGATGAAGAACTTTCACTTCAGTTGTGTGGAGTGAAATGGTGTTGATGGTCCAATGGCCAACATACCAGACCCCTTCCAGGGATATCGGAAGAGCTGTGACTGGAATGGTTCACGAGTGTATAAAAAGTCAAGGTATGACTACTTGTAGTAATTAGAGGCCCTAGTTGCTTTTGGCAGGGTCATCAGATGTTAGTTGAGCGTCCGGTCAACGTCAAGCCTGAGGAGTTTTGTATATTCTTTCCTTGCGCTTTGTTTGTGCTTCTCTCCAAATCCATATCCATAGGAACAGCCTCTTATTTAGTGCCTGATCTGGGGAAGCTCCTGCCACTTGTTGACAAAGTCACCTCCTAGATCCTAAAGACTTGGGTCCCCCTGGTACCTGCTCAGTGAAATCTTGTGTGCTTAGTCATTCCGTCATGTCTCACTCTTTCAAACCCATGGACTGTAGCTCACCAGGCTCCTCTGTCCATGGGGGTTCTCCAGTCAACACGGAAGTGGGTTACCATGCCCTCCTCCAGGGGATCTTCCCAATTCAGGGATCGATCCCAGGTCTCCTTCATTGCAGGCAGATTCTTAACCAGCTAAGCTACCAGGGAAGCCCCAATGAAATCTGAATGAGCACCTAATAAATATTGGGTCCAGGAGTAGATACGGGCGCTTCCCCCACAGAGTTTAAAGCCTAATGGGGAAGATATTCAGACATTAAGGAGGCAATTTGAATGTGATAAAGTATGAAGTGCAACACAAGAAAGGACTATTCAAAGAAACAATGTCCAAGAGTCAATTAAGATTTCAGGTTTAATATAAGAAGTAATATAGTCCTAGAACACCATGAACTATACATCTAGCTATTAAAAGTGGGAGGTAGGGAATGAATTATAAAAAAGGATATATTCCACTTGTGGGCTTTGCCAAATTTATGTAGACCACTGTGAACCAATCTGTCTCAGTAAGTTACCAGTTTGAGAAATCCACATTCTTCTCTGAAGAAGGAATTTTCCTGGTGATTGAATGGCTCTGTTTATCACTTGTAAAATAAACATACAAGACTAGTTAAGAGGAGATTGGGCAGTCAATCTGGTGGAATTAACAGGGACTGAATACCTGGTTGACAGATTCAGTTCAGTTCAGTCATGTCCGACTCTTTGTGACCCCATGGACTGCAGCACACAAGGCTTCTCTGTTTATCACTAACTCCCAGAGCTTGCTCAAACTCATGTCCATCGAGTTGGTGATGCCATCCAACCATCTCATCCTCTATCGTCCCCTTCTCCTCCTGCCTTCAATCTTTCCCAGCATCAGGGTCTTTTCCAGTGAGTCAGTTCTTCAAATCAGGTGGCCAGAGTATTGGAATTTCAGCTTCAGCATCAGTCCTTCCAATGAATATTCAGGACTGATTTCCTTTAGGATTAACTGGTTTGATCTCCTTGCAGTCACTTGCAACTCCTTGAAGCTGACAGATTAATAGCCATATATTTAGCGGCTCATTAGAAGGAACCACGGAGAAGGCGATGGCACCCCACTCTAGTACTCTTGCTTGGAAGATCATATGGACGGAGGAGCCTGGTGGGCTGCAGTCCATGGGGTCGCGAACAGTCGGACATGACTGAGCGACTTCCCTTTCACTTTTCACTTTCATGCATTGGACAGTGTTCTTGCCTGGAGAATCCCAGGGATGGGGGAGCCTGGTGGGCTGCCGTCTATGGGGTCACACAGAGTCGGACACGACTGCAGTGACTTAGCAGCAGCAGCAGCAGAAGGAACCAAGGTAAGAAAAAACACAAGTCATCTAGGAGGCCCTAAAGTGCTTCCTTGGGTGTGTTAACCTAAAACAATGAAACAGCCAGTTATTTTTTACTAGCAAGACAGGTTTACTTAGGAGAAGTGAAATTTGTAACATGCAACTATAATGAAACGTATAAATCTGGTAAAAAAAAAAAAAAAAGAAGAAGAGGAGACTTTTATGGAGGAGAAGAGGAAGTTGGGAGGGACTGCTATAAACAAAAAGTCCATCAGAGGAAACTTTGAGTTCAAAATCTAGTGGCTTCTCATTGGCTGAGTTCTGACTGTCTCTCATTGGCTTAACTGTTGCCAGGAAAGCAGAAATCTTTCTTCTTCCTGATCAGGGTAGTGTCTCTCCCTCCTGGAGATGCAAGGTATGTCTCTTCCCATTGGTTTGTGCATGAGAGGTCTCCCTTCTGGTCCCCTAACTCCACTGTAGTGAGTTTCCTTTTATTAATTTTCACAGGTGATGGGTACCATTTAGAGACAGGATGTTGACCAGTCTTTGAAACAGGCTAATGGTTAAGGAAATATGGTGCTTTAGCCTCTGTTTATCTAGAGCTTCCCTCACTAGTGGAAGAAGGGAGGAAGGGTGATGTCGAAGAAGTCTGCCTGCATCACAGGAAGGGAGACTGAGAGGCAAGCCAGCGGCCTCTCTGAACAGAACTCTAGAAGGAGAAGAGTGAATATTGATCAGAAACTCCCAGTGTCTGCCATCTTGCCTCTTCAGCTTACTATAAACAGCAAATAAGACACTTAGCCTATGGTCTGGGACTATTACTTTTCTATTGTTGCTATAACAAATTACTACAAAGTAAGTGTTTTAAAGGCTTCCCAGGTGGTGCTAGTGGTAAAGAACCTGCCTGCCACTCCAGAAGATGTAAGAGACATGTGTTCGATTCCTGAGTCGGGAGGATCCCCTAGAAGAGGGCATGGCAACCCACTCTAGAATTCTTGACTAGAGAATCCCATGGACAAAGGAGCCTTGCAGGCTATGGTCCATGGGGTCACAAAGAGTCGGACATGACTGAGGCAACTTAGCATACATGCACAGCCTAAAATCAAGATGTCAGCAAGACTGTGTTTCTTTCTGAAGGCTGTAAAGAAGAGCTTGGTTTTTGGCCTTTACCAGCTTCCAGAAGCTGTCCACACATCCTTTGACTCACGGCCAATGATGTTAGACTGAGTCTTTCTTACGTTGCCATTTCTCTAGTTCTCTCTCTTCCCCTGCCTCCTTCTGCTTATAAGAGCACTTGTAATGATATATGTCTCACTTGGATAATTCAGAATAAACTACATCTCAAGGTCAGTTAATGAGTAACCTTAATTCCCTTTTGCCATGTAATGGACATTCTCATGGGTCCTGGATTAGGACATGGACATTTTGGGAGAGTAGGCATGATTCTGTATCTGTACTGTTATACTGGTACACAATAAAAGTCAATCAATGGTCCCTGTTTATTATCAGTACTCCTGACCTGTTCTTTCTCAAGTGTAAGATTAGGTACTGGCCTTCGTTCTTCAAATGCAGGACCAAAGCAAGCCTCAGCTCTGGTAGACTTTAGAAAGCCTGTCCTTGACTGTCTCAGGGGGCAGGGATATGGCCAGACCCCACCTGGAGGGTTGTGTCTGGCCTAGGAGGTACATTGTAAGTGGATATAAGTGGTTTGAAGTGCTGCAACCAGGGTGGTCAGGAACTTGAGGAAGAGAAAATTATGGGAAAGCTGGTGGGTAGGGAAGGAATTAGGCTTCAGGTATTGCAAGTGTGTCATGATTGAGAACATGCCCCGTACATAGGTAGAGCTGGGTTCCTATCCCAGTTCAGTCACTCACCAGCTGCCCGGCTTTGGGAAAATGACCTCCCCTCTCTGATCTCCAGCTTTTTGTCTATGAAAAGGAATAATAATAGTATCTATGTCGTGAAAGTATTTGGAGTGGTCAGTGAGATAATGCATGTGAGATGTCTAGTGTGTTACCTGGTGCTATTCCATGGGGTAGAAAAATAACCAGTGAGTAGAAGCCACAGGGAGAATTTAGTCTCATCATAAAGGAGGAGCTTTGTAATAGTGAAAGCTGTCCAGTGGCAAGACGGTGAGATGTGTGAAATCATAAGCTCCCCTTCATCACACCAGTTCAGATTTTGACTGGACATCAGCCTGTGGATCAACAACAGCAAAGCCACCTGAATGCTTTCTAAAAAGTCCACAGGTCTAGGACTCAACCGATGCGCTGAACTGGGATAGTCAGGGATGGGGCTTAGAGATCTGTGTATTCTTAAAAAAAAAAAGCACCCAGGAGCACGGATGGTCCAGGACAGGTGACAAGATGATGGGTTCCCTGAGCTCACATTGCCTTTTTTCTCCACTAGGGTCATACTCCTCTCTCTGCTTTCCTTCTCCGGGAGCTAGACTCGCATGTCCCATAAGTTGCCAGGGCCTGGGCAGAGATGAAAATATTTTTGTGTCCATCACTCTGCAGACATCCCTAGAGAGGATGTAGCCAAAGGACCCTAGACTCAAAGGCGGAGTACAACACAGGATTTCATTTTGCTGCAAGACCAGCTGGTTCAAGCCCCAGCTCAGCTGCTTCTGAACTTGGGCGAGCTACAGAATCTCCATGTCTGAGATGAAATAACTCCTTCCCAGTAGAGGAGGTCATAAAGAAATCAGTTAATAGATGTGAAAATATTTTGTAAACTATGCAATTGTTAAGTTGTGACTATTTTTTAATTTATTTATTTTGGCTGCACGGGTCTTCATTGCTGCTGCTGGGCTTTCCCTAGCTGTGGCGAGCCGAGGGCTACCCTCTAGTTGTGGCTTTGGGGCTCTAGAGTGCAGCTCAATAGTTGTGGCTGCATGAATTTAGTTGCTCTGTGACATGTGGGATCCTCCTGGACCAGGGATCGAACCTATGTCCCTGGCCTTGGCAGGCAGATTCTTAACCGCTGGACCACCAGGGAAGGCCTTACTAAGTTACTATTAACTTATGTGTTTATAAGTTCAATGGATAAAATGTTGGTTATTATTTATAATTCAAAAGAAGAATGAAAAGAGAAGAGCCTACAAGGAACATTCTTTGGGAAGTTAAACTGTGTGAGAGTACTTTGCAGTTATGGGCATGGGAACACAGAGGCAGATAAAACAGGGGAATTTCTTTCTTGGGGCCCATGAGATCACTCTCGGGCTAACCTGGGCTACCCAGAAACCCCACCAATTTTGTCTCATCTGAAGAAGACCTTTGCTGCTGTTGCTGCTGTTCAGCCACTCAGTTGGGTCCGACTCTTTGTGGCCCCGTGAACTGTAACCCACAAGGCTCCTCTGTCCATGGGATTCTCCAGGCAAGAATACTGGAGGGGGTTGCCATTTCCTTCTCTAGAGGATCTTCTTAAAGTGTTTTTTCAAGTCTAAGGTGCACACAAAAAAGCACATAGACTTTAAATCACCAGCTTAATTAATTTTCGTAAATTGAACACACATGTGAAACTAGCCTCCGAATAAAAAAGGAAAGTAGAAAAAGAATATCGGTAGCCTTAAGAAACCCTGCTGAGGCCACAGAATTTGAACGCGGTGACTTCAGAACTGACTGGTGCAAAACTCACATCCAATGTTCTGGCCTCCCCTCCTTTAATTTGGCTTCTGGATGTGGTTTTGGTCAGGACCTGTGTCTGGCGATTTTCCCTCAGCAAGTCCTGTTCTCTGGGAGAGATCTGAGAAGATCCTTCACACTGAGGTGTCGGTGAATGCCTTTCCTTCGATTTCTAGCTTTCATCTGGTCTCCTGCAGGGATATAAAGGGGCAGGTCTCTCTTGAGGAGGATTTTCAAGGTCTCTGGGAGCCAGGAGTGGGTGATTTTAAAGAGCAATGAAAAACCTTAAAGAAATCCTAAAGTGTCATCCCTCTGGCCTTTCGATTCCCTGCCCTGGTCATTTACATGGTCATGATGGTGACTTACCTTCTTGCTTATTCTTGACACCACGTTTCAAGATTGGCTGCCTGGAGAGAAAAGGTCTGTGAACAGACAGGCCCCTCTGTTCACAGAAGACTGCATTGAAGAAAAGCAATGGTGAGGTGTGACCAAAACGCCCAGAAAGCCTTAGCTGCTGGACGCCCTGCCCAGTTTCTCCTGGTGCCTGAAGGCTGTGCAGCTCATTAAGCTACTTAGTCAACATATCAGCCACTCCCATGTCTGGGGGACTGATTGGGACGGCCCAGTTTGGGGCACTTCTGGGGCCAAAGGAGGAACTTCCCAGGCCTCTGAGCCAAATCCAGAGCTCTGTTAATCAAGGGAGTGCCTTGAAATCAGTCCCATTGGGAAAGGAATAAATGTCCAGGCTCTTCGGTTGAAGGATCACATTTTTGAGAATCGAGATTTAGGGATGTTGATCTTGGCAATGGAGTCCTGAGAAATGGAATATTTCCTGCCGTATCAGTAAACAAGGATGTCATAGTCACCAGCAATTGCAGCCACCACTAATGGTGAGGTGGTGAACCCTGAGGAAACTCAGGAAAGAAAGAATACCTCCTACCTAGCAGCCATCAGTGGAGAAGGAAATGGCAACCCACTCCAGTATTCTTGCCTGGAGAATCCCAGAGATGGAGAAGCCTGGTGGGCTGCCATCTATGGGGTCGCACAGAGTTGGACACGACTGAAGCGACTTAGCATGCATGTATGCATGCATGCGTTGGAGAAGGAAATGGCAACCCACTCCAGTATTCTTGCCTGGAGAATCCCAGGGACAGAGGAGCCTGGTGGGCTGCCATCAGTGGGGTCGCACAGAGTCGGACACGACTGGCACAACTTAGCAGCAGCAACAGCAGCAGCAGCCATCAGACCACAGCCACCCCCTACTGTAAGCCCTGGAAAAACTCAGGATGTGAAAAATGCCGGAATCCAGCCCCAGCTAGCTGAGGGGCATGTCAAAGGAATGATTTCAGTGAGCCGAGACTCTTGCATCTTCCCAAACATAGAAAAGCTCTCGTTGTTTAGTTGCTAAGTTGTGTTGGACTCTTCGTGATCTCGTGGACCACAGCGCACCAGGTTCCTCTGTCCTCCAGTAACTCCCAGAGTTTGCTTTAATTCATATTCATTGAGTCAGTGATGCTATCTAACCATCTCATCCTCTGTCGTCCCCTTCTCCTCCTGCCCTCAATCTTTCCTAGCATCAGGGTCTTTTCCAATGAGTCAGCTCTTTGCATCAGATGGCCAAAGTATTGGAGCTTCAGCCTCAGTATCAGTCCTTCCAAAGGATAGTCAGTCCTTCCAATGAATATTCGAATGATTTCCTTTAGGATTGACTGGTTTGATCTCCTTGCTGTCCAAGGGACTCTCAAGAGTCTTTTCCAGCACCACAGTTCAAAAGCATCAATTTGAAAAATGCTAAATTTCTTAATTTGGGATATCTGGCTTCCTTTACTTAATACTAATCTTTTGATGTTCAGACTACCTGCCTTTTCTTGCAAAACTTCTGTACAAGCTGGCTCCTCCCCTCATCTTCTCAGCAGTTCTCTCAGGGTTACTTGAGGTGCTGTCTCCCAGCCTTAAGTTCTAAAAATTCCCACCAAATAAAACATAACTCTCAACTTTGAGCTTCTGAATATTTTTTGAGTCCACAGTCCTAATGTATCTTCCCATGTCCTCATCAGTTTTCTCTGAAGGCCTCATTAGCTGAGGTTCATGGCGCCACATTCCCCAAGAATGCTGGGAGCAGTGAGGCCACCACGCTTGGGCAGGGCAACTGGATCAAAACCACCAGCAAGGAAGGGCCAGCCCTTGAGTGGTGCTGACCTGCCCTTCCTACCTCCCACTGGTTTTTCTAATGTGAGTATTTGTACTTCTGTCCTCTTTTCCCTCCTCCTCACAGATTTCTTAGTGTTTTAGAACACTACCATCTAGAATGGAGTATCACACAGAACCTGTGACTAGAACATGTTTTTTTATCTAATCACCCATTCATTCATTCGTTTCTAAACATACAATGATTGAGTGTCTCCTATATGCCAGGAACAACACTGAGTGTGGGAAAGACAGAATCAAGTAAGTCAAGATCTTGCCTTAATCCTAGTCTAGTGGGGGAAAAGACAAGTAAATTGTGATAAGTACCTTGAGAGAGGTAAGCTGCAGGAAGAACATCCAAAAAGAAAACTCAGGAATCAACAAAGACTTCCCGAGGGAAGTCATAGCAGAATTGAATTTTGAAGAGGAAATAAAGATGAGCCTACAAAGGCTGTGTCAGAGGGTGTGGGAAAGAGGACACTTTAGCAGAAGAGACAGTTTGCCTCAAGGCAAACTAATTGGGGCCAGGTTCCCTGTGGCTCACACCTGGAACCCATGCCCCATGAATTGCCTCCTTTTATTGGACTAATATGAAGTTTTCAAATTTATTTTCATGTTGTTCAGTGAACCAGAGCCAGAGGGAGTGGCATTTACTTCAGAATCGGCATGCCTCTGGGGATTGGGCTGGCCAGTGTGGTCAATGTGTTCCTAGGCCATGGCTCAATCTTTATTTTTAGAAGGAGCTCCCAGTTTGGGAAGATCAAACACCTCCACCCCAGTCTGTCACTTGGGCCTGGAGATTCACTGTTCCTTGGTGTCTTATTTCTGTTTTGGGTGATGAACCTTTCTGGAGATGGGTGATTCCATTGGGTCAAGGCTGACTCAAGTCTCTACCCTGGGGAGGACCTTACAAAAGTCCAGAGGTTTTATACTTAAGGATGTTCTCCTGATGCTCTTCCAGAGGTGATCCAGGCCAGTTCACAGTGTGGAGCTTACAGCCCTGGGAAATTCTCAGGCTCCCACCCACTTGGGCCTCCTTCTGGTACTTTCTTTTTGTAAAAAGTACAAATACCATTTGTTGCTATAGTGACGTACTAAAACTCACTGGTAGCTAAGCTATCTGATGGTCATTTTGTACCATTTTAGGCATTTAAGACAAGGAAAGGAAGCTTGATAGAATGTTGATTTTGCATTAAATACTGTTGGTGCTTTCATAAGTACCATCTATTTTCTTCGGCTCCAAAATCACAGTGGATGGTGACTGCTGCCATGAAATTAAAAGACGCTTGCTCCTTGCAAGAAAAGCTATGACAAACCCGGACAGTATATTAAAAAGCAGAGACATCACTTTGCTGACAAAGGTCCATATAGTCAAAGCTATGGTTTTTTCAGTAGTCATGTACAGATGTGAGAGTTGGATCATAAAGAAGGTTGAACGCCAAAGAATTGATGCCTTCAAACTGTGGTGTTGGAGAAGATTCTTGAGAGTCCCTTGGACAGCAAGGAGATCAAACCAGTCAATCCTAAAGGAAATAAACCCTGAATACTCACTGGAAGCTCCGATACTTTAGCCACCTGATGCAAAGAGCTGGCTCATTGGAAAAGACCCTGATGCTGGGAAAGATTTAAGGCAGGAGAAGAAGGGGACAACAGAGGATAAGATGGTTGGATGGCATTGCCAACTCAATGGACGTGAGTCTGAGCAAGCTCTGGGAGATAGTGAAGGAGAGGGAAGCCTGGTGTGCTGCAGTCCATGGGGTCTCAAAGAGTCAGACAGGACTTAGCGGCTGAACAACAACAAAACATCTTACTGAAGGTTCTATAATGACCAGTGAGTTGAACGTTATCGTTCTAGAGATGAAATGAATGCCTTGTCCCAGCCATAACTGGAAAGGGTAGATTTTAACCAAGAATCCGATGACCATGTGATTATGTAGTTGCATTCTGCCAGGGTCTCTTCTGTCAGCTGCTAATCAGAGCTAGTGTTTTTGACTTTTGGTTCTCAGCAGAATGAGTGTCATTTTATTTATTCCTCCATGGTTTTTTCTCCTAGTACTTCTTTTTTTTTAATTAAAAATTTTTTAATTTATTTTTTTATTGGAGGATAAGTGCTCTACAGTGTTGTGTTGGTTTCTGCCATACAACAAAGTGAATCAGCTGCAGTTACACATATATCCCCTCTCTCTTGAGCCTCTCTGCCACCCCACCACCTACCCATCCTGGCCCTCTAGGTCATCACAGAGCACCAAGCTGAATTCCCTGTTCTATACGGCTGCTTCCCATTATATATTTTACATATGGTAGTGTGTGTGTATGTATGTGTGTGTGTGTGTATAAATTTATGTGTGTGTGTGCTTAGTTGCTCAGTCATGTCCGACTCTGTGCAACCCCATGGACTGTAGCCCACCAGGCCTCTCTGTCCACGGGGATTCTCCAGGCAGCAATACTGGAGTGGGCTGCCTCTGCTATTCTCTCAGTTCGTCCCACTCTCCCCTTCCCCTCCCTGTGTCCACAGTCCATTGTCTATGTCTGCGTCTCTATTCCTGCCTTGCAAATAGGTTCATCTGGACCATTTTTTCTAGATTCCATATAGATGCATTAATATACAATATTTGTTTTTCTCCTTCTGACTTACTTCATTCTGTATAACAGTCTCTAGATTCATCCATGTCACTATAACTGACTCAGATTAGTTCCTTTTTCTGGCTGAGTAATATTCCATTGTATATATATCTCCTACTACTTCCTCTGTGAGAACACCTGAAGTCCCAACTGACTCTATTTGCCATTTATGTCATTAGCCAGTTTGGGCCCCTTGGCCTGGAAAGTGATTTTAAAAAATTCATTTTTTTTAATCTTGATTGGCTGTGAATGAGATAGGTGACCTTTCAGTGATTCGATGGTGAATTTGGCAATTGGCTGGACAAATGCCAATTCACCTGTTGGACTATATTCCCAGGACATTGATCTGCCCCTTTGAGAAGTCTAGACTAAGAATTGGTCAGACATGAGAGGGTATTAAGATGATTCCTGTGTCTGAATTATACACTGAATTTGACCTCAGACTCAGTGTTAGTAGCTCTAGAAAAACATGCTTATGTGGCAGAGAAAGGAAAGGAGAAAACTGAGGTAAAGACATTAAGCAATGGTTGTTGTTAACACTGGTTTGGCTCTTATCTGTAAGTCACCCATAAGGTCTAAGCTCATTCAGTCCTGAATAGAATAGAATGGAGGCTGCCTCTCTGGAACTGAAGGCTATTAATTACCACCTTGTACCCCAGAAGAATGAGAGAATCACAGAATTTTAGAGCGATAGAGAATTTCTGATACAGCCCTCTTACTTTACAAATTAAGAGCCTGGGACCTAAAATATAAAAAATCTGCCCAAATTGATACCTAAACCCCACTGGTATTTCAAGAGTGTGTTTTTATCATTTCGTAGTGCTTTACTCTTCTGTCTGCTGATTATGAGCAAGTAAATTTACATCCATCCGATACTGTTTCTGACACAGCCAGTTAGTAGCACCCTGGAGTTAGAACCCAGACCTCCTGACTTCCCATCTCATGTTGCCTAGTAGGTCCAATCCCATCATGATTTGGGATAATTGTAAACTGTGCTCCTTAGCCAGACCCTCTGATAGTCAAGAAGCTTAAGATGTATCATTTGTGAAGTCTGGTGTTCACTGGCAGGCAGGGCTTTTCCAGCAAGTATGTGATCTAGGAAATGGACACAGTGAACAGAAGGGGACTGAAGGAGATTTAGAGGCTGTGAACCTCTAGGTTTCATTTATTCTCAGGATCAATGAGGACACAGCATCTGTCAGAGAGATTCTGACTTCTTGGTTAGTGAGCATCCTTGACATGGTTAAACCCAGTCTTACAGGATCTAGAATGGGTGAAGGGAGTGGTTGTTGGAAATTCCCAACTGTTTTAGAGTTCCTGTCCCTTTCCCTATGGGGTGGTGTTCTTTAAGGAGCCAGGGAATTCCCAGATGTGGGACAATCACAACTGTAACCACAGTTTTGTGGTGTTCAGAGCTGACAGCACTGGTATTTCCGGCATTCTTCTCCAAAGACCTTGGCCACCTTGGGGGAAAGCCCCCTCAACAAACACCGTTTCTGTTCTTGAGGGTCTAACCTAGTGTCTCCCATTAGGGCAGTTTCTGGACCCTGTCTTTTCTGCGCCTCTGAGGTCTTTGATTTGGGCCCCAGAGGGTGGGAGGGGTGGTGTTCATGGCAGATCTCACATCTTCCAGATAAAAACACACCAGTTGCTTTTAGGTTCCCTGGAGAACATTCTGTTGTCACCTCATTGAACCAGCGTAGGAGGAAAAAGAGAATTCAGTGCCAGTTAAGTTGACACAGAAGCATGCAGGCAGGAAATCTGTATCCAACACCACATCTAATGAGCCCATCATTAGAGGCTCTTGGCAGAGTGAGGGAAAACAAACGCAAATGAAAAACAGGTTCTGAGAACTGTTTAACACTTAGTACCAGCCCCATTACATGCTCCCTTTGAATTCACAGAGGCTGTTCTGCACGTTAAGCTGAGCTTGCCTTTGAAACAGAACTCACGTGGATTTGCATGAGAAAGAACAGGCCAGCAACTGACTGCAAAATTAACAGCTGTTTAAATAGTTCAGGGGAGGAGCTAAGGCAGAAAGAAGTTATAGGCTCATTGTTCAAGTCTGGATTATCCAAGAAGCTCTTCCATCACATGGCCTTACTTTGTTGGGCAGTGGAGAGAGATCTGGTGGAACTGGCTTATGGAACATTCCAGTTAAGGAATTGCATTGCTAAATCTTCCATCCAGAAGGTACTCAAGTAGAAATAGAGGTGATTAACACTTTGGGGAGAGCATCAGGCTTGATGGATTTGGTAGAACCAAGCCATCACACTTGGGCTTTCACAGTCCTTATTGCTTGGTTCCCTCTGCATAGCCACAAGTTGTAGGGATGGAGTGTTAATATAAGGATAAGTATGTGCACTTGTATTAACTTATTGTGTTTATCCAACAGACTTCCCAGATCAGGCCTTGCCCTTCCTGTTCATTGCCAGGGTAGCAAATCTTCAGGCTGCTGTGACCTCAACCTTCCTCCTGTGTCCAACTCACGTTTCTCTGGAATTCATTTCTCTTGAAGCTGGGACAGTCATTGAAATCTACCATATTCACGATGATAATGAGATGTAGCATTACCGCCTTGACTTTTGTTTGAATCTGTGTCTGTGCTAAAAACCAACATGTGGACACCAGAATTGACATCTGGTGGGAGCTTCAGGCGCTAGTTTGGACAAATACATTCCTAAATTGTGTATGTTTCATTTATTTTGCTAAGCTCTGGACAAATTGCATTCTTAATTTAGGAGACCCCTCATTCCTCCAGGTTTCTGGTCAAATGCCCTTTATCACAGAAGCTCTCCTTTCCTGACCAGCTGATGCAAAATAGCTCTGTCTTCTTTCTGTGTGTCAGCCTCTTCCTAGCATATTACCTCCACTTGAAATATATTTTTCCATTTATTTGTTCTCCACTAAAATGTGCATCCTGCGGGAGCAAGGGCTTTGTCTCTTCTGTCTATTGTGTTATTGTAGCACCTGTAACAGCATGGGCCCTGTAACATATGCCCAATAGGAACTTGTGGAATAAATGCAGAATGGTGAGAGGGTTGCTTGGGGGTATGCTGCCAGCTACTGTAGAAGGACCTGGTTCCCAAGAGGGGCACAGTGCCCTGTGTAGCTGCTTTCCGGTTCATAGTTTCTTTGAACAAACATTTATCAAGTGCTTGGGGCCAGGTGTTAAAGAACACAGTTCTGCTCTCAGGGTTTGAAGAGTGGTGGAGGATGTAGACGTTTAAATTAAATCCATCCTTTAAGGTCCAGCTGTGGTATCAGTCCCTTCTGGGAACCTTTCTTTAACTTTCTTCTTCTTCCCCAAAGCCAGGTTAGGCACCATTCTTAGCAGGTCCCATAGCATCCTGTACAGGATCTTATCATGGCCCGTATGTAAGGAGACAAGTACCAGACCCTGTGCGTTGTGTTCTGCATACGAGCTCCTTAAGGCCAAGGATTATACCTTACTCATTACTGACTGTCGTGTCTGACACACAGAGTCCTCGGTAAATACCAGGTATCCTTGTTATCCCTGTTGCTAGGTGCATTCAGTAACCAGCATCCACATAACTGGGGATGTGTGTAAAGTCATATGAAAAACTGTATCTGTTCCAGGGATGTAATGTACACCGTGATAAATATAATAACACTGCTATATATTATATATGAAAGTTGTTGAGAGTAAATCCTACAGGTTCTCATCACAAGGAAAAATTTGTTTTCTATTTCTTTAATTTTGTACATATATGAGATGATGGATGTTTTCTAAACTTACTGTGATAATCATTTCACATTGTATATAAATCAAATTTTTATGCTGCTTACCTTAAACTTATACAGTGCTGTGTGTCATTTATATCTCAGTAAAACTAGAAGGAAAAAACCCTACAACCATATGAAGGAATAAAATGATTGCTGTGATTCAGCTGCTAAGTTGGGTCTTACTCTTTGCTACCCCATGGACTGGCATATGCCAGGCCTTCCTGTCCCTTACTGTCTCCCTGAGTTTGCCCAAGTTCACGTCCATTGAATCGGTGATGCTGTCCAACCCTAAAGATGATTAGAAATGGTAAATACAAAATAAAAACAGAGCAGTATATCTCTTCTTCTGAGGATATATAAGACTTAGAAGCAGTTCTATATTGTGCTGTACCATGTCCTTTAATCTTATGTTCTATAATATTCTCCATTTCAAGCTCTCTTTGTGTTCTTGGGGGGTGTAGGGATCACTTAGACTTGTCAAGGATTTTTACAAAGAGTTCTTGGCAGACTCCGTGCATCCCCAGAGGCAAGCAGAGGCCCTGATGCACTTTAACGATGATTTTCTGCACGCAGATGTTAGAAGCTCCTCCAAGCCTGGAGCACATGTTTAATTCCAAGTGGGCAAGTCGCAGGCATCCTCTCAGTAAATACTTGTGGGTTCATGGGATTTTGATGCTGCTACTTTGATGTGGCTGTGTAGATTCGGGGCTTCAGGGATGTTTTGCCATGGCTTAAAAGACAAATCATTAAACAAATAGAGATTTTGTGCAACTCAGAAGGGTGGCCAACAGGCATCCAACCACACTGCTTGATGGGGTGTGGACGTTAACCTAATATTTGTGTGTTTTTACTTGGACGTGGCTGTTTTGATGCTTGACGCTTTCATTATGTCATATGGATCTTGCCAGAATGTCTGGTTTAAATATTTGATAGTCTCACTGAAATACCAACCATGATTCTAACTTCAGTGGCAGGAGGGCTTCAAATGAAACAGAAGGCAGGGGATTACGCTCTCGAGGCGCTCATAGAGTATTTTGCCAAGGGCTGGCTAATGAATGCATTCACCATTTCAGAACACGTACGGCCGCCATTATTATTGGCAATTTCCCGGTTTACAGCTTCAGATTATTGGCTAGAGAAGTGTTTAAAAATATAAAAAGATCCTAATGCAAGCATGGAAATATGGTCCATACATGTTAAAAAGATCGTTTTGATCATTTTCCCTGCTGTGCTGTAAAAAGAACTTTTCTGTCTGTTTTATTTGGTGGTGGGAGGAAATGGTCTTTACTGCTTGCTGGTCAGACAGCCCCTTCTCTGCTTGCAGTGAACTTCCTGCCATGTTTTCTTTAGACTGCCTGAGTGATCATTAACATACACACATGCCAGATAGTTGGGGGTGCCCGCAAACTAACTAGATGAGTAGAAAAGTAGACCACTGTAGGAAGACTAAGTGAAAAGTGAAAAAAAGTGAAATCGCTCAGTCGTATCTGACTCTTCGCGACCCCAGGGACTGCAGCCTACCAGGCTCCTCCGAAGGCAATGGCAACCCACTCCAGTGTTCCTGCATGGAGAATCCCAGGGATGGGGGAGCCTGGTGGGCTGCCGTCTATGGGGTCGCACAGAGTCAGACATGACTGAAGCGACTTAGCAGCAGCAGCAGCTGCAAGAAGACGAAGATGCTTTTCTTTTGACTAATGTTTTCATCTGAGTGTTCTACCAGACCTTGCTACATTACTCCTAATTTTAAAATATTTTAGAAGCAAGTACATTAAACAGCTTGTTAAGAAAAAGTAAGTCATTGTATTGGGTCCCTGGTCTTGACTCTGAGAGTCCAGAAGCTAAGCTTGGTATCTTGAAAGAAACAAAGAGAAGTCGCTCAGTCGTGTCCAACTCTTTGCCACCCCATGGACTGTAGCCACCAGGCTCCTCTCTCCACAGGATTTTCCAGGCAAGAGTACTGGAGTGGGTTGCTGTTTCCTTCTCCAAAGATTGTTTCCGCCGAGTTTTGAACTGGGGACTTTTCACATGTTAGGCAAACGTGATAACCACTACACTATGGAAACCGTATGGCTATATGTCCCTAATGGTGTCTTGAATGGTGGTGCAACTGCATGGGTCCCCTAAGTTAAATGTCACACTTGTCATGAATATTCTCTGGAGAAAGGAACCACTTGTACTGGCTGCCTGACATACATCATCATGTTTAACTTCCACAAGGTAGGCCTCCAGCCTTTCTTTCCTTTTTCTTTTTTTTTTTTTTAGAGAACATTTCTTTATTTATGGGTATGTCAGGTGTTAGTTAACAGTTCGAGGACTCTTCCTTGCAGCCACACGGGCTTCTCTCCAGTTGTGGTCTGCGGGCTCCAGAGTGCCTCAGCTCTGTAGTTTGCAGTACACAGGCTCTCTAGTTGAGACCCTGGGCTCAGTAGTTTCGGTATGTGGACTTGGTCGCCTCATGGCACATGGGATCTTAATTCCCCAACCAGGGATCAAACCCATTCCCCCTGAGCTGGAAGGCAGATTATTAATCACTGGACCACCAGGGAAGTCCCAAGCCCTTCTTTCTATAAACCACACAGCTAGCAAGTGATAGAGTCATGATTTCAACCCAGGCTCTCTGATTCCAAAATCCACACTATTTCCAGTATAACCAGTGATTTCAAACCACTGGCCTGCAAAGGAATGTCTCTCCAGTCTGTGGTGGGAATATCTGGGTAAGGGTGACACCTGTTTATCTTGAAGAAACACATGTGTGCTAAGGTGAATCAGTCATGTCCAGCTCTTTGTGACCCTATGGACCACAGGCCACCAGGCTCCTCTGACCATGGGATTCTCCAGGCAAGAATACTGGGGTGGGTTGCCATGCCCTCCTCCAGGGGATCTTCCCAACCCAGGGATCGAACTGGCATCTCTTAGGGTCTACCTGCATCGTCAGGCAGGTTCTTTACCACTAGTGCCACCTGGAAATAGTTGTTTATTCAGAGACTGTGACTTGTCTTTCAAGGTGTTAAAGATCGGTTTGGTTTTTTTTTGGTCACATGATGGTAGTTGTTAAATGACAGCTAACAGAAATATCCTAAAATGTCAAAGTAAAAAAAAAAAAATTGGCCTCCCTGTGTTGGTCCCCAAGCTTAAACTTGAAATCTTATTGGCCCAGGAAATAACATAGCTGGAAAAAAGAGACAATCTACTCATTGTCCTGGCAGAGTCTTTGATGGCTGACTTAGCAGAGCTTGGGTTCACGTGGGGCTTTTCTGGAAGAGGACTGGGATGCATCTGCAGTTGGTGGCAATCACAGGCTGCTTAAAGAGATGCTCCTTTGACACTGAGGAGCATGACTCTTGGGCAGCTCAGAGGAGTCCCGATAATGCAAGTGACCTTTTAAAAACCACAATGGAATCATTTTTTTTTAAAACTAGAAAAATCACCTTTTCCAAAAGAGAGGTAGAACTTGGACTACTAGCATGTCTGAGTTTTCCATGCCCAGGATGGGGAAGACTGGAGCTCAGAGGCATTTAATTTAGCAGTGACTCAGGCTGTTACTTTCCTGACCTTAGATGATTAAGAAGTCATCTTTTTGTTCTTGATACAAAAATGAAAGGGCTCAGATTTTGGAGCCAGACATATCTGGGCAAATTACTCTCTGTGAAATGGGGCAGGGACACTTGCCTTGGAGAGTTACCATGGGACTCTTGGGAGAACCTTCCACTGCCTTTCGTGCGATGATTCAAGATAACAGGGATAAACACACTTAGCTTGTTGGCATTTGGTGTGTCCTGCTTACAGGTGAACTAACATTCAGGGCACCCTGAGTTTCTTTGACTTTTTATTTCCCTGCCAGTGATTCCAGAATCCCAGCTGTGCCCGGGGAGGCTGTTTCACCTCCTATATCCTGAGCCCCTCAAACTGCAGAGGGGCAGTGCCCAGCAGACTCTAACCACTGCCTTCACTTCTGTTTCAGTGCCAACAACATGCCCAAGCAGGTGGAAGTACGGATGCACGACAGCCACCTGAGTGCGGAGGAGCCAAAGCCACGGCATCTGGGGCTGCGCTTGTGCGACAAGCTGGGGAAGAACCTCCTGCTCACCCTGACTGTGTTCGGTAGGAGACAGGTGGCCCCGCCCACTCCTCCGCCCTGGGTCTCTCCTGGCTCTGTGTGGAAGCTGCTTCTGGCAGCAGGCACTCTAACCCAGAAAGCAAGCCACACGTGCTGCCTAACCCCACCTTTGCCCTGGCACAGCTGCCTCAGTGAGACTCTTTTCCCTTTCACCTGCCCCAGCCATGTTTTCCTCCTTGGGGTTCTAGTGGATCTCAGATTCCAGTGAGCATGACCAGTTTCTGTGGATAAATGAGCATGCAGATTCCTGGGTCCTGCTCACAGACTGTGCTGTGGGCCATTTGCATGAGACGTTGGAATCTGCATCTTAAGCCTTCTGTGCATATGTGTGTGTGTGTGTGCTCAGCTGCTTCACTCATGTCCAGCCCTTTGTGACAATATGGACAGTAGCCCACCAGGCTCCTCTGTCCATGGGATTTTCCAGGCAAGAATACTGGAGTGGGTTGCCATGCTCTCCTCCAGGGGATCTTCCTCACCCAGGGATCCAACCCACATCTCCTATACCTTGGGCATGGCAGGCGGATTCTTTACCACTAAGCCACTGGGGAAGCCCCTTAAACCTTCTAGGTGATTCCAAAGCAGATGATCAGTATTCCACATTAAGAGAAGTACCTGCATCTTGATAAAGGCAACAGTTGCCAAAACCTCACCAAGACTCCAAGGATTCACATACTCCATGCACCTCATTAACTTAGATTCAGTTAGCACAGTAGCTAACAAGGTCAGTGTGGAAGAGGCTTGTCCTGAAGCTTTGATCTGCTCCAGCTCCACCTCAGAAGTCTTGCTCCTCTGCTTCAGGTCTCACCCAGGTGCTGGTTGTATTTTTTGTGTGACTGTTGATATAGACTTGGCCTTGGGTTTTCAACCAGGATTTATTGAAAATGGGGGAAATGGCAGTTTCTTGTACTGAAACGCCTTCTCCTTTGAGTCAGTCTTCTTGGATGTCAGTGGACTACAGTCAGGAGTGAACATTTGCCCCAGCTCAGTTCACTTAATAGAAGAAAACCGCAGATGTGGTAGGGTGTTCCAAGGGTTACCCTCCACAGAAGGGGTGAAATTTCATTCATCCTGAGTTTTAAAAAAGTGTGCTCTTCACTTGTGAAGAAAAAAATACCAGATTTCTGGCCGTGTTACTTACTCTCTTTGCATCTCTGGAGTTAATTCCATAGCCATATACCTAGGACGCCCCTGCCTCTCTCCCTGACTCTAGTCATGCTTATAATCCCATTTGTGGTTTCCACAAGGGTCGCTTATGTTAGCTACCAGTTTGGAGTGATCCAAGGTTTTGTTGTGGAATCCTTGAGTATGCAAAGCGAAAGGCTCCTGGTAGCATTTCTGCTCAAATTGTTTCCTCCCAAATCTTATATTTTTAGACACCCTCCTTCATCTCCCTTAAGATCAACATGTTTCAAGATTATGTATCAGGACATAGAAGTCAAAGACAAAGCTCTTTGAGGATGAGCCATGGGGAAATGACTGGAAGTAGAAAAAAGAAAATTAATGCCACTTTGGTCACGTAAATGTTCCTTTTGTCTGATATTCAGTAACAAAGATAAGAAATATATTAGACACCGTGGCATGTACCCAGCCTAGGCTGGGAAGAGAAGCATATCTGACGTTGTGGGTTATTTCTACTGACAATCTCTGACTCTGAAAGTGGATGATATCCTAAAGAAATTGGGATCAAGTTGCCAGGTTATATTTCCCACAAAGCCTTCAGAAGGCTCTTCTTGACTCTTCCAGTGTGGCTTTTTAGAAGAGTTGGAGATAGAAAACATTTTTCCACAAGTCAACAAAATTAACTTCACTTTTCTAATGGTATTTTTGTTATGTGTTAGTCATCATCTGATAATAGAGAGGTACGAGAAAAGTTAATGTTATTGAACTATATCCCTAGAGCTATTCATTTGATGAGGGCAAAAAATATATTCATATTTTTTCTCCTTCCTTATAGGTGTCATCCTGGGGGCAGTATGTGGAGGACTTCTTCGCTTGGCATCTCCTATCCACCCAGATGTGGTTATGTTAATAGCCTTCCCAGGGGATATACTCATGAGGATGCTGAAAATGCTCATTCTCCCTCTCATCATCTCCAGTTTAATCACAGGTAAGACCACTTTTCTGGCACCGGGTCACAGTGGGTCATACTCTTGCTCTAGCTTTTGGACTGACCATAAAATCTCAATTTGGTTGAATCAATGAATCTGATCATCTTCTGTGTCATTTCTCTTCAGAGTCTTGATTTTCCTAACTCTAAAACTGAAATGAAAGTGAAAGTGAAATCTCTCAGTCATGTCTGACTCTTTGTGACCCCATGGACTGTAGCCTACCAGGCTCTTCTGTCCATGAGATTTTCCAGGCAATAGTTCTGGAGTGGATTGCCATTTCCTTCTCCAGGAGATCTTCCCAACCCAGGGATCAAACCCAGGTCTCCCACATTGGAGACAGATGCTTTACTGTCTGAGCCACTAGGGAAGCCCACAAAACTGAAATAAGCAACCCTGAGAAAAAGAGTTTGGTCAGTCCATCTGTCTGTGTAGCAACAGAGGATAAAAAGGAAATAGCCACATGTTAAAAGTGATCATCTCTAGAGATTTTAATTTTCAATGTACACTTTTCTCATTTTCTAAATTGTATTTGTTCAGTTCAGTTCAGTTCAGTTCAGTCGCTCAGTCATGTCCGACTCTTTGTGACCCCATGAATTGAAGCATGCCAGGCCTCCCTGTCCATCACCGTCTCCTGGAGTTCACTCAGACTCACGTCCATGAAGTCCGTGATGACATCCAGCCATCTCATCCTCTGTCGTCCCCTTCTCCTCCTGCCCCCAATCCCTCCCAGCATCAGAGTCTTTTCCAATGAGTCAACTCTTCTCATGAGGTGGCCAAAGTACTGGAGCTTCAGCTTTAGCATCATTCCTTCCAAAGAAATCCCAGGGCTGATCTCCTTCAGAATGGACTGGTTGGATCTCCTTGCAGTCCAAGGGACTCTCAAGAGTCTTCTCCAACAACACCGTTCAAAAGCATCAATTCTTCGGTGCTCAGCCTTCTTCACAGTCCAACTCTCACAGCCATACATGACCACAGGAAAAACCATAGCCTTCAGAAACTGACAAATAAAGAAAAACAATAGAAAAAGTAGTTTTTTCTTTAATATTTAGTTGCATGTAGAGGGAAGTGGTTATTAACGATGAATGGAATACTAGATATGAAACTCTTGGAGTGTTTCAGAAGAAAGATTCCCTCAATGTGTAGTTCATGTCTACTTGTGTTTTGGCTCAAAGAGTTGTTTCATTTGAAAGAATTTTATTTTTTCCCCTCCCTGGGCTTATACAGGTAGTTTCCTCCTTACCAAATATTACTCAAATGTTGTTGAAATTGTTGAATGTTAGAGACTAAGCTCTGGGTTAGGGATGAAGAACTGGGATTTGGTTTGTATCTGGGGGACCAACAGGCTGGGTGATCTTGAGAAATCTGTTCTAGACCACCCACTTTATGAATGTAGTGGAGCTCTGGTGACTCCAAAAGATTCAGCTGCTACAGTCTCATAGCTGGTTGGCCAATGAATCCAGTGAGGGAAAGAGCTGGCACTCGGTGTCAGGAAGGTCTTAGCATTCAGCCTCAGACTGCGTGAAGCTATATTTTACTTTAAAAGCTCCTTTTGAAATCAGAGAAATTTGTTCTCCATGCCTGTTTAATAGATTGTACATTAGCCAACCCAGTAAGGAAGTTTCATTTCCATTAGCTATACTTAGACTTCAGATTGATTGAAAGAACAAATAGGTCATATATGGGTCAGCTTCATTCAGAAAAGTTAATGTCAATAATAGTCTCCTCCTGCATGGCCAAAAGACTGATCCGCAGTAAAAGTTGCACGTCTCAGTCTAGTAAAAGCAGGAACTGAAACCAGGAAATAGAAAAACTGAAGAAACTACTGGAAAAAAACCCAGTGAAGGCTGGAGTTTTTGTGACTTCTTGGAGTTTCTGCTAACCATCAGAGAAGCTTCTGAGAATTAGATGGAGCTTCCACCCATGCTGGGTGTTTTGTACATGTGTTCTCACGTCCCTATACAAGGTCAGACAACGTGGTCTCCATCAGGCTTCATCTGAGAGGAGTGATAGGGCTGTGCTAGAACCACTTCCACTTTCCCAGACTTTGGATTTTGTGACCCGTAATGTATTCAAAAGAGATTTTGAATACATAGGGCTACCAACCTTTTATTTCCCTAAGTGAGGACCTTCAAACAAACCAAAAAACCTAAAATGTACCAGCATCACCACTTCATAAGGAAAGGATTTCTTAATACCTAAGAAGTGGGAAGGACATAATCTCAGAATCAAAAATTGAATAGAGCATTCAACTTTCACTATCACAGGCTGAAAAAAAAATTTTGTCACCAACCAGTTTATAAACCCTGGACCAGATGTTCTCCAGCTCTTCACAGTTCCCTGTGTGTGTGTGATCAGTTGCTCCGTTGTGTCTGACTCTTATGACCCCCGTGGACTGCAGCCCACCAGGCTCCTCTGTCCATGGGATTTTCCAGGCAAGAATACTGGAGTGGGTTGCCATTTCCTCCAAGGGATCTTCCTGACGCAAGGATAGAATTATGTCTCTTGCATCTCCTGCATTGGCAGGCAGATTTTTTACCACTAGCGCCACCCTCTAGGATCTCAAAAATATCCTTGGAAAATTGAATTGTAAACTGTGGCATTGACCAAATATTCAGTTGAAGGAGGTTTAATTAACCATTAATACATTTGAGTAATACAAAGCCCAGGGTTGTTTATAGGTATGTATGCCAAGTAGCTTCAGTCGTGTCCGACTGTTCGCGACCCCGTGGACTGTAGGCCGTCAGGCTCCTCTGTCCATGGGGATTCTCCAGGCAAGAATAGTGGAGTGGGTTGCCATTTTCTTCTCCAGGGAATCTTCCCAACCTTGGGATCAAACCCAGGTCCCCTGCATTGCAGGTGGATTCTCTACCACCTAGCACCTGGGGAAGCTATAGGTATGCAGACAGAGGCAAGTAACAGGGAGATAATGGAACTAATCCTTCTGGATTTCTTTTTCTGTCCAGGGTTGTCAGGCCTGGATGCTAAAGCCAGCGGCCGCTTAGGCACAAGAGCTATGGTGTACTACATGTCCACAACCATCATTGCCGCGGTGTTGGGGGTCATCCTTGTCCTGGCCATCCACCCAGGCAACCCCAAACTCAAGAAGCAACTGGGGCCTGGGAAGAAGAATGATGAAGTGTCCAGCTTAGATGCCTTTTTGGACCTTATTCGGAATCTCTTCCCTGAAAACCTTGTTCAAGCCTGTTTTCAGCAGGTAACCCAGAGTTCTGATAGTCTTGCTTCTCCAAACTCCTAAGTTATGAAGGTGATAACTTTGAGGCTATTTCAGCAAACCAGCTGTGGGTAATAATTTTTTTCATATTTATGTCTCTGCCTAAGTGTGGGGGATCCTCTGGGGCAGAATTTTCGTATAGGAGTCCCTTAGTCTTTTTTTCTTAACTTCCATTTCTTTTGCAGTACACTTAATAGCATTTAGCTCTGGAATCTCTCTTCTCCTTTTTCCTGTTTGTCTCTTTTTCTTCTTCTTGGTTCTTCTCTCTGTATCATCCACAGACACATTTTTATCACCCTTGCCCACAACCCTCTAGAGTACCCAGTGGTTCTCGATCTTAGCAATGTAACAAAACCACGTGTGGTCCATTTCAAAATGCTTATTTATGTTCTACAGAATCAGAATCTCCAGAACGGGCCCAGTAATTGGGTATTCATCAAATTAATACTTGAGGGTGTTTGTCAAAGTAACACATGACCATGGTGGATTCATGTCAATGTATGGCAAAACCAACACAGTATTGTAAAGTAAAATAAAGTAAAAATAAAAATTAAAAAACAACAACAAAGTAACACATGAGGCTTGTAGAAATTTAAAGAAATTTTTGAATGCACATAAAGTAAAAATTCAAGTCCCCACGTTCCTTCCCTAGGCGACTCATGTTTCCTCCTATAAATATAAATATATATATATGTATATATATTTGTCACATATATGTTGTGTATGTATGTATAAAATAAAAAAATATCAATCTGGGAATGTTGCATCATACAGATGGTGCTACATTCTACTTTCTTGTTTAACAGTGTTTTAGTGTCGTCTCTTTTCCTGTGGTTGTGTAGTATTTCTAAAGGATAAATTCTAGAAGCAAAACATGCCCTGCCAAAGAGTTGATATTTTGAATTTGCTGATGTTATAAAAAAGGTCCTACAAAATTTGTAGCAATATATACTCCTACCAACGGCGTACACGCGTATCTGTTTTTTTAACACACAATTTTTAAAACCTATTGATTCTGCTGGGTACGTTACCGGCCAGAGTTCTTAGACTCTAGAAAATGATAAGAGGTCAGACGAGAAATGTAGGCAAGGCTTTATTTGACCTCAGGCTGCAGCTGGAGGAAGTGAGAACAAGGAACAGCTCCTCTTGCTCTGTCCCTGAATGTGTGTGTGAATGTGCCCCTGAATGTGGGGGGGGGGGGGGTGCGGGGAGTGTAGGGGTGCAGGACAAGCTGGTCCCTTAAATTGGGTGAGGGTAGGGTGGTCCAGGGGTTAGGCCAGTAGGGTGCCTTGGGTGGTCTGCCCACTCCCTTGGTGGTGCTGTGTGCAGGCGTTGTGCCTGGTACCCTGCTTTTGTTCCAGAAACCTCAGGAGTGGCAGTTGGGTTTTGGGTCTTTTTGCATTATGTTGTTCATAATTTGCCTCAACTGTGCATGTGTGCAGTTGTTTTTAGTCTTCTTTTTACTGTTGCTTGAGGAGACATTTGCCCCGATACAAGCATGGCAGCAAAGGGTCCCAGGTCCCGGGTCCCAAATCCTAGCCTCTCTCAAGTAAATCGACTGAGTCAGCTGCCCAGACCCCCCTCAACAGACAACCAGCCTGTTGTCTAGACCCAAAGTTAGTTTAGGTTAGAATATACCTCAGTTCCCATTAGCCCTGGTTGGAAGTAAACTAGAACCAAGGAACCTCCTTCAGCCATTTCCAGTGACTCACAGAAGAATAAATTTAAGAAGAATAAATTTAAGAAACAGGTTACAGAGAAGAGACGTCTACATTCCCAGCTGCCCTCAAGGTGCCATTGCCACCCACTGCTGAGCCAGTGCACTCTGGATAAACCTGGAATATGGTCTCTGCTTTCCAAGGCCACTTTGGATGCACTTGTAGCAAGGAACTATATTAAAGGAAACATCCCAGGCAGGAGAAGTTGAGTGGGGAGTGACTAGAAACCAACTAGGGGACTTCCCTGATGGTGCAGTGGGTGGGAGCCCGCCTGGCAGTGCAGGGGACTTGGGTGTGGTCCCTGGTCCGGGAAGATTCCATGTGCCATGCAGTGGCTGAGCCCATGCGCCGTGACTGCTGAGTCCGTGTACTGCAACTACTGAAGCCTGCGTAACCTAGAGCCTGTGCTTCACAACAAAGGAAGCCACTGCCACGAGAAGCCCTCACGCCCCAAAGAAGAGGAGCCCCCACTCACCGCAGCTAGAGAAAGCGATGAAGACCCAGTGCAGCCATGAATAAATACATTTAAGACAAGAAAAACATTCTTTGTCCTGCAAACAGTAATAGGTTAAAAAAAGAGAATGAAACAGGCTAGGGAAGGGGTGCTTCTGGGTACCCTCTCTCTATTGCCCCTGCCCCTCAGCCAGCCTGTTTAGAAAAACGAGCTTGCTGGCTCTGGGGCAGTGGACACAACCAGGTGCCAAGTCTATTCTTAACCTTTTGGAAAGAGCTCCCTGGAGCTGGAGCAGCTGGAGGCTGAGCCGGTAGGAGACCAGGGATGGGAACAGTATCGGAGGGAGGGGAGAGGGACAGATTTGGGCTTCACTCTGGTACCCGATCACGACCACATTCCATGCAAGAAGGAGCCTCTTTCGTCTGAGTGACTGGGGCAGGACTGAGAAGCAGGCAGGCCCCCGGAGCTGTGGATGTGAGCTAGAGGAGAGTTCTGTGGTGCAGCCATGCTCATGCTTCCTGAGCTGTCTGGTCGATGGGCAATCTCTGCATGTTGCTGCCCTGGGCAAAGGGCACTGGGGGCCCCGGGGGCAGCACCAGAATAGAGGATCAGGCCATTCCCTGCCCCGCCCGGCCCTGGATCCACCCCTCCACTGTCAAAATTCACACGAGGAGTAAGCTCTTCATCCTCCAGCGAAGCCCAAGGACATGGTCCCTTTGGGTTAGGACTACTGGGAAAAAAAAAAAAAATCATGTGGAATATTTTACCTCAGGCTGAGGGAGGGTGCAGATTTCATAGGCCAGTCTCCAGGCAGCCCAGAGGAAAGGGAGCTTAACCCACGGGCAATCCCAAGGGCTTAGGAGAGTCTTGAAGAGGGTTGGAAGACAGGGAACGCTTAGACGGTGACATGGCATTGCCAGAAAGAAAGGCAGAGAACCCCATCTCAGTGGTAGCATCCCTAGCGCCTGGCCTGCAGCTCAAGCCACTCACCTGTGCTCTTTGGGAGCTATATTTTGGAGTCAACAGAACTCATTTTGAATCCTGCTTAGTAACTACTAGCTCTCTGTCCTAGGGTTAGTTACTCAGCCCTGTGAGTCCTGAGGGGCTCCTGTTGACATAAGAGATAGAAAGATGTCGCATGAACATGGTATACCTGGCCGCCTGATCCTGGAGGCCACCATTCATTCAGGCCGATGGCCGTGGTGGCACTAGTGGTAAAGAATCCGCCTGCCAATGCAGGAGACTCGAGAGACATGGGTTTGATCCCTGGATCAGGAATATCCCCTGGAGAAGGGAATGGCAACCCACTCCAGTAATCTTGCCTGGAGAATCCTGTGGACAGAGGCGCCTGGCAGGCTACGGTCCACGGGGTCTCAAAGAGTCGGACAAGACTGACGTGACTGAGCACACACGTGGCCACTACTCCTTTGAGCTTTAGCTTTTTTAGCCTTCTCAGGGTAGGCCTGTATTTGGCTATGGTCCTCACTTTGTTCCCAGGCACACAACTTTGTTGTCCATGGAGGCGTCCCTTCAGATCCCCCCTGCATTCTCCCTTTGGGTCGTCATTGCCCAGGCCAAGGGGGCTGTGAGCTGCCTGCTCCCACTCAGCCGGCCTGCTCCTCTCCCAGCACAAGTCCACGTGGCCAGGTTGGAACACAGAGCACTGCCTCACCCCAGGGCGTGTACGCTGTACTTCTCTCTCCCAGTTAGGAGAGCCGATCTGTTCAGCCTTGCTTTCCCGTGGGCTCAGCTGCTGGAGGATTGTGTCCATATAGTTTAGCAGGCAGCACAGGTGGTGAAAGAACTCGGGGGTGGTCAGTGCATCTGAGCTGAAGTCCCAATAACTCTATGACATCTGACGAGTCACTTGACTTCTCCATGCCTCTTCTTCCGTATCTATTCAGGCTTCAGCCATCTGTTGCCTACTACGTGCCGGCACTGACATTTCTATTTTCATGCCCAGGGAGGTAGTGATTCTCTGGGCTCAGACATTGCATTTTCACAGCATGCAGAATGCCTGGCACCTTTGAAAATAGGATGGCTGCCCCAGATGTTGAGGAACAGCCTGAGAGCTTCTTAGGGGACTGTTGGCCCAGAGATGCTTGGGGAACATGGAGCAAGTCTTGGTATCATTGCCCGGAAGGAGAGGCTGTCTTCCCACCTCACACCTCCCTGCTGTGGTGGCTGCTGCTGGCTAGCACATCTGGCAGCCGGATGGAAATCCCCAGCAGAGCCAGGCTCTGGGAGGAACCCACATGAGAGTGGGTCTGTGAAGACTCCATGTGACGGAAACCAGGCAGAGAGAAGCAAATCGTGTGAGTCATGGGGTGCTGATCTGACCCCCACCAAGACTGTCACCCTCCTATTCCTGGCCAGATCCAGGACCCATCACAGGGGCCAGCAGGTCAGCCAACTGGGTTTCATATTTGATATTGTCTCCCTGGGAATGAAAGAAGCAGACAGGCGTCCCTTCTCTCAAAGCTTGTGTCCCGTTACTGACCATACTGCTTATAGTAATTATAAGAGAATGTTATAAATCCCGTCCCTACCATGGGATGAGGACAGCCATTTCTCACCTATATTTGTGCCTTAAAGCATCACTCTGTCAAATTCCCCAATTTTATAATCTCATTTATGACATTTCTTATTTTTGACATATTAGGAATTTAAAAACACATAATTGGCTAGGATTTTGGTGATTTTAACAGCGTCTCATCTTTATGTTCTTTTCCCCCATCCCATTAGATTCAAACAGTGACGAAGAAAGTCCTGGTGGCCCCCCCATCAGACGAGGACAGCAATTCCACCAACGCTGTCCTCTCGCTGTTGAATGAGACTGTGACCGAGGCTCCGGAGGAGACCCAGGTGGTCATCAAGAAGGGCCTGGAGTTCAAGGACGGCATGAACGTCTTAGGTGAGTACCCTTGTCTTCATCTCCTTGCAGGAGACACCTCTGCTGAGGTCACATGGCCGGCCTTCCCAGCAGTGCAGCACCCGGGCATCCCGGTTTCCTTCTCAGAAAGCCAGTCGCCCTGCTGTCCTGTAGGTGGAGCAATTGGCTTTCTCTGGGGAGTGATTTGAGGGTAACTGGGATTGAGTTGAGACAAGGGCAGGGGAGACGGCAGGAGCAATACCACGTAGGGGTGTGGGGACTGGAGTCGGAGGAGGAGAAGGGACTGACTCTCACGGGGCACTTCCCCCGACTTTCTGCCTGGTGTTGGCCAGTCACTTTCTCTGACTCTCCATTTCATGAGGTTACACATCCAAGTGTTTCATTTCTTTCTCTTCTAGCCACCCTTGTGTGAGTCCCAGGACTGTGTAGGCATAGGAGCTTGTCCCGCCCCAGTCCTCACAGTCTGTAAACAAAGGCAGTGCTTTTAGAAGTGGAAAGTGTTGGCCTTGGTGCTTAAAGGAGCTTCTCAAAAGGAGAAGCTTTTGTTTTAACTTTCTGGGATTCCAGGGAGCCGTTTCCCCAAGTGTGGAACCTTCTGAGCATGCCATCACGGGGGTTCTTGGACTCTGCAGTTAGACCAGTTTGGATCCTGTTTGGATCCCTTATGGACCATTCACTGATTATCTAATTGTGGACAGATTCCTCTGTGTCTCGAGATTATCTGTAAAGTGGGCATGGAGTTGGCATTTCTCTTGTAGATCATTGCGAGGATTCAATGAGATTGTGCATGTGGGCCCAGCGGTACGTGCCCTGTGCTTTATCATGCGAGCGGCTCTCATCATTAAAGGTGAGCTGCTCAGTAGGAAAAACCCCCAGAGGATACTCCCCACTCAGTTTACTCCCCAGCCACCCCGGGTCCATTCTCCCCACCATAACCCTGCTAGAATGGTGTCCCCAAGCCAAGACAGAGGGGCATCTGGTCATAAGGTACGAGAAATGGGAAATCTGTTTAGAAGAAATATGCCGATCCATGCAGAGCGAGCTTTCTAAGGATTTGAATGAGAGCTCTTTAGAAAAGATTGAGTTCGCTTTGTCATCTAAGAGATCAAATGCCCTTGTCTCTTTGGTAGGGGTGTCAGATAATGTACAGGGTACCCATTTCATGTGAATTTCAGATAAACAACAGATAGTGTTAAAGGGTTATGTCCCAAATATTGCACCGGATATACTTGTATTTAAAAAAATGCATTCTTTATCTGAAATTCAGATTTCATCTGGGAGTCCTTTTTTTCTTCTCAATTTGGTAACCCTACTCCTTACTCGTCCAGATGGTTGACTCAGCAAGATTGCCCCACCACTAAAAAGTGTCTTTTTCTTTGACCTGGCAGGAAATGAGAGTGAGGGAAGAGATAAGCAGACCAGGTTACCAGGCAACAGAAGATCAATAAATATTGTTGACAATCAGTGGGAGGCGAGAGGAGGAAGGAGAAAGTGGGAGAGTTCCTCTGAGGAGAAGGATTTGCAAACACCCTCCGCGTCCAACCTTGAGTGGCTCTTCTTTGCCACTGTCCAGACATCTGTGACCCTTTCAGGCATTCCCAACTCCCCTCGTCCCCCCATGACCCACGGTCAATGCGGCCCCACCGTTTTGTACTGTGGCCATGAGTAACGGGGTCAGGGCTCTGGAGTGAATCATTCAGAAGACTTTTTGTGGTCATTTCCAGGGTCTTGGTGGATTCTGGGAAGTCACATGACCTTTGGCTGTACTGGGGAGTTTCAACACCATTCAGGACTCACTCAACCCCAGTGACCAAGTCTAAGAGGGCTTTGTTCAAATGAAACCCTGGCTGTTCCAGTGAGTGAGTTCAATGAAGCACTGTTCACAGAGGGAAATGACAGGCTGGCCATGAGTTTCTAAGTGCAGATTGAGGCCCTGGAGAGCTAAGGGAAGTTAGACGGTTGAGAAACTTCCCATTTACAAATCATGGCTGAAATCAGGTTCTTTCCATGGTCTTCCAAGGCAGAGGTGGTGGCTTTTTTTTTTTTGGTTTTTGGTTGTTTTTTGGCTTTGGAAAGTCCCGAGGATCAAGCATTGCAATTGTGAAGATAAAAACTCCGGTTCCAGCCTCCCACTTCTTGAAAGACTCATTTCTCTACTCCCCAAACCTCCAGACTACTCTGGGCTTCACTTCAATTCAATCCCAACCACTTAAGTCAACTCCTGTGAGAGATTACTCCTTTCAACATCTCTCTCTCTTATACTCATGGAGATGGACAGTTTCTGCTGACCCTGCCAGGGATGCTATTTTATTTTAGTTCTTTGGGACCTTGAGACCTTGGGCATTTTCTCTTCGAATTTCCAGATGGAATTAACGACGTGACACTAGCTATTCTCAGCCATGATATTCACAGATTATCACTTACCACACACCTAGAAAACTCCTCTCTGTGGGTTTGAGATGAGCCTAAATTTGATTTCTTCTGTTACTGCAGAACTAGGTCACTCTAATTCTAGGTCACACTAATTCTCATTAAGCCTTTGTGTTTATGGCCAAAACTGACTTGTAAGTCACTAGTTAGTCTTTCTGGCTAAGAGCTGAAAAGGGGAAATATTAAATATCATGGATTAAGAATTTCAGTGCAAGAGCTAGATTCTTTTTTCTGAAGAAGAGAGGGTCCAGCAAAGGATAGTTGAACAATCTGGGTTGATATATACTTGGTATGAGAAGTGAATGGTTTAGGTAACTATGTAAAAGGTAAATTCAGAAGTTTGGACAGAAAGAATTTTCCCCTAAGAGAATCAAATCATAATGCTATCATTTACCTTGATATGGCTCAAGACTGTGGGCATAAATGGACACTATAGGAAACTGGATATAATAGGGAGGGGCTAGAAATAAAGTCTGCCAAAAACAAAGTAGGTGTAGGGAAGAGGAAGGGGAGAAAGGGAAGAGTGGATGGCCCATACTGCAGGGCAGAAAATAAGTCAGATGGGCAAGCAAGGGCCTGTTGCCAAGGGAACAATGACATTGGTTTATAGTCCATGCAAGTCATTAGCATTGGAGCCCCGAGATTGGCAATCACAGATTGGTAGTTGAGGGGCACATGATGACTGGTTATCAGAAATCCAGAGACACCCCACCCACCACAGGCAGTATGGGGACATCTGTTAGCCATGGAGCACACCCCAGACACTAGGAGAGTCTGGGTGAGACTCCAGGGTGAGATGCTGAGGAAGAGGGGTGGAGGGAGTGATGGCAGAGAGAATTTTCTGGGGAGAGAAAAGCTGGGTCTTGCCTTGGAGGAACTAACATATCAGGCAGGTTTCTAGGACAGATACTCAGAGAATGAGGCAAAGGCAACACAGAAATAAGATCCAAGGTTGGCGGTTGGTCTTAGTCCAGGACTTAGTGCAATTTGATGCTGACATCAAGAGGTGGGGACAGGGTTCCCCTGACCCTCCTGGCCTGGGATTAGATCGACCCTGGGAGCTGGGGTGGGGCTGCACTTAGATGGGAGTCAAGTGACATCAAGTAAAAGGAGAAGAGGGCCAAGGGGCTAGGAAATAACAAAGAGTATATTCTAGTTTTATGATCCTGGGAAAAAAAAAGCACACGCAATAAAAAAGAAAGTGTTCTAACCGTTTGGACCATGGAAAAAATGATGATGAATTAGTAAATAACAGGTTAAATCCAAACAAACTGGGTCATCTGGGGTTTCCCAGCTGTTTTGGATTTCTCATTGCTTTCCCTTTGATTTTTCAAGGTTTCTTCCTCCTTCTCAAATAAGCAATAGAAAAATAATTTCATGTTTAGGATTTTCCTAGAGTGAAACATATACCAACTATGCATTAATTTGGGAGAACACCAAACTAATATAGACATAACCCTGGCAAAGACTGAATTGGCTAATTGGTCTCTACTCTTCTAATATTGGCTCCAAGGTTTACATGATAATCCCCAAGTCCCAACAAGCCTTTCTTCGTTAATCTATCTACTAATGGAATCTGCTTACACATGACTTCATAAGTGAGGGGCAGAGGGGAGAGAGAAGAGAGTACTTTTTAGTTTGGAATGAAAATGAATTCATTTTCTCCAAGGAACTAACCTGCTTATAGTTCAACTTGCTCATGTGGAAAATAGTCAGGAAAGCCATAATTATGCAGGGGAAAGGTATTTTCAGTGCGGGACATAATACTTCTGTCTTTTAATGCTTAATTCATAGGGTAGCTGGTGGTGAGAATATGGCTGCATACACAGGGGATGGTTACGAACAAGAAGAAAACACGTATTTTCTCATTTGTCCTTTTGTGTTCTGTGATTCACCCAACAGGTCTGATAGGGTTTTTCATTGCTTTTGGCATTGCCATGGGGAAGATGGGCGAGCAGGCCAAGTTGATGGTGGAATTCTTCAACATTTTGAATGAAATTGTAATGAAGTTAGTGATCATGATCATGTGGTAAGTGGGTCTGTTCTTACATTATTGTGGTGGGGGTGTGAGGTGGTCGTGGGGTCTCCAAAGGACCCTGAACCCTCCTAGCAGGAAAGAGTGAGTAGGCATGAATCAAGGAAAGATTTCTCTGGAAAGACTTTGAAAAACAGGAATGGAACTCTCTTTTTTGGAACTTTCCATAGATAATGAGCAGGAAAACTGTGAAGCCTGTGGGCCAGATCTTATCTGCCATTTGTTTTGTGTGGCCTGTGAGTTAAGAATGGGTTCTGTTATTATTTTGCTGAAAAAATCTAGAATATTAATAATCACAACACATGGTTATGCAAAATTCATACTCAGTGCCCATAAATAGTTTTGTTGGGACCCATCCTACCTATTCGCTCATGTACTGTCTAGGGTTGCTTTTGTGCTAAGAGGCAGAGTTGAGTAGTTGTGACCAAGACTGCGTAAGCCGCAAAGCCTAAAAAGTTTACTGTTTGACCCCTTGCATAAAAAGTTCACCCATCTCTGCCCTGGAGGAAAAGAACACATACATATACACAAAACCAAAAAAACCAAAAACCAGACAAGCTGGAAATATCGCTCAGTAATAGTGAATCTGAGCAATATCAGGATACACTATACTAAGATAGGGCCAAGATCCCAAGGATGTGGCATGACCCAGGGTGTGTGGAAGAATCACTTCTCCAGTATTCTGGTGTCCAAAATGAAATGCCTCTTAGATCTGGGTTCTCATGACTCATACAGAAAATGAATAAATAAATAAATAAAAGAGGCAGTTCTCAGGCCATGCAAGAAAAAGTGCCATCACCCAGGATTAAGTGCTCTTGGAAATCTGGTTCCACCCTCTGGTTTTACGGTAGAGAAAGCTGTGGTCCAAAGATACTCAATCTTGATTCTTTAACATTGTCATGATCACCATGATCTTTATGGTTTTCCTTTTATCTGCCAAGAGTCATGAGAGTGCTTCATGCCTCTCAAGTGTAATCCCCACAACCCTGCAAAGACGGTGTTATGGTTCCCAATTGACAGAAAAGGCAACTGAGGTTCAAGGAGGTAAATTAACTTGCCTAAGATTATATAGCCAGGGAGAAGAGGAGCCGGTGTTTATACCGATATCAGTGTCTTTGGTGTGTACATGGGTGGGGGTTTTGTTGTTGTTTGAATCATGTGAGTGGTATTGTCTCCACTTCATCTCATGTGTGTTTATGGTCAGTGGTTCTGAAGTCTAGGGTGGGCCAGGACAGCATCAGCTTCTTCTCCTTCACAAGGGATCTGTGTCACCTCCAGTTACTGGAAATTTCTCGTGTTCACTATCTACCAGATAGAACGATTTTTACATGTATTCATTTCAGGTCCCTATGATGGTCCTGTATGTCTACCTGGGAATAAAGTAAAACCGCTCTTAGACCAAACGATGTGTGTGTTCTGTTTGCCGCGGGAATTCTGGGTTACAGAGTCCTTCACTCTGCCTGCTCCAGTCCCCTGCACCTGCCTCCCCAATCCTCCTCCACTTTCCTTCCCCTGAAATTCCATCTGCTTCATCTCTCCTTCCTTTTCTTGGCCCTTACTTCCCACATTACAAGGGCAAAGTCTGTTCCCAACTTGTATTTTATCACCAAGCACAGTGATGTGCCTGTAGTAAATTCCTACTAAAACTTCAGGAACAAGTGGGCTAGCTAAAAGCCCCAGGGTCTCAGATCAAGAAGATGTTCCTCATGACTTTATGAAGCATATTTAATAGTTCTGGTCTGTTCTAATCATTGCTTTATTGACTTTGGAAACACGGAAAAGATTCTCATACAATAGTGTGTTCTTTTCAATTATTGTATTGATTCTTCAACTTCCCAGGCAAGGCTGGATTTCTAAATATTTCTTTTGTGTGAAGATTTAAAGTCACACACAATGTCATGCTGTAAAAATATTTTAAAATATCTTTTAAGGACTTCTCTGGTAGTCCAGTGATTAAGGCACCGTGCTTCCAATGCAGAGGGCGTAGGCTCGATCCCTGGTTGGGGAACTAAGATCCCACATGCACACGGCCAAAAAAAAATAGTCTTCTGTCTTTTGAATCCATTCTGAGCTTGCTGAGAGTTTAATAAATGGCAATATGCAAAGCTTCCTCCAGCCCACCATTTCTCATGATGTACTCTGCATATAAGTTAAACAAGCAGGGTAACAATATACAGCCTTGATGTACTCCTTTTCCTATTTGGAACCAGTCTGTTGTTCCATGTCCAGTTCTAACTGTTGCTTCCTGACCTGCATACAGGTTTCTCAGGAGGCAGGTCAGGTGGTCTGGTATTCCTATCTCCTTCAGAATTTTCCACAGTTTATTGTGATCCACACAGTGAAAGGCTTTGGGTCTATCTAGTCAAAGCTATAGTTTTTTCCAGTAGTCATGTATGGGTGTGAGAGCTGGACTATAAAGAAAGCTAAGTGCTGAAGAATTGATGCTTTTGAACTGTGGTGTTGGAGAAGACTCTTGAGAGTCCCTTGGACTGCAAGGAGATCCAGCCAGTCCATCCTAAAGGAGATCAGTCCTGGGTGTTCATTGGAAGGACTGATGCTGAACTCCAATACTTTGGCCACCTGATGCAAAGAGCTGACTCATTAGAAAAGACCCTGATGTTGGGAAAAACAGAAGGCGGGAGGAGAAGGGGACGACAGAGGATGAGATGCTTAGATGGCATCACCGACTCAATGGACATGGGTCTGGGTAGACTCCGGCAGTTGATGATGGACAGGGAGGCCTGGCGTGCTGCGATTCATGGTGTCGCAAAGAGTCGCACATGACTGAGTGACTGAACTGAACTGAATATGCAAAGCAGAACAGGCCTCTTAGTTTTAAACATTAAAGATCTGCCTTTACTTCCTAGAATTCCTAGCAGGGTGATCACCCTCACTGTAAATATGCAGCTCAGTTTTCTTTAC
The DNA here is from genome assembly GCF_023091745.1 of Budorcas taxicolor. Taxonomy (NCBI): domain Eukaryota; kingdom Metazoa; phylum Chordata; class Mammalia; order Artiodactyla; family Bovidae; genus Budorcas; species Budorcas taxicolor. Next base: position 63,878,450 of record NC_068924.1, on the reverse strand, counting down.
TATGATGCCCATGATGTGGGTTGTGTATGAAAATTCCTTCCTTCATCCATGCCAGTGTCATTTCCACTGAGCCCCTGAAGCAGGAAGAATCTTCTAGGAAATCAAATGAGTCATGGGAAAAAGTGTATCCTCCCTTCTTCCCAGGGATGGAGTGGGTGTGGATCAAAATGTTTCCTCTTCACTGAAACCAAAACTCCTAAAGATTTAACATCATATCCCTGGAGATGAAGAGCAATTGTGAGTCAGGAGCAAGGCCTGTGGAATGGTTTCTGACAGCTGTTTGATTACCACATCCAGCCCAACAGTCTGGAGGGTGTAATATGACGTGAGATGTCAATCCTACATATTTATTTCATTCTTCAGCTGCCTTGCCAGCAATTGATAATGATGTGTATAAGAAGGTTCTGGATAAAACAGCCAACCACATCTTATCTGACACCCTCAAAGCTTAAATCATCAGAGTTCTTTTGTAGTCTTCTCTATGCGATAGTAAGAATAGTAATAATAGTTTAAAAACAAATTAGTGCTGCCATATGGCCCTACAATCCCCCTCCTGGCCATATGCCCCCCCAAAACGTGATCCGATAGGATACATGCACCCCAATGTTCATTGCAGCACTGCTTACAGTAGCCGAGACATGGAAGCAACCTAAATGTCCATTGACAGGTGAATGAGCAAAGAAGATACGGACATATGCACAATGGAATATTAGCCATTAAGGAGAATGAAATAATGCCATATGTAGTAATATGGTTGGATCTAGGGATTGTCACGCTGAGTGAAGTAAGTCAGACGGAAAAGGAGAAATATCATATGACATCCGTTATATGTGGGATCTAAGAAGAAATGATACAATTGAACTTATTTACAAAACAGAAACAGACTCACAGCCTTAGAGAATGAACTTGTGGTTCCCAGGGGGAAGAATGGGGGCAAGAGATGGTTAGAGACTTTGGGACAGACCTGTACACATTGTTGTATTTAAAATGAATAACCAACAAGGTCCTACTGTATACACCGGGAATTCTTCTCAGTGTTGTGTGACAGCCTGGATGGGAGGGGAGTTTGCAGGAGAATGCATGTATGTACATGTATGGCTGAGTCCCTTTGCTCTCTCTCTGAAACTGTCACAACATTGCTAATCGGCTATACTCTGATGTAAAATAAAGAGTTGTTTCAAAATTTTAGAAAAGAGTAGTAATAATAGCACAAAGCATCATTGAGGAGATTGCTATTAATCTAACAATGCTAGCGTGTGATGTGTTAGTCACTCAGTCGTGTCCAACTCTTTGTGACCCCTTGGACTGTAGCCCGCCAGGCTCCTCTGTCCCTGGGATTTCTCAAGCAAGAACACTGGAGTGGGTTGCCATTTCCTTCTCCAGGGGATCTTCCTGACCCAGGGATGGAACCCGTGTCTTCTGCATTGCAAGCAGATCCTTTACTGTCTGAGCCACTAGGATATTAAATTAATAACAGAATTATTAAATTCTTGCTATATATTCAGCACTTTTTCAATTACTTTCCTGTATCTATTATTGAGAAGGTAATAATTATTATAATCATTATTTTAGGTCATAACTAAGATTTTCCAAATTCCTGCTACATGCCTAATACTGTTCCAGAATTTTACACGCGTTGACTCTTCTATTTGTCACAATAAGACCTAGTGAAAGTGCTGCACTCAATATGCCGACAAATCTGGAAAACTCAGCAGTGGTCACAGGACTGGGAAAGGTCAGTTTTCATTCCAATCCCAAAGAAAGGCAATGCCCAAAAATGTTCAAACTACTGCACAATTGTACTCATCTAGCAAAGTAAAGCTGAAAATTCTCCAAGCCAGGCTTTAACAGTACGTGAACCGGGAACTTCCAGATGTTCAAGCTGGATTTAGAAAAGGCAGAGGAACCAGAGATCAAATTGCCAACATCTGCTGGATCATTGAAAAAGTGAGAAAGTTCAAGGAAAACATCTACTTCTGCTTTATTGACTACACCAAAGCTTTTGACTGTGTGGATCACAACAAACTATGGAAGATTCTTAAAGAGATGGGAATACTAGACCACCTGACCTGCCTGCTGAGAAATCTGTATGCTCATCAAGAAGCAGCAGTTAGAACTGGACATGGAACAGACTGGTTCCAAACAGGAAAAGGAGTACGTCAAGGCTGTATATTGTTACCCTGCTTATTTAACTTATATGCAGAGTACATCATGAGAAATGCCAGGCTGGATGAAGCACAAGCTGGAATCAAGATTGCTGGGAGAAATATCAGTAACCTCAGATACACAGATGACAACCCTCTTATGGCAGAAAGCGAAGAAGAACTGAAGAGCTTCTTGATGAAAGTGAAAGAGGAGAGTGAAAAAGTTGGCTTAAAACTCAACATTCAGAAAACTAAGATCATGGCCTCTGGTCCCATCACTTCATGGGGAATAGATGGGGAAACAATGGAAACAGTGAGAGACTTTATTTTTGGGCTCCAAGATCACTGCAGATGGTGAATGCAGCCATGAAATTAAAAGATGCTTGCTCCTTTGAAGAAAAGCTATGACCATCTTAGACACCATATTAAAAAGCAGAGACATTACTTTACCAACAAAGGTCTGTCTAGTCAAAACTATGGTTTTTCCAGTAGTCATGTATAGATGTGAGAGTTGGACTATAAAGAAAGCTGAGTGCTGAAGAATTCATGCTTTTGAATTGTGGTGTTGGAGAAGACTCTTGAGAGTCCCTTGGACTGCAAGGAGATCCAACCCATCCATCCTAAAGGAAATCAGTCCTGAATATTCATTGGAAGGACTGATGGTGAAGCTGAAACTCCAATACTTTGGCCACCTGATACGAAGAACTGACTCATTGGAAAAGACCTTGACGCTGAGAAAGATTGAAGGCAGGAGGAGAAGGGACAACAGAGGATGAGATGATTGGATGGCATCATGGATGTGATGAACACGAGTTTGAGCAGGCTCTGGGAGTTGGTGATGGACAGGGAGGCCTGGCGTGCTGCGATTCATGGGGTCACAAAGAGTTGGACACGACTGAGCGACTGAACTGAACTGAAGACCTACCCAAAATAGGCACTTTGGTGAACCTCATTTTCCAGATGAGAAAACCATGCACACTGGTTAGCTTGCCCAGTGTTGCATGGCCTTAGTAATGGGAATTATAGAAAACTGTTAGTAAACTCAACTTCTGTTTGAACCTGGGATCTTCCTCTTATGAGCTGAGTGACGTTAGGCAAGTTAGATGCACTCTGCACTCCTCATCTTGACCTGCGAGATAGATTGATCATAGAATCCACATCATAGGGTTGCTGTGAGAATTGAGTGAAATTGTGACAAATAGTTGTGGAGCGGTTCCTGTGTGCTGGGACCTGGCTAAGCATTTTACATGAACTCGTATTGTCATTAGGGCTTCCTGGTGGCTCAGGGGGCTTCTCTTGTGGCTCAGCTGGTACAGAATCTGCCTGCAAGGCAGGAGAACTGGGTTCAGTCCCTGAGTTGGGAAGATCCCCTGGAGAAGGGAAAGGCTACCCACTCTAGTGCTCTGGTCTGGAGAATTCCACGGACTGTATAGTCTCAGTTCAGTTCACTGTATAGTCTATAGGGTCACAAAGAGTTGGGCATGACTGAGCGACTTTCTCTTAACTGGTGGCCCAGCAGTAAGAATCTGTCTGCATGAGGCAAAGGAGATGTGGGTCCAATTCCTGGATCAGAAAGATCCTCTGGAGGAGGGCATGGCAACCCACTCCAGTAATCTTGCCTGGAGAATCCGGACAGAGGAATCTGGTGGGCTACAGTCCACAGGGTCGCAAAGAGTTAGACATGACTAAAGTGACTTAGCACGCTTGCAGGCACAATATTGTTATTATATTGTAATTACCATTATAATCAATTCAATCCATAACCTTTGTTTCTCTGTGCTCATGAATTCCTTAAGAAGCCTGCAAAGCCCTCTCAATCACCGAAAGGAAAGAAAGAAAAACTCTTAATTTCGGTGTGATTTTCATATCCTCGTTTTTTACAGAGTGCTTTAAAACATTTTTTTCAAAATCTGCAAAACATATAGAATGTAAAACTTTTCCTAATCTCACCACCATAGAAACATACAGTAAGAAGTGAAATCTCTCCTCACTGTTTCACCTCTCCCTCTCAGTTAACCCACTACCACCACCATCCATCCACCCCCGATCCACCCACCCACCCATCCATCCATTCATTCTTTCACTTCCAAAATACTTTTGAGCATGTCTTCTCTGCCAACAACAATGTTAGGCTCTAGTGATATAATGGAGCTTGGAGGCTCCATGAACTGGCTTTCACTCTGTCCTGATATCAAGTTCTAACCTCCATATGGTAACTCTCAGCAAAAGTGACTTTTTGGATAGCCAGAACCTCACCCAAAGTAAAATGGGAAAATGGAGATTTGTGTTTTTTCCTTACCCTGAATTCAGACAGCACCTTGGGTAATTTTTGGAATGTTTATCTTTATTGACGAGCTCTTCCACCTCTTGAGTTCTCTTGAAATCTGCCCCAAACTGGTAGACCGGTGTTGTTATTGGCAACATGTGGGACAGAACCACAGTGACCTCAGGGCAGGACTGAGAAAGTCCCTCCACTTATCTCTAACCACTCCAAGCATCTGGTCCACCATCTGTCCTGTCTTTGAAAGTCCCCGGTTAATCATTTTAGTGGGTTAAAACTGGAAGCCTAGAATAAGTTGCAGCTAAATAAAGGAAATAGTTTCCAAAGACTAATCAAGGAATATCTGTATTTCAGCCATTGCAGATCAGATTTTATTGCTGAAAACAGTGATTTCTAAATACATCAGAATGACCTGGGGAACTTGTTTGAGGTATAAATGCCCCAAGGCTGCTGCTGCTGCTGTTGCTAAGTCGCTTCAGTCGTGTCCGACTCTGTGCGACCCCATAGACGGCAGCCCACCAGGCTCCCCCGTCCCTGGGATTCTGCAGGCAAGAACACTGGAGTGGGTTGCCATTTCCTTCTCCAATGCATGAAAGTGAAAAGTGAAAGTGGCTAGCTCTGGGAAATTCTAACTCAGTCGCTATGTGGTGGGTCCAGGGAATCCATGTTGTTTCAGGCAGGCCAGGTGATTTGGAGGCAGGAGTCTGTGGTTACACGGACTGAGATTGGGGTACGTTAGTGCTGTGTATGAGCCTGTTTGTGGAGTAGAGAGCAGACCTTGGTGAGAACCTTAAGATAACAAGAACTGAGGTGTGAAGTGGGTGAGGAAGGAAAGGGTGATGCAGCAGTAAGAAAAAGATGCCACAGGTCAGTCCTGGATGAATCAATGGCTTTGAAAATGCTGCCCAGAGCTGAGGTTACAGCCAGTTTCAGGGCAGCATGGGAGCCATTCCCTCCGCCAACTCTGTAGTCATATCCTTCTGATTTAGAAACTGCTGGGCATCACTTGGCTTTAGAAACCTCACGAGAGTTCTCAGCCTCTTCATGCACTTTGGTTTATGGCTTTGGTTATTTGCTTCATCCCTTTAAGTGGTGATCTTGAGCACTTGCTCATAAAATCATCTGTAGTTGGGTTGGCAGTAGCCTGTGAGATACCTTGAAGTGAAAGTGAAAGTCACTCAGTCATGTCTGACTCTTTGTGACTCCAGGGACTGTAGCCTGCCAGGCTCCACTGTCCTTGGAATTCTCCAGGCCAGAATACTGGAGTGGGTAGCCATCTCCTTCTCCAGGGGATCGTCCCAACCCAGGAATTGAACCCAGTTCTCCCATATTTCAGGCTGATACTTTACCAGCTGAGCCACCAAGGAAGCCTTAGGAAGTCTCTTCTAACTCAGACTTGACTCATTCAGCATGGTGATGAGGGGACATGGAGTAGATGTGTGGAAACAGAACATGCAAGAGACTCCTGCATCAGGGGGATACCGCATGGCTGAGTGGGTAAAGAATCTGCTTGCAATGCAGGAGACACAGGAGCTGTGGGTTCAGTCGCTGGGCTGGGAAGATCCCCTGAAGGGGGAAATAGGAACCCACTCCAGTATTTTCACCTGAAAAATCCCATTGACAGAGAAGCCTGGCAGGCTACGGTTCACAGGGTCGATAAGAGTTGGACGTGATTGAGCGGCTAAGCGTGCACACCTGTGTCAGCAATCAGAGAACTAATGGTGCTGACAGGGATTGGTGGGGGGCAGGACTTCTGATAGTGTGTACATATATGCAAGTTCAAAAATATAATCACCGACTTCCCTGGTGGACCAGTGATTAGGATTTTGCCTTCCAATGCCAGAGGTGCAGTTTTGATCCCCTTCCCTGGTGGCTCAGATGGTAAAACGTCTGCCTATAATGCAGGAGACCTGGGTTCAATCCCTGGGTTGGGAAGATCTCCTGGAGAAGAGAAAGGCTACCCACTCCAGTATTCTTGCCTGGAAAATCCCGTGGACGGAAGAGCCTGGTAGACTACAGTCCATGGGGTCGCAAAGAGTCAGACACGACTGAGCGACTTCACCTTCCTTCCTTCCTTGGGGAGCTGAGATCCCACATGCCTTATGGCCAGAAAGCCAAGGCATAAAACAGAAGCAGTATTGCGATACATTCAGTAAAGACTTAAAAAAAAAAAAACTTAAAAAAAAGGAAACCTAATTCTCACAGCAATCCCATGAGGTTGTAGTTAGCCTCTCTAAGCCTTGACTTGCACATCTGTAAAATGGAAATAAGTCACCAACCAAGGTCATAGAGCTGGTAAATGGCTGGACAACCTCCACGTCTCATGTAATTGTGAATGTGACTCTCATCTACTCCTCATGGCTTTGCTTTAACCCAGGAAGTGCTTGCTTGCTCCAAACACAATTGATAGAAAAAAACCCACCAAATCTGCTCACTGACCTTCTCTTTTTTCTGACTCCCCTCCCGCAGCTGGGAGCCTGACTTCATTTGCCCCACAGTCTTTCTTTCAAATATATTCATAATTCTTAATAAGGTGGCAGTGTTCCCACAGACATGTTCATTTCAGTTAGAAGTATCACAGGCTGAACAATTTCATGCTCCAACACCAGCAGGTTAAGCAGTGAAAAAGGGGTGTTGCCAAACATGTGAAAAGCATACTCAAGGTAAGAGAGAAAGAACATGGTTGGCTGAATGAAGAGTGAGGATGATGGTAGATTTTTTCCAAGCACACTATAAAATAGTATAGACATAGAAAATAAGTTTTTCTTAGGATAGATTGATAGGTGGCAAACTGTTTGCTTCTGTACAAAAAGCTACAACTGCTCCTTCAAGGAAGTGGTTTGGTGGGTAGAGATGAAAACCCCCAGTGATAGTGTTTCACAGATCTGAGATTATTCTCCTCCCCCTCTTTCCTGGTTTCATGATCTTGGGCCTGACTTTTCCGAACCTCAATTTCCTCATTTGCCAAACAGCCATAATGAAATCTTGGTTTTAGGGTTGTGGTAAGAATTAAATGTGTGGATGTCTCCCCATAATGCTTGAAATACGATGAGTGGCAGCCAGCCTTCTTGTTGGAATAAGTATGGAAAGAAACACTTTCAAACTTGGAAGTGATAAAATCACGTTTCTCTAAACATGCTCTTTGGCTCATATGATTTTCTTGTTTGGGCAGCTCTCTCTCTCTCTTTCTCTAAATTCCTTCCAGGCCAAAAACAAAGCACAGTTTACAAACACCAGTGTTCATAAATTGATGAAACTCGGATGAGTTTTCTGGGAAGCTCTAGATTTATTCTCAATTTTCGGGAAAGATATGGAATAGAGAAATCAAACAAGATTATTAAAGATGTAACTTGGGTGTCTCTTAACTTTAAGCATGGTGCTTACTTAAGAGGTGGTAAAACTTGTCTCCTCTAGCCCTAAAAAATTACCTGAGCAACAAAGTTTATCTTGGGATTTTTCATCAGAGCAGGAGCCACTGGGTCCATAGAAAAGATTTCAGATAATGTGGCTAGTCAGAAGCAAAATATAGTATGTATTGAATCTCCTGGTCCTCTTTTGTAAACACTCTTTGTACAGAAATGTGGAGGGTTTTCCTCAGGGTATGGTACCTAGGAGGGCCCAGATTTTAAATTCTAAATCCCATCACCAGCTCTTTCATGCTTTTTCTTTTCTATTTTTCAGGTACTCTCCCCTGGGTATTGCCTGCCTAATCTGTGGGAAGATCATTGCAATCAAGGACTTAGAAGTGGTTGCTAGGCAACTGGGGATGTACATGATCACGGTGATTGTCGGCCTCATCATCCATGGGGGGATCTTTCTCCCCTTGATTTACTTTCTAGTGACCAGGAAAAACCCTTTCTCCTTTTTTGCTGGCATTTTCCAAGCTTGGATCACTGCCCTGGGTACCGCTTCCAGGTAGAGAACACAAGAAATCACCGTTTCTCTCTGCTCGCTCCTTTAACTTCTTTGCCACTCCTTTTTCAAAATCTTCCCATCACAGTATTCAGTGAGAACACTTTTCACATATTATTAAAATATTTTTGAAAAAGTAGAACACTGTAGATTCTTGAATCCTTTTAGGAACTTTTGATTTTTTTGCTGAACTTTTTGCTGCCATGCTGCTGTCCTGGAACTATGATCTCATATAACATTTCCCAGGTGAATGCATATGGTTCATCTTTAGGCATAATTTGCCACATATAGCATTAGGGAAAAGTGTTAGTAGCGCAGTCATGTCTGATTCTTTGTGACCCCATGAACTGTAGCCTGCCAGTCTGGTATTCCCCAGGCAAAAATATTGCAGTGGGTAGCCATTCCCTTCTTTAAGAGATCTTCCCAACAGAGGGATTGAACCGGGGTCTCCCGCATTGCAGGCAGATTCTTTATGATCTGAGCCACAGGGAAGCACAGATAGCATTAGTTCAGCTTTAAATGTTTTCCAAAAGGGTGTAACAGGATGCTACTTTATTTAAGAAATTCTCTCACCTGTGATTTGAAAAATGCTATTACAGCATATCACTCTATTGAGTAATTTTTCAAGAATAAGAAAAAAAGGTTTTGCAGGATGAATGGTAGGTTAGGTGAGATTTTTCAAACAAACTGGAAATCAGACAAGTCTTTGAACCTGTAATGGACTATTCAGTCCCATTGATTTTGAGGAAAGTCAGGTTGGTATTGATTTGACTTAACATTGACTAAGAGTTGGTTCCTTCTTCGTTACCTAGTTCCAGTGCCTCAGAAGCCAGTGAGGGCTCCAGAGATATGCAGACCAAAAAAGCAAAAACTCTTCTTCCTTGGATACCACTTTGGACTGAATTTAGCAAAAACAAACCAACAAATCAACCAAAACAAGTACATAAGAAACACCAAGCAATGTAGAATTTCCAAGACTAAAAGAGCTTTATTCTCTCAGCCTGCAATATTCGCTTTTATTTCTGCACATGTGTCCTTGGTTCACGAAACAAAGACTGAGGCCATAAAGTAGGTGGCAGGAAGACAGACAGACTCTGCAACCCACAGCCCAGTGTGATCGCTGGAGTCACAGGTTGGCAGGTCCTTGTAACAGAGCCCAGGACCACGCTCCGCCAGGGAGGCAGCTACTCTGTGACACAGGGAAACTGCTGCTCCTGAACTACTGAGCAGGCCATCAGGTTTTTCTTAAGTTACATAATAGGCCCATAGTGGTGATGCCTAGGAAGCAAATTATATTTCCATCTTGCAAATCAATGAGAAATTTGGATGAGTAGGATGTAAGGTTTCAGAAAAAGTGAAAATATATACAATCTGGGAGATCTAGATTCTACATTTGGTTTCCCAAGACGAAGGAAAGCACTCCAAAATTTCTTTTTTCCTTCTTGGTCCTATAAATTTCTTATGGCTAAAGAGTTCTATCCATAAAAATCCTGTCTTTTTAGTGAAAAAGTTAACTTTTTTTCAAAAATAAAGCAATCAGGTTTAGTTTCATTTCTGTTTTCTGGTTATGAGCATGATGTTTTCTCATTATGAACAAGTTCAGACAGTGAATAAAAGTTTGGAGAAAAAACAGGCATCACCACTGATACTTAAATAGTAACATTTTAGTTAATCTTTACAGTTATGTACATTTCCATTTCTTATTATATGCAGATATTGTACATTGCTAAAGTGAGTTGAGAAGATCCCTTGCAGAAGGAAATAGCAACCCACTCCAGTATTCTTGCCTGGGAAATCCCATGGACAGAGGAGCCTGGCAGGCTACAGTTCATGGGGTTGCAAAAGAGTAGGTCCACGACTTAGTGACTAAACCAAAAACAACAAAACTTTCACTGGTCAACATATCATAAGAGTTACGTTATATCTGTTAATATAGCTCTTACTATAACTATATTTCTATTTCTATTCTCTATATTTCTTATTTCTATATTCTACTATTTTTAAACTTCATAATAATATACTGTATGTACTATAAAACAACCCCATCCCAAATGTATATTTAAGCCTTGTATATTGAATAGGGCTGTGACACGCAGCATTGTAAATACATCTCTGCAAGGATGTCTGATGATCTCCTCAGGATAAATTTTGAGTTTCTGAATCTGCTGGTAAGCCCATTGATGGTTTTGAAGCATATTACCAGATTACTATTTGGAAAAGTACGTTAGTTTATGTCCCTGCTCACTGGGGACATAAAAGCAGTCATTTTAACACTTTCCAAACCTATTGGTGAAAAGTGATCTCACTGAATTTGCATTACTCTGATTACTGGGGAGGGAAAACATCTTTTTGTGTTCTTTTTGATCATCCTTCCCTCCCCTCCCCTGCCCTGTGAATTGTTTGTGAGCTTACTTTCCTGTTGGGGTATTTATCCTTTCCTGATTGGTTTTCAGCTCTCTTCATATATAAAGATATCAACTTATGTATCAGATGTTGCAAATAATGCCCCTCTTCACTTGATATTTGTCTTAATATTTTACTGTGCTTTGTATCACTAGCAGGTTTTAATTTGTGGAGCTTCCCCCACGGCTCAGTGATGAAAAGAATCTCCCTGCGGTACAGGAAACACAGGCTTGATCCCTGGGTCGGGAAGATCCCCTGGAGAAGGGCATGGCAACCCACTCCAGTATTCTTGCCAGGAAAACTGCACGGACAGAGGAGCCTGGCGGGCTACAGTCCACAGTGTTGCAAAGAGTTGGACATGACTGAAGCAACTGAGCACAAAGCCATCAATCTTTTCCTTTAGTATTTAAAATTTTGACTTTGCTTAGGAATATCTTTTCCACCAAAGGTTGTAAAATATTACTTTATATTTTCTTCCAGTGCCATTATGGTTTTGACTATCTCAAAATATTAGTATCTTTTCTTTTGAATGACTAGACAATTCTCCTAGTCCCTTTATACGACAAAGGTAAATCTTAAAAATCATTGGGAAAACCCGAAATTATATCTCAATCAAAGACAAATTCTTGGGTTATCTGACCAAGACCACAAACATTAGATGCATTTCTCCCCCTTTACCTTGTATTTTATTTGAAAGAAGAATATGGTTTTAATCTTTGGTTAAAATGTGGCTTTTGCCTGGATGTAGAAAATCCCATGGGCAGAGGAGCCTGGTGGGCTGCAGTCCATGGGGTCGCTAAGAGTCAGACATGACTGAGTGACTGCACTTTTCACTTTCATGCACTGGAGAAGAAAATGGCACCCCACTCTAGTATTCTTGCCTGGAGAATCCCAGGGACGGAGGAGCCCGGTGGGCTGCCATCTATGGGGTCGTACAGAGTCGGACACGACTGAAGCGACTTAGCAGCAGCAGCAGAATTTCTTTTATTTTCTTTTTAAAGTCACGGTGGCAGGAGTCATGAACTGAGAATTAACTCAAGGTTTCTTTCCCATTATGACCACAAGGGAAAAGCCCCAGGGACACAGTTAAATACACTTTCTACCTCCTCGGACCTTGGCCTGTATGGGACATAGAGGGGAGGTTTAGCCCCATTTTCTCAATAGGCACAGGGGCTGGTGTCAGGGCAGCTGGGTTGCAGTCGGGGGTGGCCTGGGACACATCTCTCTGCATCCCACTGACCTCAGTGCCTGCTGTTAAAACTAATCTGGATAAAAAAACAAGAAAATTATATCTAAATCATATGACCATGGAGGCAGGAGCTAAAAAAAAAAAAAAACAAAAAAAAAACCACACACACAATGTCAGAATGTCAGCCTGTCAATACAAGAAAGAGTTAAAATTCTCAAATCCTAATTTGGACTGATGGGGTACATATGAATTTTTAAGACACAAAGCATATCCCCTAGTGGCAGTAAGAATATTTTCATGCCTCACCAATTGTGTTCCTCAGTCTCTTGAACTGTCTAAAGACCCTTTGATGACAGTGTGGGGAAATGAATGCAGTAATAATAGTGGATATATTCCAGTTGTCCCAGCAGTGTCCTTAGATTCACACCAGTGAGAATCTAGCTGCCCACAGCAGCTATGCTGCCATTTCACACCAATCATGGTGTCCTGGTGACATCAAAGGGTCTTAGAAAGGGGCTGGGGGTGTGGGAGAGGAATAAAGGACATTAGGTGAAAGTGAGGGTATTAGCTGCTCCCTTGCATTCGACTCTTTGTGACCCCATGGACTGCAGCCCACCAGGCTTCTGTGTCCATGGAATTCTCCAGGCAAGAATACTGGAGTGAGTTGCCATTCCCTTTCCAGGGGATCTTCCCCGCCTAGGGATCCAACCTGGGTCTCCTGCGTTGCAGGCAGATTCTTTGCCATCTGAGCCACCAGGGAAGCCAAAGGACGCTAACTTCTCTTGAAATAGCTGGGGCAGCAAGCCAGGTACAACGACACTCCCACGTGTAAATGAGGCCAGACCCCAACCTTTTCCCTGGGTTCCTAGGGTTTTTTAAATGAGAGGTCTCCAAACATCCATAACTTTCCCCCACCTAAAGCCAAAGAGGATGCATGAGACAGCCCCCTGACCTGAAATCACAAAGAATGGTTCAGTAAGATGACTCTGGCTACTCTAGGTTGTTAATAGGGCTTGTGGGTCTGTGGGATGTTAAGGTGCAGATTTACGAGACCCTAAGTTTGGAGCTTCAGGGTCCTTGGTTCTGAGTTGGTCCTGGGATCTTTGTTTATCATGCCTGAAGCTGACGGTCCTCTTCCACTCTGAGAAACCGAGACCTTTGCAAGTGTCTTTGTCCAGCCTTAATCCTGACAAGTAGGAGGGAACTATGACTAAGGCTATAATGACAAGAAGACAAATGTGCCGTCCACACTAGGGGTTTCTCTCAAGTCATTTTGCTAAAAAGTTTGAATAAGAAAAAAAGAGAATGGCTCACAAGGTATTCCCATGGCAGTTGGAATGTTCTGCATTGCTTTCCATATTCATTAAACTTTGAAGCAAATCCACTTGCCCTCCCATCACCTCTGTCCACATGGAAATAAAAAGTCTGGCTTTCAGCGACTCTTACTCTTGTAGGTCTCCTCTTTTAGAAGACACCCAACGTGTCAGGAGTTCTGGCCTTTGAGAATGATTCCTAAGGTCATGAATTTGCATCCTACGCCTGGGAGGAGTGGGAGTGAAGTCACTCCACATTGGGTCTTTGATTAGCTACAGAGCTTTCCTGCCCTATGTCATAGGAGAGACTCTAGAGTTGGCAATGACGATTTATCAGGGAGTTTGAATGTCTGTGAGGATCCCCAGGGAATTGGAAAATTCTGAAAGAGATGGGGATACCAGACTACCTGACCTGCCTCTTGAGAAACCTATATGCAGGTCAGGAAGCAACAGTTAGAACTGGACATGGAACAACAGACTGGTTCCAAATAGGAAAAGGAGTACATCAAGGCTGTATATTGTCACCCTGCTTATTTAACTTCTATGCAGAGTACATCATGAGAAACGCTGGGCTGGAAGAAGCTCAAGCTGGAATAAAGATTGCTGGGAGAAATATCAATAACCTCAGATATGCAGATGACACCACCGTAATGGCAGAAAGTGAAGAGGAACTAAAAAGCCTCTTGATGAAAGTGAAAGAGTAGAGTGAAAAAGTTGGCTTAAAGCTCAACATTCAGAAAACAAAGATTATGGCATCTGGCCTCATCACTTCATGGGAAATAGATGGGGAAACAGTGGAAACAGTGTCAGACATTATCTTTTTGGGCTCCAAAATCACTGCAGATAGTGACTGCAGCCATGAAATTAAAAGACGCCTACTCCTTGGAAGGAAAGTTATGACCAACCTAGATAGCATATTCAAAAGCAGAGACATCACTTTGCCAAGAAAGGTCTGTCTAGTCAAGGCTATGGTTTTTCCACTGGTCATGTATGGATGTGAGAGTTGGACTGTGAAGAAAGCTAAGCGCTGAAGAATTGATGGTTTTGAACTGTGGTGTTGGAGAAGACTCTTGAGAGTCCCTTGGACTTCAAGGAGATCCCACCAGTCCATTCTAAAGATCAGCCCTGGGTGTTCTTTGGAAGGAATGATGCTAAAGCTGAAACTCCAGTACTTTGGCCACCTCATGCGAAGAGTTGACTCATTGGAAAAGACTCTGATGCTGGGAGGGATTGGGGGCAGGAGGAGAAGGGAATGACCGAGGATGAGATGGCTGGATGGCATCACTGACTCGATGGACATGAGTCTGAGTGAACTCCGGGAGTTGTTGATGGACAGGGAGGCCTGGCGTGCTGCGATTCATGGGGTCACAAAGAGGTGGACACGACTGAGTGACTGAACTGAACTGAACTGAACTGGATTCTTGCTGAATGGTGCTTGCCATATTTGTCCAGCTTTCTCAAAATTAGCAAGCCAGCTCAGGGCAATTCCCAGGGGCTGGGTACAACCCATGTAGTTAATCTTGTTGGAAATAGTGTTTCTAGCATAAAATTATGGGTCATTCAAACATTCCTCATTCTGTCTTACTATTAGTAGCTGAACCTTTTCCTTCCCTTTATTTTGCAGCCCCATTAATGTGGGCAATCACACAGGTTTTGAATATTTAATCCAAGATGGAAACAGGGACCAAAGGGAAAGGAGAACTTGAAGCTCTGAGTAGATCTCAAAAACTAGAACCAACAAAAATATTTTGCTACCTAATTAGCATCTTAATAAGATTGAATGTGAGCCTCCAAATCAAGGGTTTTTTTGTTTGTTTCTGTTTTGTTTTTTGTTTTGCTTTATTGCTAGAATTAAAATTTATTTGACTTTAAAACCTTTTTTACTGGAGTACAGAGCTCTATTCAATACTGTGTAATGGCCTATATGGCAAATTGATGGGTTTTAATTTAGTTCTAGATGCTGCTTTTTTCAAGTCACATTGCTTGACTGGAACAAAGAACAAACGCTTTGCGGTGTTATTTCAGACTGTGCTTTGTCCTGCTTCTCTAAAGTGGACACAACTCTCGTCTCTCTTGTTGTCCCTTAGTGCCGGAACTTTGCCCGTCACCTTCCGCTGCTTGGAAGAAAATCTGGGGATCGATAAGCGCGTGACTAGATTTGTCCTGCCAGTCGGAGCGACCATTAACATGGATGGCACGGCCCTTTATGAAGCGGTGGCTGCCATCTTCATAGCCCAAATGAATGGCGTCGTCCTAGATGGAGGCCAGATTGTGACCGTAAGGTGAGTGACGTGGGTGGGATGAAGCACTGAAACAATCCTTTACCCTTTTGTCCCTTCCACACTAATTCCATTTCACAAAGGCCACTTCAGTTTCAGTTATCCGGGTAGAAGGATGGTGAAAGACGTGAAAGAGCAGAGGAATTATTGGCAAGCTCAAAGGGAAGATGGGAAGAGGAATTAAGCAGGCTCGCTCTAATGCCTTCTGTTTGTATTGCCTATGTGAAATTGCTTCAGAAATTTGATATTGATTTTTAACCATCCTGTGATGTTCCAAGGCAGTTACTTCTATATTTAATAGATGAAGAAGCATAAGCTTCAGGAGCTTGGTAGTTTGTCTGAAGATGTAATACCATCAGTAATGAGCCAGAAGGGCTGTTACTGGGACCTGCATCAACTGACTCTGGATCCAGTTTTTCTTAAAATATGCTCCCTTCAGCTTTCCAGGGAATGACAGCATAACTGATAAAGTACTTGGAGGAAGAGATTCCTCAATACAGCACGTAACATTTTATTACAAATAAATAGTAATTTTTTTTGTTTTTGCTAAAGTCATTTTACCTATGTATTTATTATTTTTAAAAATTCAGAAAGAACACTTTTCCAATATGTCATTAAAGACATATCGCTTCTCTGCAGACTTAAAGATCACACCTACTTGTATGTATTAGTTTATCTAATCCTCAAAACCATCCAAGGAGGTATGTACTTGTCTCAGTCAGCTCAGGCTGTGTAACAAAATACCACAGACTATTTGGCTCAAACAGAAGATGTTTATTTCTTACAGTTCTGGAGGATGGGAAGTCCAAGATTAAGGTGCCAGTGGGTTCAGCTCCTGAAGAATGTCTTCTTCCAGATTTGCAAATAACTGCCTTCTAGATGTTCACTCACATGGCCTTGCCTTGGTACCTGGAGAGAGACAGCGAATTCTATTATGTCTCCTCTTACAAGGACACAAATGTCACCATGAAAACTCTACCTTCATGACCAAGGCTCCATCTCCAAGTACCATCACATTGGAGATTAGGGCTTCAACAGATGAATCTGGGGAGGACGCACCTCAACCTATAGCAGTACTGTAAAGGAGCCTCGATTTCAAATAATGGGACAATAATCACAAATTCTAGGTTGGTTGAGAGCACTGTGCCTGATATATAGTCACCTGTCAATAAATCTTAGCTACTAGTATTATTACTATTATTGATGCCTAATCAAATACAGTACTCCTAGCATATGACAGAAAAAGGTGATAGTGATACAGTGAGTAACATGATGTTACTCAGTGGAAAACATGCTTTATGTCAAATTATCAAGCCTTCTAAGTCATGTCCTGACAGACTGTGTACAGGACTGCCAACCTCCCTTCCTTTTAAATTCAAAGACAAACCAACCTCCCTTACTTTAAAATTCAAAGACAAATGGGGCTTTTTAATGTCTCTGAAGTCTCCCATTGATGAAGCAACCATGCTTCCCATCAAGCTCACATCATTAGATGAGAACTTGCAGATCACACCAGGTGATTGAGATTATGCTTGAATTATTTAAATTTACCCTTTATTTTAATAATGATAGTACCGAGAATTTTCACAGGACAAAGGATAAAGTTGGCCAAATATATTTAATAGTGGTGCCTCTGACAAGTTCAATCAAATCCGCTGTTTGTAGACATCACAATGGCTATCTCTGGGAAACACCTCCCCCGCAAGGAGTATATGTAGTTCATATGTAGTATATGTATATTTAGTATATGTAGTTAGGTAGTTTCCTGGCTGCTACTTAGTATATGTAGTATATGTAATTCCAATTTAGTCAGAGAAAAATAGCCAAGTCTAGCTTCATTGCTGTGCCTCCAAGTACATTTCTCGTCTTCTCATTTCCCTGCATGTAGCAAAACAGTGGCCAGGAATTCTCAGCAAATTTGTTAAGTCTTAGAGTTCAATGTGCGGAGAAGGCAATGGCACCCCACTCCAGTACTCTTGCCTGGAGAATCCCATGGATGGAGGAGCCTGGTGGGCTGCAGTCCATGGGGTCGCTAAGAGTCGGACACAACTGAGCAACTTCACTTTCACTTTTCACTTTCATGCATTGGAGAAGGAAATGGCAACCCACTCCAGGGTTCTTGCCTGGAGAATCCCAGGGACTGGGGAGCCTGGTGGGCTGCTGTCTGTGGAGTCGCACAGAGTCGGACACGACAGATGTGATTTAGCAGCAGCAGTAGCAGAGTTCAATGTGAGGAGGGATCAAGAGACATAAAAAGGCAGCATGGCATTGGAATCGAGTAGACGAGTACTCAAATCCCAGCAGACCATGTTCAGCTGAGTGACCCTAAGTTTCTCCACCCGTCCAGTTGGTGGTACAACCAGATGTACCTTGCAGGGTTACTGTGAGGTTCTGCTGCAATTAATGTGTGTGTGGTGTCTTGTACAACATCCAAAAACCAGCCAGAGGAGTGAGCCAGAGGAGCGGAAGGACGTGAAAATCGGGAAGGGATAAAGAGAGGGAAGATCTCCGCCCAGGGGCTGTTGCAGGGCTTAGAGTTCCACAGGCACCCCGCCTATGTTCGGGTCAGGAAATGACTGAGATGGAGGAACAGAAAGAGAGCCAGCTTCCAGGAAGATTTCTTTATAGAAGTTTGTCTCACACAACCAAGGGGTAGCAAGACAACGTGGCCACAGCACCCAGGGATGTGCAAGAGTGACTCACAGAACAGAAGCAACTGAGGTTGCAAGCAAAACAGCCGCAGCCAAGACCACTGGAACTTAGGAAGTTCCCCTTCCCTGGTGTGTTCTATCCATGTTGGGGAAATGGCTGAGAATTCCCACCTGCCAGCTCTCGGGACTTTAGGGAAGTTTTCATCACAAAGCGGCCTCATCCTGCCCGGATTTCCCAATGAGAACAAGAATTCACATGTATTAGCGGGAGGGGACTTTGCAGTGTGCCAGCCTCTTCTAAGTGCTTAATTTCCGAGCTCCTGCATACTCCATGAGTGAGACCCCATTGTTATCTCTTGTTTTATAGATAAGGGAATCAAGGCACAAAGAAGTTAAGTAAGTTGCCCAAAGTCATGTGCTTAATAAGTGCCAGAATTGGGATTTGAAGCTAGGTCGTTCAACTTGAGAACCTTCTCTGATAACCACTACTAATTATTATCTCTTATGACCTAAATGGATGCCCCCCACCCCCCAAAATGGAGCTCTTTAAACCCTTACATCAGCTCCATATTGCTGGGGCAGGGTAAAAGCAAAGATGGGTTCTAATCCCACCTAGGGGGAGTATCTGTTTTGTGATAAGCCTAAATGGGGGAAGGATGGCAATATGGAAAAAGCAGTGCAAACCAGAAAACCTCCTGGGAACTTTCTTTCCTCATGTGTAAGATTAGGTAAATTCAGGTTCCTTTTGACTGTAATACCAGGACTCTGTACATGGACACACCAATTGGCAAACCAGCTTGGGAGTCTGAGTCTTGGTTTGAAGCCAGAAGACCTACTGTAAAAACTCTATAAAAACTGTAAAACAAACAAACAAAAAACTTTATGTAAACACAGAGAAAGCAGCCGCCTATTTCTTTTCAGCAGTCAGAAAAGCAAGTTGGGAATCCATATTTTCATAAGCTGTCCATTCAGAAATGACAGCTTTTATAAACAGCATCCAGAATAGAGGGAGAAAAAGTCACTGTCCTTTGCTTGACCACAGAGGCCCTCTGGTGTCTAGGTGGGGTGCTTGAACCCTAGATTAAACTCGTTTCCAGAGACAACTTCAAAATGGCACTGGGTATGCCCTTGGCGTCCCTTGAAAAGCAAGGAATGAGATGTTTCAGGAAGAAGGTCTCCCATTTTTTTATTATCATTTCTTGGCACCCTGTTTCTGGATAATGTACTTTCCAGCCCATGGTGAAATGTCCAGGCATCTAAAGCTTAATGCCATTTGGAATTCTGTCAGTTTGTTTCACCGATGTCCACTCAGTTGAGTCTGGATATTTGCTATTCTGAGTTCTCATGTTAATGTTGGCAATGACCTCCTCAGACTCTTGCCACTTAGTCTAGAAGTCTCTGTTTCTCACAGAGACATAAAGACGTAAGCAGAAATGAATGCAGTGGTGTTCCTGTGGAAGGATTAAGGGTGACTTGTTTTTCTTCTTTAGTATTTCCTTGCCTGCATTTAGAGCCATGCTTACCTTATTTGAGCCCTGTGATGTCTTTGGTGAATGGCATGGCATGATGGGGGCAAGACTCTGATCCATGAATTTGTAAGCTTCCATCAGACTGAGCAAAACCCAAACAGACCCTGTTTCCTGGGTCTTGGTACTCCAGATTCCTCTATTCCTTGGGAGGAAAAAGGGATTTTATGACTGCTGGGAAAATTAGAGCTTAAAATTGCCTGCCAGTGATGGTTTTGGCAAGGCTACTTTCTCTTCCTTTGACCTGACCTTTCTCGTTCTCACAGCCTCACGGCCACACTGGCCAGCGTTGGTGCAGCCAGTATTCCCAGTGCTGGGCTGGTCACCATGCTCCTTATCCTGACGGCTGTGGGCCTGCCGACCGAGGACATCAGCCTGCTGGTGGCTGTGGACTGGCTGCTGTAAGTGTCTGTGTGTGTGGCTCTGATGGGAATGTGAATACTGCCGCCCAGGGGTGGACAAGATGCAAGGTTGCGCCAAGATCTTCTTCGCCAGTCCCCATGACAACGCTCTCATTTCCTCCCTCTTTTCTTCCCCCTAACATTTACTGAGTGCCTCTTTGGGAACCAGAGAAGAAAAAGAATGTTTGAGAGCTTCAGAGTCTAGTGGAGGAAGCAAATTAATTAAAATACAAAGTTAAAAGCAGAGCTACAAGGGACAAATTACTGTTGAAGCATGCAGGGGACCTCAAAACTGAGTGAGCTGATTATACTGAGTGAACAAAGCACAAAGGAGTATATACTGTATGATTCCATTTATGTGATGCTCTAGGAAAGATAATATGATCTCCAGCAGTAAAAAGAGATCATGGTTGCCTGGGCCCAGAAATCGAGGCATGAGGATTAACTGGGAAGGGCCCAAAGAAAGCATTAGGAGTGATAGAAATGGTCCATAGACACAGGTATGCACAGGTGTTCACATAAATGGAAACTCGTCAAAACATACACTTAAATGGGTACATTCTATTGTATGTAAATTATACTTCAATAATGTATATTTCTAAATTGCACACACATAGAATAATAGTGATACAGATAGACACCCATCCCACACTAGGATGGAAAGGCAGAGTGGAGAAATCAGAAAACAAGGGAAATAGCTACTGAATACTATGTGTCAGCTACACTGAGTCCTTCACAGGTTTCTTTAACAATGATGAAGATTTGGTGTTATCACTTCCATTTTATAAATAGGAAAACTGAGGTTTGGGGAGAATGAATAGAGATTCGACCCTCGGTCTGCTTGGGTTTGGAGGCCACCACATTCATAATCACGGCCACATTCAAGTTTCTAAAGGTAGTGATACCTAAGCTGGACCCTAACAGGTAGGTAGACGTTACCCAGTTTAGGACATTTTGGTCAAGGCAAGCCTACACCAAGGCACAGAGGCAACAAATAAAGTGGTTTCGTACTGTTGGAGCACAAAGTGAAAGGTAGGGAGTGGTGAAAGGTGACATAAGGTAGACAGCCTTGAGCCCGTGCAGAGATGCTTGAACTTGACAGTGTACATGTAGCCCAGCTCGCTTTCCCAGTGAAGGACATTATCCTAGTGTGAGACTCACTATCTGTTCCCAAAGGTGGGTCAGTCTATCCAGATGGCCCCCAGTAGGAGGCTGGCATATTCTTGCCAAGGTCTTCCTGGGGCTCTGATGTTCTATGGGATGTACACTGGTACTTCCAGTCCAGTCCTGGCACTCCGTGACAGGGGCCAGCCCTTGGCTTCAGAGTCAGAGGCTCGGAATGACGAGCGCAGAGATCCAAAGTGTTCACACTTAATTTTGTAAAATTGCCCTACCTGCCAGTAGCGATTTTTCTGACATTTATTGACATGGATTTTAAGAGCCAGAAGCCACATTTTATGGACTTGAGTTCCTGCATGCTAGAGAAGTTCCACTTCTCTGCAAGCACCCTTCCGAAGAGAGAAATGTGTGAGTGGCCGAAGGGAAGAAGGAGATCTTGGAAGGGTAGAAGGAAGCCTTGTCTTTCCAGAAAACTTGCCTGTTCTTGAGGTTTGGTTACAAATGAGAAGTGGACAGAATCTGTTCAACTCAGGAGGGGCACAGATCTTCCTAACTGGTTCTTCTGTCACCAGAGAAATGCCCTGGAAATGCCTTTCATGGGAGACGAATCTTATCTGTCCCTGCCCGTCTCTTTCAACAGGGGTAGAGGAGCCTTAGCCCTAGTTTGGCGGTTCTCTGTGCCCTGTGCTGGCCCCAAGGGGCAGGCTGTCTCATGATATCCATACAAACAAGGCAGTTATTGGGGTAGCTGAGATTGGTTGGTGGGGTTTGGTGGAAGGATTTGGAGCAAATAGGATGAGAGAGACTAAGGGGCGGGGTTGGTTTTGGTTAGGAGGAGGACAAAGTGGAAATAAAGACGTTGGCCACTGTTGGGGACAGAGCACACAGCAGGAGCTCAATAATTGCATGCTAAAGTGACACACAGAGCTGCTTTGTGATAACCAGGGGCCTTTCCACACATGAAGAATGATAGAAGAAGCTATTAAAGTCCCAGCTGCTTCCCTCGTGACTTTAGCCTCCTCTACCTCTTTGACCTTTGAACTTATGCTGTTAGGATCCGTTGCCTACTCTCTTCTTGGACTTGTTGCCAAGGCCTGAAATCCACCATTAGAGATGGATCTCTTTAGCAATGATTAGTATAGATGCTGCCCCCCATTATAATGCAAATTCATTTTAGTGGAAAAATATACTCGATTTATCAGGAACGAAGAAAAGGAGCTAATATTTGGTGGGTGCCGCCATGCTCTTTACATTGGTTTACAGTTAATCCATAAAGAGCACAGTGGTGTGTTTCACAGATGAGGAAACCAAGTGTCAAAAGGCACAGGGTAGCTTGTGTGGCCAGGTCAGGGCCCTTCACACCCCCCACACAGGCGCAAAGGGGTCCAGAATCAGAATGGTTGGGAAAAACAAGCTGATTCGGGGCACCCCTCGTTCTACATTCTAACCAGAGAATTTTTTGTCTGACTTGTTTTTTTTTTCCCCCTCTCTCAGGATTAAAACAAAACAAAACAAGGAGGTTAAGTGGGGACAAACAGGGTACAATGAAGGTCTCAGCCACTCTAAGACTTCAAGTTCTCTGGCTCCCTTGGATCAGCCATTGTGGGCTGGTCTTCCTGGCAGTCATCTTCCAAGCCTCTTGGAGGAGAGTCAGCTCATGAAACATGCATGACCCTGCCTCCTCCTGACCTAAATGTCAGCGAATGCACGCTCACAGGCTCACACCTGCACCCAGAGCAAGGCGTCCTCATTCTGGAGGTGAAACATGCTAGCAGGAGGGAGTTGGCTGAACAACAGCAAAAACGTGATGATCCGTTTGGATTAACTCTATTGATGAGATTGCCTATGAGAAAACGTCATTGCAGGCTGCAGCTGGAAAGGGTAGAGTGATTGAAGAACTCGCTTCTAGTTCTGGGGTCTGATCTCAGAGGGAAAGAGGCTCTGTGATCAAGGGGAGAAAGCCAGAGACCCGGGTCTGAACTCTGCACTTACTCATGGTAGGACTGTGGGCTAGTTACTTACTTTGTGAATTCAACTGTGTCATGCGGATAACGGGAGCAGTAAAGCTACTAACTTGAAAGCACAGTCTAGACCTCCGTGCCCTTGAATGCCCTTCCAGTTTTAAGACCCAGACTAGGATTCTGCTGGTGATGGATGTTTATATACAAATGAGCATGAACATTCCTTTTCAGAAGCAAAGAAAAAGAGAGGGTAGAGGATCCTGGGAAAGTGTGTAGAGGTCTGTAGCTAGGTCAGATCTGCTTTGAATTAGTAACGGTTCCACATTCTTTCTCACCAGCAAGAGGAGTTCTGGAAACACACTCTTGGTCATGGGCTCCACGGCTGTTGGATGCCCTTCAGTGTGTGAGTGGGGCAGGGGATGAATTGAGAGAGGGGTGCAGGGGGCTCTGGTTTTTCCCTGGTGATGTAGTCTGTGCAGGAGACAAAGAAAAGCAGGACATTTCTTTTCCTCCCCAGGTTTGTGAGGTTTGTAAGCTTTCATAACTCTAGCAATTTTCAATTTAGAACCAAACAAAGCCCACAGTGACATTTAATGTGCCATGCTGTGTGCCAACTGCTGGAGGCCAGCCAGCCACATTACTGCCTGCCAAGCCCTGGATGATTTTCAATGAGCAGGCTTAGCTGCTCTGTAAATGTCATGGTGAAAAGCAAGGTTCTGGGCCCTGAAAGTGTCTGAGTCCTAGAACACCAGATGGGAGGGGCTGGTAAAATCAGAACCTTCCCCAGGGTCCAAGAAGCCCTTTGCGTCAGGAGTCTTTGGCAGATGTTTATGAGTCCTTGCTGACATCACCCCCTCTCTCTGAAGGCGTCAGGATGGAAGGAAAACTGGGGGATGAGTACCAGGCTTGCTTGCTCAGTCACTCAGTCATGTCCGACTCTTTGCAACCCTATGGACTGGAGCCTGCCAGACTCCTCAGTCCATGCGATTTTCCAGGCAAAAATACTGGAGTGGGTTGCCATTTCCTCCTCCAGAGAAATCGGTACTTGGCTGTGATCAATTAATTGTAAACACCGATGCTCTCAGACTAGCCAGGGACCGACCCAGGGATCGAACCCACATTTCAGTATGTCTCCTACGTTGCATGTGGGTTCCTTACCACCAGCGCCACCCAGGAAGCCCGTGCCACGGAAAGGTGATAAATAACTGAGTCAGACCACAGGTGGGAAAAGGAAAGCCAGGTGGACCTATGGCCCGGTTATCACATAGGACTGCTGGTGAGATTATTTCTGGGGATGTATTTGCTCATTGGAGATATAGTTGAGTTCTTTCCTTATAAGGAAGCCTAAGGGGGCCTCCACCCTGCAAGGGGCACCCTGAAGTTCCCCCATTATCCTCCCAGAGGGAATAGAGCTTTGGTTCTCAAACTTGAGTGTGCACTCAACCTCCTGCAGAGTCAGAAGATCTGGGGAGGGGCCCAAGAGGTGGCTTGTCTAACAAGTCCCAGAGGATGCTGATGATCAATCCAGGGACCTCACCTCCAGAAGCAATGGCGCAGAGCAGAGGTAGAGAAGGGGGAGCAGGAGTTCCTGACTCTGGTATGTGAACATCTCTCCTCTTTTCTGAGCTCCAGCTGACACTGGGGGCATCCATTCAATGAAAGGAGATCAAGAGGACACCGGGCTCTGATAACTAATACTCAGTGTCAGACGTTGTTCTGCACGTGTCCCGTGGACTTGTTTTAAAAGTTGCAGCAAATTACGAGGCAGCTAGTAATACTATCCTTGTTTTACACTTCAGAAAACTGAGGCTTAGAGCAAAGAAATATATCCCCATTTAGTAGGTCTTAAAAGGCTGACCTGGGATTTAAAGCCAGACCATCTGGCTGTTCCTTGGGTGTCCCAGGCTTCCCATCTGCATTTTCATTAGCTCATTTGAGTCATGCACACATGCATATTTACACACACTTAGCTGAAGTAACCCCCGCTCTGTGTCTGGTGGAAAAGAAAACCAATTCCTATGCACACCATACCTCTGAAGATTCCACAGGTTTATGTTTAAGCCTTTTGCTTCAATTTCCTACTTCCACTGACTTCTCCTCTTTTCTACATCTTACCTCATCTTTCATTTTTTTGTCATCCTTTAGCATGCCAGCCTTACCCTTTTAGATTAAGTCCTTCTGTCCCCTGCCAAAGTGTTCCTGACTCAATGCAGTGTAATTCCCCATCGAGGGAGTAGGGTGGAGGTGGGTCACATTTTAATGCATCACAAAAGAAATATATATATATATGCTCATGGAAAGATTAGTGGAGGGGCCAAGCTCAGAAGAGCTATAAAACGAGAAAGAAAATCTCCTTTTCCGTGCAGCTCCATCTTGAAAAGGAGCAGAATGTGAGACTCCCCAAAATGCCGATTAGCATGTGGCTTATTTTAAGCTGAAAGTGGTCAGGACCCATCAGACTAAGGACAAGCTTTTTTCCTCCTCCTTAACTGACTGAAAGGATTTAGAAGGAAGCCTATAGCAGGAAGAACTCTGTTACCAGAGAGAAATTTTTTCACTGGAGAGGCTTATCTGCATGGCCAGGCAAACATTTGTTTACCAAATATTTGCTCTTCCTGTGAGTTGTCTTCCTCTGCTTTCAAGCCCCAGACCCTTGTCCCCTTCCTTCCTTCAGGATGGCATTAAGCCTCAATTACCTGACTGCCTTTGAGTCTCCTATTTTATTAAGGCTCAGGCATATACGAAATTACATTTTCCCATTAATCTCTTATGTAGATTTAATTATTAGACCAGCCAAAGGGGTCTAGAAGGGAAGAAGGGAATTTATTTTCTTCCCCTATTATCTCTTGTTTCTCTTGTATCAGAATAATAATTTATGGAAAGTAAAAACTTAATAATATGCATCTATTTTCTTTTTGCAACGTCCTTTGGAGTACCCCACCCCTGGGAATCTCTTCCTACACCTGTTTAGTTCCAGTCTCTGCCTACCTGGCTGTTCCTCCTCACTCTCCACCTCTGCGTCTTTCCTCAGTTCTCAAGACACTGCTCTCACTTTCCTCTGCAAGGGAATCTGGGCTGTGTCTCCCTCTTCCTTCTTCTAGATCTCACCCAGTGTCTGAACTTTTTACCACTGAAATAACCAACTGGAGGGTTGGTGAGCAGAAGGCAGTTCTCTTTCTAGAATTAATCTGCTTCCACTTCTTAGACAATGATCCATCCCCACCCTGCCTCCTTCACATACCCGCTTACCTCCTTCCCAGCCCTCCTCCCCTCCTGCCCGTGTCATAAACGAATACAACAGCCCACTCTGAAAGGGCTTATAGTCTGGTAATGGGGACAGACATGGTCAGAAAATCCCACCAGAGGTAGGTACAGAGGAGGAGCGTGTAAGACATGATGAAGGAATAAGAGAGGAAGTGATTTGCTCCCCTTTGTGCTTGGACCGATGATGACGGTGGTGATGCAGTTAAGGCTGAGCACTGAATTTCGGTCAGGTGCTCTGTGAAGGCTTTTATAGACAGTTTGGTCCAAGACCTCTCAAAGGTTGAGCACTTCTCTGGGTTAGTGGTTGTTATGTTCTCAACACGCTTGGAAGTGGATATTGCTTTCCATATTTTACAAATGAGAAAACTGAGCAGAAAAACTAAACAACCTTCTCTGCTGGAGCCAGAATTGCAATCCAGGCTTGAATCCAAAATTCAGTGTCCTGTGATTCCTTCTTCCCTTCCCTAATCCCATGCAGTCTGAGCCCTCAGATACCCAGAATAGTGCCGGCCTTCTCAAGGTCTGGGGCCTCAGGTGACCCCTCTGCCACACTGCGCACCCTGCATCCTGAGAGGCAGACACAATGGTTTGTTTCTGAGTATTAGGCTGGCTCATATGAAATGGCCAATAGTTAGCCTTTCTGAAAGAAAGTGAAAGTCGCTCAGTCTGACTCTTTGTGACCCCATGGACTTTACAGTCCATGGAATTCTCCAGGCCAGAATACTAGAGTAGGTAGCCTTTCCCTTCTCCAGAGGATCTTCCCAACCCAGGGATCGAACCCAGGTCTCCTGCATTGCAGGCGGGTTCTTTACCAGCTGAGCCACAAGGGAAGCCCAAGAATACTGGAGTGGGTAGTTGGCCTTTCTAGACTTATAAGAATGGCAGTTTCATGTGGTTCACTCTAGTACAAGGTACCAGTTGAATTTTGAGTGACCCTGGATTTGTTCTTCTGTGAATAAGACTTTCAGACAATCCCACCATCTTCCTGCCAGATGATTTAGACTGAGAGAAGGAGAAAGAGAGAGCACCTTGGCAATTGTTTTTCTTGCAAGAAACCCGACCCAGTGCCTCAGCATGAAGGAGCTTCATCAAGTCCCCATTTTGGTTTTGATTCCCGGTAACTCCAAAGAACAGCTATATCATTTTTGGAATTCATTCAATTAAAAGCTCACATCTTTCCCCTTCTCACAGTCTGGACATGCTATATCCAGACCAGAGGATAACAGGAAGCACTCTAAAATTCTTTTTTACAAAGCAGCCTAAAAATCTCCTGAGATCAGTGGGGTTTCATGAACAGTTGGAGCTGTTGGGAGAGAAAATGAAAGCATTTGTCTGTGGAGAAATTTTCCACACGTGAGCGATAAATTCCCATATCCTGCTCTTGGCTAGAGTCGGACTTCCCCAGAGTTGGTCAGATATTTCCCTGGTGGCCTCAAAAGCAAACCCAGATTTCTCTCTTCTGCCTGCCTCTACCGTTCTGTCTCCTCAGCTTCACAGTCAGGCATCTTGACTAACGTGGTTCTGCACAGTGTTCCCCTCTTCCTTGCCTCTCATTTAAGCTTCTTCCAGTGGAGAGCTGTGGATTGAAGCTACCCTTGCCAGGCTGATCATGGCCTCTTCATTGCTGAAGCCAAGAGGCACTTCTTTGCCTCATCTTACCCGACCTCCAGGCAGTCATGGGTGCTTCCCCCTCCCTCTTCTAAATTCCTGCCCCCTTTGCAGGCTCTTATTCCTTTGCCCATTCCTTAACTATTTTGTCTTCCTCAGGGTTCTGAACTAGATTATCTGCTTGTTTCACTTTACTTTCTCTCCAAGGATGAACTGAATCTGCCTTGACTCACCCATGGCCTCTTTAGGTGTTGACTCTTCATTCACACCTGAAGCTCAGATATCTCTCCTGAGCTTTGGTCCATATTCCCAATCATTTGCAGGACATTTCCCCTTGGCTGGGTCCCAGTCCACACACTTGGCACGTTTACGCTGACACCAGAATCTTTTTCCTCCCCATCAGTTATGCCCCCTAGATATGGTAGCCTTGTCCTTTGGTTGCCCAAACCAGAAACTTGAGAGAAATTCTCGGCTCTTTTTTGTTTGTTTGTTTCTTTTCCATAATCAATCAGTCCTCAAGTCCTGTAATTCTGTCTCCTGCTTCTTGTTATGAAGTCGCTAAGTCATGTCCAACTCTTTGCGACTCCATGGACTGCAACACACCAGGCTTCCCTGTCCTTCACTGTCTCTTGGAGTTTGCTCAGATTCATGTCCACTGAGTCAGTGACGCTATCTATCTCTGTCTCAGGTTCATCTTCCTCTGTATCTACCACATCTTTACTAAGCGGATTTTGCTCTTTCAGTCTTGCCATTCTTTATACTGAACCAACTGTGATGCTTCCCTTCCGTGGCTTCCCGTCATGCTTGGGATAAAGTCCTGACTCTTGCACTTGACGGATAAGGCCACACACGATTTGGTCAGTCCTTTCCTTCTGCTCCCATTGTACTCATTAGCCATCCGGAATGCTCCTGAGAGTACCTACCTTTTAGATCTCACACATATTAGTTCTCTCTTCTCTCTAGCTCATTATCTCAGATCCACCCTTAGTACCTGACTCAAGACATTTCGATTCCAGCCATTGATGGGACCCCAGTGTAAATAAAGTTCCCTGCCTACAAAACCCAAGAACATCCAGTGCTTATTCCTATTCGAATATTTATCTTATTCTAGTGGAGGATACAGACAAGTAAAGAGAGTGTGCGTTTTTACAGAAAAGAGAGCATAGGAAGGGTCTTTTCTTGTTCTTTACTGCTTGGACACTTGGCATAGCACACATACTAAAATGCTCATTATGTATTTGTTGAATGAATCAATAAACACTGGGTTGGTCAAAAAGTTATTCAGATCTTTCCATAAGACAGTATGGAAAAACCCAAATGAACTTTTTGGCCAACCCAATAACAAGGAGCTCAGCAAGTATTAGAGTCCACGTTCTTATTTTGTTTCCACTTAACCATTTTCAAACTTAGCCATTTTTCAAATCAGTGCTGTCTGGCTCCTGAGTGCTTTGTGTCATACGGTGGACAGTGGATTCTAGAGTCACATTGCCTGTGTCCAGATTTGGTTCTGTGACTCTACGAGGGTGTGTGACTTTGAAAAGCCACTTAATTTCTTTCAACCTCAGTGTTTCCATCTCTTAAATTTGGATAATAGTCCTTATAGAGTTATGGTGAGGATTAAATAAGGTAATATCTATAAAGTGTATTCCTATTCATATAAATGTGAGGAATCATCACATTTCAACATCATCATCAGGCTTCCCTGGTTGCATGGGGTGGCAACTAGTTGGACACAATTTAACAACTAAACAACAACCTTTATCATCACCACCACGATTACCTTGATCCCTCTATTTGCCAATAAGACAGATTCTTCTGGACCATGAGATGAGTGGGTATTCAGAGCATTCTTCTTGAAGGCTTTAGTTCTCTTTGGAATTAACAATTGACCAGGGGTGTCGGGTGCACAGCTCAGAGCATAGGCCAAGAGGGATGGGAAGTATAGTTGAAAAATGACAAAGTAGACTACAACTCTCTGAGGAGCAAATAACTCAGCTGGTTAGTTGGGAGTGCTGCCTTAGGAACTGGCCTATAAGTAAGGTTGATGTTTTAAGGGGAGACAGTAACTTAACCAGGCATGTTTGGATGGTCTACCTAGGAGGTGCCAAAAGAGTGTATGAACTGACTTAATATGATTAACAGTAATAGTATGAAAGTGAAAGTGTTAGTCACTCAGTTGTGCCTGACTCTGCAACCTCCTGGACAGTAGCCCTCCAGTCTCCTCTGTCTATGGAATTCTCCAGGCAAGTATAATGGAGTGCGTTGCCACTCCCTTCTCCAGGAGATCTTCCCAAACCAGCCATCGAACCCAGGTCTCCTCCATTGCAGGCAGATTCTTTACCATCTGAGCTACCAGGGAAGCCCAATAATGATGGTAGCTCACATTTATGTGAACAGGAATATACCTTATAGATACTACCTTATTTAATCCTCACCATAATTCTATTAGAAGTAAAAGTATACAACATGCAATAATTAATTTTGTGAGTTCTCATTAAATGTTTGGAACTATTCTAAGAATTATGTTATTTTATTTAATCTTCACAACAACCTTTCTGTAGGGAACTTTTTAAAATTATTATTTCCATTTTATAGATGAGACAACCAAGGCTCACAAACATGTATGATCAGGGTTGTCCAACAGGTAAAGGGAAAAGCTGGCATTTGAATCCAAGTCAGCTTGCCTCCAGAGTCCAAGCTTTTCCTTTCTTTCTTTTTGGTTGCTCTGAGTCTTCATTGTTGCATGCAGGCTTTCTCTAGTTGCAGGGAGTGGGGGTTACTATTCACTTCATTGCATGGATTCCTCATCCCATGGCTTCTCTAGTTGCAGAGCACAGGGTCTAGGCATGCAGCCTTCAGTGGCTGTGGCTCATGGACTCTAGACCCTGGGACTCAGTGGTTGTGGCTCATAAAGTCTAGACCCTGGGACTCAGTGGCTGTAGCTCATGGACTCTAGACCCTGGGACTCAGTGGCTGTGGCTCATGGACTCTAGACCCTGGGACTCAGTGGTTGTAGCTCATGGATTCTAGACCCTGACTCAGTGGCTGTAGCCCATGGACTCTAGACCTGGGGACTCAGTGGTTATAGCTCATGGACTCTAGACCCTGGGACTCAGTGGCTGTGGCTCATGGACTCTAGACCCGGGGACTCAGTGGTTATAGCTCATGCACTCTAGACCCTGGGACTCAGTGGTTGTGGCTCATGGACTCTAGACCCTGGGACTCAGTGGTTGTGGCTCACGGACTCTAGACCCTGGGACTCAGTGGTTGTGGCTCATGGACTCTAGACCCTGGGACTCAGTGGCTGTGGCTCATGGATTCTAGACCCTGACTCAGTGGTTGTAGCTCATGGATTCTAGACCCTGACTCAGTGGTTGTAGCTCATGGATTCTAGACCCTGACTCAGTGGTTGTAGCTCATGGATTCTAGACCCTGACTCAGTGGCTGTAGCCCATGGACTCTAGACCCTGGGACTCAGTGGCTGTGGCTCATGGATTCTAGACCCTGACTCAGTGGTTGTAGCTCATGGATTCTAGACCCTGACTCAGTGGTTGTAGCTCATGGATTCTAGACCCTGACTCAGTGGCTGTAGCCCATGGACTCTAGACCCTGGGACTCAGTGGCTGTAGCTCATGGACTCTAGACCCGGGGACTCAGTGGTTGTGGCTCATGGACTCTAGACCCTGGGACTCAGTGGTTGTGGCTCACGGACTCTAGACCCTGGGACTCAGTGGTTGTGGCTCACGGACTCTATACCCTGGGACTCAGTGGCTGTGGCTCATGGACTCTAGACCCTGGGACTCAGTGGCTGTGGCTCATGGACTCTAGACCCTGGGACTCAGTGGCTGTGGCTCGTGGACTGTAGACCCTGGGACTCAGTGGCTGTGGCTCATGGACTCTAGACCCTGGGACTCAGTGGCTGTGGCTCGTGGACTGTAGACCCTGGGACTCAGTGGTTGTGGCTCATGGACTGTAGACCCTGGGACTCAGTGGTTGTAGATAATGGACTCTAGACTCTGGGACTCAGTGGTTGTAGCTCATGGATTCTAGACCCTGACTCAGTGGTTGTAGCTCATGGACTGTAGACCCTGGGACTCAGTGGCTGTGGCTCATGGACTCTAGACCATGGGACTCAGTGGCTGTGGCTCATGGGCTTAGTATCTTGGGTGCAGGTTGAATCTTCCCAGACCAGGGATCTTACCTGTGTCCCTTGCATTGGCAGGTGAATTCTTATCCACTGTGTCACCTGGGAAGTCCCAGGCTTTTTCTTACTACATAATTCGCTCTCATCTCTTTATATTGGGGCTTCTTAGTGAGCTCCACGTCAAATGCCTGCGTCTTGTAGATGACCTCAGGACCCAGACTTTGTTCATGTTAAGGCTATCACTCTGAGGTAGATTCTCTAAAGCAGAAGGGAGGGCGAGAACCTTCTCAAATATGCAGATGTCCCTGAGAGTTGAAGTGGGCTGTGATCTGTATCTTTTTCATGGATAGTATCTTCCTGCTTGAAACCAGAAGGACGGCTGGCTCCCAAGCTCCTTGCAAGAGAGCCAAGCCAGACTCCTTCTACTGCAACTTCATAATGACTGGGCTTCCCTGGTAACAGAGCTGGTAAAGAATCCGCCTGCAATGCAGGAGACCAGGGTTCCATTCCTGGGTTGGGAGGATCCCCTGCAGAAGGGATAGGCTACCCATTCCAGTATTCTTGGGCTTCCCTGGTGGCTCAGATGGTAAAGAATCCACCTGTAATGCAGGAGATGTGGGTTTGATCCCTGGGTTGGGGAGATCCCCTAGAGAAGGGAATAGCTACCCACTCCCATTCTGGCCTGGAGAATTCCATGGACAGAGGTGCAGTCCATGGGGTTGCAAAGAGTCAGACATGATTGAGTGACTTTCACTTTAAATGAGAAATAGATTTGATCAGAGCAGGTAGAATTTATTTTAGGCTTTTGTTCCAAGAACCAATGAAGGTTTCCACATCGCCTTAAACCAATGCTGGTATCCTCCTTTTTTTTTTTTTTTTTTTAATTTTGAATCGAATGCTAGAGTGCTGGGCTAAGATGTCTCGGTAGCATTTTTACTTAAACTCTTTTTCTTTTCTTTGTGGTTTTCCAGCATCCTTCTTTTTACAACTTTGAGTATCTCACAAATCTGGTCAAAAGGACTCTTCACACTGTTTTTAACTTATGGATGAGAGATTACAATCTACTCTTAAGAACTTAATTAGTTTTCCTGATGCTGACATTTTGAGAGGGAGTGTTATGAGCCATCCTATTTTTTCCAAGTCAGAACTTGAGAAACGGATTTGAGGAAGGAGTTTTCTCAGCCCTTCCTGGTTCAAGAGGCCCTCTGGAAGATTTTATTTTTTTTAGATTAACAGAAAGAGCAAGAGAAAGTATTTTGGTGTTTTTCAGGGCACATCATCACTACACATATTAGTCAGGGAGGAAACTGTGACTGGGTGTCTTAGCCAACAGCTGTGTCTGTGTGTATGTGTGTGTTGGGCAGAGATCCTTACGAAAAAGATAAAATTTTTATTATGGGGGAATTCATAGGTGGCTACTTTTTCACAAAGAATTAATAAATAAGTGGAGGTAATCTGGAATCTTTGAAGAACAGTTTAAATCAAGAAGGCTTGCTGGACATTACTAGAAATGGCTGCTGTCTGGGTACTAATTCTGAGGTCTAGACATTGTTGTGGCTGTTCAGTCACCGAGTCATTCCAACTCTTTGTGAACCCATGGCCTGCAGCATGCCAGGCCTCCCTGTCTTTCACCATCTCCTGGAGTTTGCCCAAGTTCATGTCCATTGAATTTCCCATCATTTATGAGTAGCTCAGATGGTAAATTGGAGAAGGAAATAGCAGCCCACTCCAGTACTCTTGCCTAGAAATTCCCATGGACAGAGAAGCCTGGTAGGCTACGGTCCATGGGGTCGTTAAGGGTCAGACATGACTGAGCGACTTCACTTTCACTTTTCACTTTCATTCATTGGAGAAGGAAATGGCAACCCACTCCAGTGTTCTTGCCTGGAGAATCCCAGGGACGGGGGAGCCCGGTGGGCTACTGTCTATGGGGTCACACAGAGTCAGACACAACTGAAGTGACTTAGCAGAAGCAGCAGATGATAAAGAATCTGCCTGTAGTGCAGGAGACATGGATTCAATTCCTGGATCTGGAATATCCTCCAGAGAAGAGAATGGCAACCTACTCCAGTATTCATGCCAGAATAATCCCATGGACAGAAGAGTGTGGTGGGCTACGGTCCATGGGTTTGCAAAGAGTCAGACATGACTGAAGCCACTTAGCATGTATGCAGAATGTGAAGCAAAATGAAAGAAAGAGGATTCAAACTTGATTACTGGTGCTGCACACCTTTCAGTTCAGTTTGGTTCAGTTGCTCAGTCATGCCTGACTCTTTGCGACCCCGTGGACTGCAGCACGCCAGGCTTCCCTGTCCATCACAACTTCTGGAGCCTCCTCAAACTCGTGTCCATTGAGTTGGTGATGCCATCCAACCATCTCATTCTCTGTCACCCTCTTCTCCTTCTGCCTTCAATCTTTCCTAGTGTCAGGATTTTTTCCAGTGAGTCAGCTCTTCGCATCAGGTAACCAAAGTATTGGAGCATCAGTCCTTCCAATGAGTATTCAGGGTTGATTTTCTTTAGGGTTGACTGGTTTGATCTCCTTGCATCCAAGGAACTCTCAAGAGTCATCCCCAGCACCACAGTTCAAAAGCATCAATTCTTCAGCACTCTGCCTTCTTTATGGTCCACCTCTCATAACTACATGACTACTGGATATTATTTCCCTCTAATTCTTCCTCCTTCCTGCCTCCTTTCTTTTCTGTTATTGTTTATTGGGCTTACCATTTCATTAGACATTTTACTAAGCAATTTATGTACATCGTTTTGTTTAATTTTCATACAAGCTTATGAGAGAAGTACAATTGTTATCTCCAGTTGACAAACAAGGAAATCAACGCTCATGAAAGTGAAGTCACTTGGTCCAGACCAGTCACAAGTCCAGAGTGAAAGATAGAGCTGGAACTCAACCCCAGGGCTCTCCAGTCCAGACCTTGACCTCTCAACCCTCACATCATACTGCTTCCTCACTAAGCGTGTTCTATTCTTTGTCTCCAGGGACAGAATGAGAACGTCTGTCAATGTTGTGGGTGACTCTTTTGGGGCTGGGATTGTCTATCACCTCTCCAAGTCTGAGCTGGACACCATTGACTCCCAGCACCGAGTGCATGAAGATATCGAAATGACCAAGACTCAGTCCATTTATGATGACTTGAAGAACCATAGGGAGAGCAACTCAAACCAGTGTGTCTATGCCGCACACAACTCAGTCATAGTAGATGAGTGCAAGGTACCTTTCCCGTTCATGGATATCGAGACCTGTATATAATAGTGCATGCTCAGGTTCTTAAAGCAAACACAAAAGCCCTGCATGTATTATTGTCACATTTATTTTTCTAAAGAATCATGTAACTCAAGCTTCTGTGAGTCCCAGATCATCTAACTCCGTGTCTAACATGGCAGGAAATCAATAAGTCTAACAGTGAAAGAGTCAGATGGTTGCTTGTTTCATCTATGTGATATAAAACAATCATTCTGATTCCCCTGTCCACCTACTCTGCAAATTTGATCCGTTTTCTCTGAATATTATGCTCAAGAATTTGTGGTTTCTAGGGCTCTGCTGACTTTCAGATACTCTGTTCCTCAAGTGAAACATCAAGAGAAATGCCCAGAATCACTTGATTTACATAGCACAAGTGTTCCTCCTTGCTGTATATCATGTATTGGTTAAAAAAAGAAAAAGAAAAACATGCCCACATAAATTTGCAAAGCTATCATTCTCTTAATTATTTTCATGGGAGCATGAGTTCTGACCTAGAAGTCACTTTGCTCCAAGAATGGGGAAGCAATTGTCTCCTTCAGGACAATTATCCATAAATGTCTTTTAAAAAACATGACATGTCACACATTGCCTGGCAGCACCATTATTCCTGAAGCATGGATGTTCTGGACTCTTCCAAGCTGTTGGATGCTAAGTCTTAAAGCTCAGTGGGCTCTGTCTCGCCTTCACTATAACTAACTTGACATTGTCAAACACCGAGTGTCATGACCAGAGCGAAGCAAACTTGGAGAAGCCCCGGCAGGTGAGCAAGGTCGACTCTGGAGGGTCTAGACAGCAGCTGAGGACAGTCTGAACCCAACACAGATTTCTGAGACCTTGTTGACTCCTGTTGATCTCATTTAATAATTAATTTCTCCCTGTATTTCTGGGTCATTCCAAATATATGCCAGACAACTAAGGATGACAGAGAAGCAATCCTCTTTATTGGACTATAACATAGTTCAATGGCTCACCCCCCTCTGTATCAGCTACATTGTGCATACACCTAATTTTCTAATGAAAATTAGGGAGGGACCCTACTCATCAAGAGGCAATTGCATAAATCAGTTACCTCTGTGAAAACAGTTAAAACTGTTGGAAATTAAGATGGACCTAAATGGTAAACTCCATTCTCCTGGAAAGTACCACATCTAAATGAATATGCTGGATTATTCTCCATCAAAATGTTAGTTTTGGTCAACAAGTGTCAGTATTTCATGAAATAGGTTTATGCTCTATTATATTTAACAAGTATTTATTGTGTGCCTTGTGGGGTTTAATTGAGCACCCCCATCTTATTCCTATGACTTCCTATATTTTGATTATTAATCACATTTTACAGAGTGCCCATAACTTACAAAGCCCTGAATTAGGCACTGGAGGACAGCAAAATGAATGTACAATTACATAGCAAAGATACAGCTTGATCCCAATGGCTGCCATACAAGGAAATACAGTCGTATGAACCAAAATAAAATCACCATATGTATTTTTTAATTTTGCAGTGATAAGAAAGATCTTAGAGGTTAATTACCTTTAGAGTGACCCTTTTGGAGCATCTCAGCATACTATTTAACAATATTGTACAGGACAAGTTTTGAGGAAGATTTGTAAGCATGGGGATAGTTTTAGATTTCAGACTTCCCAGATTTTTTTTTCTCTCTTAAAGGACATCAAGCATGTCAGGACAAATTCATTTCATTTTTTTAGCAAACAGTTAAACCCCCAAAGGGAAATGTTGGTCAGCTCTCCCTATCACTAGGAAATAAGCCCATGAGGAAAGAAACTATTCCTATTTATCACTGCTGTGCCCTAAAGTAGTGCCAGGCATGCAACGGGCTCTGCAGAGATATTTACTGAGTGTATCCTTTTAGCATCCTGACCCTATGCTTAATTTCAGATAACCATTTTTTTTTCTTTTTTTTTTTTTGCTGGGCAGTTCCACAGAGATAGTGGCTTAGTCTCTAGGTAATTAACCACTGAACCAACCACTCATTGGTGAATTATTGTTTGGATAATCAAGTAATGAAACTGAGCAGGTCATGAAAATAATGAAACGACCATATTGGTTTAATAATTATTCAGCTGTTTTCGTTTTTTAGTTAAGTGATTGAGTTCAGCTCTGTGAAGATCATGAGGTCAGGCAATTGACTCTTCTTGCTGTAGACCAATCAGCTCGGTTGACACCCACCCACAAAGGAGGCAGCCAGAGCTACAGAGATGAATTTGCAGGCTTTACCCAGAATATCTGAGTTACCTTTACTCCTGCCTTTGAAACTCTTCCTGGTCTGTTTTGTTCCACTGTTTTAAAAACTGAGCTGGGGACATCAGTGCTTTCCACCAGTCCCTACCCTTCTGGCTTTTCTGTTACCCAGGTGTTGGAAAAGAGCCGGGTGGAATGGATGGGGGGGTGGAGTCCCCACTTCCTTTAAGCCAGTCAGAAAAAGGGAATGCCCCCCAAAAACTGCTGTCCCAGCTACTTTAGAGACAGAGGTCCTAATATGTGAAAACAATCCCCCCAGGTTCTGTCTGGTTTTCCAAAGGGACCCCACTGAGATTTATAATGTTACACGGCTATTGATCTGGTTCATCGCTAAAAGCCAAATAGGCACATCCAAGGTCATGGTGAACAGGCAGCTTGCTCCAGGCAGACAGTTTGTCCCTGGCAGTCTTTCCTGACAGTTCACTGAAGGGGAAACAAATTTGCTGCTGCTCTGGTCACACCTTTAACCATTTTAAGCATTGTTATGTCATGTTGGTCTCTCTAGTTTCAGACTCTTGCCTTGTAACCGTAGGTTGAAATTATGCAATGTTTTTTATTTTAACCAGAATAACTGCATGTGATGCTTACATTTGCTTCTTGCATGGTCTTTTTTTTTTAAATGGAGGCTTCATGGGGACTGGTGGAAGGAGTAGTTTTTATTTTCATTTGCTTGGTTCATGAAAGGCATTTGGTTTTCTGTCCCTAGCATGTTGTGTGTGTTCATAATGCATGCGTCTCCCTTCCACTTGGGTAAGAAGAAGGTCAGATTTCTTTCAATCATTGCTGCCGTTTGTCATGTCTCCGTGTCCTAATGCTTCCATAAATCCAGTCTCTCCATTATGTGGAATATCAGTCGTGGGTTTAAGTTTGCACATGACGTTGAGGACAGACAGATGGAAGGTAAGCTAGGAAAATGATTTAGATGTGGAGGGGGAAACCTCCCAATCTGTGTAAGGGTTCAGTTTGCTTAGAGCCAGGGAAGCATAATCCAGACAGTCTG
The DNA here is from genome assembly GCF_023091745.1 of Budorcas taxicolor. Classification (NCBI taxonomy): domain Eukaryota; kingdom Metazoa; phylum Chordata; class Mammalia; order Artiodactyla; family Bovidae; genus Budorcas; species Budorcas taxicolor. The sequence continues at coordinate 63,839,733 of NC_068924.1, read as the reverse complement.
GTGATTATAGTTGATTAATAAATGTCTGCGTTGAAATAACTTAGATTTACTGATCCCTGGCTTTTAATTCCCTTCTTTTCTTCTTTCAACGTTTAGAGCCTGGACAGTTTATATGGTGGAGCCAGACCACCAAGATTTCTGATTTTAAAGTTGGACATATATAAAATCCACCTGGGCTCATTGAAACTGAACCTTTCACGTGCATGAGTAGAACTAGATGCTGGTTCTGGATTTTTTTGTTTCTCTGCGGTTGTCTGGAGTAGCACGGGCACTATGTTTTAAGGACTGCATTATTGTATTGTGAGTCTATGGGTAATTAGAGCCCCTCACAACCCTAAAAGCATCATACAAGTTATTTATTCCCCAACTTGCAAAGTCTCTCTAGTGCTTCAGATACCTTCCCAAGGCAAATATGCCTTTTTAAAGTGTGCAAATCATTGTTGAAAACCAAGACCAGCTTAAAATCAATTTGGAAAGAACAGTGGCTAACATTAATATTTAAGTTGCATAGTAGAACCTGGGTCTGGTGCTCCTCCACATAACCCCCGGGGTGGTTTTCTCGTTCATGGCCTATAAGTTGGATGTTGATGATAATTATTTTCAGGTAACTCTGGCAGCCAATGGAAAGTCAGCTGACTGCAGTGTTGAGGAAGAACCTTGGAAACATGAAAAATAAGGATATGACTCTCAGCAAATTCTTGAATAAACCCCCCAACGTATCTTATGGTAAAAGAGGATATAAACAAGCTTTCTTTAAAAAGAAAAAAATACATCTATTTCTGTTTACTTAATCTATTAGCTGAGGCTTAGAGGATCTGTTGTGAGTCAGTGACAGGCACGGTGCTGTGTGTCATTGCCAAATAATGCTTCGTAAATGTCTCATTTTCTCACTTGTATTATTGTTTGAATGGATGCTGCTGGAGGAATCAGTTTGAATTGAAGATGCATTCTTGCCAGCTTCCCTTTTCTCTCAAGATGCAGAAGCGTGGGTGCTCTTTTTTCCAAGAGACACAACTAAAGGCATGTGGCACATTCTGGGGATTTGGAATAATGAGCAGACACTTGGCGTGTTACTCTTTCTAGCGTTCTCCAGCCGCACCTGGTAGCACACAAGAGATTCTGTTGGAGCCTTTGTAAGAAATCCCCTTCAACATCTTAGAGCGTTTGCCCTTGTGTTGGTGAAAAGAAAGTACCCATCTTAGGGAACTCTGACAGTTTCTCTTCTGTTGAATTTCTCTCTTTAAGTTGAATGACTAAATGTTTCAAAGAGAGTCACATTTGGAGCCATATCTTAAAAGCAGCCTATTATGGAACCCACTGAGTCTCTGCTCTACCCCACCTAGTCTATGGGAATAATTGTTGAATTTCAAAGTATGTTTCATAACTTGCTCTAAATTCAGTAATGGATTAGGATGTAGCTTACATAAAATTGCTGTATATATTGACAACACTTAGAGAGCACAGTCAACACAAATTTTAACCAGATTCAAATTTGTTTGTGTTTGGGTTACATCACCTTGTATAGTGAAATCAAGTGAGATTATTTGATCTATGCTTCACTGTCTTTATTTTGTCCATAAAATTTTTATTTGGGTTTCTACCTAAAAAAAAGACATTCTTCATCTCCAAATTATTTCTGTCATATTCTCATCAGACTAAAAGACTTAATCATTTTACTGTCCTCACAGATGGAAAACAGTTACGTTGGCTGTGCCTCTTTTAATACTAATCTCATGATAAAAGCAAACCCAAAACACGGTTAGTTATTTAATATGTAGAAAGCTTTTTATTATATTTTATCAAAGCACCTAAAATCAATTACAGGACATAGTTGAAAGCAGAACCCATCTTCCTCCCCAGTCTTCTCTGTGGAAAGAACCAGTAAACAAACATATGTGCAAAATCCTATAAAGATGACATTTCTACGGCAAAGTCAAGGCAGCCTTGAACCATAGAGTAGGGAAAAAGGGTGGCTTTACGGAACTTCACAGATGGAGTCTTTTCCAAGCTGTGGAAGTTTGAGGGGATACATAATATAATACTGGAGTAACTCATCAGTGCCTTGCATGCTATAGGCATCTCCAAGCTACGTTTTGCAGTGTCTCTACTATCATTTTCTATTGAACAACCCGCAGTATTTTCGTAAGGTAGCTGGCTTTGGGAGTTTGCTAAGGATTGCTTGAACATACATCACTGAGAAATAAGGCACACTTGACTCTAAGGAATGTTGAAAACCTTGGTCCAATGTGGGAGCAGGGTGATCATCTGAGGCCAGCAGATGTGTGCTGAGATATTTATGAATAGCTGTAGAGTCCAAGTTTTCACAGGAGAAGGTGTTTATGGACATCACATGCCCTTCATTACCTACTCCTTGTGACCTTACTCTTCCACGTAGGGAAACTTTGGAACACACAAGAGACATGAGATTCTAGTAGTTTTGTCTCTTAAGCCCTAGTTTGTTTTTTTTTTTTTTTAATAACAATCACTATTGAGCAGTATTAAGTAGCTCTTTGCTTTTTAAAAAAAAAATAATGCATTGGTCTTCATTTTCATTAGCTGGACAGTTAAGAGGGTGGCCAAGGGCTTGCTGAAATGTAGTAGTGGCAAATGCCTCCTTTATAGTAGATGTCATGGGTTGTAGGGATGGTTCCTGGATTTAACTGTGAAACTGTTAACGAGTCTCTAAGTCGTGCTTCTGAGGGCATTTTTTATGGTGCGGAGAAGGATGTAGCTGTCCATCTAGGAACTTGTGGTTTTGTTGTTTTAGGCCAGCTTAGCACTTGAACATACTGACAGGCTGCTCAAAGGAGTGGTCTCAAGATTGTCTTCCAAAGATTCTGCCTAAAAGTCTTCCATGACTGCTTGTCTTCAGTTTTTTCCTCGTTATTGAGTTAGCCTATACATATATAAGGGGACAGTGTATTCAGAAGAAACTAGGTGCTCAGCTTAACAAAGCGGATTTTTCTAGTTTGAAACTGTATGCAGTAAGTTTCATGAGAATATCCTTAGGAAACTGGTTTATTTGGAAGTTCAACAAATCAGTTAAAAATAAGCAGTTTCTCAAATTCAGGAGTAGCTTGAAAACCCAGGGTGTACGTAGAACTGACATGTGACTGTGTCCTCTGGTTTTTTTAGGCCTCTCTTATTCTTCTCATGCCATGCCCATTGGGGTTTCCTTGTCCAGCCTATGTGCCATAAACAGGACAAGCAGATCCAGAATATACCTCTAACAACCATTTCTAAACAGGATATTATAACTTGTCAGTTGTATGCATAGATTTATTTTAACAAGTCAAGCACAAATATGAATGCTTATAACACTCCATTCATGTTTGATCATGTATAAATGTTACATTTGTACACAGACATGGCAGGCTAGATATACACACTGTATCCTGTAAGTTCTGTTAAGTCAGGGCTTTGGCAACATCGTTTTTTATGGACTCATTTACTATATTTAGGAATCAGAATCATTTCAGGAGAAAAGCAAGTAGACTTTTATTCTCTCCTTCCTCATTTATGTCCTTTGAAAAACCCAAGGGGTGTCGTGATTTGATTACCTACTACAATTCAATGAATCAAGTCCTATTCGTGAAAAGAATGGCGTAGCTATCAAGGCAAAGCTTTATCTTAGACCTCTGGGGATGTGCCTCCCATGAAAAGAGCACCAGAAATTCAAGGCAATCATCTAAATCACTCAGATCTTCGATATAAAACTTTAGATAGTAAGTTCTGAATCAAGTAGTTATCAGATTTGATTCTTATTGTTGGGAGTGGAAATACAACCTATAGCCTGCAGAAGTTACCATGTTCCATAAAATATAAATATTTACTTTTCTTTAACAACTCATCAGCTTGGGTGTTCAGAAAAGTCTAAAGAAAGGTTGCCAAAATGCCTGGTTTTTGGACTTGAACTCGTGGAAGCGGAGAAGGCAATGGCACCCCACTCCAGCCCTCTTGCCTGGAAAATCCCATGGACGGAGGAGCCTGGTGGGCCACAACCATGGGGTCAGTAAGAGTTAGACACAACTGAGCAACTTCACTTTCACGTTTCACTTTCATGCATTGGAGAAGGAAATGGCAACCCACTCCAGTGTTCTTGCCTGGAGAATCCCAGGGACAGGGGAGCCTCATGGGCTGCCGTCTGTGGGGTTGCACAGAGTCGGACACCACTGAAGCGACTTAGCAGCAGCAGCAAGCTAAGAAAGGCTTAGGGGAAATTCAGTTTATGGGGAGATGTACTCTTGGTCAGTAAGGTCAGGAATTCCAACAGCTGGTTAATTAGAAAGTCTCAGATCATTTCCACTTGTGCATAGAGACATATGTCATTTGTAAGTGTATATCTAGTCAAGAAGCCCGTTTGGAGTCGGGTAGAAAATCCCATGGACAGAAGGAGCCTGGCAGACTACAGTCCTTGGAGTTGCAAGAGAGTTAGACATGACTTAATGACTAAGTAACAACAATTGACCTACTGGATCTCCAGAGAGAAGCCCAACCCTGCCATGTTTTTGCAAATACCACACTTCTGTTTGTTCCCAATAGCAAAAGGTGTGGTACCATATTTCACTTTTGTCTGAATCAAGGGTTCTGTTTGTGCTATGTTTTCCATACAAAGAGCATTAGAGAATTAAGGCAGTCATCTAGAGCATGCAGATCTTCATGATCTGAACCAAGTAGCTGTTAGAAATTCAGCAGTGAATTCAAATAGGTACCCTCATGTTCAGAGAGAATTCTCCATCATTCAGACTCTTGATAAACAAGCCGCCTCAGCTCTTGCCTGGTGTGATGACTAAATGCTCAGCATTTACACCCAGTAGAGGTGGCCATTCCCACTTGATTGCTCGTCAGTGCTTGGGGCCATACAGTTGCGCGGGTTGCTGGTTGGGCTTTGCTTATTCTCCAGATAAATTCATTCCAAGCCAAGAAAAGGGACCAAGTGGGATTTTTCAATTATATAATACTTGCTCTTTGAATACAATATGATGATCCAGGAGCCTGAAGAGATTAAGGTGAAAAGCAAAAGGCCTGAAGGAATTTTGAAGTGAGAATTTTATAAATCTAGTTGTCAAAGAAGATAAATGGTCTCAGTATCTGATAATTTTGTCTAAAACCAAAAAAGGCCACTGAGCATCAAGCCAGACAGGTTGCATTATTGGCAGGTTGGTCTCCTGGGATGAAGTAAGTGCAAAGCTGTTCAGACATCAGTTGCTTTTGATTTTTTTTTCTGAAAAGAAAATTCAACTTCTGCTCTTCCTTTTCCTCTCTTCTTATTCCAGTGATCATTGTTGCTCAATTTAGTAATGACCATCCAGGTTAGTGCAAAGGTTGGTTTTAGAACAGATGACAGGGAATCTTAATTGAGTAGTATCGAATTTCATAGCACAGCTAATTTAGGAAATAACAGAAATAACAGAGATGAGGAGAAATAATGCAATTGGGAAGAGAAACATTTGACTGAGACTCTGCCCATTTTTATTCATATAACTTACACTAGTCACTTTACCCATGAGCACCATTGGAAAAAAAAAAAAAGGACAGGCTAGATTAAATTATTAAAATGCCCATCCATTCCTAAGAAGCCACCATGTAATTATCTCTGCTTTAACTTCCTTTTCTTAAGAGGCTTACTACTATGTGCACATGCTAAGTCACTTCAGTTGTGTCTGACTCTTTGTAACCCTATGGACCATAGCCCACCAGGCTGCTCTGTCCATGGGATTCTCCAGGCAAGAATACTGGAGTGGCTTGCCATGCCCTCCTCCAGGGGATCTTCCCATCCCAGGGACTGAACCCACGTCTATGTCTCCTGCATTGGCAGGCAGGTTCTTTACCACTAGCTCTGCCTGGGACACTTACTTACTGTTATAACAGATTACTTAATTATATTGTAAGTCAGAGGAGCCCACAATAATGAATAATCAATTTGGATTTTTCTCATCCCCTTTGGGGGAAATTAAGTTCAAGCCTCTCTCTTCATTTGATGTCTTAGAACAAGCTTGGAAGATGGCCATGTCCATCTACAGTCTGGTCTTTGGGAGTACAAACCAACCTCCTTTTATAAAACTGTCCTTTACTTAACGTGCTGTCCTAGTAGAAGTAGCCATTCAGCTCAGAGAAAAATGCTGCCGCAGTCACCACAGGATGAATCTGTGGCCTCCATCATGGTCTTGCATCATTCCTGCTATAGCAACAGAGCCCACGCTGAATACCCAAAACACACAGTTTCCTCCTGACGGTCCTAATTGCCAACCCAGTATGGGAATTTGGGAACTTTTGGCAAATCAACTTGAACACTTATGAAATTTGGTGCAAGACTTACACAATAACAGCAGCTGTCTGTAAATACCTTCCTTTCCACCAGTACTCAGACACGCACATCCACATACAGGGTGGGATCGAGCCAAGTCCTTTCTCTGGAAAGGTTTGCAGGGATGTTTGATTGAGTTCATTTTCAGATTTTCCTCTTGGTTTGTTTTCACTGCGGTCATCACATCACAGGCGGAGAAGGTCTATCTTACAAGAGTGGACTTGTATTGGTGATCCTAGATCTTCTTTTATGCCATTTCTAAAGTGAATAAAATGCCTGGTCTGTCTGCACGGGGCGTGTGACCAGCCATGGCCTTTGAACAATCTCTTGAACATTCCAGTATCACTGCAATGGGCTGCTGTGTGCATCCTTGTTCTTTGTCCAAACTTCTGCTAAATACGGAATAGGATTTGTATTACTGTGCCACGAACACTTTCATTAACAAAGACCTCACTCAGCTCCGTAAACGCAGGGCAGAGAGATGTACAGCTAACTGAAAGGATAGAGTTAGTTTTTGTTTGTTTAAATTTTTCATGCGGAAGACCTAATACTAGAGCATCAATAAAAAGATATTTCTTAACTGACCCATATAAGAGCATGTGAAAAGGTAAGAAAAGCCCTCAAGCTCTTATTTCATTCACTCTGAGTAACTGCTAATCAGCTTGCCTATGTCCAGCCTTGCCTCACCTTCTTACCCCTGGAGCATGTATCCGTTTCGATATATTTTAAAGTCCTTTTGATTGTTATACAGGGCCCTTTGGGGCTGAGGATAAAAACTGCTACTGAACAGATCCCTGTACCTTGAAGAGTCAGCACTTGACCTAGAGCCCAGGTAACAACAGGTCTCCAATTTCTCCGGAGACACCCCTCATCCCTGGGTGAGTGTTGGAAGGTAACTTATGACCATTGTCATCTTTCCCCGCGGAGGTGGGGATAATGCGGTGGGAGCCTCACTCCTTCGGGGGTTCTGTTTCTTCTTATGGCAACAATGTAAGCTGCCTAAAAACAGTCTGTTGCCTTTGGTAGGAGAGAAATGCACACAGTAGCCCAGGAAGTTAGTTTAGCCTGTCTCTGAGGTTTTGCCCCCATGGAGCGAGTTCTCTGAGATGTATGATCAGAAAGCTGGTACTCTGGTTTCTTACTTCCCCAGGAGAGTTCTTCTCCTTACTCGGAACTCATCCTTTGGCAGCCAGATCTTTCCATAAATGACCTTCACTCCTTCCCTTCCTCCTTCCCCGAGGAAATCTCAGCATTACATTTCCATGTTGCACAGGACAGACCAGGTTATCTGGTCACTCTAGAGATTTGTATATAAAAAAATACTTTTGTGAGGATTTTTGTATGTTGTTTTTCTATTTGTTTTCTATGGCTTGAGGAGAGAGCTGGCAAACTGTGAATCTAATTTGATCTTGCCGCCAGCAGACATATTTTGGCTTCCTGGTAAAAATTTATGTTACCAAGGACAATATATTGCCCTCTGATCAGTATTGTACCCTCCAAAATTCACAGATTCCTCCAATCGAACCTTACATTATTTTTTAAACAAATCCCTGGGCTTCTTTGCTGTTATTTATAAAAAGCATGAGAAAACGTATTTAGAGTCCTGGATAGTGTATGTTTAATATTGATTTAGCCTTTAATGATGTTATATAGGGTTGTATCTATTCTTCATAAACCATAAAGAACTCAGCGTAGACTGAATGGATCTATTTAGTATCTGTAATTTTGCAGACAGATATTTTCTTACGGTATTTTCTATATAACCACATATGTAGAATTACAACTAATTCAAGCACAAGACATTTCTACAGCAATTTAGAGCTGTCATTGTTTCCTGAGCATACAGTCACATTTGAAAAATGTAAAAACCCAGTCCTTTGCGATGCAATGAACAAAATGACCATTAAGAACAAAGAGTCAGTTAAATCCTTTAGCTGGTTAGGATATGTATAATATTTAAACAATTAGTCTTTTTAACTCAAGGAATGGTGCTGACTCTTTATTTTTGACACCACATCTTGTTTTTCCACCTAACATTCTAATTTTGCTTTTCTCCAAGAACATGAAAAATAAGATGATAATAGTGGAATCATCTCTATTGAGAATCTCCCATGCCTTCCTAATAATGTATGTGAAAACTGGCTTAGGAAAACTTTGGATAGCAGAGATTGAGGGTGCGTGTGAGGAAGCCGATCAGTACAGATTTGTTGCAGGTCATTCTTGCCAAGTAAATTGGTAGTAAATGTCACATTGTTATGTGAATTGAGCACATATTTTTAAGGTTAAAATAAAAGACATTAGTACCAGCTATGAAGCAATACTCTATCAATGGGGCTTAGAGTCTCACTGAAATTATTTAGAAGCAGCCCAGGTAGATTCTGTCCTCAGGTGAGTAACAATCTATGTAAATTTCCCCAAAAGGCAAATCAATAATCACTGCAAAGACAAGGAAGGGTCTTCCTTCCGCCAAACACACTTTCTGATAATATGATTGTAGGGCTAGTATTTTTGCTATGTTTTAGGAAATAGTTACATAGAAAGTGTACTGGTGTGTATTTAAATCCACTCCTCATTAAGCAATCAGATTAGATATGCCCTCAACTGGCAACAATTATATCTGTGATTTTCAAGTACAGATAGCTGTCAAGCATGAAGTTCTTGTGTATACACAGTAACACTTGGTTCACGCATGAAGAAAAGTGCCTATGCACTTTGTGTAGCTATAATGTAGATATCTATGTGTAATTTCAGTGAAATGGTATATAGATGTATTGTAATTTAATTTAAATGTTATTTTTGGCTGTTCATCTAAGTGCAGTAGACATGTTGATTCATGTTTTGAAAATCCTTCTTTTCCTTCTTAGATAGCTAGTGGTAAATCATTTCTCCTCTTTCTTAATGTGACTTGGGAATGTATATCAGTGAAGAACTTATCTGTGAATCCTTTGTACTGATGATTGGTTGAACGTCTGTGTGTATCCAGTATCTTTGTAAATATGTGATTCAGGGCAAGGGGGTGTTGGATATGTGTCATGATTCTCAGTCAAAAGCCATCTGATGTCTATGTAGTGCCCAGTGAATACCTTTGTGGAACTTTTGATTATCTAGGCCTAGGTAGGTTTAGAACAAGGACATTTATCTGCAGCTAAGACATTTATGTTTGCTTGATGAATTGAGCTCAAAGAGACAAAAGGTTCGTCTGCTGAGCATGAGCATGTAAGCATAATGGTTGCCAAATACCGACCATCATGCTCATGACTTAAAGGTTGTGAAGAGCCTTGTCCCTCTTGGTTTCTTGAGTTGGGGTACAGGAAAGATGTTCACTAACTGCCATGCAGGTGAAATCCCACAAAAGCACACTTCTGGTAGTAAATTGCACAGCTGTCTCTAGAAAGATAGAGCGTGAGAAGCACAAGAATGGTCAGTATACTCTTGGGGAGATTGCAAAAAAAACAACCAGTGAAGCACAGATCCCGCATATGTGAAGGGAGCAGGGCTTCTAGCTCCTAGGCTTTGTGTGTGAGTTTCAACAGTTTGAAGAGAAGGTTAACTAATGCAATTATATACTTGCCTCCCAAACACACATTCTGTCTAATTATCACTGAGTTGAATGCTCTGAGGTCTGTAGCTCCTGTAACCCTCTTTTCCTTCTTTAAGGACAGAGAAAAATGACCATGTGCAGCTGGGAACACTGAATGTTCCTCTCTTTTCACAAGAAATGTGAAGCTTAGGAGATCCTCTGAGGGCACAAAGCATGTTAATTTTCAGTGTCTACTCCAGTGATTGGAGTGAAAGGATGTAACTGTGGGCAGGCACATTTTTTTTTTCTTGAAAATGTGGCTTCTTCAACTTGTGTCATATTCAGGATGGAAACCTTACTGAAAGAAATCTAGCCTTTAGGTAGAATTCCCTTTGAAGATTCTTGTGTGTGTCCAGAATGAAAGATAAGAGTAATTGTTTCCCTCACGTTCACAATCCCCATTGATCTAAAGTCATGTAACGTAGAGCATCTACAGCGCATCGGATTTAATGAATGAAAAAAAGATAAAAAATTTCAACTAATTTTGGGGTTGTTTCTTACATATAGTACTAGGAAATGCCTTGTTTGGCAAAGCACATTTTGGGTATTTGAAGCATTTTGCTTTTACCTTTAGCTTTCTTACAATGTGGACTGATTACTGTAACATTACATGTGTAAAATAACTGGATATTCTTTATACACTGGAAATAATCTTTAAATCCAATATTTCACTAAATGTTTTAACTTTTATGTATATATCTCTCATTAATAAATGTGGATTCCAATTTCTCTTGGCTGTTGACTCTCCTTCAATTCCAATTTTAAGCTAGTGTTCATTACATAGTAAGTGTCTCCAGTGTTCCTTTTGGAGAAATTTGCGACTTGAAACCTACAATGTTTAAATGAATATTTTCTAGGAAGCCTAAATATACAGTGGAGTTACATCTTATGCTATAAAGTTATGAGTTGGACAAAAATCCTTGTGAATCAGCCAGTATGGGTTATCGCCCACATCTCAGCAGCTTAAAGCAACCAAGGTTGATTTCTTATTCATATGACATGTCCATCACTGTCTGGGGGACTTTGGTCCACACCATCCTCACTGAGGGAGTCTGAGAGAGACTTCCTCCTTGTGCTTCTGCCCTTACCAAATGCAAGAAAAAAGGAACAGGGCAGATCTTACACTGACTCCTAAAGCACCCTTCCAAATGCTGTATGCCTCATTTCTGCTCATTTATCAATGGCCAGAACAAGTCACATGTCTCTACCTAACTTCAAGGAAACGAAAGTGCAACCTGACCTGGTGTCCAGGAATAAAACTGGAAAGAGCTGATGAACAGCTCTAATGGCTATTAGGCCATTAAAAAAAAAAAAAAACCCTTAAATTATCCATAAAGGATAGTATGCAAAGATGTAGTCTTTCAATAAATCCAACACAGTAAGTTTTTCTCTAGTATTGGAAAAACCAATGCTATGGAAGTAAGTGATAAGCATTTAACGTTACATTGCAGAAATAAAATGCATGGTCTTCAGGAGTAGGGTCACATTCAGCAGAATGAGATTCTCATCCAGTGAAAGGTAGACATACAGGAATGGAGCCCCATCGAGAAAAACACATGTTTTCTTTTCATACTTCAGGGCACCCACAGATTTAATAGGAGAGTTTGGATTAGTTGAATTGTTGTCTCTCATTCTTTTGGGGGAGGATAAGGAGGCAAATATCAATAACCTCAGATATGCAGATGACACCACCCTTATGGCAGAAAGTGAAGAGGAACTAAAAAGCCTCTTGATGAAAGTGGAGAGTGAAAAAGTTGGCTTAAAGCTCAACATTCAGAAAACTAAGATCATGGCATCTGGTCCCATCACTTCATGGGAAATAGATGGGGAAACAGTGGAAACAGTGTCAGACTTTTTTTTTTGGCTCCAAAATCACTGCAGATGGTGACTGTAGCCATGAAATTAAAAAACGCTTACTCCTTGGAAGAAAAGTTATGACCAACCTAGATAGCATGTTGAGAAGCAGAGACATTACTTTACCAACAAAAGTCCAGCTAGTCAAGGCTATGGTTTTTTCAGTGGTCATGTATGGATATGAGAGTTGGACTGTGAAGAAAGCTGAGTGCCAAAGAATTGATGGTTTAGAACTGTGGTGTTGGAGAAGACTCTTGAGAGTCCCTTGGACTGCAAGGAGAGCCAACCAGTCCATTCTGAAGGAGATCAGCCCTGGGATTTCTTTGGAAGGAATGATGCTAAAGCTGAAACTCCAGTACTTTGGCCACCTCATGCGAAGAGTTGACTCATTGGAAAAGACTGATGCTGGGAGGAATTGGGGGCAGGAGGAGAAGGGGGCGACAGAGGATAAGACGGCTGGATGGCACCACTGACTCGATGGACTTGAGTCTGAGTGAACTCCGGGAGTTGATGATGGACAGGGAGGTCTGGCGTGCTGCAATTCATGGGGTTGCAAGGAGTCGAACATGACTGAGTGACTGAACTGAACTGAACTGAACTGAAGGAGGCAAATATTTGATTTTAAAATAAGTACCTAAATGTGACACATCATAATTCTTTTCACCAATGCTAGTAATTTATTTAAATTGTTGATGAAAATGGACACTTCCTTTGAAGACACCTTTCTTTATTCTCTTGGAGTCAAGTGTACATCACATCCATATTCAAATGTTATTAAAATCTTATTTACAGAAAATATGGTCATCAGTAAATTTCTGGGCTGCCATTTTGTTTTAAAGTAGCACAGAGCCACCGATTGGAGTTAAGTTAAGCTTAACACTTTAGTATGGATGCCATTTGATCATTATCAACCAGTCCTTCATAAGAAACATGACTTTGCTTGTTCAGGGAGTATAATCCCCATGTTTTAATTTCTTGCCCTTTCTTCTGGAACAGAGGTGTTTAATCCACCCACAGTGGTTGTAAGGCCGCTTATTATGCTGCTTTCCCTTATTGAAAGAAGGAGAAGCAGAAGAAGAAAAATAAAAAGAAGAATAATTTGGGGGCTGGGAATGGAAAGAAGGATTATAGGCTAGGAACCAGCAGGCAGGAGTTCTGACTTTCGCACAGTCACTGAAGTGTTGTGCAAATGTGGTCCTTCCCTTAGCAATTTGGAAGTCATCTTGACATATGTAAAATTAGGGGTTTGAAGTAGACGCTTTCTAAACTTTAGAACTCTGAAATTTGAATTCTGTCACCTGGGTATGTCATCATGACTACAGGTAATTTTGGTTTTTAATCTGATTAGCATAATGTCTCATGCATACAAAAGGATACATGTAATCTATATCTAAGTTACAATGCGGCATGATATAGAATCCTATGACTCGCTAAGCCAGTGCAGGAACTAAAGCATCCCCAAGCATTTCGCTTGACCTTTGTACTCCTTCCTTATTCCATTCAGCTGCTTTACTCCCCGGGGGAAACTGCTTCTGGAAATTTTGTTTATCATTCCTCCACTTTTAAAAATAGGTTGTTTTTTTTTTTTAGTCTCACACATATGCACGACTCCACAAGCTCTGCTTATTTCTGAGCTTTATGAAAAGGGTATTACATTGCATGTAGTCCTTTCCAATATGTCTCTTTTCTTCTTAACGTGTTTCTCAGTTTCTTCATGCTGTTACAAGTAGCTGTGGTTCATTTTCACGTCTGTATAATTACATAGTATGTGAAATGTGCCATATTTTGGTTACTCACTTTCCTGCCAATGTATATTTGCCTCATTTCCAGTTGTTTATTTGAGGTTAAATAATGCTGCTATGAATGTTTCTGTATGTTTCCTGGGCATACAACCTAGGGAGGCTTTGACACATGTGCTTCTAGAGATAATAAATAAAAAATGTGTGTTTTTGTGTGTCTCTGTGTGTCTATGTATCTCTGTGTATGCGTGCATGCATGACTGAAAAGTTCCTCTTCAAATCTTCCATTTATTTGTCCGTGGCTCCTTCAAAGCACTCACTTGTGAACCACTGTTGGAACCCTTGGTGATTCATCCACTGCTGGCTGTTTAATGGAGTCCATCTCACTGGCAGGAGCACTGAGACAGACAAAACCAGAGTATTTTTTCAGTTTTTGGCTACATGTGGAATCTTAATTCCTCAGCCAGGGATGGGACCTACATTCCCTGCAGTGGAAGGCAGAGTCTTGACCGCTGGACCACCAGGGAAGTCCCTTTTATATGGTGTGTGTGTGCGTGTGTGTGTGTGGCTGCACTGCGTGGCATGTGGCACTTCCCTGACCAGAGATTGAACCTATGCTCCCTAAAGTGGAAGCACGGAGTCTTAACCTCTGGACCGCTGGTGAAGTCCAAAACAAGCATTTTAAAAGGGGAATTTAAATTTAAAGCTGAAGCCTTCTTTCGTCAGGCTCACATGATACGTGCGGTCAGAGAGTACAGCTCTGACGGTAGCCAGAGACGGCCTGCTCAGCCTTTGACCTCTTCTTTAAGCAATGATGTGCTACACCCAGCAACTCCACCCGACATTAGCAGGTTGCATGCTATGATGCAAACAGTGGTTTGAAGGAAGAAGCTGCAGGAAGTCACAAGAAATATCTCTACCTACCCCAAGAACCACTAATAGCCAAATTAGCTGCACTCTGTACCCCCACAGTGGAAGATTGTAGAGCCGTAAAAGGCTCTGCGGATACCACCTACGGCCCTGAACCTTCTGGGCATCTCTCCTTCCAGGCACGGTGACACAAACAGGAAGCCAGGACTCGGTACTTCAAAGAACCACAGGTAACGGAGGTTTAGGCACCTCCAAGGAAGCATTCATGAGGTGCTCTCCCTGCTCGTCACCGCTCAGCCCAGACAGGAAGGCATGGGTGGAGATGCCCACACAGTTGATGTGGGCCCCGCCAGAGTAAAAGACTGTGGAGTCCCCAGCAAATAACAATTTCCTTCCTGGTAATTTTTAAAGTTCCGTTCATTCTTCTTCTTACTGAGGCAGTGAGAGGCCATCTTTAATTCCCATGTCATGGTAAGAAAAACAGCCGCAGAGGCTGAAATTCAGGAGTGCTGGTTGACCTCCTGGAGAAGGCAATGGCACCCCACTCCAGTACTCTTGCCAGGAAAATCCCATGGATGGAGGAGCCTGGTAGGCTGCAGTCCATGGGGTCGCAAAGAGTTGGACATGACTGAGCAACTTCACTTTCACTTTTCACTTTCATGCATTGGAGAGGGAAATGGCAACCCACTCCAGTCCTCTTGCCTGGAGAATCCCTGGAACAGGGGAGCCTGGTGGGCTGCCGTCTATGGGGTCTCACAGAGTCGGACACGACTGAAGCAACTTAGCAGCAGCAGCAGCAGCAGTTGACCTTCACGGCCTGTTCAAGAACAGTCTAAAGAGAACAAAAGCCATCCAATATAAATACTGTTCTTACCCTCAAACATTTAAAAGCAGTGATTTTAGGACTTCCCTGGTGGCCCAGTGGTTAAGTGCAGGGGACACAGGTTCAATCCTTGGTCCAGGAGATTCCACATGCCTGGGGGTGACTAAACCCATGCAGCACAACTACTGAAGCGCATGCGCCCTAGAGCCCATGCTCCACGACAAGAGAGGCCGTTGCAAAGAGAAGCACTCACGCCACAACCAGAGAAAGCCCGTGCACAGCAACGAAGGCCCAGTGCAGCCAAAATAAATAAATAGATAAAATTTAAAAAATAAGAGCAGTGACTTTAAATTCTTCTGAATTCCATAAGCAGACAAATGAAACATTATTGCATTTCCCCTGTCACCCTTGATTGGGTCAGAATGAATATGCAAAACCCCAACATCTATTTTTGTCTGTGATTTGGGGTGATCAGATTTCAGCCTTCCAAATACTGTCTGGAAAAATCTGGAGGCCACTAGTGAAGGAAAAAAGACAAATATAGAACTGCTGTCATCTACGGTTCACTCCTTTTGTTGCATGAGCTGACTCTCCTGGAATTCTCCAACGGCTTCTGTCACTTCTCAGATGTTTTCCAGGCCTGTGTAATGTATTGCTCACAGAAGGAGGGGCCAAGGAATTTCCAAACTGCCTTCATCTGAGTGAAAAGTTCAACTGGAACCCAGCTTCTCTTTTCCAGTTGCTTACTCTCCTGATCCCAAACTTTCCTCACCTCTTAGTGAGGAGGACAGAAATCATTTCAAACTGTAAAGTTAGAAAGGACCTCGGGGGCAAATATTTGAAATTTAGCCATGTCTTTTTGCAGATGGGGGGTTCCCTAGTGTCTCAGATGGTAAAGAATCTGCCTGCAATGAGGGAGACCTGGGTTCTATTCCTGCGTCAGGAAGATACCCTGGAGAAGAGAATGGCTACTCACTCCAGTATTCTTGCCTGGAGAACTCCATGGACAGAGGAACCTGGTGAGCTACAGTCCATGGGGTCACAAAGAGTCAGACATGACTGAGCGACTAACGATTTCACTTTCTTTTGCAGATGAGGAAGTCAGTATCATAATTAAAAAGAATTAGAGGAAATACAGTGGCAAACCAAGGTTAAATCCTGATTCTGTAACTTTTCCAACTATGGGCCATTGGAGAGTTTATGTAGACTCACTTTCTTCATCTGTGAAATGGGGCTAATCATGCCTATGCTACATAAAGCAGTTTACACAGTACTTGGCACATATTAAGGGTTCAGTCAATGATAGTTATCATCAGCATCACTGTTACCATCCTTAGCACTATCAGCCACAACTTCTTAGTGACTAAGCTGGAAGACTCACTTTCTTCATCTGTGAAATGGGGCTAATCATGCCTATGCTACATAAAGCAGTTTACACAGTACTTGGCACATATTAAGGGTTCAGTCAATGATAGTTATCATCAGCATCACTGTTACCATCCTTAGCACTATCAGCCACAACTTCTTAGTGACTAAGCTGGAAGAAGTCTTTCTCTTTCCCAACTTGGCCTCTTTTTTCAGCCATACCACATTGACACTAGTCTGTAAAACAGAGTTCAGCTGCTCTTCCAAAAATCTGGGCTTAATTCTTGGACCATGACCTCTCCTGACCCGGCCCAGGATAATCTCCACTCCTAGAGGAGCTTTATGAACATCACACGCCTTTCCGTCTTTTGTTCCTGGTGCCCCTCCACACTTTCTTCTGCTACTCACCAAAGCTCTGATTCTTGACAATGAGGGAAGGCACTGGATTTCTTCAGGGATGGGCATTGAATCTCAGCCCTACCCAAAAAGGCTTCTCACTGGGATGGAAACCTGAGCTTGCTCTTCCAACAGGAAAGGGAACATGACATCCAGAAATGAAGCAATCCTTTTCCTCACATAGAAGGCCCTCAGGGAGTCCCAAGCTTGCAGTGTTGCGTGTAGTAGTAGAGACAAATGTCATGAGAAAAGCTGTTGCTGTGGAATGTGGCCAACCCAGCAGGTCCCTCAGAGCCCCTTGGCTGAGTCTATTCCCGGCAGTTTCCCTTCCCATCATCCTTTTCTCCATTGCCTGTCTTCTTTCAAGAATGATGTTCACTTTCTCCTCCAACAGTGTCAAGAACAGAACTTGGGAGAAACTTTGTGGAACCTTTTGGTTTGAGGAGCTCATCCATTGCTGTGTTAGAATCATCTCAAAATGGTGCTCCTCTTGAGTCTGCAGCTGCTTCAGGGCATGGTCACACTCTGATGAACGTGAAGTCGCTCAGTCGCATCTGACTCTTTGCGACCCCATGGTCTGTAGCCTGCCAGGCTTCTCCATCCATGAGATTTTCCAGGCAAGGATACTGGAGTGGGTTGCCATTTCCTTCTCCGGGAGATCTTCCCAGCCCAGGGATCAAACCTGGGTCTCCCACATTGCAAGCAGACTCTTCACCATCTGAGCCACCAGGGAATCAGCGAGGAGCCTGATAGTTATGATTAATAGTAGCTATTATCATAGGTAATATCCCTAGAAGTGGAACCTGAGACAGGATTCAAGTTCACAGGGTGTGTCTGAGGGCCTACTTCTCGGGAAACCCTATGAGACTAGGAGAGCAATGGAAGAGGGCAGGGGAAGAACCGAGCAAGAAGATAGCTTCAGGGAGAGTCTAACTTTGTGTTGTCCCCACTTGAGGAAAGGAAACTTGTCTTTGGCACCCATATCAGTCAGTCACTGACTGTGGGCCACGTAGGGAGGTGTGGGCAGAACCTGCAGGGTAGGCAGCTCTCATCTGCAGAGAGCTATTCACTAGAGAGGAAGCAGCCGTGAGCTGTTAGCTGTCCACACAGCAGTTACGAGATGGGTGGATGAATCCGAGAAGGGCATCTGGGCAGAATACGTGTGGCGTCTGCTACAGTTTCCCTTCCACATGTGGCAGGCTCTTGTAGACCTTGGGCGTTTGTCTTCTCGTAACAATTCTGTGAGGCAGGCGCTATCACCCTCCCTGTTTCACAGGTAATGGAAACCGAGATTCAGAAACTTACAGACCTAAGAAGAAGCTGGCTCAGGGCTTCCCTGGTGGCTCACTGATGAAGAGTCACCTGCTAATGCAGGAGAGACGGGTTCAATCCCTGATGCGGGAAATCCCACATGCCGTGGGGCAACTAAGCCCCTGCACCACGACTACTGAGCCTTGCTCTAGAGCCCAGGAGCCTCAGCTATTAATGCTGAAGCCTGCCAGCCCTAGGGCCCATGCTCTACAACAAGAAAAGCCTCTGCAGTGAGAAGCCTGCCAACCGCAGCTGAGAGTAGCCCCTGCTTGCCACAACTAGAGAAAAGCCCATTCAGCAACAAAGACCCAGCGCGGCCAAAATTAATTAAAAATTAAAAAGCTGACCTGGAGGTCTATCTGGTTTCAATATCTCCTACTATACTGGCTCCATTTCCCCAAATAACCCAGCAGAGTACATTGCCACATTATTGATTGTTTTAATGGCATTTAAACCTCTGGGCTGAATGCAATAGTCCTCGATGTCTCATTTGGAAGTCCAATTATGCATGAGACTTTAGGGCATTCATTCAAAGAGGATTGGTCATGCTTATCATCACATAACATCCTGCATCATCTACTTAACTGCTCCAAGGAATCATGAAACCCATGTTTGGTAAAGAGAAGATCTCAAAAGATATCTGTAGTCCTAAGGTACACCTGTCCTTAGCTGGCCCAGGTTGTTAGAACATTTTCTCTTCCTTAAAACATTTGCTAAGTCAACAGGCCAATGAGCGTCATCCAGAGTGTCAACTGTGATCAACTGAGAGTGAGGGGGATTCCAAGATGCCATCTGTGCTCACTAGGGAAGAATCCTGTTTGATTATCAATGACTGCAAGCGAAGAGGTTGTGATTTATGTTTGTCTTATATCTGCCGCCTTTCATTGTAGCAGTCTGGATGAGTTGCACAGCAGTGACAAAGAGCACCCAGGTCTTGGTGGCCTCAGCATGATAAGTTTGTTACTGTCTTTACCATAGTTAAGGTTACAGAGGTCTGCAGAGGTCACTCTGTTCACTGCAGTTCCTCACAATCCCTCAATGATCAACCAGCTACTATCTCATAACAGAGAGGAAAGAGCTCCAGGAAGGTCACTCCAGTGAAATGTCACTTTGGCTTCCAACTTATTGGCCAGAAGGATCACAGGATCCCACCCAGCCCTGAGGGAGAAGGCAATGCAGTCTCACTGCATTCTCAGGATGGGGGAGATGGAGAAACATTTGTTGACCAGCACTAATAAATTATTACGGCCCACTTCTCTTGTCACCTAATATCGGGTGCACTTTGTTTTCCAAAGGCAAAATGTGTTTACCACTTGGCCAATGGAAACCATATCAAAGTCTCACCCAATTGTGGCACCAAGCTCAAAGCCCAGGATCTTGGGGTGATGTGGGGACATTTCTGCATATGGTTTGGATGTGGCTCCTGTTGGCCTAGAAACCAATAAACAAACAAATAAACAAAAATCCAAGTTTTCTGCAGCTCCTAATCTCTCTTCCATACCCCTCCTACCAACGTAGTCCCATAGTGAAACAGGGTCAATTTAGTCACCTTGAAAAGTGAAAGTCAAAGTGTTAGTTGCTCTAACAACTAACATCTGAGTCTCTGTGGCTCCGTAGACTGTAGCCCACCAGGCTCCTCTGTCCATGGAATTCTCCAGGCAAGAATACTGGAGTGGGTCTCCATTCCCTTCTCCAGGGGATCTTCCTGACCCAGGGATTGAACCTGGGTCTTCTGCATTGCAGGCAGATTCTTTACCATCTAAACATGCAGGGAAGCCCCATAGTCACCTTAAATTATTCCCATCTGGACAGGAGACAAACAGAAAACCTAGAGCCACAGCATTTCAGAAATCCTGACGGGAAGACATTAGAGGCCCCCAGGAAATTTCCTGGTTAGATTTTGATCCAGCTCTCTGGAAACCAGTCCATTCCCTGCCCCCCACCAATGACCCTTAATTCCGCCTCCGAGTAAGTCCTTCTTTTTCCATTATACTTTACTGATGCACATGAAGAGGATACTCAGAAATAATTTCTCCCGTGGCAACATTCTCTGCCTTTTGTTCATAGAAAGACCGTGCTGGCTGCCACGCTAGTTCCTGCAGAGGTTTTCACAATAGACACGATGATCATGTACTTGAACTGACTTTGTTTCTGAGGCTGAGCTGACCTTTAGGGCACAAAGCATCTCTCTATTTTGTTTGGGGTTGAAATGTGCTAACTTCTTCCAGCTCTACATGTTTTCACATTTCTAGAGTCTCTCCTTCCCTCTAGGGAGGTAATAAAAGTATTTGACTTAGTCACTGTGCCATTTGTCAGGGTCTCTCAGTGGCTCTGATGGCAGAATCTGTCTGGGCCTTGGAATGGGCATACAGCATGCAATGGGCAATACGGTTTTGTTATCTGGGGCCATGGAGAATTTGCAGTTGTTTTTACTGCTAACGGCTGCATGATATATTAGGCAAATTTATTCCCTGCTCTGGGTTTCAGCTTAAATGTTTCCTCTCTGAGGCAGCCTCATTTGGAAACAAAATCATTTATGATTCGGTAACGATCTGAAGATGATGTATGTCTAACTGTCCTGAAGAAAAGGGAACTCAGTTGTTCCCTGTGGAAGCCAAAAAAGGCTTCCAAAGGCACGATGGAGGAGAGACAGCAGAGATAAAGGCAGTCTTGGCTGCGTTAAAATAAGTTGTTTTTTGAATATTGAGGCCAGAGTTTCACAATCATAAAAAATTATATTTTATATGCACCAACTTCAAATTAGAAATGAGATTTTTTTAAAACCAGCTATGTTATTGGAAACAAAAATTATGAATCAGCTAATTTAAAATATTGTTAATTAACAATACTATTGTATACCTTTATTTCTGCCCCAGTGGAATGGGCATCTCACTGTCCTCTGATTGATGGAGGTCAGAAGGAAAGTCTGTCCTTTCTCCGTCTGAATTCTTGCTTGGGGGAATGTTTCTGCTGCCTAGTGGGGCACATGGGCAGTTTCTTGTTTAACATGTATTGAACCTGTATTAGGTGGCAGACACTGATCTATGGAATGGATATCTTTATCTATATCCTCACAACAACTCTATGGCATAGGTGCCTTCACTAACCCCATTTAACAGATGAAGAAACTGAGGCCCAGATATGTTAAATAAAGTGCCCTTAGGCATAATGTCCACTGGGCTTCCCAGATGGCACAGTGGTAAAGAATCTGCCTGCCAGCGCAGGAGATGCAAGACACATGGGTTCAATCCCTGTGTCAGGAAGATCCCCTGGAGGAAGAAATGGCAAGCTGCTCCAGTATTCTTACCTGGAAAGCTCCATGGAGAGAGGAGCCTGGCGGGTTACAGTCCGAGGGGTCACAGAGTCAGACATGACTAGTACATCCACACATAATGTCCATTAGGAGGAAAGGATGCCCTTTTTCTATTCTTGTCTTGGGTAGTTGGAGGCTGGAAGAATGCTGCCACCATAACTTCCATCACCAGCTCTGCCACTGGCCACAGCTACCACATTCCTACAGCCATCATTCTCTCTTTGTGTCTCTCTTGTTTGTGAGTCATTTACTCAAGATTCAAAGTCCAAGACAGGAGTGTCCTTTTAGCCAAGCTTGCCTAGCGCAAGTTTAAATCACCCTTTTGCATTTCTCACCCACACTCCGTCCATGTGATGCCTCAAGACCTAGGGCTCTCCTGGGTTCTGCCGGATCTCTTCTCAGAGACACTTGCTCTGCACACACCTCGGGTTAGAGCTTCCTACACAGCCCGAATCAGGAATCCCTTACCATTTACTTTGAGTCTTCCAAAAATCTGTTGAAATCTCTTTTTCTGCTTAAGTGTCTTCTTTCATTCTTTGTGTGTGGATTGGTCTGAAGTTTTGATGCATTTGCTATCATTGAGTAAGCTTTTTTTTTGGCTGTGCTTGGTCTTTGTTGCTCTGCTGGGGCTTTTTCTATTTGCAGCAAGAGGAGGCTACACTCCAGTTTCAGTGCCAAGGCTTCTCGTTGCAGGCCTCTTTTGTTCCAGAGCATGGGCTCTAGGAACCTGGGCTCAGTAGTTGTGGTGCAAGGGCTTAACTGCTCAAAGGCACATGAGATTGTCCCAGACCAGGGATCAAACCCATGTTGCTTCATTGCCAGATGGATTCTTAACCACAGGACTACTGGGGAAGTCCTTGCGTAAGCATTAGAAAAACACATAAATGACTATATTCAATCTGCTGACTTCAACAGAAAGTCTGAGTTGGACTCTCCGTTCTCAAATGGGAACAATAGTGTGTGTCATGTCCCTTCCCAACTGGAAGTGCCTGGCTAGGACGTGGCCTCCCCCCGGCCCATGCCCACATCCCTCGTTTATGTGCATCACTGTATGAAAGAAACTTCTATACACCGTCAGTGTGCTCGCTAATTAGGTCCACTTTGACAGCTGGGTGGCATTCTGCTAACTCTTTGGCAGCTGGCCTGGGGAATATATTCACAGCTTAATTCTAAGTTATGACTTGGATTGAAAATAACCAGACTCCATATCCCCATTCAAATGCCCTGGAAAAAACCTCCAATAGCAGCTAGTGAATTAGGTCCCTCATTTTCCGCCACGTAAGACGTGTCTCTTGCTATGCTTCCCCGGTGCATTTGATCAACACGCATGACTTACCTACTGTGTGCCAGGCATTCCTCCAAGTACAGAGGACACTGCAGGGAACAGGAAGCTTATTGTGAAGTTTGTAATCCAGCTATTGGATTCAAAAAACTTCCATATTTGCAGCAGGGGGAGTATGCCCAGGCACTGTGGATTGATTTAACTTTCATTTCAAGCTGGGGTGTGTGTGTGTGTGTGTGTGTGTGTGTGTGTGTGTGTGTGTTGCAGGGGTGGGGAGTGTTTCCTCCTGGAGTGGGCAATGTGAGATGTGCCTAATTCCCATCCGTCATCGTATCTCTTCCATTAATGTCATCCATCTCTGGTGTCTCCTCCCTTCCTCCTTGCATTTGTCACCCCTTCCCACAGACATAATCACATCTCTGTGATTTCAGCTCTTTTTGCCTCCCTCAGCTTTCCCAGCTTGCTGTGTTAAATGTCATTTACTTTTCTCCTACTTCAAGTTATAGCTTCTCCACAGACAATGGTAGGCTCCGTGTCTGCATCCTCTGGGATCCCTAGGGGTGAGCCCTGGGCGCTGGTTACTGAAGGGTTGGAGGAAAAGCTTGGTGAAAGTTTGCCACCCTGGGTGGTGGCTGGGCTTCCCCTGGATTGTGCTGTTTGAAGTCACTTCATTTGTGTCCAACTCTGTGTGACTCTGTGGATTGTAGCCCGCCAGGCTCCTCTGTCCATGGTATTTTCCAAGCAAGAACACTGGAGTGGGTTGCTATTTCCTTCTCCAGAGGATCTTCCCAACCCAGGGATCAAACATGCCTTTCCTGCATTGGCAAGTGAGTTCTTTAGCAGCAGCATCACCAATTAAGCATGTTTCATCACCTCTAGGATTAATTTCTTTCAGAAACATCCAGTTCTGACCTAAATAACACATATTTTCTTCTATTCATTTTGACACTCCCCCTAGCAGAATTAATAGCTGGACTAAATATGCTTCTAGAGCCTTCACACCCACCTGGCCTCTGAGGTCATTTTTCAGGCACCTTACTCTTATTGGACAGTAGAGAATATCTTATCCAAATCATGTTTCCCTAAATTCTGAAGGCATGAGGAAATGTCAGTTCACCCGGTCCCACTGATGTTGTTTGATATTTAACTCATTTGTGTTATTTGTTAATAAACTGGAGGATACTTTGGGGGACAGAAAATATTTCCAGCAAAAGAAAGACTTCTAGGAATAAAGAGTTTTCCAGGAAACAGATATTTGGTTGTCTGTTTACCTTTCCATAGTAATGGAGTAGACCATTAATTTTGTATTTTAAAAAAACTTTTTTTGGGGAGGCTGCATTCCCGTGGCACGTGGGATCTTCTTCCCCAGCTGGAGACCGAACCTTCGCCTCCTGCATTGGAAGGTGGATTCTTAACCACTGGACCACTGAGGGTGTTCCAAATGTTGTGTTTTTAATGTTAACTCTAAGAAACAAGACAAAATACCAAATAAGCCTGTTCCTTCTTTGAAGAGCTCTAGATTCTTTTAGCAAATTCATTTAGTCAAAAGAATAATTCCAAACCAAAATCAGGAGCCACCGTTTGGTATGGGATTGACTTTTTCCTCAAACACCAAACTGACAAGCAATATGTGCTGCATTTAGAACCGACTAATAGGCATAGACTGTTCGAGTCCCAGATGATCCTGAAATTCATTTACTAGCTGGTCAATGCTGATGCCAGCATCTTTAAGAGACGTAATGAGAATCATGCCTGCTAAAAGATGGGTAGGTTCTCTCTGCTATATTTAAAATAGATAACAAATAAGGTCCTACTGTATAACACGAGGAATTCCGCTCAATGTTTTGTGGCAGCTTGGATGGGAGGGGAGTTTAGGGGAGAATGGACACAAGTATATGTATGGCTGAGTCCCTTTACTATCCACCTGAAACTCCCAACATTGTTCATCAGCTATACTCCAATATAAAATTAAAAGTTTTTTTTTTTAAAAAAGATGGTTCAGGCAGTATATGTAGGAGTTAAGAGAAGTAGGGAGTTAAGGGAAATTGCCAACATCCATTGGATCATCGAAAAACCAAGAGAGTTCCAGAAAAAACATCTACTTCGGCTTTATTGACTATGCCATAGCCTTTGACTGTGTGGATCACAACCAACTGTGGAAAATTCTTAAAGAGATGGGAATTCCAGACCACCAGACCTGCCTCCTGAGAAAATCTGTATACAGGCCAAGAAGCAACAGTTAGAACTGGACATGGAACAGCAGACTGGTTCCAAATTGGGAAAGGAGTACATCAAGGCTGTATATTGTCACCCTGCTTATTTAACATATATGTAGAGTACCTCATGAGAAATGCTGGTCTGGATGAAACACAAGCTGGAATCAAGGTTGCTGGGAGAAATGCCAATAACCTCAGATACGCAGATGACATTGCCCTAATGGCAGAAAGCAAAAAAGAACTAAAGAGCCTCTTGATGAAAGTGAAAGAGGAGAGTGAAAAAGTTGGCTTAAAACTCAACAGTCAGAAAATTAAGATCATGGCATCTGGTCCCATCACTTCATGGCAAATAGATGTGGAAACAGTGGAAATGGTAGCAGACTTTAAAATCACTGCAGATGGTGACTGCAGCCATGAAATTAAAAGACGCTTGTTCCTTGGAAGAAAAGTTATGACCAACCTAGACAGCATATTAAAAAGCAGACCTTTACCAACAAATGTCCATCTAGTCAAATAGTAGTCATGTATGGTTGTGAGAGTTGGACTATAAAGAAACCTGAGCACCAAAGAATTGATGCTTTTGAACTGTGGTGTTGGAGAAGACTCTTGAGAGTCCCTTGGACTGCAAGGAGATCCAACTGTCCGTTTTAAAGGAAATCAGTCCTGAATATTCATTGGAAGGACTGATGGTGAAGCTGAAACTCCAATACTTTGGCCACCTGATGTGAAGAACTGACTCATTGGAAAAGACCCTGATGCTAGGAAAGACTGAAGGTGGGAGGAGAAGGGGACAACAGAGGATGAGATGGTTGGATGGCATCACTGACCCAATGGACATGAGTTTGAGTGAACTCTGGGAGTTGGCGATGGACAGGGAGGCCTGATGTGCTGCAATTCATGGGGTCGCAAAGAGTCAGACACGACTGAGCAACTGAACTGAACTGAAGGGAAATAGGCACTGGTTCCAGGCTGCTCATGTTGGCATCCTGGCTCTGCCACTTCCTGATTGAGCAACCATGGACTATAGCCTGCCAGGCTCCTCTGTCCATGGTATTTTCCTGGCAAAGATACCAGAGTGGATTGCCATTTCCTCTTCCAGGGGCTCTTTCCAACCCAGGGAGAGAACCCACCTCTCTTAAGTCTCCCGCATTGGCAGGCGGGTTCTTTGCCAGGTTCAGTTCAGTTCAATTCGTTCAGTCACGTCTGACTCTTTGTGACCCCATGGACTACAGCACGTCAGGCATCCCTGTCCATCACCAACTCCCGGAGTTCACCCAAACTCGTGTCCATTGAGTCAGTGATGCCATCCAACCATCTCATCCTCTGTTGTCCCCTTCTCCTCCCACCTTCAATCTTTCCCAGCATCAGGGTCTTTCCCAATGAGTCAGTTCTTCACATCAGGTGGCCAAAGTATTGGAGTTTCAGCTTCACCATCAGTCCTTCCAATGAATATTCAGGACTGATTTCCTTTAAAATGGACAGTTGGATCTCCTTGCAGTCCAAGGGACTCTCAAGAGTGTTCTCCAACACCACAGTTCAAAAGCATCAATTCTTTGGCACTCAGCTTTCTTTACAGTCCAACTCTCACATCCATACATGACTACTGGAAAAACTATAGCTGTGACTACACAGACCTTTGTTGGTAGTGTCTCTGCTGTTAAATATGCTGTTTAGGTTGGTCATAGCTTTCTTCCAAAGAGCAAGCATCTTTTAATTTCATGGCTGCAGTCACCATGTGAAGTGATTTCGTAGCCCAGAAAAATAAAGTCTGACACTGTTTCCACGTCTGTTTGCCATGAAGTGATGGGACCAGATGCCATGATCTTAATTTTCTGACTGTTGAGTTTTAAGCCAACTTTTTCACTCTCCTCTTTCACTTTCATCAAGAGCCTCTTTAGTTCTTCTTTGCTATCTGCCATAAAGGTAATGTCATCTGCATATCTGAGGTTATTGGCATTTCTCTCAGCAGTCTTGATTCCAGCTTATGCTTCATCCAGTCCAGCATTTCTCATGATGTACTCTGCATATATGTTAAATAAGCAGGGTGACAATATACAGCCTTGACGTACTCCTTTCCCAATTTGGAACCAGTCTGTTGTTCCATGTCCAGTTCTAACTGTTGCTTCTTGACCTGTATACAGATTTTGTCAGGAGGCAGGTCCAGTGGTCTGGAATTCCCATCTCTTTAAGAATTTTCCACAATTGGTTGTGATCCACACAGTCAAAGGCTATGGCATAGTCAATAAAGCTGAAGTAGATGTTTTTTCTGGAACTCTCTTGCTTTTTCAATGATTCAGAGGATGTTGGCAATTTGATCTCTGGTTCCTCTGCATTTTCTAAATCCAGCTTGAACATCTGGAAGTTCATGGTTCACATATTGCTGAAGCCTCGCTTGGAGAATTTTGAGCATTACTTTACTAGCATGTGAGATGAGTGCAATTGTGCAGTAGTTTGAACATTCTTTGGCATTGCCTTTCTTTGGGATTGGAATGAAAACTGACCTTTTCCAGTCCTGTGGCCACTGCTGAGGTTTCCTAATTTGCTAGCATATTGAGTGAAGCACTTTCACAGCATCATCTTTTAGGATTTGAAAGAGCTCAACTAGAATTCCATCACCTCTACTAGCTTTGTTCGTAGTGATGCTTTCTAAGGCCCACTTGACTTCGCATTTCAGGAAGTCTGGCTCTAGATGAGTGATCACACTATCGTGATTATCTGGGTCATGAAGATCTTTTTTGTACAGTTCTTCTGTGTATTCTTGCCACCTCTTCTTAATATCTTCTGCTTCTGTTAGGTCCATATCATTTCTGTCCTTTATCAAGCCCATCTTTGCATGAAATGTTCCCTTGGTGTCTCTAATTTTCTTGAAGAGATCTCTAGTCTTTCCCATTCTGTTGTTTTCCTCTATTTCTCTACAGATCACTGAGGAAGGCTTTCTTATCTCTCCTTGCTATTCTTTGGAACTCTGCATTCAAATGGGTATATATTTCCTCTTCTCCTTCGCTTTTCCCTTCTCTTCTTTTCTCAGCTATTTGTAAGGCCTTGTCAGACAGCCATTTAGTCATTTTGCATTTCTTTTTCTTGGGGATGGTCTTGATCACTGCCTCCTATACAATGTCACGAACCTCCGTCCATAGTTCTTCAGGCACTCTATCAGATCTAATCCTTTAAATCTATTTCTCACTTCCACTGTATAACTGTAAGGGATTTGATTTAGGTCATATCTGAATGGTCTAGTGATTTTCCCTGCTTTCTTCAATTTAAGTCTGAATTTGGCAATAAGGAGTTCATGATCTGAGCCACAGCTCCTAGTCTTGTTTTTGATAACTGTATAGAGCTTCTCCATCTTTGGCTGCAAAGAATATAATCAGTCTGATATCGGTATTGACCATCTGGTGATGTCCATGTGTAGTCTTCTCTTGTGTTGTTGGAAGAGGGTGTTTGCTATGACCAGGTGGCTGGACTCAATTTCCACGTGGATCACAGGGATGTTTAGAGGTGTCCACTAGGGGGCGCATGATCAACAGGTCAGGAAAGGCCGTCAAGGAGGTTGGACTTAACAGGGAAAATACTCAGTTTCTGAGAAGATTGAAACTAGGTGGGAGAATTCACGTTGATCTCACCCTTGGTTTGCCAGATGAACACCCAGGATTTTTCTTAGCTTTTCCATGAATCTCTAAATTTTGCCAAAGAGAAAATAGGTGTAAAACACGGGGTCAGAATGTCTACCTGCTGAGAGAAGTCTCAGCCTGGTGCTGTCCTAAGACAGAGCCCCAGATCACCAACGACTCTGTAACCTGTCCAGACCTTCCGAAGGTGCCAGACCCCAGAGCCCAGTGGATGTGGCTTTGGGGGCGCAAGACAAGAGCAGCCAAGTGTGGCCTATTCAATATGTCCGGGGAGGGCAGCCGGCAAACCTCACTGAGAATGAGGGGGAGAGATGCTGTCCTTCTTGAGACTTTTTGAGGTCAATTACACCTATTCTTGGGCTTCCCAGGTAACTCAGACAGTGAGTTACCTCTCTGCCTGCCAAAGCAAGAGACTTGAGTTCAATCATGGGTCAGGAAGATTCCCCTGGAGCAGGAAATGGCAAACCATTCCAGTATTTTTGCCTGGGAAATCCCATGGACAGAGGAACCTGGTGGGCTATAGTCCATGGGGTCATAAAGACTTGCACACTGCTGAGTGCGTACACACACACACACACCCCTATTCTTTTTTCTTTGATTGCTAAATGCCAACGGTCCTCAATAAATAGTTACTAACATTTTTTTTCCAGAACAATTGTTCAAGTCTTGCTCTTCTTTGTCTTTTTCTAATTCTGTTTTTATCCTTCTGACTGCTTTCCCTGACATTTCTTTCTTCATTTCTTAATGAGATTTAAAGAAACTTGGGAGGAGTAGAAAATTAAAAGCGCAGCTCTTCCTGAACTCCAGTAACCTTGCCTGTGTTGGAACTGCCCTTAAGCCTTTAAAGATGAAAACCTGTCTCTCCACTTCTGCATGGAAGACTTCCCAAGGTGTGGGCCTGCGATCTCTAGAGCGTGATCCCTGGAATTTCAACCTGTCTCCTCTCTCTCCCCAGGTAGGAGCCACCCTGAAGCTTGGTTCTGGCAGGGCCTCTGTGTAGTAAGATTTTGTCAATAATATGCTTTGCTAATTCCACCCTTGCCTAGAAAACAGGAGGGGAACCTCTTTTCTTTTCCAGTGGCTATTTGGACATCTCAGGGTGGGAGGTTCTTAGGACTCCAGTTCCTAGAAGGGTTTGGGAAGGGCTGAAAAATTCTGGAATACCTCTGACTTCCCCTGCATCCTGGTTCATATTCTATCTGGGTCCCTACTGTGGATTCACACAATAAACACTTGGAAGATGTCAAGAAAGAGACAGGAAATGCGTGTTCAACTACAACATCCCATGCATTTTACACACATTATCTTATTTAATCCCCCAGCAGTCTTCCTGGTGGCAATTACTATTCCCAAGTTACAAATGGGGCAATGAGGCACAGAGCCATTCAATGACTTGTGAAGTTCATCAAGGGAGTAAGTGGCAGGGGGTGGATTTGAACTCAGTTTTATTTTATTCTACTTTTTGGCTGTACTGTACGGCTTGCAGGATCTTAGTTTCCCAACCAGAGAATGGAACCCACATTCTCTGCTGTGAAATCATGGACTTCTAACCACCGGTGTGCATGCTGAGTCGCTTCAGTCGTGTCCGACTCTGTGCGGCCCTATGGACTGTAGCGCACCAGGTTTCTCTGTCTGTGGGATTCTCCAGGCAAGAATACTCGAGTGGGTTGGCATGCCCTCCTCCAGGGGATCTTCCCGACCCAGGGATTGAACCCACCTCTCTTACGTCAACCTGCATTGCCAGGTGGGTTCTTTACCACCAGTGCCACCTGGGAAGTTGCCACCAGGAAATTCCCTGTTTCATTTTAAAGAGCATCATTTTCTAACTAAACTTCAGCTGCCTTTCTTGAGATTTTTGCCACTCCTCTTCAAGGACTTAGGAAGAAGGAAGTGGTTTGGACTAGACTGCTGGAAAACAGTAGTCATCACATGATGAAGCAAGCAGTCTGGAAACCTGAGGGGGCGGGATTGAGGAGGCGGGTGATGGGGAGCCGTGATGGGCAAACTCCGGGTGATGAAGACCAGATGTCAACACAGGCACAGGATGAGGCTGGAGGCTGATGTGCAATCACTGGGCAAGAAGGATGGCTCAGCCAGACTGCCCGCTCCCCTGGCCCTTTCCCCCAGGCATCATGGGAAAAATCACCTTTACACGTGACTGACTCCTTCACTTTTCAATAAAGACAGCTTCTATGAGGTTGTTTATGGTGTCCTAAATTAATTCTATTACCACTATGGCCAAATAGTAAATGTATCTTCATTTACTCAGCCCCAAACCCTTCCTGTGGTTTCCAAACTCCTCCTTTGGCCCCACCAGGCACAGAGAGGGCGTGCTGACCTGGTTTGTGATACTTGGAGACCATCTCTTAACTTTGCCAAGTTTAGTTTATCGAAGGTCTGCCAATAGGCAATAAAGTAGGTTAAGTCAGAGTCCTTGGATGGAGTCGGGCTCCATTTCAGGCCCCACCACTTACTACTTGTGTAGCTGGGGGACATCATTAACTTCTCAGTACCTGCCAGTGGCTCTCTTGTTCAAATAGGGTAAGAATTCCCCTTCATGGGTAGTAGGGAAGACTCATGAGTGTATGGTCAGTCCCTAAGTTGTGTCTGACTATTTGCAACCCCATGGACTGTAGTTCCCAGGCTCCGGTAGGCTCCTCTGTCCATGGGATTTCCCAGGCAATAATACTGGAGTGGGTTGCCATTTCCTTCTCCAGGGGATCTTCCCAACCCAGGGATCTAGCCCACATCTCCTGCATCGC
This sequence comes from Budorcas taxicolor, assembly GCF_023091745.1. NCBI lineage: Eukaryota > Metazoa > Chordata > Mammalia > Artiodactyla > Bovidae > Budorcas > Budorcas taxicolor. Next base: position 63,808,286 of record NC_068924.1, on the reverse strand, counting down.
AGACAGATTGTTTAACACTGAGCCACCTGGGAAGCCCCATTGCATGTGGTTTCTTTACCGCTGAACCACCGGGGAAACCCAGGGAAGACTAACAGATGTGCAAGCCCAGGTATCCATAAGTGAACAGCAGATGGTAACTTTTGAGGCTGTTATGAAGCTGGGCCTTCTGTTGTATGTTGGAGATACAAAACCAAATCTTGCCCTCAATAGACTCACTTGTCTCATGAAAGAGAGGCCTGCAGGCAAATGAAGAAAATGGCAGAGTAAGACCTGCTTCAGTGACATGTGGACAAGTTGGAAAGGTACTCTGAGGGGAAGAAAGATCTCCATTCAGGTGGGGGTGGGTGAGACTACTTCCTGGAGGTCAGGATCAAAGCCATAGGTGGGGCTCCAGCTCTGGTTAATTTGCAACCACAGCTTGAATGGCGAGATTTCATCAAAGGACAGCAGCTACCCTGCTTCCTGGACTGCTGCTTCTCAGTCTTGCTTTAAAGGAGAGCCTTGGATTCTGAAACATTCTGGGTCCAGATACCCTCAGTTAATAGTCACTCACATTTAAAAACTGGCTGATTCATGCTGATGTATGGCAGAAACCATCACAATATTGTAATCCTCCTCCAATTAAAAAAAAAAAAACTGGTTAGAGTTTGGAAAACTGGAGGGGGTGATGAAGAAAGAGATTAAGTACCTAGAGTGTGTCTGTGGGAGATGAATTAATATTCAGATAAGAATTAATATTTTTAAGGACCTGATATATGCCAGGCACAGCCACGTACCAATTCTCTCCTTCAACCCTCATAGCAGCCCTGTGAAAGTTTTGTGGTCTTTTTTTTACAGATGAGAAAGCTAAGACTAAAACCATTTAAGCTGTGTGAGCAGGACTGAGCAGTGGTAGAGTGGTAGAGTGAATATTAAAACTCAGATTTGTCTAATTCTAGAGCTCATGTTCTTTCTACTGTTCTAGGCATCTCCCAAACTATATTTTACATAGGATCTGGCTCCTTCCTTTTCCAATGAATAGCAATTATGAAGTTGTTTATGGCTTTTTAAAAGAATGCTATTGCCAACACAGTCAAAATGGGGTGTGTATCTTATGCATAAACAGGAGAGGTGCCCTTGAGCACAAGAATCTTTCAACACACCTGTCATATGTTGATTGTACTAATGGCCCTCTATGGGTCTCCTCGAAGCTAAGCTTTTTGTGATAGGACTTTGCAGCAGTTCCCATGAAGAGGCAGAATCTACTCCTCAGTCTCCAGGTCTGGGCTCATCTTGTGCCTTGCTTTGGTGAATAGTATAATAGTGTTAGGGTAGAGGAGAAGTTCTCGGGCTCAAGAAGTGATGTGGGCACCTGCCCTCACCTGGAACCCTGCCAGACCTTGGAGGTGCGTGAGGGAGACACGCAAAGAGCCTCCAATGGTCCCACCCATCCTAGATGAAACCACAGTAGGTCAGCCAACTTCTAGCTGACCTGTTTGCTAAGTACAACCATGAGCAGTCCAGTCATGCTCAGCGGAGCCCTGGCCAGATCCCAAAAGCACCTGGTCAATGGGTGGACTCATGAGAAATAACCAATGTTTGTTATTTTAAATTGCTCTGTTTTGGAGTGGCTTTAAAATGGCTCAGTAGTTAGCTGCTATAACTGAAAAATAACCTTTTTAATTAGAGGTCAACAAAGCCAAGGCATCTATTACTTCCGTTATTAATCAGTGCTCTAGTTTGGATTGATTGTTCCTGAGACATGCTGTACAGCTCTCGGCTCAGGGTCTTCCTTTATTATCTCTTTAGGGATTCTTTTTACTTTGCTTTCTGAATCTCATAGTTCCCCCTTTCTTAGTAACTCCCTTGCTTTAATGGAGTATATCCTTCAGGAGTAGCCTGGGGATGGATAACTAGGTTTGGAGATAATGCAGATATGAAATGTTTTCACTCTGCCCTTGCAGTTAATTTGTTGGCTTTTTGGCTAAGATCAAGTGGTGGCTCAGGCGGAAAGCGTCTGTCTACAGTGTGGGAGACCTGGGTTCGATCCCTGGGTCAAGAAGTTCCCCGGAGAAGGAAACGGCAACCCACTCCAGTACTCTTGCCTAGAAAATCCCATGGACGGAGGAGCCTAGTGTCCATGGGGTTGCAAAGAGTTGGACACGACTGAGCAACTTCACTTTTGGCTACATTAGAATCCTAGCTTGAGAACATTTCTCTTAGAATTTTCATGGCACTTGTTTTCTCGTCCTCACACTTTCAAGGTGGCTGTTGAGCAGTCTAACTCTATTCTGACTCTCAATCCTCCTTGTGATATACACTTTCCTCCTCAGAAACTTATAAGATAATCTCTTTGCCTTGGCTCTCATGAATTTTTTAAATGATAGGCCGTATCGTGTATCTGTTTTCACCCTTTGTGCTCAGCACTCAGTCCTTTTAGTCTAGATATTCATATTCTTTCATTCTGAGGAATTTTCTTGATCTACTTCTTAGATGATTCCTTCTTCATATTCTCTGTTTCTCTTTGTGTAATTCCTATTATTTGTAAGTTAGATGTCCTAGAATTTTCTCTACTTCTCTTTTCTCCTCTGTTTCCACACTGTTTTCTGGGATATTTCTTCAATTTTATTTTCCCAACTTGCTGTTGAGTTTTTTTTTTTTGTAATTTGTACTTTCAATTTGAATTTTTAAAAGCTTCTTTTTTAGGGAGTCACTAAATGTTCCTTTTTTTTCACCATAGCATTGTGTTCTTCTTTCATAGATAGGATTATCTCTTACTTTCTTACTGAGAGTATTACCGACATATATTTTTAAAGTTTTCTTCTCCATGAATTGTCTCATGGGTAAGAGGGAGCCACACCAAGCTAAGAGCCCTGTGTGCCTGGAAGGGTTTGAGATCTTCATTGTAGATTGCTTTGCTGGGCTATATATAGCCTTGGGAAGCTAGTCTGTTGCTATTTTTTGGTTTGCTTTGAAGTTTATCAGATTCCCCAGGAAGACTGAGTTTTGCCTGGAGCATATTGTATATGCGTGTCTACCAGCATTCTGGGAGCCAGGTTGGGGGAAAATGTCTAGGAAGGCTGACATTCCTTACATACAGTTTCACTTTACAGGATGATACTTTTAATGTCAACTGTGTATGCCTTGTTGCTACACAGTCAGACTCTTTTTTTGCCCTCTTCAGAGAATAATCTTCCTGTCTTTTGCTAGAATGGAGAAAGAAAGAACAGTCATTCAATTCCTTAGTCATTTAGCCATCTCCCTAATTTGAGCCCTGCCTTCTCCACCAAGGTGGAGCCCTCCTCCACCACGGCTTCCCTGGCGGCTTAGACGGTAAAGCGTCTGCCTGCAATGCGGGAGACCCGGGTTCGATCCGTGTCTTGGGAAGATCTTCTGGAGAAGGAAACGGCAACCGACTCCAGTACTCTTGCCTGGAAAATTCCATGGACAAAGGAGCCTTGTAGGCTACAGTCTGTGGGGTCGCAAAAAGTCAGACACAACTGAGTGACTTCACTTCACTTTCTCCACCATGTCCAGAAACAGCTAATGCTTCCAAATCTTATGACTTTGAGAGTTCTGCTACACAAATCTGGTTGCTTCTCAATATCCCCCCTGCTGGCTTGAGATCCAGCTTTTCCAAATTTGCTCAGCTATCAATGAACCATCACTTTCCAGCTTCAAATTTTTGCTGTTATTAACTCTTCCTCCATCCTCTTTGGCCCCATGGGTTTAAGTCTTTTTGCAAGCTCTGTCTTTTTAGAGCCTTGCATGAGGGAAGGAATGTTCTCTCTCCTTTCTTTAACTAGAAGGCCAACAGTAGTTCTTGGCTTTTAAAGTATTAACACTTTACAGTATCTCATTTAATTTGAAATGTGTAGACCACACACTTTAATGGAAAATTATACTTTCTCCAAAAGAAGAGTTTTAAGTGTTAGAAATTAATTTAATGTTTCTTTTCAGAAAAAAATGAGTGTGAAGCTCTAGTCACCTCATAAACCTTTAACTTTGTGCATCTAAATTACCCAAACAACCAAATAATCACAGCTCTGCCCCTCTAAGCCTCCTACCCCTTTAAATCAGAGGCTCCTGAGTCCATTTCCCTTTTAACCCACTAACCCTTTTAATAGTAGTCTTTTAATATGTTCCAATAAGTGCTTCCAGCTGAGTAATGTACATATCATGCTTTCCTAATTATTCCTGGTCCATTAAAAAATATACAAAAATCAGAGTTGAGGGTGTGCTGTGAAAAATCAAAATATTTAACAATGGCCATCATGCATGCATGAACAATGAGCTATTCTTGGAAAATTCAACACAAGTGGTTTATAAAAAGACATTCCTACGACATAATGGTGAATGTTATTCTTAAGTACATTTTGCTTTCTAGAGAAATCAGTGATTTCTTTCTCCTACTCCCCTGCTGTGTACTGGTATATTGAGTGAAGGGAGGCTATGAATTGATTCTAGTTGTCATGGTCTTGATGTAAAATTTCTTGAGAGGTTCTGCTAGAGAAATCTGTGCCAGGCTAGAATCTGCAAAATATGGATATGAAGGTATCTTTTGCCCCATCTTATTTTTCACCTAATGCTAATTTAAAGGAAGCCCTCAGGAGACACAAAAGATTTGTAGTTTTTCAGGAAAAATTACACCTGAAGCCCTCAGCTTTGCCAAACTATCAGCTTTGCTCTCCTAAGCTCTGCAAAATAATAAAATGCTGGCCCCTTTCTTTTACAAATAATACTGTTTAAGACCCAGCCCAGGCCACCTGGCAAGCTACTGGTAGGAATGACATGGAGTTATGTCCTTATTTCAAGTGGCAGGGGGCAGATCCTATTCCCTGAGCACAGGCAATGTTGCCCGGGTACTGTATCCTAGGATGAAAGTTTTAGACCTCCCCTTTCCCTTTCTTAAGAACACAGAGGTATATCCAAGTGAGGGGTGGCAACAATTATGAAAGGGAAGATCATATGTAATTCCAAAAGAGAGTAGAAAACAATCTCCTATTTCAGCCTGCTTGATGGAAAAATCACTGCAGATGGTGACTGCAGCCATGAAATTAAAAGACGCTTGCTTCTCGGAAGAAAAGCAATGACAAACCTAGACAGTATATTAGAAAGCAGAGATGTTACTTTGCCAACAAAAGTCTGTCTAGTCAAAGCTATTGTTTTTCTAGTAGTCATGTATGGATGTGAGAACTGAATCATAAAGAAGGCTGAGTGCTGAGGAATTGATGCTTTTAAACTGCGGTGTTGGAGAAGACTCTAGAGAGTCCCTTGGACTGCAAGGAGATCCAACCAGTCCATCCTAAAGGAATTCAATCCTGAATATTCATTGGAAAGGCTGCTGCTGAAGCTAAATCACCAATACTTTGGCCGCCTGATGCAAAGAGCCAACTCGTTAGAAAAGACCCTGATGCTGAGATAGACTGAGGGCAGGAAGAGAAGGGGACGACAGAGGATGAGATGCTTGGATAGCATCACCGACTCAATGGACATGAGTTTGAGCAAGCTCTGGGAGATGGTGAAGAACAGGGAGGCCCGGCATGCTGCAGTCCATGGGGTCCAAAGAGTTGGACACGACTGAGCGACTGAACAAAATTTCAGCCTACTTGATGGGAATGTATAGAAGGGGTGGAAAACCTTCCCTAGCTGTGAGACTTGTATGACTGTGCAGGACCCCAAAGTGAATCTGGGGTAGGTTGAGCTGGGTCTGACTTTCTTGAATCTGCCCGTCGTGGTTTGTTGCATTTAAGTTAAAGAGCCCGCGTGAGCCTGTCTGGGTCTGCAGCAGCCCAGGAAAGCTCTGGCTAGTGGGGGTACTTGGACAACAGCAGCAGTAACAACAGTGTGGCTTGAAAATAAAAAGAACGCCAGACAGCTAACTATGGAGCTGACTGAGGATATCCCCAGAAGAGAAAGGAAAGTTTTAAAGACCAGGATGGGGAGGGGATTGTGAGCGTGGATGGGGAAGAGTCGAGTTTCTGAATGAGCAGAAAGCTGGCAACTCTCCTTTAAATACTGATATATTCTTCAGAATCCACTCTGGGTGTAAGCCCAGCCCTGATTCACATGGGACAGTTTTTTTCCCTTCTCCTCCTCCTTCTTCATATTTGGGCTGGGAAACATTGTCAGTTGTAATCAGTGTAGGCACATTATTTTTTCTGGGGACCTAAGGAAGGAGGTCCCAGTTTATGGAACCCCTTATTTTAATAGATTCAATTTCTTCTATTACCAGCAGCCTTTGGAAGTTTTAGGACCAACAAAGTCTCCTGAACTTCTATACAAAGACTGCTGAAGACTTGCCAAGCAGGAGATAAAGCCATTATTCTCTTATTTGGCCATATAACTGCTGATCTGGTGATGAATCCAAGGTAGAAAGCCCTGTAACCTTGTGAGGGATTCTCCAGCCACTTAAGTTAACCCTGAAAAGCAACTGCTTTGGATGGAGACCACTGGCTTGAAAAAACATGTACAAACACGGCCATAAAAATCCTCCGACAGGATCTGTGCTGCTCTCTGCTCCCCTTTCCCTGCTTCTGCCCGTCTGTTGGCCACTGTCTGTGCTCCTTCATTTCTACTGGCTTCTCCTTTTATTACAAAAGGTTAGAAGGCACTTCCGTATTGTTTTTGGACAACACCATGGAACATCACAAATGGTAGGTCACGCACATGTAACATGACTTTTCACCGCCTTTCAGGGGAAAGAATAGGCGGCCATTAGTACATAAAAGCAGCTGAAGCTCCTCCTCTCACAGTTTTGGTTGTAGGACAGGATAGAATGCCTTTGGAACCTCAGAAGTAAAACAATACTGTCTCCCCTGGTCCTCTATGAGATTTGGGTGAGTGAGCCTGAGTGGGGACTTCGTGGCTCTCAGATGAAGACTTGCAAGGAGGACCTCCTCACCTCCTCCTGATGAGCTGTTGGGACCCAGGCTTTGCTGATTAGGAAACTGAAAGATCACAGCACAAAGGGTTAAGGTGGAAGAAGTACAGGTGTTTATTATGAATCAGCAGAAACCCTTTTATGCCTCTGACCAGGTAGGTAACCAAAAAAAAAAAAAAAATCACTAATCAAAGGACCTCCAGGGTTTCATATTTCAAAAACACAGATAAATAGCTTACTATAGATAAATAGCTTCACCGTTTGGGTATTTCCCAGAAGCATCTGAAAATTTTCCAAGGAGTCTGTAGAAGGGGATGTGTAACCAGTACACCCCCACCCCCAACCCCACTAGAAAGAAATGCCCAGGGATTGGGCTGCTGGAAGGGCAATATGGACCCATTCAAATTTCCTTCCAGGGGCCAATCCCTCCTAGCCCTGGGGATGTCCTTAGCAGGTGGCTGTTCCCTGGTGGGTGGGGTGAAGGGGAAAGTTGAGGGTCAGGAAGATGGACGCATGGCTTTTGTTAGAAGCTGCCCATCACACACCTCAGGGAGGTGAGACGCTTCTCGGTGGGGACTGCTGCTGCTGCTAAGTCGCTTCAGTCGTGTCCGACTCTGTGCGACCCCATAGACTAGAACAGTCCAATTCTTGCCGATTATTAACTGGGCCCTCATTTCAGAAAGCAATGCGGTTTTTATCAACTGGATCTGACTTTAAAAAATAAAACACAAAAAACTCCCAAAAAAGGAATAGAAAATTTTATGCTAAAAAAAAAAGATCCCCAATGAAACAATCAGTAGCACACTGCATCTGTGAAGTGTCCCAGCTCCCTGTAATGGTTGTGTCTCCAATGGTGGTTTATTTCCAAGGTCACAGAGTAGGTGTTACACCCCAATCTTCATATCCACATTCTGCAGGTTCCGCGTCTCATCTGCCGTCACGAACTGGTCTGGGGTCTCTGACGACCCCTTGTTCACCAAATGCACCATCTCCTGAGACTTGCTAGCTTCTCCGTTGAGTCCGCTGGGCTTTCTCTCCTCCATGGTTCCATTCCCATTGTTGATCACCAGTTTTTTCTTCTGCCCACACCTAAGAATTGAAAAAAAAATTATAAGAGAAATGGGTACAATGGTTTTGTCATCATCGTCACAGTTAATACCACCATCACTATGGTTTATGATAATCTGAGTATATTTCATCCTACTGACTTTTAACAATCAGCACTTTTCACAGCAAAGTCCTTGACCCAGTAGCCAAAGCATCACTTGTAAACTTGTTAGAAATGCAAATTCTCAGGCCTACCTCAGACATCCTGAATCAGAAAACTCGAGGAGCGGGGACCAGAGTCTGGGACTAAGCAAACCCTCACGGGCTACCTGAAGTGAGTCTGAGAATCAGTGGTCACAGCTATGGGAAGCCAGTGCTCACTGTATCCCCCATTACAGCTAAAGAAATCTTGGGCTTGGAAAATTCCATCACTTGCCCCAGGTTATTGAACAAGTACTAAGAGAACTGCGATTCAAACCCTGGTGTGTCTGACTCCCCAAGTTCTAACTCTCCTTCCATCAGATCATGTAAGGGAAATGTTTGCCTCTGTTAAACTCTGGCTGTTTCTGCAGGCGTAGATAAACCATCAACGGGACGACTGTAAATCATTCTGATTTGTGTATTCAAGAAAGTCCCTTTACTTCCTCTCCCAGTCAACACTTTGTTGGCATTGTCAGGGTTATTATTGCAAATACCAAGAAGAATGAGGCACCGCTTTGCTAGAAGTATAGTGTCAGGGTTAGTCGCTCAGTCGTGTCTGACTCTTTACGACTCCATGGACTCTAGCCCAGCAGGCTCCTCTGTCCATGGAATTCTCCAGGCAAGAAGGCTGCAATGGGTTGCCATTCCCTTCTCCAAGGGATCTTCCCAACCCAGGGATTGAACCCTGCATTGCAGCCAGATTCTTTACCATCTGAGCCACCAGGGAAGATATAAGGCCACACTGATTTTTCCCTTATGCTTGGTTAATTGCCATGTAACCTTAGATATGGGAAGTTTAACTATATAAGGGAAGTCGTTCACTATTTAAGGTTTCTTAATAACATTACTCAAATGCAGAAGGTCTGCTATAGAAGAGCATGACCTTGATCTTGTTGCTGGGTCAGGGCATTGCCTTATCCCCGCCCCAGCCTGAAGCAATGCTTCCTCTTTCCTGGAACACGACCACTGCCACACATCAAGAAGTCAGATGCTGCTTAAACAAAAGCAAAGGTGCAAACCCTCACAACTACAAGTAGAGTGGGAGTGAGGGGAAATGTGCATTTATTGGACACTTCCTGAATGTCAGGCACTTTACATGAAATTTCATGTAATCTTTACAATAATCTCACAAAGCAGCTGTTATTCCCATTATACAGCAATGGAAACTGAGGCTCAGGGAGGTTTAGTAACTGGCTTGAGGTCACACAGCCAGTAAGAGGGACAGAGTCAATATTCAAATGTAGGCTTTTATGACCCAAAGTCTCAGCTCTGCCGCCCTTGCTTTATTCATGCTGCTAACCATCTGGAGATCTGGAACAAGTATGAAGTCGGAATTGTTCACTTTGCCGCTGGATATTTGGAGTTGTAGAGACAAAGCTTCTATTATTCATGATCATGGGCCGTTCCCTCTGGAACTGCCAGGGCCATAAGCTTTAACTACTTGTTTGGGGAAGTAAAAATTATACCTCCTGAATATGAGGTTGATCCTGTATCCTCTGGCATGACTCTTGATGAGGGCGGGAGGAAGGACACTTGACCTCTGCTGATCTGTAGGGCTGAGCATATGGATCCACACAGACAAGAGCAGGGGCTTGGAAGGCCTGGTTTGAGGGCCTTACCACTGTGTGACCTCAGGCAACTCACTTAACTTATCTGAGCTTTCTTATCTGTAACACCAGGCTGTTAAGAGTACCAGTGTCACAAGACTGTGGAAATCCCTTAAAACAGAGGCTGGCACTGGATACATGAGTTTACCACCATTTTATCTGTTGCTTTTCTGAACAAGGTATAGTAAGGAAATCGAGGCCTTGGATAAGCACTTAGAACGGCATCCGAAACACAGTGAATATTCTAGAGGCACTTGCTGTACTTGTTAGTGTAACCAGAGCCATGTGAAATGTTTGCTGATTCTTTTGCTACCTCCACTCCTCTTGTTATATTTACGATGAAAATGTTGTAAAAGGCCAAAGGGAGGAAAACGTTGTAAAAGGCCAAAGGGAGGTGCTGCCTGTGTTTTATTTGGATTACCAAGGGTTATCTCATTTGTCTTTGCTTTTGCAGCTTTTTGTTTAAATTTAATTTTGTTGTAGTACAGTTGATTTACAATGTTGTGTTACTTTCTGCTGTACAGCAAAGTGATTCAGTTATACATGTTCATGTGTACTAAGTCACTTCAGTACTATCTGACTCTTCAACGCCATGGACTGTAGCCCACCAGGTTCTTCGGTCCAAGGGATTTTCCAGGCAAGAATACTGGAGTGGGTTGCCATGCCCTCCTCCAGGAGATTTTCCTGACCCACAGACTGAACCTGCATCTCTCACATCTACCTGCATTGGCAGGTGGATTCTTTACCCTTAGCCCCACCTGGAAAACCTTCAGCTATACACACACACCACCCTTATGGCAGAAAGTGAAGAAGAACTAAAGAGCCTCTTGATGAAAGTGAAAAAGGAGAGTGAAAAAGTTGGCTTAAAGCTTAACATTCAGAAAACAAAGATCATGGCATCTGGTCCCAACGCTTCATGACAAATAGATGGAGAAACAGTGGCAGACTTTATTTTTTGGTGGGGGGGGGGGGGGCTCCAAAATTGCTGCAGATGGTGACTGCAGCCATGAAATTAAAAGACGCTTACTCCTTGGAAGGAAAGTTATGACCAACTTTGTGAAGTCACTTGTCAGTCATGTCGGACTTTTTGCAACCCCAGGGACTATAGCCTATCACGCGCCTCCGTCCATGGGATTTTCCAGGCAAGAGTACTGGAGTGGGTTGCCATTTCCTTCTCCAGAGGATCTTCCCAACCCAGGGAAGATGACCAATCTGGACAGCACATTAAAAAGCAGAGACATTACTTTGCCAACAAAGGTCCATCTAGTTAAGGCTATGGTTTTTTCCAGTGGTCATGTATGGATGTGAGAGTTGGACTATAAAGAAAGCTGAGTGCCAAAGAATTGAAGCTTTTGAACTGTGGTGTTGGAGAAGACTCTTGAGAGTCCCTTGGACTGCAAGGAGATCCAACCAGTCCATCCTAAAGGAGATCAGTCCTGAATATTCATTGGAAGGACTGACGCTGAAGCTGAAACTCCAATACTGTGGCCAGCTGATGCAAAGAACTGACTCATTTGAAAAGACCCTGATGCTAGGAAAGACTGAGGGCAGGAGGAGAAGCGGACGACAGAGGATGAGATGGTTGGATGGCATCACCGACTCAATGGACATGAGTTTGAGTGAACTCCAGGAGTTGGTGATGAACAGGGAGGCCTGGGGTGCTACAGTCCATGGGGCTGCAGAGTCGGACACGACTGAGTGACTGAACTGAACTGAACTGAACTGATACACACACATACATATATTCTTTTTCATGTTCTTTTCCATTATGGTTTATCACAGGATATTAAATATAGTTGCCTATGCTATAGAGTAGGACCTTGTCATTTATCCATGTTATATATAATATGGGGTTGGCAAAAAAGTTTGTTTGTTTTTCCCATAACATCTTACAGAAAAACCCAAATGACCTTTGTGGCCAACCCAATAGTTTGTATCAGATGGTCTTTGGAGAAAAGGTATCTTATTAAAGTAATTTCCACTCATCCACCAAACGGGTACTTGAGAAGTTGGATGAAACAGTGCAGGAAAGTGATTTATAATCATAAGATAAATGTTTGTGCAAGGGGCTGAGGTGGGGATTAACGTTATTACCCTAAATGAAGCTGATTTTGAAAGTGGGTAACATTAGACCTGCAGGATGGAGGAATGTTGTGCTTGGATTTCGTCCTGCCCCCATTTCCCTCTGGATTTATGTGTCTCTGTTTTCTGTCTGAGTTCTTTCAGGAGGGCAGGGTGATGCTCATAAATAACTCAGCCCAATATTTGGTGCTCTGGGCAATTTATAAGTACTTTTAAAAAGCAAGCTCTCATTTTTTTCTTTCTTAGTAGTTACAGGAATTTAAAAAGAAACATTAGAGCTGAAGGGACTTCAGAGGTGATCCAGCATATCTCTTTTCTGAGTCCAAGAAGTCAAGCATATCACCCAAAGCTACCCCGCTAGTTATGGCAGGAACTACAGTCTAGTATTTACAACTTAAGACTTTTTGACTCTAAAGGTCAGAGATCTTTACTGAACCACATCTTGCCTGTATCTCCTTTCCTCTTCAATCTCAGGCATCAGCTGAGGACGCAAGTGACCTCACAATGAGGAAGCTGTCAGACTGAAGCCTGGCCAGGAGTGGGTGGGCAGGCTGTGTGGGGTTTAGAAGCCAGGAAACATGTTCTTTAGGGCATGGAGGAGTTTATCTTAAAAGTGAAGGGGTAAGGTAACTTAACAACTGGTCTTGGGACTTCCCTGGTGGTCCAGTGGTTGGGATTCTGAGCTTCCAAAGCAGGGGTTGCAGGTACCATCCCTGGTTGGGGAACTAAGATACCACATGTTGTTGTTTAGTGGCTGTCGTGTCCAACTCTTTGTGACCTTGTGGACTGTAGTCCCCCAGGCTCCCCTGCTCATGGGATTTCCCAAGCTATAATATTGGAGTAGGTTGCCATTTCCAGCTCTGGGGGTCTTCCCAATGCAGGAATCGAACCTGCGTTTTCAGTTTGGCAGGCAGATTCTTTACCACCGAGCCAACTGGGAAGCAAGATCCCACATGCCGTGGCCAAAAAATAAAAATAGATGAATAATTCTATATGTAAACATCTGTATTAAGTTCATACTGATATCATCAGTTCTAATCCATTACTACAAGGATCATTCTGGCCTCCTCCCCTTCCTTAGAAACAACATCAGTAGCAAAAAAACCCAGAAAACAAGACTGATCTTATGTCTTATCTACCTGACAGTCCTGAAAAACCCTTAGAGATCTATTTTGCAGTGTGTTGGAGCTTTGCCATTCCAGCCAGTAGACACCAGCCATAAGATATAAACTAGTTCAAATGAAATAAAATCAAAAATTCACTTCTTAAGTTGAACTGGCCACATTAGGAGCCTCAGCAGCCATAAGTGGTCAATGGTTGTATATGAGCACAAACGTGGAACACTTTCGTCATCACAGAAAGTTCTACCGGACAGCTCTGTTGTAGAGGGCAGAAGGAGTTTGGGTGAGCTTATAGATTAGAGTGAACTAGGCTGCAGCTTAGAAGAAGGAAGACATGCCTAAGTCATGGAGATTTACGGAGGGGACGCACCAGGCTGAGGGTGCATGGCTGCCCTCCGGGGTGTAGAGACAGGAGGATTATTCCCTTGACAGTGCAAGCAGGCAACGGCCTTTTCTGCACAATCGATACAGAAACATTTCTTCATCACTTCCCTTCTGTGAAGCTTTCTCTCTCCTCTTCACACAAACCCGATAAATTCTTTAAGGAGAAAGGCATCTAACTTCTTCTCTTCAGTCTCATCCAATAGCTACCAATCCAACTGATTCCTAAAAGAGCTGTTGGCTTTTACAGGGAGTGAATACAGTTCTGATTTCCACTGGAAAGGTGCAATTCAGGGACTCTGGTTATAAAAAGAACAGCAGGAAAGGTAATAATGTGGGCTAAGACAGGGACTGGGAAAGCGAGAGAAATTACAGGACCCCTAAATCGGCATCTTTAAGACGATGGAACTCACAGATCACTCCTTCACGGAAGCCCGTGTTTAACTCTCCAACCTCAACTTCAGTAGTTAGTGATTTTCCACTTCTATCTTTTAATCGTAACTCATATAACACGGCCTGGCCCAGAGTATGTTGGCAATAAACAATAGCCGACTCAAAGTGAACAGGCCAATACTGCCACAACACCTCACGGTTTTTGCAGAGAAGGCATGGTACCCTTTTTGTTTTCATCTCTTCCTCCTCTGTAGTGCTGACGTCACAGCCGCCCCTCAAAAGACATTTGCTGAATAAGTGAATGCCTGGTATAGGCCTCTTATCTTCAAACAAACTTTCTTTGATGAAAATAGGATTCTGTATCCCTTTAGAACACCACGCTCCAAGTAGAAAGGCCTCTGCCTTTTGAGAGGATTAGAAATGGGCTGGTGGCTTTAGAATCACAGTGTATATCCCAGGGCCTCTGCAGCCGTTAATCAGTCTTTAGCTCTGCGGCAAATCTGTTTTCGATTATCAAATCAGGACATCGTAATTCAGAGCATCCGAGCAGCTACTCTCCCGGTGAGACGCTTGCTCTACCGGATCCTATGTGTCCCTGTTTGCTGGTTGCCAGAGTGACTGCTGGTATTGGGAGGAGGGGGTGGGGAAGCAAGGGGGCCTGCTTATGCTGCTGACATGATGGGAAGTGACATACGAGCTAACCAGTCACACTAGCTGCTCGGGGGACAGCTGAGACACTTCTCCGAGTTCTCCCCCACGTTGAGAGCATCTGAGGCCAACGTTTCTGTGGCGACATGTGCAGAGCTTATAGGCTGTATATGTGAGCAGAAGTGGTACATTTTAGGGCCTGGAATAAAAGGACTGATTTCCAGCAATAGGAAACTCATATTTAATCGAACAAAAGTCATCTACGAAGAAAGCACAGAGGCTGAAGGAAAGTATAAAGACTCTTTGTAAGGGCTCCCTAAGTCATATTATTTAAATTCAACTAAAAAAAAAAATCTCTTTCCATTTAGTCATGGGAGATTTTTAGGAGGTCTTTCCTATTTCTTTTCCTAGTTATTGTTCCTTATGCAATTGGCTAAATTTCTTTTTGTTTTACAGATAAAAACACATCTATTTGACTTTAAAAGCACTTTCATTAACTTGTATGAATGTAAAATGACATTATTTGATTTCCTCCAAAAAGGAAAGATACTGCATAAGCTATAAATGGCAATGGAATTAGCTAGCTGTTCCTTGGCTTTCCAAAAGCCAACAAGAAAGATTCTAGAATTTTCTCCAGGTCTCTTCCCAAATGTAGGGGCATTTTCTGACCTGTTTGATGATCTAATGACACAATAAATGTGGCCCCACTTGGAAATAAGATTCTTTTGCTTTGTAAGAAGAAACCTCAAGGGACATTTACAAAAAGTTTGATGTTCCTCTGCATTTTTTTGGAGAAAAATTGTGCATCTTTGAATGTCTTGAAATTTAGAGCTATATTTCTGGAGTACTCCTGTGAAAGTTCATTTTCTCTGATGCTAGAATTACTGTTTTCCTTTGCTTCATTTTAAATGCAGCATTATTTCTAGAGGCTGGTCACAGCTCAATCAGGTATATGCAGGTATATCATTCCAAAACAACAGGCCTTGGTTGAGGGAGGGAGAGAAGAGATGTCTGATGATATGAAAACAACCCACACGCCAGGTCTAGGGAGGTGACTGTCTTTTTTCAGATTTTCCATGGAAAGTCTCAGGGAACTCTTCCTAGGCCATAACCTGAATCCTTCTGATGACAGCTTTCAGAAAGCAGAAAATAGTGTCATTACAAAAAAAAAAAAATTCACAAACCCAATGCCTGCTCTAGGTAAGGGTTCTAGAGGTTTCTAGGGGCCTCAGACAGGCTAAAGGGCCAATCCTTGAATCTCTATACAGCATTTTTGTGCACTGTGAAGACACTTGATAAATATTTGTTCAGTTAATCAGAGTGAAAGTGTTAGTCTCTGAGTCCTGTCTGACTCTTCGTGACCAGATGGATTGTAACCCACCAGACTCCTCTATCCACGGGATTTTCCCAGCAAGAATATTGGAGTGAGTTGCCATGCCCTCCTTCAGGGGATCTTCCTGACCCAGGGATTGAACCCAGGTCTCCTGCATTGCAGGCAGACTCTTCACCATCTCAGCCACCAGGGAAGCCCAATGAATCAATGAATGAGTATACTATTTCATGTCTTACTGGTGAGATATTACACAACTCTCATCACATACCCCAAAATTAAGACCCACAGGAGACCCATTTAAAAGCAGATGTCCAAAGAATCACAGTCTCCCTTCTCTAAAGAATATACCAGAGCAGAGCTTCTTAAACTGTACTGTCCACATTAGTCCCTGGGGTCTTTGCAAAACACAGACTCTGATACAGGGGACTGGGGTAGGGCTTGAGATGTAGCATTTCTGACAAGCTTCCAGGGTGCAGAGGCTGCTGGTTGCAGGGGCTATACTCTTGAGTAGCAAGGACATATTGCCTATGGCTTTTTTTTTTTCCTGATTGAAGTATAGTTGACTCACAATATTCTATTAGTCTCACATATACAACATAGTAATTCAACATTTCTATAGATTGCACTCCATATAATGTTAATACAAAATATCGGCTATATTCCTTGTGTTGTGCAATGTATCCTTGTAGCTTGTATTTTATACCTAGTAGTTTTACAGCCTAAGTTTAAATGATACCCTTTCAAAGTTAAGGCCCTGAGGAGCATCGCCTTACCTTCTCCTACTGTTGACAGCAATGCAAACCGCGAGAATCAAAGCCAAGGCCAGGAGAGATGCCAAGATGATCAGCCATTCTGGTGGGAAGCCAAAGACATGCATGAGCTTGGGGAATGCACTTTATAAATTGGTCCAAACAAGAGCTACAGTCAGCTCTACACATGGGTCCAACCAAAGGTCTAGCCAACAGCCAGCTAATAGTGGAAGAACCATTTTGCTATAGGTCTTTGTCTAAC
The DNA here is from genome assembly GCF_023091745.1 of Budorcas taxicolor. Classification (NCBI taxonomy): domain Eukaryota; kingdom Metazoa; phylum Chordata; class Mammalia; order Artiodactyla; family Bovidae; genus Budorcas; species Budorcas taxicolor. The sequence goes on along the minus strand of NC_068924.1, from coordinate 63,791,600 downwards.
AGGCCTGTTTATCATACCTTATGATCAATCAAGATTTCCGAGTTCCCCCAGGAGAAACACATTTCCAAAAAGCACAGAATGAACTGTAAAATCTGTAGATGCCTTTGGTGCGATATTATTAAATAAATTAAAAGAATGTTCCTTAAAAGTGTCATTCCTTTTCTATATGAGAGCATTCGCATTATATTTTATTAAGGAACAAAAATGGAGGTCATATACTAGTGGGTGGCAGAAATGACATCCCTGTGGAGCGGTCAGGAGGGTCATTTGGCAAAATTTGTCAAAATCCTTCAAAATGTACAGCCTTTGATCCATCAGTTATACTTCTAGAAATATAGGACCTCAGACTTGGCTATAAAGATGTTTCTTACTGAGCTATTTATAAAAGTTGGAAACCATCTACTATTCAACAATAAGGGATTGGTTAAATGAATTAGGGTCCATCCACTGAATTGTGTACTAAGATATAGAGGAAGACTATTTAATGACATTGAAAAGCTGTGACCAGCCAGTTGGGAATGAGTTTACTAAACAGTGTGTCAAATTACATGTTTGTATAGAAATCAGATAGAAAAATAACGGAAAAGACACACATGAAAATGATTACTATGGTACTCCGGATGGTGAGGTAGATAACAAGGGAACTCTATTTTTACCCTTTTGTTTGGCAGTATTCTCGAAAATGCCTCCAATAATTAGTGTATCACTTGTAAACCAATAAAATGTTACATACATGTTTTTAAAACCAAGCTACAGTAGGATTAAAATATAACTTGACAATCTGAATAAATTTAATAGCAAAGTAGATTGTATATCCATGCAATGAACAGAAGCTGAAGGAACAAGAAAGATGGGAAGTCATTCACTGGCTATTCTTCTTGGAGACACTTCATTTTCCTCTGATTTCTTTCTCAGTACTGCCTCAGCCTAACCCCTCCCTGATTTGATGAGTCTGGGGAGGGAGGCTGAGTCAGGAGATGTAGAGGCTGACAGAAAGGTATCCTTTCTGTTCTTTCCCGGTGGGTCTAGCCCTAAGATGCTCCACACTCACTCTCACTAGAGCTGGGGAAAGTCCTGCTGCCTGATTATAGCAACTGCCTCCCACCACCCCCTTAGTGCATTCCTCCGACTTCACATGCTCTGCTCAGGGAAGTCAAGGCAAGGGGACACAGGCCACACCATGTTCTGCCCTCTTCCTAAGGGAGGCTCAGCTTGAGAGCCCTGTAGAGCAGAGAATTAAAAGAATAATTGACAACTCTAGGAAAAACCTTCCTTAATTGTAATCCCACTTGACACATGTCCAATTTGGAGCCTAAGCCAAAGAAAGCATTTGCCTCAAATGCCTTAAATCTTGATGCTCAAGGGAGCCAGGTGGCCCAGCCCTCTCACCATATTCTTAAACTTTCTTCCCTCTGAATCAGTAAAGATTGTCCCTCGTGAAAAGTAGTTTGGGGGCCAGAAGAATATTTTCACTCCACCCAATGCACATGACTCTTGTATTTCCCCATCGTCTGCAATGTGAGGAGAAAGTTACACATCCACCCTCAAACCCGGAAATAGAGAGGGAACTGGCCTCAAGTTCCTGTCCCCTGGGACAGGAAGATCACTCACTTGGGGAGGGAGCTTTAGTAACTAACAAGGCACTTCTTTGGGACAGACTAGGGACAGGTCCAAACATGAGCTCAGCCAATCTATGGGACCAAGGCAGAAGGAAAGATTTCATTCTTTCTCAAGGGGCTGTGGTACTGCATTCACCCTTTAGCTCACAAAGAGGAGCCATCAGGTTCAAGGGTAGACATGTAGGAGAATGTGCTTTCCAACTGGTCTCTTCTTCCCTTCTGTGACGTTCAGAGAGACCTGCTTTTAGTATTTCTTTCCTTCACAGCTCAGAACTCACCTGGAATTTGAGGTTTCCGTATAGGACCTGAGGTTGTGTTTGCCCCATGGTCTTCACTCCCACTTGAGTGTCCTAAAGAGAAAAAACAACAATTCTCAACAAACGGAACGTGTAACCAGGAGTTTCTTACTGAGCAACACGTAAGGCCAAACTCTACATGCTACATCATTGCAAAGCTATAGATCCAACCCACAGACATCCATTTTGTGTTGTATGAAAGAAACATCCCTCCAGAAAAGCTCTCTTTGATTAAGGGTAAGGCTTAGAAATGTCATTTTTCAACAAGAGTATGAGAATTTTCAGCAGTAGTACTATGCCGTATTTAAGAGGCTATAAATCAATCAAGATAGCCCTGCATTCAAGTCCTACCTCTGTCTCTCACCAGTAATATCTGCTGGGACAAGTCATCTCTCGCCAGGTCTGTTTTCTCACTCATAATATAGGGGTAATAATAGAATCTGCTTCATCATCATTTTATAGAGGTTTAAAGAAGTGAACAAGACGGGTGATTGTGTGCAGTTACTGTAACAGGGAAGAACCTTTGTTTATATTACCAGCTAATCATTAAAGAAATGCTATCTATAAGCTTAAATTATACATAGTGGCCCATCTCTGGGAATCCTGCCTTCCAGGGAATGAGCATTAACCTAAAATATCTTGGTCTAGTTCATAGGAAGCATCCTGACAAGCCCCACCTGTGAATGACTGCAGAAATTAACAAGCCTGATGGAAACCAGGAAAAGTTTGATTTCACTTCTGTCCCTATTAGTATAAAAGAAGCCTGAATTCTAACTCAAGCAAGATGGTTCTTTGGGACACCAGTCCACCATCTTTGTCTGCTGGCTTTCTGAATAAAGTCACTAATCCTTGCTCCACCAACTCATCTCTTGATTTATTGGCCTGTTGTACAGCAAGCAGTACAATCTTCAACTCGGCAACATTACAATTCTCTATTTTTAATTTAAGACCTTGCTACCCTTGACCAGCAACATCACCATGGGAGCTTGCGGGTAATACACAGCCTCAGGTTTCATCCCAAACCTCAGAATCTTCATTTTAACAAGATCCCCAGGGGATTCAAATGCTTCAGGTAGTTCAAAGCAAACCTAAAAATTACGTCCAACATCTTCAATAGTCATAAACATAAAGAAAAAAAAAAGATTCAGGGTAGGGTGGGGTGGGCAATGTCCCTTTTTCTTTGTGAAAAATCACCCTAAGGAGAGTGCAGGCTAATATGTCTATATTCACAAAACATGTACTTCTTAGAAGACAACATTCTCTGCTGCTCCAAAATCAAATAAGGAGACAAAGAATCCAAACTGGAAGGAAGCAGGAAAAATCACAAGATAAAGAATTCACAAGTCAGAACAGGAGGGTCATCACAATGACGGAGGAATCATGTTTTAAATGAAACTTCTAAGGCATTTTGTGAAGAGACTCACCCAAATGAAAGCTTTGGTGTGTGTGTGCACATGCGTGCGTGTGTGTGTGTGTGTGTGTGTGTTGTGCTTCCTCCACTGTTTCAAAACAAAATGTGAAAAATTCCCACTAAAATAAACTCTTTCCCCCTACCCAATGGGAACCCACTGCAAAATCCTGAAGGGTTCCCAGGGAAGTAAAAAAAAACAGGAAGTCTGTTTGGCTAATCAATGAATGAAGATGTTGTTGTCGGTCAGTTGCTCAGCTGTGTCTGACTCTTTGTGACCCCATGAAGATGGGCAGAACTTAAATAGCCTTTCCTCAGAGTCAAATTTCTGACTGTACATGGTGAACTCTGAAATTTTGATGGCTGTGGTTATTTTGAGTAGAATGGCTCCTGTTTATGCAATTCAATGTACTCAGTTCAGTTCAGTTCAGTTCAGTCACTCAGTCGTGTCCGACTCTTTGCGACCACATGAATCACACCACGCCAGGCCTCCCTGTCCATCACCAACTCCCGGAGTTCACTCACACTCACGTCCATCGAGTCAGTGATGCCATCCAGCCATCTCATCCTCTGTCGTCCCCTTCTCCTCCTGCCCCCAATCCCTCCCAGCATCAGAGTCTTTTCCAATGAGTCAACTCTTCGCACAAGGTGGCCAAAGTACTGGAGTTTCAGCTTTAGCATCATTCCTTCCAAAGAAATCCCAGGGCTGATCTCCTTTAGAATGGACTGGTTGGATCTCCTTGCAGTCCAAGGGACTCTCAAGAGTCTTCTCCAACACCACAGTTCAAAAGCATCAATTCTTCGGCGCTCAGCCTTCTTCACAGTTTATGTGATTCAATGTATTAGTTAAACTCAAAATGGAGCAAAACAAATTCTACTGGACATTTGGCTGTTTCAGCAGGCCATTTTGACAGTGTCTTCTGTCAGTCAGAAGGAATCCAAGGGGCTTCCTCTAGCTGCCTCCCAGAGGCCTTGGTCATTACTGGCAGGTGCTAGCCTGAACAGGTCATGGGATACTAGCCATCTAAACTACAGATCTTTGCCTTGATAACCACTTAAGGGGTACAGCCACTCTCGCTGGTCTGTGTCTGACTCACAGCAGCCTTTGATATTTGAACGGGAGGCCATCAATGGGTCATCATCTCTTTATTTTGACTTTCATAAAAAGCGCTCCCAGAAAGGAAAGATCTGGGTGTGTGTACAACCAGATGAGACCTTCCATTTGAACAACACACACCTACTCAGGAGGCAAACATTAGAGACTAACCCCTGCCCACCTGATTCTTACTTCACGAAAGAGCCGGAGAAGACGAATGAGACCGAGCAGGCCTGGTCTTGCACCCTAGAGCTCTGTGAATCCAGCCGGGGTAGGGCTGGTTGGGGAAGTAAGTTCTGCAAAGAGGGATGCTTGACAATGCAGTTGGGAGGTGAGATCCAATCTGAGACATGTGCACAGGTGGCTCGTACTGTGAGGAAAAAGTCTAAACAGTGCTTCTCAAACTTTAAAGTACATACAGACTGCCTAGTGGGAGCAGGGTGGGGTAGGCCTGGATAAAATACAGTTCTTCATTCAGTGGTCTGGGGAGTCCGCATTTCCAGACAGCTCTTAGGTGATGTCCCTGCCACTGGTCCAGGGACCATGCTTGGAGTGGCTAAAATCACTTGATTTTAAAAAGCACCCCCCCCCCCGCAAAAAAAAAAAAAACCCAAAACTAAAGAGCACCTCCTTATAGTAATAGCTCCATATAATTTTCAAAACACTTTCATATTTTTAATACAGCATGCTCTTCACAAGAACTCTAGGAGGTAACAGAGGCCTGTGTCCTGATCTCCTTTTTTACTAATAAATCGAAACTGGAAAAGGTTAAACGCCCCACCCAAGGCCCCCAGAGAGCCTAGGACTTCTGTCTTTATTTTAGAAGCATTTCTACTGGGCCCCTACATCCCTGTGCTCTTACAGGATAGGTTATTACTGAAGCCACCATGTAAATATCCATTTCAGTATTTGCTTTAAGTGTGTGAACCCTCAAGCTTGGAGGCAACCCTACTCCCAGCTGGGAAGGAGGGGAAGGGCAATAGTTCATATGGGGTTACTTGGCTGGCATGGGGTCACCTGGGCTGGCGATAATCAGGGAGACCACAGTGAGACAGCATTGGCAGACCCTTTCAGGAGCAACATTAGTGATCACAAGTCAACCTGCCTCACGGCAGACTTTTGCTGCCTGGAGTGATATTTCTAGAGGCATGATCATTACAGTAATTATGGCAGTAATGATGGTCATTACAGGGTATTTCTCCAGATCATGCTTCTGAGAGGCAACACAAGATCCCTGGGCTTAAAACCTGGCTTCACCATTCAACTCTACCAAGTCAACTCAGCCATGCTGCTTAGCCTCTCTAAGCCTTATTTTCTCATTTGTAATACTAGGATAATACAATTACTGACATAATTAAATAAGAACATAAAAGATGAAATACAGGGAATCACCGATACCTGACTGTTGATCTACAGAAGTGGCAGTTTCAGATGGTCCAACCTAACACGTGTAAAGTGTTCAGAATGATGCCACCAGCCCACAGTAAATTCTCAGTAAAGGCTAGTTATTATGCCATGTGCGGTGGGCAGGGGAATTATGCTAAAGACTTTACAAGTATACATCATTTAGTCTTTAAAACAAGAGTCTTTAAAACAAGGCAGGTGTGCATGTGTGTGCATGCTCGGTCACTTCCGACTCTTTGTGACCCCATGGACTGTATCCATGGGGTTTTCTTAGTAAAAATACTGGAGTGGATTGCCATTTCCTCCTCCAGGGGACCTTCTTCATCCAGGGATCAAACCCAAGTCTCCTGTGTCTCCTGCATTGCAGGCAGATTCTTTACCCACTGAGCCACTGGGAATGCCCCATTTAAAACATTGCCCTGTGACAATTATTATCATCCCAATTTTTTTGGTTAGGAAGTCAAATCTCAGATCCTTTTAACAAGGTCCCTCGTTGGCATGTGAAGGAGCTGGAATCAAACCCAGGCCATTCTTTCTCCAAAATCTATGTTCTTAATCGCCCTGGTAAAATGCAGTGTTAAACTGAGCACCTGCTTGAATTCTTCCTGATTTTTCCAGATGGAAGAATTTTCTCAAAAGCAGTCTTCCTCAAAGTGGAGTCCGTGTCTGAGCAGAATCAGCGTCACCAGAGAAATTACTAGAAATACAAATGCTCAGGCTTCAGTCCACTCCTCTCAAAGCAGAACCATTCAAGGATGGGGCCCAGCAGTGTACTTTAATAAGTTCTCCCCGTGACTGTGATGCATGCAAAGAACGTATAAATACCACTTCTGGGGAGACACTGACTCATACATCATTAATAATTAGCAGGTTCCATGATGGTAACAGTAAACGACTAAGAGCAGCTCAAACTCACCAGCTGATTCAGATGCATGAGTTGTATAGGACCTTCCACTGGGGTCGCGGGACGAGCCGTAGTCTCCTGTAAGGAGCAACAGAGGGAGGTTCAATACCGTATGCTCAGGTACGTCCCCATCTGGGCTTCCTCACCTGTGCATTTTCATACAGCCCATTGCAAAGTCTCTTAAAGGTAACCAAAAATAATGACAAAGGAGTTCCGAATGGGTCCATGATATGAATTCTTGTTCATTGCTTCCTTCACTGATGAGTGGGTTAGAGCTTCAATCAAAATTTTAAAAACTGGGACAGCACAGACCAGTAAGGATGACCATAGGAAGTGTTGCTTCAGCAGAAACCCCCAAATTGTAACTCTACCAAAAATACTATGATGTCTTGGCAAGTCAGAGGTTGGGATTTGATGTGTCTTTGACATAACAATTATATGCTTTGAATTATGATAGATGTGATCATTGGGAATGCATGTACTCTGTGGCTTAGGGCATGGGACATTTAAAGAGATTTCTCTGAGGCAGGAAATTGAGAAATGTTTTGTTTGTTCAATAAAGTAGCTTGGGGTTGAATCAGTAAGGATTCAGAAAGAAAAGTCAATTCAATTTAGAGAAAATAAAGTCTGAAAATAAGTGAAAAAGAAATGGGGAGATAACTAACATGCGGTTAAGGTGTATCTGGTTATTAGAATATATTTCAAATCATATTTTCCAAAAACTTAAATCTGTATTTTCAACACCAAGAGTTAATATAACCCCATCTTCTCAAACATCCATCACAGAAGGCTTTACATTGAAACAAGTTCATGAATTGCTAAAATTTGGATCCACAGTTCAAATCTCTAGTTCAGAATATGGAAACTCTGGTTCCTCCCCCTCCTGCCCACACATTTCCTAATATTATAATGGTATCTTGAAGCAAAACGAAACAGGTTCATAAAACGGCTATGGTCACCCATTATGAAAAATTCCTTTAAGGAATACACAGTAATCTGATCTTCACAATGTCCTTATTTAGAGAAAGTGGAGATAGGCGATCTGTAATCTCTTACACAATTGTATGGAGGAAATAGATTGCTTTGTTCCTTGGCTGATGGTTAGAAAAACTGAAAACAGGATTTGCTGAAATGCTGACACCAAAGCACTCAGTACCACCACCACCACCATCACCACCACCACCACCACCACCATCACCACCACCACCACCACCACCATCACCACCAAGACCACAGCCACTACAATTAAGGATGTTTTCATTCTTAACATTAAGTAAAAAGGTGGAGAAAAAAATATATGGGAAGAAATTAGCCTTATCTGAATATTCTGGAAGAAAATCAAGGATGATAGATCATTTAATCCATGGAGAACTATGGAAAATCTGTCTGTACCGCTGCAGAATGCAGAAGGAATCGGGGTATGTAAATATCGACTTTGTAGAAAGCATTTTATTTACTAACAAATAGGCTATGTAATCCTTTGAGGCCACTGTAACTGTTAAAATGGCCATTTAAATTCACTCGGCTGCATAAAGAGCCCTATTTTGCCAAGAGAAACCAGGCAGTGCTCTAAAATTCATTTCTCCAGAAGAATACTGACACGGCTACTTGGAATTTTTAACAACTGAGGGCAGAACCATGCCGAATAAAGAACCAGCAGGTGTAAAGGGGCTTTGTCATGCCGATACTGTTGAGGTCAGGATTTTTTACAACTGTTTCCCTTGAAGCCCTGAGATGGGCAGCCCAGGCATGTGGGCTCTAGGATACGGGCCAGGCACATGGCATCCCACAACAGCCACAGCATCGCACTGTCATCTGCTTTATATATCGAGTTCTCATGAGACTTATTGTTCATCTGAGGGGGCATGGGGTAGGAAAAGACATGTGCTACTACATATATATATATTTAAAATAATGGATCTTTAATATTCCTTAATGGTTGAATAGTAAGAACACTTAAATATCTGGCACCAGGAAGAGAGAGTTCAATTTTAGTTTCTTAGCCAGGGTAAGTATTTTGCAGTTCCCTTTTCTTCAATATTAGTTTCTTAGTGCAAACAGAGAAACAAAAGTAGAAATGGGAAGGATGGCAAGGTCCATGTGTAACTTATTGAATAAGTCATCTTCGATCAACTTTTTGCTTTCACAAGAGAAAGGGTCAGTTCAGTTCAGTTCAGTCACTCAGTCATGTCCAACTCTTTGCGACCCCATGAACCGCAGCACGCCAGGCCTCTCTGTCTGAGAAAGGGTAACTAGTCATAATGTAGATTAAATCATAAAGTTTTAAGTGTGCACCATAATTAGAAGAGGTATCCATAAGCCCTTCACCAAAAATAAAATCCACCAATCTATCACCAATAAAAAATAATTTCAGAGCAAAGACATTAGTATAAGGAAATTATTCACAAGTTGGGTAAAACCTTACGTAAGCAGCATATATTAGCTGAATCAAATGAAACTGATACTTGACTACTTTTACTTACAAAAATGTCGATTTCATATGGTTCAATTAAATATATCAGAAGGTCAGGAATAAGACAAAGAAAGAAATTCTACCATAACAACCAAGTCACAAAAAATAAATGGAAATTACACAGGCAAATAAAAGCATTATTCATCTAAAGTAAATCTACTGCATTAGAATGACGACCTGTGATGAAAGCCATTCCCATGACACAAATCAATATAATTACAGTCTCCACAGAGAAGACGTTCTTTACTATATGAAAGTATGTGTTGTTTCTTCCTATAGAGAAAGCAAACCAGATATCAAATGGCCAAATTACCTGGTAAAGTAAGATCAGCCTTAGAGGTGGAATCTCCAACAATAGTAACTTCAGTAACTCCAGGGGACCCAGTCTTAGTAGGGGTCATTGGGGTGAGGGTTGTGTATTCATTTGTATCTGGAGAATGAGTGTAACCTTCCACTGAAGTAGTTGCATCTTCAGGAAGATTTCCACCTCTTCTTCCATCGTTCCTATCTGTGTGGAGGTGGAATCAACGGTAAACCCACATTTGTAAGCCCACCACCCAAAACATGCTGGTCTTCAGCATGTGCAATTGCTGCAAAAACTTTTCACTTGTTATTTGTGAACATGGAGCAAAAGATGATGCAGTTTGTCACCCTATTAAGCAGAATCAATATTTTGCAGTCAATACAATCTGGACATCATTCAATGGAAGAGAGTGGCGATCCTAATATCTAGAAGAGACATTCATTGCAACATCTGCTTGGGTTATTCAAATACAGTTTATGCCTCTAGAATTGTTATCGTAAAACTCGGGTACTACATAATCTTGAGTTCTTAATTGAACCCACCGCTGATGAAGAGGGAAAAATGTGTTACTGAATTGAAAGGTAACATTAGGCTGTGCAGTTGGGATAGCAAATGCAAAGTTTCAAAGATGTGAGGCTTTGGTTATTCTTTCCTTTCCTTGAACTGCTTCTTAGTCACCTGCCCCATGGATTTGTGGTCCAGAGGATAAATGGCAAAATAATATTATTAATGCAAGGAAAACAGAGAGTGCTATAATTCAGATTTTTCCACCCAATCACACACCAGCAATCTGTTATTCTTAAACAAAGTCACTAACTCTAGGGTTTAAGAAACCCAAACTTGAAGATTAAGAAAATATAGTTTGCATTTAATATACAATCTAAGAGATCTACAAAGCAGAAAAGTCAGAGAACCATCACCAGCCACACCTTCTGATCAGGAGTAACAGCATGACAACAGCCAACTGATGTACCTCCACCAAAGACACTGCAAAAGCACCCGTGGTTTATTGATTCTTTCCAATAGCTGAAGCCACGTGGGCTTTACAGTCCTTACTGATAGATGTTGGAGTAGCAGTCGTTGAGTGGCCTTTGTCTTCTTCTAAGCCGCCATGCGATGGAGAGAAGCTGTGAGTATCACTCTGCTCTGTTTCAATGAGGGATGAGTCCAGTATTAATTTGGGGCCATGAGACAAATCCTCTGTTATCTGCTGACAGGGAGGATCTGATACAGTCAGATGGGTAGGTACATAGGAATACCAAGGTGTTTGCATGCCATTCTCCTCTGACTGGAAGAAATGCACAACAGAATTCTGCTTTGCCCCTTAGCTGTTTTGTTTTTCTGGATAATAAACAAGGTGAAGTGCCAAGATGAAATCTAAGCCAAAACTTTGTCCGCCCTGGATCATCCTGGCCCAATTATAACATTGCTTCCTGTCACTCAGGAAAAACCAGAAACAAAGAAAAAAGAATGCTTGAATCCCGGTGCTCCTATCAGCCATCAAGAGCAGCTTCACTGTGTGTCAAGATGTGTGACTATAGGGAAAGTAAACACCAGCAGAGCAGGCAGAATACCTGTAACCACAAAAGAGGAAGAAGTTCATCTAGAATAACCCGCTCAAGTAACCCAGCTCAGATTTACACAAGGAAACACTTAAGTCACTATTGTACCCCATGATTAGCTTTTTGATCTCGTTCGTGGATGAGGATTCTCATCAATGCACTGAAAGGCCAGGAAACGCTTGTCTGGACAAATACAGGGCCCTCACTGATACATATCAATTTCTGGTTGAACCATTGCCCATATCTGAAATGGTTTTCATTGTTTTGAGTTAATTTATTTTGTGTTCTTCTAAGAAAAGATCTGACCTCTGAGTTACAGGGGCAAGCACACCCTAAAGCGTACCACTAAGCCACGTCCACTACCCAGTAAATATTATAACCAGGAGAAAGGCAGTCAACAGATCCCAAGCCCCACAACAGAGCAAAAGTCAACAGGGACATACAATAGGACTGCAAGACCCTCCATTGGCAGGGACCATTTCTAGGCTTATTTGCATCTCCTTTGATGCCTGGTTGCTGGGTTATTTACATTCTTGACAATGAACACATGCTTGTTGATTTTTCCCTTTGCCTGAAAGGGCTCACATGAAAAGACTCCGCCCAGTATGTCTAGCAAGCAGTGAAATGAGGCCCTTGTAATTCTGGATTTCTTTAATATTCTGTCAAGAAATTATGAATGACTTTATGTTGATCTCTGGGATAGCTCTGCACCTATGTGGTAGATGTTAAGGCCACTAGAAGTTTAGCATTGTTTCTGCCAGATGTTTAGTGATAGGAAGAGATATGAGCAAATGTTCTTCTTTTATTCCCAGGGCCCTGCCACCAATGTCAGTTGTCAAAAAATTGACTTGATCCTCCTCTATGGGCTAATGTGATTCCCCTACTTTCTGTGATTATCTAGCCTCAAAACATCTTTTTACAACCACTGAAAAATGCTACCCCTCTTCCGCCTTGATTGAAAGATGGGACTCACAAGGAACTAGTCAGTTAAAACAGAGAGATACCACTACCCTAGCTGTGGCCTTGAATTTCACTAACTTAACTACTCAAAGCAGAAAAATCAAGTGGAATGGAGTCCCACATCCTTTTCCTTTTTAATAAAAAGTTAAAGAGGAAACCACCACAAATGAAGGTATAATCAGATTTAAAGAACCACCCAGAAAATAAAGACAAGGAGGACAAATCTGATATTCTGAGTTGAGCTGAACCACTCAGCACTGAATGAGCTATACCACCACCAAGCCCTGCATCAGGGCCAAGGAGAGCAAGAGCTGAAGCAAGAATACAGGTCAAGAGGCTGAGTATCTTTATCCTTACGAGTTGTCATTGAGAGAGGTCCTGTCCTGTCCAAGTCTCCCACCGAACTCGTGTTTGGATCTGCAGAAGGCTGAAGCGTTGTACTAGGGCTGGTGTCTGTATCTGAAGGAATTAAATCAGTGTTATTGCTTGATTTTCTAACTGCTCTCTGAAGGTCATTTCTGGTCTAGAGATAAATAATACTTATATTCAAACCTGCATGAGAGGAAAGAAAGCACATACTAATTCACGTCTCCAGAACTGAAATAAATGATCAGTTCTCCCAAAGGGCCTCTCAAGGAGTAACTGGCTTTCATTTAAAGGCTGAGTTGTATGAAAGCTACAATCTTTGTTGTTTTTTGCTGAGTCTGGAAAGATGCTAAATGAGTACATGATGGGCCTCCTAAGCCTTGCAGAGAGACAGAAATATAACCCACGTGTGACTTGCCCTGTTCTATACAAATGATCTATGCGTGAGTGCATGCTCAGTTGCTTCAGTCTTGTGAGACCCCATGGACTGCAGCCTACCAGGCTCCTCAGTCCATGGAATTCTCCAGGCAAGAATACTGGAGTGGGTTGCCATGCCCTCCTCCAGGGGATCTTCCCGACTCAGGGATCAAACCTGCCTCTCTTGTGTCTACTGAATTGGCAGGTGCATTGTGCACTGCTGAGACACGGGGTAAGCCAGGGATCTGACATGTGGATAAAAGACAAAATGCACTGGTTCAGGCACCGTTTTGTTACATCCTCTTGACTTGGCAAAAAAAAAAAAATGTTGGTACAGTCCTCTTCCCTCATTTCCTCCTCTTTCGCTCCATGAACTGAAAGTACAAATAAAATCATCATCCCATACTATCTAGATGGAAGCCACGGGGATTTCTAGGGCAAAGAATAAGAAGCATTAGATATCAATGAATCCCCCATACACATACGTAGGAGATGTCTTTGGAATGTAACGTGTATAATGTTGAACTACATAGAAATTTCACTGAAATGTTTATAGAAGCTGTTTCTAATAACTATCACAAATCAATTCTGCTGAAATAACAAGTCCCGCGTGAAACAGAGGCCACACAAGCCATAAACACCATCACTATTGCCGATTCTTGGATTCCAAGTCCACCCATTCTGCTGCCTCTGGGGAGATTTAATCTGTTCCAAATGACTCCAGAGGGGAACACTGGAATATTAGGGACCCACATCTACACTGTAGCCTTTCCACTACACATCAGGGTCTTCATAGAACAAAATGCAGCTGGCTCTATTATTTTAAAATAATAGTAGTAGTAGTAATCGCTAAAAAAGAGCAAAGTCTGGCTAATCCAAATCAAAACCCCAAGTGGACGTTCTCCCAGGAAACGTCCAGCCTGCTGATGGTTCTGGACACTCTTGTCCCTCTTTCCTTTTATAAGCAGAACCCTTTAAGAGGTGTGACGCCACTCTATGGTTGAAGCCAATTATAATGTTCTCGACATCATCAATTTGATGAAAACCCTTTCTGTTCATCAATATGAAGACAATATTGGTTCTGAAGCTTTCACTGGCTTGGTTTTCCACAATGGGTATCATCAGAGCCCCCAGCCAGCATGTGTGTAAAATGCGTGTTTGGGTCTACACGTGGCACTTCAGCCGCACAACAGGATGGCCCCAACCTCACCACTCACACTCATCTTTGTTTGTGACATGTGGGTCCACTGACTCTGCCAAATTCATTTCTTGGCTTTCTTTCTTTTAAACCTCTCCTTATATGTGTTTCTTTCCTTAAAAACAATAAAAAAAAATTCCCTTACTTCCTGTCTCTGACTAACTACATTTTTTTTTCCATTTTTCAAAAACCAGATCCAATCTACCTTTCTGAGGTTGTCCAAGGGATCCTCAGAATTTCTTTTGTGTTTATTGCTAGCAATGTTCATTTGACATCTATTACTTACCCTCTCATACTATTAGATCTATTTTGAAGCTGTTTTCCTAGCTAACTTTTAAGTTCCTTAAGAGCATGCATGTGACTGCTAAGTCGCTTCAGTCATGTCTGATTCTTTGCAAACCTATGGACTGTAGCCTACCAGACTCTTCTGTCCATGGGATTCTCCAGGCTTATACAAAGTGGGTTGCCATTTCCCCCTCCAGAGGATCTTTCTGACCCAGGAATCAAACTCACGTCTCTTATATCTCTCACATTGGCAGGTGGGTGCTTTACCACTAGTGCCACCTGGGAAGCTCTACCTTAAGAACACGGACCATGAATTAACTGCACATTGTGCGTCTCCATAATGCACTGAACATAAAGCACAATTACACTTGCAGATATTTAATATAGTTATACTTTAAGGGATATATGATCACTAACATTTGGGTACAACATAGTTGCAATGTTCTGGAGAAATGAGACCACAGAAACTACTGGATTCATTTTGGAGGTAACTTTGCTTACCTCAATACTGAGAGACATTATATTGCATTCTGAGAACTCACTTCAATAAGTCCTGTGCAGTGCATACCCTTGGGAATTTGGATCCAGAAAATATATTTGAAACTATGACTGAAAATTCCTATCACCAATTTGTTCTCTTGGTTGATCTCCCTTTGTGGAATGTTACATGTCTGTGATCAAGACATCTTGTTAAATTTTAAAAAATTAATAAAATTGCACAATTCTATTCATGGATTTAGTAAAGAACATAGATTCTTCTCTTTGGTAAACACTGGGAAAAGAGGGGCACCACTTGCTACCAATTCTTACAGATTCTCTCGGGAAAGTTGTCATCTGGTTCTGCTAAAGGAAACATTTCTTTTAAATTTAAAATTTTGTCAAATACAATAATAATCTCCCACTGTTGCAGAGCTCCAGCTAGTCTTTTTCTCACTCTCTCTTGTTTAATTCTGTTTTTGAATTGCATATAGGTAAATTGCTGTTTACTCACTAAGTC
Organism: Budorcas taxicolor; assembly: GCF_023091745.1. Classification (NCBI taxonomy): domain Eukaryota; kingdom Metazoa; phylum Chordata; class Mammalia; order Artiodactyla; family Bovidae; genus Budorcas; species Budorcas taxicolor. The sequence continues at coordinate 63,776,311 of NC_068924.1, read as the reverse complement.
GTGTCTGACTCACCACGACCCCCAAGGACCAGGTTCCTCCGCCCAAGCGATTTTCCAGGCAAGAATACTGGAGTGGGTTGCCATTTCCTTCTCCAATAGGTAAATAAGAATGCTAATTAAGAAAACAATGATTCCATCCTGTATAAAAGCTGTCGATGCTTTAAATTCACAAACATTTATGGAGGGCCAAGGGTGGTGCAAATCCTAAGTCACCGAGTAGTGTATTTTATTTCTAAGTTTCCAAGAGTAATTCACACAATTTTCCAGAGTCTTTTAGTTATTTGTTTGGAATCTTTGACCTCTAACATTTCTCTACCAAAGACAAGTTTTATCGTGGGTCTGTAATGGAAATAGTCACTGGATCTATCACTTCATTCTTTTTAAAACCCTGCACTTGGAAGTATATGGAAAAGAAATCTTGAGACTGCTCCTCTTCAGAGAAAATGACTTCCAATTCCCATCATTTTAGGACTAACCCTCCTTTACTCTCCTGCCAAATTCTCCACTCTTGCCCAGGACTTCAGATTCAGATGTTATATGCATATCAGTCTTACTAAGAAAACTAATTTTGGAAGAAACAAAGTTCTTCAGGAAAGCAGACTGGTCTAAAGCCAAAGGGATACTTCTAGGAAAACAGCCATTTGGTGGCTTTCTAAAACATAATATATAAAAGAGCTCAGAGATTATTACCCATCCTTCCTTTTGTTCGATGACCTCGCCCCATTGGATGCGAGACTGGGTCGAAGAAGTAAGTCGAGGAACTGTCCTCTTGGCTCTGCGTTGTCACTCTTTGACGGGGATGGCTGACATGCGTTGAGGCTGCTGTGACTATGCAGTTTAAGCAATTATCAAAGTATTAGTTGGCATCTGGACAGGGATACACGAATTTTTTTTTTAAAGACTATATTCTCTGCTCAAGACAATGAAAGGGCCTTCCGGGTCTAGAGGGCCGGGAAGTTGCATAAATGCAGAATGTTTCAGCAGGTGCCGTTTCACTCATGCTCATTTTCCCTAGCAATCAGCATGTGAACTAGAGGATGCAAAAGCACTAATAACTTCTCTAGCAGGGGGATGAGAAGTTATAGTAAAGACGGAGGAGAAATAGCTCTTCACCCACACCACACTGCCACCATCCTTGGAAGGAGGAAGTGCAGGAGTCCAAACACACGCGATCATCCTAGACAACCGCATCCCGGCGAAATGCACGTGAGGCCAGTAGTGATGCAGGGAAGGAGTCAGGTAACAGCTTCCCCACCCCCTAGACAGACAGGAAAGTCAATGCCATTCATCTCAAAAGCATGAATGGACTCCATCAGAAGCAGTACCACCCAACAGTGAGATTTAGGGCACAAGTGACATAAGAATGCAGCACGTGCTTTGGCTTCATTCTGAGCCAATGAAGACGCAGAGGTAGAAAAGATGACAACAGTGGCCCCTTGGCAGCAATCACATCACGTAGCCAGTCACTGAATCCATCACTCTGACAGCTATGAATTCAGAAGCTGCCACACACTGGAAGAAAATCATGCGTTATATCCTATATTGTAAATGAAAACACAGGAATACTTCCCACTGCCATCAAGTAAGGATACGGAATTCACATTTTTTTTACAAGATAGGATGCATTTCAAGGCTTCTGTCACACATGCACAGGAGCTGGCAGAGTGAACTTATCAGGCAACGCTTAGAAATGACAAGAGATGACAAGCTTTGACTCCAATCTCCCCAATCCCACAGTTCAAGTATAGAGGCATTTTGTTTTTTTTTAATTTAAGAAGAAACTATTGTCTATTCGAGGAGAAATCTCCAAATAAACATGACAAAAGGCCAAATGACACCAGACATGTGTTTGTCTCAAAATGTCTGGCTCCATTTCTTCAACTACTGAGGTTTTTCTGACCAAAAGCCTTCTAACAAGCCCAGTATTTTATAGAACTGTGTTGTAAAGACTGGACCCACATCATGGAGAAGATTCCTTTACAAAAGAAAAGGTAGTATTTTATACGATCAGGGTCTCTTCGACAGTCTCCCCAGGGGATGCCAACGTTAGATCCGAAAGTGACGCATGCAAGCACATATTCCGTGTCTCCCTTCCGTGCCTATATCCATTTCTGCTCAGGGGATTTATTATGAGCACTTAAGGGCTGGCTCTGTGTTGGCTGCATGGTCATTGATTAAGGGACTGTAACATCTTGTGACAATTCTTTCCAATTCTTCCTGTTCACTGTCCTCAAAGCCCAGCATTTAACACCCGAGGAAATTTTCACCCAAGTCTGCCTGTGAAACCATGCATTACCAGTTGTCCCTGCTGTTGAATGAGAGTCTTCTTTTGGTGTTTGGGGATATTCCCCAGGCCTTCCATTCTCAAACCACTGCTCTTTCTGGGTAGCTGTTTCTTCTGCTGTACTAGTAGTGGGTGCCTGGGCTGTGAGAAGAACGTCAACGGTGAGCTGTTATTGTTCAATTACTTTCCTTACCAACACATAGCTTCCTACCTTAAACACATATACAGGTGGGACAGGAGGCAGAAAGGGACAGCAAGAAAGAGAGAGACCACTGGTCACTCTGAAAGGGATATTAGAAATCAGATGGCCTTTAGTCTTTAGACTTTAGTCTAAATCCTTTAGTCCTTAAATCCTTTAGTCCTTCAGGTGAGAAAACGGGCCCAAAGAAGTTGTGATTTGCTCAAAATCACATAGCCAGATCAGCACAAACTTATAACTAGATCACAGTCTATGAACTCCTAGTATTATTCTTATTTTACTAGAGTTTATGGCCTCACATACCCTGCCTGAAAGAACTGTTCATTCAAAAAATTAACCTCTGGTCTTCAGTGGTTTGAGGGGGAGGAGTATATTATATAACAATCTATGATGAGATCAGCCTAGTAGGAAGACTTCTCAAATAGTGGTCACATGACTCAACATCTCACACACCGGAAATGTACCAGCAGTGAATTTGCCCAGCATGAAAGATGCTGGGAGTGACTGAGATGCTATTCCACTGACATATTACAAGGTTATGTCTATGGAGCATCTAAAATTGTCAAAATCACGTTTTAACAAATTTAATTCAGTGAAAGAAAACTCTTCTAGCCAACGTTTGACATTATCTAAAACCTTTCTAACCAGTGTTTGGCATTGCAAGAGTGTGTGGCAGGCTTAAACCTTGAAGCACTCAATGCTGTAACTGTCTAGTTTTAAGAAGGACAAAATGAATGAAATAAAATTGTACCAGGGTGCCTTTGGGAAGAATCAGAAAGTCATTGACATTTTCATCCATTGTGACTAACACTGAAGTTCTGTTCATCAAGAAAATGAGACTGTTAAATACTGTGCATCAACTATACGTCAGTAAAAAAAGGAACAACAGACTGTATAAACTTGCCAGGCTGAAGTACAGTTTGCAACTTGTAAAACTAGTTTATTTCACTATTTTAGAAAATAATGTGTGTGACTTGACAACAGCAAAGATGTTTAAAAAAATAAAACTTACGGCCGTCATTTTACCCTTGCATTGGCCAAAACATTCCTGAAGTTAACAGGTTATCCAGAGGGAGGGGAAAAAAAATAAAAATCTTAAGTTCTACCTCCCCCTGATTAAATCACTACCTCCTGACAAATAATGAAGATAAAAACAACACTGGATGTAATTACCAAAAAAAACCCAAAAAAACCAACAACAAAAAAAGAAAATTTAACCCAAATATAAACTGCTTAAAGTCAAAAAGAAAAGAAATGCACACACTATTCTATACTCTTTCTACCACTATCTTTATAAACAGAATGATCCTTTAAATAGCCAGTAACCCTCTGTTGTCTTCAATATATGGGTTAGCAGACTATAGGATTTCCATTGCAAATACAAAGATTGACTCTCTTCTAGAAGCTGTAATGCTTTTTCGATAAAGCCTAGAAATCGCCAGCCAGAATCACTTGATGTTTTGCAAGTCCCCATAAAAGAAGCGCTGAAGCAGCTTCCACTTTCTGTTAGGTTTTGTTCTGTCCTGTTTTTCAGCTACCCTCCAGTAATCATGCCCCTCCCCCACTACTTTTTGACAATAGGCTCATTAATTCCCAGCCTCTTAACTAGTACAAACTTAAATAATATAAACTTTTAGGTACAAACTGTCTTAACAACTTCTAAAATAAACTATTAGGACCCAAAGGGACTGGTACAGAATCCCATTCTGAAGAAATTTCTGTTTTATTTCTCTTATTTCTGTTTCTTATTTCATTAGACTCTTTGTTAACTCAGCCCATAATCCTCATGTGAATATCAAATCTACTGTGGTCAGTAATGAGATGCAGGCCTGTTGGGTGTATTCAGTACAATGCTCTGTGCTGTGCCTAGTAGCTTCTAATTCTTTGCGACCCCATGGACCGAAGCCTGCCAGGCTCCTCTGTCCATGTGGATTCTCCAGGCAAGAATATCGGAGTACTGGAGTGGGTTGCCATTTCCTCTTCAGGGAATCTTTCCAACACAGGAATCAAACCCAGGTCTCCCGCATTGTGGGTAGATTCTTTACTGTCCAAGCCACCAGGAAAGGTCACAGTGCTCAGGATGTTCAGTCCTAATCTGTTCAGTCCTAGCTGATGTCTGAAAGTTTCTTTTGTTGTCTGAAGACATCTTCAGACCATGGATTCCCAAACTCCTTTGGCTTTTAGTGATTGTTCCTTACATTTTTTGCTTTTGGAGTGTTTAAGGCTATAAGAACCATGGTTGAACCATAATTTCTATAATGCTACGAGCTGTTATCCTAAATTAAAGCTTCTTTTATACCAAATATAGGCATCTCTGAGAGAGAGACAAAAAAAAGAAGAGAATATACTTACTTCTTTTTTGTCCTATTCTCATAGGCCAGTAGAAAGACTTGAAATTGCTTTAGGAAACCTGAGATGTTTGCATACAAGTAAAAATAACAGCATCAAAGCCTTCCCCCAAATTACCCTGAGTTTAAAAACAGAAAAAGAACAGTCAAGGAATTCAAATATAGTCCATCTAAGTGACTGTCTTTCCTCCCAAGAGCACAAGGGAGGTGTTTCTACAATGGGGTGAGAAACAGAATGTGAAAAAGAAGCTGGATTTCTCAAAGATCTTTACAGAAAACAAAGAGTTCCAAAGATCCTTGCACTTGTCACACTTTGTTTCCACATGCCACTGCTACGCACCAAAAGAACACACTCTCCTTCAGACATTTCTGTAAAAACACACAAACTACCCAAATGGAGCCTCTGGGAATCTTTAACACAAAAAACCGTATCTTAGATATTTTTAAACATTTTGGCCTTTGGGGGCAACTTGACAAGTTAGTATTTTTAATTCCAATTTCTAAGAGACCGTGTGCAGATTTGGCAGCTTTTTATGCTCTGGGGATAAAAGAAATTACTGTGTGGAGATCGAAGATGTAGCCAATGTCTTTCCCCTACTCTCTGGAGTGACTTCACTACTCAGCTAAACCAGAACTGCTGACTGCCATCCTTCTTACTTGTGCTTGTAGGATGCGGGGTCTCCTCTTCATCCTGATACCCATGGTGACTGAGAGAAGAGTGCGGTTCCTGGGTCCAGCGTTCTCCATAAGCACTGGTGCTACTTCTGTCCACATCTGTCGTGATGATGGTTATATACATTGTGACTTTTTATCAACCGGTTTTTGATGGTTCTATTTTTTTTTTCTTTTCATTAAAGTACATGCCATCTAATGGTTCAATGCCTAAGTAGTACCTCTGAGCATCAACTCTTAACACTTTTGCGTGATATTGCTAATCTCTCCCAAGAGAAAATCAAAATGCATAGAATTTCTTAATGATTACCTGTTATACCACTATGACCACTTTGTCAAGGGCAGCACCGCAAACCATTTTAACATGTTCAGTTTTATAATGAAGCAACGTAAAATATCTTATGCCCAGATGATATAATTGACAAATGACTCAAGCTGAACGGAGTATCCTCAAGAAAGTTCACTAAGAATTTGTGATGAGATATTAACTAAATTTCCCCACTGTGTCCTGATGATTGACATTTGCAGCACCAAAGACTTTGAGGGGGAAAAAAAATCTTTAAGTATGTGTAACCCATTACCAGTCATCCTTGTGGTTGTCTGAGGTGATGCTTCTGGATTCGAATGGTCTGGGTTCCTTTGGATCCAATTCGGGTTCTGTTGTGGGTGGGTAAAAACCCGTGGTGTGGTTGAAACTGTGACAACGATGATTCAAGTAATTAGGAGAACGTTATTTCTTGAGCCTTCACCATTTGTTTTGTACATTTCTCCCTTCTGTAGTCTACAGAGTCGTTCATCTATACCAGGCTGTATAGATGGTTGAGTAGAAATGAAGGGACAGTGGAGAGTGACTTCAGCTTGACTCAGCCATACTGTTAAGTATCTCAGTGTCCTTCGCATTCTGTCAGAGAACACGTGGAGGTCAGAACATGAGATCTTCTGGAGAAAGCAGCCAAAGAAGCTGCATGCAGCAGGAAGGACAGCTTTGAAAACACCAGCCCTCCACCGAGGAGAACCAAAGACGTCAATGCTTTGCGCGTCCATGCAGGCTGTAACAACCCTCTGCACTTGAAAACCCAAGCAATCTCTAACACTGAAAGGTGTGCTTACAGGTAGATGCTCGAGCTGAAGAGTAGATGCTTGAAAGTTATGCCATGATGACCACTTTACTTCGTTAGTAGCATTATGGGGAAAGAAACACCCTGAGCAGCCAGAGCTTTCCTATAGATGATTCAAAGGAAGAATATCTACCTAGAACAGCCATGTGATGAGCTATGTATTTCTGAATATTCATCAAACACCTCAGAAATTCTCATCAAATACAGAGCATTTCATGAGCAAGCCATTCATAGCCAATGAAAAGAAAACCAAGATGCGTACATTCAGTAAGAAAAACCATAGGTAACCAACCACCATTGCAGCAGCTCCCCTAAAATAAAAAGCAGCAGACATCCACCACTGCCCTGATATTGTCACCCCCAAACATGACAGGGCTGGAAGAAGAGATGCACATGACGGAAGAATCATGACAAAATCAGAATCAACGTCTTTTGGAAAGGTTATTTGCAAATCCATCGTAATTCTTTCAAACTTTATTTTGATACCCAAATAATACAAAACTCTTCAGAATGATAATACTATTGGATTCTATTTCACAAGTTAATAAAATCAGGTAAAATCATGAACTACGTTCTCAATTAGTATGAAAAACTGGCAGTTATCACACCCCAATAGAAGGAAGTGGGCATCCAGCTCAATTAAGTGCCTAAGTGCCAAGAAGAAAAGTGAGCTGAAATGGAAAAATATGCCGTAGACCTGAAACAATATCAAGGGAAGCTCGCCGCTGGAGCCTGAGCGTATAATTTATTTTCAGGTTGATCTGTTTGGCTTGCCATTTAAGAGGGTTTAGTTTCTCAAGTATCAAGACCACATCTTTCCCGATGCCCAACCTAGAAGATATGGCTATATCCTGAACCCAACAGACAGTGCAATAGTAAAGCTCCAGTGTTTTGAGGGTATTTGGTATTCTTTCTGAAGTTACTGAAGAGAGCTCCCTTGTTAGTGTCTAAGCTCTGCAGGGGTGTCCAGCTAAGGAATACAGCTTAGATATAAAGCATATAGTTCACCTCAAGTATTTGTTGATGTCATATACTCAAATGCCTTCAGGTCTAAGCTATTCTTTTGGCCCACTTCCTCTTGGGATGCTATACTTTTGGGGATGAAGCTCTCAGGTTCAAATAGAACAGACTGGACTTTGGTGACCTGAGAGAGCTCATTTAGCACCCCAAAGGCACAGCTTCTCTTTCAAAAAAAAAAAAGGCAGAGCTGTAATGGAGTCAGTTTCAGCAATCTCATCTCATTCAGCAGTATCTTAGCTCATGAACAGCTAAGTATAGGAAACTCCGTTATCTGGCAGAGTATTAGACCAATTTTTGATTTTTTAAAGGACCTTTCAGCTCAATTTCCATCTCTATGCTCAAAAAAGTTTTATAACTGTCACAAACTTGGATACTATGATGCAATGGCTTCACTATATAATAATTGGCACTGTTATGTTATAGCTTAGCTTTTACACATAAATAAACAAAACAGGAAGGATTTCCATGAGGAATTAAGAATTTTATAAAAGATTTTGGCTTCCATTAAAAAAAAAACAGTTTCTTCCTTCATAATCTCATCAAGGCATAACTAACTAACCTGTGATCACAGGCTTATGCTCATTTCTCATATTAACTATTTCCCAAGAAAGATACTATCGGGCATCACTCAGATTAATCGATAAGCCTGGCACAGATGGTTCTGTAGGAATTGATTATTCTTACTGGTGCTGGAGATAAAATCTTCATCATCATCAATGCCTGATCCAGAATAACTGGGGTGTCTGTCTCTTTCATCTTCATTTTCTTCAGTTGGCTCCCAGCCTGCTGAGATGATACTTGAATCCGTACCTGTTGCGGTGACTTGCTTTAGTATCTGAGCTGAATGCCAAGTGATCCATTTCACAGAGGGAGAAAAACAGGCACAGAACGTATATCAAATTCCCAAGATTATAAGAGAGAAGTGAGAGATTTGACTTCTATACTCCAAATTGTTATATTCTGGTCTCAAGCTAATGTATAGATCTAAAGACAACTGGGTATGATCTTTACAATGGAATACTCTTTTCAAGGAAGTTAAAAGAATAAATATAGACATAACCTCACCAAAGAAGTAAAAGAGAAAAAGGCTGATAAACTCCCCCATGCTTTCAGATGCATTTATTATTAAGCGTACGCCATGAAAGCTAGGCTGTCAAGAACAGAATAAAAAAGTCTCACACATGCCCATTTGTTGTGTTAAGCCACCTTCAGTAATACCTTGGAATCTAAACACATGTCAATCATTTCTAAAAATCCCTCAGTTGTATTCACAATTTGCTATTCATCCAGCTATTAGGTTTGATCTTCTCTAGCATTTGATTTCTGTAACTCTGAACATAAATGAAAGCTACGCTGCAGTTCCCAGCATTATTTTAGCATACAACCAGAAAACTGGTAAGAAGCCTGCACTCCGCAACCAAAAGTAGCCCCCGCTTCCCGCAACTAGGGAAAGCCTGTGCAAAACAAGGACGACTTCGTGCAGCTAAACAGATAAATACATAAATAAAAATAGAAAGGTGATAATCAGAACTATCCACCAATGAGCTTTTACAGAAAGTATTGTATCCCTCACCATCAGAAAGATCATTTTGCAGAGAAACTGTGTATGAGATTAGATGATTAGAAATGTTGACTGAACAAGACATTGATCCTCTTCACATATGAGGCTGATGCTTGGAAAGATTGAAGGCAGAAGAAGAGGGTGTCAGAGGATGAGATGGCTGGATGGAAGCACCAGTGCAATGGACATGAACTTGGGCAAACTCTGGGAGATGGTGCGGGACAGGGAGGCCTGGTGTGCTGCAGTCCATGGACTCACAGAGTCAGACACAACTGGGCAACTGAACAGCCACCACATGTGACAGTCTGTGCTTCTAAAATCCAGCTCTTCAGAGTTCCAGCCCTTCACCTTCTACCCTCTATCTTGGTCAACCAGTATCATCCTCCAAGAATCTAGGGTGTGATACATCTGCCCGCAGCCTCAGAGACATAGCCCCAACAATATCAGACACGTGGCAGAGGGGCAGCTGAGGTGAAAGCTGGAAAGAGATGCCATTCCACTTTTCTCCAGTTAGAGTCCAAATTCCCAAACAGCGTTGCCCATGGTTACTTGTACATCAATGCTAGATTTTGCAAAGCAGAACAGAACATTTTGAGACTCAGTTTTTGAAAACAGAATACTCAATCAAGAAAGACAAACTGAAGTGACCCAATGATGTTACTAACAAGACTAGAAGCCAGAGTCTTGATTGGAAACTTCCAAAGACTGCCATTTCTGTAGCCATGATGTGTGTCAGAAGAATAGTAGAAAATAGTGCCATGTGCTAAGTCGCTTCAGTTGTGTCCAACTCTTTGCAACCCTATGGACTGTAGCACACCAAGCTCCTCTCTCCATGGGATTTCCCAGGTGAGAATACTGGACTGGGTTGGCATTTCCTTCCCCAGGGGATCTTCCCAACCCAGAGATCGAACCCACATCTCTTGTGTCTCCAGCAATGGCAGGCAAATTCTTTACCACTAGTGCCAGAAAATAGTAGACACAAAAGCTGAGAAAAGTTCAAGCAGAGAGGCTGAAACCATCATTAAATCCCCAAATACAACAGAAAGCCGAATTAGATTTCTTTTTTCCCGCTATCAAGAAAGCCCAAGGAGAAGTACAAGACCTTTTCCTTCACAACATTTGTCTGATGAAGATAAACCTTGTAAACATTTTAAAAATACCATTTTAAAAATTCTGCATTCAATCTCTTCCCCACCCCTCCAACGTTATCTTAATCACTATCATATGTAATCATAACATAATATCAGTACTATTTTCCTTATAGGAATATTTGTCAAAGTAAAAAATACAGTTTATTTTAGTCTCATAAACTAAGCAAATGTAAAGGATCTTTTTTATAACTCTTCTTCTGAATTAAAAAAGTTCTAATTATTTTGAAATATGGTCACATCCACCAACAACGAAAGTTAGTAAATGAAGATATGCTAACAATATCCCATTGTTACAGACTTGGAATCTTTTCCCACAAAAACTCTTAAGTCAAAACACTTTATAGCTACTTAGAATGAATAGTCAAACATCCAGGGAGCTTGTTAGAAACCTAGATTTTGAGATCAAGCACAGGTCACTTCCTACACTTTACAGTTGAGATAGCAGATGTCCAAACAATTGTCTGGGGCCTACACTTTCCATCTGTAAATCAGTATTTTCCTCTGTTATTATTATTCTCTGTGTTAATCAGATCAGCGGAAACCAGGAGTATGCGTTTTCTAATAGACTTCTTTTAAGAGGACGTGTTCTGATTGAATCTCTTAATCAAAGATCTGAAGGAAAAATAATTCTGATTCTAGGTGCATGCTGCCAGAAGGAAAACAAGTAGGACATTGAGCAGAATCCAGTCATGTCCCAGGTCCACTGGGCTCGCTATTAAACAAAGTGGTGCCAGATTCTGTTCTCCCTAAGGATGGTGACAGAGCATCAGTAGGAAATTCTGACATAATAAAGAGGTCCTTTCCCTGAATACTGAAAGGCTTGGCATTCAAGACAATAGAGACGCAAGAGACGTAACAGTTTCCCTGTCACTGTTGCTGTTTGATCCCGAGTCTTAGGCTGTGAATTACCAAACCAAGACCATATCCAATTATACTGCTCCTGAGCTGCTGCATGGCGGTTTGAGTACAAAGTTGAAGAAACCTGATCAATTATGAAAACATCATTTAGTGAGGTCTTTTCAGAAAAACTTTACTCCCAGTCCTCTCTCTATAAAATGTGTGCATATTTTATAGAATGAAGATTAGAGAAGATTGAGGCCTGATTTTATCTTTCCAGGCTCCCCCAGATCTCTTAGAATCTTAGGACAACATCAGAAATGCAATTTCAGTATGCTTATCCGTATAGTGTTACTCATTCTTCAAACGAAGCCCCCTGAATACAGGCTGAGAACAAAATCAAGTAGCAACTTAATAACCTGTGAGGGAAAAGAGATTTTACATCTACTTGATTAGGTGATCCAGCCATGAACTGGAAGCCTTCTAGGTAGCATTTCATAAAGTTGCTTTCATTCATTTATTTTTGGAGTATCTTTAGAGGTGCTTGCTTGTAACTTTTGGATCTTTTTGTCATTTTACCTGAGGAAGCTTGTAATGACAACTAGCATTTCCAAGTTCCTCCCACATTCATTAATCTCAAGTCAAGCTTTATACTTGAGCAGGAACTCTGCAAAGGGTGTGTTTCCAAGTGTTGAAATCAGATAAAGATTTCTCAAGAATCCATTTATCACTTTCTGTCACTTTTAATTCTCATACAGAATGCATTTTCAGAAAGGAAACAAAAACTTCCCAAGTTAGAGAAATTCTGGATTCTATTCAAATTAGAGGAAGGCAATTGCAAAAATTGTCATTTTGCAATTTTGAAATCTCCCACTTGATTTTCAAGTTGGACTTGAGTCCAGACTGTTTCCCTGAAGAATGGCAAAAATCATCAGGATAAACCTCTAAGCCAGTTGAGAGTTTAAAAAATCATTTTGAGTCACATGCTTCTTTGAAAATCTAATATAAGTTACGGCTGCTCTCCTCAAAAAAGGGAGCCTATACATACACGTTTTCAAAGTTTTGCATATTTTTTTTCTGGTGGCTCTTGAATACCTTACAGCTTATCATTGAGCCTACTGGAAGCCCATGAACTCTAGATTAAAAGCTTTAACTCTATACACATTCAATGCCAACTCCTTACACAGTATGTTCTGTGCTACAAAGGACACATATACATAAAAGGGACTAGAGAGATAGGAGCCAATTTTACGCCGGATGCCCCAGCTAAACCTGGGCATCCTCCTGGAAAACCTGCAGACAACCCATTCTTACCTCAGAAACTTTATTAAAGGTACAGAACTCTGGCCACCCTCTCCCTCTAGTACATCCGGTAGAAACCAACAGGAAGTAAACATACAAGAGCAGGACAGAAATAGGCATTATTTCTGTCTTCCGAAAAGGAGGTGTATGACAGTTGGAGAAACTATGAACAGCTCTCGCCTAGCCAGCAGAGTTTTCACTCTTCCCCACACAAGCAGACCATGCTAGACCAAAAATAATAATAAATATATTATTATATTATATGTCATTATACATATAATAAATATACATGTATATGTAATTACACCCAGAAGACAAGGAGATAAGAGTGATCCAAGGCAAGAGTCTGCTTCCTGAATTATAAGTTTTTGGATTCCAAATGATTCCAGATCACGAATAGCAAAAAGGCTGATGACATACCTCCAGGAAGGCGCTTCCAAAAACAACATTTATAATAAAAGGCTTGCTGGAAGTCAAGCGCTTCCCAGATGGTCTTTCTCACTGGCTCTCCCTATTGCCACCCACCAAGGACCCTTAAGGATGGAATCAACCACGCAAGCCAAAGATGCACTTCTTGGTGTTCAGCCAGCCTTCCTCTTGACCTCTGCCCTTCTGCATCCATTAGGGAGGTTTTGCTATCACTCCCTCTCACTAAGTCCCAACTCTCAGTCTGATAGCTATGAGGCTTGGGGATTCTCCTCACTCGGCTTGGAGAATATGGTCTGTTCAGGAACTTGTCAGTGCTAATGTTCTCGAGTTTGCCGCTTGAGCAGGCTGCTTGTTTTCTTTGACGCCTTTCTTCGTGTGAGCTGATGTATTCAGCATTGCCCTACTGGATCCTACAACACTCTCTCGACTCTCAGGTTGGCTCTGGACTTACTCCGCTAGACATATAAGTCTCCTCCTACACTACTTAAACTTAGCTAAGTGTTTTGGAAAGAGAAAAGCACAATTCTTTTCTCAACCCAAATGCTAAACTATGTTTTAGTTAAGTAAACATACTTAACCAAATCATTCCCTGGATTTCTGTATAGGAAACAGGCTCCATGAAGGGAGATTCACCTGAGTCCCCAGTAACAAGAGCATTGTCTGGCTCAGAGAAGACCTCAAATACTGGTTGAATGCAAGACGAGGTTACTAATCCTTACCTCTTCCTCAATATTACCTTCTAATGGTGTTTACCACTGGGTCCCAAGCATTAGAATCGCTTGATACATAGTAGGACTTCAAAAATATGTTTGCTGATTAAGGCAGAAAAGCTATGGTCCTTAAAGGATGTTGCCATGAATGTTTATAAAATGTCCTCACTGCCCTTCCTGAGGCACATGTGCAATACTATTTTCTATAGGCTGTCAGCAGCTTAATGTTAGTTTCATCTGGTTCCCACAAGATACATTTTGTCTCGATTTTCTTCTTTGGAAGGAAATGGTACTTTAAGACTGCCTTGATCTGCTTCCTGCTGAGACCACTAATTGTTGCTTTTGCTAAAATTGCATTCCCTGAACACCTTCTAAGTGGTTACTTTAGAAAGGCAGGGAACTCAGGAAGGAGCAAGTAACTAGCAGCTCCACCTGCTTGGTTTGCAGAAGCTTCTCTCCAGAAGGGTTGTCCAAACCTGGAGGGATAAGGTGGGGAGGGAGGTAAGAGGGGGATTCAGGATGGAAGGCACATATGTTATACTTAATGCCAATTCATGTTGATGTATGGCAAGAAAAAAAAAAATCACAATATTGTAAGGTAATTATCCTCCAATTAAAACAAATAAACTTTAAAAGAAGGATTGTTCATAGGATTACAGACAATACTGCAATGCAGTCTCCAGAGATCCAATAACCTAGGAAATCATGGGAAATTTGAAAATATCTGCCGTTTGAAATGCTTCAAAGAATCTTTGGAGAATGACCGGATCCCAGCTTTATCTGTGCCCTTCCCTCGGCAATCAGAAATTTAAAACACCATCAAGAAAGTGACCTTACGTTAAATCACAGTGCTCTGACAAATCGCCCTGGCTTCTGAAGAATAGAAAAGGGCCCCGTCTTGAGCACTGGCAAACCAGAACATTTCTGCCACACTCTCTGGAGGCCAGAATTTCACCCCCCGAGAGCCACAGCCAGGAGAAGAGAAGATACACACCAATGCTAGGAAAGCAGCTCAAGAGGCACAAGGCCTGTTGAATTTGAATAATCCTCCACAGAAGGAACACAGCCCATCTGGAAACCTGTTTTAAAACAAACCGTAGGGGGAAAAGCAAAGAAGGAAGCAGAGCAGAAGACCAGAGGAAGATGTACACACTTTCCAATGAAAGTGAAACGCCGGGGCCAAACCCCAAAGAAACTGAATGCAGAGCTTAAATAGCTGCACTCCAGCAGTCCCCAAAATGAGTTACTCACATAACCAAGCAAGCGTGAAGAGCCTTCCCCACTAGAGACGGATATAAAACCCATAAGTAGATTTAATTTGATCAGATAACTCCTTCAGATACACTCCCTTAGGCCAAAAACAAAGGAATTGTTTAGCAAATCATGAGTCGAGAGTATGACTAATTATTACCCAATTAACAACATGAATACAAATCAAGTTAAAACCTAAACGTATAAAATGAACCTGAAAAAAAAAGTAGCAGATGAAATGGTATGCATATTTTATGATCCCGACTTTATGGAAACAATTTTATCCATAAATGGGTAAGAACAAGAAGGGAATGCGCCAAAATGAAACTAGCTTGTATTATCAGGTCTCAACCGTCACCATTTCTCTGGGACAAGAGAACAAGGGACGTTCTTCTGAAAAATTTCCAGCACGGTACTTCTTAGAGATGGAAAAAACAATTTTTTTTTGTAAGCAGAAGCAGTCAACGATATAACTCACTGACAACTGCGGGAGGCCACCTCCCCAAATCATGTCAGCACCTTCTAGAGACAGACGCTATCTACACGAGTTCATGTCCCTCAGGTAGACCAGAGATATCCCTGGGAGCGAATGGCTATCGGAAAGCACAGGGACTCTTTCTCCTTACTGGTATCCGAGGTATTCTCTGGCTTGCTGGAGACCCAGGGGCTGTCTTGGTCTGGGGGTGGGTACGCAGTTGGGAGGTGCGTGTGGAAGATGCTGTAGCCTCCTGATGTGCTTCTCTCGCTGGGGGAGCCACTGCTCATCTCATCATCAGGAGGGCTGCTGGGGCTCACGATGCTGGGGTTGATGTCTTCGGGGTTCGTTCTGTATTCGCCTTTCTTGGTGTAACGGGTGCCATCGCGGTTTACAATAGCTGGAAGACAGAGGAGCCACTTTCAGAACCTGACAGCTGATGTATTCTGACTATAGGAAAGACGGTGGCTTATCTTACAGTGACTTCAGAGCCATTTTTCTTTTTTTATTAAGCAAAACAGCGGCTAACTACATCTCTAGTGGGGAAGACAAAGTGACTATATAATGCTCTGAGACAGTGAACCCTCCCTGGCCACTCACACATTCTGGAAGTGGGAAGGCGGGGGAGAGGGTGTATTTAGACGTCCCTAGGTTTGAATCCCAGCTTTGTGTGGCTCTAGACGAGGTAGGCAACCCTCTGAGCTTCAGTTTCATCATTTGTAAAGTGGGAATGAGACTACCTCCTCTATAAGCGCTATATGATACACTGTATGGAAAGTACTTAGCCTAGTATTCAAAATAGAGCTGGTGCTCAATAAACGGTAATTCTCCTGCCTGGTCCCTACCTTTCCTTCTCAAGTACATGTCACATTTGTTGCTATTAATTCCATCTATTTTGAGAAAGTAGGAGACAAAGAGGCAGTCAGTCTCATCAGGGAATGCAAGACATAACTTCTTTATTAGTACTTCAGTTTACCGAGCTTCACAGATACTGTGTTTTCCACATGGAAGCTTTGTGGAAACTCTTCGTTGTCAGATAATGGTGAGCATTTTTTAGCAATAAAATATTCATTAAGGCATGTACATTTGTTTAAAACAAAACAAAACAATGCTATTGTACACTTGGATTATAGTATAGTGTAAATGTAACGTCTACATGTGCTGGGAAACTCCCCCAAATTTATCAAAATGTTCGTTTCATTGCAGTGGTCTGGAACCAGACTTCTGAGGTATGCAAATCCATGAAGAATTAGATTTTCTCTCTAAGGGGAAAATGTTTCCAGTTTCAATGAATCCCCAGTCCTGGCTAACAAAACAGCACGCTGAAACACTGACAGAGGCTCTGCCATCTGTGAAATTCAACTTGAAATGAGCACACAGGAGTGAATATAAAGATCAAAATCTTTGGTTTAAACAAGAAAATGACTAGAACGACATGAGGAGAAAGAGCGAGAAGGGCTTCATTCATAGTTCTCTTCTAAATGTGTTGCCTTCAAGTGTGAGTCACTCACTGCACAAGTGTGCATTTAGCTGAAATGATTTTCTACTATGCGGCATAGGCAGGACTAAAGATTCCTTCTGTTTGTCCATCTATCTTGTCCAAGTGGAACTATTAATCAAATATAACTTTTTAAAAATCCAAAGTCTCCATCACCCTAATCATCTCACAGACGGAGATCTGATAAAGAAATAGGACCACACTTGAACAGGTCTGGACATGGAGAAAAAGATCTGTTGGGACCAAGGAAATGGGGCATTTATTGAGCATCTACTATGGGCTCGGCATGGATCACATTATCTTTTTTAAGTTTCATGACAAACCTTATATGTTGATTCATTACTCAAACGAGAAAACTTAGGCTCAGATCATCCAGACTGTAGAGAACTTGGATTTCACACCAGGTCTGACACAGACAGAGCACTTCACAAGTGCCAGCCTCTTCCTGTCCAGCACAGGCCAGGGGCAATTTCCTGCCGTGGGGAGCTGGAACTGTGTGGGCCAGGCATGACTTTCGTCCCCCTGTCACCACAACACTCCGGCCACCTTGGACATCGAGGGGTCTGGCTTTTAGGAGGTAGAAATCCAGCCTCCTCATCACTGTCATACTTCTCAAAACATGAGGCTCAGAGGCAATCAGATCAAGGTTAACACGTTGACCTATTTGAAAGTTCTGGCTGAAATACTGTGTTTTCTGCAGTGTCAATCTCTCAGGATAATCAGGAAGATTTTAGGTCGACATAGTGTAAATAACGTTGAAACACATATCAAGAAGTTTGCGTTCTTATTATCATTTTTAAATACTCCAGTTGAATCAAACAGAAAATGTGGGAGGCCAGAATGTCCCTACCTCTAACACCTATTAATCCCTCCCTCTGAGAAAGGGAACATGGCTCAGACTCGGAGCCTTCAACAGCTAGAATTTAAGAACATTATTTAATTTTTCTTACATTTATATTTATTTTCTTACATTTATATTTGTATTTATATTTATTTCTATATTTACCTTTTACTTATAACCAGAGGTATTGGCTTTCCATTTGGAGTTATATTAATGCTTTTTAAGTAGAAAATAATGGGTCAAATAAAGGGAAAATATCAAGTAAATGACAGTGCTCTGTCCACAGAGATGCCAAAAAATGTGAAAGCAGTTCTCAGGTGGCTGATGTTTCAGGAACAATGAATGTATCGGGGAAAACCATATAGCAAGAAAGGGACAATAAACTGCAGCCCTGTCTTTAGCGTTAAGGAAATGAGTGCGATTCCATTCAAATATGAAACAAGAAATGCACCTGATCTTCTCCCCAAGAATAGGAAAACTCCGTCAAGGTTAGAAGAGATACATACTTATGGTAATGGGTCCTTCAAAGGCATTGGGCAGGTCCGTGACTGAGGTACAGTCTTCTCCAAGTGGAGCTATGAAGTAGAAAAGAAAAAAGACATGAGAACGCTAAAAACGAGAAGCCTAATTGATGTCCATTTCTCTTTGCTAGGATGACTTCCGCTGTAACTTAGCCCAGATCATTTTCTTAAACTTGACCAAGTCACCTAGGAACTTCTCTGACCTTGGTGATGCATTTTTTCACTTTTATTTTACTTCATACATCTTTAGAAGGTCCCCACGCCAACAAATCCATTCATTAACAAATGTATATGCTCTATACCAAGCATTATAGAAGGCTGGTTGATACAATGGTGGTAAGATAGACATGGTCTTTCTTTATTGAGGCATACATTAGAAGTTATTTTTTAAATGTATTATTATAAAATTAACAGGGGAAGCACTTCAAAAAGTGTTAAAGAAATGTATGAACTATAATGAAGAAATCACATGTAACCCCAATAATCTGCAGAAACAATGGGAAAACATGGCTGGCAAATGCAATCAAATACTTACCAGCACAAACAGCATGAGGCTCTAAAGACTATAATAATCCACACAGAACTTACTTTGTAGGAATGTTTTTTTAAAAAACCAATGTTTTTCTTTTTATTAATGTATTATTAATGCATTTAACTAATCCCCTAAGTGCCTATTCTGAATAAAATACTTCTAACTGTACAGCTTCCGAGGTTGTCCACCTTTGGTCCAGGTGCCCAGAATATTTTCTGAGGCTTCTGTTTTGGCTTATATCATCACAGACACTTCTGACTTCCTTTTCTTCTCCCTTCCATTTATCTTCTACTTCCTCCCTTCTTTGGGAATAACAATTTCTGACTGTACGTTGGGCCTACCTGATCACCCACAGATGTTATGAGAGCAGCTCTTTGAGAAGCACTGTCTAATGCCCTTTGAAAGCAAACTCTGAAAGTTTCCCCCTGCCAGCCATCCCTTGAGCACTGTAGGGAGCCTGCAGAATGCTTTAACCAACAGTTCCATTCCTGCTTAAATGCTCTATTCCATAACTGGACCTTGGTTAAGCTCTAAAAACTCAGAGAGCTTTAAGCTGGCTTCGCTGTTACAGGAAGGCTGGATTCAGTTGTGTATTATAGTTTTTATACTTGTGTGTGTGTGTGTGCACGTGCTTTAACTAATGATATGGAAAACTGATTTCTTAGGTTAGTTTCTTCTAGAACTGTTTCTTGGAAAAGAGGACAGAACAAAGAAATGGATGGATGGTTGGTAGATGGATGGATGGATGGATGAATAAATGGATGGATGGATGGATGGATAAATGGATGGATGGGTGAATGGATGGATGGGTCGATGGATCGATGGAAGGAAGGATAGATGGACAGAGGGAGGCAGGCAGGCAAACTGCTATTACAAAGGAGCCTATTATCACAAGTATTTGAATGTCCTGCCATAAATCACTGGGTATTTATGACTTAGACAAACACACAAGTCTAACAAAGCAGAGTTTGCTTGCTCCCCAGTTCCTAGGAGCATATTTTCCCACATATAAAGGGCATGGTGCCCTTTACTTGCCTATCCTTTGCCATCATAATGGAAACACCTGGCAGCTTTATACACTCAACCAGAGAAAAGCAGGTTTTAAAAATAGCCATTCTTGCAAGGGCTGATTAAAAGATTTCTCAGAAGAGAGACTCTTCAAAGAGAATGTCATTTCCTTGGTAAGGTCATTCCTCATAATCCAGTCTAAGCTAGCCCTTCACCACCCCCAACACCCATCACCACTGCAGCGTTGTTCTCTCTCATGTCTTCTTGCTCACCACTAGCTGAAACTGTCCTGTTCATTTTACTTGATGGCTGTTCATAGCACATCTCCTATCCCCTACCCCCTGCCACCCAGCCACCTCCATAGAAATATGGAAACTCCACAAGATAAGCAGTAACTTTATCTTTCTTGCCAAGAACATTTATGTATCATGGGGCTAGAGAGGCACCAAAATCTTTGTTGAATGAATGGGGGAAAAAAAACCACCAATATAATTTTCTTACAGTCCATTCTTCTGGTAAACATATCTAAGATATTAACTCCCCCCCACAAATGGTCTGCAAATATAAACAAGTCAAGAAACATTCTTATCAACCCTGAATGGCTAAGAATTAATGAAAGGAAGTTTCAGGCCTATCAGTTTTTTTATTCATTTTAAGCATTAACTCAGCACATATGACGGATCACAGAATAAACAAGGAGCAAAAGATGAACATTTCTGTCTGCTTTTGAGGAATCTGCAGATCATGGGAGACAATAATAGTATTTCTTTAGACTTTTGCTGTTTTCAAAAAATTCCCAGTGATTCCCTCATTTGAAAATCAGGACAAACAGCCAACCTGGGAGATCCTGCAAAGTATCTACAGGATCTATTTTGGGGACACCACCAGAAACTGACCTGACCCATGAGATGTTTCTGATTTAACTGTTATGTTACACAAACCCAGAAACAGGATTATGACTTCTTAATGTCAAGGATGGAATCAGTTCAGTTCAGTTCAGTCACTCAGTCGTGTCTGACTCTTTGCGACCCCATGAATCGCAGCACGCCAGGCCTCCCTGTCCATCACCAACTCCCGGAGCTCACTCAAACTCACGTCCATCGAGTCGGTGATGCCATCCAGCCATCTCATCCTCGGTCGTCCTCTTTTCCTCCTTCCCCCAATCCCTTCCAGCATCAGAGTCTTTTCCAATGAGTCAACTCTTCACATGAGGTGGCCAAAGTACTGTAGTTTCAGCTTTAGCATCATTCCTTCCAAAGAACACCCAGGGCTGATCTCCTTTAGAATGGACTGGTTGGATCTCCCTACAGTCTAAGGGACTCTCAAGAGTCTTCTCCAACACCACCTCCCCCAAATTCAAAGACAATTGCAGGTAACAGTAGTGCACTGGAAATTTCCAGGAATAAAGTTGCAAGAGAATGAAGCATGATGTCAAAACCAATAAGGCAGTTTTGCAAATGATTAGTGCATTTGTTAGAATGGAGTCCCTTCATGCTCCAATTCACCCTAACTTTTATAGAGAATATCAAATCTGGCAGGCATACTAAGATGGATGGTGACCCAAATGTGCAATACATTCATGTTCCCATGTCAGATACAGGGCCTCATTGGACAGCCTTTCATTCTGTTTAATGAGCATCACACTGCTGGAAGAATCAAGCCTGTGGAGTTTCCTTGAACTGAAGGATTTGTTAGAAAGACTCTGAAGTGAGCCTCCTGATACATTGCATCTCATAAACCTTGCCTCCACTATACCAAAATAGCCAAGAGAAATGTTAATTATTCAGTCTAACCAATCACTCAGTGACAGATGGACAGACAGCTTCCTGAGTGCCCAGTACATACTTGTTGAATAAATGAATAAATAAACAGATGAATGTAGAATCTTGCCCCTAAATTTCTCCTTTCCAAAGAGAAAAGGGCATTTTACTGAAAGTAAACTTCAAAAATGAACCAATTCAGGTCAGTTTTCTGTATTAACACAGAAGTCACCAGTGCTGAGCCTAACCACTGAGAAAAGAGGCAATAAACACCATGAAGCCTTTCCAGGGCCTGCTGTATTTTCATTTGTCAACCACAGGCCATGTTTTACAAAAAATACTGCCGACATTTTAAGCTTATAGAAGGTATCTGCTAAGATGGGGCTGGCTTTGGTCCCTGTGGCAAGTTTGTAAGGAGGATCACATCACTGGGCCCTGACCACCTGCTGAGCGGTCTCAGGCTCAGATGGATTCAAGGATCTTTCCAATGTGATCCCTGGCACAGAGCAGAAGGTTATCAACATCTGTCACCCACTTAACACCCTCATCATCATCCAACTCTAATCCAAGACATTTAGAACGTATTTCTCCTTAGATAAACATTCTTCCCTAGCTCCTTTATTTTTCATCTCATGACTTCGACCAGATTAACTCTGGAGACAAGAAAGATGGCCTCTGGTTCCTTCTCACTCTACTCTGCCCAGCACAATACTGAACGTGTGTCATTGATCACTAAAACATATAGAAAATTGATAAAAAGCACTCTAACATATTGAGTAAATTTGGATACAAGAAAATGAAACCCATTGCTTTGAACTTTACTGCAGCTACTTTGGCAAGCAATATCCCCCAGGACTTCTCAAACTTTTCAATGGAACTAACCTCCCCAAAGTAGAGGAAGGTTCATCAGTACTGTTCACTCCCTTCTCTGAAGATGAGCCCAACCCTATGGGCAAAAAGAAAGGCAGGGAGAAAAGTCTCAGTGGTAACTGGCCTGTGCGTGCCTGCTAAGTCGCTTTAGTTGTGTCCGACTCTTTCTGACCCTATAGACTGCAGACCCTATAGCCTGGCGGACCAGGCTCCTCTGTCCATGGAATTCTCCAAGCAAACTGGATTGCTGTGCCCTTCTCCAGGGAATCTTCTCCACCCAGGGATCGAACCTGCATCTCTTATGTCTCCTTGCCATTGTCAGCACGTGCCCTGATGCTCCCACGGACCTGGCTGTGCACGGCTGTCCACCACGCCGTGGCTTCCTTCCCTCGCTCCCATCAGGGCTCTCCCACACCCACCTCCTCATGGGCACTCTCTCTGATTATCTTCTCAGAAGAAAAGCACCCCTAGCACTCTGTAGTCCCTTGCTCTGCTTTTTTTTACAACACTTGTCACTGTCTGACTTCATGAAAGTGATTTCATATTTATTTGCTTACTGTTGGCCTCTCCAACATAGCAGGTAAGCACCCTGGAGACAGGACTCTTTTTTACTACTGATGAAATATGCATCAAGCATCTGTTATGCGAATGGAGGCTGCATGCATCCCCACTGAAGCCGAGACTGTCAGCCATGCTGCTGAAGGCTGGCTGGCCAAAAGCTGCCCAGGACTTAAAGCCGACCCACTTGGGACCAACCTGAAGCATTGAAGCAGTACGTGTCATACTGGGAGGTGTTGGATGTGAGGATGTACACCCCTGTGTTGTTCGCAGCACAGATGGAATTGGGGTGGATCCGGGGAATCACCACATGCCCGTCTATGAACCCGTACCTGCAAAAGAAAACCAGATGTCATCCACCTGCAACAGTGTAATTAGGGACTTCATAAAATCCCATCCAAGGCCGTTTCATGCAGTACAAAACCTCCTTCTGCTCACCCACCCCTAGGCATGTCAGAGTTTTCAACAACTGAGTTACACAAAAGCCAAAAACAACAACAGAGGGACAGTGAAAGGGACCAACGAGGCTGACAAAGTGATTTTCTTGGAGCTCTGTAAAATTTTTTTTTAAATCGATCCATTGCCATTGAAATCTGTGATCAGCAATCAGTTTGAATGAGCAGAGGGAAGCCAAAGTCAGATAAAATGACCCCTTTACCATGTGAGATCCACTCTGGCCCGCCATTACCTTCCTATTTGCCAGAAAATACAGAAAACTACTGGCTCCCATCAGTTGGAAACTAGGTGGCTTTTCATCTCAGTTCATAAATTGCAAACCGATATCCTTCCCTTATCTATCTTCCTCTTCTTTCCTGGTCTCATCTTTTTCTGCGATTCCTTCATTCCAGACTTCATTGTTCTAAACTTGTGAAAGTCGCTCAGTCGTGTCTGATTCTTTGCGACCCCATGGACTGTAGCCAGGCTCCTCTGTCCATGGAATTCTCCAAGCAAAAATACTGCAGTGGGTTGTCATTTCCTTCTCCAGGGGATTTTCCCAACCCAGGGATTAAACCTGAGTCTTCTGCACTGCAGGCAGATTCTTTACCCACTGGGCCACTTTATTAATTAATATATGCCAGATACAATGCCTCTTGTCCCATGAACATCTCAGGCATGATTCCACTGCCAGTGGAAGTAAATTGATGGTCATTAAAATGCGAGTACTAATGATTAATGGGTTTCCCTCATAGCTCAGTTGGTAAAGAATCCACCTGCAATGCAGGAGACCCTAGTTCAATTCCTGGGTTGGGGAGATCCATTGGAGAAGGGATAGGCTACCCACTCCAGTATTCTTGGGCTTCCCTGGTGGCTCAGCTGGTAAAGAATTCACCTGCAATGTGGGAGACCTGGGTTCGATCCCTGGGTTGGGAAGCTCCCCTGGAGAAGGGAAAGGCTACCCACTCCAGTATTCTGGCCTGGAGAATTCCATGGATTGTATAGTCCATGGGGTTGCAAAGAGTCAGACATGACTGAGCAACTTTTGCCACTAATGATTAAGTAGTAGCAAAGCCTCATTAGCTCAGGAATTTTCCAGAAACAACAGTCAGAGAAGTGCTTAAACTCCTCCATCCCATCATGGTGTTTCTGGGAGCATGCTGGAGAAAACAAGTGTATCCTTTTCAGATACAACATACAGTACCCAACCTCTGACTAGCATCCTGGTGGTTGAATACTTACCGTATGATTTCTCTCAAATGTAAAATGCTTCAAAAAATGAGGTGTGGGCTGAGAAAATACCATTTGCAAGGGAAAAGGACAGCACTAAATCCAACAGGCTTTTGAAAATGCAATGCCCAAATCCCTTCAATCTTTCCCGCCAGGGGCGACAGTATGTACTGCATCGCCCTGCAAGACCCACAGAAATGGCTGTGAGTCTGAAATTTCTAAGCACCTTGAACTCATCATGTCTAAATTGCAAAGGCTGACATGACTAATTCCTCATCTGCATGGCCAGACTGGTTTCTCCATAGACTCCAGAGCTTGCAGGGGGGTGGGGAGGCACAATTAAATATTAATTCCATGTATCTGAGGATCCCAACTAATCAGGGTGGGGCAGACTGAAGACAGTAGCTGCTAAGGTTTTCCCATCACCTGTGAGACTCTCCCATCTGTCCTATGGCAGGTATCTGATTCATAGCTACCTGAGTGAAATTGTGGAAATACATTTTGCAACACTTAGAACCAGCTATGGGTAGAACGATAGATTTCTTTGGCACAGTTTTTCTTTGTCTTTTTTAAATAATAAAACTCCTGGTGAGCCCACTCCCCATTTTACTCCCATCACATTCTGCTAGTCCGTATAACCCTGACATTCTAGAAGTTACAATTCCCTCTGTAAATTATTCCTAAGTTTTTACCACATTGTGTTGACTGTAGGTTTTATATGTCACCCTGGCCATCAGTTAGGGATATTAAAACTTTTATGTGTGTATACTACATGAATCAACTTAGCACACATGCACACATACTACATGAGTAGGTTGCTGTTCCCAGGAAGAAAAGAAATACTCAGCAAATCCATCCATGGAGCAGACTTTCATCTCTCTTTTGCTCTCAGTTCTTCAGGAGGGCTGGGTCATTAAATCTTGCCCTGGGCTCAAAAGCTGGCCTGGAGTCTAGACTCCTCCCCATGCAAGTGATGTGGCCCAGGACAGGCTGCAGAACTAAGCCTCAGTTGCTTACTTTGCAAAGTGGAGTCATACAACCAACTCCTGGTGCAGTCTGAGGATTAAGACAGGGATACCCACAGATGAGCTGGGGTCTGTGCTGTGCTCAGTCAATTAAGCCATGTTCAATACTTTGCAATCCATGGACTGTAGCCTGCAGGCTCCTCTGTCCATTCTTGTCCAGGCAAGAATACTGGAGTAGGTTGCCATTTCTTCCTCTAGGGGATCTTCCCAACCTAGGGATCAAACTCGTGTCTCCTGCATTGGCAGGCATAGTCTCTACCACTGAATCACCTGAGAAGCCCTTTGTCCAGCATCTAAGGGTTGGACGATTGGCCACTGGGCACAGTAAGAACTCCCCTTGTTCTCAGCATATAAGAACATTTCCGTATTTTATAAGTTTGCCTTGCCTGCATTTCACAATCAAAATTCAGCTTACAAAATCCACTTTCTTAGGCCACTGGCCTAGTCAGGGCCATATTTAAATAATTAGCCTTAGGAATAGAATAAATGGACATGCTAATTAACTTTCCTGCATTGCAGCCTACACCTCAAGTTCAGAAGCTACCTGAGCTATCTGCTCCTTTTATATTCTCCCAGACCCTGCTGCAGAGAAGGCAATGGCACCTCACTTCAGTACTCTTGCCTGGAAAATCCCATGGACGGAGGAGCCTGGTAGGCTGCGGTCTGTGGGGTCGCTGAGGGTCGGACATGACTGAGGGACTTCACTTTCACTTTTCACTTTCATGCATTGGAGAAGGAAATGGCAACCCATTCCAGAGTTCTTCCCTGGAGAATCCCAGGGATGGGGGAGCCTTGGTGGGCTGCCACCTATGGGGTTGCACAGAGTCGGATACGACTGAAGTGACTTAGCAGCAGACCCTGCTGGAACACAGATGTCTGCACACATCTGCTCTTCGCTTCAGAGCAAAGCTGCTCAATAGAACTTTCTGTGAAATAGAAACACTCTATAATCTCAGTTGTTTGATAAAGCAGCTGCCAGGCATTTGTGGCTAATTAGACACTTGAAACATAGTTAGTGCCACCAAGAGCCAAAGTTTTGATTTTATTTAATTTTAATTAGATATCACTAGCCAAGCGTGGCTAGGAGTCACCATATTAGAAAAACTGAAAAGATGCTTCATTTTCCTCATCAGGCTCAGTTCATTTTCCTCAGAGTCTCAGTTCCCACCCAGACTACAGGTGCCTTACCCAAGGACAGGAGATAGATGCACTTAGCTTACATTGAATGGTTTCCAAAGAGTTCTGCAGCGTGACTTTGTGAAAAGCAGCCTGGGTTTGTATGTGAGCATGTTAATGAGAAAAGAGAACCGTGTTACCTAACCTCACACTGCAGAAGTGCAGAGGGGCGGCTGCAGGATGGGGCGGAAACTTCAGACCGAAGTTGTCCAGATTCCCTAGGCTTCTTCTCATGAAAACAAACCAAATGCAAACACCTCACCACAGTGGTCACCACTGCTTGCTCTTAATGTGCACCACTTACCACAGGGCCATAAAAAAATTTCAGAAAATAAGGGCCATGCTTGCTCTGAGGGCTGCCCAAGTGGCTCAGTGGTAAAGAGTCCACCTACCAAGAGTCCACCTATCAAGAGTCCATCTCTTGAGGAGACTCAAGAGATGCAGGTTCAATCCCTGTGTGAGAAAAATCCCCTGGCTACCCACTCCAGTATTCTCGCCTGGAAAATTCCAAGGACAGAGCAGCCTGGCAGCCTACAGTCCATGGGGTCGCAAAGAGTCAGACACGACTGAGCAGCGAGTGTGCACACACAGGCGAGGCTGCTGTGAACATCCTGGAGCAAAAGGACCTAAGGACTGCCCCCTGAGCACCGCGAGGTCCGGTAGGAGGAGCTCAGGAGGCCTCCTTCAACTCCTCTCACTGCTTTGCAATCACTTGTAATAATATACATCTTAATAATTTTCATGCCCTTTTCTCCCAAATCAGAGCAACACAAAAGAGAATCAAAATCAAAAGAGAGAAAAATAGTTTGAAAAACCTGCTTCAGCCAAGTCTACAGGGTCAAGGCTCCACCAGGCACGGACTTATCTTAAACAGTTACTTGGTTTTTCAATTTCTTGTGGTTCTGACAATGATATTGCCGGCTTCTTCAAAGCCCAGAGCGCGCGCTGTTGACAGGAGGGTTCAAGCAAGTGGATTCCAACCTACGACCTTTAAAGCCTCCCCTGGGAAACCCCGCTGTGACTCACAAAGATGTCTTTAGCTGGCCTTAAATTTTAGTAGTCATACTGGTTCCAGATTGACTTGCCCAAATTCATGGGTGGGGCCGACTCTTCAGGCAACCAACCATTCAGGTGTCAGAGAGGACGCTTCCGGGTCTAAGCCCCGCCCCCTGGACCCCGGCAGCTTGCCTTCCTCAGTGGGCTTAGTTGGGGCGTAGGCGGGTGCTGGTCCCTTACCTGCAGGTCTCAAACCCTACGCTCCGGGCCGCCTCCATCTGGGCCATGGTGGGCAGCGTGCTATTGAAGGCCTTGCAGAGGTCGGCAGCCTCAGTCTTGGAGATGCTGTAGCGACCATTCTTCTCCACGTGGAATACGCCTGCATATCGGCAGGTTATATTCAGATCTGTGGGATGAAAAGAAACAGTTAGATTGTTCTGCATCCATCATTTGGAAAGGGTAAGAACTTTGTTTTAGAGTAGCCTCATTGCAAAGCCAAATAATCTTCCCTACTGGCCAGAGCCTTCCACCTTCACTGCAGCATGTCAAAGCATTGCTGCCTCATGCTTAAATCTGAGATAAAACGCAGGAAAGTAGCACCACTTGTACATTCTGTCCAGGTGGTGCTAGTGATAAAGAACCCACCTGCCAACACAGGAGACAAGAGACCTGAGTTCGATCGTTAGGTTGGGAAGATCTCCTGGAGGAGGAAACGGCAACCCACTCCAGTATTCTTGCCTGGAGAATACCATGGACAGAGGAGCCCGGCTGGCTACAGTCCATGGGGCCACAGAGAGACACAACTGAGCGACTGAGCACATCATTGAGAAAACTGAAGCTCAGAAAAGTGAGCTGCCCAAGGAAGTGAGGATTGCTGTCCAGAGCCTGTAGCTGCCTTCCTGAATCCCAGCTGTTCTGTTTCAGCAATACAGTTCCGAGCTGATAGCCAGGGTGGGGATGCCTGTGACTGCAGTGTCCCTGGGTACCTAGTTTCTTTGGGGTTCTCTGTGGCATCATCTTTCAAGAAGCCTAGGTAAGTTATATACATATTATTCATAGGTGAAGAAACTGGAGCTGAGAAAAAGGAAATGACTTCCCAAAGTCACCCAGCAATTAAGTGGCAGAGCTGGAATTCCATCTCAGGTCTGTTTAACACCAAAACCCACACTCTGATCCACTTATTCCCGTGTGCTCAGGAATCCTTTCATGTCATTAGAGCCAGTCTTCACTCTGGAGGGATACGCCTGAACAACTGTGACCTAATGACGAAGACAGGATCGGTGTTAATGGAACTGTAAGGACAACAAGTGCTCTCTCCTCTCTGAGCAGGAAGTAGCTTCCAACCACGAGAAAACAGTGTCTGACAAAGTACAAACCGAGATGATAAGAGAACTGTGAAACCTCTCCACAATCTTTCTCGATTCTGAACATAGTGAAAGAAGAAATGGAGCTTTGAGAAGACATAAGGCAGTATCAAGTGGTTTTCTTTTGTTTCATCAGCGCAGAGGTGCTTTTAAAAAAGTGTCAGAACTAGGTGAGATGGAGCAAACGTGTTTGGGGGATTTCCTTTCTGGTCTAATGGTGTCCTTCGGAAGCCACTCACACAACGCTTGGCTGATGAGGCTAGAGGAGCACAGAGGAGGGGAACGGACAAGGCGCTTTTGAAATCCTGTTTGTTTTTACTGACATTTTCAGCTTTGGCTTCGGTTGGCCAATCTTTGCCAAGAGAAACTGTTGCGCTGGGTGACTGTCCTTCCGGAGGCCCTCTGTGTGTAGCTTACAAAAGAGAAACAAAGCCTCCCAATCAGCTTCTTGGAGGTGAGACTGTTAGGAGAGATCTCAGCAGATGCCAGGAGAGGCAGGGCGTGGCCGTCAGCACGCAGCCGGGTGGCTGCCGTCACTCCCAGGTTAAATATAAAGTCTGAGGCATGGACGGTGGCTTGGAGCTAAATGGCAGTTTCTGTGTTATTAACATAAATTTGAGTTTGCCACCTGGCATGTAGAATATGCAAATACGAAAGGAACCATTCAGATTGATACTTGTGAATAAAATCTCTTGAGTTCCACGAGGCGCAAACAACCTCCCTTGATAGACAACACACACGCAAGTGTGTGGGTGTCTCTACGTGTGCGTGAGAATAGTGAGTGTGTGTGGTGTGTGCTTATGGTCAGCCAAGACAGGAAAGCATGGATAAAATCTAGCTTCAGCCTTCCTAGAAACACGAAGATTAAACAGGGCGTGCAGTAGATCTCAGAAAAGGGACTGCTGGATGAATGAAGAAATTCTATGCAATGTGAGGATTCCACAGCTTATATTCATCTTAATCTCACACATAAAAAAGGTCCTATCCTAGCCCTGATGGCATTCAGCCATCTGGGAATTCCAAAGATGGTTCCAAAACCTTCATTTCAGGTCAAGAGTATTCACATTCCTCCCCTCTGGGTCCCTCATGCCTTAAAAAGGACCAAGCCTTTCAGGGCTGTGTATCCGTTAAGTCTTCAAAATGTATGAAGACTTTCCAACACTTCCTTAACACTTACACAAGCAGAAATTACTACCCCCAAAGGGTATTAGTAATACTAACTGCAATAATAGCTGTTAACACATAATGTGCACTTATGATGTATAGGCCAGACATTCTTCTACCCATTTGACAAGTATTAACTCATTTTATGGAGAAGGCAATGGCAACCCACTCCAGTACTCTTGCCTGGAAACTCCCATGGACGGAGGAGCCTGGTAGGCTGCAGTCCATGGGGTAGCGAAGAGTCGGACACGACTGAGCGACTTCACTTTCACTTTTCACTTTCATGCATTGGAGAAGGAAATAGCACCCTACTCCAGCGTTCTTGCCTGGAGAATCCCAAGGACGGAGGAGCCTGGTAGGCTGCCATCTACAGGGTTGCACAGAGTCAGACACGACTGAAGCGGCTTAGCAGCAACTTATTTTATCCGTATACGGTAGGTAATATTATTGTCCCCACTTTCCAGATACAGAAACTGAGGCACAGAGAGGGGAAGAAACGTGCCCAGGTTCACAGAACTCATAACGATGGAGGTAGGATTCAAACCCAGCCAGTCTGGGCACCAAGAGACCACAGGATTAACCACCAGGCCACTACTTCTAAACCTAATTTACAAAACATTTTATGCACTCTCAACCTCCCCCATGCAGAGCCAGAAATAACCCAAGGTTTAAGTTAGAGCAAGACTGAGGCATGAGTAGCCATAGACCGCAAATCACAGGACAGCCTCCTGTGTCCCTGGCAATGGCCACACTGCCAACACCTGTAGCGAGGCAGGACTCCCCAGATATCTGGGCATCGCTCTGGATAAACAGAGATCTCTGTGACCCAGGAGCTGCCGTGACTCAAGGGCCTAATAGTAAATGGCCAAATGCATCTCTCCAATAAGCCTGTCCAGCTGGACATGAATCAAGAATGCTTTCCCCTGGGCCCTCTGGTCTCCAATAAATCATGAAATAAAGGAATGATCCCATGTTCCTCCCTCTGAGAGATCTGATGGGTAACACTAATGGTTGGAGGCCACTTTCAGATTCAGGGTGGCGTCTGAAGGAGGAAGAGTGTTTGTTATGATGCGGTTGCCAGGAGGACAGAGGAACCATGGGCCCGGCACCCAGGGATCTCACTGCCCATGTGGGAAGAGCTCTATCAGTGGCCTGTCGGGAAGACCACAAAAAGACATGCTCACCAAGAGACCTGTGTAATCCACTCCCTGGCACCAACTCACATTGAAGCCTTGTAGTTCAACTTAGAGGAAATATACCCAAGATATACCCTGGCTTCAAGTCCTGACATTGCTACTAGCTCTGGGTTACACAGATAGATAGTTCCTTAACCTCTCTGACACTCAGCCTTCTCCTTGATGGGATGACAGTGCCATCGGGGTTTGTGGGACCGTGAAATGAGACAAAGCATGTCAAACACTCCGTATGATGTTTGGCACTTAATTAGAGCCAATGGGTGTTTTATACTCATTAGGTGGGTGATCTACTTCAGCTAAATTAATTCTCACAAAAGTGCTATGGAATAGGTACTACTGCCAAGCCCATTTTAGAGAGAAAGAAACTGAGGCACAAACAAATTAAATAATGTGTCCAAAGTTACCCAAGCTGGGGAGTCAGGGTTCCAACTCCTGGGCTATGACACCAATTCTGTGGGGTTCTAGGTATATTTGTTTTTGGATAAACCAAAGCTGATCCATAACACTATTAATCTTGCCTATATTTTTCCCTAAGACTCACATCAAGAAAAATAGATCTTTCTAGTAAAATCACCCCAGCACATTTCAAAATCTTGCTTAGGGCCTGAGATGAGTAGCTTCTTGGTTTGCTCCAGTCGCTTCACAAGTGGAAGAAAATCACAGCCTCTTCTGAGAGTACCACACTGTGTAATCTTTACCCAACTAGCCCCTGAGGGTCTCCAGACTTTCCTCGGAGGTGAGTAGCGTGGGAGAATGGATGTCACACAGCTGACCAGCAGGGCTGAGGGACAAGTTCTCATGAGCGGGTCTTCAGGGGTCTATAAACCTGTGAAATTACTTATATGCAAGATTCTGTGTATATGTACGTATCTATGTATCTGCACGCATATGCATGCAAGCGTGTACACGTGTGTAGGTGTTTCGCTGGAGACAGCATCCCTGGGTTTCCATTAGTTTCTCAAAGATGTCTATGACAGAAATAGGTAAAGAATGATAAGAAATTATTATCTTTCAAGTGAAAGTGTTAGTCACTCAGTTGTGTCCGACTCTTTGCGACCCCATGGACTATAGCCCACCAAGCTTCTCTTTCCATGGGATTCTCCAGGCAAGAATACTGGAGTGGGCTGCCATGCCCTCTTCCAGGGGATCTTCCTTTAAGGTTTCTTCATTAATGAGAAATTCCAGGATTCTAAAATTTTGGAACTTCCTTGTGGGCTTCCTGGGAGCAGTGACTGCGTCTCTCCCCAGGACCCTATGCAGTACCATAGAGGTAGGCACCCATGGAACAAATGAAGGGAGGAAATGCTTCCCCACTTCCCCACAGGACAAACAGATTGTGTGAGCTACAAACAAAACACGTCTCAGGTCCACTCCCCACATCGTGTCTAAAAGAATCAGCAGCTGGCCCTGGTTGAGAATTCCCCAGTAGATATTTCAAATGTCTTGAAGCGTTTGCTTCTGAGAACTTATGCTGTTTTCCCTGAAAGCAAACGTTGCAGAGACCAACTTTCAGCTCTGTAGCCAGTGTTGTCTGCCTGGACTTCACAGTCATCCTCTCCAAGATGAGCAAGGCCTTTTTGCATCCTGTCATAGGGACCCTTGAGGCCGGATCTCCTGAGATGTCTTGAGGACACACACGGGGCACCCCACGTGCAGACCCCGGGAGACCATCTGCAGTCATGCTGTGCCCAGAGGCTCAGTTCTCCGAGCCAGACTTCTCCAGATGCCCTCAATGAATTAGTGTGTTTTCCAACAGGCGCCACCTAGATGGGCCTGGCCCCTTTCGTCATCTCCTCAGAAAGGGTGAGGCAGCATTAAGGCAGAATGAGATTTTTGTTTCCTGATTTGGTCCCACCAGAGTAGGCTGTGAGTCTGGGGAAGCTGGTCTTCTTGAAGACTGGGAGAAGGCCACTTCGTGCGACTGAGTGACTTGTGCACTTTCCACAGCCATGATAATAACTGCAAATGTTCATCCAGCACCTAATTGGACCCCTATGAGGTTTTTAATATTTTACACCTAAAATTTCATTTAATTCTCACAGCAGTGGTGGTATATGGCAGGCACTTTTATTAGCCCCATTTGACACGGAAGGGAACTGATTCTTTGAGAAGACAGGAATGACGTGAGCCAGGGCCCAGCAGACCAGATTTCTGATTGGGCAGTCTGGCTGATCACAATGCAGTGTTAAGCGGCACCTCATGCGTGGGACAGATGCTGAGCTACAGGAAACCTACTTCTTCTCCACGTGGTTTGTAAGGTGCAGAGAGGTGAGAATTAAAAGAGGGCTCTGCAGAGAGGAATTTGAGCTAATAAGCTCAAGTATTATTTTAAGATCACAGGTCTCTTGATTCTGGACCAGAGGCTTAAAAGGGTAGGGCACTTCTCCTAAGAGCTTGGGAAGATGTCAGTGGGAAGACCTGCACTAATGGAACTTACACCCTGTCCCCAAGGCAAAGATGCCAAGGAGGTCCCTGTGTTTGCTGACTTTCCCCAACAGAAGACTGGCTTCCTCTTTCTCATCCTACTTGTCCTCTTCCCGTCATCCCCTTGAAGATCAAAGGCTCCAACCCCAGCTGCAGCCTCAGGCCCCTTCTGCACTTTACAGTCGGAGGACTCTGGCGGAAGTCAGGCAGGGCAGAATGAAGACAGGTTGGCCTAGGACTGGGATGCCAGACCACAGGCTGTCCCTGTGACATTTTGAGATATCAGATGACCAGCCTACAAATTTCAACAGACCAGGCCATTCCAGCTGGGTCATGACACTCCATTCACTCCATCAAACTCCTGGAGTCAATCACATGCAAGACAAAAGCACCTGTGGGCTCTCCACATTTTCACCTTTATACCGTTTATCATGAGTTAGCCAGGATCCTCTTTCTATCTTCTGATTTGCTGAGTTCATGTCTGGAAAAGGTTATGCAACTCACAAATCTAATCGAACTGATTCTGATCAGAACTAGGGAGAGAAAAGGTCAATTTTTTTAAAAAGCATTATTGCTAATTGGATCACCTGTGTTTAAAGCCAGGCGGGATAATAGGGAGCAGCTAACCAAATTCTCAGGAGACACAAGAGGAAACAAAAATCCACAATGACCGAGCATGGCCCCCTAGCCAGTTGTGAGAGAAGCAGGACCTCCGGGGTCCAAAACTGCTAGATTTCGGACCCCCTGTCCAGTGCTCTAACTACTGAACTTGCTTTTATAAGAGGCCTGAGCAAGCTGTTCCAATAAAGGCCACAGTCCACAGTGTCAATGGGACATGAAGAAACCATTCTGTTCTTCATTGTGATTGTTTAATGTCTTCAAAGCCCAGAAGTTTCCATCTAGGAGTCTTCCTGGCAATTACAGCCCCTGCTGCCACCCAGGTCTGCCAGTCCAGAAGGCTGGCAGCATTCCTGCTGCCCCACATCTCTCGCCCCCATCCCCTGATGCCCATGTGATGGGCGCCTGATGAAAGGGTCTATTGTTCAGCATCCCCTTCTGAACCATGCCAAAATCACGCTCAGTGGCCGAATCGCCTTTGGCTGCCCCGGGCAGACCATGAGGCTTGGGTGACTCAGTCTCTCCCGGAATTGCCCTGGAGGCGGGTGAGGGTTTAATGAGCAGAGAAAATACTCATACACCATCATCCCCAGAGAATTTCCTCCAGAATGTGTCCTGGGTGGCTTTAAACTGAGCTTTTCATCTCTTGGCGCTCAGAAGGGAAATGCACCCCAATTTCTTGGCGCCTGACTCTATCCTCTGGCCTCTCAGCCTCTTGTCCAAGGAGCCTGTCATGGCAGCCAACACTGAACCAACCAGGACCTATCACATCCGCTCTGTCAGAGGAAAGTGCAGGGGCTCTCAGCCACTGCCCTGACCCTTCAGTCTAGGCCTCCCAAGGACCAACCCCATGAAGCTCTTAGCTTGTTTGTACAGAGTCTAAAGAAAGAGCCCCCACCCCTGCCTCCTGGTGGAAGGATGGAAACTGGGGGAGAGGAGAGGGTGGGAAGGTCTGATTAGGCCCCCACTCCTGATCCTGGATCCAACAGTCTTTCTGGCCAAGGAGAGTGTGTCCCAGAACTGTCACCTCAGTACCCAGTTCTGTGAGGCTAAGTGGTTTTGATGAACGAGTCTCCGGGAAGACAGCTGAGGGAGAGAAACCACAGCGTGTACCCCTACATGTCGCCATGGCAACCAGAAAATGCTCGGCTCTGGGCCTAAGACCTTTGTTTTCTTCTGTTTTCTTCTTTTTTGGATCATATCTGTTTAACAGACTGACTAACACAAACCCAGGATGTGGTTAAAAACAAATGAGAAAGTATCTCAGGAGCCCACATGGGGTTTTTCCTGTTGCAAGCAGAAAAGAAAAAAGAGGTCCTACTTTATTTCATACCTATATGTACTTTGGTGGCGAGGGGGTGGGTAGTTACAGTTATATCACCTATCTAGTTCAGGTACAGCTCTGGTTCAGGTCTGGAGCCAGATCTTTGAGGAACTGGCTGGTTTTATTTTGAGGGGAGTACTTCACGAGGGGCTTCCCTGGTAGCTCAGCTGGTAAAGAATCCGCCTACAATGCAGGAGACCCTAGTTCGATTCCTGGGTCAGGAAGATCCCTTGGAGAAGGGCTGGGCTATCCACTCCAGTATTCTTGGGCTTCCCTGATGGCTCACACAATACAGAATCGCCTGCAGTACAGGAGACCTGGGTTCAATCCCTTGGGTTGGGAAGATCCCTTGGAGGAGGGTGTGTCAACCCATGTCAGTATTCTTGCCTGCAGAACCCCATGGACAGATGTGCCTGGCGGGGTTCAGTCCATGGGGTTTCAAAGAGTCAGACATGACTGACCAACTAAGCACAGCACACTTCATGAGAGCTGAGGTGGGCTGAGACTGTCACTCACGGATAATAGCTGCTTTTCGGGGTGGTTAGTGAGTCACTGACACACAGATGACCCGTAGGGCCCCATCTGGGAGAGGGGCGAAGGGGTTCTAGCCTAAATCTTACTCATTATGAGCTGTGTGACCTTGAATAAATCACTCTCGATTTCTGGTTCACGCCTAAACTTCCTGCCTCTCAGGACGAAGGGAGGAGTTAGGAAATGCTTGAGCTAGTAGGATAAAGCAGGGAGGAGCCAGATGCACACCTGGGGTGATATGAACATCTCAACACTTTTCAAAAATCTAACATTGATTAAGATGCATACAGGCTCCAACCCCAGCAGAACAGGCGGATCAAAGCACAAGCAGGTGTCAGTCATATCACTATGGTGGGGTCTTTCCATCTCCAGTTATGAAGCATTTCTACATCCAAAGGTAGCCCTGTGAGGCCCATCAGGTAGGTACTATGGCCCCATTTTACAGATGAAGAAGCTAAGGAGCAAGAGATTCAGAGACTCCTAAGTCTTACAGAATTTGAATAAAACCCAGACCTCAACTCAGATTTTCGAGGTATTCTGATTTTCCCCATTATCCGTGGTTCTGCCCTTTCCATCTTGGGTGTCAGCCAGCAAAGGGGAAAAGTGGCAGCATTCAGACAGAAGGGTGATGGTTTTCATACTTTACCTTCCCTTCTCCTCCCAATGATGTCTTAGGCAGAACCACAATATTTAAGAATGGAGGAAAGCAGAATTGCTTCCGTGAGAGCTGGAGTGAGGATGAAGGGGCAGACCCAAGACCCTGGATCCAACAGCAGCTCATTCTTGCCCAGCCCCTACCCCACCCCACCAAGGTCCTGATACCCTCCATAATGCTTTCTAAGAAACTGCATGGAACACTCAGGAAACCACTGCAGGAGGGGCCCATAATAGCAATGATAACCACTGCTTGGCAAGGCATGCTGTGTGCCAGGGGCTCCAAAGCATCCTAAGAGGGTTAGTCACCCCTGTGACAGATATGGAAGCAGAGAGTCAGAGCACTAAGTCATTAGTACAAGGCTCTGAAGCCTGAAGGCTGCAGCCCAAATCAAACACATTGCATAAAATGCTTTAAAAGTGATCCAAGCTTAGTAATTAAAAAAAAAAATGCTCTCATCAGTCTCAAGAATAAAAATGCTTTGCAATGTAAAGTTCTCCTTAAAGGTTGGAGAGAAGATAGCTAAGTCTGCCTTTCCAAACCTAATCTACAGTGATGGGAGCTGATCAGCAATGAACTCGAGTGGCTTGACAGAT
Source organism: Budorcas taxicolor (assembly GCF_023091745.1). NCBI lineage: Eukaryota > Metazoa > Chordata > Mammalia > Artiodactyla > Bovidae > Budorcas > Budorcas taxicolor. The sequence goes on along the minus strand of NC_068924.1, from coordinate 63,738,632 downwards.
CCAGAAACTGAGGTGAAGCTGCTGTCCTCCAAGGCAGAGCCATCCAGGCTGAGGGGAACAGAAGGCCAGCACCAATTCCCACAGAGCCCAGCAGGACTGCCCAGTCTGGGGTATCTCTAACTTGGATTTGAATTCCTTGACCCTATCTCTCCCAGCATCCTTTCAACGGATGAAGAGAAGATTCTGGAATCTATGGAGCGGCTTTTTGGTGTTGAACATTAATCTAGGTGTGGTAATCATGTCCTACCATGGGATCCTTAGAACGGCTTTGAGAGGTCAAATCATCAACTCCATTTTACAGATCAAACAGGTGAGGTTCAGAGCACAACTGACTCAACATTCGACTATGAAACTGGCATGGTCACAAGTCAAACGACGGAATTATACCTGGTCTCTGACATGAGTTAGTTTAGGCGTTTACCAAAGCCACCCTCCTCTGCGTGGGGCACAGAGACTCTCACACTGGGGGCTGGAAATGTAAGGACCCTGTTGGGTGTGGCTGGGACAGGTCCTACTGCTGGACCTCTGGCTGGGCTTCTCTGCCATATTACCAAGAATGGAGTACCTACTGTGTGCTAAGTGCTTCCCACTGATTGTCTCATTTAATTCCCACAATAAATGTATGATATAAGGACAATTGTTGATCAGACCTTATTACAGATAAGAAAACTACCATTTAGAGAGGTTAAGAAACCTGTTCTTTTCCTATTCATTTATTTATATAATTAAATGTAAGTTGCCTCTATAAGTTAATTATGTCAAATTAAACATTTAATTAATTGGCATTTTAATATTTAATTGTTGACATTTTACCTGTTTTTCTTATTTCTGAATTTTGGTACTTGGAATACAGACTCTTATGATATCCAAAAAGAAGAAAACAATTTGTCCAAGTTTGCACTGTTAAGGGGTCAGGCAGCTTGGCACCTTTACATGGATTGAGATAGAACAAGAACCAGGCCTTTAGGTTGCCCCTTTCCTCTTCAAATACAACAGCAGTGAACTAATGCAGTTACAAAAGCATGTACTGATAACAACAAGTATTAAAGTGACCAAGGAGAATTCTGGATTTCCACCGATTTTGAATTAGGAGGGCTTGGAAATCAGGTCGTGTTTCTGTGACTCAGTCATTCTCTCCTCTCATAGATTACGTTTCTCTCTCTCTCCCTCTATCAGATGCTAAAGTGAAGAGCAGTGTGTGTGCACCCATGTGAATCACAGTCTCCTTTGCAGTTCAAGAACCTGACCATTATTCATTCTCCAGATGCTTTTGGAACATTACTTAGCCATAAAAAGGAACAAAATTGAGTCCTTTGCAGAGATGTGGATGGACCTAGAATCTGTCATACAGAGTGAAGTAAGTCAGAAAGATAAAAACAAATATCATATATTAATACATGTATGTGGAATCTAGAAAAAAACGGTACCAATGAACCTATTTGCAGGGCAGGAATAGAGACGCAGACATAAAGAATGGATATATGGACACAGAGAAGGGAAGGGTAGGATGAACTGAGAGATTAGAATCATATATACACTGCTGCTGCTGCTGCTAAGTCACTTCAGTCGTGTCCAACTCTGTGCAACCCCATAGACGGCAGCCCACCAGGCTTCCCCTTTCCTGGGATTCTCCAGGCAAGAACACTGGAGTGGGTTGCCATTTCCTTCTCCAATGCATGAAAGTGAAAAGTGAAAGTGAAGTCGCTCAGTCGTGTCCGACTCTTCGCTACCCCATGGACTGCAGCCTACCAGGCTCCTCCGTCCATGGGATTTTCCATGCAAGAGTACTGGAGTGGGGTGCCATCGCCTTCTCCGATATATACACTACCATCTGTAAAACAGATAGCTATTGGGAAGCTGCTACATAACACAAGGAGCTCAGCTCTGTGCTCTGTGATGACCTAGATGGTTGGGATTGGGGGGGAGGGCGGGTGGTAGAGGGAAGTCCAAGAGGGAGGGAATATATGTATACATGTAACTGGTTCACTTAGTTGTACAACAGAAACTAACACAACATTGTAAAGAAATTACACTCCAATCAAAAAAAAGTTCGGGAAAAAGAATTTACCAAAAAAAAAAAAAAAAAAAAAAAAGGATTAATACAAATGTTTCGAAACAGAGACCCTACAAGGGGAGACGCTGGATCATGGGGATATTTTTAAAAATCTGGGCCAGAAGATTTCTAGGATCAGTACAGTTCCAACTGCCCTGTGAGCTAAGAGCTTGTAATTCACACCTCTTCCTGAGCTTTCAATCTCTGAAATCTCATCTGTAACCACAGATGCCAGATGCAAATGCCAGGCTCCAGAGAACTCATTCCTGACAAGCTTTTAAATCCGACTCGAGCCACAGAGTTTGGACCAAAATCTTTACCATTTCATGCATCGCCGGAGTGGGCCAAACATAACTTCCTGCTCTTAAGGAACATGGTTCACACAAAAAAGCCAGGAGGCTTGGAAATAGAGAAGGTTACAAATGACCCTTCTGCCAAGCTGTCAAAGAAAATAAGATCTGTATTTTCCTTCAAATAAACGGTCACTGGACACAGAAAGAGACCACACCTGGGTGAAGGCCTAAACTCTTTTCACCATGGACATTTGAGGGGCATCCTAGAAGCTCTAGGATGAGGATGACAAGAACTCTTCCTATGAAATCTGTGCCTCTCAGGTCACTATTGGTCTCCCTAGGGCATGGTGCAAGGCATACATTCAAAGCCCTTTCTAGAAGATACAACCCTGGCAGCTGAGGACACACAAGGTCCCTGCCCTAAAAGAGCTTATGCGCTAGTGTGGGGAAACAAGACAGCCATACAGGGAAATGCACAGAATATAAATAAGGCGGTCTGGGGTAGCGATGGTACTACACGAAAATAAAAGATGAACAGGCTGCCTCTTCTGGCAGTCTGTGTGGTCTGAGGCTCACTCTTTTATGAAGCTGTTGGGTATATTTTCCTTATTTATTATGGGGCTCTTGGTGAGATCAGATACCTGACAAAAGAAAATACCTATACACAAACAGAGAGAGATTAAATCATATTTGGAATTCATCTTTGCCTTCCAGGGTCCATGACGAGATGTCCCTAGAATGTGGACTTAAGATAAACACGGGAGACTTGGAAGGCAAAGGCCAAGGCAACTGAATGAGCCAGCTTCCGTGTCCACTTGAGCCATTAGCTGGGTACCGAGTTGATGGAAGTGGGCTGCAGACACCCATTCTGGGTCTTTGCCTGAACTCGAAGGAGGCAAATCAGCGTGACAGAGCAAGCCCATCAGACTGCAACTGTGCTAAGTCCACGCACCAGCCCTGAAGGCTTACAAGAATCTCCCAGCATCTTCAGCCTCTCGGAGTTTACAGTTACTAGGGTGATGGAGTAATCACCCCCATGGTATTGTAAGATGGTACAGCAGCCAAGCTCATAGTCTTTCACATTAGAGAGACTTGAGTCCAAAGCCCAGCTTGGGGTCCTGTGGAACGTCAGGCACACCATGTTTTCTGAACCTTTCAGCCTCATTTCTTCCTTACTTAAGAAAAGGCAGCAACTCCCTCATGGGGTGCTTTTAAGTGTGAAGGAAGACACACACTTGAAATAGGTGGCAAAGTACCTGACGCTTAGTAAAGTGGCTGGGATTTGATTAATATTAGACAATCATCTCAAAGATTAAAGTGTATTTAAGGCTAAGAGCCTCCTGCTCTGACAATTCTTGATAAACTGGCCAGCCATTCACTGTATCACTGGTAACAGCCACTCAAGACTCCCAGTTAGGAGTCAGGAGCCTAATTATTCAGATACACAAGCCCCCGCTCTATACAATATGTGCAATTGACAGATAGGAAGGAAAGAAAGAAGGAAGAGGGAAAAGCAGAAAGGAAGAAAGGAACGAAGGAAGGAAGGAAGGAAGAAGTCATCAGATAGATGAAAGGATAGATGGATAGACAGACACTACTTATAAAACACTATTCTTGGAAGAAGTCTGCCTCAAGTGATACTAACCCATAGAATCAAAATGGGTTCCATTAGGACCATTCCTTGTTCATCTTTGTATCTGTGATGTCTGATTCATAGTATGGTGCCCAATAGATGTTTCTTTAGTTTTGTGGGAAATACATTAGAGTCCAGTGACCTGGGATCTGCAGTTTGACTTCTCACTAATAAGCCACCAGTACTCATCAGTAAGGCTTCAGTTTCTTTATCAGACCCAGGAAGAAGTTGGCTTTGGTAGTCTCTAGGTCCTTTGGCCAACCCAACGCTCTGCCTTTAGAAGGACAGGTCTACGTTTCTTTTAAACTTGATCTCTAAACCCGAGTGGCTCCCTCTTGCCTGCAGGGTTGTGGTATTTCCCTCTGGAATCAAGGCGGCGGTGGTGTGCGTCAAGCAGGCTGGAGCGGCCAACAAAAAGAAATAATAGACAAAACAAGAGTGTTACCAGCATCCTGCTCTCCGATTACACCAACTAAACGCCTTCCAGCCCACAGAGACTAGTAGAACCTGCCCCATCGAAGTCGGCGGGAGAGAATGGTTTCAATTAAGAGCAGCACAGCAGGATCGCGGATTCCCTTAGAGAGACTACTCCTAAATTATTACAAACAGCCCCAGTGCTCCCTGTAGCAAATTTCAGCATCGCGGGCCAACTCAGACCATTCTTTAGTTGTGAGACAATCCTCCAGTGAGGTGCTTTCGAGCAGATCCCACCTGCACCCCTGGAAGTCGAGACGCCCACTCTTGGTTGACTCCCTGATCTCTGGTGGTCTCGCAGGTCCCGCTGCCAGTACAGAGAGCAAAGAGGGAGGTTCGCTCCACCTGTTTTCCCAAAGATGACTCTCAGTAGTACTAAACTGTTTGAAGACCGTTCATTTTCAAGAAGCCAGAAAAACCCAGATTCTCAGGAAAAGGAGACACCTTGAAGCTTTAAGGCCTCCAGTTCTGGAGATGGAGAGGATAGGATGGGTCCCATAAGACTGAGTGGGAACGTTGGTGTGGTATTAGAGGGGGAGGATTGAATTTCAGCCCCACCACGTGAGAGCAGAGCCTTCTTGGGCAAGTTACTTCATCTTTATGAGTCTTAGTTTCTCAGCCTATAAAATGGCTCTGAGGAAATGCAGTCATTCATTTACTGAATGGATATTTGCTGCAAACCTCAAAGAGAGGTTTATGGCAGTTAGATAATAAACTCACGGGAAAGCATCAGCGTTGAGTTTGGTTCATAACAAGTGTTCAGTAAATGTCAATCTTTTTCCTTCTCCCACAGGAAGATTAAAAAAAACATCTTGCATGACCAGCCCCAGCTCTCCCAGATATCAAGGGGACCCCTGGGTTCTGATTTATAACGTATTTACACCACAAGCAATTGTTTGTGTTTTGATAGTCTTGTTTCCGCCCAAACAGCAGTCTGCAACCACACTCTTAAGAAACTAAAAGCAAAATGAGAATGTGACACAAAGGTGAACACTCCTATCAAAAGATGCAAAGTTTTAGTCACTTCTGAGGTGCGGTGGGGAGGGGCCGGATCTTCCTTTCTTTAAAGGCGAACAGAACTAAGCAGTTAAAGGTAATTAAAGTATTTGGGGGAGATAAGAGGATTGAACATCCCAATCTGATTGAAGGGTGGGCACTTCATGTGTTCAAAAGCTGGTCCCCCAGCCCCAACCCCTCCACAAGCAGGAAATTCCAAGCCTGGGCTTCTGGGGGAAGCAGCGGACCCTGAGGAACTTCAAAATTTCCAGAATGAGAAGGAAGCTACTGCATTAAGTTGCCCCTGAGGGTCTTTCTATACTCTGAGACCAGGTAAAGGAGTGCTTCCCAAGAGGGAGGGAAATACCATCTCCTCCTCCTCATGCCAACTGTCAGCACTGAAGGCAGGAAGAGCCAGATCCTGCTGAGACAAGCAGCCTTGGAGACTGCCTGTCATCAAGCAAGTAAAGACAGGCCTGGAGCGCGTCGGCCGACTCGCTTTCACCAGCTTCTGCAATAGCCAAGCTTCCCGGAACATCCCCGGCTGCCGTGTCTGCCTGGCAACAGTTGTTCCAGTAAGCATGTGGGTGTCAGCACTTTGGTGTCCCCTTGCCACCAAATTAAATGAGATCTTATTGACAAACATTTTGCCCAGAAATGGAATGAACATCTTCCAAAGGCAGCTGGAAGCATTTCTCAAGTGCAGCAGGAACAAAGTTAGGGCTGAATGAGGAAGGGAGAGGTTCCGGGTCTAATACTACAGTGATGACACTGAGGATGCTTGCTCCTGTCAGTTACTCCACACACAATCTGGTAGTCCTTACACAATCTTACACCTAGGTATTATTACTCTGCCTTAAAGACAAGAAAACTGAGGTTCAGAGTGTTGTCAATTGCCACGTAATTGATGAGGGGCAGGACTCGAACCCACGCTTCCAGGTGGCTCAGCGGTCAAGATTCCGCCTGCTATGCAGGAGCCACAGGAGATGCAGGTTTGATTCCTGGGTTGGGAAGATCCCCTGGAAGAGGGCACGGCAAGCCACTCCAGTATTCTCGCCTGGAGAACCCCTTGGACAGAGGAACCTAGTGGGCTACAGTCCATAGGGTTGCAAAGAGTTGGACACGACTAACGCAACTCAGCACGCATGCAGGACTCAAACCCAGACTGAACTCCAGTATCCACAGTGCTTTCTGAGAGTGGGATACCAGACTCAGATCCCACTCATGAATCCCTGACCTCGGTGCTTAGCCCAGAGGCTGAGCTGACAGTCAGTCCTACTAACTACAAGGATGATGAGTAAGCATTCTCTAATGTATCCTTTAGAAGACAGAGAACCTGACTTTGAGAGACTATTTTCTGATGGCCTATTTGAAGAGATCCCTGTTTCTAAATGTCTTCCAGAGAGTCTGGGAAGCTCATCTGGAGAAGAAACTGGATGAGTTTCCCAGAGGCTTTAACAATGCACACAATGCAAAATACAGAAGTAGATGTTGACTTTAGCTTTCCGGGCAATACAAATAACAGGAAGCTCAAACAGATAATAGGGTACCTTTCCTCTACCCTGAGAAACAGTCTTTAAGGAAGGCTGGAGATTATCTGATGGTGTTTTTCTGTAAGGAAACAGAGCTGCCCCCCAAACAAGTTTCACAAGAGAGCCATGGGGAGCCCCACCCTCTGTCCCCAGTAAGAAGAATCTAGAATATCCAAGGCTTGCCTCCCCAAACCTTCCTCCATCTCTTCTCTCCCTCAGCAGAACATGTTTCCTCCTTGTCTTTCACAGCCATCCTGAACACTGCACATATTCAGCCTTTGTTTGGTGCCTTTGCAGAAAACCATGGAAGAGACTATATCTAGGTGATGGTAGCCAAGAGGAATGGCAACTGGGGTGGTGCGCAGTCACAGAGGGAGGAGAAAAGATGTGGTCTGTTTGCTAACCCTCATTTGCTTTCTAAGGAAGTTTGTCTCTTAATCCAATAAATAGGTAAATAGATAGATGATACATACATGGATGGATAGGTACATAGACCAACAGATAGATACAGATGATTGACATATATGATAGATACATGGATGGATGAACAGACAGATACATAATAGCTACATGGATACATACATATGTAAAGTTGTTTTTTTAACTGAATTTGGACATCACAAACTGAATCTACCAGGGTAAGCCACAATCGCACAAATCCAACCAAATAGTAAAGTAGAAGACCAATTCCAAGTCTATTCATTCAACAAGATTTTATCCAGTGCCCCCATGGGCACTGTGCTAGGCACTGAGACCAGGGCATTGAAAAAGGTCAGCAAGGTCATTGCCCCAACGTAGACTATGGTCCAGGGAAGAAGACAAACATTCAACAAAACAACAACACAGCATAATAAATGTAGTATCAGAAGGGCAAGGTGCTGAACGCTTGCACTTTAAAGGGAAGCCTTTCCTCCCCAAGGCTTCTGCTGTCCCCAAGAGATGCCTCCCCGAGGCATTGTCATTTCAGCTGAGAACTGAAGGATAGACAGAGAACTAGCGGGCCAGGCTCAGCAGGCCTTGCAGTCAGGAAATTCACCCTCATAATAAAGCGTAAATCATTTCAGTTTGATAGAATCCATTTCCTCTCGCTCTTTCATCATTAGATTTTGAGAAGCAAGGCCCCCTTCCTGCATCAGAAACCATCACATTCTTGAGGTCCACATTAAACATCCCCTGGGTTTCTCTTCCCTGGATTCAGTCCTTATAAATCCTTTAATGATACTTAAGTGATAAAAAGGAATGGAAAAATAATTTTTTAAATTCTGAGTTTCCCTCCATGCTATTAGATTCATGAGCACAGTGCATGGAGGCAGGACACTGGCCCAGAAAACCCACCTGTCTCTCTTTGGACTAATCAAAATGTTAAGATGTTGAACCCTTGAGTTTTGGACTCAGAGAAACTATTAATATTTCGAAGGAGTTTTTCTGCTTATGAAAGAGCAATTATTCATACAAAATTCAATAGTTAATTTAGATTCCCTGAAGCGAGTCTGATCCATGGGGAGTCAACACAGGGTGGTTGCAGGAACATCAACTCTGAGGATGGAGAAGTTAAGATTCAAATCCTGAATCTGCATTAATTCTGTGATCCTGGGAAAGTCATTAAACGCCTCTCCTCTACAGGAGTGTAATAATGCTGACCGGGAAGCTGATGTGAGTGCTGGATTAGATAATGGAGCTGAACACACTTCACACACATTAACACACTCCAGGAGTGTAGTTTTTGAAAAGGGAAGCCAGCCTTCTCCCTTGGGGGTCATCATCTCATAGTTTACAGGAAGAGATGCTCTTCCAAGGCCGCAGTAATTCTGTTTAAATGGGTCACTACAGACTCATGGTCCTCAGCAAAGTGCAGCTCCAGCGGCGCTGAGATGAGCTGCAGTGATGAGTTTCTAATAATGAAGTGCTCAAGTGTGCAAAAGATGGGCTATTTCCTGTAAATTATAACAGATTTAAGGTTATTCCCTGATATGCTTTTCTTGGAGAGAGAAAAAGATAAAGTTACAGCTATCGTGATTGAGCATAAACCCAGACCATCCAAGCCTCCACCTGCAGTGTCCCCCATGTGAACTCTTGTCAGTGAGGTGTGTCTTCCCGGGAGAAGCATGAGGGTGTGACTTAGAAAACACAAGAACTTGCCTTTTTCCTTTGGCCTACACAGAATTGCAAATCAAACTCTACCAGCTGTGTGGACTCCCTTAGAGCCTTATTGATTATTTGGAGCCTTATTGATTAGAAGCGACATTGTTACCAATGCAATAAAATCCTTCTAATTGAAAGTGCTTCGGGGAAGAGGAGGCCACCAACTCCTAACTCATTTGGGTGGATCATGACTGGTCTAAGTTGAGCACTGTGATCAGAGTTCTCCTTGCCACTGATCGGGTTAGTACAGGTCTCCAGGGGAATGGCACACCATTCTTCCAATAAGAAGTAAAGTGAAGTCGCTCAGTCATGTCCGACTCTTTGCGACCTCATGGACTGTAGCCCACCAGGCTCCTCCATTCATGGGATTTTCCAGGCAAGAGTACTGGAGTGGGGTGCCACTTCCTTCTCCAAGGGAAGTCAATTAAGGACTTCTGCAAAAGCCATCCTTCCATTTTTAAAGAAGAGATATTTATGAATAAGTATTCCTTCTTCTGGTGGTAGACACTGCTTTTTGTTTTGTTTTTCCATAGGATGCCTGGAACTGTGAGAGTCAATTTGGGACCATGAAGGAGGCTAAGCTATAGGAAGACACTATGAGGGGCAGAGTGGAAAGCTGGAAGAAAACTGGATCTTTGATAATGTCATTGCTTCTGGAATCATCCTGTTTCCATACTTCTTGCTGTGCTAGATAACAGTTTATGAGAGTTGATGATTCTGTTCCTTACTGTGATACCAGCTGACATACACTGATGTGGGTATACCAAGAACTACGTGACAGATAGCAGTCACGTGGGACTGACACACCATGGGCTGATGCATAGACGGGCTGTGGCTTTTGTTCAGTCATGACAGCTATAACTCCACCCTTATCTCTCCAACCCAAGAAAGCACATCTGAACAAAAGGAAAAGGATGCCATCATCATCACTGGGAGGGACAATAGCCTGACTCTGTTCTTGTTCAGAAGACACAGTTGTTTATAACTGACCATTTGGATGGCTGGTGCCTATACTCTGCTAATTGATAAATACTATTAGCATCGTGCACGTGTGTGTGTGCACATGTCTGACTCTTTGCGACCCCATGGACTGTAGCCCTCTAGACTCCGCTGTCCATGGAATTTTCCAGGCAAGAATACTGGAATGGGTTGCAATTTCTTACTCCAGGGGATCTTCCTCACCTACGGATTGAACCTGCATCTCCTGAATTGTCAAGCGGATTATTTATCACTGTGCCACCTGGGAAGCCCAGCCTGTGCTTTTACCTGAAAGCATTCTAAGTGATGCTTTGTGGGGGGCGGGGGGTTGTTTCTGTTTTTTCCTTACCACATCTATGTCACCCTCTTGATAGAGTCCACTCCGGTCATCTCCAAGTATTTACCACCAACAAAGAGATTTTTAAAAAGTGAGGCCTTTATAGTCAGATAGTTGGACACCTGAATCCTAGGGCTCTTGCCTGCTCCTCCTGCCTGGACCCAGTCAATGCACCTGCATGGCTGCTGGAAGTCATGCTACAAACCACCCCTCAGGGACACATCAATCAGACCCTGGCCTCAAACTCTTGCCACCGAAGTGTTCAAAATAAGACCAAGAAACTTCCAATAAAATGGACCAAATTTGACCCTAAACCAAAGCTTAATGTTCAAGATACCTATGTAAATTATGATTTTTTCTCCCATGGAAAAATACTTTTGCTTCCCAGAGTTTGGGTTCCTTCATTTCCCCAACATGTGCTTCTAAAAGTTTGAGTCAACTTGGAGGTTCTCATGGCTTTCTTCCCACCACTGCCTATTGCAGGGCAAGTAGGACAAACCTATTGCTTTCAGAATTTTGAGGAATACAACCTTGATTTTTGGCCCTTTTATTCAGAGGACCCTATGTGAGGCAGCCAGAACAGGAGCTTCTGTGGCTAGAGTTGTGATGAGGAGCTCTGACCTCACCTACCAAAATGTCCCCTGGACTTGAGAGCTGGTGGGATTGAGGAGTCCAACAGGTAGCCCCAGCCCCCCAAATGGAGCTGCAGGGATCCTGCAAACACACTCACTGCTATTCATTGAGAAGTCTCTGATGCTCTAAATCAGGCGCAGTCTCCCTGTTACATGCTCTCACAAGCTCCTGTACTTCTCCTTCTGAGCTCTGACCACAAGTGTAATTAAACAAGGGTGTAATGAGTTGTTTACAGCGTCTTCCCAGCTCGAGCATAAGTCCCATCACAGCAAAAACTGTGCCTCTCTTGTGTAAGGTTGTATTCCTAGTGCCTGGCAGGAGTGCCTAGCATATATTGGTATTCAGTAAATGCATATTGAGTAAACAAATGCACCGTTTGAAAACCACTGACTGCTCAGAGAGGCTAGGTAAGAGCTAGGCCAGGTGATGCTGGGCCTTTTGGTTTCCAAAGGTTCACTGAATCATAAAGGACCAAAACAAACAGCAAACATGCATGCACAAGGTACTATATAGGAAACCAGATCCGAGCACAGTGAGGCCCAGCAGAGTGTGAACACCTGCACTATTTCCCACTGTGTCACACACACACACACAAAACCCAAGCCTGGGACTATTTTCTCTTCCTCTCTGTCCCTCCAAATCTTCTGGCCCTGGTCAGCCATGTGTCCTCCTGTTTAGTGCCCTTTCCTATCATCTCAAAGGATGAAACGGAAAGGGTACTGGATGGAGGGGCAGAAACCAGAGTTTTGACTCTAACCAGTTGTGTGACCTTGGGTAAGTCATGTGCAGTCTTCGAGATGGCCTTCCCATAGTCATCCAAAAGAAATAGGTGGACTCTATAATTTCCAGTGCCTTTCCCCATCCTGACATGCCATCATCATGGGCTTTGTGTCACCAGATCCTGAAAACTTCTCACTTAGGGCCCTTTTTCCTCTTTTCCGTCTTTGGATCCGTAATTCAGTCCTGCTATAGGATGCAGCTCAGCCTTGACTCTAGCAAAGACTCTGAAAACCCTCCCTCATTTGCCTCCAGCGCTTTCATTGAGTCACCGCAGTAGGGGTATTGTGACACAACTTGGCAGGGCACCACCATCCCCTGCAGGCTGGCTGTGTCTGCCCGCCTCCGGAAACGGCAGGATCAAGAACTTGAGCACATACCAAGGGCCCCAGATAAGCGCTGCCCTGGAGAGGAGGGCAGCACGTAGGAGAGCATTCCGAAGACTACAATTTCAATGACTGGGGTCAACCAGCAACAGGAGACAGAGATAAAGGTGAAAGTGACTTCAGGTAATAATAGAACCTTGTAGTTTCTACATCACAAGTTTCTGCCTACCAGCACAAAACACTTTTACACCAGCAGGTAAAAGTGGAGAGGTGTAGGAGAGGCAGACGGATTATTACCCCCACGCCATTTCACAAAGTGTACTGAAACATTAGACAGATAAAGCCAGCAGCCCAGGGTCACACAATTAAGCTTTGACACGTGGGAATTAGAGCAGTGTCCTAATCTCACCCAGGGGCTATTTCCAATAGACTCCTGATGGAGCCTTTGTTTAATCCCTTGGTTCTACCTTATCTTACCTACCCAGGCAGTGAGCTTGCTTTTTTCCCTTGGGGATGAACAGGGGGAAACTGGAGCCGCTCAGAGTGGGCTGACCAGCCAGAGTTCAGAATCCAGCCTTCTTGACTTGGATGCTCCAGCGCCTGTGGAATGTCGCTACTGTTTGTATCTGGGAGGCAAGGAAGAGCCCCCCATGGCAGCTGAGAATGCAGAGGCTCCAGGGCTGATAAAAGTTGTAATTAACATGCACATATAACCCTTTCATCTTCAAAGGCTTTAACTAACATGAGTTAGCTATGCCTCCTATCAACCCCATGGCTGAGGAATCATTTTTCTCTTCTCAGTTTGCAGATGAAGTTGATGCGAGAAGCTACCCTTGACCACGAGGTCTGGCCCTTGTTCAAACAGAGGAGATTCCTGGCTCCAAGCACCTTACTTCACCAGGGTTGATGGGAAAACAGAATGTGAATGAATCAGGAGAGAAGGCTCAGGGGACCAAACTCCTCTGGGAAAGAAGCTGCATTTATACCACTCTGGAAGGAGACTGAGTCTATGGTATGGCTATTTAACCAGATTAAGTGGACTAAACTCCCAGCGTTACACACACTATCTGAAAGGTACACCAGAAAAGCCTACTGCTCTATTGTGGTGATGTCTCTGTGATACAGGAGGGTCAAATCCTCTATACTGCGCCCATAACAGACATCAATTGACCACAGCACTCTGTGGACTTCCCAGGTGGCACTAGTGGTAAAGAACCCACCTGTCAATGCAGGAGACATAAGAGACGTGGGTTCGATCTCTGTGCCAGCAAGGTAGAGTCTGCCTGCAATGCAGGAGACCCAGGTTCGATCCCTGGATCCGGAAGATCCCCTGGAGAAGGAAACGGCAACCCACTCCAGGATTCTTGCTGAGGAAATCCCATGGACAGAAGAGCCTGGCAGGCTACAGTCCATGGGGTCACAAGAGTCAGGCCCGACTTAGTGACTAAACCAACACCACCAATATTCTTGGCTGGAAAATTCCATGGAGAGGGGAGCCTGGTGGGCTACAGTCTATAAATTCCATGGTTAGAACAGCCTGGTGGACTGCAGTCCATAGGGTTGCAGAGAGTCGGACATGACTGAAGCAACTTAGCACGCACGCATGCAATCTTTGTGGCTGAGCCAAGATCTGGCTTCTTAGCACAGCCTCTCAGGCACCCTTGAGTAGTCGATGGGAAACGATACAGGAGCTGAAATCTGTTTGCTATTGCTGCCCTGCTGTAGAGCCTGTTTGCGATTCTCTTAAATTGCCAGAAGTCGCCAAAGTTTTTATCTCAACCAATGTTGGAGCTGACCTTTTTCTGAACTCTGTCTAGCACTGTCTAAAGAGGGTGTCATGAGAACTTCCAAGTCTCTGGAATGGAATCTCATAGATGGTGCCACTTGATCACTTGGAATCTGTCCAACCTCATCCTTCACTGTTCTTCAATATGGTGTCTCTTAATTAAAGGGCATGGAGCCCGTTACTGACCCCAATCAAGTCATACTTATTTCCCCAACTTTTAAACTTTCAGTTCATTCTTTATGCTTCCCTAAGTCACTCTCCTTTCTCTGTTCATCTTCTTACTCATGCTCAATTCATCCTCACATTTCACTGCTTCCATGAAACCATCCTACACAATTGGCACACAGAAATGTCTGCTCTCTTACCTACTTTCTTCACTTGGTTAATTCTTCTTTTACCAAACAGTAAATTCTCTGAGGACAGAAACTAGATCTACTTCCCTCACTTCTTTCCACAAAGACAATCACATAATAGTTTTTCGTGCATTTATTGAATTGGTGGGTTTTTTCCCATTTTACACCCAGAGAAACAGAAGCAACTAATAAAGGAAGAACCTTGCCCACAGTCATCCTATAACTAAGATGGAAAAATGCCGAGCCTCCGCTGGCCACATGTGGTTCTCACTTCTCCTAGAAGGCAGTGTCTGGGGGATTGCCTGGAGATACAGATGACTGGACCGTACCCAGCAGTTACCGAGGGCAATGCCAGTGACAGGAGAACTGAGTCCATCCACAAGTATTTCAACTTCTGGTCAGTGGATTCTAGATGGATATGAAACAGGGCACACCCAGGATGCACTCTGATCTGACAAGGGCTTTCAGTGACCAATAGAAGAGCAGAAGCCCAACAGAGCATTTAGCCTCTCACTTACCACCTTGAAGTGAAGGGTTAGTCGCTCAGTCCTGTCTGACTCTGAGACCCCATAGACTGTAGCCTGCCAGGCTCCTCCATCCATGGAATTCTCCTTGGGCTGCCATTTCCTTCTCTAGGGGATCTTCCTGACCCAGAGATCGAACCCAGGTCTTCTGCACTGCAGGCAGATTCTTTACCATCTAAGACACCAGGAAAACCCAACATATCACCTGGACAAACTCCTAAGTAATGTAGTCGTTCTAATTTCCTTCCCCACTTCCTGCCCTCACTGAGTCGGAAGAGTTTCTCTGGTTCCACAAAAAATAAATAAATATCTTAGTAGGAGTCTGGAAGTTTCTCCATAGAAGAAGCAACTCACCATCTCAAAAGACTACCTGTGCCACATATATATATATATATATATAGATATAGATATATTTCTTTGTTTTGTTTTCAGATTCCCATGGCAATCCTAGTTCTTTTTCCTCGGATGCTACAGTTCATCCTCTAAGCACTGCTTTGGCTGAATACTATGGTTCATTTTGCATCAACATGTTACAGGGATCCCTTGAGAAAAGCTGAGAAATCCAATGTGTCCATGGAGCATTGAGAGTGAAGGAGACAACTTTTCTCTTCTTCAGGGGTTGACTTCTCTAGCCTCTTGAAGCAATGTTTGTTCAAAGAATATTGCATCTGGAAGTGAAGTGAAAGTTGCTCAGTTGTGTCCGATTCTTTGAGACCCCATGGACTATACAGTCCATGGAATTCTCCAGGCCAGAATACTGAAGTAGGTAGCTGTTCCCTTCTCCAGGGAATCTTCCCAACCCAGGGATTGAACCCGGGTCTCCTGCATTGCAGGCAGGTTCCTTACCAGCTGAGCCACAAGGGAAGCCCTATCGCATTTGGATCCTGTGGCTAATCCCAGGACTGACTTTGGGCAGTTTTAGCTGTGGGGCTGACACCTGTTGCTAACTTCTCTGGCTTAGACTTCATCTGCTCACCCGCAAGGGGTCAGAAGGATCTGGAAGAGTCCTCTGAGCAGAGCACCTTGGCCCAGGAGTCCATCCGGCCAGTTGGCGTTTAGAGTGTAACTCGGTCTGAATGCTTGTTGTTTCTGATATGGATTAATAATTCACTTCTGATATTTAATACAAACCAGACATCACTTTTGTGTCTTGGGGGGCAGTTGTGGAGGGGGTGGGAAGGGTCTGCACCACAGCGTGTTTTTCCTTGCATTAACTTTTATGAGGCTTAGGTGTTCATGGGCCTGCAGAATGGTGGGTTTACAGAATGTGAGGCTGGGAAAGGACTGCACAGATCAACTAGAATCTTGCTGTCTCATCTGACACACGGGAAACTGGAGGCAAATTGGTGTAAAATGATTGGCTCTGCATCACACAGTCAATCAGTTACAGAGAGGCGCTAAAGAATTATAGTCATTTCTATACTCGAGGCACCTTCTGTGTGCTAGACCCGAGCTCCAGACACTACGTGCTGAACACTGTTCTAGATGCTTAATGTGTGCAGCCCCTGGGGCTCACGCTGCTCTCGTGGGGCCGGGAGGAGAATCAGCCTGTTTCACAGCCCTTCCTCCTTCCACACAGCCCTCCTCCAAAGTCAACCTTCTCATTCCCATCCCACCACATGGAACAGCTGGTTCGGTACAGAATCATTTCGGTCTTTAAATCATTGAAAGAAAGAACTCTTCCCTTTTTTCCTTTTAACATAGTGACCAGAAAGCCCACCTCTTTTCTCTGAGTGTCACTGGAACATGATCTTGAGGCTTCAGTTCTGTGTACATGAAGTCAGATTTGGCAGGGTTGGGGCTGACAGGCAGACAGACCTCTAGGAAATTAAGATCCTGGGTCTACTGGACAAAACTCAGTGAGCTCTAAACTTCTCCTGCCTTGCCTGATATGTCAAACTCGAAGAAAGACACACTCAAATTAGAGAGAATGCAGAGTAAAGTGATGTCAAGGAGATGTGAGGATCAGTATAGGAAGCATGAGAGAGGAAAAAAAAAAACAGGTTTCTATAGATCAGAAAGATTTAAAACGATGAAAAAACATAGCCAGAACCTATGAAAACCACAAAAGGTAAATGATAAAGATGGCTTTGATAGCCAAATCTAGAACTTTCATTCATTCAGTCCAACATTTATTGAACATCTACTATAATTGAGAAACTGACAGATGGGAACCTCAAGGATACAAAATTGTACATAATGTACGTAAAACATAAGCTTTTCCCTAAGGAGCTTATAGATTCACCGGTGAAAGAGAACAGAGACCATAATATAGCTCAGCAGCAGCCTTTGAATTTTTTAGATAGAAATATGCTCGTGGGCTTCTCATGAATCATCAAGGAGAAACAACTAGTAGACAAAAGAGCAAAGCAAAAGTCGCTTGAGGAAGTCTAGAGCAAAGGTCTCCAAGCCCCGGGCCATGGACCAGTTTCGATCTGCAGCCTGTTAGGAACCGGGCTGCACAGCAGGAGGTGAGCAATGGATGAAGCTAAAACCATCTCCCCGCCCTGTCCATGGAAAAATTGCTGCCCATAAGACTGGCTCCTGGTGCCAAAAAGGTTGGGGACTGCTGGTCTAGAGGGATGAGTCTGACCTCTAAGGTTGGCCTTGGGAAGATAACTAGTTCTATCACAGAGAATCCACTACAAAGCTGAAGTTCTGGGCAGGAGATTTCTATGGCAGTATTACTTGTCTCTCCAAACTCTGCTTTATGTCTATGTGACCAGCTTTCTTGTGGGCACCTATACCCTTGTCCTCCCCTTGTAGGGAAGTGTGGCCCTGAAACTCACTGGTGGCTGAGGGGCTGACTCAGTGACGTCAGCTAGTCTGCTATAGACTATAAGATGATGCTCAGCTCTGTTGGAATCTGCTTCATGAACTGGACACATGCAACAATGGCAACATTTGTAACTGGCATACAGTATTTACGCCATTTGATACTTTTGGAGACAGGGGCCTGGCTAGAAATGATCTTCCAAGCCAGAGGCAAGAGACCAGGTCTGAGCTGCATGGAATTGTTCCTTTCTCCCTGGCATCTCAGGTTCCATAATGGTGAACACTTGTGAAGAGGCCTTATCATCCCCACTCTAATATCTTGGTGGGTTCTCTCTAAGAGAGGAAGTAGAAGATGCTGCCTAGATCCACTACTGATGTGTGGTTTCTTTTAGAAGGCACTGCAGACCTACTCAAGTGCAAAAAGATGTACTGAAATTGAAACAGATGGGGTTCTGTGATGAGTCGCTGCTCCCAGGCCAAAGGCCCAGCTGCCTACCTGCAGGCTGAGTTGGAAGTCTCCAGGGGCCTTTGCTTCCTCCCTTCCGGGAGAGCACCCAGAAGAAATGCTACCTGCCCTCTCCCATGCAAAGGCCACCTGCTGGGCCAAATAGCAGCCAAGCCACAGGTTTGCACTGGAGCCGGGAAGAAGGGCAGAAGAAAATGTCTAGTTTTGGCCCGATTTCATGTGCCCATGGCCTGCTGCCTGACACTCTTCGCTTTCAGAGTCTATCCTTCTGTCTCCAATTCTAGCTGGTAGAGAGAAGGTCCTGGCACTAAGGACCCTTAACCTGAGGGCAAACATTTTCACTGCTGCTCAGTTAGCTCCTCTCCCAACTTTATCCTGTCATGAGCCAAGGTCCTAGACAATGGAGCAGCGTCGTTCATCCACCATCCAGGGGACAAGTATGAAGTGATACTGAACAAATGACTCGGTTCACTGCCCCCCGAATCCTACTCCTTCCTCAATTCCCCCCACTCTGCATCCCGTATGGGCAGACCTTCTATCCAGGAACTGGAATGAATGAGCCGCACAGAGTAGGAATGGGAAGACGTTTCCATGACAACTTCTTTCTCCTTCATATTTGCAGCTCCAGCCCCCTCCTATGACATCATGCACATAAACGGAGAGCAAATCCAGCTCTGTGGATGTTATGATCCTGCCCAGCAGTGTACTAGCAGGTATGAAGACAACCAGTAAGCATACTAGCAGGTATCGCTGTTTGAGTTTCTGGACACCCTGATGTCTTGATATACTAAGGAAGGCAGAACAACGCAGTCAGCAAGGACGTGAGCCCTGTAGCTAGACCACCTGGACTGGAAATCCAGCTCTCCTGCTTACCAGCTCTGTGGCCTTGGGCAAGTGACTCAAATTCTTTATGCCTCTGTTTTCTCATATGTAAAAGAGGGGTAATACAAGCACGCCTTCCTAAGGTTAGTGCATGGATTAAACACGTTAGTAGAGGGAACAGGATGATGTTTGCTATTATTACCAACAATAGTGACAGTATTTCCAATGTATACAACTGACTGCCAAGAAACAAACAAAATGTACAAGAGCTCTAACTCTCCAGAAAGGTTGAGGGTTAGAAAGATGAACTTTCAAGCACAGCTCAAGGAGATTCACCATGACACCATGGCAAAGTCTCAGAATTACTGGTCTCTGTGAGTTCTCTCTCTCCCTAGAATTTTGCACTTAACATTCACTCTCAAAAGCTGAAGACTCAGGAAAGATTTTGGGGACCTGGGTTTTGCAAATCACCTCCTTGGTGACTCAGCCCCTCCCCACCCTCCTGGGACCTATCTGCCCACGCTTGCTCTTAGGAGAGACTTTTGCCTCAAGAGGACACACCCAGGCAGCCGATGCACCTCCAAACTCAGGGAGATCTGGGTTTGTGAGGTTCTGGACCCCCCTGACACTCACCCCTCATCCTGCCCCCAAGTTTGTGGTCAGCATCACACGTGGCAAGCTCTGTGGAGACAAAGCACCGTCGGCCTCCATGTCAGGTGTCAGGCTTTGCTGAAGACCTGTAGTCTGAGACCCACAGAGAAGGCAAGGATCTTCTGGGAAGTACTTCCACTTCTCTGCCAGCTGCTAACACCTTCCAGAAATTGGAGGGGTTGGAAGGGAGAGTGTGGGTCTCTCACCCAAGAAGTCCAACATCAGATTAGCATCTCCAAAATAAGCCAGAGTTCCAAGCGGGGCACTGCCCAGGAGTGTTTTATTTTGAGGTTTCAGTGTGGGACTGGGTGTCATCATCCGGCCTAACTCCCACTCCCTTCTTGGCCCAAGAAGTGAGTCATCCTGTCCTTAGACAGACGTCCCCAGTCACGGCAAGCAGCCACCAAAGCCACAAACAGATGGGTGATCTCCCTACTTGGGCAGACCAAAAACGAGTCCTGTGGTGGGCCGCTGTCCAGCCAAGCGCTCATCTCAGCCTTGTCCTGGAGGCAGTCCTCACCACTGCTATCATGTACAAATAAAGGCCTCTGCATCTTATGTAGACTGTGGAGCATGTTTTCATATACCTGGATGTAATAATTTCTATATTCTAAATATTCATTTCAGTTCAACAGTAACAGATAACAAATATGGGCCAGGACTGGGTTCTGAGACTACAAAAATGAATGCGATTCCATCCCTGATGTTGGGGGGCCCCCCGACAACACTGCAGAAGAGAGATAAAAGAAGATCTATCTGGTCTGGGGTTTTCCGCCAATGAGAAGTGTGAAAGTCATGAGCACCTCTTGGCCCCAGAAGATAAATATGCTTATTGATCTTAATTTCCCTGTGCAGTTTTTAGGCTAATTAACTGGGGACCTATGGGGACCAGATATATCCTCGTCAGGGACGAGGTTGGCCACCATTCAGTGATGCCAGGGATTCTCAGCTGGGGGTGACTTTATCACCACCCTCGTTTGGCCACGTCTGGAGGCTATATAGGCCGTCACACCTGGCCAGGGGGCGGGGCGGGGGGCAGTGGCAGGCGTGCGCTTTCAGAATCTAGAGTAAGAATAAACCAGAGATGCACCATCAGCTGTTATCCAGGAAACCCTCCACTCGACCACAAGCTGCTTGAGAGCGAGGACTGTGCCCTGTTGACCGTGAGCTCCCAAGACTGCTTGGTGCACAAATGGGCAGCAAGTGCGTGAGCTTTTGCTGGATATATTGTCCAGTTAATGAACTTGCTCAAGAGTGGGTAAATGAACGGCAGGGAAACAGAAATGCACACGGCCTGAGCTCATTCCCGCTTCTTCAGATGCTCAAATCTTCTCTTATGCACATGGCCCCCTCTTCCTCCCCATCACTGAGTCCCCAGCCCTCCTGGCTGTGCCTCAGCTCAGCAAGGCTGTTGGTCCTGTGGTCCTAGTTGGCCAGGCTGTCACTCCTTGGTACGGTGTTTCCCATGTAGAGCCTTAAGGTTCTTGGATAGAGTCCCGCTCTCTCACATTTAATTCCCCTGTGAGACCCAGTACAGTGTGGGACCCACAGAAGACACCTTATACAAACTTAACGACTGACCAGCAATACCACGTTATGGGTAGACAAACACATGCGTTCAGTTACTTACATGCCTATGGACACACCCACCATGTATATGTCCACACCTAGCAAGCAAAAACCCAGTATGTCATTTTTCTTGGGGGTTCACATATTGGGATGATCAAGGGAGAGAGAGCAGAGGGGCACAAATGTTCCTCTCCAAAGTATAAATTTTCTGAACCAGAGAGTAATTTAATTGGATAGTAATTTAATTAGGCTGAATAATGAGCTGTAGAGATGTGATTTTCACTTATGCAAAAATCCATGCAAGTTTCTGACTTCTAATCACACAAAGTCATGCACTTATTTGTAGAAAAAATCTATATTAAGTCAAAACTATACATTGGACTTCAACTGGTAAAATATACGCATGTTTGAAATCCTGACCCTCCTGGAAAATCCAGAGTTCCCAACCGCCGTGTCCATGCCAAACCAGATCCCACAACCACACACTTTAGAAAACACTCTGGCAGATCGGGCTGTCTTCCCAAATCCTTGCTGGGCAGCTTCGAGGGAGCACACTTTTTAAGAAAAATATTAACTTGCTAAGGGATTAAGAGTGGTGTTCCAACTTAAGGTTGAAGGCATTAGCCTCCCCTGGCGAGTCTAGAGAACACTGGTGTGTTTCCCATTGAAGCAAAGACACAAAGGAAATTGAGTCATCAGCATCTGGCTGTGCAACCCCTCAGACATTCTCTCTGAAGCAGAAAAGATCCCCTTTGAGAACTCCACTCGGTCTGGCGGGATTTGCCACCTGCTTCAGTTCATTCTTTCACAAGACCCACTTCCCTTTCAGTCTCTTGGTGGAGTCAACTAAAAAGGAGGTGCAGGGGAAACACAAGGGTAGCCTGTAACTCAGCCCCCATCCCAGCCAGGATGGGTGGCCGGGGGAGGCCCGCTTCCCTCTCACAACCTCCTCTTCATCAGGGACTCCCCACCTGGAACCGTCTGACACTCAAGGCCAAACTGAAATCTCACTTGAGTGGCCACGTGTCACCTCGCACCCCACACTGACGTTCCGTTCAAGATCCCTGCCTTTTCTAGAAACTGCATCAGCCCATCACCGGGGTCCTCGACACTCCTCCTCACTGGGGCACACACAACCTGCTAAACGCTGAGGGTTTCCACTGAGCATGTAACAAGGGGGCTTCCTGGGTCATCGCACCTAGAATGTCTGCAAGGTCAGAGCCTCTGCAAGGCCCACCCCCTTTTTTTTTTCCGTTTCCAGGCAGAAAGCCTTGCCCTGACTTGTCTCTTAGACAAGCAACAGCCTCTCCCTTTTTTCCAAGCCTGCAAATGAGAGCATGTCTAGAAGGGCAGCTGGACTCTGATAAGGGAATTGAGTTATTTTAGTAACAAATAGCTAGGTTGGCATCTCTCGACAGCTGTGGCCAGGACTGGAGAGAGACAGGCCAGGGCAGAGCAGGGCAGCCAAGAGTTCTCAGCCTGCCGGGGAAGAGGAAAGCCACTCATCCCAGGCTTCACGTTTGCTGGCCTCACACAATTTCCAGAGTCCTCCAGAGGTAAATAATGAATCAAAGCAACACAGGCACTGGAGTCTAACACAGAGGATGTGAGACAACAGAGGACCCCAACTCCATCCACTCATACTAGCTGTGTGTCCTCGGGCAAGTCATTCCATCTCCCTGAGCCTCTCAACTTCTTTATCTGGAAAATGGAATGAAAAGATTGCTAAACACACACAGGGCTGTTGTGAAGCTTATATAGGATAACCTGTTCAAAGCCCATGGCTGAATGCCTCGTATGAAGCTGTGTGCATGTGCGCTCAGTTGCGTCCGACTCTTTGTGACCCCATGAACTGTGAAGCCCTCCAGGCTCCTCTGTCCATGGGATTTTCCAGGCAGAAATACTGGAGTGGGTTGCCATTTCCTCCTCCAGGGGATCTTTCTGAGCCAGGGATTGAACCCACATCTGCTGGGTCTCCTGCCTTGCTGGCAGATTCTTTACCACTGAGCCACCAGGGTCAGTGCTCGGTAAATGGTATTGCCTGCAGATTAGGACCCTACTTCATAGAGGAACCGAGTGTCAGGCTTTTAAAGCTGGGATGCTGCTAACTGAGAGGGATCCAGCAACACCCCAGGAGGCTCTGGACAGTACAGAGGCTCTACCCCAAGCAGCCACTTTGCTTGATAAGAAGAAAGTTATCATCTTTATTCTTAGGTTAAACTCAAACTGGATATACTGTGGAGGAAAATATAAAATTGTATTGAGCGTTTAAGACAGCAACTTACGGTGTGAAACAAACGTTGCTACCTCTGTAGACCACACACTCCCCACCCACTGTAAGTAGTGGAGGTGGGCTCAGTCCTGGAGGATTAAGGTATTTCAGAGCCCTGAGGTTTGGAAAGCGTCCTGTGCTAACACTCGGCCTGAGAGACAGGGGAAGTCACCTTTCTCTCTTTGGGGATCTGTTTCCTCCTTGGGAAAAAGAAAGGGTTTTTCTAAACGATTCTTGGAGTCCCCATCTCTGAGTCTACAATAGTGAGTCAAGAAATATTTCTTGAATGAGTGGAAAGGGATCTGTCATAAACTAAGAATTTCACACTGCCCAGCAGCCTCTCCAAATTGCGTGGGCCAAACTGGAAAAAGAACGGAAACTTTTTCTACTGGCTGCAAAACTCAAACACACCTACTTGGCACTGTGCCTTTGCAGGAAGGAAGATGTCCATTGTGTATCTGGGGAACAACTGAATTAACTGATGCTAACCAACCTCAGCAGGAATGGAGGTTGGCTTCGTTGCTGCTTCTCCTGGGAAAACACAGCCAAAAGTCTAACTCCCAGAAAGAGGGGTCTCTAAGGCTCAGAGGGATCAGAAGGGTGCCAGCCACCCCCAAAGCCCCAGAGGTCTTAGCTGCACCCCTCTTTCTAAACACCAGGGGCACAATTCTCTAGCAAGGACCTCTCACCCACAGAGGACAGGAGGCAGGCAGGTATAGAGGGCTCACTTCACTGCTCTTTATCCAGGGTTACTTTCATCCTTCCACGTGTGAAATGTAGTTCAACAGATCTGTTCTCCAACTTAGAGTTTGGGTCCAACGCTGCTTAATTGTATTTGGCTATGTCTCTACTTCTTGCTTTTCAGTATGAAGATCAGACCCTTTCTTCCTCCCCAAAGCCTTGCCACTTGCCGAAATGTCCACATTGTCCTCTGGAGCCCACCACCTTCGCTGGTGGGGCACCAGAAGAGTCTTCCCGCCTCCTCTTTGTCCTTCCTCTCCCTGCCAGCCCAGCCCGAGCCCACTGTTCAGTCATATCTCCTTCCCAAGTCTCAGTTCCTTCCAAACAGCTTAACAAGTGCATGAAAGCCTGGGCCCAGGCAGCTATCACTACTGGCATTTTTTTGCGCTTCCTCCAAATGACGCTCCCCAAAGGGACCACGGAAACCCAGAGCAGGAGTAAGCCTGCCCATCTGGGGGCAAGGGAGGAACTTCAAGGGTCAGGACAGTGCCAAATATCAGGGGATGGGGCCCTTTAGAAGAATCTGGGCTACAGGATGGAAGGAGTCAGGAGTCGAAATCCTCAGAAGCAAAGCAGAAGATGCCCCAGGGAGGTAACATACAAATGGACTTCCTTATAGGCGAGAGAGAGACACCAGCCTGGTTCCTCTTCCCTGAGGCCAGGCTCACAGCTCTCCCTGAAATCCTTCCCTGCTCTCTCCCATTCCAAGTCTCTCTGCCTTTCAAGAGATCCTTGGAGCTCCAGTTCCCCTTTGAAAGCTTCCTCTAAAGCCTCTGGTCCACCACCTCCTTCCACAAAATCCTTTCTGAGTTTGTCCATATCATGCTGCTGTTTGTCCATATCATACATGCAGCTTAACCAGTGCTAACTAAGCAACAGGCAAAGAAGCTTGGTTCACAGAACCAGCAGTCTTCTGACTGTGTGAACACAGACAAGTCACTTAACCTCTCTGAGCTTCGGTTTGCTGCCCTCCTGCAAAACAGGGCTAACGATAGGACACTTCTCAGTGGGCCATTGTTGAGGGTAAAACGAGATAACGCATGTAAAGAATTTAGCACAGTGCCTGGCCCAGCCCAAATGTATAATACATGGTGGCTGGTGCTGCCATTATGATTACTGTTAATTATTATTATTAATTATTACTTTTCTGATTCAGGAATCTAAATCCTAGACCCTCACTTATCCTCTCAGTCTAAAGTATCCCGGTAGGACTGTGTCTCTTACTTTCCTGGTACCCCCAGAGCTGGGTTTAATAAACACTTGCTGAGTAGAATTAACCATAGGTTGAGCTGTCTTAATGACCCAGCTGGCACTTCTTAAAAGAAAAATTAATTTTGCTAGCGATAAGCAAATCAGCCATGTAATTATCTGCACATATAAAGACAAAGAAAAGGAATGCTTGGAGTTCAGCCTTGCCAGAATACCTCACACGCAGCCACCCCCTCGACAGCCCCTGAGAAGCACGGACCCTGTGGGGATGGGATACAGGCGCCGGGATCCCTGATGCCACCCAGGAGCCTGCTTCCCTGTCCTGCTCCGAGGCTGCCAGGCACCCACTGGGAGCCACATGACTGTCTGGATTTCCCCTAAGTGATTGGCAGCCTGCAGGAGGTTGCCAGGATGGAGCCGCTGGCCGAGTCACTGCCTATCTTACTCACACTCCCTGCCCCAGACTGGCACCTCGTGGCGACCCAGAACCTTGCCACAGAGAAGGTTCAAGTTCCCACAAGCGTTAAGATTGTTCGTGACTGGAGCCAACTGTAAGAGCTTTGGAACCTAGGTGAAATGGGAGAGCCACGGGAACGCGGGACCCCATTCTGGGAAGCTTGTTGCCACCAACCCTCACACAGGGCAACAGTGCCCACCTCTATGGCCACCTCACTAGCACCCCTGTCCCTACCCCAGCCCCTGTCCCTGCCCTGCGCAGCCTGGCTTGAAGTGCCCTTGGGCACAGGAGTCTGTTAGTCCAGACAGGCTGCGCGCACCCAGGAGTACAGTTCCTTGTGCTCCACCGGCTCCAACCACCCCACCCCAAACCGCGCGCCAACAGCCTGCTGCCCAGCAAACTTCTCTGCGCTCTTTCTTTTTGCCGTTCCACAAAACGGTGCTTCCCAACGACAGGCTCTCCAAGAGCTTAGCGCAAATCCTCGCCCGGTCCTCCTTCGCCAAATCCCAGCCGCTCGCCGCCCACTTGACCCGACCCCCCCAGGGCCAACGGAGCCCGCACGGCTGGGTCCGGGCCACTCCCTCCAGTCCGGGCGGGCACTCACCGATCTGCGCCAGGCTCAGCTGCACGAGGCAGAGTCCCCAAGCTGCGCGCCACCAAAACGTGTCCATGGCGTCGGAGCGACCGAGCGAGCGAGCGGAGTGGAGCCGGAGGGGCCGGGCGCTGGGCGGGGGCCGGCGAAGCACGGGGCAAGCAGGGCGCCCGAACCTGTCGGAGGCTGGGGTCCGGCTGGCAATGAGGGCGCCTCGGAAGTTGGGTGCAGTTTTTATTCGAGGGTTGAGAGTGACCTAAGAGGGAGGGAGCGAGGGAGGACACACCCAAGCGAGGGGGCTGTGACTAAGCAGCCGGCAGAAGTTTAAAGACGTACCAGCTCTCCTTAGCCCTGGCCCCTCCGCCCCCGCCCCGTTCTCCCCCGAGATAATAAAGCGGGGTGCCTGGGCGCGCACCCCGGAGGGCCGAGGGGGTCCCCGTGCACCCAGGACGCACCGACTTTTCTCTCCTGGCGGCTGGGAGCGCAGCCTCTGGACGCGGGAGGGAATAACTGAGTCCTGAAACCTCGCCCCTTTGGGTTCAGCCTCTGGCCTCTCCCCTCCGCGAAGTTTCTCTTTTGACTCAGGCTGGGGAACTCTTCTCTGCGGGTTTCACAGGCAGCTGGATATTCTGGGAGAGGGGCTGGGACAGTGGAAGTGTGGTTTTCCCCTGCGCATGGTCGGGAGCTTGCGATTCTTCCAGGGAAGGGAGGAAGACCTCGTCGACCTTCCCTTGAAAGAGAAGGGAGTTCATTAACACGCTTCGGGTGGACTTTTGATTCTTAGCAGGACTGCTCAGGGAAAGCTAATGGTAGCCAGCCACGGGGCTGGTATTTGGCTCTACTGACCTGTGCATCATCTTCCGGTCCCAGGCTGGCACCTGGTTCCATCTATCCATTCCTCCTTGGCTTACTCACACTCTCACTCATCCTCCCAAACACCCACGGGTTCCTCTATCTACCTATTTTATCTTGTGTCTCTCCAGGGCTCACACATCTATTTACCCTCCTGTCCATCAGTATGCACTCACATGCACCCAGCCTCCTGTCCAGCCATTTATCCAACTACATATCCTTCTGTCTACCCATCCATCAACCACATTTTCTTCCAACCACCCTCCCATACAACTTCTCATCCATCTGTTAATCTTTTCACATCTCTTTGTAAAGCCACATCCATCTATATACTATTCTCCCCTCTATCCATCCATACCCACATATCTGTTCATACATGTACTCACACATTATCTATCCATCCATCCATCCATCATCTGCATATCCATTCATCATTTTACCCCTCCTCTCACCCACCCACACATCGATCCCTTCTTTCTTGGTCCCGTTTATATTCCTATCTACATGAATATTATCCACTTTCTTTCCTAATCTATTCTACTCAGCAAATCTCAGAAAAGGGAGGAGATTGTCATATTCCTCATTTTGAGTTTGAAAAAATCATACTTTGCACTATAATTCCATATCTATCTGTAACATTGTGATACAATATTTGAAAAGCAAGTGCAGCATTTATTGCTAACTTGGACTACTGAATCTGATACCAGAAACTGTGAAGAGACCCTGAAAGAGCCTTGCCAGCATTTTTAAAGCCAAGTAATCACTTTTTTATTTTGGAGAGCAATTGGAACATTTGATCAGATAAAAAGATTGAAGGAAGACAGCAAGATATGAGGCTAGGGGGTAAGCAGGGGCCAGTTTGTAAATTATACTAGGAAGTTTGAGCTTGATCCCTAAGAAACAGGAAGTCAATGAAAGTTTACCTTGCTGTTGCTGCTGTTGTACTAAAATACACCTAATAGAAAATTTAACATTTTAGCCATTAGGTAGCTTTTCATGCAGTCACGAAATTGTGCAGCCATCCCCACTGCTTTAGTTCAGGCTGCCATAACAAAGTACTATAGACTGGGTGGCTTAAATGACCGATTTATTTCTCACAGTTCTGGAAGCTGAGAAGTCCACGATCAGGGTGCCAGTATGGTCCGGTTCTGTTGAGAACACTCTTCTGGTTTGCAGAGAGTCATCTTCTCTGTCCTGTCCTGTCCTCACAAGAGGGAGAGAAGGGGATGGAGGGGGAGAGAGAGGACAAGCTCTCTCGTGTGCATCTGCTTATAAAGGCACTAATCCCATTCACGGGAGCTCCACTCACATGACCTAAACTACCTCTCAAAAGCCCCACCTCCTAATAGCCTCACACTGGAAGTTAAGATTTCAACATATGAACTTGCAGGGAGACAAACATTTAGAACAAATGCTATGTAGTTCAGTGTGAGTTTTGAGTTGCGAAGAGCCTGCTCGACTAGGGGCTGTTCCTCTTGCATTTTCAGGGAGAGTATTTGGAGCTGAAAGATCGCTGGACTTACTGTTCCCCAGCTGCTCAGTGGCTGACATTCCACGTCCAAAGGAGTGGCCCGTCTGAAACAAAGAGCCCCACTTGACCAACAGGTACGCTGATGAACGCTACAATAGTAGCTGACTTGGCCGAGCCATCTGTGACCAAGAGGACACTTTCCTTCAGCAACTGGGGGCAAACTGGCTTCCAGGCAGATCTTCAGGCTCTGATCACGTGAGAAACCAGCCCTGGTGAGTTTCGTGGAAAGAACACTGGACAAGGAATGACCGTGGCTGTCTTGTGTCACTTCCAGGGTTTTCAGCTTTTTTTCTTGCTTTGTTTTGGAGAAGAGGGGGAAAGTGGAATGGATATTTGTTGTCACTAGAAAGACTGGAAACAATGTTTGTCTTTCTGTTCCATGCATGGAACTAGGTATTTCCTTGGAGACTCCTCAGAAACATACACAGGGATCAAAGCAAAGGCTTAGGTGTGGGCTATGCCTCCCCCATGGGAGAAGGAAATGGCAACCCACTCCAGTATTCTTGCCTGGAGAATCCCCGGGACAGAGGAGCCTGGTGGGCTGCCATCTTTGGGGTTGCACAGAGTTGGACACGACTGAAGCGACTTAGCAGCAGCAGCAGCATGCCTCCCCCACTAGAGTCCCCATCCCAGCCACAGAGCTCCCTCTGGCATCAACGTTATACACTAGACTGCTGAGTGAGATTTCATTTTGACAAAGAGTTTGACTTCACACAAATATTAAAAACCACTAGATTGGGTCATCTTGAACCTTGGTCCCCTTTGCACTTGTGCAGTAAACAATCAGCAAAGGAAGAAACGTGTATGAAAGTGTTTTGCAAACTGTAGAGGGGCATGCAAATTCTTGGGCATCGTAGTTAGGATTCTTCTCCCAGGGGAGATCTTTTGCTAGCCTGCTTCCCGATAATTCAGTGCTGGACTGAGGTTGTTTGCCCCCATGCCACAAATGACTCATTTCAAACTGACCTGGTGACTTACTGAGTTAGGGCCACCCCTTGGGAATTCCTGGATCACCTCTCAGAGCAAACCCCACTCCCTTTCCACCTCCGACGCCTCTCCTTTACTCTGCCCACACCACTGGCCTCACCAGGACTTTCCCTGCTCTTCTCTGAGCCTCTGTAAAGCTTGTATCTTCAAAATTGCTATTTTTAGGTGGTCAATGTCTATTGCAGGGAATACTTTTCTGAGCCAAACTATGAGACATGGGAAAGTAAAAAAGAGAGCTTGAATTGATCTGGGTTGACGTGAGATTACACTATTTGGGAAGAATCCAGGATGCAGTCAGCAGCCTTGGATGAGGAAACCCCAAGTCTGAGCCTCAGCTCTCCCGCTTATCAGTCAGTGACTTTATTTGGGTCTCTTAACCTCCGGGAGTTTTGGTCATCCTGTCCACAAATAACACAAATTCTCATCCCGTTGACGTTGGTAAGAATGTTATCACAGTTATGAGTAGTAAGTCAAATAAGGCAGCAGGACTCTTTCCTGGGATCCCTGCCTCTTGGTGAAACTATGGCCTACCAGCCTCTAAGCTATCTAGAGAGAGGACCATGTCTGCCTTGGGTCTCAGTACTAACTCAGTTCCAATGCCTGGTAATTGCTGTCTCTAGTGTTCGTACTGCACTCAGTAAATAAACACGACATAAATGCAAAAATACTATCATTCTTTTCCCTCCCAGCACACTTTATATGGTGACTTCAGGAATCACGTGATCCAATAGGTAGAAGCATTTAAACAACCTGACACTTTTGAGACATAGGCAGGCAGCAGTGTCATTCTGGATGACCACTTTCAGCAGACCCAGGACAGCTGGAGCATAGTTCCCTCTGGCAGACTAGACTTTGTTTATTTTTCTTCCTAAAATGTTGGGGCCCGCTGGCTATTATTACTGACTAATAATAAATCGTGGTGTTCTTGAGCAAAGAAAAGTCAGATCTAAACCAAATGTTAGCAGGCCTATGTGGAGTAAGGCTGGGAGATGGAAACTAAATCATGGGATTTGAGGATTATGAACATAGCAGGCCACTGGGCTCTTTTAAAGGGATAACATTCAGTTCTTTTCTCCCAGAGATGGAGTAATTTGGCAAAGTAAAGAAAAAGTGCCATTCTGGTTCAGCTTTCACTCAAAAAATAAATCCGTTCTTAGATCACCCTCCCAGTGTGAATTCCACACATTCCCGTGAGCAGCAGTGAAAAAGCTCTTGTGAAAGAATTACTAGTGAAGTCCCAGGATACTGGTCATTTGGGATGCAATCATGACTAACTGGTCTTGAGTTAACCAAGTGTGACTATGGAGCTGAGCCTTTAGGATTACTAAGGCTTTCAAAGTATGGCAACCGAAGTAGCTAATGCATCCTGAAAATGAAGGGGACAGGGTGCCTCTGGAGTCTAGGTAGGTCCATGTCAGTTGCAAAATGAGGTTTACACATGCCTTTGGAAGTTAAAATGGTGTGCTATTGGACCAAATCCCTTAGCTGGATAGAAACTAACTTAGAAAGTGAATTGTCAAAGATGAGATTTGAATGAATGGTATGTGACCTCATGTAGTAGCCTAATCAGGAGGAAGGCAAGTGAGAATGTATATTGCACAATTATTTAAAAGAAATATAATTATATTCCTTTTAAGTATGGAGTAACTAAAATTCTTACCTCTTCACCTTCTCTCCACATCATGCGGATTGTTAGTTAAACATCTCTGGAAAGTCTTTAAGGGGTCTTCATTAATGGACATTTAAGCATGATGTATGTTGATCATACCTGTTATTGAAATGTCATGGTGGCTGATATCCTTGGGGTAATCTGAAAATTATTCTCTTCATCCCTTTGCTGTGTGACCATGTGACTTTTAGGTGCAGAGCAAAACTGAAACATTTTTGATTCTATCATAATTAGTCATCACCACCCCCCACCCCACTATTATGTGACCACCGCCACCGCTACATCACCATTACCAATACCTACCCACCCATACCACCATCATCAGTGCCCCTGCTACTCAGCCTCATTATCCTAAACCTTGCAGCTAGACACCAGTTTAGCGTATCCTAAACTGTATCCCATTCAGTTATCCCGACAGCCCTATGAAAAGTTCATTCCTATTTTCCAGAGAAGGAAGCCGAGGTTCAGGAATGTTAGGTGACTAATCCAAGGTCAAATCTTCATTATACTTAAAAGAAGCCTCTTTTGCCATTAAGAGATATAGAGATAGAAAAATTTTATCTCATTCTGATTCTTGATCTATTGATAGCAAAAACACTAAGACTAAACTAGTGGAGTCTTAATTAGTTTTCACTCAATTTTATTCCAGTCAGTTTCTTTTAGGAAGGAAGGTTTCCTTCAGAAGCTTTTGTGAGAGTTGGGGAGGTGGAGAGGAGTTTCAGTTCAGTTCAGTTCAGTCGCTCAGTCGTGTCCGACTCTTTGCAACACGCAGCACGCCAGCCTCCCTGTCCATCACCGACTCCCGGAGTTTACCCAAACTCATGTCCATTGAGTTGGAGAGGAGTTTACCAAAGTAAAATATAGAGAATACTGATTCTCACAGCTCACTGAAAAATTAGGCTCTTAGAATGAGGCAATTTTATAATTTTAAACTTTATTGAAGTATAGCTGATTTACAATATTGTGGTTAATTACTGCTGTATAGCAAAATGACTCAGCTATTCATATACACATTTTTCATTTTCTTTTCCATTATAATATATCACAAGATAATGAATACAGTTCCCTGTGGCATACAGTAGAACCTTATTGTTTAAGAATGAGGCAACTTTAAGTACATAAACTAGTTTTGCTTACTTACTAAAAAATTCTAGATTTGCATAGGACTTCCAGATGTACAAGCTGGGTTTCAAAGGGGCAGAGAAACCAGAGATCGAATTGCCAAT
The DNA here is from genome assembly GCF_023091745.1 of Budorcas taxicolor. Classification (NCBI taxonomy): domain Eukaryota; kingdom Metazoa; phylum Chordata; class Mammalia; order Artiodactyla; family Bovidae; genus Budorcas; species Budorcas taxicolor. The sequence goes on along the minus strand of NC_068924.1, from coordinate 63,705,976 downwards.
ATTCATTGGATCATGGAGAAAGCAAGGGAGTTCCAGAAAAACCATGTACCGCCTATACTGGAAGAGACACAGGAGATGTGGGTTCAATCCCTGGGTCGGGAAGTTCTCCTGGAGTAAGGCATGGCAACCCACTGTAGTATTCTTGCTGGGAAAATCCCATGGACAGGGGAGCCTGCTGGGCTACAGTCCATGGGGTCGCAAAGGGTCAGGCACAACTGAGCAACTGAGCCCCTGTGCACTGCTTCATTGATTGCACTAAAGCCTTTGACTGTGCGGATCCCAACAAACTGGAAAACTCTTAAAGAGATAAGAGTACCAGACAATCTTATCTCTCTCCTGAGAAAACAGTAAGTAGGTCAAGAAGCAAGTTAGAACCAGACATGGAACAACAGACTGGTTCAAAACTGGGAAAGGAGTACATCAAGGCTGTATATCGTCACCCTGCCTATTTAACTTATATGCAGAGTACATCATGCAAAATGCCAGGCTGGATGAAGCACAAGCTGGAACCAAGATTGCCAGCGGAAATGTCAACAGCCTCAGTTATGCAGAAAGTGAAGAGGAACTAAAGAGCTTCTTGATGAGGGTGAAAGAGGAGAGTGAAACAGCTGGCTTAAAAGTCAACATTCAAAAAACTAAGATCATGGCAACTGGCCCCATCACTTAATGGCAAATAGAATGGGAAAAAGTGAAAACAGTGACAGATTTCACTTTCTTGGGCTCTAAAATCACTGTGGACAGTGACTGCTGCCATGAAATTAAATTTTCCTTCCATGTTCCTTGGAAGGAAAGCTATGACAAAGCTAGAGAGCATATTAAAAAGTAGAGATATCACTTTGCCAACAAAGGTCCATATAGTCAAAGCTATGATTTATCCAGTGGTCATGTATGAATGTGAGAGTTGAACCATAAAGAAGGCTGAATGCTGAAGAATTGATGCTTTGGAATTGTGGTGCTGGAGCAGATTCTTGAGAATCCCTTGGGCAGCAAGAAGATCAAACCAGTCAATCTTAAAGGAAATCAGTCCTGAATATTCATTGGAAGGACTGTTGCTGAAACTGAAGCTCCAGTACTTTGGCCGTCTGAATAAAAAAGCTGACTCATTGGAAAAGACCTTGAGGCTGGGAAAGGCTGAAGTCAAAAGGAGCAGGGGTGGCAGAGGATGAGATAGTTAGATAGCATCACCGACTCAATGGAGATGAATTTGAGCAAACTCTGGGAGGTAGTGGAGGAGCAAAGAGCCTGTGTGCTGCAGTCCATGGGGTCACAATGAGTCAGATACAGCTTAGCAACTGAACAACAACAGATGCCTTCATTCATTAGAATATCATTATGAGACAGCTGCATGTCCTTCCTAGAAATAAACACCATTCTCTGTTTATAGCACCTGGAGGTTTATTCAGTGATCATACTCCTCATAAGACACTTTTTGGTTTGCTGGCCCAACTCACAAGTTATAATTATTTCTCTCAATGTTGTATCTAGACCCTTAAAGGCAGCCTCCCACGGCAGCCGCAGTCTTACTATGTGACCCCTACCTGCCATGCCCATGACTGATTGGACCAGGTGCCAGATGCCTGATGCAAGTTGGGCCAGTCATAGTCTCTCTTCTAGAAACTTGGGATTGGAGTAGGGCTGATCCTGTAAACCATACTTGGAAGCCGTGGGGTAGACACGTACCTCCATGTGGATGGAGAAACAAAAGAAAGGAGAAGCAGGCAAAAGCTGGGAGAAAGGCAGAAAAACCTCAGTTCTGACACTTTTTTGTTCCTTGTTCTAGTCCATTCTTGACATCTGACTGCATTCTTACCCATGACTTGTGTGATGTGTCCTGATATCCTTTCAGAAATCCCCTTTCTTCTGTTTGTGTTAGTGCTAGCTGGCTTCTGTTGCAACCAAGAGTACTTGAATATAAGAGGGTGGCTGTTTGTTTTATGAAAGACTAAACAGCGGTTTTTGATTAAACTGGTCAATCCTGAAGGAAAACAACCCTGAATGTTCATTGGGAGGACTGGTGCTAAAGCTCAAGCTCCAATACTTTGGCCACCTGGAAGGAAGAACTGACTCATTGGAAAAGATCCTGATGCTGGGAAAGACTGAGGGCAAGAGAAGAAGGGGGACAACAGAGGACGAGATGTTTGGATGGCATCACCATCTCAATGGGCATGAGTTTGAGCAAATTCTGGGAGATAGTGAAGGACAAGGAAACCTGGTGTGCTGCAGTCCATGGGGCTGCAAAGTGTTGGACACAACTTAGCAACTGACCAACAAAAATAACAAAACAGGGGCTTAAATGGCTGAGATGTGCCCCCTATTGGGCCTTCAATTCAGGACTTATGACACTAAATCTCAGGGTTTCTGATTCTAAATTCCATGCCCTTTTCATAATCTGGCCTCACCTACACTCCCCCGCCAAAACCCCCATCATCCAATTGTCCTGAGAGAGTACAATTAATTCTTCTCACTGTTAGAGGCTCTAGACATTCTGATGAGTTGCCCACAGTTGCACAGAACTCCAAATGAGTGGCAGGTCTTCTGAATCCTGTTTTCCCAGACCTTCTCCAAAAAGCCCCTTTCTGCCTGAACATGCCTCACAGTCTATTTCAAAAGCAAAACATTTCAGCTGGCAGATGGTAACAGCTGTTTCTCTTCAAAACACCCAAAGGGTAAAACTTCTGGGCTACAATGCACAGGAGTGAGGCTCCAGCCAAGTCTCCAGCCAGGCTCCTACAGAAAAGAGAATAGGGGCTTCCCTGGTGGCTCAGGGGTAAAGAATCCACCTGCCAATGCAGGAGATGTAGGTTTGATCCCTGGGTCAGGAAGATCCCCTGGAGAAGGAAATGGCAATCCACTCCACTATTCTTGCCTGGAAAACCCCATAAACTGAGGAGCCTGGCGGGTTACAGTCCATGGGGTTGCAAAAAGAGTCAGACAAGACTTAGCAACTAAACAACAACAAGTAGCTTGGAAACGTGAGGTCAGGCCCAAACCCATCTTATTGCCTGCCGCTGCTTCTCTGCTACAGGAGGCTGCTGCTTTGGAAGGCATTGCGTGGGTGAGAAAGAGACTCGAACTAAATTTCATTGGGAAAGGATGTAGTGAGGGAGGGGCTAGGAGAGAGAAAAGAGCAGGAATCTTAAGTGTGTGTATGTGAGACGGAAGGGGGAAAAAGGCACAGATATGAATCCGTCAGGGTATGGAGGGAAATACAAGCCTTCTAACTCTCAATCAGAAATTTAAGAGATTTCTACTGGAGGCATTAGATGGACTAAGCATGGAGGAAAAACTCAAAATGAACCAGACCTAGTCTCTCCCATCAAAAAGATTATAGTCCATGTTGGGGTTGGCAAATTAACTGCCTGCCTTACTTTCAGAAATGTTTACTAAGTACTTCTATGCACCAGGAACTACTCAGGACTAGAAATACAACAGGATTTTCTTATCATTGAGGAGGTGAGTGGAGAATGCGAGGTAAGTTCAACAGGTGAATAGGAAGTTCTCCTCGAAGAGGTGACACATGAGCCAAACTTGCAAAAGTATAAGAAAAAAGTTTTCAAAAAAGCAGGCACAGAAAATAGAAGGTTTGAGATGGAATAAATGGCAACCCACTCCAGTGTTCTTGCCTGGAGAACCCCAGGGACGGAGCCTAGTGGGCTGCCGTCTATGGGGTCGCACAGAGTCGGACACGACTGAAGCAACTTAGCAGCAGCATTCTCAGTGTGTTTGAGGAACAGAAAGACCAGTGTGGCTGGAGTGGAATGAATAGCAAATAAGTGGTTAGGAAATGAGATTCTAGAGGAGGGTAAGTTCTAACTTGTATGTGACCTGGCAGGCTATGGTAAAAAAAAATTGGATTTTATGCTGATTGTAGTAGGATGATTTTTGTTGGATTTCCCTTCATTTTTTTTGCTCCAATTAACTAGTAATGATGGCTTAAATCACTGTGATGAGAAAGAATCTGAGGTCTTACAGATCAATGGGTAAGAGGTCAGTGATGCGTTAACAGTATTTATCAAGTTTCTAGGATGGGGCAAAGGTAATGCTAATAATAAGTATTTGTCATCTCTGATGAGGATGGAATACTAAGTTGTATTAGTCAGGATAGTGTGGGTTATGCTGCAGTAACAGCATCACCGAAATGTCATTGGCTTAAATTTTTAAGAAATTTCTCACAAAGTTAGTACAAAACATAATTTTGAAATCCTAGCAAAGTTGTCTAGACAACCTACAGACTGGGAGAAAATATTTGCTAAAGGATGTGATTGACAAAGGATTAATTTCTAAAATACACAAACAGCTCATACAACCCAACAACAATAACAACAACAACAACAAAAACAACTCAGTCAAAAACTGGCAGATGGCCTAAATAAACACTTCTCCAAAGAAGACATACAGATAATCAATAGGCACATGAAAATATGCTCGGCCTCAATAATTATTCAGTTCAGTTCAGTCGCTCAGTCGTGTCCAACTCTTTGCGACCCCATGAATCACAGCACAACAGGCCTCCCTTTCTATCACCAACTCCCGGAGTTCACTCACACTCACGTCCATCGAGTCAGTGATGCCATCCAGCCATCTCATCCTCTGTTGTCCCCTTCTCCTCCTGCCCCAATCCCTCCCAGCATCAGAGTCTTTCCCAATGAGTCAACTTTTCGCATGAGGTGGCCAAAATACTGGAGTTTCAGCTTTAGCATCATTCCTTCCAAAGAACACCCGGGGCTGATCTCCTTTAGAATAGACTGGTTGGATCTCCTTAGTCCAAGGGACTCTCAAGAGTCTTCTCCAACACCACAGTTCAAAAGCATCAATTCTTCGGCGCCCAGCTTTCTTCACAGTCCAACTCTCACATCCATACATGACCACTGAGCTATGGAAAAACCATAGCCTTGACTAGATGGACCTTTGTTGGCAAAGTAATGGCTCTGCTTTTGAATATGTCTAGGTTGGTCATAACCCTTCTTCCAAGGAGTAAGCGTCTTTTAATTTCAAGGCTGCAGTCACCATCTGCAGTGATTTTGGAGCCCGAAAAATAAAGTCTGACACTGTTTCCACTGTTTCCCCATCTATTCCCCATGAAGTGATGGGACCAGACGCCATGATCTTCGTTTTCTGAATGTTGAGCTTTAAGCCAACTTTTTCACTCTCCTCTTTCACTTTCATCAAGAGGCTTTTTAGTTCCTCTTCACTTTCTGCCACAAGGGTGGTGTCATCTGCATATCTGAGGTTATTGATATTTCTCCTGGAAATCTTGATTCCAGCTTGTGCTTCTTCCAGCCCAGCGTTTCTCATGATGTACTCTGCATAGAAGTTAAATAAGCAGGGTGACAATATACAGCTTTGACGTACTTCTTTTCCTATTTGGAACCAGTCTGTTGTTCCATGTCCAGTTCTAACTGTTCAGTTCAGTTTAGTTGCTCAGTCGTGTCCGACTCTTCGCGACCACATGAATCACACCACGCCAGGCCTCCCTGTCCATCACCAACTCCCGGAGTTCACTCACACTCACGTCCATCGAGTCAGTGATGCCACCCAGCCATCTCATCCTCTGTCATCCCCTTCTGCTCCTGCCCCCAATCCCTCCCAGCATCAGTCTTTTCCAATGAGTCAACTCTTCGCACGAGGTGGCCAAAGTGCTGGAGTTTCAGCTTCAGCATCATTCCCTCCAAAGAAATCCCAGGGAAATGCAAATTAAAACTACGATGAGGTACCATCTCACACTTTCAGAATGGTCATCGATTTCTGGAGAGTGTGGGAAAAAGGGAACCCTCCTACACTGTTGGTAGAAACGTAAATTTGTGCAGTCACTATGATAAACAGTTATGGAAGCTCATCAAAAGTAAAAATAGAATCACCATATGCCCAATTAGACATACGAAGGGGACATGTCATGCAAAGATGGGCACAGTAAAGGACATAAACGGTATAGACCTAACAGAAGCAGAAGATGTTAAGAAGAGGTTGCAAGAATACACAGACGTACTATACAAAAAAAATCTTAAAGACCCAGATATCCACAATGATGTGATCACTCACCTAGAGCCAGACATCTTGGAGTGCAAAATCAAATGGGCCTTTGGAAGAATCACTATGAATAAAGCTAGTGGAGGTGATGGAATTCCAGTTGAGCTGTTTCAAATCCTAAAAGATGATGCTGTGAAAATACTGCACTCAATATGGAAGCAAATTTGGAAAACTCAGCAGTGGCCACAGGATTGGAAAAGGTCAGTTTTCATTCTAATCCCAAAGAAAGGCATTGCCAAAGAATGTTCAAATTACTGCACAATTGCACTAATTTCACACACTAGCAAAGTAATGCTCAAAATTCTGCAAGCTAGACTTCAACGGTATGTAAGCCAAGAACTTCCTGATGTTCAAGCTGGATTTAGAAAAGGCAGAGAAACCAGAGATCAAATTGTCCACATCCATTTGATCATAGAAAAAGCAAGAAAATTCCAGAAAAACATCTACTTCTGCTTTATTGACTGTGCTAAAACCTTTGACTGTGTGGATCACAACAAACTGGAAAATTATTAAACAGATGGGAATACTACCACCTTACCTGCCTCCTGAGAAATCTGTATGCAGGTCAAGAAGCAACAGTTAGAACTGGACATGGAACAACGGACTGGTTCCAAATTGGGAAACCAGTATGTCAAGGCTGTATACTGTCACCTTGCTTATTTAACTTACATGCAGAGAACATCATGAGAAATGCTGGGTCTGGATGAAGCACAAGCTGGAATCAAGATTGCCAGGAGAAATATCAGTAACTTCAGATATGCAGATGACACCACCCTTGTGGCAGAAAGTGAAGAGGAACTAAAGAGCCTCTTGATGAAAGTGAAAGAGAGTGAAAAAGTTGGCTTAAAACTCAACCTTCAGAAAACTAAGATCATGTCATCTGGTCCCATCACTTCATGGCAAATAGATGGGGAAACAATGGAAACAGTGAGAGACTTTATTTTGGGGGGCTCCCAAATCACTGCAGATGGTGACTACAGCCATGAAATTAAAAGACGCTTGCTCCTTGAAAGAAAAGCTATGACCAAACCAGACAGCATATTAAAAGGCAAAGACATTACTATGCCGACAAAGGTCTGTCTAGTCAAAGCTATGGTTTTTCCAGTAGTCACATATGGATGTGAGAGTTGGACCATAAAGAAGGCTGAGTGCTAAAGAATTGAACCATGGCATTGGAGAAGACTCTTGAGAGTCCCTTGGGTTGCAAGGAGTCCAACCAGTTTGACATCCAACCAGTCCATCCTAAATGAAATCAGTCCTGAATATTCATTGGAAGGACTTATGCTGAAGCTGAAGCTCCAATACTTTGGCCACCTGATATGAAGAACTGACTCATTGGAAGATACTGATACTGGGTAAGATTGACAGCAGAAGGAGAAGGGGATGACAGAGGATGAGATGGTTGGATGGCATCACTGACTCAATGGACATGAGTTTGAGCAAGCACCGGGAGTTGGTGATGGACAGGGAGGCCTGGCATGCTGCAGTCCATGGGGTTGCAAAGAGTAAACTGATGCAATCAAAAGTTCCTAGTCTCACTTTTGGGCATATATTTGGAGAAACTATAATTCAAACAGATACACGCACCCCAATGTTCATAGCAATATTATTTGCAATATCCAGGACATGGAAGCAACCTAAGAGTCCATCTGAAGATGAATGGATAAAGATGGATCAAGAATTCTGAAAGACAATTTAAAATTGTCTCTGCCACATGTTCGTATATGCATTCTAAAATATATACACACACAATGGAGTACTTCTCAGTCATAAAAAAGAATGAAATTGTGTCATTTGCAGCAACATGAATGGACCTAGAGATTATCATACTAAGTCAACTAAGTCAGAAAGGGAAATACAAATACCATATGATAATCACTTATATGTGGAATCTAACATATGACACAAATGAAGTTACTCACAACACAGAAACAGACCCACAGACATAGAAAGCAAACTGATGCTTACCAAAGGGGAAAGGGGCGAAGGAGGGGTATGTTAGGAGTTTGGGATTAGCAGACACAAACTACTACATATAAAGTAGCTAATGTGTTTATACATATATATATGTAACTGAATCACTTTGCTGTACCCCAGAAACTAACATAATATTATAAATCAACTATACTTCAATAAAAAAGTAAGTACAGTGTCCAAATATTAATATTTACCAAATAAATAAGGTTTTATTTTCAACACATTCATTACACATCCCAAAAGAGTACAATTTCTCTCTGTGTATATCTTTGTATTGAAAGAGGATTAGAAGTATATGAGGTGAGATTATTGCTGACCTTTGTCCAAATAAGGCAATGAGAATTTAACGGAAGGATATATATGGCACAAAAGGAAGATGGAAATCTTAAAAAAAAAACCCAACTTTTAATTATGAAGAATTTCAGTTATAAAAATAGATAAACCAGTAGTGAGAAAAGTACCGATCACCCAGCTTCAGCAATTGTCAACTCATGGTTCATTTTATCTGTCTGCACTTCCTACTTCCTTCCTCACCACTGGAGTATTTTGAAGCAAATCCCAGACATCATGTCTTTTTATCTGTAAATATTTCAATATGTGCCTCTAAAAAATAAGAGCTCTTTAAAATAACATAACCACAATACTGTTATTACATTATGGGTTATTTACAATTGTCTCCACTACATGTTTGTATATGTATTATAAACTATATACATTACTTTGGAATCAAACAACAGTCATACTTTAAACACATATTTCTGTGATGACCTAAGTGTTTGTGAAAGTGTTAGTTGCTCAGTCATGTTGGACTCTGCGACCCCATGGACTGTAGCCCACCAGGCTCCTCTGTCCATGGAATTCTCCAGGCAAGAATACTGGAGTGGGTTGCCATTTCCTTCTCCAGGGGATCTTCCCAACCCAGGGATAGAACCCAGATCTCGAACTCAGGTCTCCCACATTGCAGGCAGATTCTTTACCATCTGAGCCACCAGGGAAGTCCCATAAATGGGAAGGAAATCCAAAAAAGAGAGGATATATGTGCACCTGTAGCTGATTCACTTTGCTATACAGTAGAAACTGACACAACGTTGTAAAGCAATCATACTCCAATAAAAATTAATTTAAAAACATATTAAGATGCATTAAACATAACTGGTGTCTTCAAAGATGCACACACACAAACACACACATATACACACAAACATACAGAATGGCTTCCTGTCATCTAGGAAACGCCTGGTCCTGAGGGCAGTCTCCACTACACACCAGGTAATCTGTTCTGCCTGCAGTAGAATACCTGGCCGTCCCCATCCCAGTCTGTGGGATGGGGCTGTGGCGGGGATCTGGCTCAGGCTTATAACTGCCGAGTGGTCCAGACAGGAGGCCTCTGGAAAGAGATGCAGGTGAGGGTATCAAACCTGAGAAGCAAGAGGCAGGACCACCAGGTGACATTCTTGGAGAAGGTCCAGGCAGCCCCTCTGGTGCCAGCCAGCTGATGCCCCAGCATCTACCACCTAAACTTTTACAGCCTTATCGGTCACTCTTGTGACCTGGGTCAGTGAATTGAGATCATTCTTCCTGGCCACTTTGGCCAGGTGGATGTGGATGAGGGCATGAGAACTCTGAATACTCAAGAAAAACCAGAGGGAAAATCTGGAAAGAGACTGTACCTAAGACATGGTTGGCTTTTGTTCCAGTTGTACCGAATCTGACTTCTCAGTAGCAACCAGTTCCCCTTTCCCAGGCCAGATGGGGCCATGCCAGTCGGTGATGGCTGGCACTAGCAAGACCTGGCTTGCCCTTATTCAGGGTGGAAAACTTTATTTATTCTGGCTTAGCCTTGTGGAGGAGGGGGATCCCCAGGACAGGGGATCATCTATCTCCACCGACAAACCAACAAATAGCAGCATTTCCATCACCTCATCACGTGGAGATACTCCCCAGGACTGTGATCCCCTCCACACTGTATTCGCAGAGCCCCTGTGCTGGGCACAGGTGGGTGACATCACTGGATGCACATGGAGGGTGAGCATTCGATCAGTTTCTCAGATGGGTTTCATATTTCTCACTCTTTCTATGTCTTTTAAGCTCTGTTTTCTTCTGGCTGGTCTCGCTTCCACTCTCCCCCTGCCCTCCTCACATCCTCACTGTTCATCCTCTCCCCTGTCTCCCTTCACTCCTGCCTCTCGACTGGCTCCCCTTCCTACCAGCCACATTTATGTCTTTTCTTAAAACGTCACCCTTGCTGCCACCACTTTGGTCTGCCCATCTGCCAGCGCCTCAGCTGGGTTTTGTCCCTTTCTCTTTCCCCACCCACAGAGTGTCAGCCCCTGGCCGTCTGATTTAGATCTTGCTTGTGTTTCCATTCTCATCACACGCAATCTGGAAACTCACCTTCAGAGCAGAGTGTGGCTCTGGGGTGCAGCCCTCAGGACATCCCTGTTTTATACCTCTCTCTTCCCTCAGGAGGCAGGGATGGATTTCTCTGGTCCTTTGCTGGGGAGAAAGAATGGCAGGGTGTTAGCTCATAGAAAAAACATGGTGGGCACAAAAAAAATGCTACTCTGCCCCCATCTCCACAGGGAGAGAGACGGAGACCAAGAAAGTTCCATGTATGTATGGGGTAGGCACTGGGACAAGGGAGACCTCAGAATGTCTCACTGAATTCTGTGTTGTAGGAATGACATTGCCACTTAAAGAATCTGAGGATCAGAGAGGTTAAGTAACTTACCTGTAGTCACACAGCAGTGAAGCCAGTGATAGAACCTGGTGTAATGTCAAAGCCCTTGTTCATTCCACCACAATAAGGACAACTGTGGAGTGAGGAAACTGGGTAACTAGACTGCCTTTTTCTGTTTCAACATTCAAGAAAGTCTCTTACCATCCAACACCTCACCATTTGTTTCTCTCCTTCCTGCCCTTTACTCATCTGCATCTCATTTCCTCTAGAAAAGTTTATGGTTGTAAACGTCTTCACCTCCTCTCCCGTCCTGCCCCATGCCTTTCTCCACTCACGTTTTGGTGATATCACCAGCACCTTGCGCAAGTCTCCAAAACCTCCCCACCGGTGAAGCTTCGAGATTCTAGTTGTCTGGAGCCAGGGCCAAAGTTGCCCTTCCCTGTGGGATGCTTACAGAGAAATTGTGCTCAGGATTTCAGCATCTGCCTTAAGTTCAAAGGACACTTGGAAGCAGGCTAATACATACAGTTTGGCTGGGGGCTCATGAAGAGCCACGTCAAGCTCTCCCCAGAATTCCCAGGGACCCTTAACTCACTGATGCACGAGCCCGCCTACAGTGCCCCAAGCAGCTCTGTTCTGCTCTTGCTGACAAGGTCGTGCCTATGCAACGCTGAAAATAATTTTGGAACAGGAAAAAAGATTCACCTAAATCCCACTTGGTATTAAAAGTTATTTTTGTTTTTGATATATCTTTTCAGTTTTTGATTACATGTGCTCAGATTTTTTTTTCCCTATACTGTTTCTCATCATGGTGTACACAGTTTGATTTTCTGCTTTGTTCCCTTAGCTCTTTATTCTTTAGAGGTTTTTTTTTAGACTTTTTATTTTTTATTGAAGTATATCCAATTAACATTGTTGTGATTAGATTCAAGTGAACTGTGAAGGGACTCAGCCATACATATACGTGTATCCGTTCTCCCCCAACAGTCCCCTCCCATCCAGGCCGCCACAGAACATTGAGCAGAGCTCCTAAAGCTCATTTTTAAATACAAGTTCCAGAATTGCTATTTCCTAGCATTCCATTGATTAGATGTAGCATAATTTTTTAAACTATTACCCTGCTGATGTACATGTAAGTTGCTTCCTCTGGTTGCAATTATATAAAACATTCTAATAGAGATTTTATGCCTGTTGCTTTTTGCTTTCATCACATTATTTCCTCAGAAAATTTATCAGGAATGGGAATTAGTACTTGCTAACCGTGTGACCTTGGGCAAACTACTTAATTTCTCTAAGCCTCAATTTCCTCAAATGTAAAACAAAGCTGATATAATGCTTAATCCATAGGGTTGTGGTGGAAGACTGAATAAAATGAAGTAACATATATTCCATACATCTTAGCTAGGACTGGGCTTCCCAGGTGGCTCAGATGGTAAAGAATCTGCCTGCAGTGCAGGAGACCCTGGTTTGATTCCTGGGTTGGGAAGATTCCCTGGAGAAGGGCATGGCACCCCACTCCAGTATTCTTGCCTGGGGGATCCCATGGACAGAGGGGCCTGATGGGCTACAGTCCATGGGGTCACAAAGAGCTGGACACGACTGAGCAACTAACACTAGCTAGTCCTAGCAACACTAGCTGTCGCTGCTGCTGTAACTTCTTTTGACACTATTTTTTCTGTACTTTTAGACTCAGCTGACTCAGTATCATGTGGTTGAAACCTAGAATATTTTCTTAGAGGAAAACACAGCCTGGTTTGCAATCATGCAACAGGTCAAATCATTTTAGAACTTCTTTCTTCATACGTACCTCTCAACCCTGCTATCTACTCCTTACCCACATCTCCTGTCTGTTCTGAACCTGAGACTTTAGTCAAACCTCAGTCCTTACTTGATTTCTTTTAAGGCCTTCGTAGGCGTCCCAGGTGGCGCTAGAGGCATCTGCCTGCCAACACAAGAGACGTAAGAGAAACAGGTTCCATCCCTGGGTTGGGAAGATCCCCCTGGAGGAGCTCGTGGCAACCCACCCCAGTGTTCTTGCCTGGAGAATCCCCATGGACAGAGGAGCCTGGTGGGCTATGCTCCATAGGGTCTCAAAGATTTGGACATGACTGAAGTGACCTAGCTGCAGCAGCAAAGGCCTTTGTGGGCCCTTGACCCTCTTAATTTTGGAAACCATACTGCAGATCACATCAGACATCACCTGTCCCTCCATATCCAACAGGAACTATAAAACAGGAGCAGTAGACATGATGTGAAGCTTTGTATTAAATAAATACTTAATAATTTTGATTTTGTGGTTTGGGTTAAGGTTTAGTGGTCCAATGAATAATGCCTCTCACTCACAGACTTAGAGAATGAATTTATGGTTGACAAGAGGGAAGAATGGGGGTAAGGGATAGTTAGGGAGTTTGGGGTGGACATGTATACTCTGCTACATTTAAAATGAATAACCAAGAAGGTCCTACTGTATAGCGCATGGAACTCTGCTCAGTGTTATGTGGCAGCCTGGATGGGAGCGGAGTTTGGGGAAGAATAAACACGTGTACATGTATGACTGAGTCCCTTTGTTGTCCACCTGAAAGTAGCACAACATTGCTAGTTGGCCATACTCCAATATGAAATAAAGAGTTTAAAAGAAAAAAAAATCATCTAAGAAAAAATACATTCAGTAGACAGATGGAGATCAAGTCAACAGCTTTATTACTAGGAAAAGCTGAAGAAACGAAAATGTTCTAAATATGCGGCCAGAGAGAGCTTGTTAATACTGCTACCTGAAAGGAACTTGTAACATCCCTCCAAAAAACCTTCAGGCTTCCCCCATTTGCCACAGAATGGATGAAAGCCCAGAATGGCCCCTCGCCGCAGGGTCTGAAAGAAGACAAGAGGGAGGAGCTGAGTGGAGAATATTCGGGTTTTCTCCAAACTCACTGGCAAAAGAGAGAGAGGGTAAAGGATGGTCAGAGAAGCCAGGAGTATTTTTAGCTGACATTCCTCCACGTGAAAATATTGAACAACTTGCAGAAACATGGGTGGACCTAGAGAGTAGTTGACTAGGCAGCCAGCTATGTCTGTTGTGCTTTGGTTTGGTGGTTATGATTTTAAAGAACTGATTCCCTTCTATTTTTCTGTTCTCATCTCTGAACCTCAATTTCCTCATCTGCTCTCTGCACCCACAAGGCTGCAAGGCTGCCTTGAGATATAGGCTGCCTTGAGATATAGGCTGAGATATAAGGCTGCCTTGATCCAGTGAGATATGGTGTAATCTACAAAGCACTGTGTAAATCTTGCGTCTTGAGCCTGACGATCACGGGTGTGAACTTTTCCTACTACCACTGAATGGCAACTCATCACAGACTTGAGCAGTTGTTGGCAAAGTTAGGGTAGTCCTTATAAGTCTGGAAAGTGGAAACATCTCACCATTGGAATGAAAGTTCCTCTTTGGTCTCCAAATAGAATTTTAAAAAATGGAAATAAAAAGTTAGAGCAAATTAAGCCAATGAACATATGAAAGGATGCTCAGTGTCACTAATCACCAGAGAAATGCAAATCAAAATAACAGTGAGATGTCACCTTAAACCCACTAAGATGGCTACCATAACAAGTGCTGGCGAGGATGTGGAGACATTGCAATCCTTATACCCTGTTGATGGGAAGGAAAAATAATGCAGCCATTATGGAAAATGGTGTGGTGGTTCCTCAAAGAACTTAAAATAGAATTACCGTCTGAACTAGAGATTCTACTCCTGATTGCAGAAACAGAAGAACTGAAAGCAAGATCTTGAAGAGATATTTGCACACCCGTGTTCACAGCAGCATCATTTACAATAGCTGAAAAGTGGAAGTAGTCCAAAAAGTCCACTTGATGAAAGGATATGCAAAATGAGGTATGTACATATAATGAGAGGTTTTTTCAGTCTTAAGAAGAAAGGAAGGCTGTCATGTGCTATGATATGAATGAATTCTGAAGACATTATGCTGAGTGAAATAAACCAGTCACAGAAGGACAAATACTGTGTGATTCCGCTTATGTGAGTTAACTAGAGTAGTCAGATTGATAGAAACAGAGTAGAATGGTGGTTGCCAGAGGCTGGAGGGAGGGGAAAATGGGTAGTTGTTGTTTACTAGGTAAAGAGTTTAAGTTCTGCAAGATGGAAAAAGTTCTGGAGACTGGTTATTTAACCATGTAAAGGCACTTCTTGCCTGGGAAATCCTATGGACATGGGAGCCTGCCGGGCTACAGTCCATGGGGTCACAAGAGTCAGACATGGCTTAGCAACTAACAACAACAACAGAAGCACCAAATGCCACTGAGCTGAACATTTATAAATCAGTAAGATGGCAAAATTCATGGTAGACAGTTTTCCAGATCACTGCAGACGGTGACTGCAGCCATGAAATTAAAAGACACTTACTCCTTGGAAGGAAAGTTATGACCAACCTAGACAGCATATTGAAAAGCAGAGACATTACTTTGTCAACAAAGATCAGTCTAGTCAAGGCTATGGTTTTTCCAGTGGTCATGTATGGATGTGAGAGTTGGACTATAAAGAAAGCTGAGCGCAGAAGAATTGATGCTTTTGAACTGTGGTGTTGGAGAAGACTCTTGAGAGTGCCTTGGACTGCAAGGAGATCCAACAAGTCCATCCTAAAGGAGATCAGTCCTGAATATTCATTGGAAGGACTGATGCTGAAGCTGAAACTCCAATACTTTGGCCACCTGATGTGAAGAGCTGACTCATAAGAAAAGACCCTGATGCTTGGAGGGATTGACGGCAGGAGGAGAAGGGGATGACAGAGGATGAGATAGTTGGATGGCATCACAGACTCAATGGACATGGGTTTGGGTGGACTCCAGGAGTTGGTGATGGACAGGGAGGCTTGGCATGCTGTGGCTCATGAGGTTGCAAAGAGCTGGACACGACTGAGCGTCTGAACTACTGACTGACTGACCATGATAAAACTTTTTAAATTAAAGCTTGCAGTGCTGGATGGTACAGAGTGAAATAGGCACTCACCCTCACCACATGAACAGTCGATGGGACTTCAAAAGGACTTACTTCCTGTGGATGGTGGTTTGGTAACATCTATCAAAATGAATGGCAGAAGAGGGAGGAGGGTCAGAGGAACATTATCAGGGAGGTGGTCTTTGGGACCTAAAAGAAGGGCCATTATATAATAGAACCAGGTGGGACCCCAAAAACAGTAGTAGAGTCAGTGTCCAGAGACTGCCCACCCTCTGCCTAGTGGGTGATTTTTGCAGCCAATATTAGGAAATGAAGTTAACCATCACTCTCAGTTGGGTGACCCATTCCCCTGTAAAGTCCTCTACTTGCTGTCCTCCTGGTCATCAGGTAAAGCTTTCTTACCTGCTGATCATTTTGATAGAAGTGTCATCTACCTATGCCCAAGATTTTGTTAAGCCCATCCGTATCGGCTTCCCATGTAGCTCAGTTGGTTAAGACTGCCTGCAATGCAAGAGACCCGGATTCAGTTCCTGGGGTGGGAAGATCCCCTGGAGAAGGAAATGGCAACCCACTCCAGTATTCTTGCCCAAGAATCCTATGGACAGAGGAGCCTGGCAGGCTACAGTCCATGGGGTCGCAAGAGTCGGACATGAGTTAGCGGCTAAACCACCAACCATCCATTTCAGGCACAGCTGGTTAACCAGCAAATAATCTCAACATTTTAGTGGCTTAACACAATAAAACAATATCTTTCTTATACAAGCTTCAGTGCAGATGTTCCTGGTGGGATAGCATTCCTGGGCAGTTCTCCTCCAAGTGGTGACCCAGAGATCCAGGTTTCTTGTATCTGGTGGCTTTGCTATGCCTTGAGTCAGTAGTCGCCAACCTTTTTTGGCCCCAGGGACTGGTTTCACGGGAGACAGTTTTTTCACAGACCAGGAGGGTCGGGGCACGGGGGCTGGTTTCAGGATGATTCTTGTAAGAAGCATGCAACCTAGATCTCTTGCATACGCAATTCACAGTAGGGTTTGCACTCCTGTGAGACTCCAGTGCTTCCGCTGATCTGACAGGAGGAGCTCAGGCAGTGAAGCAAGCGAAGGGGAGCGGCTGTAAATACAGATGAAGCTTTGGTCTCTTGCCTGCTTGCCGCTCACCTCTTGCTGTACAGTCCAGTTCCTAAGAGGTCTGTGGCCCAGGGATTGTGGAACCCTGCCGGAAGGCCCCTGCAGGGTCTTCCACTGGAGCCTCTGCATTCAACCAGACAGCAAGATAGGAGAGAGGGCAAGGAAATTGCATGGGTCATTTTAGGGGCCAGGCTTGGAAGCAGCAAACATCATTGCCACTTTCTGCCAAGAGGCAGGAAGTTCAAGGCAGGGCAACTCCAGTTCTTGTCTTTTCTCCTCTGCTCTGTATTGACGCTGCCCTCAAAGTGGCCATCCTCACGGCTACAAGACGGCTGCCAGCGGAATCCGGGGAATCGGTTGTTCGTGTTGAAAAAGAGAGAGGGAAAAGACGTTTCTCTTTTCCACGAAGCTCTGAGCAAATCTCTCCTCACATCTCACTGATATGAAGTGGCTTAGGACTGCGCAATCCTGAAACAGTCAATGACAGAGGAACTACTATGAATGGGTATGAAGTCACTTCATAATCAACACTCAAGGGAGACAGTCAACAACAGTGACTCCTGACGGGTTTGGACCAGACTGTGGAAAATCTTCAATCTCAGCCTCAGGAACCTGTATGTAAAATAGAAGACATGAGGAATCACTGACTGTTCTTCCAGCAAGGGAGTAGTCAGATCTAAGTTCAGGGCCTGATTATTTGGGTGTGTTGACTGGAAATAGCCGAGCAGAGGGGAGTGGATGAGGAAGAACCATGTGCCTATTGCCACCAAGGTTGTCTTCTGCCTGCATCAAAAGTGGCTCCCAGGAGAGCAGTAGCTCGACTCATTCACAGCAGGTGGAGATGACATGAGGCATGAAGCCAGTGGGAGTGGAAAGGAGAGTTTTGATGGAAGAAACATTCCATAAAGAACCAACAGGATGACAGTAAACAGGGAAAGAAAACTTTTCAATGATTCTGCAGTTGTAGATTTGGGTGACTTTAATGTGTAGGGCCATGAACAGAAATATGGTCATCCAGGAGAGTCAGTGAGGGGATTTTGAGTCTGTAAATCACATGGATGATCTATATAAAATCATCCATTATAAAACAAAATAATGTTAATATAAAAACAAAATAAATATAAAATATAAACAAAAACAAAAAATATAAAACAAAACAATGTTAAACATTAACAATATAAAAACAAAACAAATATGTTATAACAAAATAATGTGAATATTTTATATAAATATAAAAACAAAATAAATACAAAATATGTAAACAAAATATAAATATAAAACAATGTTAATAATAAACCAAGAATAATTAATAATAAAATTAGCATGTATTGAGCAAGTTAATATGTGTCAATATTTCCTAATGTACTTAGTTAATATTTGCTAAGATGCCTATTGTTCTGATACACATGTATGCATTCATTTATTCCTTACAACAATCCTAGTTTTATCCCCATTCAGTAGAGGAAGAGCCTGAGGACCACAGTGGTAAAAGTACACAATTGTAGGTCATGTAACTGGTAAGCAGATAAGGTAGGATCAAACTGAGTCCATCTGACTCCAGACACTCTTCTTTCAGTCATTGCAAGAGCTAATATTTAAGCATCTACTATGTGATGGTAGATGAGAATAGAGAATACCCATGGACAGAGGAATCTGGCAAGCTGCAGTCCATGGGGTCGCAGAGTCAGACACGACTGAGCAACACTGCACACACGTGATGGTACTCTCCTACAGTCTCTTTAATCCTTGAGAGTCAACCTATAAACTGGATTTCATAGATGAGGACGCTGAGGCACAGAAAGGAGAAGAGACTTGCCCAGAGCAACACAGCTAGTAAGTGGCATAGGTGGGATTCAAACTGCAGCTGGCATAGCTCTAAAACATGGGTTCTTTCCATGATGCCATGAAAAAGAGAAATGTATGGCACACCACTCCAGTACTCTTGCCTGGAAAATCCCATGGATGGAGGAGCCTGGTAGGCTGCAGTTCATGGGGTCGCTAAGAGTCGGACATGACTGAACGACTTCCCTTTCACTTTTCACTTTCATGCATTGGAGAAGGAAATGGCAACCCACTCCAGTGTTTTTTCCTGGAGAATCCCAGGGACGGGGGAGCTTGGTAGGCTGCCGTCTCTGGGGTCGCACAGAGTCGGACACTACTGAAGCGACTTAGCAGCAGCATCCTGGGACTGGGTTTCCCTGGTAGCTCAGATGGTAAAGAATCTGCCTATGTGGGACACCCAGATTCAATACCTCAGTTGAGAAGATCCTCCAGAGAAGGAGATGGCTACCAAATCCAGCATTTTTGCCTGGAGAATCCAAGGACAGAGGAGCCGGGCAGGCTATAATCCATGGGGTTGCAAAGAGTTGGACACAACTAAAGCAACTTAACACATAAGTTGCTTATGTGTTAAGCACCTATCCTAGGACCACCCCTATCTTATCAATGACATTTTAAACTTCTACACTGGGGACCAAATATCACACATCTAGGGTACACCCTGGAGAAGGCAATGGCACCCCACTCCAGTACTCTTGCCTGGAAAATCCCATGGATGGAGGAGCCTGGTAGGCTGCAGTCCATGGGGTCGCAAAGAGTCGGACACAACTGAGCAACTTCGTTTCACTTTTCACTTTCATGCATTGGAGAAGGAACTGGCAACCCACTCCAGTGTTCTTGCCTGGAGAATCCCAGGGACGGGGGAAGCTGGTGGGCTTCTGTCTATGGGGTCGCACAGAGTCGGACACGACTGAGGCGACTTAGCAGCAGCAGCAGCAGCACGGTACACCCTTGTGAGTACAGGACCTGGTACGTGGATGTCCAAGACCAATAGAATTGTGAAGTCTCTGGAAATCTCTGCATAGAAAGAAAATCTTGAAGCTATGCTGGGAGGATCCTGACCAATGGAGGCATGAAGTTCAAGGAAGTTGAAGGGTGGGGTCAGACAGTCCTGAGTCCCATTGCATTTGCTGGGCAGCCTTGGGCAAATTGCTTAATTTCTGAGCTTTAATGTCCTCATCTGTAAAATGGGGATAATAATAGCAGAACCTCACTCTGGAAAACTATCTAATGAGGACTTCCTATTATAAGAGGAAGGAAGTAAACATTTGGCTCCCAGCCAGTAGAAGCAAACACTCATTTCATAGTAGCAATGTTGCTGTGATTGTTGTTATTGCTATTATTTCTACAAGAGAATGTGGAAGGCAAACAGCCCATGCCTCCGGGAGAAGGACTCTGCAGCTTATCTTTTACAATATTCCTGCCCCTTTGAAGCCTCCATGCAGCAGCTGCCTTGGCCTCCAAGTTTCGCAAGCAGGATCTCCACAAACCTAATTGACCAAGGCCAGCTGCTGCTCCTGGAAGAAAGGAAGAGGGGAGGAGGAGGATGGGAAAGAGGAGGTGGGAGGGCCTGCCTACCCAAGAACCCTTCCCTAGGCCCTTCCTAGATCCTACCAGCTTTGCAGCGTGGCCCCAGCACCAGCTCAGCTCAGGCCATACTTCCTGCCCAGTCACGTGGTTTGTATTTCAAAATGTAACCAGCAGCTGTTGGCAGCTGGTTCCAGCTATGAGCTGAAATGAGGGACCATGACCAAGAAATGAGGGAGCTGTGAGGTCAGTGCTGGCCCTGGAGCAGCTGCTTCCCTCTCCACATGGGTGGGGAGTCAGCAGATGGAGGGAACCCAGCCCTGAGAACCACCACACAGGGTGCTGGCTACCCCAGGGCGGGGGCTCTCAGATCTTCCAGATGGAGACCCCCCAGTTCAGCCCGTCGGGGCTCAGACTCTGGCTTACTCACCAAGAAGCAGCAGCTTCCCCTCAGCAGCCATTGCTCCCAGAGAGTTCTGGAATCTGAGGAGTCTCCATGTGCTTAGTCATGGAACATTAGAGCCGGCAAAGCCCTTAATCCAACCGTCCCGTTTTATAGGCAAAGAAACTGAGGCCCAGAGGGGTGAACTAACTAGTCTAAGATGGCCCGATGAGTCAGCCCAGGGCTGGGGCAGGAACTCTTGCTGAAAACAGTGAGCCTCGGGCTTTTCCATTACTCAAAACCACAGAGCCCGCCCCGGCACCCTTACCTAAAAAGGGCCGGATCCTGGGGTCCAGTCGGGACCTGCGACCCCACACTTTTGAAAAAAAGGCTTGCTGAACACAGATGTTGGGCAAACGTACTGGCAAAGAAAAATGTATTTTGACAGGGAAACACACTCACCCTCCAGTGAGCGAAATGGAGACGAATCGAACTCCCCAAGCAGAAGTCCTCCTACGGATGAGCAGCACCTGCACACACGTGTGGACGCACAGAAAAAAGACTGGAAGGAAAAGTAAAACAGACTTACTTCTAGGAGGCCAGGCTGTGAATGTTCTTCATGTGTCTCTTGTCTTATCCATATTTTTCTATTTTCTTACTGTGAGAGTGTTTATTTCTATTACAACAGCATTAAAAGGATACACAATAAACAGCCAGGTGCCCAGGTCCCCAGTCATCCACATTCAGCCAGGCTTGGCTTGTGGAAGATTCCAGAACAGGCTGCACCTATTGCACAAGGTGGGGCCGTTTTCTTCTCTGGGGAAGACTAAGCAAGCTCGGGCCTGAGGGCAGCAGGCATGGTGTGGCTCTGCTCAGCTGGAGCAGCAGCTCTGGCTCAGGGCACCCCCGGGTCCTCTGGTGTGCACCAGGGAAGGAGGGCCAGCTCCAGACCCCAGCCTCTCAGCTGGCTCCGCAGCACACGTGCCGAAGGCCTCACGCGTGGAAAATGATCTGGCCTTTGTCTGGCTCGTCCCCACTCTCCAGAGCCAGACAAAGGCCAGATGGCCTCTGGGAAACTCTCCCAGTCTCAGCCACACCTTCCAGGAAACGTCATGGCAGTTTTGTCTTGTAGACACGCATCTCTCACTCACATTCTGTTGCCACTTGCCCACTACAACGCCAATGTCCTGAAGACCAAGCCACCTTTCTGGGTTAGCCCGTGAGGGAGCCCTCCCAACCTCCATCTTTCTGAGTACAGCTCAGGTAGTGGTGGGTCTCCTCACCAGTACCACGGAGCTCAGAGACCATTTTGTTTAGACAGAACACTGTCCCTGTGCCACGTGCCAAGTCAGGACTACAGTGCTCGCCCAGGGCCCTGGCTGGGCCCCTACTTCCTTGTTGCTGTTGTTCAGTCCCTAAGTCATGTCCGATCATTTGAGACCCCACGGGCTGCAGCAAGCCAGGCTTCCCCGTCCTTCACTCTCTCCCAGAGTTTGCTCAGATTCATGTGCATTGAGTCAATGATGCCATCCAACCATCTCGTCCTCAGTCGTCCCCTTCTCCTCCTGCCCCCAATCCCTCCCAGCATCAGAGTCTTTTCCAGCAAGTCAGCTCTTCTCATCAGGTGGCCAAAGTATTGGAGCTTCAGCTTCAGCATCAGTCTTTAGATATCAGCTGATTGGTGCTTCCTCAAAGGGCCCAAGTACCAGAGGAAACGCCCTCATACACTGAAGGGGCACTTCCACGAGGACAGCTTCTCTTGTTCCATAAAGGGTGGGTCTTACCACGTCTCCACACGGTGGTGGCAAACGCAGAAGGCACCTAAGCAACCAAGTCTGCGAGCGCGGGCTCAGCCTGTTTCCTGGGCCTGTTAGGAAGTTCCCAGAGTCTCAGCTACCTCTCTTGTAAAATGAGTCTCAGTGGTGCTGACAGCCTTCACTCACTCTCGGCCTCTCTACCTGTGTGGTCAGCACACTGCCCTCGGGTACCTGCACACCGCTTGTTTTTGTGTGGCCTTCAAGCCAAAATGGTTTCTACATCTTCAAATGGCTGGAAAAAATAAAAAGAAGAGTGCTATTTCATAAGAGATGAAAATTATATGAAATTCAAATTGCAGCGTTCATAAATAAAGCTTTATGGGAAGACAGCCGTGCACTTTTATTTGCGTCTTTCCTGTGGCTGCTTTTGAGCTCCGACGGCACAGATTGAGTAGTTACAACAGAGAACAGATGGCCCACAAAGACTGTTCACTATCTGACCCTGGCCCTGAAAAGAAAAAGGTTTGCCAGTCCCTGATCTGAACAGTGTGGTGCACAGAAGAATGTGAACAAGTATTCCTCTCTTCCCATCATCTTTTTAATACTCCCCACCGGGTACCTCTGGTCCTGTCCCAAAGAAAAGGAATATTGCTGTTTGGGCAGGATGATGGAGGGGGCACTCTCCTCACTGTGGATCTTCAGGCTTGAAGTTGGAAGATCAAGTTACAGAGACTGGATCTTCATTCTGCCACCAACTGGCTATGTGACCCAGGGAAAGTCACTTCACCTCTCTGAGCCTCAGTTTCCCTCACCTGTAAAGTGGGATAATGATAACAGCTGATGCTTACATTACTGCTTGCCGTGTGTCAGAGGCTGCTGTGTGGTGCCAATCACATAGATCACTTATTTAATTCTGACAGTTCTGTGAATAGGTACAATTGTCACCCCATTTGTGGGCAAAGAGAGTGGAGGCAATGGCAATGGGAAGGTAGGTGAGCGACCCGGGTTCTGCAGCCAGTCAGAAGTGGGGCCCAGAGATTGTGTGTGGGAGACAAACAGCTGCACCACTTGGGTGCTCCAATAACTCTTATAAGCCTTCAGGCTTCACACCCATCCTGGGAGATGCAGCTGAGATAAGGAACCTGTATGCTTTTCTCAACAAGTTCTAAGATGACATAAACATTTATCTTGAAAGAAAATGAAGGGAAAAACATTTCTAAATCTCTCGCCAATGGTGGCATGTCAGAGACCGTGGGAGCATCTTGGATAGAAGGAGATGTTCACGCCTGCCTGGGTGGTTCTAGTTCCTACCTCCACTGGGAGGAAGCAACCGTCTCTGCTCCCCAAGCCAGAGCGCTGAGCTATTGAGACCTGTTCCCAGCCCAGCCTTGATTGATAAACAGGAGTCACCTTTCTCCTTGGGTGATGGGGACGCTGTGGCACCTTTCTCACCCTGCTTGGGTCTCCACCCAGCCACTGCTCCCTGCCCCAGTCTGGCGGGATCTCAGAGAAGGAACAGCCCCGGTTTCTCAGCTGTGAGTGCTGCGGAGGACGCACCTATTCTGTGGAAGCGTTCCCAGCTCTCCTTCCCACCCGGGCCCCAGCCCTCCCTCTGACCTCTCACTCCCGCATTAGCACTGGGGCAGGGAGGAGTGGCAAGGGCTGGGCAGGCTGTGTCTTGCCTTTTTGTCCAATTGATCCACGTGAAGTCTCTGGCTTGGCTGGGAGGGTGGGGAGCTGGCACTGAAAATACAGCACATGTGCTAAAGGGTTAATCCCTTGAGCTCCACAGTTAAAATTCCTCTACCACTTCCTGGCTGTGGGACCTTGAGCAGCTTACTTAACCTTTCTATGCCTGTCTTCTGAGGAGCAAAAGGGAAGATTCAATGACCTGCAAAGAGCTTGTGACAGTGCCTGGCATATATGAAGGGCTCAACAAACATGGGCTATGGTTATTTCTTTCTCTCTCAGCAACTTCTTCAGGATAAGGTAACTCAAGGATGCTACAAAGGTTTTTTCCACATGCTTTCAGAATGGGCTGTGCCAGAAGGCATCCTTGATTCACCCAGTATATGTAGAGGACTTACAGTTGCCAGGCACTGTTCAGATCTGGAGAATGCAAGGGCCTTCCCTCGTGGCTCAGACGGTAAAGAATCTGCCTGCAATGCAGAAGACCTGGGTTCGATCCCTAGGTCAGGAAGATCCCCTGGAGAAGGGGATGGCAACCCAGTCCGGTATTCTTGCCATGGACAGAGGAACCTGGCGGGCTGCAGTCCATGGGGTCGCAAAGAGTCGGACATGACTGAGCAACTAAGCACACACACAATGTGAGGGGAGGGAGGAGGGAGACATGCATGGGTAGAACACTGCAGCGGGGGTTGATGCTTTGAGACCCATGGGCCCTGGAGAGGGATCCTCTAAGGCTGGTGAACCTGAGACAGGGGAGGAGACAAGGGGCAGAGAAGACCTGTCAGAGGAGATAAACTTGAACTGAGTCCAGAGTCCTGGGAAGGCCTCGCAGGAGCCAGGTGAGCATCGCAGACCAGGGAACGGTGTGGAGAGGCACAGCTCAGCACGCCCCATCCACAGTTATCTCTGTGAGCCTCTGTGGAGACCCAGCTTAGAGCCTGATCTTAAGGACCAGGCGTGCTCCAGGGGGACGTGTGAAAGTTCCTCTTAGCGACTAACAGTAAGGCCGTGGCTGCCAGGTGTGGACAGGACAGGGGAGACACCCAGAGCCATGGCTGGGAGAGAAGAGAGGAAAAGGGAGAGTACCAGGAGACTCAGGGCTGTCCCACCCCGAGGCTGCTCTGGGCGGCTCCCTCTGAACCCTGCTCACAGCCTTGGAGGCTCAGCAGGAATGGAGAGCAAAAAGGGATGGGAGAGAAGAAGGTCAACTTTCTCAGGCCCCATGTGAAGGGAAGAGAACCAGCTGGGCTGATGGGGAGAAGAGGGCGAACTCGTCCGGGGAGGGGCCATCCTGGCAGGCTGAGGCCAGGAAAGCCAACCTGGAGTCTCTGACCGTGGGCTGTCTCAACCCTGCCGTGACCGACTGTGGCCCCAGCGCATCTGTCCTCCTTTTCCAATCCTCCGGCTCACCTGAGCCAGGCTTTCAGCTCAGCCCTGCTCAACACGGGCACTCATGGGCATCCGCACCTGACCTGGGTAGGAGAGAAGCAGCCGCTCTGCACCGTAGGCCAGTGTCTGCCGCCAGCCTGCCGTGTGGCCCTGGGCAAGTGCCCATCCTCTCTGCTTTCTGTTTCCTTATCCTTACGTTGGGACCACACATTTTCTTTTCCTCCAGGTTTGCTGGGAGGAATTAGTATGATGTGAAAAAACACTCAAATACTTTACGTGGGAATGGTTGTGTCTTTGAGGTCTTCTCTGAAGGTGAGTGTCAGGGAGGGCAATCCAGTTCCCTGTCGCATCCAGTGCAGAGCATGTCAGGCCCCCTGGCAGCTGGTTCTGCCCCAGATGGGGAGAAGTGGGGGGGAATTCAGCCTTCAGCAGGTCTCCTCACCTGCTCTAGCCTTGTGGTCACTGAAACTGCCAGAGTGGTGAGAGCTCCAGAGACAAACCCAAAACCCATGAAGGCTGCGATATGGCGCCTGCTGCCCTCACCTACTCCAGCCCCCAGGACAGGTTGCTGGAATCACCTCCCCGGTAGCTACTGTGGCTTCTTCCTGATGAATACAAGTCCATTTCAGCCTGATGAGGCAGAGGTTTGAGCCAAAAGCTACATTTCTCACGACTGGCATCTGGAGTAGCTATGGGACACAGCTTTGGCCAAAAAGATACAAAGAGAGACTCTGGAAACCTCCCAACAGGTTCCTCTGACATATTGCCATCTGATCTTCCGCTACATACTACCTGGGATGGGGAACCACTGCCTAGAATTTTAAAAGCCATTTTGCGACCACGAGGACACAATCCATATGCTGAGAATGGCTGAGCAAAAGCCCTGATGTCATCTTTGACCTGTCATGTAACTCTGGACCACCTGCTTCTGGAAATAATAAGTTCTTAATTGTTAAAGCCACCATTTTCCCCCTTCCTGGGAAGAGGTTAAGGTGAGGAGATGGAGTCAGTTATTTATAGTCAAGCACAATTATAAATATAAATATTATAAAAAGCACAATTTGTGCTTTCCTCTAAAGACTAGGTCATCACTACCTTGAGCATCGTCTGGGATCCCACAAAAGACTTACCACACTGCTCTGTAAGAGTCAGTTATTCATCCACTCTGCCTATCAGGTGCAGGCTCAGAGAAGGCAGAGTGCACATTCTGTGTTGATCACAGCTGCATCCCCAGGGCATGACAGTTTCTGGCAAACATTAGCTTCTTCACGTGCCTTTTTGAAACAATGAATAGAAGTACACTTAAAAAATCTAATTCCAGGAGATGTAGCTAACTTGCCTTAGACCCAAGAACCATCATCTCTGGCCAATTTTGAAACCTCTGTTGGCGCATGTTTGAAAAAGTCAGGTTTTAGCATGGTTTGCCTAAAATACCCCAAGCTTTGTAAATAACCCTCTCAGATCCCAAAGAACCACTGCCTTTTCCTAACCACCCACAGCTCATCATGGCTGCCCTTAACTTGCCACTACATGACCCAGAAGGCAGCTCATGCAACCTCTCCTGCACATTCTGATGCCGAGTGCTCATCATAACTGAGAAAGGGCACACCCCACAATATATGGAGAGCTTGCTTGAATATACATAAATGTGTGTAGGGAAACAGTCACCGGCATATCTGTCTGGTCATCTTCCTATCCTAAACATCTCAGATATATTTAGACTTGTACAATTACTTTCTTCAAGACCTCCGGAAGGTTCTAACAGTCTCCTCCTCTTCTTTCCTTTATTGTGACTTTCTCCTCAAAACCTGTTATTTTCACCATGTCCTCAAAACATTCACTCTTTTTCTGTTTTCAAGTTATCTAACTAGGGGATCCAGCTATATAACTTCTTTGTTTGCCTTTTTTTTGGAAATGCATGCGAGGTCCTATATAACTAATGGGAATGCAAAGTTCATATGTTTTCTACAAACTTGCAATTCATTTGTTCCAGATATTTGATGACAGTCCCTTGAAGAAAATCATAATGATGCCACAGGACTGCCTGCTAAAAGCCCCCTCAGGTTCTTCTTTCTGGGTTCACACCCTCCAATGAAGTTTGAAGAGGGCCACACAACCTGAGATCCTTACTCTTCTTCGTCATCCACCTGCTGAATGGGGTGGACTCTAAGGACCTAGAGGAGGATGGAGCCACAAGATGGAAGGAGCTGGGTCTCTCGAGTGGCTGCGTGAATCAGAGATGTGCGGATCTTGCACTAGGCTGTTGCAAGAATAAGAAATAAATGTTATGGCACTGGTGCTTTGGAAGTGTATCTGCTATAGCATCCAGCATTGTTTCAGGTTACTCTTTACTTCTCTATCGCCTTTTTTAGTCTCTTTATTCTAAAATGCTATCCCAGTTTGATTTGCATTAGTTATTTACAATCCATGACTATAGTGAATGTGGGCCTTTAGATCAATGGTTCCCAAACTTGGCTCCGCAACAGAAGTGACTGAGAAGCTTTAAAAATTTTCCAGGGCTCAGGTCTCACCCCCCAGAGGTTGTCATTCAATTGGTCAGTGGTGGAATCTGTCTTTGCTATTTTGAAAGAGCATCCCAGGTGATACTGAGGGCAACCAGAATTAAAAGCCATCATTTTAGAGCAAATGTTCTCCACATTGGGCATGCACCCACGTGAGAGACTTGTTCAAATACATATTTCTGGTTCCCATTTCCAGAGTTTCTGATTCAGTTGAGTCCCAGGTACAGTCTGGGAATTTTCATTTGTAATACATTCCTAAATGAGGCTGATACTGTTGCTTCTGGGACCACACTCTGAGAACTCTTGGTCCGGACTTTTTATTTATTTATTTATTTATTTTTTTTTTTTTAATTTTAAATTTTTATTTTTACTTTATTTTACTTTACAATACAATCACTGGTGTCATCCCTGGAAAATGCTAACCACTCAATAGTTGAGCACATAACTGAGTTGAAATGAAGATGTTTGTGCTGTGCTTTGTCACTCAGTTGTGTCTGACTCTTTGTGACCCCATGGAGCCCGTCAGGCTCCTCTGTCCATGGGGATTCTCCAGGCAAGAATACTGGAGTGGGTGGCCACATCCTCCTCCAGGGGATCTTCCCAACCCAGGGATCGAACCCGGGTCTCCTGCATTGCAGGCAGACGCTTTAACCTCTGAGCTACCAGGGAAGCCCATCAATAATGAAGTGGGTTGCCTAGCCCATTCCCTCTCCAGGGGATCTTCCCAACCCAGGAATTGAACCAGGATCTCCTGCATTGCAGGAGGATTCTTTACCAGTTGAGCTACCAGGGAAGCCCAAAGATGTGTAGGCCTTTATACTTGATGACTCTGCTTGCTTTGTTTTTCAATAGATTCAGATTGAGTTTGCTTAGCTGTGCAATTCGACCAAGACACTCACTCTGTAGGAACAGGAAGCAGGGAGATCGTTTGGGTGAGAAGGAAGTGAATACTTGGCTTTGAGCTGGCATGTGGAAGCGAATATTTATCTAGTATCGTGTGTAATCGTGGCACTGTGTTGACCTCTCCCTCTTTTATCTTTCGGTAAGGGAGATTTCCGAGAGAGAGAGAGTCTTCTAGACTGACTGTAAGCAGTAGATCTCAATGCGATGGAGGCAGGAGGGCCTCTCAGTGAGCTAAAATAATACACACAAGCACACACACACTGGATTTATAGGGAAAGTGGGAGAATTGGATTTGATATCTCGAGGAGGCACAAAATAAATGATGGAATGATGTCATAGCGTCCTTGTTTCCAGGTATTGATGCCCCCTGTGTATTTTCCTCCTGTTGAATGTGAGCTGGACTTAGTCACTTGCTTCAGTGAATAGAATATAGTAAAAGTGATGGCTGCCACGTCTAAGATTAGATTACAAAGATTCTGGCTTCTGTCTTGCCGGCTTTATCTCGCTGTCTGTTTGCTTGTCCTGATGGAGTCCAGCTGCTGAGTTGTGAGCCGCTCTCTGATGAGGTCCACATGGCAAGAAACTGATGTCTCCGGCCAACAGCCAGCCAGGACCTGAAGCCTGCCAGCAGTCATGTGAGTGAGTGACTCCTCCTCTCAAGACTTGAGCAGATGACATCCCTGGCTTTATCTTGATTGCACCTTGTGAGCAACCCTAAGTCAGAGGTACCCCACTAAACCATACTTATATTCTGGACCCACCAAGAAACTGGGATATAATGTTTGTTGTTTTAAA
This sequence comes from Budorcas taxicolor, assembly GCF_023091745.1. NCBI lineage: Eukaryota > Metazoa > Chordata > Mammalia > Artiodactyla > Bovidae > Budorcas > Budorcas taxicolor. The sequence goes on along the minus strand of NC_068924.1, from coordinate 63,676,401 downwards.
ATAAGTATAGGGATAACTTGTAATAGATAGCTAATTAGTAATAGACAGCTAATAATTTGCAGTAGATACCCAGTCAGCTCTTTCTGGATGATAGGGTATATGGAAACACTAGTGAATTCTGTATTTGAGCCCCAGGTTATATGTTTGTTCTTATAAAATGAGTTCCATACTTGGAATCAATATTGTGTGGAACACCATGGTACTAGGTAAAGCTCTTTACATATTCCTAAATGATAGTGATGGCAAAACCATTGTGGGTACAGAAAGCAAATTCTATAAATGAAATGGGTATCTTTTCCCATGAGGACAAAACCTGGCCTTCTCCATAATAAAAGGGGTCCAATGCAATTATCGTGCAGCCAGGTAGCTGTCAGTCCCGTGAGGAATGGTCCTACTTTAAAGGCTTATATCAGCTCCCTTTGTCTTGGCAGGGTGGTCTTAGCAGTGGTGATAGCTCAAGCAGCTTTGGTAAGGGAACATCTATGTTGGACCCGTTATGCCAGCTACCCCTGCTGCCATGACCACTCTGCCTATGGAGCAAGCACAGGGTCATCTGGAAAAAGGACAGACATTCCTCAGACAGACTGTCTTGTCCATTTGCTTATTTGGAACCTTGTCTGCAGTTGCCCTTGGTGAGTATATTCACAGGACACAGATGTCTTTACCCTTTGTACCCATTCCCAGAGATCCACCTCTCCCCAGACCCCCTTGTCACCAGTCTTCTAATCTGGCAAGAGCCAAAGTCTCTGCACTGCCCAAAGTTATAACTACTTGGATTTTCCATCACCACTATCTTTTAGGGCCACCCCTGAGCAGGTCTATAAGGAGTGCCATCTGCTTCTTGTTGGTGCCAGGATACTGTGTAGATCCACCTATACATCTGGCCTGTCATCATCTTTTCTTCTTTAGCTGTGAGAAACTTCTGTGGAGCCATACATTTGGCTGCAAGGAGAAAGAGTAAGGGCCATGGGGGTCTGAGCCATTTGCTTAGACAAGGCATTGCGTCTTCCAGACCACTGAGGCTTGCTGCTTTTCTTTCTGCATTCTCAGTGGGATGTTCAAACTTCTCAGTGGGATGTTTTAATTTATTTTTTTCTGTGAACACTCTTTAGGATCTCCAGAGGTAGCCAGCCTGCACTATGGTCCAAACAATCACCATTGTCACCAGAGCAGCTAAAAAGGGCAGTCACTGACCTCAAATAATAATCTCCTCCCTGTGTATTCCAGTCCATCCCTTGCCCCAACTGGCAATGATTTGAGTAATTGTTAGGACACTGCAAGACATAATAATCAGTTCCCCCCCGCCCCCAGCCTCAGCACACACACACATACACCTGATACATACACCTGTACTTATTAAGTGTAATAAGTACACTTAATAAGTGCACTTATTAAGTACACTTATATGTGTACTTAATAAATGTATCAGCAGCCCAGTCCCAGAATCTCATTCTGAGGGGCTGTGTCTGGTACCATTTACTATAAGTGTCCTGGCAGGAAACAAAGGATGCTCTAACAAAGGGGATTGAAGAGAATGGAATGAAGACACTATAGACAAATGTGTGGCTGGGGTAGTGAAGCTCTCTGGGGTTGGCAAGTAAAGAAGCTGCCACCACCTCTAGGTCTAAAGAGGAGAAGAATGGAATAGCTCCCAGACCCCAGTGGGGTCTCTCTGGCTGTAAGGGGGAGCTGGCTTCCGTTGGGAGCACAGCCATTGCCAACCCGAGGCCTGGCAGGGAGGTAGCTGGGGAAATAATCACCCTGGCCCCTCTCTCCTTGAACTTGTCTGCCATTGGCCAACTGATGAGAAGTCAGAAGGCAAGAGAGACATGGATGAAGCTTGTACATATCAGCCTCCAGGGTCACAGAAGCATGGGGAGAAGGGTGGCTGTGGACCTAGAAGGGCACACAGAGGCCACTCGGCATACGTCTAGTCCCACCGCAGATGAGCTATTCCTCCCAAGAAGGAGCTGGCTTAAAAGTTAGGAGGCTCCCGCCATCTCTGCCAAGTCCTCAGTTTCCTCATCTGTTAAAGGACACATCAGATTCGTTTCCATACCTACCAAGCTACATACTTATCAGTACCTGCAGGGCTGAGGGCACAGACCAGGGAGTATTAGGGATGAATAAAGCCATGGGGTGATGTGGGTCAGGATTTTTGCTTGAAGATTTCAAAATAATTATTTCTTTAAAAATCCAGCATGAAACAGAATACAATGTCCCAATAAGTTGTTGAAATAAAATGAATTTCAGGAGGTTACATTGAAGTGACACCTTCATTCCTTGCTGGGGGACACGCATCACTCTTAGGGGCCACTGAGTGGGGTTTGGTGGAGAAACTTGGGAAGCGCCAGATGATTCCAGAAAGCTCCTCCACACCTGACATCCAGAGCTTCTTGGATTAAACTTCTCCGGGCTCCTGAGTTTCATTCCCTGAGAACCTGAATTCATTTTTCAAATAGCCCTGAAGAGTAAAGCTCTCCTTGGTATGAAGGTATGAAGTGCTCTCAAAAGTGTGCCTGAGTCTCTGAGACACCTCAAAACATCGCCCCTCACAGCCGCACCCAGAACTATCTGGGAGGAGTGCCGTGTTGCTCTCTGTTGACCTCCTCACAATGGGCAGTACCCTGAAGGGCTGCTGGGTTCCCAGAGGGTTGAGGACCAGGCTAAAATGCATGCAGAGTGAAAAGCAAAAGGATGCTGGCAGCTTGGAGTATCAAAGAGGGATTAAGAAAGGGAAGAAGTGGGGATAAGAGGTGGGAGCAGAGGAGAGCTTGGCAGTGGGTAGAGGGAGTGTGAAAGTAACCACGGAGGTGCGGGGGACTTATCTTAGGACTCATACTGAATTTCACTGTTGTGGCAATAAAGCAAAAGCAAATAGACCCAACTCCATCTGGCCTACCGTTATTTATTGGCTCTGTGTTAGGCACTGTGCTAAGAAATAATGAAGACACTCAGATCAAGAGAGATGAGTCCATGGACTTGGACGGCACTTACATTCTCGGTGGGGGAGAAAAAAGAAAAGCAAGGAAGCAGACTGATTCATCAACTCAGATACCGATGGGTGCTGAGGGTACAGGAGGCTATAGGAACAGCAGGACCTGGCAAGCTCTCCCTGACAAGGGCCAGACGGTAGACAGCTTCAGCCTTATGGACCGTGTGTCCTCTGTTGCTCCCACACACACACAGTCCTCAACTCTGGTGATGCAACACAAAGGCAGCCGTAGGCAACCTGCGAATAAATAGGTGTGAACAGATTTGACCCTTGAACTATAAGCTGCCAAACCCTGGGATGGGCGCAAGCTTGGCGAGGGGGCCAGGTGGGAAGGCAGATAGAGGATGTTAAGCCAGGCACCCTGAGAACCTGAACGATGAGAAAGGACCAGTCATGGGTGGCCTGGGAGAAGAGCATTCCAGATAGAAGGATGAACACGTGCGAACACCTTGGAATACAGAATGTCCCAAGGGTGAAATGAAGGCCACTGCATCTGGAGTATATTAAACAAGAGTGGGAAAAGAAGTTATGAGCAACCTAGATGGCATATTCAAAAGCAGAGACATTACTTTGCCGACTAAGGTCCATCTAGTCAAGGCTATGGTTTTTCCTGTGGTCACGTATGGATGTGAGAGTTGGACTGTGAAGAAGGCTGGGCGCCGAAGAATTGATGCTTTTGAACTGTGGTGTTGGAGAAGACTCTTGAGAGTCCCTTGGACTGCAAGGAGATCCAACCAGTCCATTCTGAAGGAGATCAGCCCTGGGATTTCTTTGGAAGGAATGATGCTAAAGCTGAAACTCCAGTACTTTGGCCACCTCATGCAAAGAGTTGACTCATTGGAAAAAACTCTGATGCTGGGAGGGATTGGGGGCTGGAGGAGAAGGGGATGACAGAGGATGAGATGGCTGGATGGCATCACGGACTCGATGGACGTGAGTCTGAGTGAACTCCAGGAGACGGTGATGGACAGGGAGGCCTGGCGTGCTGCGATTCATGGGGTCGCAAAGAGTTGGACACGACTGAGCAACTGAACTGAACTGAACTGATGTCACCAAGATAGGGTGCCACCAAGTCTGGAGTTTTTCTACTTATGACAGGAAGCTACTGGAAGGTTTTAAACAGAGTGATGAGTAGAAAGTCTTGTTTGTTGTCAGAGAGAGGAAGGAAAAGAGAAATTCCTTACTACAAAGCACCTGGCCATGGATTGACTCATACAAGTAGCTAATACCTTTTTAGAGTTGGTTGCTAAAGCACTGTGCCTCCAAAGGGTCATCAAATCCTAAAATAGAAAGGAGTTTAGGTTTCCCTATAGCTCAGACAGTAAAGAATCTGCTTTCAATGCAGGAGACCCAGGGTTGATCCCTGGGTCAGGAAGATCCTCTGGAGAAGGAAATGCCAATCCACTCCAGTATTCTTGCCTGGAGAATCTCGTGAAGAGAGGAGCCTGTGGGCTACAGTCCATGGGGTCACAAAGAGTCGGACACTACGTTCAGAGCAACTAACACACACATAGACACAAGCTGGCATATCTCCCACATTTTACAGGTAAGTGTATTGAAACCCAGAGAGATTAGTTGCTTTGCTCAAGATCACTCAGTAAGTTGGCTGCAGAGCTGGGACTGGAACCTGGAGAGAGAAGCTTGGCCTGATAGTAAAGCAGTCATTGCGGCAATGGCAGCATGACTCTGGATCCAGTAAGGTGATGTCACTTGGCCACATCGGCGCACCCAGCCTCACAGGGACTCAATGCGAGGGTTCCAGGGAGAAAAGCCTGGGAAGAAAAGAGTTCCAGGGGCAAGGGACCGAGCAGCGGCCTTGAGTGGACAGAGGAAATCTTGGGCATGCCCATTCTCGCAGTGGCTGTTGGCTGAAGAATCCTGAGCGTGGGACTCCACTGGAAGAGGCCAGAGGCAGACAGGACAACGGCAGGCACCAAATGGAAACAAGGGCTTCTTTCTGAGAACATCTGATAGAGCCCCAAGAAAGGTCAGAAACACTCGAGGGATATTTCAAGGAAAGCTGAAGCATGTAACAGCAGGTGAGACCAGTGAAATGCGATTTATTGCCGTCAGCAGCTTCCCATTTTTGCCACCCTGTCTGGTGTGCTCTCAGGAAACATAAGTCACGTTTCAGAGTTACCTGAGAATATATGGACCCACATCCTAGTCCATTCAGCAAATATACCAGCACCAAATTAAGTATCTACCTACTGCCTCCAACACATTGGTTGTTCTTGGAGCTGGTACACCTACTGTCAATGACCCCAGATCCATGCCAAAGGCAAGCTTTGGCAACCTAGTGCATGGCCCTGGGCAGAATGGTGAGAGATGGAAGGTCACACCTCTCGTGTGAAATACAGCACAGCTGGGGAGCAGTGGGTGGAGGGTGTGGGTTCAGGATTTTGAAGTCAGATCTCAGGATATGGGGCTCCTCCCCAAGCAGGGAGGTGGGTCTCATCGGGTCAAGACAGGGCAGCATTCAGCCTTCCTCTCCTTCCTGGGCGAGGGCCTCTGTCCCTCCTCTTGCACAGCAAAGTTGCTTTTCTATTTTTAGGGGATTAAAAAGTGCTATGAAATGTACTTTCCAATTTTAGGGCTCTCGCCCAGGCTCTATTTCTAGTGACCAACTGGAAAAATATCTCTCATTCTGCATGTACATATTTGAAATCTGGCCAGTAGCTTCTGAGTCCACTCCTTGGACGGGGTTTTATAAGACAGAATCAGTCCCAAACAATGTCTTCAGGAGAATGTCAGCCTGCATTTTGCAGAGAAGACGTGAACCTCCGTGGCATCAACCCTGCTACCTTCAGCCATGGGGAAATTTGAAAAGAGTTTTGTTTCAAAGATTCATCAACAGCCTTGTGGCTTTCTGCTGAGGAAGATACTGAGATTTAGGGATGTATAAGTAAGAAAAGTTGAAGTTCCAAAGAAAAAGAGCCACAGTCCTTTCACCACTTTCTCTCAATGGGTTCCATTTCTAACAGGAATTATGGACCAGGATCAGGGAGGGGCTTGGTGCTTTACTGTGAATAAAACTGCACATGAGGTGAGCTGAGTGGGCCTGAATTAGCCTCACCAGATAGGAGCTAAGTGCAGAAGAGAACCACGGAAACCAACATCAATTGAAACATCAGGTGGTCCTCACAGTGGGACTGTGCCCAGTGCAGTGAAAGGGGGTCAGCTCCATTGATCCAATAGGACAGTAACGAAGCTGGCTGCATTTGACATGGCTGGGGAATGCTTTTGGAGGGTCTAAGGCCTGACATTTTAAACTGGAACACCTATGCTTGCTCCTTGGAAGAAAAGCAATGACAAACCTAGACAGCATATTAAAAGCAGACACATCACTTTGCCAACAAATGTCTGTATAGTCAAAGCTATGATTTTTCCAGGAGTCATGTATGGATGTGAGAGTTGGACCATAAAGAAGGCTGAATGTCAAAGAAATTATGCTTTTGAACTGTGGTGTTGGAGAAGACTCTTGAAAGTACCTTGGGCTGCAATGAGATCAAACCAGTCAATCCTAAAGGAAATCAATCCTGAATTTTCATTGGAAGGACTGATGCTAAAGCTGAAGCTCCAATACTCTGGCCACCTGATTTGAAGAGCTGACTCATTAGAAAAGACCCTGATGTTGGGAAAGATTGATGGCAGGAGGAGAAGAGGACAGCAGAGGATGAGATGGTTGGATGGCATCACTGACTCAATGGGCATGAGTTGAGCAAGCTCTGGGAGATGGTGAAGGACAGGGAAGCCTGGTGTGCTGCAGTCCATGGGGTTGCAGAGTCGGACGCAACTGAGCAACTGAACAACAACTCTTGCAACCCCATGGACTATAGCCTGCCAGGCTTCATTGTCCATGGGATTTTCTAGGCAAGAATACTGGAGTGAGTTGCCATTCCTTTCTCCAGAGGATCTTCCTAACCCAAGGGATTGAAACAGCATCTCTTGCATTGCAGGCAGATTCTTTACTACTGAGCCACCAGGGAAGCTCAGACACTCATGCACGCGTGTGTGCTAAGTCGCTTCAGTTCATGTTGGACTCTGCGACCCTCTGGACTGTAGCCAGCCAGGCTCCTCTGCCCATGGGATTCTTCAGGCAAGAATACTGGAGTGGGTTGCCATGCCCTCCTCCAGGGGATCTTCCAGATGCAGGGATCGAACCCACATCTCTTATGTCTCCTGCATTGGCAGGCAGGATCTTTCCATTGCCACCTGGAAAGCCCACAGACACTCATACAAGACCTCAACTTGGCAGAAAGCCTCTGAGGATGCGGACTTAAGGAAGCCAAATTTTGGCAGCGTTCTAACAGAGACACCAATTTCCATACACAGCAGTGGTGGAGCCTCGGTACCCAGTTCCCCATGTACTCAGAGCGAGCAACTCTGTCTGGCAGCTGTGATGTCTGTGTTTAAGGTTGACGCTACTTGGGGATTCACTGGGGCAGCCCCAGAGAGGTGGTTTGGGCATATTTCCTCTATGGGGAGAACTCGACTCTCTGTTTTGCCTACAAAATCCACAGTTGCTCTTCACTTCCTGTTCTGCCTGAGCTACTAAGAACCGGCTCTGTGTTTCCAGCCAAGAACCGTAGCTGCTCCACATGGAGGCAAACACGAGAGCCACAGCACTCTTAGAAATAAACAGGAGATGCCAAAGAAATTTCATACCGTATTGGGTACTTCAGGCTAAATCTTTTTTTTTTTTTTTTTTGCCCTTTTTGGTTGTTAGGGGCATTTTGGTAGAAATGTTTGAAAATCCCTGGCCTCAGAAATAAGCCTGGATACAAAAAGAAAGAAATGAAGATAGGAAGGAGGCAGGACAAAAGGAAAAAAGGCACAGAAAGACACCCCAAAGAAATATTAGTGCACGTAACTGCCTGCCTGAAAAAGGCTGAGACAGGGCTTCCCTGGTGGCCAGTGGGTAAGAATCCACCTGCCAGTGCAGGGGACACAGATTCAATCCCTGGTCCAGGAAGATCCCACATGCCACGGAACAAATAAGCCCCGGCACCACAGCTACTGAGCCAGCACTCTAGAGCCCATGAGCTGCAACCAGGGAGTCGAAGCACCGCAGCTACTGAAGCCTGCCTGCCTAGAGCCTGCACACCTCAACAAAGAGGAGCCCCCACTCGCCACAACTAGAGAAAGCCTGTGCGCAGCAGCGAAGACCCAGTGCGGTCAAAAATAAATAAATAAATAAATCCTTATTAAAAAAAAAAAAAAGACAGACATGCATCATCTCATGTGACCCATGTGTCAACTTTGTGACGGTCCCATCTTAGAGATATGAAAGTTGAGGCTGCAGCAGAGATGACGGGACTTGTGCAAGCATGTGCAGTGGAAGGCAGCAGGGGCCAGTGTTGAAGCCAAGTTGTCTCTCCAAGTCCTGTGCTCCTCCACCTCGTCCCACAGTGGGTACCTTCTCTGTGTTCTTGTTGAGTAAAGAAGGGGAAGCTCAGAAAGCAAGAACCAGAGGGCGTCTTTCCCACCTCCCTATCGAACTACTCAGTATCCCTTCCCCTTAAAGTTTATTCCCACCACCCCATCCAGGCCAGGGGACCCAGCAGGGCAGTATTACAGGGGGTTTCGGCTGGGCCTGCAGCTTCTGGTGTTGAAACCCTTCCACTGGGCGGCAGGCGCTGTCCACAGCCGGGTGAACACAACCAGGAGCACTGTTGGCTTGGGTTCAGCAGCTTCTTGTCTTCCTCCCTTGCCCAGCCCTCTCATTACTCAGTGTCACAATGGCCAGGGCCTCGCAAACACACTGGGCTTTGTCTGCAGAGACACAAGTCAATGGAGCCTACAAATGGGAGTGGAGCTGCTGAGAAAACAGCACCTCCTTTGGGGGATCATGAGAACCCAACATGGCCTGTGTTTGCAGGGCAACTTGAGGCCAGGCTGGGGGACGGCTGATGGGAGATCCAAGCTTATGGGGGGTCTGCACTCAGAGCTGCTGTCCACGGGGAGTTAGAGCCCAATACTGCTTGTGAGTAGAAATGAGAAGACAGAAAGGGGATGATGGTGGGTGATGCTCTCAAAGAGTCCGGAACTTAATTGCTAGTAATCATAACTGTCATTTATTGAGCACTAACTATATGCCAGGCATTCCTGAGCGCTTTACAAACTTGTTCTATCTTCACTAAACCCCCCAAGATAAGTACTATTCTTATCCCTGTTTTTCAAATGAAGACCCTGAGGGTTAAGGCATTTGACCAAAGTCACACCAGTAGAGAAGGCAGAACACAGACGTGAGAACAGGTCCTGCAGATGACAAAAGCCAAATTTTATTAAGTCTTTGTTAAATACTCAGCCTTTTGAGTTCTACATGTCTCACAGAATGAACAGACCTTCAGGAACAGGGCGAGTGGTGAATTTAAAATCTTTTGTCTCTCCATAGTTGTCCAGTATGGGCTCCGATTCAGCCTGGATTCCCCAGGGGAGCTACTGACAAGTCTCCATGGTGTTCATTAAATGCCCATTGGGAGCACTGCCCAGCCCTGTCCAGGACCTGCAGGCTTGCCAAGCCTGTCAGCAGATTAACCGCATTCAAAGTAGATAAATACAGGAAACCTGACTGTTTGGATTGTCTTTATTTCCTTGTCCCTGTGATGCCAAGTCAGGATGGGTTAGTACTAGATCAGTGCTTCTTTTCAAAGTTGGGTCATGGTCTCCTCACCCCCCAAACCCTTTATCACTCTGCTGGAGATGGTGGAGTCTTGTCGTCACTGTTTGACTTTCCCTCCATACTCTGTTCTACCCATTCCTGTCCTGAGGATTATGTTTCTCACTTACAGAGGAGGAGTAAAAGATACAGAGAAAATATCCTGCTCCTTTGTCAACAAAGAATGCCAACTTAGAACCACCTTCCTTAGTATCAGTACAGCTCTTTGTCACTCAGCCAAGGCAGGAAGAGGCAGTGAGAGATGAATTTCACATATGATACATGCAAGAAGCCTAGTTTATGGATCTTTGAGTAAATGGTTCTGTGGAGCCAAGACTTAAAACTAGTTCATTGGGATTACAACTATGCCGCCAAAGCAGATATTGCCAATCACAGCACTCCTCTGAATCAGGATCTGGACTCTCAAATGCCTCAAGAGTGTGTTCCAGGCAGCCATTACCAATCAAAGCACGTAAGATAAAACCTATTTTTAAATGTGAACCAGTCTATGGGCTCTTCGTGGGTAGGACCCCACCTTATAAAAGCATTTGTCTCTCCGCAGATGACACCACCCTTATGGCAGAAAATGAAGAGGAACTAAAAAGCCTCTTAATGAAAGTGAAAGAGGAGAGTGAAAATGTTGGCTTTAAAGCTCAACATTCAGAAAACAAAGATTATGGGATCTGGTCCTATCACTTCATGGGAAATAGATGGGGAAACAGTGGAAACAGTCTCAGACTTTATTTTTTGGGGGCTTCAAAATCACTGCAGATGGTGACTGCAGCCATGAAATTAAAAGACACTTACTCCTTGGAAGAAAAGTTATGACCAACCTAGACAGCATATTGAAAAGCAGAGACATTACTTTGCCAACAAAGGTCCATCTAGTCAAGGCTATGGTTTTTCCACTGGTCATGTATGGATGTGAGAGTTGGACTATGAAGAAAGCTGAGCACTGAAGAATTGATGCTTTTGAACTGTGGTGTTGGAGAAGACTCTTGAGAGTCCCTTGGACTGCAAGGAGATCCAACCAGTCCATCCTAAAGGAGATCAGTTCTGGGTGTTCATTGGAAGGGCTGATGCTGAAGCTGAAACTCCAATACTTTGGCCACCTCATGCAAAGAGCTGACTCATTGGAAAAGACCCTGATGCTGGGAGGGCTTGGGGGCAGGAGGAGAAGGGGACAACAGAAGATGAGATGGCTGGATGGCATTACTGACTCGATGGACATGAGTCTGAGTGAACTCTGGGAGTTGGTGATGAACAGGGAGGCCTGGCGTGCTGCAATTCATGGGGTCGCAAAGAGTCAGACACAACTGAGCGACTGAACTGAACTGAATATAACCTAACACAGCATGATCCGGATAGCCCTCAACGTTTGTTGAACACATAGTAAATGAAATAATGGGTTAATGTAACTGTTTAGACAGATGTGACTCAGTCATCTTCTGGGTACCCTATCTTTGCTCTTATCTTTTACTAAGGTGCTGGAACCTCCTGGGTACCAAATTTGTGCTTTGTTCACATGTTCTTCCCAGGTTGCTTTAGCTTTATAAGTTTCTACACTGATCCCGAAGCTGGGAAGCTGTACCCTCAACCAAAAAAGTCAAACAAGAATTCATCGACCCTAAGTCAGCAGACCCATTAGAATAACAGAACCTGGTGGATTCTCTCAGCCTCTGATGATTAATGTCATTGTTTCCAGACCAAGTTTCTCTCCCTGACTTGTTCATCCCTCGAGATGAACTCTCTTCTGGGAGGTATCTTATGCAAATAGCCTTCTAATGGACCTGTCTCATCAGCTTCCCAGTTTCTTAGTCACAGCTGAATTCCAACAGTGGATACAGCTTATTCCTAATCTATCAAACTCTCTCTTTGCCCCTATATGTGGCAAACAGTGTTTAGCAGCTAGTTATTGCTATGTAACAGAACCCTTTCAATATTTAATGGCTTAAAATAACAAACATTCCTCGTTTCTCACAAGTCTACAGGTCAGCTGGGTGGTTTTGCTGGTCTGTGTTGGGCTTGGTTAATGTTGGCTGGACTCACTTATGTGCCTCTGACCAGTTTGCTAGGTGACTGAGATAGTTCAACTAGGATGGCTGTGGCTGGAAGACCTAGCTCCCTTTCAGGTGTCTGTGGCTTACTTCCAACAGATTTGCCTGGCATAGTCTCATGATAAGGGCCATGGTCAAATAGGGACAAACAGAAATGTAGCATTTAGACAAGAAGAGGATGTACCTTTCACTAGTGGGATACATTTGAAACAGTGCCTGGTGTGTGATCCTGACCCCTTATATGAGGGGAAAAGTTTCAAATCAGTGGCAATCATACTTCAGATGAATATCTTGAATACAAAGGCCTCCATCAAAATATTTTCTGGTGGTGAACAGGCTTTGGCCTTGCCCAATCTACCAAGTTTTCATCAAGGAACTCAGCAGTTGAAACAAAAATCAAGGCTTCCCTGGATAGTCCAAGCTGGTTTTAAGGTCCACAGAAGGTCTCCTTTTTGTCTTGAAAAGTACTTCTTTTGTAGCCACACTGACACAGACACTGGCTTCCTGTCTTTCCCCATCTTTTGGCCAAGCTTGTAGCTCAAGGTGGGGCATTCCCACACTTGCTTAGATTTCTACGGCAGCTGTCGTCATCTGGTGGTTTTGATGATATAGGTGTCAAGAGTGGGAGTGAGGGTTCATTTTTTGTTCTTCTGATCTGGTTTTAGAAAACATTCAGAAAGTCCAGACCGCACATGTCTTCCTAAAAGTTTAATTCCCTTCACTCTCATTATGGAATAGTTGAGTCCTGTTGAGGATTAAATCATCTTCATGGGCTTGGCTGAAAGGCCCTGAGAAGATGATTAAATGCAGCAAGATTGCAAGTTGGCAATCTCTCTTTGAATATCATCTCAAATGGTGAGATCTGAAAAAAGAGCAGTTCTTGTCTTGACTTTTTGGTGAGGTCTTTGCTTCAAAGATGAGCAGCAAGATGTTTAAATCTTCTACTCCTTGTGTGAGCAGGCACATGCCAAAACCCTATTCCTTATATCCTCTACCCATAAAAAGACTCTGAGCTAGTTCTCGTCACCTTTCCCATTAATCCTGGATGTTAATTCATAATTCTTCTCTACTCAACATTCCAGGTAACCACTCCAACTGATAAGAGCTGATAACTAAGATGGAAAAGATTTACCACCTGAATATGGATGGACTAAAGATTTCAAAGTAGAAATGAATATAACAGGCTCTTATGAGTTGAATTTTGTCTACCCCCACAGAGTATGAATTGTGAAGGCCACAATTCATACATTGAAATCCTGCCCCTCGGCATGGGACTTCCTTTGGAAACAGGGTTATTGCAGATGTAATTAGTTAACGTGAGATTATACAGTTAAAAATGAGGCTATGCTGAGGTATATGACCCAAGTCAATAAGACTGGTGTCATTATAAAAAAGAAATTTGGACATAGATGCACTTGGGAGAACACCAGAAGATCATGAAGACAGAACTGTATGAGCCAAGGAATGTCAAAGATTTCCAGCAAACCTCCAGAAACTAAGCAAGAGGCATGAAACAGACTATTCCAGTTTTCAGAAAGAACCATTTTGCTAACACCTTGATCTCAGACCCCAGTCTCCAGAACCGTGAGACAATACATTTGTGTTATTTAGACAACTCAGTCTGTGGTACTTTATTACAGAAGACCTAGAAATCCAACACAAGGTCAGAGAGAATCTTGCCTATGATTATTTCTAGGAGGTTCAAAGAGACAGGAAATTTTAAAACAGAAAGGCAACTTGGAGACCAAATAGACAATTTTTCTTCTCCCAGCCACAAATCCCTTTTGCAAATAAAGAAACCAAAGCCCAGAGAAATTACAAGATGTGACTAAAGTCACAGAGCCAGCTGGTCGGAGCCAAGATTCCATATTAGGTCTTTGATTGTCACTTTCCCAGGTGGCTCAGTGGATAGCCACCTGCAATGTAGGAGATGCGGGAGACACAGGTTCAGTCCCTGGGTTGGGAAGATCCCCTGAAGAAGGAGATGGCAACCCACTCCAGTATTCTTGCCTGGAGAATCCCATGAACAGAGGAGCCTGGTGGGCTACAGTCCATGGGGTTGCAAAGAGATGGACATGACTGAAGCAACTAAGTACACCTCCATGCCATATTTCCAGGCACACTTTGGTCATTTGCATGCATCTGTATCTCTTCTAATCTACCATGAGACCTTGAAAGCAGGGTCTATATGCCTGGAATCTGCCATGCTTTCTCACATAAAACAAACCCTCAATAATATTTGTCAGTAATAGTTCATATATCCAGGGTCTTCCACAGGGTAATCTCCATGTTGACCCAAGAAATGGTGCTTTTCCAAAAGCAATTCCTGTGCTAGAGAGAGAACACAAAGGCTCAAATGTGTCCAGGCTCAAAATGTGTCAAGCTGTGGACAGCAACTCCCAATGGTCTGTAAGTCATCAAGCCTTGTTCACAAGTAGACCGAGGTTCCACTTGTTCAGTCTGGGCCAAGTAGCCTTCTCCTGACAACATGGTGCTCTGAGTGGAGTGAGCCACGAAGACCTTCCAGCTGCCCATGAGCTCTTAGCCAGCTCCCTTCAGCAGCTATAGATTTATCTCTCTTCCCTAGCTGAAGGTCTCACATGCTTCCTAGAGGCAGAGACCATCTTTTTTCTCTACATCTTCCATGTTGCCCAGGGCCCAGGGTTCAGCTCGTATCATAGCAGATACCCAATGAATGGTGTCAGCATGGACCAGCCAGCCTCCTATGCCATCAGCTATCTGTTGAGCGCAAGAAGAGGAAAATTTACAAGATGTTATTTTGCTAAAAATATACCTCTAAGGGGAATCTCCTTTCCAAAGCTGGAAGAGCATTGAAAGAAATCATTAGCATGAGACTTTTCAACACTTAACATGTCTGTCTGGATTTAGAGAACAAAAATTCAGTCAGTTTAGTCTCTGTAGGAAAATCTCCCACAAGGCAGATTTATGATGTAAATTTTACATTGTGCTTGTTTCACCATAATAAACAAATGTTTGCAAAAAATAAATTTAGTCAATTCTAAAAATCATGATTATTTTGAGTATATTAAATTCATCAAATACGTTAGATACGTTTAGGAGGTGACTTCGTATTTCTCACATCTCACTTCCACAATTTTGGTATTTTTATGGTTGACATGGGTTCTGAGGAACAGAATATAATTTGTTTTTCACTGAGCTGATGGGAAATCAGGATTGGCTTGTATGTGCTTTGTTGATTACAGCTGTTCAAGACCTGCTTGGATCAAAAGGAGGGAGTTGCTAAAGTCCATTTGGTCTGGCTACATAAACTGTGGGGCTCAAGTATAAAAGGAGAAGGCAGCAGGGAAGTCAGTCGTCAAGTCCCACTGCGTGCCACCTCAACCCACAGTGTCCCCCTCAAAGGATTATAACCCCCAGCACACACTGGGTACACTGATGCGAATGACTGAGAGGCTCCCACCCAGTCAAATGCACTGTGGCACCGCCAGCCTCGGGAAGGGACAGCACTGCCATGTTCCCCCCCAAGATGCCATGGGGTGCCGCCCAGCCACCCCCCTGCCTGCATCTGCTTCTACCGGAAGCTGGGATAGTGAGCTGAGCTCCATTGTCCCAACAGACTTCACTCAGAAAATACAAACTCAAAGTCAAATTAAGACTTGTAAGATGGCAGTGTTAGGACATTAAACCCCAAGCGAGTCCTCTGAGCATGAATCGATGGCACCAGTCACTCAGCCATGAGTCCAGCCCCACCAGGGACAATTGCATAGGCACTCAGTTTTTCCTATGGGCCTTAACAGATGTGCTGGTCTCATGTTGAGAGTGTAATGCTGGGTTGCATGCTATATATAAGCTAAACTAGACTGTAAGACCTTTGAAGGTCAGAGATTCTCTGATTTCTCTTTCTCCCAAAGCACTTAGAAGGTTTTGACACACTAACCAATAGCACATAAATCACATAGTGTAAGTCACAAACTGAAACGCTGGAGCTACAATATTCTGGGGCACATACGGGGAGTTGAATTACAACTTTCATCACAGCAAGGTGACTGTAGAGCCCCCATTCCTGAATAAGGAGCCCACCAGCATGGGAGGTAGAAGGGTGGAAGCTATCACTTAAATGTGCAACATGGGAAAGGGTTGGGGAGGAAGGTTTCTGAGAAAGACACTGTTTGCTGGCTCTGAGGCTTAGCTCACATCATTGATACATATACATCACAAAGCAATTTCGATTCTCTGGGGAGAATTAGGCAATGATGTGCACTTGGAAACTATAAGGAAAATGGAGCCACGCCTTAAATATTGTGGTTAAAAGCTGGAAACCACAACCTCTCAGCTCCTTATTATTGAGACTTCTTAATAGCAAAATTCCTTCCTGACTCCGTGCATAATTGCCTGCAAGAGGGAGCAGGAGATGAGGTCCCTCCATCCTGCAAGGCTCAGATGCCAATCCGATTGATTCACAGGCTCCCTGCTGTTTGAAACTGTCCTGCCAAGTGGCTGCTGGGAGAAGTCATGAAGCCAGCGGATGGAAATAGCCCTGCCTGCTGGGAGAAAGAGGATCTCCAGCGCTCTTTTCTCACCCTGTAACAAATACTGACGAAGCATTTTTGCATCTCTGCCAGTTGCTATGGAGACCGTGAGGGGAACACATGTAAATAGTCCGCCTGTGAGAGACATGCTAAGGTCCTCCAATGCAATGTGCTTTCTCTTCTAGACTTTTCTCTTTCTGGCTGAGAGCTGCAGTTTGCAGCTACATCAGTAAGCTCTGTGGTTTCAGGCCTCAGACTCGTGAGACTCCTGTTTAAGGAACTTGTCTACCAGGAGCGAGAGGGAAACACCCCATGTCTGGGTGAGATCTTCATTTGAAACACTTTCCTAATACATTTATGTTAGCAGAAAGTTCCTCCACCTTCTCATCTGTAAAGCGGGAGAGATAAAGCCCCCCTCGTGGGTGGAAGGCTGAGAAGGGACACAAGCTTTGTAAAGATGAAAGCACCAGGTACATCTGCTGCTGCTGCTGCTGCTGCTGCTGCTGCTGCTGCTGCTGCTAAGTCGCTCCAGTCGTGTCCGACTCTGTGCGACCCCATATACGTACGTCTAGCAGCATGAATTAACGGAATTACCGTGATTACCGTATATTCCTAAAGACTTGTCAAATCCAAACATAGTCTCATTTAGGCATTGGCATGTACAAACGGGGCCAGCTCATCATCAGAGCTAGCGGTTAGAAGGCATTGTTCCTTCTCAAAGCTTGGTGTGGATGTCCCCATGCTATCACTTAGTCCTGCTAAAGACAGGCTAGTTCAGAAGAGGAATCTAGGTCTCGGGGCCTGGCTCCTGCAACTGTCGAGGGCCTCCGTGGTGATCAACAGCCTCATCCACAGCCTTTCATCCACGCGAGAGCAGAGTAGCTCAGCCGCCAATTTCTTCCGCCCCTTGAGAAAACCCAGGTGTTTTCTTACAACACAAATACACGCCCAGGGCTCAGAAAAGCCAGCAGATCCAGGAGCAGGATCCAAGCTCGCAGATCCTCCTCCTCAGAGAGGCACGGAGGAGGACCAGAGAGTAGGTGTGGGCAAGCTCTGGTTTGAATTCCAAAAGCAACCCCTCGAATTCCAGCTCCTGCGTGGGAGGAGGGGCGGGGCCTAGGGCGAGGGCGTTGTCCTCAGTGACCGTCTGCTGCCGCCCACGCCCCCGCGTCTCAGCCGGGTCTGTTCTCTGCTATCTCCTTGGTAACCCCACGTGGTGCTGTGGTGATGAGAGGAAACAGCGCAAACAGAATCAGTCAGCGGTGGGGAACTAGGCTTGCTGCTTCTTCCACCCAGCTCCCTCTCCATTCCAGAGGTCTAGATGCCGGTTCCTGATTCAAGTCACACGCCAATGCTGGCCTTCAAAAGCAGCAGCCTAGTCCACGTGTGTCAATGAGGAGGATCCCGGACAGGCTGAACCTGCGGGCTCCAACCATCTCAGCCCAAATGCTGAAGGCTGCTGGGGAGCAGAACTCACCAGGCAGGACTCTGAGGGGAGGGTGGCCGGCCAGGGGTAAAGGGGAGCATGGACAGGGAGCTGGGAGCAGGGCAGAGGTCAGCCGGCTGAAGAATTCCCCAAATTCTTTTCCCTTGGCACTCCACACTCCAAATCTCCCATCTTAAAGAAAAATATAATGTATGTGTAGATAGATAAAATATACATATAAAATAATGTATGTATTATATATGTGTGTATGTAAAATATATATAATATACAAGATTATTAGAACTTCTATGAAGTTGAGGAGGGGGGATTAATAGTATATTGCGGGGTTTTTTTTGTTGTGTGTGTGTGTGTTTGCTTTGCTAGGAAAGGGAGGAGAATTAAAAGGTGTGACAAAGGGAAATTATGATAGTGATGATATCAAATAGGAATGAGCCAAGAATTCATTTATTCATTCAGGAAATATTGAGTGAACGTCCACTACATACCAGGTCCTGTTTTAGATGTTGGGGATAGGGCAGTAAATAAAATAGGCAGAAATTCCTGACTTCATGGCGCTTACATTCAAGTGGGAGAGGCAGGAAATAAAAATGACAGATTTGTTTTTTCAAATGACAAAATTACAACAAAACGTGATGAATATGTAAAACGTATCATACACACACAGAGACATAAAGCAGGGTGAGGACCAGGAACCGGGATGGAAGCTGCAATTCAGGAGGGAAAACCAAGGGAGTCCTCACTGCAGAATCAGTTCTGAGTCAAGCAGTGGCAGGCGAGGAGGACTTGAGGTGGGCTGGTGTCTGGGCAAAGAGCATCCTGAGACCAATCAGGAGGCTGCCCGTGGCTGGAGCCAAGTGAGGGTGATGGGGTTGGGGGGAGGAGAGGGCGTGAGGCTGCAGTGTGATGCGTCAGATCAGATGGGGCTTTGGGGGCTGCTGAAAAGGTTTAGGCTTTTCCTCCAAGTGAAATGAGGAGACATGGGAAGGTCTGCAGCAGAGAAGTGGTGTGACTTGCTTTCTGTTTAAGGATTGCTGTGGCTGCTTCATGGGGAGTTAGATGGAGGGTGGAGAAGGGCTGGTACTCTGAATCTGACATCTGGTCTCACTCTATTAAAAAGTGGAACTGGCAAGTGTTGGGGAGGTTCGAGATAAGTGCCCAAACTTCCTCTTACATGATCAGGAGGACGGAGAAAAGCTGGAAATGGGATGCTTTGGGTGTGATTCAGTGTTAATGAAAGGTGTTCCCACACAACCTAAAATCATCTTTGCTATCACCAGTAGATTATCTCCCATCCCTTGGAAAATGTGATCTAGAGAAAAACCATCAGTTCCCCATATGTGCATGCTGTAATTTATCCAGCCCCTGGGGGTTCTTGGCAGGAAGCTGCTATTCAGATAATAACTTAGAGATACTAAGTCTGACACCGCCCCCATCCCTTCCCGGTTAACTCCATATCTTGGACTAAAATTCAAAAAGTAAAACATTGTATTCAAGTGCAGTGGGGCACTGAGTGATTCACACACACTCAGAGGTGCCAATGCATGCAGCTCCTTTGTTTTCCATAACTCATCAAATCTTCCTTGTATCTCCCTGACCCTGTGTAATGTAGAGGAAGAGACAACTTACATGGTCAGCAGGAATATCTTGGCTTCTTCTGGAGTCCCTGAGGCTAGCACTTGGGTCTTTGGTTGGTGGCGGTATCATTACCATGTGACCACGGGTGTGGGAATCCGCATGGTGACCTCTGGTCTTGAGGGGCATCCCTGCGTTTAGGTGTTGGGCCCTGTGCCAATGTCCCCTAGGTGTTCCCAGTCTAGTTTGTTTGTTGACAAGCAATGCACACACTTACCCATGGGACATGGTAAGTGCCTCTATGAATCAAATCACGATTTCAAGGGCCCCCACTTTCCAACTTCAGGTCTCTTGAGTTTCCAGTGACCCATCTTGAACCTTGCTGACCTTCACCAGGGCACCTGGGCAGACAGGGATATAGCACATTGCTGTTTACCAAGGTCCCTCCATTCGCTGATAATACACTGTCCCACTCCAGCCACGTTAGTCGTGGTGCCAGACACACGATGGGATTCTCCTGGTTGCGTTCAGCCTCTTCTACTCTGTGTGTGGGAAAGTAGGTCACTTGCTCTAAGATTTTTTAGTCCCTGCATACGGGAGCCTGGTGGGCCACCATCTATGGGGTTGCACAGAATCGGACCCAACCAACATGACTTAGCAGCAGCAGCAGCATACCTTTCTGAATGTTTTCATAGTTCTCTCCCCATAAAAGCGTTGACCCCAAGGAAGAGGCAAGCAAGACTCTGATGTGTGAGAGTCTTCTCTTGTCTCCACTTCTCTTCTCACTCCTGTGCTCTGCGGGACAGTGAGTATGCCCTTCCCCCCTCTTCTTTTCGGGTAAGAATGTACCATAGTGATATCTTTTTCCTTGCTAAAGTGGTGTCAGTTCCACCCACTTTCCTGGGGCCACGATGGTTGTGCAGAGTGCACCCTCAATCAGTTCAGTTGCTCAGTCGTGTCCCACTCTTTGTGACCCCATGGACTGCAGCATGCCAGGCTTCCCTGTCCATCACCAACTCCCCGGAGCTTGCTCAAACTTGGGAAGCCAATACTGAGACAGAATTAAGATTGCAAGAGTTTTGAGTGACACTTGTGAAGATAAAAGAGAGAGAAAGTAGGGTTGGACAGGGACAGCCTCAGACCGTGATGCAGATCTGAGTCATTTTGGCCAACCCAGTGAGGGATTTCAGAGCAAAGGTTGCTCATCAGAGGAGTCCCATGTTGAAGAGAATCAGCCAGGTCTGGTACCTGCTCTGTGTTCAATCATTGGCTAGGGGACTGCCCCAGGAAGAGCATGACCCTGGCTGTAAAGGTGCGGTGTATCTTAAGGCATCGATAGCTGGAGGCTGTAAGCTAACAGCATCTTTTACAATGAACCGCAAAGTTCTTTCTGGAAAGGAGACCCAGATGAACACCTCTAATACTGCCACAGCAGAGGTAAGGTTGCTAGAGAAATGACTGATGGGGCAAATAATGGAATTCATATCAGATTGATATTTTCTACATGTTTTACATATTACCCAAGTCATCACTGAGCACAATCTTAGCCCACATCCTCTTCACTGCAGGTGAGGTTTAATCCACTGTGACCACAGCATGAAGCAAGTCACACAGATTTGACTGTTCTCAAACCTTTCCTAAGAACCTCTTCACACAACAAGGGGCTGGCCTAATGCTTTAAAACCATGAGCATGGCCCTTACAGGGCCCTCCGCTTTTAATCTAAGAGGCTTTGTGTAAATTTTAAAAACACGTCCATTTTAACTCAACAGTTGGTACCAGCACGTGCCAAGTTGTTCCTCTAAACCCGAGTCCTCTGCTAAGACAACGATCTGCGTGCTGCCAGGGAAATTTCAGTGGTTTGTTGATAGCAAACTAACAGTGATAGAGAGCTACAAATCTCTAACAAGGAAAGCTCCTATGAGTCAGAGGCCAATCACCTAACTGTGTGTTCACCAGATTTCCTTCCTGTGAGTCACTTTAAAATGCTTGACTTCTTCTTTCTCAGTTTTCAGCCCTTTTCTTGTTTAATCAATGAGAGTTGAATCCATGTTAGAATTACTGGAAGTGCTGAGATGCAACTGGCCCTCTCTCTTAGACAGTCCGTGGAAAGGAAGTGGTAGAGAGGAGATGGAAGGATGTGGGAAAGAAGTCTAAATGTGACCAGAACAGGGAGGCAAAAAAGATTGGAGGAGAAACCAAAAGACTAGAAATTCTTGCTATCCCAGCAGTCAAAATATTGCTTGGTTTAGTCATAATTTATCACAATGACGGCCAGTTTCCTGGAAGTAATGTTGTCGGAAAAACTGTACAGCTCGTGTTGAATTTGAATTTCAAATAATGAGTCAATTTTTAGCATAAACATGTCCAGTGAAATAATTCAGACATGCTTATATTGAATTTATTTCTTTTCCTGAAATTCAAATTGAACTCAACATCCTGTACTTTTATTTGCTAAATCTGGCAACCCAATCCAGGAGACATTTCTGTCTCATCACGTTGGGTTGATGAGGGTGATAGCTCCTTGTTGAAGGGGAAATGGAGAGTACAGACCATGGTCCTACTTTCTAGCAGAAAGATTCAGATGATTTGGACTTGAAATCCTTCCCTCTGGGTTACCTCTGCCTTCCCAGCTCTGCTCCACGCTGAGTACTTGAAATTGACCATGGTTCAAACCCACCTGCAAGTCACTGAAACTGGACTTGCTGTTCTTGACGTGGTATCTTCTATGGCTAAAGGTAAGCTTGGATCCCACAGCCTATCGAACCTTATTCTTGCCTTAATCACCACCATGTCTGATCAATAGGACTGAGCTTTTGCCTTGGCTTCTGTCTGTATCTAAGGTCCTGAACTTCAAACTATTCAGTTGTGGTTTTGACATCCTGCCTAGACCATGGGTTACTTCTAAGCCCATGCCTCAGGTGTGTCTTCAAGCCAAACACATCACCTGGGATCACAGTGCTGACTCCAAGCCTTGCCCTCTTGTAGTACAGGGATTGCCAAACATTTCCTGTACAGGGCCAGATAGAACATATTTTTACTTTGTAAACCTTGAGTCTCTTTCATTACTCGATTCTGCTATTGTAGCAGCAGCAGCATGAACAAATATGTGTTCCCATAAAGTTTTGTTTATAAAGACAGGCCCATGGGGCAGATTTGGCATACGGATTGTAGTTTGCTGACCCCTGTTCTAGAAAATCCTGTGATCTTGCTCTTCCTGCCCCCAGAGTCTCCACTTATATCTATATGGATGCTGACCTATTAGCTCATGGGAGCCTTTGCTACCAGACAGGACTGTGATCGATGCTCCAGACTCCAGTCCTGTTTCACAGTCTTAGTGCCCTAGTCTTGGGCCTGGCAGGTCCCAGCTTTGTTCTCTTTCCCTCTGTCAGCCTCTGGGATCCCAGCATGTCTAGAGAATGAGTGCACACAAGTGAGCCAACATCTGCTTCTGTTTCCACACGGCAGCCAGGATCCACTTTCCTTTTTTCCATAAACGCTATCTTAGTTCAAGATTTTGTTGCCAACACCTTAGATGGGTTCTGCTGGGGTCCAGCCCCGGTGGATCCAGGGTGATTCGAAGGTGGGGATGGAGTCGGCGTCTTTGGAAAAATACATATTTAATCACAGATATAGAGAGATTAGAAATGGATAGTGTAGTAGGAAGATTAGTGGAGAAAAAGAGGCTGAATAACTTGGTTCACGTGGAATAGCATCCATGCTCCAGATGGGAATTCAGCCAGAAAAACGGGAGCAAGAAAGAAGCGACATGGGGGAATCAGTCTTTCTGGAAACTGATCCGATGTCTGTATTTTTGGGTTAGCTTATATACCTTTTGTTACACATAGGGATGAATACAGAGTCACGCGGGGGTCAGCAGTCCTGACCTTTATCAAAATCAAGTGCTTCACATAAATGTATAAAAAAGGTACATCATCTTCTGGCCATGAGTGAGACCTGCTGACATTTTATGATCCTCTCTTTCTGATAACCAAAAAACTTATTTCTTCCAAGGGTGTTTTTTCTTAAACCAGGCACCCCCCTCCAAATAAAGTTACATTCCTATAGGGTGAGGGTGTAGTGAGTTACAATCAAGAACGGAATTTATTTAACCCAAGGTTAACATGATTAGTCTTGAAGGTTAATACTTATTTCTCCTATATCCTTAAAGGTTAATACTTATTTCTTCCTATATGCTATATGTTCATTATAAGGGTAGGGAACATGGAGATTTCACAGCAAACATTAGCCCAACAAATGAAAATCCTTTCACCAATGCTCCCCTTAAAATCTATTTAGTCTTAAGATATGATAAAGTTACATTTTTACATAGCAAGGACACAGTGATTTATAACAAAGTACAGTCATCTATTACAAAAGAGAAAATCCATTAACTCAAAAAGTCTAGTATTGCTAACATCAAACTACTATATTTCCTTTGCTATATTCCAAATACATTGATTAATATGTTCCCAGGAGCCTAAGGATATGGAGGCCTGGCAGCAATCATTGACTCAACAAGAAGAAAAAGCCCTGTGTTAATTAAGACTTTCAAAATACTCCGAAACTCTCTGTGCTGTTTATGGTTAAGAGGTAGTAAACAATCATGTGCGTAGTGGCAGGAGTATGGATAATCCTGTCACACAAGCTAGTCTGTCAGCAGAGAGGTTTGACCTGAGACATCCTTGTCCCACCCAGAGCAGGGAATTAGCAGCAATTATTGACACAACAAATGAAAAACCCTTCACCAATATAATTCCTAACCAACCCACTATACTAATTTCTAACTCCCCAAAAGAATTTGCCTTTAGTAAGTCTAAAACATTTCCTGCCTCTCAGGTTGGGAGGCTATAAACAATCACATGTGGCCGGACGAACCTATACAGGTGGGCTAGATAACCTTCAGAGGAGTCCGTAAGCTGAAACACTCTTGTCACGCCCAAGAATTTTTATTGCCTTGGAGCTGCACGTTTACTCCTCCGAGAGAAACGGTTATGGGGGAGAGCCCCCGTAAAGTCAGAGGTGTAGGTGAGAGCATAAAACAGACTCTGGTTTTGGGGTAGATGCTTGGGAACGGGGTTTCCTGAGGCTTGATCACACCTTTGCGTATGCCAAGCCTCGTTCCTCATGACCTTTGCCATGGGCGGAGTTCCTCATGCTGGCTCCCGGCAGGTTCTATCTTCTCTTTGGACGTCTGCCTCCCAAATCTTCATTGCACGTCGCTGCTGCACGAAAGGCAACGAGACTGCCTGCCAGTGCTAGGGAAGGTTTTGTCATGGATTCAGAGAGAACCCTTCTCTTCTTAGATGATTAAAAAATCCTGGCAGAACCAAGCAAAGTAATCCTGAACCAGTGCACAGTTTCAGGACTACACATTTGGTGCTTCAGGGTGAAGAAAAATCAACATTATGAATAATATTGATGCTGTTATTAACAGTGACAGTATGGCCTTACTATGGAATGATAACGCAAGACGAACATCACAGCAACTCCATATGTGTACGACCAAATCCACTTCTTCACAAGGGGAGGACTTTGGGACCTAACTCATAAATTTCAAAAGTAAGACTTTTAAATTAGGAAAAGACAATTCTGAAAGAAGAACATTATTTTCAAATAATGCTAATTGACACCCCGAACTGCTGCTCTGGGTGAGTCTGACCACCTTGTTCTACACATTTTTTTTTTTTTAACTTTATGGGATAAGTATTTCTCTCAAAAGTTGAGTGCAATTGAAGATTTTGTAAGCCAAATCCTATTTAAAATAGAGCTTATTCTTTGATTTTGGAGTCTTCCTTTCCTCTTTTAAAAAAATGGTTGTTTTCTGTTTATTGTCTTTTATCGTAATAAACCATCAATAACCATTATATCCCCCAAATTGAAGCTCTCTGTACTTGCTTGAGAAGAGTATTTTTTGAGTTATCTGAACTCCTTCAAACCAGTCAATTGTTTTAATTGTTAGGACTTTGGAATAAATCTAAAACTATCATATCTTTATATTACTGCTAGGTTTTGGTTTGATTATAGCTGATTGCATGAGATGGGTGTTCAGCAAATACTAATTGAGGTAAATGTTTCTGTAATAATTGTGATCAATCGTCAGAACTTTATTAACATTAACTTTTAAATAGATATATCTTTGTATAATTGTTATACAAAAACTGTACCTCTTTAAAGCATAGAATTTGATGAATTTTGACATATGAATAAATTTGCCATGAAATTTCACTACCATCAAAATAATGAACATGTTCATTACTTTTAAATATTTCCTCATGCCTCTTTTGAATCTCTTCTTCCTGTTCCTCCCTATATGTTCCCCACCTCCAATTCACTGATCTATTTTATGTGTTTTCTAGAATTTTATATAAATGGAACTATGCACTGTGCACTCTTTCTTGTCTGACTTCTTCATTCACCAAAATTGTTTTGTATATTCCTTCATGTTGAAATGTGTATCAACAATTCACTTATTTTCATCAGTGAATGATATTTCAGTTTGTCTGAAAATAATTTGTTTGTCCATTTACTTGTTGATGGACATCTGGTTTGTTTCCAGTTTGGGGCTGTACAAAATAAAGCTGTGATGGACATTCATAAATAGGTCTTTATATGATGATATAGGCTTCCAGGTAGCACAATGGTAAAGATGCACTTGAGGGCGGGAGCTGCTGGTTCAATCCCTGAGTTGGGATATCCTCTGGAGTAGGAAATGGCAACCCATTCCAGTATTTTTACCTGGAGAATCCTATGGACAGAGGAGCAAAGAGTTGGACAGGGGTTGTAAAGAGTTGGATGCTGAGCACAACAGCATATGATTATAGGCTTTCACTTACCATGGACAAATACTAAGAAATAAAATGGCTGATCACATGTCAGACCTGCCTAAACTTTTAGAAAACAGTTCCACTTCTTTCCAAAGTATTTTGGAAACCCCCGCCAGTCATATATGAGAGTTCCAGTTTTCTATATTCTTACCAACACTTGGTATAGTCATTTAAAAAAAAAAAAAAAAGCCATTCTCATATGAGTGTGGTGGTATTTCATTCTGATTCAATTTTCATTGTCCTAATGACTAATGGGGCTTCCCTGGCAGCTCAGTGAGTAAAGAATCTGCCTGCAGTGCCGGAGACTGGGGTTCGATCCCTGGGTTGGGAAGATCCTCGGAGAAAGAAATAGAAAGAAATGGCAACACGGTCCAGTAGTCTTATCTGGAAAATCCGACGGACAGAGGAGGCTGGTGGGCTACAGTCCATGGGGTCGCAAGAGTCAGACATGATTTAGCGACTAAAACCACCACCAATGACTAATGATGTTGAGAATCTTTTCATGTTATTATCTGACGTTCGATATTATTCAGATTTAAACTTTTTGTCTAATTGATGGGCTTTGACACCTGATTTTTTTTTTTTTTTGGTGAAATGTCTGTTCAGAGAGTTTGCCCATTTTTTAAATTGGGGGTTTTTTTTGTTTGTTTCCTTACAATGAGTTTGAGAATTCTTTAAATATTTTAATCCAAGTCTTATTACAAATATATAATGTACAAATAATTTCTTCCAGTCTTTATCTTTTTATCAAGGCTTTTAATGAAGAAAAAGTTTTATTTTTTATAAAGTCCAATTTCTCAATTTTTCCTTTTATGTATAATGCATTTGGTGTCATCTAAGAACTCTGCCTAGTGTTAGATCCAAAAAGATTTATTTTATATTTTTCCTTAAAAGTTTTATACTTTATGTTTTACATTAAAAATTCACAATCCATTTATCATTTTCAGTAAATTGTCAGATAAATTCTGAGACTTAAGTCAAGATTTCTTTCTTTTGCTTGTGAATGTCCAACTGTTCCTTCCTACCTGATAAAAGAAAAACTACCCTTGCTTCATTGAACTGCTTTGTATCTTTGCCAGAAGTCAACTGAGCCTATCTGTACAGATCTATTTATGGGCTCTGTATTCTGTCTCATTCATCTGTATGCCTGTCCTCCCAGCAGTATCACAGAGTCTTCATTGCCGTAGCCAGATAATAACTCTTGAAATGGAGTAGAACAACTCCTGCCACTTATTTTTATTTTAAAAAGTTATTTTAAACTACTCTAGTTCCTTTGCCCTTCCATATAAATTTTAGAATAATCTTGTCTATAGTTACAAAAATTTGGGAGAAATTTTGACAGAAAATGTGTTAAACCTTAATATCAGTTTGGAGAGAATTAACATCTTAACTATGTTGAATTTTCCAGTTCACAAATACAGCAGCCATGTCTATTTATTTAGGTCTCCTTTGATTCATTTCATCAGCATTTTGTGCTTTTCAGCATACAAGTCTTGTACATTGTTTGTTAAGTTTTCATCCAAGTGCTTAATTTTTTTTGAACAACTGTAAATATTTTACATTTTTCTATCAACATATTCATTGTTAGTATTTAGAAATATGGGCTTGCTTGATAGCTCAGTTGGTAAAGACTCTGCCTGCAATGCAGGAGACCCCGGTTCAATTCCTGAGCTGGGAGGATCCGCTGGAGAAGGGGTAGGCTACCCACTCCAATATTCTTGGGCTTCCCTTGTGGCTCAGCTGGTAAAGAATCTGCCTGCAGTATAAGAGAGCTGGGTTTGATCCCTGGGTTGGGAAGATCCCCTGGAGAAGAGAAAGGCTACCCACTCCAGTATTCTGGCCTGGAGAATTCCGTGGACTTAAACCTTAATATCAATTTGGAGAGAATTAACATCTTAACTATGTTGAATTTTCCAGTCCACAAATGCAGCATCCATGTCTATTTATTTAGGTCTCCTTCGATTCCTTTCATTGTCATTTTTGTGCTTTTCAGCATGCAAGTTTTGTACATGGTTTTTTAAGTTTACATACAAGTGCTTAATTTTTTTGAACAATTGTAAATGGTTTTATGTTTAAAAGTTTGATGTAGACATCTTCATTGTTAGTATATAGAAATACAATTGACTTTTATATGCTTATTTGGTATCCAGTGATCTTGCTGAACATAATTCTTGATTCTAAGAGGTTTTTGTATATTTCCTGATATCTTCTGCATAGACATGTCCAACCTAGCTTTTTCTAAACATCACCCTGGTGATGAGGTGTGGCGGAGATAGGGTTGCAGTGTTGGGGTAGCTGTAAGCCTGGCTATGGTTTTTCCAGTAGTCATGTATGGATGTGAGAGTTGGACTGTGAAGAAGGCTGAGCACCAAAGAATTGATGCTTTTGAACTGTGGTGTTGGAGAAGACTCTTGAGAGTCCCTTGGACTGCAAGGAGATCCAACCAGTCCATTCTGAAGGAGATCAGCCCTGGGATTTCTTTGGAAGGAATGATGCTAAAGCTGAAACTCCAGTACTTTGGCCACCTCATGTGAAGAGTTGACTCATTGGAAAAGACTTTGATGCTGGGAGGGATTGGGGGCAGGAGGAGAAGGGGACGACAGAGGATGAGATGGCTGGATGGCATCACTGACTCGATGGACGTGAGTCTGAGTGAACTCTGGGAGTTGGTGATGGACAGGGAGGCCTGGTGTGCTGTGATTCATGGGGTCGCAAAGAGTCAGACACGACTGAGCGACTGAACTGAACTGAAGCCTGGTGGAGGTGGAATTTATGTTGCCCACCAGGTCTTTGCTGGAATGAGTATGGATGGGGCCATAGCTTTTTCTGTGCTGTTTGGCTAGAGGAGAGATGTTACTATCTAA
Organism: Budorcas taxicolor; assembly: GCF_023091745.1. Taxonomy (NCBI): domain Eukaryota; kingdom Metazoa; phylum Chordata; class Mammalia; order Artiodactyla; family Bovidae; genus Budorcas; species Budorcas taxicolor. The sequence goes on along the minus strand of NC_068924.1, from coordinate 63,647,468 downwards.
AAGTTCCTGATCTTACTAGGCTACCTGTTTCCTACAGCTCTGGCTAAAGAGAGCAAACTTTTTGGTTTTGTGGGGGCGGGGGAGGTATACTGGATCTTCATTGGAAGGACTGATGCTGGGGCTGAAACTCCAATACTTTGGCCACCTCATGCGAAGAGTTGACTCACTGGAAAGACCCTGATGCTGGGAGGGATTGGGGACAGGAGGAGAGGGGACAACAGAGGATGAGATGGCTGGATGGCATCACTGACTTGATGCACATGAGTTTGGGTGAACTCCAGGAGTTGGTGATGGACAGGGAGGCCTGGCGTGCTGCGATTCATGGGGTTGCAAAGAGTCAGACCCGACTGAGAGACTGAACTGAACCGAAACTGGGTCTACATTGCTGTGCATGAACTTTTCTCTAGTAGCAGAGGCAGCTGTCCAGTTGTGGTGTGCAGGCTTCTCTTGTTGTGGAGCATTGAGTCTAGAGTGTGCACGTTTCAGTAGTTGCGGTACATGGGCTTAGTTGCCCTGTGAAAAGTGGAATCTTCCCAGACCAGGGGTTGAACTCATATGCCCTGCACTAACAGGCAGATTCTTAACCACTGAGCCACCAGGGAAGTCTGAGAGCAGACTTTAGTTGTGACTTTTTTTTATGTGCTTATTGGCATTCACAGTTTGCTGGATTATATATCAACTCCAAGGATATATTTCAAATCCTGAAAGATGATGCTGTGAAAGTGCTGCACTCTATATACCAGCAAATCTGGAAAACTCAGCAGTGACCACAGGACTGGAAAAGGTCAGTTTTCATTCCAATCCCAAAGAAAGGCAATGCTAAAGAATGCTCAAACTACCGCACAATTGCACTCATCTCACACGCTAGTAAAGTAATGCTCAAAATTCTCCAAGCCAGGCTTCAGCAATACATGAACTGTGAACTCCCTGATGTTCAAGCTGGTTTTAGAAAAGGCAGAGGAACCAGAGATCAAATTGCCAACATCCGCTGGATCATGGAAAAAGCAAGAGAGTTCCATAAAAACACCTATTTCTGCTTTATTGACTATGCCAAAGCCTTTGACTGTGTGGATCACAATAAACTGTGGAAAATTCTGAAAGAGATGGGAATACCAGACCACCTGACCTGCCTCTTGAGAAACCTGTATGCAGGTCAGGAAGCAACAGTTAGAACTGGACATGGAACAACAGACTGGTTCCAAATAGGAAAAGGAGTACGTCAAGGCTGTATATTGTCACCCTGCTTATTTAACTTATATGCAGAGAACATCATGAGAAACGCTGGGCTGGAAGAAGCACAAGCTGGAATCAAGATGGCCAGGAGAAATATCAATAACCTCAGATCTGCAGATGACACCACCCTTATGGCAGAAAGTGAAGAAGAACTAAAGAGCCTCTTGATGAAAGTGAAAGAGGAGAGTGAAAAAGTTGGCTTAAAGCTCAACATTCAGAAAACGAAGATCATGGCATCTGGTCCCATCACTTCATGGAAAATAGATGGGGAAACAGTGGAAATGGTGTCCGACTTTATTTTTGGGGGCTCCAAAATCACTGCAGATGGTGATTGCAGCCATGAAATCAAAAGACACTTACTCCTGGAAAGGAAAGTTATGACCAATCTAGATAGCATATTAAAAAGTAAAGATATTACTTTGCCAACCCATCCAGTCAAGGCTATGGTTTTTCCAGTGGTTGTATATGAATGTGAGAGTTGGACTGTGAAGAAAGCTGAGCGCCGAAGAACTGATGGTTTTGAAATGTGGTGTTGGAGAAGACTCTTGAGAGTCCCTTGGACTGCAAGGAGATCCAACCAGTCCATCCTAAAGGAGATCAGTCCTGGGTGTTCATTGGAAGGACTGATGCCGAGGCTGAAACTCCAATAGTTTGGCCACCTAATGCGAAGAGCTGACTCATTGGAAAAGACCCTGATGCTGGGAAGGATTGAGGGCAGGAGGAGAAGGGGACGACAGGGATGAAATCGCTGGATGGCATCACCGACTTGATGCCCATGAGTTTAGGTGAACTCTGGGAGTTGGTGATGGACATGGAGGCCTGGCGTGCTGCGTTTCATGGGGTCACAAAAAGTCGGACCCAACTGAGCAAATGAACTGAACTGAACTGAACTGAAGGATATATGAGGCAAAAAGAAAACCCAGGGAATTCACCAATTTTCTGTTCTCTGGGTCCCAGTCTATCTTCTTCTCTTCTCTTTTCAGAGGCTCCTTATGCTTGTTTTTTATGCAATATCCAGGATCTTCATCACACTTAATGGAAAGAATAGTAAAAATTTTATCTATTCTACCTTCCCATTAGCAGAATCACTCATTTGTTTTGTTGGAGTTATCCTCAACTTTTATTGTGAAAATGTTACAGCAGTTAATATTTCTGTTTCTGACTTAAAAGAATTACACAGTGCTCCCATTTTAAAAGCAGTCACTGGAGTTCCGTGGTGGTCCAGTGGTTAGGTCTTTGAGCTTTCACTGCCATGGCCTAGCTTTAGTCTCTGGTTGGGGAAATAAGATCCCACAAGCCATGAAGCACAGCCACACACACACACAAAAGCAGATAGTCACTTAGTTTACTATTATATTCCCAGATGAAATCGTTTAAATGGGTTTTCTTAAAGTGGTACTTACCAGAGTGGGCAACATGGCAAAGTAGGAAGACTCTGCTTCGCATAGGCACATAAATATTACAACAGTTGGTAGAGCAACTATTGATGGGAAAGATCTGAGGACTAGCAAGAAAGATCTGCTACAAATAATGACATAAAGAACGAACTACAAGACAGGTAGAAGGGGTGGAGAAGCAGTATAATCAAGACCCATATGCCTGGGTGGGTGACCCACAAACAGCAGGATAATAACAATGGCAGGATTCTCCCCAAGGAGTGAGAAGCCCAAGCTTCACATCCAACTCCCCAGCCTGAGGATCCTGCAATGGAAAGATGAGCCCCCAGAACCTTTGGTGTTAATGGCCAGTGGGGCTTACTTTGGGCTTCCCTGGTAGCTCAGCTGCTAAAGAACATGCCTGCAATGCAGGAGACCCCAGTCCAATTCCTGGGTCAGGAGGGTCCCCTGGAGAAGGGATAGGCTACCCACTCCATTATTCTTGGGCTTCCCTGGTGGTTCAGACAGTGTAGAATCCACATACAATGTAGGAGACCTAGATTCAATCGCTGGGTTGGGAAGATCCCCTGGAGGAGGGAAAGGCTACCCACTCCAATATTCTTGCCTGGAGAATGCCCATGGACAGAGAAACCTGGCAGGCTACAGTCCATGGGATAGCAGAGAGACAAGGCTGAGCAATTAAGCACAGCACAGCACAGGGGCTTACTTCGGGGAAAGCCAATGGGCTGTAGGAAAGAGATTCCACTCTAGAACGGCACACGCAAAATCTCACATGCTGCAAGACCTAGGGCAGATGCAGTCATTTGAAAGGAGTTTATTGGTCAGACCCGCCTACTGATCTTGGAGAGCCTCCAGAAGAGGCAGGAGGCAACTGGAGCTCACCCTGGGCACACAGGCACTGGAAGCAGCCATTTTTGAGAGCTCATACCACACCAAGGGTGCTGGTGGAAAGAACAAAGTTCTCAGACAACCTAACCTTAGACCTAAGGGAGCTAGAAAAAGAACAAACAGAACCCAAAGTTCGTAGAAGGAGAGAAATAATAAAGATTATTGTTGTTATTTAGTGCTTAAGTCGTGTCCAACTCTTTTGCAATGCCATGGACTGTAGCCTGCAAGGCTCCTCTGTCCATGGGATTTCTCAGACAAGAATACTGGAGTGGGTTGTCATTTCCTTCTCCAGGGGATCTTCCCGACCCAAGGATCAAACTACATGTCCTGCATTGGCAAGAGGATTTTTTTTACCACTGAGCCACCAGGAAAGCCCATAGTAAAGGTTAGAGCAGAAATAAATTAAATAGAGACAAACTGAAGACCAACGAATCCATCCTTAAGGAGATCAGTCCTGAGTGTTCATTGGAAGAACTGATGTTGAAGCTGAAACTCCAATACTTTGGCCACCTGATGCGAAGAACAGACTTATTAGAAAAGACCCTGATGCTGGGAAAGATGGAAGGCTGGAGGAGAAGGGGACAACAGAGGATGAGATGGTTGGATGGCATCACTGACTCAATGGACATGAGTTTGGGTGTTCTCTGGGAGTTGGTGATGGACAGGGAGGCATGGCAACTCTCAGTCCATGGGGTTACAAAGAGTCTGACATGACTGAGCGACTGAACTGAACTGAACTGAAGAATAAAAATCACATGATCATTTCAATAGATGTGTGAAATTTTTTGACAAAACTGAGCCCCTATTTATGATTTTAAAAAGCTCTCAACAAAGTGGTTATAGAGGAAATATACCTCAACATAATATAGGCCATATATGACAAGCCCAGCTAACATTATGTTCTATGGTGAAAAGCTAAAAGCATTCCCTTTATGATCAGGACAAAGACAACGATGCCCATTCTCATCACTTTTATTCAACATATTATTGGAAGTCCTCGCTATGGCAATCAGCGAAGAAAAAGAAATAAAAGGTGTCCAAATTGGAAAGGATTAAGTAAATTGTCATTGTTTGCAGATGACATGATACCATACCAGAAAAGCCTAAAAATTTCACCAAAATACTACTAGAACTCATCAATGAAATCAGTAAAGTTGCAAGATACAAAAGTAATATGTAGAATTCTGTTGCATTTTTCTTTTTTTAATATAAATTTATTTTAATTGGAGGTTAATTACTTTACAATATTGTATTGGTTTTGCTATACATCAACATGAATCCACCAGAGGTATATACATGTTCCCCATCCTGAACCCCACTCCCATCCCCGTCCTCATACCATCCCTCTGGGTTGTCCCAGTGCACCAGCCCCAAGCATCCAGTATCATGCATCGAACCTGGACTGCCGATTCATTTCGTATATGATATTAAACATGTTTCAATGCCATTCTACCAAATCATCCCACCCTCTCCCTCTCCCACAGAGTCAAAAGACTGTTCTATACATCTGTGTCTCTTTTGCTGTCTCGAATACAGGGTTATGATTACCATCTTTCTAAATTCCATATATATGCGTTAGTATACTGTATTGGTGTTTTTCTTTCTGGCTTACTTCACTCTGTATAATCGGCTCCAGTTTCGTCCACCTCATTAGAACAGATTCAAATGTATTCTTTTTAATGACTGAGTAATACTCCATTGTGTATATGTACCACAGCTTTTTTATCCATTTGTCCGCTGATGGACATCTAGGTTGCTTCCATGTCCTGGCTATTATAAACAGTGCTGTGATGAACGTTTCTATACACTAACAGTAAAACATAAGAGATTAGGAAACAATCCCATTTCTCATCACATCAAAAAAATAAAAAAGGAAATAGAAGACTTGTACTTGGAAAGCACTGATGAAAGAAATAGCAGATGACAGAAACAGATGGAAAGATATACCATGCCCATGGGTTTAAAGAATTAATTTTATTAAAGTGATCATACTACCCAAAGCATTCAAAGATTCAATGCAATCCTTATCAAAATACCAATGGCTTTTTTCATAGAACTGGAACAAACAATTCTAAAATTTGTATGGAAATACAAAAGACCCCAAATAATCAAAACAATCTTGAGGAAGAAGAAAATGGGAGGCATTATGCTCCCTGATTTCAGACTATACTATGAGCAAGGTCCGGGAGATGGTGAAGGACAGGGAAGCCTGGTGTGCTGCAGTCCATGGGGTCGCAAAGAGTCAGATATGACTGAGTGACTGGATAACAACAACAAATGAAACTAAAGTAGTCAGAATAGCATTGTCTTGCGCACAAGTGAAAAATGGACACATAGATCAATGGAACAGAATAGCGAGCCCAGAAATGAATCTACACGTATATGGGCAATTAATCTATGACAAAGACGGTAAAAATATACAGTGGGGAAAGGCAGCCTCTTCAGTTAAGGGTGTTCAGAAAGCTGGATGGCTCCATGCAAACAAAATCCAAATTGGATAACTTTCTCAAACCACACACAAAAATAAATTCAAAATGGACTGAAGACTTAAATGTAACATCTAGAATCACAAAAATTCTAGGAAAAAACATAGACGGTGTGCTCTTTGACCAATATTGGTCTTTGTAATATATTTTTGAATCTGTTTCCTCAAGCAAGCAAAATAAAGGAAAAACAAACAGCACTGTGTATGCGTGCTAAGTCGCTTCAGTCATGTCTAACTCTTTGTTGACCCTATGGACTGCAGCCCACCAGACTCCTCTGTCCATGGGATTCTCCAGGCAAGAATACTGGAGTGAGTTGCCATACCCTCCTCCAGGGGATCTTCCTGATCCAGGTAGCGAACCCAAGTATCTTAAGGCTCCTGCACTGGCAGGTGGGTTCTTCACCACTTTCACCACCTGGGAAGCCCAAACAAACAGCATAACATCAAACTAAGAAGCTTTTGCACAGTGAAGGAAATGATCAACAAATTGAAAAAGCCACCTGTTGAATAGGATAAGATATTTGCAAATGATGTGTCAAATAAGGAGTTAATATCCAAAAATATACAAAGAACTCACACAACTCAACATGAAAAAAACCAAACAACCTGATTTTAAAAGTGGGCAAAAGATCTCAATAGACATTTTTCCAAAGAAGACAGAGAGATGGCCAACTGGCATGTGAAAAGGTGCTCAACATCACTAACCATCAGGGAATGCAAATCTAAACCACCATGAGATATCACCTCGAACGTGTCGGAATGACTCTTACCAAAAAACCAACAAATAACAGGTATTGGCAAGGATGTAGAGAAAAGAGAACCCTTATACCCTGTTGATGGAAATATAAATTAGTGCAAGCACTATAGAGAACAGTATGAAAATTCCTTAAAAAATTAAAAATAGAGCTATCCCTTGATCCAGCAATTCCACTCCTGGCTGTGTAGCTAAAGAAGATGAAAACTTTAATTAGAAAAGATACATGCATTCTAATTAAAGATACATCTTTAATTAAAGATGCATGCATCTAATACATGCATTCATTGCAGCAATATTTACAATTGCCAAGATATGGAAGCAACCTAAGTGCTCATTGATAGGTGAATGGGTTAAGAAAATGTGGCGTATGTACAAACAGTGGAATATTACCTAGTGATAAAAAATAATGAAATCTTTCCACTTGTGAAAACATAGATAGACCTAGAGGGTATTATGCAAATAAATCAGACAAAGATACAGTATGATTTCACTTTTACGTGGAATCTAAAAACCAAAACAAATTAGCAAATGTAACAAAACAGAAGCAGCGTCATCCACACAGAGAACAAGTAAGTGGTCACCAGAGGGGAGGGGCTTGTGGGGGAGAAGAGAAATAGGTGAGGGGGATTAAGAACTGCAAACGTCCTCTTGAAGAATAAATGAGTCACAAGTATGAAACGTATGGTGTGGGAAACATAGTCAGTAATTAGGTAATATCTTTGTATGGTGACAGATTGTAACTAGACATCATGGTAATTATTTTGAAAGGAGAATTTAGAAATATTGAATCACTATATCATATAACAAGAACTAATACAGTGTTGTAGGACAATTATATTTCAAAACCAAACAAACAAAATCATAGAAAAAGAGATCTGACTTTTAGTTACCAGAGTTGGGGAGAAGGGAATTTGGATGAAGGTAGTCACGATTAATATAATTAACATTGCCATATGTTATATATGAAAGTTGAGAGTAAATCCTGAGTTCTCATCAAAAGGAAGGAATTTTTTTTCATTTCTTTAATTTTGTATCTGTATGAGATGATGGGTGCTCACTAAATATATTGTAACAATTGTTTCGAGATGTATGTGATTTTAATCATTATGCCCTACGCTTTGACTTTCTATGTGTTGCATGTCAGTTACATGTCAATAAAACTGGAAGAAAAAAAGTTTTACTTACCCATGACCAGAAAAAAATCCCTTCAATTATAGTGCAGTGTATTCTATGAGGTAGCTTGTTGTTCAGTTGCCAAGTCATGTCTAACTCTTTGTGACCCCATGGATTGCAGCACGCCAGGCTTCCTTGTCCTTCACCATCTCCCAGAGTTTGCTTAAACTCATGTCCATTGAGTCGGTGATGCCATCCAACCATCTCGTCCTCTGTCGTCCCCTTCTCCTCCTGCCTTCAATCTTCCCAAACATCAGGGTCATTTCCAATGAGTCAGCTCTTCACCTCAGGTGGCCAACGTATTGGAACTTCAGCGTCAGTTGAAGCTGAAGCATCAGTCCTTGCAATGAATATTTCATAACTGCATAATCACTCCCCAGAGATGATTCTTCATAAGACAGTTGTTCAGATGGTAACTTATCCCTAGAAGTATTGTGATTCAGCAGCAGGTTCTAAATGAAGTTATAGTTGAGAAGGAAAGAGAAAGAGGTGCTTCTAGCCAGACACAAAGTGGAGAACCAGCCCCAGTGGCCTTTCCAGGTGAACCAGCCACTGGTTGCTGTGTCATCTACAGTACTTAGTGGGCTCTTTCTCATTTATTTCAACCACAGAGCTTATCAGCCCAACCTTACTCCAACCATTTCTACCCAGTTTTCTCCAATAGAGGCAGACTTGTACTGGTCAAATTCTGAAGTCAGAGAGATTCAGATTTGAATTGTACAATTGGTCTCACTCCTGCTCTTGTGGCTAAAGTTGGACGAGATCCCTGTTACTAAGCATCAATAGGGAGAGAGAGATAGAGACAGAGGGGAATAAGAAGAGATGAGTGTTTTCTCTCTAACAAAGGATGCTGAGCACAAAACCCACCGCACAAGGTCAGGAAGGAAAATGTTAGGTTGCATCTGAGATGCAGAGCTTGCAGGTTAAGAAGCAAGTTAGCTGATAGAGGGAGCATTCCCCAGGACAGGACTAGTAGGCAGCCTACGTAACAAGGAGACCATTGAGATGAGGGGGGAAGTAGAAGGCCTGCAAACACGTTCAGGAAAACACTTTACAAGCAGGACCCAACCACAGCAGCATCCCTCTTGTGCTCAGCTTGGTGTGTGTTGTCAGAGAGAGCACCACCCATGTAAATTCACACCTGGTGGTGCTGATGTATTAATAGAATAAACAGAAAGAGCTGGGGTAGGACTGGACCGACGGGCTTTGTGTCAAGTGAGGTCAGGTATAGAGCTCTGGCTAGAATGAAACTGCGGGGTGGTGTTCAAACATAAAGGTAAGCAGGTAAACAGAGTCATGGGAGGATAACACTTTCTCTGGAGAAGCCAGATAAAGGCTAGAGACTGAACTTGTAGTATCAGGTTCAATGGGATTCAAATAGAAGCAGATTTAGAACAGCAAGGTAGGGTCATGGTGAAATTGTTCAAATATCAGGGGGTACTATTTAGGATCTGAGGGCAAGAGGGAGTAGAGATGTGGTTTGAGCTGGTGGGACAGTTTTAAGGACGAGGAAAAAGGTAGAAAAATGATACATCTTTTTGGATGGAGATAGAGGCCATTGCCCTATGCTAATGGAGGAAAACTTCAGATTGTTACCATAGAATCATCTCCCTACTCTTTCCAGAAATAAAAAGACTTGGGGAAGGTAATCAGCTTTATGGGTTTCTGGAAAACAAGATTACTCATCCCCATTGACCAGGCAAAACATTGGTTGCAAGCTATCAAAGAATATGAAAATAGGAAAATGGTTACCTAGCCAGGTTGCCGTGGAGAGAAGTGGTGTCTCGGGTCCTTTTAAGAGGAACTGAGATAGCAGAAGTCTATAGTATTGATTTCATTCTCTAGGTCCAGAAAAGCAAGATGAGAAGAAAAAGTGTCAACCCACATCGCTTCCTTGGGACCTTCATATCATCTCTCTCATGGAGATGGCATGATACATGTTTCATCCAAGTAGGGGCCCAGCAGTGAGCCACCTTCCCTGGTGGCTCAGACAGTAGAGAATCTGCCTGCAATGCAGGAGATCTGGGTTCAGTCCCTGAGTCAGGAAGATCCCTGGAGAAAGGAATGGCAATCCACTCCACTATTCTTGCCTGGAAAATTCCATGGACAAAGAGCCTGGCAGGCTCCAGTCCACAGGGTCACAAAAAGTCGAACACAATTGATCAACTAACACTTTTAGTGAGTTTAGACCTCAGGGGCAAGGTCACAAAGACCTCCTCAGATGTTACATCAGATGATGGAAGAGGGGACAGGCAAGTTGAGAACAGCTGTTGGGTAGACAACGAGTAGTGTCTGTGGCTGAGGCAGTTGGGTTGTTCCTTTGATTCGCCTCTCTCATAGAGGCAAAGCCACGCCATTTGAAAGGCAATTTAGTAGGTACGATCTGCCTTCATGAGATCATGGGTATTTCTGCTGTCCTAGTTCCCGGGAAAGCAATTCCATTTGAAAATTCTGCTGTGACTCTCCAAAGAATATTTCCTAAGTTACATGTAAAAGTAAGTCATTAGAAAATGCAACTTGCTTTCATTTTTGTTTAACCTGTAGTTCTACAAACCTCACCCTCTGGGTTAGTAGCCCACAAATATATCATAGCACTTATTAAAATTAATAATGATTTGGATGTATCTGTTTATTTATCTGCCTCTCCCATCACTTTTACTGTAAGAGTCATCTGCCTTATTTTCAATTCTTTCTGGGACACAGTAGTCATTCAGTAAAAGTATATTGAATAAATAAAGGAGCAAAGGAAAATTTTGGATGAAGAAACTATGAGGGAAATCTTTAGAGTGGAGAAGTTACCTATCAATGTCTTTGCAATTTTTTTTTTGAGCACAAAAGGTTATTTTTAATGCTTGCCTGATATCTTATACCGAACACTATGGGAAGAAGTTCAAGAAAGGTACCCCCTTTCTGTTGACTTAGCGTTTGTATGTGGAGCTTAGCTAGGACTTCCCAGGGGGCGCTAGTGGTAAAGAATTCTCCTGCCAATGCAAGAGACAAAAGTGATGCCAGTTCAATCCCTGGGTCAGGAAGATCCCCTGGAGGAGGGTACGGCAACACACTGCAGTATTCTTGCCTGGAGAATCCCAAGGACAGAGGAGCCCGTCAAGAGTCAGACATGACTGAAGCAACTGAGCATGCGTCCATGTGGAGTTTAACTACACCAGCTACAACAGACAGAAAGCGAATTGTAATTCAAGTTTTGTGTTCTAGGATCTTGGCTAAGGGTAAGAGAAGGTCTGTCTTTTCATTTCTTCAGAGATCTCAAACTCCCCCATTTTCACTGCCGTGTGCCAAGTTCCCAGAGCTGACTGAGAGGGAAGTAGGTGGGCATCCAGCTGCATAAACACGCCCTCATTTTTCAGGTAATGGGCTCCTTGGACCACTTTCCCTCTCAGGTCAAAAAACAGACAGTAGAGTCTCTAGTGACTGTGAGCCAGGAGAGGAGGATGAGAGGTCTTCAGAGAGGCGCCAGCTGGAGGAGACCTCAGGAGAGCATGGGATAGCTGTGTCTGTCCACGCTGCTTTCCCACAAAGAGGAAAGAAGAAGACAAACAAAAGCTCAAGCTGTGAGTGGGAGGGAGTGGGTAGGGAAGTCAAGTTTATGTTAGAAGCATTGAAAAGAAGGACCGCGCAAGTGAGGAAATGCTGGAAGACTCTGGAAAGTGAGACGGGCAGTGGAAAGTTGAGGTCAATAAACACCACCCCTGCTGCTATTGTTTTTCCAATTTTCCTCCTCTCAGGAGGTGCTTTTCTTGGCTGGGCCTCCCTCAGACGACTCCTAAGGAGCCAGGATGGTGACAGGAAAGCCAAGGAGGGGAGAAAACTGGGAAGCATTTCAAAAGCTTCTTCCCTGATACTCTCCTTCATTTCCCTTGTAAACCAGTTTTAGAAATCATGACCATCTAGGCAAAGAGGTTCTGACTGGAGCCTGCCACGGCCCCAGACAGCCATTTCTTCTCTTTGCTCAAACTTTCAAATCCTGTAAGGTTTTTTGTAAACTTTCTACCAGCGGCCCTGCTCCTCTGACGATTCGTTATAAGGAGAATGGAAAACATGAGAGACTCTCAGCTAATGGATAAAACATGTACGACAACTCTCCCAGCTTCTGCTGCCTCGGAGGCCACCTTGCTCCCAGCCCCCAGGGTACGGCGCAGCGTGAAAGGATGCTCTGCTTGTCCAGGGGACCAAGCACTCTTCTGGGAGAGCAGAGTGTCCTGGGCTGGACTAGCAGACAGATGAGGAGAACACCAGAGGAGAAGACCATGGGCACTTGGCAAACCAGGACAAGGATGGAGAAGCTTGCCTTCCAGGCTGCTATTAATATTTTAAATCCCCAGCTGAACTAGGAGCACAGAGCAAAGGGATGCTAAAGATGTTTCCTTGTTTCCTTCGGGTGATGTTTGGTCTCCATTGAGGACCTGTTTCCAGGACACAGTGTTACCCTCTCCGTCCTCACACCTGTGACACATCAGCCATGTGGCACCGGGGGAAAGGGGACCAATTCCTCCAACATGAGACTATCGCCTTCCTGCAGCAGAAGCAGGGACTGGGCAGGGCTGACCTCAGAGGGCTATTCCTCGGACCGTGACTTCTCTTTTCTGGCGATATCCCCTCCCTAGGTGACCTCATCCAGTCTCTCGGCTTTAAGCACGAACACCCACATTTACACCTCCAGTCCCAGCTTCCCCCTCGGGCTCTGGCTTTCTTATCTCCAAGTCCCTCCTTACAGTCTCTACTGGGATGTCTAACTGACATCTCCAACTAGACGTGTGCAAACAGCGTTTCGGAACCTTCCACCCACACCCATTCTACCCAAGTGTCGGTTGACAGAAACTCTGTTCTTCCAGCTGCAGAGGGCAAAAACCCTGACTTCTCTCTCTCTCTCAGCCCACTTCCAAATGCTGAACCCGGTCTGTCTCTACCATGAAATACACCTAGTTGTCGCTGCCTCCAGTGGTCCTCCAAGGCTCAGGGTCTCCCGCCTTTATCATTGTCAGGACTTCCTGGTCTCCTTGTTTCCTCTGTGACCCCACTTCATTCTGTTCTCTGTCTACAGCCTGAGTGGTTCTCAAGTTTTAAGTCAGATCATGTGACTCTTTCCACTCAAAACCCTCCAGTGGCTCCATTTCACTCGGAAGGAAAACCAAAGCCCTCACGATGGCCTAATGTTCTCTAACTCTTGCTGCCCTGGTCCGTGTTCACGCCCCTCCGGCTGCACTGGCCTCCCGACTGTCCCTCCAACACAGAAACTATTCCCGCCTCAGTCTCCCCCAGCCTGGAGCACTCTGCTCCCCATCACCTGCATGGCCAGCTCTCCTCTTTTGCAGATCTCTCTCTCCTTTGGTGTGAGGCCTTGGATGTGACTTTCTCTGACCACCCTCTGCTGCTGCTAAGTCGCGTCAGTCGTGTCTGACTCTGTGTGACCCCATGGACAGCAGCCCACTAGGCTCCGCTGTCCACAGGATTCTCTGGGCAAGAACACTGGAGTGGGCTGCCATTTCCTTCCCCACCCACTATAGGACAGCAAATGTTACCCAGCCACCTTGTCCCGTATCCCCTGCCTTGCCTCTCTTCATGGCGTTTTCTCATTTTGGGGCATATTTTAAGTTGCATGAGAACCAAGATCTTTTCTCTCGTGTTGACTGCTGTATCTGCTGTGCTAAGAATAAAGCTTGATGATTAGCAGTTGCTTAATAAATGCCAAGTGAACTTCGGATCCACTTTCACTCTCTGGCCACAGAAGGACTATTGTTCTTGGATACAGCATTTCAGTTTTCTTCACCATAAAAGGAAGGAGGATGAGGTGTGATGGCTTCATCGAAAGGTAGAGTTATTTTTTAATGAGTTTACAAGAAGGTCATTAAAAAAAAAATCTTCAGAAATCCATTAAATTTGTTCCATTGTGACTGATTCATTTGATGAGAACAAGTTTCCATGCAGTGGGGGAACTGGGATGGGGTAGTGGTGTCAGAAACAAAGAGAGGAGAAATATTTTTATTATTTATTAAGATGAAGTTCACCCCTCTCATTTCATTTATTAGATAAAATGTTTTCTGAGTAGAACATACCAGAAAAATTTACAAGCCTTAAATAAGTTATTGATGATTTTTTACAAAGTAAACACATCCATGGACTTACCTCCCAGGTCAAGAAGTAGAACATTACCCGGACCTGAGTCCTCCTTACACCTCTTCACACGATTACTTCCTTCTTGTTCCTTAAAGGGACCGTTCTCCTGCCTTATAACATTGCAGGTGAATTTTGCTTCATTTCAAACCTCATATAAATGGAATCAGACAGTATGCATTCTTTTGCAACTAGCTTCTTTCATTCTACCTTATATTTGTGAGAGTCATCAACGTCGTGTGTAGCGATGATTAATTTATTTTAATTGTGTACCATATTCCACTCTATGAATATGTTGCAGTATATTTATCTGTTCTACTCTTGATGGGCATGTTGGTTTTTTCTCTTGAGGCTAGTATGAATAATGTTTCAATGAACATTTCTGAGCCTATCTCTGATCAACATAAGCCTTCATTTCCCTCAGATGTATACCCAGGAATAGACTTGACAAGTTTTGAACATGTTATATTTAGGTTTAGTAGATACTCCAAACTTTCCCTAGTGGCTGTATCACTCTAAATTCCCACTAGTAATATATGTGTCCTAGTTGCTCACATCCTCACAATCACTTGGCATTCTTCTTTTAATTATTTTCACTCTTGTGGGTGGTTAGTGATATTTTAGTATGATTTTTTAGTATATTTCCTTGATGACTAGCTGAACACCTTTTCATATGTTTACTGGCCATTCTATTGTGAAATGCTTGTTCAGTTCTTTCGCTCATTTATTTTCAATTGAGTAGTATTCCCCTTCTATTGGAAGTGTTCTTTGTATATTCTGAATTGAGCCCTTTATCAGTTACATGTATTGTGAATATCTTTTCTCACTCTGTGTCTAGACTCTTTTTTAAAACCTTCTGAATGGTATCTTTTGATGAACCAGTTTTTAATTTTTTGATGAATCAATGTTTTTAATTTTAATAAACTTCAATATATAAATATTCTTCCTTATGGTTAGGGCTTTTTGTGTCCTATTTAAGAATATTTGCCTATCTCAAGGTCAAGAACCTATTCTTGACCTGTGTTTTCTTCTAAAAGCTTTCATATTGAAGTTTATAGACCACATAGAATTGGTTGTTTGTTTGTTTGTTTTTACTCTGTTATAAAGCAAACCTAGATATTTTAAAAAGCAGAGACATTACTTTGCTGACAAAGGTCCATCTAGTCAAAAGTATGGTTTTTCCAGTAATCATGTATGGATTTGAGAGTTGGACCCTAAAGAAGGTTGAGGGCTGAAGAATTGATGCTTTCGAACTGTGGTGTTGGAGAAGACTCTTGTGAGCTTTTTGGACTGCAAGGTGATCAAACCAAGCAATCCTAAAGGAAATCAATCCCAGATATTCATTGGAAGGACTGATGCTGAAGCTGAGGTGAAGTGAAGTCACTGAGTCATGTCCGACTCTTTGCGACCCCATGGACTGTAGCCTACCAGGCTCTTCCATCCATGGGATTTTCCAGGCAAGAGTACTGGAGTGGGTTGCCATTTACTTCTCCAGAGGATCTTCCCAACCCAGGGATCGAACCCAGGTCTCCCGCATTGTAGGCAGACGCTTTACCGTCTGAGCCACCAGGGAAGTTCCAATAATTTGACCATCTAATGTGAAGAACTAACTCATTTGGGAAAGACCTTGATGCTGGGAAAGATTGAAGGCAGGAGGAGAAGGGGATGACAGAGGATGAGATGGTTGGATGGCATCACAGACTCAATGGACATGAGTTTGAGCAGGCTCCGGGAGTTGGTGTTGGACAGGGAAGCCTGGTGTGTTGCAGTCCATGGGGTCACAAAGAATCAGACATGACTGAGCAACTGAACAACAACATAAAGCGGGGGCTGGGTTTTATTCTGATTTTTCCATTTGGCTATCTATTTGATCCAGCACCACTTCTTGATAAGGTTGTTTTTGGTAAGTTTGTACCAGTGCCCTGAAGTGCCACTTTTTTCCACAAATCAAGTGCCTGTATATGCGTGGATCTGTTTCTAGACTCGACTCTGCTCTACTGGTGTATTCGCCTATTGGTGTGCTAATGCTACACTGTCTTAATTCCTGTCACTTTCTAATAAATCTGCTCCAGTATCTGGTCCAGTAAGCCCTCCAGCTGTGCTTTTATTCGAGGTGACCTTTGCTATTCTTCACTCTTGGCATCCCTACTTTACTTTTATGGACTAAAAAACATCTTTAAAAGTAAAATATCTTTCCATTTTGGTGGACCCTCATGTCATCCAAGCAGCAGCTTTGGGTTATGCCATAACGTCCATAGTGCAGTGTGTTAGTAGCTCAGTCATGTCCGACTCTTTTTGATCCCATGGACTGCAGTGCGCCTCTGTCCGTGGGATTCTTCAGGCAAGAATACTGGAGTGGGTAGCCATTCCCTTCTCCAGGGGATCTTCCCAACCCAGGGATCAAACCCAGGTCTCTTGGATTGCAGGCAGATTCTTTACCATCTGAGGCTCTAGAGCAGCCCTTACCAGACCTCAGTCCATGGGTTGCCTGCAGCCTGGTGCTCCAAATGGTATTTTTGTGAGTGTGTGCAGTAGCAATACGCCCGGTCCCCCTGCTAGTTTCTGCTACCCATACAACCTCTGTTATTTCTAGCAATAAATTATATTGTGTTCTTACTGTTATGTCAGGCATTTTAAGTGCTTTGTACACATTATCTATTTAATCCTTCCTACCACCCAAGGAGGTAAGTACCCTCTTACTGCCCCCTAAAGAGTTATACCAACCTTTCAAAGATCCTTCTTTCCCCACTCACTGTTCCTTCTCTGTCAGCTTCAATGCCTCCGTAAAACCTAGCTTTTCTGAGCTTGAAGGATCGGAGAGGTATTTGATATGACAAATGGGGAAATTCATACCCAGAGAGGGAACTGATTTACACAGGGCTTCCTTAGCTGGTTAATGGCAGAGAAAGAATTAGAACACTTGACTCTCAGACAGTTCACAGTCCCACTGCCATTTCCCAGTTATTGTGTCCGCAACCAGACTTCCTTGCTGTTACCCAATTTATTTCCCCTCCATTTCTGATTAAATTTCTGTAACGACTTGTCTATGATGTTGGCTATTTCTACTTCCTCATCTCCCTTTCTCTCCTTGGCCCACTTTGAAACTACTGAAACTGCTCACATTGAGACCATTGCTCCTTTCGTGTTGTCCAGCCTGTGGTTTCTTCTCTCATGTAACCAGACCTCTTAGATAGCGTCCACCCACCTGATTGTTCTCATCTTTCTTGCCACATTCTCTTCTTTCACCTGTATCACTACATTCCCTCAGATTTTCTTCTAACTCATTGGCTATTGATTCTTCATTCCCCTCAGCTGGACCCACCCTCTCTCGACCTAAATTTCATATTTTGAAGTACCCAGGTTTGCTCCTTGGCATACGTTTCCATCCACACTCTTTCTGTAAGTGACTGCACCAGCCTTACAGTCCTAAATACAATGTATCTCCTAGAGTTTGCCAAGCTAGTTGTTCCAACCTTGACTTCTCTCCCGAGTTCTAGACTTTAACCTCTTGCTTGACATCTCCATTTGGATGTTGTCTTAATTGGGTCCGCTATAAAACAGAGCCCAAGGCAAGGATTAGCATAGTAACAGTTTAATTGGGAGATACGAGTCCAGGGTACTGGGTGTAGGAGAAAAAGGGAAAGAAGGCCAAGGAAGGTGTGGATAGAATGCAGTGAGCTGCTCTTCCAACCTGGCTTTCACCTCTCAGAGAGCTGCCAAGAGACCAGCAGTCACTCAGAAGCTGTGTTCACTCAGCACATGGCACTTCGTTTGGGAGAGTTGCTTGAAGATATTGTACCTTAGAGCAGCCCATGGGAGAAGGAAAAAGGAAGACTAATATGTCTGCCTCCCTTTGGGCTCCCATTTCCCCCTTGTTCGAAGTTCACCCTTAGGGAAATAATTCTATACTTCCAGTGTGCAGAATCCAAACCATCATTGCTGTGCTGACAGCCAACTCATGGTGTGATATTCCATTCATGTTTGAACGTGGAAGAGTGACCCAGAGTTGCTGGAGCCCTGGCAGGGGGAGACAGAGGGGAACAAAGAAAGAGGCTGAACAGTGTTTGTGGCCCAGAGCAGATGTCTACTAGACATATCAAAATGAACATGGCTCACCATTCAGAAAACTAAGATCATGGTATCTGGTCCCATCACTTCATGGCAAATAGATGGGGAAACAATGAAAGCAGTGAGAGATTTTATTTTCTTGGGCTCCAAAATCACTGCAGATGCTGACTGCAGTCATGAAATTAAAAGCACTTGCTCCTTGGAAGAAAAGCTATGACCAACCTAGCTGCTGCTGCTAAGTCGCTTCAGTCGTGTCCGACTCTGTGCGACCCCATGGACAGAGCCCACCAGGCTTCTCTGTTCCTGGGATTCTCCATGCAAGAATACTGGAGTGGATTGCCATTTCCTTCTCCAATGCATGCATGCATGCATGCATGCTAAGTCACTTCAGTCATGTCCAACTTTGTGCGACCCCATGGACAGCAGCCCACCAGGCTCCTCCGTCCACAGGATTCTCTAGGCAAGAACACTGGAGAGGGTTGCAATTCCTTCTCCAATGACCAACCTAGAAAGCATATTAAAAATCAGAGACATTACTTTACCAACAAAGGTTTGTCTAGTCAAATCTATGGTTTTTCCAGTAGTCATGTACGGATGTGAGACTATAAAGAAAGTCCATGTTGGACTATAAAGAAAGCTGAGCACTGAAGAATTGGTGCTTTTGAACTGTGGTGTTGGAGAAGACTCTTGAGAATCCCTTGAACTGCAAGGAGATCCAACCAGTCCATCCTAAAGGAAACCAGTCCTGGATGTTCATTGGAAGGACTGATGCTGAAGCTGAAACTCCAATACTTTGGCCACCTGATGTGAAGAACTGACTCACTGGAAAAGACCCTGATGCTGGGAAAGATTGACGGCGGGAGGAGAAGGGGACGACAGAGGATGAGATGGTTGGATGGCATCAGCAACATGGTGGACATGAATTTGAGTAAACTCTGGGAGTTGGTGATGGACAGGGAGGCCTGGCGAGCTGCAGTCCATGGGGTTGCAAAGAGCTGGACACGATGAGTGACTGAACTGAACTGAACTGAAACAGAACTCTCGATTTCTTTCTGCCAACCAACCTGATTCCCTCTTCTCTCACAGTCTTGTTCATCTTGGAAAATGGCACAACTGACTGCACTGCTGAACTTTAGTCGAGGATACGGTCACTTCATGCATAGACCACTGAAATGGCCTGTGAACTGGTCCTCTCACTCTCACTTTCATTTCCTTTCAGTGTATTCTTCATATCACAAGAGTGATTTTTATAAATGTAATGCAGCAATGTTCTTCTCAGCTCTGGAGCTCTGTTCCATCACTTACTCTCAGATCAAACGCCTCCCTTCACTCCCCTATTGAAAGGGGCTGTCTATATCACCTTGCTTTATGGCAACCTTAGTTCTTACCACTTTCTGAAATCATCTCAGGGGATATGTGTTATACATTGCCTGTCTTACCACTATAATATAATCTCCATTCAGGTACAGAGTCTGTCTCCCCGTATCCACAGCGCCTAGAATAGTCTTTGATACATGAAGGGGCACCATAAATGTTTGTTGAATGAATGAGTGACAGAATGAACAGCAGCTGAGCTGAGAGCCTAACTCTGTGTGGCAAGCATGCATCCATTTGCCTGACTTTCCATCTCGTTAGGTCTTCCTACAACTAAAAATTCTAGAGCAAGGAATGTAGTAAGGTTGAAGGGCATTACTTAGGTCCTAGAAGAGTTCAGGATGAATTTGGAAATCAGTTAACAGATTCTATCCTGTCTCTATTTATTAAAATTAAACTTTTATTTTGAGATCATCATAGATGCACATCCAGTTTTAAGAAACAATGCAAATACCGTTACCAGTTTGCACAACCAGGATACTGACAGATGTGGTCAACATACAGAAGATTTCTGTCACCATAAGGATTCCTTAAGGTGTATTTTTACAGCCTCAGCTGCTTCTTTCCTGCTCTCACCTCCTAAACCCCTAGAAGCTCCTAACTTGTTCTCCGTTTTTGACTATTTGATCATTTCAGGAATATCATACAAAGGGAATCATACAGTGTATAATCTTTGGGGATTGGCATTTTTCACTCAGCATAATTCTTTGGAGATTCATCCAGGTTGTTGCCTGTACAAATAATTCATAGCTTACTCTTTTTTCTTGCTGGGTGTTGTGCCATGGTGTGGATGGGCCTCAGTTTGCTTAACCAGTCACCCCCTGAAGAACATTTGGATTGTTTCCAGTTTGGGGCTACTACCAATAAAATCGCTTAATTTGAGTACAAGTTTTTGTGTGAACACAAAATTTTCATTTCAGTTGGATAAATGGCCAAGAATGCAATCTCTGGATGCCAGTTGCTAGCAGCATCTAAAGAATGTCCCTCCAAAAAAAAAGAAAGAAAGAAAGAAAGAACATCCCTCTATTTTTCCAAGTGTGGTGAGGATGCAGAGAAACTAGATCACTCACACATTGCTGATAGGAATACAAAAATGGTACCACCACTCTGGAAAGCAGTTTGACAGTTTCTTTTAAAAAAAAATAGGCAACTACCGCACCACCCAGAGACTGATTACAGGAGATTTGGATTCACCAGCACCCTTTCCACTGCCCCATTCTTCAAAACGGCTGATGCCCAGTCCCTGGTTTGGGGATTAATGATAAAAACCAACTGCTGTCTAGGTGTAGCAGCTCATGAAGCATTGAAGAAATTATAAAAAGAAAGGAAATTCACATTTTCTGGACTCCCCAGTCCATTTAAATTAATGCCAGAAATGATGTACTGTTCCTTGAGTCTCTGGGGGAGCAGTCTGTGGCCGGATTTCAGTTGAGACCTTGATAAGCCATAGGAAACCGCATTCATAGGCCAAATCAGATGGGTGCGGGACACCTTAACACAATCTTTATGAAGGCCAGATGGAGAGAGGTTGCAGACAGAAGCAACAACATCAGAAATGTTGGTTTCTGTGCATGTTACCTTGCCTGAGCCCAGTGTGGATTAAAGGCTGCTTCTAAGAGAGGAAAAGTTAGATCTAATATTTAGGGTTGGGGCCATTCTGGAATTTTCTTTCTTTGGGGGCTTGACAAGCCAATACCATACAGCAGAGAGAGAAGCCTGCGTTTAGTTCTTCTCAGGATTACCACCACATCTTATTGGTCCCACTTCCTCTGGAGGGCTGGCCTCTCTTCTTCCCTCCCTCTCCTCCTCGACCTCATCCTTGTCTTCTCACCTTCTCAAAGCCATGTTTTCTAACACCTTAACTGTTTGTATTTTGTTTAACACATACTTGCACTGTGGTTACGATTTCCCATGCATTGTTTTATGATTTTATGTGAATTGGTTCTATCAAAACTCCTAACAAACCTATGAGATAGGGATCAGTAATGCCCAATTGTGCAGATGAGGGAACTGAGCCATAGAGGGGTCAAGTACCTTGCCCAAAGTCACACAGCTAAGTGCAGAGATAAGCTTCTGGCCCACAGAGTCTGGCTCCAGAATCAGTGCCCTTAATCACTACATTAGGATGACTTTCTAGCAATGACATATATGCCTTAAACTTCTCTCTTTTCAAGGCCACTTGGTATTTCAATAAAAGAAGAAGCCTTCTGCTGAAGGAAAAAAGCATTAAAATGTGGGATTTTGGATAGAGAGTAACAGGGATCTAGCCTGTCACCCAGGCTACTGTGCGTACCGGACCCTCATGAGGCAGGGGGCGGTTTATTGCATGTGACAGCTCTATCAGTTATTTCTAAGAATTGCTACTGATGTTTAGGAAATGGAATTACTGTGTGCCAGAGACTAGGTGAGGAGCAGCCTATATACTATGTCAACAAAAGCGCAGGACAGTTGATATTAATTCTGCTTTAACAATTAGGAAGTTAAAGCCACTAGTGGCAGATGGTTAAGTGAAGTTGAACAGTTTGAAACAGCCGTTCTAGGCCTGTCTGGTCTCCTTTTACTACACAAAAACGATTTAAGCATTAAGTTTCTAGTTTTGCTTTTATCTTCGGTCAGCATGTCCATTTTGGCAAATGACAAGGTAAGAATAGAAAGTTCCATCTTCCCCCCGTGAATCAGTTACTCCTCCAGATTTCACATCATAAGACTGTGGCGCCAACCACTGCCTAGGTGCTCAAATAGAAAAATGCAGGGCTTGGTCTGTGTGTCTCTCTCACCCTGACTCTTCTTTACAATTTACCAGAGAGTTCTGTCAATTCTGTCTCCAAAATGCATCTCAAGTCCATATGCTTGCATCCGGTCCACCAGAGCCTCGAGTCCAGGCCACCACCACCCGCTGCCCCAACAACATCCACAGTGCCTTCCTGGGCACAGCCCACTTCCCCTGCAATCTGTCTCCATAGAGACGTGTATATTCTTCTTAAGATGTGAGCTGGATCTTGTCCCTTTCTTAATAGGGGCTTCCCTGATAGCTCAGTTGGTAAAGAATCTGCCTGCAATGCAGGAGATCCCGGTTTGATTCCTGGGTCAGGAAGATCTGCTGGAGAAGGGATAGGCTACCCACTCCAGTATTCTTGGGCTTCCCTTGTGGCTCAGCTGGTAAAAAATCTCCCTGCAATGCAGGAGACCTAGGTTCAATCCCTGGGTTGGGAAGATCTCCTGGAGAAGAGAACAGCTACCCACTCCAGTATTCTGGCCTGGAGAATTCCATGGACTGTATAGTCAATAGAGTCACAAAGAGTCGGACACGACTGAGAGACTTTCACTTTCCTTTCATATTGAATATTCTTCCAGCTATATTTGATGCCAGTTCCCAGTCCTCTCACTAATCTCCATCCAGAATAGATTAAGCGCTTCCACACTTCACCCACAGCAGCATCCTATCCCCCCACTCTTCCTGTGGCTCTGATCTCCTCAAAAAGCTCCACTGAATCTGCAGTACACATCTTCCCTCTGTTAAATCTCCCTCTCAGAGTCTTAGACTGGTGCCTGGCATGCAGCAAGCACTCAATTAGTGATAGGCCTTATTTCTGTTTTGATCATTGTTGTTCTAGTAAATATTCTAAAGATGCATGCCTAGGTGACTAGATCACCAGAGTAGGAAAGACGAACACCGTTAATATCTGAGGCCCTCAGAGCTGCTAAGAGAGGAAGATTATATACTTCTAGAGGAAAAAAAAAAAAAATATATATATATATATATGTATATATATATGGGCTTGTAAATCCTCTTCTCTGCCTTAAAAAAAAATCATTAACTATTCTTGTCATAAACGTAATAACCAAGTGCTTAATGATAGCATGTTTCACAACAGCGATGTAAAACATATTTTGAAAAAATAGAAGAACACTTCTGATATTTTTTTAAAGCCGTGTCTAGATTTGTCTGATGAATTTTCCTAAGTAAGTTTCACTCTGGCTCTTACAGTCCCCCAGCATGTTCTTTTTCTACAAACTTAGCAATAAGTACTTACAACAAAAATTTCAAACATGGGGAAAACCTTGTTATATTAAGTGGTTAAAGGAAGCCTATGGATGCCATGTACGAAAATCTACCAGTGTACTAGCTACACTGATTAAACGTTTACTTTACTCCAGGCTTCATTCCCAAGTAATAGCAAATAGGACAGGCATGGAAGTAAGCTGACTCCTAAACTCAACCCGATCTAAAACCCAGAATTGGAAACACACCTAATTATTAATCCTGTATGTCGTTGCAGGCTTTTCTTTGTTCTTCTGTACTTGGCAAATGTTCTAACACTTTTTATTTATTTTCTTTCTTTGTAAGCTATACTTTATTGGAGTATAGTTGCTTTATAATGTTGTGTTAGTTTCTACTGTACAGCAAAATGAATCAGCCATACATACGTCCCCTCCCTTTTGGATTTCCTCCCCATTCAGGTCACCACAGAGCACTGAGTCGAATTCCCTGTGCTGGACAATAGGTTCTCATTCGTTATCTGTTTCACGCATAGTATCACGCATAGTATCAGTAGCGTGTACGTGTCGATCCCAGTTGCTCCTTGGTAACGATACATTTGTTCTCTATGTTTGTGACTCTATTTCTGCTTTGTAAATAAGATCATAAGGGAACTCTTTCTAACACTTTCTAAAACACACTTTGTTCGCTTTTAAAGTTTCCCTGGAAACTTCCAAAGGGCAGCTGTTGTGGGCTCGCATCATCTCCCCCTTACCCCCACAAATGTGCAAATAAAGAACCACCTGTGTGTCTTTACTTTATAACGGGCTAAACTTTCCCCTGTAAACTGATACTTTGACCAGAAGTCTGTGGGTGGGATGGGTGCTGTGTTTTTTCGGTCGTAGCTTCTTTTGGCTGATAAACTAGCACTTAAGTGTTTCCCTTTTCCAAACCCCCAAGTGAAAAGTGTCTTTGTGGTGAGGTGGCAGCCCAACCGTCATTGCCAACGTGAATGGTTCTGGGGACACTTATTTTTAGTTTGCTGCCTAAGCAAGAACTAGGCTGGGTAACAAGGGCCCTTGGGGGTGCAAACTCCCAGAATCCAGAGCGTGGAGCTTTTAAAGGGAAGCCAGGTGAAGTAAAAGACAGTTGCAGGAAGGCCTAAGCACCTGTTCTCCAAGTGGGGCACAGAGACACACCAGAGATCTTGTCTTGGGTGATGTTTAGATGGTTTAATTTTATCAAGGCTGCTATAAAACAGAAACACTATAAAACAGACTCCATTTCAGTTCTGTTCAGTTCAGTCGCTCCATTTGGATGAATGTAAATCCAGGCAGGCCTGGGAACTAATTATAGCAGCGAGGCTGAGGATGAAAAGCAAAGTAGACATCCGCTCTATGGCCCGCTTAGCATCCTGTCCTCCCTTCTAACAGAGCCTGAAGCAAGTGTCTCACCTTCGGTGGGTGGAGCAGTTGCCATGTCAGCGAGCAAGGCCAGTTTACTCTCCAGGGAGCAAAAATCAGTCCTAGTGAAGGGACACAGGGACCCCACACCGATGCAGGGTTTTTTAGTCTCTCCCACCTAGATCACCTAGTTTCCTGTCCTGTACAAAGCCAGATTCTTTAGGTTTTTGTTTCATTCTGCGAGCTACTCTGTGGCCTTCTAATATGTATGAGGGTGTGGTGTGATGTATATATGTGTGTATCTTCAACGTTTTTTTTCTTAAAGGAGCAAAAGTTGGTTTCTTTTGCTTGGAACCAAAGAACTGTCCCCCTCCCCCAAAATGAGAGCCCTGACATATTTCACTGTATATGCAAATCCCTGGCTGGCTCTGCACAGAAGGGCAATCCCCCCTCCCCCCGCCCATCTCTACTCCCCTCCCCATCTTGGCTCAAGTATTTTCAATTTAGGGAAAAATGAATCCTCCTCCTTAAACAGGAACTGTGACAGGCTGGGCTTTATGAAAGCATTGGTGACTGTTTTTTCCTTCCTCTTTCCACGAATGCAAGCTTCTTACTATTTCCTAACCAGAGGCAGCCAAGCAAATGCAGTCACGAAAAGACTCTTTCGGCAAGAGAGGGAGCGAGGGCCTGCCCACCATCAGAGTCTGGTGTGTTGCTGGTTCGGAACCTGGTTTTGCTCATCCTGTGGTTTTCTGAACTGGGAACCAGGCTCTGGCACTGACCTCTCAGAGACTAAATACTCTTGGCAGAAGCACCTCTGACTCAATGGATAGAAATATTGAGGGCATCAGAAAATAATGCCCTCAGACTCGTGCAAGGCCAGAGGGGTGGGATGAGGTATAGTAGGGGGACCTTCCTTAGGAAGTAGGGCTCTATATACTCCGAAAGTAGATGAGGAGAAGGAAAGTTGTGATAAACATTTAGTGAGGTAAAAAATGCTCCTGACATGCCATTCATTGACAAGAGCCTATAAAACTGTACTACCAGTTTTATGCACGATGCCTCTGTGTGTGTGTGTGTGTGTGTGTGTGTGTGTGTGTGTGCGTGTGTGTGCACATGCCTACGTGTATCTGCATAGAGAACCAGAGACAGGAGGGGAGGGGAGGGTGAGAAAGACAGCAAGAAGCCATCTGGTCTCTTGGTAATAGGATGACGGGTGATTTTCATCCCCTTCTTAAAGCCTCTTCGCATTTAAAATTTTTTCAATAATGATTCTGCGTTACTTTCAAACTGGAAAAAATCCATAAATATAACTTGGAAAAAAAGCAAGGCAATGCCCTCATTAGCACGAGGCTCTGTCTAAGCAGTGCAGGAGCCCCACCCAACCCAATGAAATCTGGCTCATCAGAGTCACATGCGGAGATTGTATCAACCTCAGTGGCCGCAGGATAGACACTCTACAACTACCACTGCTATCGCTGCTATTGCTTTGCCCAGCACGAATAAGATCTCCATAGTACATGTTTATTTTTCAAGGTATCTCTTACCTCATTTGATGCACCATATAATCTAGTAAGGTAGGAAGGGCCAGTAACATTGGTCCATCTTATGGATGAGGGAACTGAAGTACTGGCCAGTATGTCACATTAGATCTTATAGTATTATTACTGATAACAACAATAGTGGTCTTAGCTATCAAATTATCAGACCTCTGTCCCCAAATCTCTTTAGAGTACAACAAAAATCATAGTAGTTCATACATATTTTTGTGCCCCTGGGCTTCCCTGGTAGCTCAGATGTAAAGAATCAGCCTGAAATGCAGGAGATCCAGGTTTGATCCCTGAGTTGGGAAGATCCCCTGGAAAAGGGATTGGCTACCCACTCCAGTATTCTTGCCTGGAGAATTCCATGGATAGAGGAGCCTGGCGGGAGACAGTCCATGGCGTCTCAAAGAGTTGGACATGACTGAGCAACTAACACTTTCACTTTATTGAGTGCCCCTAATGGCTTCAAATTTATTGAAGTAGATGCAGTTGTTCTTATTTTAAAGTTAAAGAAAACCTGGGGCCCAGAAAGATTAAGTAATCTGTCTATAAACACATAATTAGTAAATGGCTGAGTCAGCCTGTGAACTCAAGCAGTCTGACTCCAAGATTATGAACTGGACTGGAAAGTCACATGTCTACTATTCCATTTTTGAAGAAAATTTCCATTAGAGTAAACTGGCCAAACCCTTCAACTTCGTTCTGTTCTAATCTGACCCCCATTTGGAATGCGTCTTAGTCTGAAAGTAAACATCTCATATCCACCGGGGCAGAAGTGGCTCGTCACTAATATTTTCAGCTCTGAGTGAAAATGTGGAAGAGCTCAAAAGAGATGGTATCCAAGTCCATTTCAGAGGCCAAGATGGCTTAAAGAACTTGGGTAAACACTCAGCTCAAAAACTAACAAACTCCCAGCAGTGATGGGTGACCTCCAACAGAAGCCTGGAAAATGGGAAGGATCAATTCACAGTGAAATCAAGCTGGGCTCCCTTCTGCAGTGCGTCTCTCTGCCATTTTGGTCTCCATAGCACTGCAGACACGAAAATGTGGCAGGAAACCCAGGAGTCTAGGCTAGCAAAATGTTATTTCAAAGCAGTATCTGGCAGTTGGGGAGGGAAGGCAGACTAGAGATAAACACGAGATCAAAAGTCTGGTAAGACTTGGTATCATTCAAATACACCCACGGACATTTGAAAGTTGTTTTACTCACTAGGGCAGCCTGGGGCAAGGTGATGAACTCCAGGAAGCTGGTCACGGTCAGCCTCTACCATCTCTCAGTGCTCTTTCTGCCTTTAGAATGTCTTCTCCTTCATATACTCACTGTCCTCAGCCACTATCCATCACCAGACCTGGGGCCTCCCAGTTGTCTCCCACACAACTCTGTCCTTCCAGGCAAACCCTGACTGTCTTTTATTAAGAGGGGATCTTAAAGTGTATTCCCACCATAGCTGTTCAGTTTTTCAAAGTATTACTGACTAAACCAAAATGATAAACTAATTCATGATTTATGCTGAGTGATAATGACTTAATAAGTTAGTATGCTTAGAGAACTTGTGAAATTTACCCTAACAATAACTAATGAAATTTTGCTGGCATTCTGGGAGGCTGGTGTGGTAAGCTAGGATCAGATTTGACTGCTTGGTCATGTCCAACTCTTTGCGAGCACATGGACTGTAGTCCACTAGGCTCCTCTGTCCATGGAATTTTCCAGGCAAGAATACTGGAAGTGGGAAACCACTTCCTACTCCAGTGCGTCTTCCTGACCCAGGGATCAAACCCACATCTCTTACATCACCTGCATTGGCAAGTGGGTTCTTTACCATTAGCGCCATCTGGGAAGCCCATGGTAGGGATGTTGAGTGATTATTTTTATTTAACTCTCCTCTCCTTTTAAATAGGACCTATCACCTGTGTTTGATGATGGACCAAGGTGTTTAACTGACAATGAATGATCTTACAGCAGACTCTTTCTCTGTGGTGGCAACTGTGAAGTCATTTGTTGAAATGGAAGTGTCCTAAGTTCAAAACAACCTGGATCCCTGGGGCACAGGTATTCTAGAGAATCATCCAGACCTACAATGGACTTTGGGACTTTGGACGAAACTTTGGGTGACTTCCTTTATATTATTCTACCAACCTTTTGGTGTTATTTGTTATAGCAGCATAGTTCAGCACATCCTGACTATTATAGCTAGTGACTTTTACACCTCAAATCATAACCTATAACCTGCTTCTTCTCTACTGTTAAGAGAGATATGTGCCACTTATTAGCTATAGCTTTGGACAAGCTATTATACCTCCCCAAAAGGAGTCTCAGTATTCTCCTCTGCAGGACAGGATGGCTGGTCTTTTTCAGATATGAGTCTACCTAAATGGTAATCCCAAATTATATGGTACCTGCTCCCTGTATTATATGCTAAGACAAGGCAATTTATCTCCAAACAGAGGTGCTAAACCTGTCAAACACTTTCCTAGTTATATCTCTGAACAGGAAGGTCAAGACCCCAGGTTGCCAGTACATAAGGATGTTTAGGGCTTCCTAGGTGGCACTGGTGTAATAGAAGCTGCCTGTCAAGGCAGGTAGATTTGAGACTTGGGTTTGATCCATGGTTGGAAAGATCCCCGGTTGGAAAGATCCCCTGGAGTAGGAAATGGCAACTCACTCCAGCATTCTTGCCTGGAGAATCTCATGGACAGAAGAGGCTGGTGGGCTACAGTCCATAGATCACACAGAATCAGACACAACTGAAGTGACTTAGCATACACAAGCACATTTTAGGAGTTTTGAGAGTGTAGCAAGAAGCCAGACAATGTCTCATTACTCTTTAATGTTGACCATTTTAATACCCCTCAGCTATCAAATTTGTCAGATTAGAGCTGGTTCCATCTGAGAATTACATAGCTTTTCCCAAAGTTTCAGTTCAGTTCAGTTCAGTCGCTCAGTCATGTCCGACTCTTTGCAACCCCATGAATTGCAGCACGCCAGGCCTCCCTGTCCATCACAAACTCCTGGAGTTCACTCAGACTTGTGTCCATCGAGTCAGTGATGCCATCCAGCCTTCTCATCCTCTGTCGTCCCCTTCTCCTCCTGCCCCCAATCCCTCCCAGCATCAGAGTCTTTTCCAATGAGTCAACTCTTTGCATGAGGTAGCCAAAGTACTGGAGTTTCAGCTTTAGCATCATTCCTTCCGAAGAAATCCCAGGGTTGATCTCCTTCAGAATGGACTGGTTGGATCTCCTTGCAGTCCAAGGGACTCTCAAGAGTCTTCTCCAACACTACAGTTCAAAAGCATCAATTCTTCAGCACTCAGCTTTCTTCACAGTCCAACTCTCACATCCATACATGCCTACTGGAAAAACCATAGCCTTGCCTAGACGGACCTTAGTCGGCAAAGTAATGTCTCTGCTTTTGAATATGCTATCTAGGTTGGTCATAACTTTCCTTCCAAGGAGTAAGCGTCTTTTAATTTCATGGCTGCAGTCACCATCTGCAGTGATTTTGGAGCCCCAAAAAATGAAGTCTGACACTGTTTCCCCACCTATTTCCCATGAAGTGATGGGACCAGATGCCATGATCTTCGTTTTCTGAATGTTGAGCTTTAAGCCAACTTTTTCACTCTCCTCTTTCACTTTCATCAAGAGGCTTTTTAGTTCCTCTTCACTTTCTGCCATAAGGGTGGTGTCATCTGCATATCTGAGGTTATTGATATTTCTCCCAGCAATCTTGATTCCAGCTTGTGTTTCTTCCAGTCCAGCGTTTCTCACGATGTACTCTGCATAGAAGTTAAATAAGCAGGGTGACAATATACAGCCTTGACGTATTCCTTTTCCTATTTGGAACCAGTCTGTTGTTCCATGTCCAGTTCTAACTGTTGCTTCCTGACCTGCATACAGATTTCTCAAGAGGCAGGTCAGGTGGTCTGGTATTCCCATCTCTTTCAGAATTTTCCACAGTTTATTGTGATCCATACATTGGAAATTCCCAGTTCATGTCTGAAGACCAGAGGCCACATCATCTATCAGTGGTTCTGTCCTTTTAACACAACAACACCTCTTCAAAGATTTTCCCCGGATGTGCATATATGTATAACTATTAGAGCCTGTTGAACTAAAAGTGCACTATTTTAAAACTGTTTTAGTCTATTGTTGTTCATGTATTTTGAAAATAGCACATACATTATTTAAAATATTTAGACATATTATACATTCAGCCTATAGGTGATGTTGGGCACATGGGTATGTTTGCAGGCTCCTTGCAGTAACTCTGAGGTTGCCCAGGGGCTATTCATACCCAAAGGCTGGGAATAATAAATTCAAGGAATCTAGGAGCATACTGCAACCTATATTGGTTCTTGCTTCCTCCCTTTCTCCCTCAAACTCTAAGTCTCTGAGAAGCAGATGCTAACACAGAATTAGAGGGCACGAGGTTTTGTGAGGAATAACACCTGTCAAAGGGAAGGTGCGATGGCAGGAATGGTCATGAGGAAGTTGCTTGACCGTGGTCCAGGCTCTGTTAGCCCCAAATGTTGCTCCAAAGCAAGATTGCCTGTTGGAGCTTATCCCTATTGGATGGAAATGGCCATAACTTTATTCCTTGACCTTGCTCAGTTATGAGCTGGGGCCACTTTGAGTAGAGTGTGACTTGAGTTTAAAATTTGCTAAGAGGTGAGGTTGTCACCTAGTTATCCTCCCGGCAACTGGGTAGCGAGTCCTTTCTGGGAAGGGGGATCTGAGTAGTTTATCTCCATTTGCCACACCCTAAATTTCCCCCATTTCTATAGGCAGTTTTGTCCCTCAAGGTTAATGTGAAGAAAATATAACTTTATAAATGACAATGTGAATTACCCTCGGGACATGAGCCATCTCTAAACAAATTCAGAAGGAAAATTATAACCATATGTAAGCATAACTGCATTAGCTAAAGGGTGAGGTGTTCCCAGGATTGGGGGTTTCATTTAGTTTAAGCAGAATCTCCTTCTGCCGAGGAAGTTAATTGCAAGTCTGAAATAAGATTAGAGAAGTGTTTGCTGCAAGAGTCTGATCATACTCTGCATTGAACATGACTCTTCATGAATACATTGGCTGTTTACTGTGGGGAAGAGACTGTGTTGGGAAAAATGAAGCAGTAATTGCAAGGCAGGAAATTACCAGGGAAGGCGCCTTCTCTTAGGAGGAAGCAGAAGTCTATTACAATGTCAGTCCCTTCACTTAGCCTGGGCTGTGAGGGAGTGATTACCATGTGCCCTGAAAAACAGACTGGGATGGATCCAGCTAGTAGGAAATATTTACAAGATCAAACCTGAATACAGGAACCATATCCTGTTAATCCGGTTTGAAACACTGAGCCAGTCAATCTCCAAAGATGCATCTTGCAGAAGCTGCCAAGGTGGTTTCCAAGTGGGAGTTTACACAGACCAAGGAGAGCAGAGGGGGGTAACAAACGAAAGGGAAACTTTGGAGGTGGGACCCTCTCCTACCCTTGCCTCCAGTCCTACCTCAAAAGTGGGGTCCCATCTTTATCCCTGACATGTTAGGGTTTTGTGTAAGGTTACCTTTAAGAAAAAGTTCCTTAATGAAAATAAATGAATCAGATAATCACAGTTTCCTAGGTCTCACATGAAGCCTACTGAAATAGACTCTCACATGAATTTGCCTTTCCAAAAATGCTGCTCAGTGAACTTTATGATAAAAAATGGAGAGACAGATGACTAATGAGATAGGTAGATATTATTAATAGATGATAGATAAAGGCTTGATAGATAATACACATTTATCAATATACTAATATGCAATGCATATTATAACATATACACAAACATAAAAAATATAAAGGGGTAAGACAAAACTAAACAGAATAGAGGCTCTAGTATCTTCTTGCACCCAGGGGATTGTCTTGATGTCTCCTGATGTAGGCAAATCTTACATGGGAGCATTCTTACAGTCTTCCCTGTGGTAGAAATGTTTGGGAAATAATCAGATACATTCCATGACTTACAGATATAAATCCATCCCAATTTTTTTAATGGAGTCTGAGCCACTGAGATAGTGGCATCTTCCATCCCGGTCTATTCCTTCTTCTGTATCAGCGCCAGGGACTCAAGAAAGTGGACAGTGGTGGTAGGTGATTACAACAAAGTGGGGAAAGGGCACACGTCTTTTTCCAAGCCAGATGGTTTCTTCCTCCCCTTCAAGCACAGATGAAATCCAACTTAAGCAAAGATGAGATTTCAAAACAGTTCTGTTCCATCATCCACGTTTAGAACAGTGAGTGGAATTGGTGACACTTGTGTTGATCAAAGGTCCTATAGCTCAACTCTGAAAGTCAACCATAAATATATAGTCACTGATGTCTGGGAGAATAACTCGAGAAGAACCAGTGTGAGGGGGATCATTCCTGAACCAGATGGGTGGATATTAACAGAGAGGCGGTTTGAAGACCCTTGCAAGCGAAGGCCAAGCTCATCAGCAGCCTGGGGATTCAAGAAGGTCTGAGACAGGTACCAGATGTGTTTGTGTCACTTCTGTGACTCAGCTTCTATTTCAGCCACTGGTAAATAAAGGACTGTTTCCAGGTATGCTATATTTGGTTAAAATCTAAACTTGGACATTAAGTATAGCCCTAAGGTGGCCAAGGCAACAATGCTCTCCACCACAACTATTTCACACACGTTGGATTGAAAAGAAATTAAAATTAGAAGCATTAAAAAAATGAAATTAAGCCTGTGGGTTTCCCACACAACTTGCAAATCTCCCTTCACTGTCAGCACGGCACCAGAGTTCTGCTTCTGTTTTGACAGCGCTTTCCGTTTGGAGTCCCACTTTCGGTACTATTTCCCCAATGTGCTTTCCCACCTGTTGTCCATTCACAGTCTGTCTCCCCTCCACTCCTTTCCCTCCAAATTTCCACCTGCCAATCTGCCTCTCCTACCCCACCCTCAGACGCATGTACAGGCTTTGCCCCAAAGCCTCCCCAGTGAGCAATATCTTTTTCTGGGGATAGTAAGCACTGACTCATCGACTCCTTCTTACCACAGTTTCCAAAACACAGTCTTACTTCACCCTTGTGTCTACCCAGATCTCCGTAGGTCTGGGCCACCATGTGCGTAAACAGACTCTTAATAGCGGGGTTCCCTCGTCATCTTCCCCACCCCCTCTCACTCTCTATCCATTTTCTGATGCTTATCCCCCAAAATTTCTGAAGAAAGCAGAGTCCTTATGCTCTAGTTCAGTTCTATCCTGAACTAGAACCCTTCCGGCCCCCATTGTTTGCTGCATCTCAGACTGTTTTTACTCTTGGCCAACAAAGGAAAATACTTTTCTGTGGTTAAAATAAGACTCAGAGATCCTTAGAGAAATGGCACAGTAAAAATAGGACAGACCACAGTCAATTCCGTTTTAGCTTCACCACCTGGGCAGGAACAAGAGAACCTAAAGACAAGCCAAGATTTTCTGTGAATTGGGTAGCCAAGTGCCTTTGACTCTATTCTCCCAGCCCCAGTGAGAAGCAACAAAGCAGCAGAGATTTCCATGTGGCTAGCTGAAGATGAAAGTTCTCATGTTTTCCTGTTAACCGTAAGTGTATGTATCCCTTTATCAGATCCATACAAGGCAGCACCTTTAAGACATGGATTTGAGGGTGATATGTGATAGATGAGAAATACTCTTCAGCAAAATCAATCCGATTGTCCTCTTCACTATTCCCAAGTTCTTAGTAAACCAGCTTGAGTGTAACTACCTCCTGGCACTCCCTTTCCTCCAAATCTGTCCTTTAGATCCCTCCCCAGCTGACACATCAGCCTGCTGGTGACTCAGAATTAGTTCAGAATATTCCCTCACACCCTTACCTCTCTGATCAAGACCAAGCCTGTTCCCTACTGATTCTAACACTGACCCCAGCATGCCCTCAGGTTTCAACTCTCCCAGATCGTGCCTGGCTCTTTGATTTGGGAAGTGGCGGGAAGCTTGTATAGCAGCCTGTGCCTTTACAACTCCCCAGAACTGGTGGAGTAGCTGTGCGGCAGCCTTCATGGAGGAATGCATTGAGAAACTCTTCTGTCTACCACACCTTCATATTCCAGGAAAGGAGCTGCCTTCTTGGATTCTGGAATTTCTTCAGCTCTTGGCTTAGAGTTTAGAGAAAATGCCACCTATCGCCTTTAGTAAGGGATTCCTCTGCCTGTCCATGATGAGACCACTGAAATAAGACAAACCAAACAAAAAAAGAAGTGTGTGTGAAACTGTCCCCTATAAATGAAAAGAGATGTCTCACCAGAAATGATGCTGGTGGGACTATTGTTGGGGCACAGCCCCTAGAGGTGGCCTGCTTGCCTAGTTACTAGGTCTCAAAGAAGAATTCGCATTCCATGTGGCTTCCAGATGGTGCACTGCAGGTCATCTAATGTCCTTTGTGAAACATGTTCAGTTGCATTTAGGAATTAACTTCCAACTTGGGAGAGTTTCCCAGGATTGCAGAAGCCTGTTTTAGGGTTGATCTATGAATATGTCATAAGCCCATTGTTAGATAATCAATTAAATATTTGAATTAAATGATTCAAATAGCCATAGGCAGCTTAGTCCCTCTTCTGATGGCTTCCTTCCAGAACATATGAAGGAAGCAGAATTTAAGGAATCAAGACTTCTGGGATCCAATTGCCCTCTGCATCTCAACACATTTGTCAGATAAAGAATATTTTTGCTGTTAAATAAATCTCTAAGCTATGAAAAACCTAGATAGGGTATTAAAAAGCAGAGATATCACTTTGCCAGCAAAGGTCCATATAGTCAAAGCCAGGTACAGATGTGAGAGTTGGACCACAAAGAAAGCTGAGCAACGAAGAGCCGATGCTTTCAAATTGTGGTGTAGAGAAGACTCTAGAAAGTCCCTTGTACAGCAAGGAGATCAAACCAGTCAGTGATAAAGGAAATCAACCCTGAATATTCATTGAAAGGACTGATGCTAAAGTTGAAGCTCCAGTACTTTGGCTGCCTGATGTGAAGAGCCAACTCATTGGAAAAGACCCTGATGCTAGGAAAGATTG
This sequence comes from Budorcas taxicolor, assembly GCF_023091745.1. Taxonomy (NCBI): domain Eukaryota; kingdom Metazoa; phylum Chordata; class Mammalia; order Artiodactyla; family Bovidae; genus Budorcas; species Budorcas taxicolor. The sequence continues at coordinate 63,612,000 of NC_068924.1, read as the reverse complement.
AGGGCAGGCAGAGAAGGGGGCAACAGAGGATGAGATGATTGGATGGCATTATTGACTCAATGGACATGAATTTGAGCAAACTCTGGGAGATAGTGAAGGACAGGGAAGCCTGGTGTGATGCAGGCCATGAGATCACAAAAAGTTAGATGACTGAGCAACTAAATAACAACAACAACAACAAATATGTGCTCAGGATAAGCAAGAACTAAGCCAGATAAGGGGGCTAGAGTGATGGCAGGGCTCGGCCGAATGGTGAAGGCAGGACCACAGGCAACAGGCTGGAGGAGGAACCCCCACAGGCTGGCTGGTGGTTGATAAGTCACAACTGAAACCAAAGAAACTAACAAAGTAGGAGTTCAAGGGTTGGGCTGAGGTCAGAGGGCAAGGCTGGGACTTCACCTAGAGACAGGCTCCTGCTGACAATGGCCTTCCCCAAGTGCCCCCGCTTCGAAGGGAAGATGGAGATGATCCTACTAAGGGTCAGCTGAATCCAGAGCGCTTGGCATCTTCCTTTGTGTTACTTCATAATCAGGAAAAAAAAAAAATCAAACACTATGTTCTGAAGTGAAACTTTCAGACAGTGAGATATGGAGGAAGAAGGCCTGATTTTTGTCTGACTCCAGTCTTTTCATTAACTAGGTATAGAACATTAGACAAGTCAAATTTCCCGAGGCCTCAGTTTTTTTATTTTATTTGAGTGTGGAGTGAAAGTTGCTCAGTCATGTCCGACTCTGCGACCCCATGGACTATACAGTCCATGGAATTCTCCAGGCCAGAATAATGGAGTCGGTAGCCATTTTCATCTCCAGGGGGTCTTCCCAAACCAGGATCGAACCTAGGTCTCCTGCATTGCAGGTGGATTCTTTGAGGCCTAAATTTCTCTCCATCAAATGAAGTTATGCTAAACACCGCCTAAAGAGTCTTCCAGATTTACAAATGATGAGGCCACTTCTAGTATATATGTATGCACATGTGCACACACACACACACACACACACACACACACACACGTGATGGTGGGAGTGATGCGGTTCTCCAGGAAGGTCAGAATACTATCCTTGCTGTGGGTGTCCTCTCTCCTGAGTCTGGCTCTGGGAGGGGCAAACTTCCTCAAAAACCACAACTGTTAAAATGGCTCCAAAGGAGTTATACTTGATTCCTGTTTCCTAACATCCTGAATGTGAGGCCCAACAGAACTGATAACGGGGCACGTCCTCTAAGTTACAAACCACAAACTGAAAGGGAAAAAACCATGCTACCCAAGGACTTAGCCAGTGGTGGATAACTGGGGCCAGAAAAAACAAGCCTGACCTGGGACAGGCCAGTTCACCGCGAGGGAATACGCAGTGGTGGCCCAGCGAGGATTTCCCTTTTTCCAAGACAAACCAAGTTGGCTCTGATGAAACTAGCTGTGGCTAAATTCCCCTCCCTTAGTCATATCATTATTCCCAAATTGCAGTGTGCTCCATCATCGAGGGACTTGGGGAAGTCTTTGAAATTATTCAGTCATCCTAAGTGCTATGCATTTATCCACCGCTCCATCAAGTGGCCACTGCCTGTACATGACAGGCCCTGTGCCAGGCATCAGGAACACCACAGTAACCAGGACTGACATAACCTGTGCCTGCATGGGACTTACAGTCTGATGTGGGAGATGGAAAGCATACAAATAATATATAACTACAATGAGGGAGGGAACAAAAGAAGCAGAGTGAAATGGTGGAGAATCATGAGAGGGGCAATGGAGTATATTTGCAGAGAGTAAGTAGAGAAGGCCTCTCCATGAAGGGGACACAAGAGCAGAGACCAGTCCTATCACCATCTTTCTTTCCCAAGTTTGCTTTGGCTATTCGGGCTTTTTTGTATTTCCATGCTCAGCCATAAAAAGGAATGATATTGGGTCATGTATAGATGTGGATGGACCTAGAGTCTGTCATATAGAGTGAGTAAGTCAGAAAAACAAATATCATATATTAATGCATGTAAGTGGAATCTAGAAAAATGGTACAGATGAATCTATTTGCAGGCAGGAATACAGACGCAGATGTAGAGAACCGACGGGTTACAGAGCCAGAGAGGAGGGTGGGATGAACGGGGAGTTTGGGATTGACGTATGTGCACTGCCATGTATAAAACAGATAGCTTGTGGGAACCTGCTGTGTAGGCGCTCAGCTCGGAGCTCTGGGTGACCTAGATGGGTTGGGATGGGGTGGGTGCGTGGGAGAGAGGCAGATCCAAAAGGGTGGGAATATATGTGATACACATAGTGGATTCATTTCATTGCACTGCAGAAAACGCTGCTGAGTAGGGATAGAGTGATGGGGGATAAGTAGGTTTTATCTCTGAGATAAAGTATGATATTTCTGGTTGAAGAGGAAGATGGAAGGTCAGAGGTGATAATCAGAAAGAATGGTGTTGATAGATTCCAAAGGTTGTATTCCCTCTGGTGATGACAGTGAAAAAAAAAATTGGGTGACTGAGGTGGGGTGGAAGGGTGGCCATTGGTCATGAGGGAGTCGAGGAACCTAGAACTAGGAACAGACAGCTGGCCATCTGAGAGCTGAGTCGCTGAGACTAATAACTGGATTTGACTTAGAGAGGAAGACAGAGGTTTAAATCCTCAGAAAACAAGGCGTGACCAGCATTGAGGGCAGAAATACTGAGAGACAGGAAAAGAGAGAAAGAGAGAGAAAGAGAAAAAAAAGCAAGACAGCATACATTTTAAAGGGACAGACAGGAACAAAAGAACACTTCCTCACCTCTTCAATGTAAAGTATGGGGCGCATGAGTGAACAACGGCTCTGGTTGAGAGACTTGGAGTGAGTGGTGGACTCCCAGGCTCTTTGTGGACTGACAGGCTGCCAGTCCCAATAGGACAACAAGTATTCAGAGAAGAGGTCACGCCACCCTCAACCCCCACTGGCACGCACTAAAGCCTGTTACACTCTCTGAGGTTCAACCCTGCATGGTCAAAGCTTCTTCACTCCTGTCTCCCCATCTCCCAATTCCAGGGCAGAGGAAGGGTGTTCAAAAGTTTGGAGACTAAAAATAACCAGAGAGCAAAACAATTAAATGTCCTAAACAAAAGCCCCCAGTTAGCACCAATGTGGATTAGGTGGAAGCTGCTCTTATGAAATCCGCATTATTTTGAGAGCATCCCTTCAGCCCCCTGGAGAAGGAAATGGCAACCCACTCCAGTGTTCTTGCCTGGAGAATCCCAGGGACGGAGGAGCCTGGTGGGCTGCTGTCTATGGGATCGTACAGAGTCAGACACGACTGAAGCGACTTAGCAGCAGCAGCAGCCTCAGCCCCCCAGCATTCATGGTTCAAAACAGATTTCTCTCTGCTGCAAGTGAAAGGAAATCTCTCTGCTGTTCCCACCATTGACCCTTCTCCTTTGCTAGCCCTTATTTCCTTGAACCTCGTCTCCACTCTGCTCCCAAGTTTGGGTCCACTTATTATTTTTTGTTAATATAAGGAGCCTGTGCTATTAAATTTTTTTTTTTTTTTTTTGGTTGTACCACACAGAATATGGTATCTTAGTTCCTCGACCAGGGAGGAAACCTGTGCTCCTGCAGTGGAAGTGCAGAGTTTTAACCACTGGACTGCCAGGGAAGTCCCAGTTTGGGTCTATTTGACCTTCGCCCTTTCAATTTGGCATGTGGTCTTGGTCTCTTTCAAATCTGACTTAGGCTGAGACTTGCCCCCGGGTCCCTGTTGCTCTTTTTCTGGTCCCTCTTCATCCCCACTCCATCATGGGCTGTCTCAGCAGTCTGGTCAGGGTTGATAAGTCATCCGAAGTGCAGAAGTAAAGCAGGGGCAACACCAGTGTCAGCAAAGGAAAACTCTCAGTGCCGATTCATCCTCCAAATCCAGAGCTCTGAGCCTTCTAGAAAATTTTCTGAGTGAACTGTATAGATACAGAGCTTGACACATTGTGTCATATTCTGAAGATCCTACAGTTAAAAATGTGCAATTGAATTACACTGTCCATGTTTTATTAAACGATACCAACCCCTTTCCTAGTTTTAGTCAACTGAATCATAAACAAAAAAAAATTTAATTTTGGAGGAAAAACTTAGATATTTGTTGTGCATCAAAAATGCTTATTGGGGGACTGAAAAGGGTTCTGAGAAGCTGTGTAATGCTGGAAAATAGCTTATTCTTTCTGTGCTGTGGTTGGTCTGTAAAGTGTGCCAGTTAAATGTTGGACCTCTTGGGTCCCCTTCAGGCTCAGTGTTGTGAGTCATTGCAACCTGTGTTTCAGTGGCCCTGCTTTTCAGGGCCACTAACAGCAGGCAGTGTCTCCCCAGTTACTCAAGAATATGTTCTGTTAGCTTCCACAGGTCAGATGGCACTCTTTTCTTTCCTTTTCTGGGCCTCCCTTCCATTCACCCTGTCTACTGGCATTCCCTGAGTTGCTGGTTCTTTAGGGTGTAAAGTTCACCACCCATCACCACCATTACAGCCATGGTGTATGAATGTCCTCGTGATGCCAACACTCTCTCAGTATTTGTATACCCCTGTGTTGAAACCTGAAGCAAGACTGCCAAACTCCACCTCTGACATCTGAACCCTGGAAGCACTTGGTGAGAGGCGACGTCAAGTTCCTGTGAAAACTTCAGAGGCACCACTCAAATTGTGGACAGGGTGTCAGTCTCTTCTCTGTTTCCACCAAGAATAACACTAGTTGGCTGAACACCCAAGACCCACAAAATATAGGACTGATCTAATCTGTCTTTGGAAATCATTGAGACAAACCCATTATCTGAGAAGCCATGACAAGTTATAATTAGAAGCCCAATGAGTCACGGCTCATGGGAGTCAGCTCAGGAGCTCTCATAAAATGACACACCAGTTTGACGTCTGCTGAGACTCATTCCAGGCATCAGAATTCAGCCTCATACAAGGACTGAGGCAATATATTAGGGACAAGTAATATACATGGAGCCCAAGGACTTCATGCAGGACCCAGCCTGACTGTGAAGACAGAGCATCAGGCACAGGAAGTACAAAGGAAGTGATAAAAACTGTTACTAGAAAAAACAAAAATTCCCTTCACCACACAGAGTTTCTCTTTAATTTTTCTTAAGGTGGTAAGGTTGCTGATTTAAGCCCTTCACATACTTTCCTAGCAGTGAATTGACTAGCCAACTAAATCAAACATGCCTGTGCATCCTTCCAGGCCACATGGATTCAGAAAGAATATGTACTTTAAAGTCCCAGCTACCTTACCTACTTGCTGGCTAAGTGACCATGCACAGGACTCCAAAATTGTAAACCTGAGACCCCCTATTTATCAAATGAAGTTTTAATGAGGATTAAAAAGCAATAATATCTTTTTTTTTTAAATAATATCTTCTAATGCAAAGCATCTGGCTCAGGATCCCACATACAATGGATGTTCAGTCTATTATGTCAGTTTCTTTCCTTCCCAGTAGAAGTCATCAGATGACACAGCTTCAGGTCTTCTTCTAGACACAGAACACATCCTTCAAAGTGTTAATGCCATTTCAGCTCATCAGACACCTCGTCTCAGCAATGCCATTAGAAACCCCCAAAGTACTATATTTTTCTCCTGGTAAGTGGCTCACTTCCCACAACTTCCCACCACGTTATATTAAGTGAGCCCAACAAATGAGTCACACTACTTACAGAAGCAAATTTGGGAGCCACACCCAAAACACAGGCATTTTGACTTTTCACAAGAAGCTGGTAGTATCACCAAAAAGAAGACTCAGGGGACCCACAGTCAGGAAACCCCCAATTCCCAGGCTACCTCTGAATTCATATGCAAACACAAACCCTTCATTCATTTTTTTGTGGAGAGTGTGAATTTCTAACTACAGTATTCAATGACAGCTGAAAGCCACTGAACAACATTCAGATTTTTGCTGAATTTTCTGCTTTGTAGGTGGGTGGTGTGACGGGTACAGGGGAATATATCAAGATGGCCTAATCACTTTTTAAATGGGCAATACCAAATTAAATTTAAAGCAACATCCTAGTCATTGGGTCCTTGTACACCATATTTGGTAGATTAGAAGGTGATTGCTTACTTTTTGAAAACATCTAGCATTGCATTTAAAGTACGCTTTTGATGTTCAACAAAAATTTCAAGAACTTATCTACTGCATGACAGTACAATAATTTGTATAAAAGCAGAAAGAAAAGAAAGGAAGTTTATGATTTGCCAAGGTCATAGGTGATGAATAAATTTGCACTTAGGATATAAATACTCCAAGCTTGTAGAAAACATGGTTATGGTGATTGGACTTAAACTACTGGCCTTAATTTCTATCCAAGGAATTATCATCAAATTTATGCAGAACTATTGAAAGCCCTCCCAAAATCCAGAGCACATGGGCCTCCAGCTGAAGACAACCTCACAACATCAAAAGCAGTAAACTGAAAAACTATGTGAGTAAATAGGCTACTACAGGAGTCATAAGGCACCATAAACAAAAAAGTTATCCCTCTAGCAGCTGGACCTACTAGAGTAATCTAAAAGAGACAATAAAATAAGTATTTTCATAAAATTAAGACTTTTAAGAAATGGGAGGAAGAAACATGATCCATAATGAAAGATAAGGATAATAAAATAAGACATGTTTGACAAAGAACAGAAAGGAAATGAAGTCATTAAAATAGACTACATTTTAGTAGTCTAAACAGAAGAAACAGAATACTATAGAAAGCTGCTGAGAAGAATTCTGCTGTGGTTCAGTCACTCAGTCGTGTCTGATTCTTTGCGACCCCATGGACTGCAACACGCCAGGCTTCCCTATCCTTCGCTATCTCTAAGAGTTTGCTCAAATTCATGTCCATTGAGTCAATGATGCCATCCAACCATCTCATCCTCTGTTGCCCACTTCTGCTCCTGCCCTCGATCTTTGCCAGCATCAGGGTCTTCTCCAATGAGTTAGTTCTTTGCATCAGGCCAAACTATTGGAGCTTCAGCTTCAGCATCAGTCCTTCCAATGAATAGCTAGGGTTGATTTCCTTTAGTGCCAAGTGGTTTGATCTCCTTGCTGTCCAAGGGACTCTTGAGCCTCTTCTCCAGCAACACAGTTCAAAAACATCAATTCTTTAGCACTCAGCCTTCTTTACAGTCCAACTCTCACATCCATACATGACTACTGGAAAAACCATAGCTTTGACTACATGGACATTTGTCAGCAAAGTGATGTCTCTGCTTTTAATGTGCTGTCTAGGTTGGTCATTGCTTTTCTTCCAAGAAGCAAGTGTCTTTTAATTTCATGGCTGTAGTCACCATCTGCAGTGATTTTGGGGGTCCAAGAAAACAAAGTCTGTCACTGTTTCTATTTTTCCCTCATTTATTTGCCATGAAGTGATGGGACCAGATGCCAAGATCTTAGTTTTTTGAATGTTGAGTTTTAAGCCAGCTTTTTCACTCTCCTCTTTCACCTTCATCAAGAGGCTGTTTAGTTCCTCTTCACTTTCTGCCATTAGGGTGGTGTCATCTGCATATCTGAGGTTATTGACACATCTCCCGACAATCTTCCAACTTGTTCTTCACCCAGCTTGGTGTTTCACGTGATGTACCCTGAATATAAGTTAAATAAGAAGGGTGACAATATACAGCCTTGACATACTCCTTTCCCAATTTTGAACCAGTCTGTTGTTCCATGTCCAGTTCTAACTGTTGTTTCTTGACCTGCATATAGATTTCTTAGGAGGCAGATAAGGTGGTCTGGTATTCCCATCTCTTTAAGAACTGTCCTCAGTTTATTGTGATCCACACAGTCACAGGCTTTAGCATAGCCAATGAAGAATTAGTGAAATGTAAAATAAAACTGAGGAAACTACTTATACTATATCACAGAGAACAGAGGGCAAATACAAATGTATAGAAAATATGGAGGCTAGATTGAAAAAAAGCCAGCAGATATAAAATCAGGCTGCTATATTGTATAGTTCTAAAGATTACTACTCATAAGACATCTGATATAGATGGTGCTGCTTGGACTTTTACAACATGTCATACTTTATTTAATAGAATTCAGAAAGCAAGACTAGAGAATATGGGATGAAATGATGATTTGAAAAAGGATAAGAGATAAGAAATTTCCACAATTGAAGAAAGACTCAAGTTCTCAGTTTCAGACAGAACAAGTTCAGAAGAGTCCTAGACAGTATAAATAAAAATAAATAAGAAATTTTTGAGGAAAATGAAAAACACCAAAGTCAATGAAAAACAACCAGAAAGAGAAAAGATTGTTGTTATGTTGTGGTTGTTGTTTAGTTGCTGAGTCATGTCTGGCTTTTTTGTGATCCCAGGGACTGTAGCCCACCAGGCTCCTCTGTCCATGAGATTTCCCAGGCAAGAATACTGGAGTGTATTGCCATTTCCTTCTCCAGGGGGTCTTCTATCTTCCTGACCTGGGCATTGAACCTGTATCTCCTGTACTGGCGGGAAGATTCTTTACCACTGAGTCACCAGGAAAGCCCTGAAGAAAAAGATCACCTGAAAAATAATGGGAAATAAAAATGACTGAATACTTTTTATCAACAACAATGCATGCCATGGAACAATGAAATCATTATCTCTGACCTACTGAGGCAACCGTTCTGTCATTTTAATATTCTAAACCAAGATATGTTTTCATTCAATAATAATATATAGTTCATTCACACAAAGAAAGCTCACAATGGAGAGAACCTCATAATACATTCTTAACAGAAGACAAACAAAAACAAAAGAGGTTTTTATTTTAGAAAGGAGGGAAATTAAATATATACTTCAATTCATAGTAATAGTATATAAAACACTGGAACGTTACCCAGGGAATAAATGCAATTGGTTATCTATGGAGGAAGGAAGGAACTGAACTGATGAGGATAAAAGTGAGAGCAAAATTTCTCACTGATCATACCGTTGATTACCCTGTTTAACATTTTTGTTTAATGGGCAAATTACTAAACACAAAACCTACCAAGACTGAATCATGAAGAAACAGAAAATCTGAACAGACCTGTAACTAGGAAGGAGATTGAATTATTAACTAAAAGCCTTTTCAACAAAAAACAGTTCAGGACCAGATGGTTTCATTGGTAAATTCTACCAAACACAGAAAGAAGAATTAATGTTAATTTTTCTCAAACTCTTCCCAAAAAAATGGAAAAGGAAGAAACACTTCCAAACTTATTCTTTGCGGCCAGCATTAGTCTGTATCAAAGCTAGACAAAACACCAAAAGAAAAGACAGCTTCAGGCCAATACCACTGATGAATGTTGATACCAAAATTCTCCACAAAACATGAGGAAGCAGAATTCAACATTATGTTTTAAGGATTTTCCACTAGGATCAAATAGGGTTTATTTCCGGAGAGAATGATGGTGTAGCACATGAAAAGTAATCACTACCACAACAGAATGAATTAAAAAGTCACACATGATCACCTCAAATGATGTAGAAAAAAACCTTTGGCAAAATTCAGCACCCTTTCATGATAAAGAAAAAATTCTCAACCCAGTAGGAATAGAAAAAAAACTGCTTCAACATAAGAGCTGCATATAAAAATTCCACAGCTAACATATTAAATGGTGAAAGATTAAGTTTTTTTTGTAAGGTCAGTAACAACACAAGGATGCCCACTTTTGCCACTTCTGTTCAACATAATACTAGAAGTCCTAGCTAGAGCAATTGGATAAGAAAAAGAAATAAAAGGCATCCAAAATGGGAAGGAAGAAGTAAAATTATCTCTATTTGAAGATGACATGATCTTTTATGTAAAAACCCTAAAAATCACACACACACAGATACATGTACACACACAACTGTTAAAATTAACAACAAATTCAGCAAAGTTGCAGGATATAAAATCAACATACGTTGCTGGTTGCCAAGATGGCACAGTATGAAGACACTGAGCTCACCTAATCCCGTGGGCCCACCAAGTTACAGCTCTTTACAGAGCAACTATCAGTGAAAATGACCTGTGGAAAAAGAACAGCAGAAAAGGTCTTCCACAACTAAAAATACAAAGGAATCACAGTGAGAAAAGTAGAAGGGGTAGAAACACTGTATGGTCAAGACCCATACTCCCAGGCAGACAAACCACAAATTGGAGGATAACTACAATTGCAGAGGTTCTCCTCAAGAAGAGAAGGGTCTGAGTCCCATATTGAACTCCCTGGCCCAGGGTTCCTGCACCAGGAAGATAAGGCTTTGAAAGCCAGTGGGGATCACTTTCTGTAGAGCCACAGGGATGTGGGAAACAGACTGTACTCTTGAAGAGCACACACAAAACCTCACATGCTCTGAGACCAAGGGCAGAAGTAATTTGAAAGGGGCCTGGGTTAGACCCCCTGGCTGATCTTGGAGAGCCCCAAGAAGAGGTAGGGGAAATTGGGACTTGCACAGGTGACACAGATATTGGCAGCAGCCATTTTTCAGAGTTCATTCTAACACAAGGACACTCGTGCTGGTAAGCAACATTTTGGAATACTTTCTCTAGCTTATTAACACTAGGACCTGGCCCTGCCCACCAGCTGGTAGGCACCAGTCCTGGGACACCTCAGGCAAAGCAGTTAGCCAGGTAGGGACAGACTTATCCATCACAGACCAGCTGCCATATGACCCCCTGAACCTCCAACTACCCTGGGGACATGGATCACTAACCAGGGAGCTGATCCCAGCTCCAGGACACCCTGAACCCCATAATCAGCCATGTCATAAATTGGCCCTGCATACCAACAAGCTGATACTAGCTTCAAAGCACCCACCTTGGCAGTCAGTGACCCCAGGACCTGCCTTTGCACACCAGTGGGCCAGAACTAGCCCCAAGATGACTAAAGCTTCACAGCCCTGCCCACCAATGGACTAGTATCAGATCAGGACTCCCCAGGTCATGCAGCCAGCTGTGCTAGGACCTGGCCTCACCCATTAGAAGCAGGTAGTCTCATGTCAGGCAGGGACTAGTGAGCAGCCAGACCAGGAGCAGTCACAGCTATACCAGCATGCTCACAGAAGTCAGTCCTCTGCAACAGCAGGGCTATGTAGCCCACAGGGAGGACTCTCAGTGCATATAGCTCTGGTGACCAAAAGAGGGTATGTCAATGGGCCCCATGAAACATCTTCTACATAAAGTCACCTCTCCAAGATTAGGAGGTCTAACCAACCTACCAAATATTAATGCATAGAAATAAAAACAGAATTAGGCAAAATGAAGCATCAGAGGCCTATGTTCCAAATCAAGGAACAAGATAATATTTCAGAAGAACTAAATGAAGGGGAGATAAGCAATCTACCCAACAGAGTTCAAGGTAATAATAATAAAGATGCTTTATAAACTTGGGAGAAGAATGGAAGAACCCAGTGACAAGTTCAACAAAAAGCAAATATAAAAAAGAACCAAACAGAGCTGAAGCACACAGCCATAACATAAAAATACACTAGAAAGAATTAACAGCAGATTATATACTGCTGCTGCTGCTGCTGCTGCTGCTAAGTCGCTTCAGTTGTGTGACCCCATAGACAGCAGCCCACCAGGCTCCCCCGTCCCTGGGATTCTCCAGGCAAGAACACTGGAGTGGGTTGCCATTTCCTTCTCGATTATATACTATAGAGGCACAAATCAGCAAACTAGAAGCAAAAGTAGTGGAAATCACTCAAACTGAATAGAAATAAGAAAAAAAGAATTTTTAAAAATTTGAACAGAAAAAAAAAAATTTGAACAGTTTAAGAGACCTTTGGGACAACATCACGCATACTAACACTCACATTATAGGAGTCCCAGAAGGAGAAGAGAGAAAGGGGCAGAGAATAAATTTGAAGACATAATAGCTGAAAACTTCCCTAACCTGGGAAAGGAAACAAACACCTAGGTCCAGGAAGCACAGAGAGTCCCAAACAGTATAAACCCAAAGCACACCATACTGAGATGCATTGTAGTTAAAATGACAAAAATTAAAGATAATCTTAAAAGCAGTAAGGGAAAAGCAACTAATTATGCACAAGGGAACTCCCTCAAGTCTATCATTAGTCTTTTCAGCAGAAACTCTGCAGGCCAGAAGGGAGTGCTACAATATATTTAAAGTGATGAAAGAAAAAAAAAACCTGCAACTAAAATTACTCTACCCGGCATAGCTATTATTCATACTTTATGGAAAGACGGAGTTTTACAGTCAAGCAAAATCTTGAAGAGTTCAGCATCACCAAATCAGTTTTACAAGAAGAGTTGAAGGGATTTCTCTAGGCAGAAAAGAAAAAGTCACAACTGGATATATAAAAATTACGAAAGAAAAAAATCTCATTGGTAAAGGCAAATATACAGAAAAGGTAGTAGATGAGCACTTAGAAAGCTAGCAGGCAGGTTAAAAAGCAAAAGTAGTAAATATCATCCATATCCACAATAAGTAGTTAAGGAATACACACACACACACACACACACAGCGTATGTAAAATATGACATCAGAAACATTAAATGTGGGGATGAGGGGAGTGAAAATGCAAGGTTGTTGAAATGTATTGAAACTTTAGAGATCAGAAACTTAACACACACACACACACCTCATGGTAACACAAACTAGAAATCTACCATAGAAACACAGATAAAAAAGAGAAAGGAATCCAAATACAACACTGCTGCTAAGTCACTTCAGTCGTGTCCGACCCTGTGCGACCCCATAGACAGCAGCCCACCAGGCTCCCCCCGTCCCTGGGATTCTCCAGGCAAGAACACCGGAGTGGGTTGCCATTTCCTTCGCCAATGCGTGAAAGTGAAAAGTGAAAGTGAAGTCACTCAGCCATATCCGACTCTTGGCGACCCCGTGGACTGCAGCCTGCCAGGCTCCTCCATCCATGGGATTTTCCAGGCAAGAGTACTGGAGTGGGGTGCCATTGCCTTCTCCCACTTCAGATCTAGAGACACACAAAGACAGAAAGATGGGGTGGAAAAAGGTATTCCATGCAACTGGAAACAAAACAAAAAAAAGAGGGGATGGCAAACTTATATCAGACAAAATAGACTTTAAAATAAAAACTGTAACAAGAGACAAAGAAAGACATTACATAATTATCAAGGGATCAATCCAAGAAGAAGATAAAACAATTAAAAATATATATGCACACAAGATAGAACCTTCTAAATACATGAAGCAAATATTTATAGACATAAAAGAAGAAATTGACATTAACAGAATAATAATATGGGACTTTAACACCCCACTCATATCAGTGGACAGATCGTCCAGACATAAAATCACTGACCTTAAACAATACATTAGACCAATGAACTTAGTAGACATAGATCATTCCATCCCCAAACAGCAGAATATACATTCTTTTCAAGTGCACATGGAACATTCCGTGTCCTTCACTATCTCCTAGACTTTGCTCAGACTCATGTCCATTGCGTCAGTGATGCCATCCAACCATCTCATCCTCTGTCTTCCACTTCTCCTCCTGCCTTCAATCTTTCCCAGCATCAGGGTCTTTTCCAAGGAGTCAGCTCTTTGCATCAGGTAGCCAAAGTGTTGGAGCTTCAGCTTCAGTCCTTCTAATGAGTATTCAGTGTTGATTTCCTTTAGAATTGACTGATTTGATCTCCTTGCTGTCCAGGGGACTCTCAAGAGTCTTCTCCAACACCACAGTTCAAAAGCATCAATTCTTTGGCACTCTACCTGCTTTATGGTCCAACTCTCACATCCATACATGACTACTGGAAAGACCATAGCCTTGAGTGTACAGACCTTTGTTGGCAAAGTGATGTCTTTGCTTTTTAACACGCTGTCTAGGTTTGTCATAGCTTCCCTGCCAGGAGGCAATCGTCTTCTAATTTCATGACTGCAGTCACCATCCGCAGTGATTTTAGAGCCCAAGAAGAGGAAATCTGTCACTGCTTCCAACTTCCCCCTCCACAACCCCCCTATTTGCCATGAAGTGATGGGACCGGATGCCATGATCTTATTTTTTTAATATTGAGTTTTAAACCGACTTTTTCACTCTCCTCTTTCACCCTCATCAAGAAGCTCTTTAGTTCCTCTCCACTTTCTGCCATTAGGGTGGTGGTATTTGCATATCTGAGGTTGTTGATATTTCTCCCAGCAATCTTGATTCCAGCTTATAACTCATCCAGCCTGGCATTTCCCATGATGTGTTCTGCATATAAGCTAAATAACAGGGTGACAGTATACCACTTTGCTATACTCCTTTCTCAATTTTGAACTATCTGTTGTTCCATGTAAGGTTCTAACTGTTGCTTCTTGATCCACATACAGGTTTCTCAGGAGTGCTAAGTCACATGTGTTAGGCCACAAAACAACCCTCAGTAAATTTAAGAAAATTGAAACCATATCAAGCATCTTTTCTGACCACAAAACTGTCAGAGTAGAAATCAACTATAGGAAAAAAAAAAACTTCAAAACAACACGTAGAAGCCAAACAAAATGCTGCTAAACAATTAAAGTGTCGTTGAACAAATCAAAGAAGAAATTTAAAAAAATGCCTAGAGATGAAAATAAAAACACAATGATATAAAATCTGTGGGGCACAATGAAAATTCCAAAAGGAAACTTTATAGTGATTCAAGCCTGCTTCAGGAAACAAGAAAATGTTCAAATAAAAGAAATGAGCAGAAGAACGAGTGGAAAAAATTAAGCGGGAATCAGTGATTTAAGACAAATCATGATCGCGACACATCTGAGATCCAGCTGCAGGAGGTGCTGCCAACATGTGGAGGCCAGAGAGGCTTTGTGCCAGTAGAAGTGTGACCTGGAGCAAGAGGCTGAGGAGAATGGACCAGGTAACAATTCTGCTGGCTCAGAAAATGACCAACAGCCCATGCCCATCTGCAGACTTGACTGAACAACACTTGAGGCTACGTGGAGAGGGTCTTGCTTTTTTTTTTTTTTCCTCTCTCTCTCTCTCTTTTTTTTTTTCCTAAGAAAAAATAATCTTCAGGAAAATATTCTTCTGATAGCTTTTATCACTGAGCTTAATAAATTGACCTTAAATTTTCAAAGAGAAAAGTAACAAGGATTTCCAGATTTGAGAAGAGAACCGATAAGGTGAACTTTTCATTATAATAAGCATAAAGAGAATAATACCCAGCAATTTCAGGTTGGAGGTTACTTGGGATGGGATAGAGTGATAAAGAACCTGTCTACACTTAAGACTTCAACTGGCTTGGTTTTTAAAGTGTTCTGTGGAAGGATAATCCTACACATTTATTTTGATGTTTGGAAGATATCATAACAAATTTCCATTTGTTTAGGATTAATTTACATGCAGAAAAGCACAAAAATCTTAGCTGGCCAGATTGGTGAATTTTTATATAGGTGTACGACAGTGTAATGCACTCATGTCAAAATATAGAACATATTCAACTCCAAAAAAGGAGAAAAAATACCCCCAAATCACTCCCAAAAATCAGTTTCATTTTTATACACTAAAAAATATTCAAAAGAAAAAAAATAATTTCATTTGCAATAGCATTGAAAACAATAAAATACTTAGAAATAAACTTAACCAAGGGGGCCAAAGATTTATACACTGAAAATTACAAAATGTTACTGAAAGAAATTAAAGACACAAGTAAGTAAAAAGACAGTGTTCACAGATTAGGAGACTTAACATTGTTAAGATGTCAGTACTATCCAAACTAATCTATAGATGCAATGAAATCACTCTTAAAACCCCAATGATGTATTTTCCAAAAGTAGAAAAATCCATCTTAAAATTCCTATGGAATCTCGAAGGACCCTAGAGTGCTGAAACAAATTTGGAAAAGAACAATGCTAGAGGCTTCACAATTCCTGATTTCAAACTCAGTAATCAACAGTGTGGTTCAGGCATATAGACAGTTGGCCAATTTAATAGAATAGAAATATGTCAAATGACTTTTGACAAGGGTGCCCAGACTGTATAGGCGGAGAAGAACAGTGTTTTCAATACACATTACTGGGAAAACTAGGTTTCCACATGCAAAAGAATGAAGTTGCACCTTCTCTTATATCACCTATTAAAGAAAAATTCAAAATGATACATGACCTAAATATAATAAATGTAAGAGCAAACTATAAAGCTCTTAGAACAAAACATAGAAGAAAAGCTTCATGACATTGGATTTGGCCATGATTTCTTAGATACAACACTAAAGGCATCAGACAACAAAGGAAAAAATAAATTGGACTACATCCAAATTTAAAACTTCTGTGTATCAAAGGACACAGAGTGAGAAGGCGACTGCAGAATGGGAAACAATATTTGTAAATCATATACCAGATAAGGGGTTAAGATGAAGAATATAGAAAAAATGCCTACAATTGAATAACAAACAATTCAAATAAAAGAATAGGCAGAGGACTTGAATAGATATTTCTCTAAAGAAGATACAAAAATGGCCAATAAGTACATGAAAAGATGTTCAAAATCACTAGTCTCGTTGGGCAAATGCAAACCAAAACCACAATGAGATACCACTTCACATCCACTAGGATGCTACTACAAAATTAAAACAAAATAGAAAATAACAACTGTTGGCAAGGATGTGGAGACATTGCAACCCTGTGGATGGGAATGTAAGATGGTGCAGCCCCTCCGGAATCTGTCATGGCAGTTCCCCAAAAAAGTTAAACACAGAATTACCATATGATTTAGTGATTTCACTTTTGGGTACATACCTAAAACAATTGAAAGCAGAGGCTCAAGAAGATATCTGTACCCCCATGTGCATAGCAACATTATTATCAACAGTCAAAAGGTGGAAGCACTGTGTTCATGGATGAATGAACTGGTAATAAAAAAAGTGATATAACGTGCAATAGAATATTATTCAGTCTTACAAAGGAAGGAAATTCTGACACACGCTACAACATAGATGGATCTTGGAGACATTATGCTGAGTGAAATAAGTCAGTCACAAAAGGACAAATACTATATGAATCCATTTAAATGAGATATTTTGAGTATTCAAAATGCACAGAGACATAAAGCAGAATGATGGTTGCAAAAAGCTGGAGAAAGACAGGGGAATAGGGAGTTGTTTAATCAGTAGAGAGTTTCAGTTTTGCACAATGAAAAGCATTCCGAAGATGGATGATGGTGATGGTTGCACAATAATGAAAATGTACTTAATATCATTGAATAGCACACTTAAAATGGTTAAAATGGTAATTTTTATGTTATGTGTATTTTACCATCATTTGAAAAAATGTCTAAGTATACTCCACAGAAACGTAATTCAAGAGGTGATTAATTAAAAAGTCAAAATAAAGTATTTATATCCATATGAAAAAAATTTTGCTTGCTTTTATTAAAAAGCATTTAATAAAGAACATCTTTGAAAACTTAACAGCATGGCACAAGAAATAGATGTTCATTGGAGAAAAATTTTAAAACTATGGGCAAAATAAGAAGATATATTTAAAAATCACCCATAATTTACTATCCAAAGATAACTATGGCTAACTTTTTGGTGTATATCCTTTAAATACATATATCATATGCATATGTGTATGCTTGAGATATATATATATGTGTGTGTTTATTTTCTCAGCTGGTAAAGAATCCGCCTGCAATGTGGGAAATCTGGGTTCGATCCCTGGGTTGGGAAGATCCCCTGGAGAAGGGAAAGGCTACCCATTCCAGTATTCTGGCCTGGAGAATTCCATGGACTGTACAGTCCATGGGGTCGCAAAGAGTCGGACACGACTGAGTGACTTTCACTTACACAGAGAGAACAAAAATTTTATTTATCATAAGATATTCATTTACAAAATGAAAAGATATCACAGGATCTACCAATACTGGCCCTGACACTCTACTTGTAATCATAGTAATGTAATATTGCCTACATTTATACTGACATCCACACATATTCATAAACAATATTACCAGTGAGAATTGTCTGTGAATACTGATAGGATTGAACAGATGAAAGTGACCCTTTCTACCACTGTACACAGGGAGGCTGTTTTATCCCCCATTTTACTATGAACACTTTCAAGCAAACAGTAAAGTAGAAATAATTTCCTGGTGAACACTGCGTATCTACCACCTAGGTTCTACCATTGACATGTTGTTATGCTTAGTTTATCCCATCCATCTATTCTTTCCATCCATCAATCTATCTTATTTTGTAAATTGCAGATGCCAAAACATTGTTGTTGTTCAGTCACCCAGTCGTGTCTGACTCGTTGCGACCCCACGGACTGCAGCACGCCAGGCTCCCTGTCCCTCACCATCTCCCAGAGTTTGCCCAAGTTCATGTTTATTGCACTGGTGATGCAATCTCATCCTCTGAAGCCCTCTTCTCCTTCTGCCCTCAATCCTTCCCAGCATCAGAGACTTTTCCAATGAGTTGTCTGTTAGCACTGGATGACCAAAATACCGCAGTTTCAGTTTCAACATCAGTCCTTCCAATGAATATTCAGCGTTGATTTCCCTTAAGACTGATTGGTTTGATCTCCTTGCTGTCCAAGAGACTTTCAGGAGTCTTCTCCAACACCAGAGTTTGAAGGCATCAATTCTTTGGCATTCTGCCTTCTTTATAATCCAGCTCACCCTAAATATTTCGCCATGCATATTTTTAACTTGTTACTTTTAAGATGAAATTTATACACAATGAAACGCACAAATCTAACATGGACATTCATTGAGATTTGACAAATACATACAACTGTTTAATCCAAACCCACGAGGCTGTAGTATATTAACGTCACCCCAGAAAATTTCCTCATGCCTCCTCCCAATCACCTCTGTCCACACTCCCTGGGGGCAACAAATGCTCTGATCTTTTTTCATGAAATTAGTAGAATTTCATGCAAGTGGAATCATGCTTCCACTCAGCATAATTAAGCCTCTTACTCATGAGCTCAGACAGAATTTGGGAACAATTTACTTCCTTCTGGTCTCCAGTGTGATGAGTCACTCATCTGCTGCTGCCGCCACCCTGCCGGCCACTTGATGTAGCGATCCCTTCTTTAATTGCCATCCCCTTCCTCTCCTGCAGGTTATTTCCCTCCTGGCCTCAGATTTCCCCAGGTAGGGGCTCATTTGCATTTCCTTATGCAGTTCATGCTAGTGGACACACAAAGGTGAATCTGGGGGCAAATTTAACAAACTGGCAGGAGAATCTATTTCAGATTCTTCTGGAGTAGCCTGGTAGAGTAAGATATTTTATTCACTGCTAAATCCATGCAAACACCAGCAGCTAATTTTGTATGGTCTTGCCACAGTCTGTGAAATTGATGATAATGCCAAACCACCATTCACTGGGGGCAGAGGAAAATGGAAATCATAGGCTACATATTTATGAAATACATGCCCCAAACAGACACTGCCCCATCCTACTGGACAGTACACGGGGAGAAGTCAAAATAGTCTTGCACTGTGGTTTTTGTCATCACTCAGTATAAATCTATGACCATCTTATTTTGCACTTATTTTACAATAAATCTTGTAGGCACAATGAGCCAATTTTTTTCAAAACTAAACTGAAAGTATACATTTAGTGGGGCTTCCCTGGTAGTTCAGAGGTTAAAGCATATGCCCGCAATGCGGGAGACCTGGGTTCAATCCCTAGGTTGGGAAGATCCCCTGGAGAAGGAAATGGCAACCCACTCCAGTATTCTTGCCTAGAGAATCCCATGGACGGAGAAGCCTGGTGGGCTACAGTCCACGGGGTCACAAAGAGTCGGACACAACTGAGCGACTTCACTTCACTTCACTTCATACATTTAGTGAACAATTAAATACTATGCTTCTATGTTTCAAGAGAATTGATAAGTGTAACGTACACAAATATGTTTGACATTTACTATCAAATCCCTCATTCAGTTCAGTTCAGTCACTCAGTCATGTCCGACTCTTTGCGATCCCATGAACTGCAGCACACCAGGCCTCCCTGTCTATCACCAACTCCCGGAGTTCACCCACACTCATGTCCATTGAGTCAGTGATGCCATCCAACCATCTCATCCTCTGTCGTCTCCTTCTCCTCCTGCCTTCAATCTTTCCCAGCATCAGGGTCTTTTCAAATGAGTCAGCTCTTCACATTAGGTGGCCAAAGTATTGCAGTTTCAGCTTCAACATCAGACCTTCCAATGAACATTCAGGACTGATCTCCTTTAGGATGGACTGGTTGGATCTCCTTGCAGTCCAAGGGACTCTCAAGAGTCTTCTCTAACACCACAGTTCAAAAGCATCAATTCTTCTGTGCTCAGCTTTCTTTATAGTCCAACTCTCACATCCATACATGACTCCTGGAAAAACCATAGCCATGACTAGATGGACCTTTGTTGACAATCCTCACTACTAAGGGTAATATCCCTTTTAATTAGGGTGTCATAGTGATATCACAATTACTTGAAAACCAGAAGGTACAAATCTGCTGCAGAAGAAGCATCGTCACCTACTTAATCATAAGTGGATATTTTAAAAATTTTTAATGGGAAGATAATTGCTTTACAATGCTGTGTTGGTTCCTGCCATACAACACTGTGACTCAGTTATAACTATATATTCCCTCCCTCTTGAGCTAAGTGGATATTTAAACAATGTGTCTGTAGATAATGACTGCAGCTCTAGCTTCTATAAATGACAGAATGTACATTTATACATCACTTTATGAAGCATGGTTTTTCCACTTAAATTGATTGAATATTTTTCTAAATTAATTTCACTTATTTTTACTTTCAGATTTCTTGTGCACATTTAAAATTAGTGTTTTGAAACCAAAAGGGGAAAAGTGGGAACTTTGCAAATAGTTAAATAATTCCAATTTTACCCACCACTGTCACTTGATACTTCATATAGAAAAATCAGTTGTTTTCTGATATTAATTTGCTTTTTGAAATCCAAATTTCCTGGTGGCTCAGCTGGTAAAGAATGTACCTGCAATGCTGGAGACCTGGGTTCAATCCCTGGGTTGGGAAGATCCCCTGGAGAAAGGAATGGCTACCCACTCCAGTATTCTGGCCTGGAGAATTCCACCGACTCTATAGTCAATGGGGTCGCAAAGAGTTGGACATGACTGAGTGACTTTCACTTTCAAGGAAAGTTTTGGAAGTTTATCCTGTTCATAGTGAAACACTTGAGGTTTTTTTGAATGTTTCTATAAATTCAAGTGAAATGTTTACCAGTGATGACAAATTTATTTGCTTTTCCATTAATATAAAAGCAAATTTTGGTGAAGCATAGTCATATAGTAAAAACAGTGTTCTTATTAAATAAAAACAGCCTATAGAGTCAAATCACAACTTATGGGTAAACACATAAGCCATAATTTTATACAAACAAGTCACAGTATTTTACCAATTTAAAAAAAGAAGCTAGAGCTATCAAACTATATGTACACAGATACAAAAACTAAACTACCAAATTTTGTGACAAGTGTAATGTTGAAAATGAAAAAAACCCTCAAACACTGGCACAGGAATGAGTTTTACTTCCTTGCTGCTCATAATGAATCAGATGTAAAACATTTTTTAGGTCTTTCAATTTTTATTTTGTTTATCAACCTGTGTATGCTGTGTGCGCTCAGTCACCAAGTCATGTCTGATTCCTTGCGACCCTATGGACTGTAGCCTGCCAGGCTCCTCTATCTATGGGATTTTCCAGGCAAGAATACTGGAGTGGGATGCCATTTCCTCCTCTGGGGGATCTTCTCCATCCATGGATTGAACCCATGCCACCTGCCTGCCTGTCCTGCATGACATTGGCAGACAGATTCTTTATCACTTGAGCCACCTGGGAAGCCCAAAAGAGAGCAGTATTTAGCTCTTTTTCAAAGAGCTATTAATACTGGAAAGCAAATGGAATGAGTCCTCCAAAATTTGGATGTTGAAACCAAACCCCCTAATATTACAGAATTAAGAAGTAGGATCTTTTGATGGTGATTAAGACTAGTGTCCAAAAATGTATCAAACTTCTGTTTATTTGTTTAGAAATGAGAGCTCTAAAACTTGGTTGAATTTCATTTAAAATCAGTTGGAAATCTTTAAAGTATGCCATAAATGGAAAGCCCTCAAAGTGCAGCTTTTGGAATTTGGGGGGGAACTGCCAGGAATAAGGGAAAGCTTGCCAACGAGGAGACATTGACATATCTTCTTATTAAAAGAAAGATGGAACTAAATCAGTAAAATAATGAGCATTCAAACAGTACATGAGATTTGATTTGGAAAATTGGTAATTGAGTTTGGAGTATCTTAACATGTAGGAAGAATAATTTGATGGAGCATCTATTTTTTAGTAGATAATTGGATAATGTCTGCTGGAGTGAAGTAAAAGTAAAAACCATATGATTTTTTACCATTTAAATTTGATGAAGCATTAAAAATAATAATAAATACAGGCAAAATTTTTTTTCCAAAATATTTATTTTAATTTACTTATATATTTATGTGGCTGCACCAGGTCTTAGCTGCGGCCCTGACCAGGGATTGAACTCGGGCCCCCTGTATTGGGAGGGAGGAGTCTTAGCTACGGGACCATCAGCGAAGTCCTAATACAAGCAATCTTTATGGTGAATTTTGTCTTTAAAAATATTTGACAAAAAAAAGTTACTTCAAACTGAAGCTGAAAGGTAGTATCTAAAGTATTCAAGCTGAAATATTTAGCTATTTCAATATAGAAAAATAGTTTTGAGAATATCTTTCATTTAACATAAATCATCCTGATCTTACCAGCATCTGTAACTTATTTGCTCAATTAAAAAAGATTTTTTTTAATACAAATGAGAGTCAATTGAATATGTCAAGAATTTTAAATTAGTCAGAAATTACAATTTGACGATCTCAGAAATTTTAAGGAAAAAAATGCACACAAAAATAGAAATACACTAAAAAAATTCTTTGGAAAAATACTAGTGACACCGTTTTAGAGTTAAAAATGGCTAATGACTAGGTGGAGCATAGACGATTTTTAGGGCAGTGGAAATACTCTGCCTGATACTATAATGATGAATACATGTCATTACACAGTTGTCCAAACACATATAATGTACATGACCAAGAATGAACCTGAATATAAACTATAGACTAGATGGTAATGCTGTGTCAGTTCAATAAATGTACCACTCTGGTGGGAGATGCTGTCAACGGGGGAATGTGTGCATGTGTGGGGGCAGGAGGGGCAAGGACAATCTCTACACTTTCTGCTCAGTTTTGCTGTGAATGTTACTCAGTCATGAAAAGGAATGAAAAATTTGCCATCTACTACAACATAATACCCTCCAGGTTTATCCTGAGGGTGAACCTGGAGGGTATTATGCTGAAGTCAGAGAAAGACAAATCCTCCGTGTTTTCACTTAAGTGTGAAATCTAAAAAGTTAAAACAAACAAATAAATGAAACAAAACAGAAATACTCACAGAGAACAAAGTAGTGGTTACAGAGAGGAGAGGAGTGAGGAGGAGGGCCAGGACAGAGGAAGGCAGTCAAGAGGTACAAGCTATTTGGTATAAAATAAATAAAACACAAAGATATAATGTGCAGTACAGGGAATATAACCAATAGTTTATAATAATTTTAAATGGAGTGTAATCTATAAAAGTATCAAATCACTACGTTACACACTTGAGAGTAATATAATGTTATAAATCAAATAGACTTCAACAGAAAGGATGAGTACCAGGATTAACTATTCTAGTTGCTATTTTTTAATGGTCATATAATCAACATCTAGACATTTAAAGTTTTTGCATATATATATGTTACATTCAGTTTATTAGAAATAAGTTTTGAAAGTGTTTTTGAATAAAACAGGAGTTTTTGTCATTCTGTCAATGTAACAAAACCTTTCTCAGTCAAATAAATACTTCAAAAATATATAACAAATTACTTTAGCACTCCTTTCTCCTCTGTACAGTGTGTTGCCACCATACTTTGGAGGGTGGTTAAAAGAATGCCTTGTGTTCTGAAAGCAGTTCAAAAAAGTGAGTCACAGCGATGTTTTCAGCAAAGGCAATGGGATAGGCACGGCACTTCTGAAGGAGGACACTTGATGAAGGACAACAGTTGTGTAGAATACCCAGCATAAAAAAAGAAAAACTCAGTTCCACTGACTCAGTTCTCCTGTCTGTCAAAGTTTGTCTTACAGTAGATCCTACAAACCAGAGTGTAGGAATCAGCTGGAATGCTTTAAACACTGAACCCAAATCTCCCTGAGTGACGAAGAAAATGCAGAAAGCTGCATTTTCAAAGGCTCCCAGGAGATGCTGAGCTGGCTGCCTATTACATCTCTGAGTGACTTTCTGTGAATCCATAAATATCTGCTCTACAGTGTCTTGGAAGAGCCAGGACGTCGCCGCCATTCAACTTTGCTGAGCCCCTGCTCTGCGTGGGATGTTTTACCAGCTACACTTTGTCCTGCCCTTATGCTGCTCGAGGTAAGGTGGTCGGAAACTTGCTTGTGGACGGCTGCCCTTTCCTCCTGAAGCTTCCACTCCTCAAAGCCTTCCTTGGGGAGGAAGATTTGTCTAGACTCTTCACTGCAGAAGCTGCAGGACAGCCAGAAGTCACTCCTGGCCACCTCAGTGGCTGTTCTCACAGAGGTGCTGTGTTCCTCATTTGCTAATGGAGCAAGGAAACCTGAGACATTCCATCACTAGAAATGGTCCAGCTGTCGCATGTAGGTGCATATTCATTTTTCTTCTTCTCTTGACCCTTAAACATTGGTGTATATTCATCTTTTTTCTCTTGATCCTGAAACATTTATTGTATTTTCTTCTCCTGGCAGTCTAGGGATTAAGACTTCACCTTCTAACATAAGGGATGTGGGTCCGATCCCTGGTCGAGGAGCAAAGATCCCACCTGTCTGTAGCCAAAGAAAACAAAACCAGGGCTTCCCTTGTGGCTCAGCTGGTAAAGAATCCGCCTGCAATGTGGAAGACCTGGTTTTGATGTCTGGGTTGGGAAGATCCCAGAGGAGCCTGGTGGGCTATAGTCCATGGAGTCACAGAGTCAGACATAACTAAGCAACTTTCACTTCTCATTCTAAACTGGATATATAGGCTTGATACAGAGAAGTGAGAAAACAAGGAAAAGTAAAATCCAATAAAAATAATCTAAAAAATTATCTTCAAGAGAAAATTAGTCATTATGAATATTCTGGTTTGTATACTCTTCTAGTGTTAGTTGCATTTATACATTTTGTTTTAGATAAAAGTGGAATTATATTACAGTGTTGATTTTATAAAAATAAACATCGTGAATGTGTACAAGGAGTGTTTCTTCAACTGTCCTTTCTGTTGCCACTTCTCCTGGAGATTAAAGTCTCAAAGTAGATGTATTAATTTAGCAGGAGAGTTAGGCTGTCTCATTAAAACTTGGATGAACGCCCTCTGTCATAGCTTATTTATATAAGTAGCTTTCTTAAATGGAGAAGGAAATGGTAACCGCTCCAGTATTCTTGCCTGGAGAATCCCATGGACAGAGGAGCCTAGCAGGCCACAGTCCATGGGGTCACTAGAGTCGGACACAACTTAAAGAATAAACGACAATGATGAGCTTTCTTAAAATCAAATCAACAGCTCTGACTAACAAGACATCCACATTAATGTCCCACAGCCATTGAAATAGCTACTCCTTCCTTATGTGTGTGTGTGTATATATATATAATATTTTCCCTAATATTGGTAATTTGTGTGGGTTTTTTTTCCCTTGATAAATCTTGCTAGGGGATTAAAAACGCTATTAATCTTTTAAAAAACTGATTTATTTTATTCATTTCTACTTTCTATTTTATTGGTTTCTGTTCTCAAGTATTTCCTTTCTGTTACTCCTTTTGGCTTTAACTGACTCTTTCCTCCCTTCCATATATTTTGCACATACAACAAACATTGGCTGAGATGTGTCAGCTGCTCTGAAGGGCAAGATTAAACAATTAAACTTCATTTATGATTTCCACGAACCCCCAAAAAGAAAAAAAAATCAAAGCACAACCATCCGTGTCACATTGAACTTGGAAGGAAGTATAAATAAAACATGCTTTGAACAAAAGCTGCTGGAATATGGAAAAATCTTTCCTAGCCAAGGCTCGCCTTTGAGGTTCACTCCAAAACCAGGCAACCACTAGAGATAGTTGGCCCATAATTTTGAGTGTCTGAAGTGCAGCAATTCCAGTTCATGAGCACTAATGTAATTTGTGAAAACAATGCACGCATCACTGGCATCAAACTCAAAGCTTAACGAGATCTCTCTTCTCCCGAGTGTAGCGTTGGCTGATTGCTCTGAGTCATTAAGTTGGAAGAGACACTCAAGGAGGATGCATTGGAGGAGCACACCGAACCAGGTGATTTAATTATTTCTCACATTTCTCTCTTCTTGGTAGCTAATTAGCAAACATTCCTTTCGCTCCCTTATCTCTTTTGAAGTCATATCGGCAATTATCGCCCTCCAGTTTATGCAAAAACTACCTGAATAACTCACAATGCAGAAGAACTTATCTGCTTTCTTCCATTTCCTTTTGCCTAAGAATGATTAATAATGAAATATTTCAAACATACAGCAAAATAGAGAGATCAATAAAACCACCCAGATTTAACAGATGGTAATGCTCCACTGCACATACTTAATAATGCTTAATAAAGCTCTTCAGTCATCCCTGCCACTTTTACAAGAATATTTGGCCTTTTGCTATAACATATCTTAGGCACACCTCTTTGTGCATAACTCTCTACGTCTCTCTCTGAAGCAGCTGCAGAGCTGTCAGCTCCACGGTCTTCATTGTTGCAGTATGTATGGCCAACTCCACAGGGCAGGGGTGAGACCTGTGTGCGGCGCTTGCAGCATAGTTTGGGGGCCGTACAGATCTGAGTTCCAAACTTCTGTCAACTAGCCGAGTGAATGTGGACAAATGTCTGTACCCAGTTTCTCACTTGTAAAACAGGAATAACAATACCTCCTGGTAGAGATGTTGGAAGGTGATATAAATAAAGCATTAGAAGAGTACACAGCACATGGTTAAGTGGTTGTTATCAGCTTATCTGTTGTATACATACTGAACAATCCTTATAAAGCTTGCGTCCATATCCAACTGAGACTATATTTACCAGGAATGAGCCAACCACTGTCCAGATAATTAACAATTCCTTACCTGCAGACTAATGCATATCACCTTGGTATGTGAAGCCAGATATAGCCCAGTGAAATGGCACTCTTTTCCTGTAATAGTTGGAGGTGGCTTTTCCCCATGGTTTTGATTTCAGTAACAAAATTGAATTTCATAGTTTTATAGCACTTACTTTGATGTAAAGCCAAATTAGCCCATGAGATAAGGCAGCAGATTATAAAAGCAAGGTGCCTTATGATCATGGACATTATTTAGTTGTCTTTTTTAAAATTTATTTTCTTTTTTAATTGAAGGGCAATTGCTTTACATTTGGTTGTTTCTATAAGCATCTCCTTTTTGTATCCTTAGGTTTCTTTATTATTTGTCATTAAAACAAATTACCCTTAAAAAAAAAAACTACATTTTTAAACTCAGTTTCTCAACCGTGGCTGAGGCTCAAAGGCACCTGTTATCCATCCCAAGGTCCCCACCCAAGACACACTGGACTCTCTGGGAGTGATGGGGTGGGGAGAATAAGATGAATGGGATTAACGTTCCATTCAAGTGAGGCTGTTGTAGACCCAGAATTGAGAATCACACTGGGCTAACTACTTGAAATGGTACCTAGAATCTGAAAGGCAGTATTAGATTTGGGAATTAATCAGAAAAATCCTTCCATATTTTTTTTTCCTTTAATAGCTTAGCAAGGATGCTGCTATCCCAAGTTTTCTGTCGCAACTTACGTCCTCCATAGGAATGAAGGGTATGTACGGTCCATCCAGGCACAGTGTAAATCAAAACACATGTCAATCTCTGGAAGAAAAGTGTTCGGACCATCTAACTGGATTCCACTAGAATGAGTCTGTGAGACACCACACTGAAGTAATTGAAAACCAACCCCTCTTTAGGATAGCCAAAACATACAAAAAATTGGATTTCACTCAATTTTCAAAAAGAAATTGCTTCTAATTGCATAATGCATATATCATATCCTTCTGCAAACAAAAACACACCAAATGTCAGAACCTGGCCTGAGAGTACACTGGTTTCCAGCCCTGAATGTGTTGCCTATTCCTGCCAAAGCTCACCTTTCCTCTCCCCCTCTTTTATTCCCATGAGCTGCATGCTCTGAGGTAATCGGGCAGAAAAGTACATCTGAAGATGGAGACCATTAAGAAATCACGCTTCTCTTTATTTATTACAGTCTCCATGGCGAGAGCAAAATAAAATAAAACTGTGTTTCAAAGCAACAACAATAAAGGAAGTAGCGTCTCTCTCGGGCAGGCACATCTCAGAAACTATGCTGCTCAGTGTCAGATGATGCCGTGTGCCCTGCCCCCCATGGAAGTGCATGACTCCCCATGGGGCTGGCCTTATGCAGACACACAAACTCCAGAGACCCAGAACCCACTGCTAGAAGGTGCCGACTTTTATACTGTCTCTGGGGATCAGGTTGCTAAGCTTCTCTTTCAACTGACTTCCAGATATCAGATGTGAAATCTCTGGGGCTTTCCAGGCCACCTAATTCAAAGTAACCAGGAACCTGAATAGGGTCAGAATGCTGGCTGACTGACCTCTTTCAACAAACAGGGACCTAGACTTCGGGCTGCTGAGACAGCCAGTTCTATAGCTCTGGACAAGAGTCAGCAGATAACATGTTTTCTAATGCTTGAGGCAGGCAACTCCAAAGCTTGGCCCTCTCCCTCTAAGAAATTGGGGTCTCCAGACTTTTTAGTAACATAGTAGTATATTCCCTCAGTGTAGTCTCATCCTTATTGTATCACTTTGGCCGTGTATTCAAGTCCTTTGACCCATATCAATTGCAGCAAGTTGCTTCCCCTTTAATAAAGGCTCTGAGTATCTAATCATAAATTTTCTGAACCATCTAACCCAATGACAGTATTCTCCCTGGTTAGCTTCCAAGAGTCCCCACCCCCTTTCCACTTTACCCCAGAAGAAAGTGGAAAAATAGGCAGAGAGAATGGTGAAACAGTAGTTTCTAATAGTTTGCTTGCTTTTTTTTCTAAAGGGAGGAAATTCCCTTTGTGGATTACTTAGAGCAAAAATGCTATCTCGGCTTTGGACTTGCCCCTATATTCATTAATGTTGGTACTTTTTATTTAGTTTTGTAGGTTCCCTTTGCTTAAAAACCCAGGGGAAAAAACCCAACTCTTTAATTTACTCACATCCTGCTGGGCTTTCTCAGGCTAATCATTTTCACACCAGCATTAACTGCAACATCCTAGTTAGAAGCAAAAGGGGAGACAGGTCTACTGGAGGTGGCCAGACCGCAGAGGGAAGGAGGTCCATGCCTCTTGCCGGAAGCCAACACCAGGGCCACCCTCAGCTATTTCAAAGGTCAGCAGGCGCAGTCCTAGAAGAAAACACTACCCTTACTTTCCAACCTGCAGAGCTCAGGGAGGCATAAAGATTCAATTAAGTAAATTAACTGACAACATGTGGTAACTGCCAGTTCCTAAGAACCCAAGAGATAAATAGGAAGTTATCCTCACCCTTCAGGTGACTGAAGAATTTATCTTGATGCAACAAAAATAACTACTTTACAATATTGTGATGGTTTTTGCCATACATCAATATGAATCGGCCATAGGTATACATGTGTCCACCTCCCTCCCCACCCGATCTCTCCAGGTTGTCACAGAGCTTTGGCTTTGGGTGTCCTGCATCATATAGCAAACTCGCACTGGGCATCTATTTTACATATGGTAATGTATATGTTTCAATGCTATTCACTCAAATCATCCCACCCTCTCCTTCTCCCACTGAGTCCAAAAGTCTGTTTTAAATAAATAAAAATTTTTAAATAGGAAAAAATAAAGCAAGCGTGTGCTTTGCAGACTTGGAGAGGAGCTCTCCTCCTCGTCCTGGGGTGACCCTGGGTCCCTGGCTCTGGGAGACCACTTGACCAGCAAGGTTGACAGCTGCCCCCCTCCCTCTCCTCCCCCTGCACAAAAGTATAACCTTTGTAACCATGGCAACTTAAGCCTGTGGACTAGTGTTATCCAAAGGGTGACTTTTCTTTCTTTCCTATCATGGCAGTTCACACTGCTTCATCCTGATCTTTAGACTGAGGTTCAGTCACAGTGAAATGGACGTTAAGGGTGATCAAGAAGGAGCCAATGAGGGGAGGAGGCAGAAGAGGCAGTCAAGACGGGCCCTACTCTGTCTGGTTGATAAGGACAGTTAGGATCTTGGGGGAGGGATGGTGAGAATATTATGTTGGTACTGTGTGAGAGAGGATTATATAATAAAAGATGCCCATTTTACTGCCTGGCTGCCCAAATGAATAGGTTTATAAACCACAGGTCTCTTTTCTAAGTCCTGGCTTGCAAATCCACTTCCTCCTCCTCCTGTGCAGCCCCCCTTGGTCACCGTAAAGTCATCAGTTCCCACCAGAGTCCCAGGGCCCTCTAAGTAGCGGCATTCTGGCCCCTGGCTATTTGTAATTTCATCCTCTGAAATCCTGTGTCTCCTCCTGAGTTTGCACACTGACTCAGGCATTATATTCTTAAAACTATAAAGTCATCCCCTTTATGCCCATTCAGAAAGCCTAAGCAGAAAAGACTAGTTCATCTGAAAAACAGCCAGCTTGCTATATGGAAATCGGATCCTCTCACTGTCCACAAACCATGGACCACAAAAAGATGCCTCAGTTGGCAGAGCTCAAATGCTTGACCTCCCTCTATCCCTCACAGCCATATGACTTTGGGAAAAGTTCTGTCTTTTCTTCGGATTTAAGTTTTCTCCTTTATTAAAAAAGGGCAACAACCAGCCCTACCTCTTTCGGCTATAAATTCTGTGTTTGGAATTGCAAGGGTGAAGATCTGAGAATCTGCATGGCAAATGGGCCTAAAAATAACAGTAGTACCTAACACTCAAGTACTTCACAAATATTAAGTCATTTAATCCTCTCCAGAACCCTATGAGGAAGGTACAATGATGACCTTGGGTTTTTCAGATGGGAACAAGTTAGAGAGGTTGAGCAGCTTGCCCTGTGTCACACAGCAGTGGTGGAGTTGGGGTAGGGACTCAGGCAGTCTGGCTCTAAGGTAAGTGCTTGGACCTACCATGGATACAGGGTAACAGGCAGATCAGAGGTCTCAACCTCCTCTTCACGTGCTTAGGTGAGAGAAGAAGTGTGAAGATGACGGTTTACCTGAAAGTCAACAGCATGAACAACGAGCCAAGAGGAAAGGTAGCCAGTGCCTGCTCTCTCTACCTACCACCTGCCAGATTTTCTGCATTATTTAGTGTACACATCACCATAGACAAATAAGCACTTCATGACAATGGTATAAATTGGGATGATCCTGGCAAAATCATTAAAAAAAAAAATACATCGATCAGCTTGGGATCTCTTTGCCACCTGCATTGAAATAGTCAAATGATATCGGATGAGGGAACACAAGAGGCCAGACCAGAGAGAGCCACTTTCGAGACTAGTTTAGAAAAATAAGCTGCCTCTAGCGGTCTTTCAAACAAAGCCACTGAGGTTCTGACTGCCCTGTTCTGGACTCCCAGCTATAGGTTCCTCAAAAGCAAGTGCCCTTCACTGAGCCCAGCACCAGTCCAGCAAGATCTTTGCAGAGGAAAAGGCAACATGCTTGACCATGTTTAAAAACAGGGACAGTAAGAACCACAAACCCTACAAGACTCTCTACCAGGAAAGCTCTTGCCAATTCACTGCAGAATGATACTGATGAGAATTTATAACACTATCTTGATTCTATAAAGCACTACAGCCCGAGATCCTGAATTCAGCCTCTTT
The DNA here is from genome assembly GCF_023091745.1 of Budorcas taxicolor. Taxonomy (NCBI): domain Eukaryota; kingdom Metazoa; phylum Chordata; class Mammalia; order Artiodactyla; family Bovidae; genus Budorcas; species Budorcas taxicolor. Next base: position 63,580,196 of record NC_068924.1, on the reverse strand, counting down.
CAATGCTTAATGACTACAGAACAGTTTCATTAAAATGAATGTTGTTTGGTTCTGTGCCCTTCAGGTTTTTTCCATCATTAATCCTTTTGGAGCAGGGTGGGGCTGGGCTGGGAACGACATATAACTCTGGTTGCAGCTGTCCTTATGCAACACAGCACATCCACGAGTTACACATGACCTTTTGGGGGAAACCAACACAATTATGCTGTTTTATGCAGCTTTAGGCTGTTAAGTGGTCATTGATATGTACTACCATCAACTTGGAAAGTATATTGATACTTTTTTTGACCTTATCAACCAAATGGCTGTGTGGCATACATGCTGTCAAGCTGAATGAAACACCTCTCTTCCCCCGAGCTAAAAGCACACTGTATTAAGCAGCTGTAGATTCTTTACTACCATGTCATTGATTTACCTACTGGACTTTGTTAACCCAGGAGAGCTATGAATCACCCTTCTTACCTTTCCATTTAATAAAATAGGTTTCCTTTTGATACGATCTCTTCTTTATCTAGATTTATTTGTTCTGAATCCTGAGGCATTCTTATGGCATTATTTCTTACCAAAGACAGCTCTCCCTCAGTGTTTGTTTAACGATAATTTTTATTTCAAGCTCTTCCTGACTGGTATGTTTGCCCTCTCTCAAGGCTTTATATTCCTAGGAATACTTGAGTCACATGTCAGACCGCCAGCCCGCATCAATCACAGGCGAGGGTCACTCACACAGGTCACAGGATGGTGTTAGAATTCTTTAAGAGTTGAGCTCAGAGACAATCTTTTTTCTTTCTTTCCTCTCTTCGTATTCATTCATTTTAATTCCCAGGCATGCAACAGGTCATTCATTCATTCAACCACTAGCTGAAGAATTACTACATGTCAGGCATTTTTGCTGGGTGCGGGAGATAAGAGTTGGACAAACATGGTCTGCTTTTAGGAAGCTCACAATATGGCAAATAAAAAAGGTCATGATTAGATAAAGCTTGAAGTGTCGTAAGGGAAGATCCACAAGGCATTTGTAGGTGTGCAGAGGGCTGTTTGACTCTATCTAGAAGATTCCAGAATACATCCCAGAGCCAAGAAGTGATGATGCTTGATCTGAACCTTATTTTAAAAAGCAAGTAGTGGTCATTTTGGGGGAGGCCGAACAACAGACGGATTCACTCGGATGCAGCAGAGGGACATGATTAAGGGAGAGGCTTAGTCATGGCCAGGCCAGGAAGGGCTGTTTCTTGAAAGTCAGATTCTGTGCCGTATTAGCTCCATCTGGCATTGCTTCTTGGCCCCAGGGACACCAAACAGAGTATGCAGAGGCTAGTCAGGGATTAGTGCCAGTTTAGGGCATCAGCCTACCTCTCCAAGAGACCTACAGCAGTGACTACAACAGCGGTGCTTGTTTTGTAGTCTGGTCTGCAGAGGGTTACAGGGTGGTGATCATCCTGGAAGCCTCTCTGGAACAGGATCTCTCTGCGTAAGGTCATGATATGAGAGATCCAGGTGGCAAAGAGCAGTGTAAATGGCATTTGCAGATGGGAAGATAGTGGGTGCCCAGGGGCAGAGACACGAGTCAGTAAGCCTCACATGTGACATGTCAGATAGACAGGGCTAGGGGAAGAGGTATGTGCATGCTGTGTGCTAAGTTGCTTCAGTCATGTCTGACTCCACAACCCCATGGCCTGTAGCCCACCAGGCTCCTCTGTCCATTGGATTCTCCAGACAAGAATACTGGAGCGGGTTGCCATGCCTTCCTCCAGATATCTTCCCGACCCAGGGATGGAACCTGGGTCTCTTACGTCTCCTGCATTGGTAGGTGGGCTCTCTACCACTAGCACCACCTGGGGAGCCCAGGGGAGGAGGCAGGGGACATGAAAGGGGTCAGATCTGCCGGTTCCCTTTGTGTCATGAGTGTGCTCCTGCACAGACTATTACAGGTTTCCAAGTCAGAGCAGCTAAGGTTGGAGAAAACACGAGTAAAAGGTCTCGGCACAGATGTGAAGCACTACTAGAAAATTAGTAAAACAAATCTCATGGTTTGCTTGCTTCTTTCCAACCTCTGTTCTCCACGTCCAACAGCAGCCTGCCTGTCATATCAAGTTAGACATTCTCCCTTTGAAATTATACATTCATAGAGCTTAAGGAAGCTTTTAGATAGCAATGTCATTACTTAAAAAAAATAAAAATAAAAACTCAAGTAATGCCCTAATCATCTCCTGTTTTTGCTTCTATCTGTAGCATAGCTCATCTGCATTAATGTACTTAATGCTCATCAGAAGACTTGGAAATTGCTCAGGAAAATGATCTGACTTCTAATGAACCCTGAAAGATCCCCTCCTCTGTCCCCGGGCACTGGTTTTCTAAATTTTCCATGACAAATTCTCGGTAAAATGATTAAATAAACAATAGAATTTCGAGTCTATGCAACTTTAGGGTTATCTGATTTCATGCATTGGCCTCTCTGCTCCACAACCCATAGATTTTTCTCCTATATATGTGTTTTATGATGGATATTTCAAGAATTTAAAACTTTCACTCAAGCTAAGGTTCCTTAATTCTCATGAGTAATTTCTTTGGCCAGGATGTGTTACAGGGACAAAAGCAGTTTCAAAATTGCTGGCTCATGCCTGTTGCCTGCAAATTACTCTCAGTCTAGCAAAGAAAAAGGTTTTAGTGTTTTGACTGTTGCCAAAGACACTTAGGATAGTATGTAATTCCCCAATTCTCTCCCCAACTCTGTCCCAATTGGCCCATATTTTCTATTGCACAGTTATAAGAAGATAGGGGCTTCCCAGGTGGTGCTAGTGGTAAAAGAATCCACCTGCCAGTGTCGGGAGACATGAGAGGCAGGTTGGATCCCTGGGTTGGGAAGATCCCCTGGAGTAGGAAATGGCAACCCACTCCAGTATTCTTGTCTGGAAAATTTCATGGACAGAGAAGCCTAGAGGGCTACAGCTCATGGGATTGCAAAAAGTTGTACACGACTGAACGTGCACACACACACACACATACACACACACAAGAAGACAGCTTCTGGGTACTGCACAATGAATATAGGTTTAGTCTGGTTAACGCAATAGGAGTATTTCTAATACAATGTATCAGTGAGGATTTTGCAAGCACCATTAAAAATTATCTGAAGGGTATTTTTTAGGTTACTTTCTGCTTTTCATAAAGCAAAAGTCCTTTTGAAAAGATGACATCATTCCCCACTTCCTGTGTTCTCATTTCAGGTTTTCAGGAATTAATTTCAAAAGAGGATGGAAGCTACTGTTCTCTTAACATTTGTTGAACAGCCTACACACCAACACAACAGCCAATCGAGCTTTGCTGCTAAGGTCTACTAAACAAAGACATGAAAATGTGGGCTATAGGCGATAGAACTTATCCATGAGTCAGTAGCCAGCCAAAGATCTTAGTTCCAACTAATTAGCCCACAGCCTTTCATACCTAGTTCTGCTTTTCCAGTATTCTCTAAGAGTCTGATTTCTAGTCAGGAACTGAGAAAGTGGGATAGATTCTACTTCTGTATGATCCACAGGGGTGCCAGCCAAGATTCCCTGTGTTAACAGTAGTAGGAAAAGTGGCTGAGCCCCAGGATCCTAAACACAAGAACTCATTCTTCTCAGCCTCCATGCTTTCTCCTCGCTCCACCAGAAGATTCTAAAGGGACAGAATGAATGAGCAGAGAACAAGGCGAGGCAAAGGCAGACACGACTGTTAATGGGACTCCTTGCTGCAAACCCTGACGTGATGAATCCTGGTGAGCTGGCTTGAACTGTAAGCACTCTTGCCAGAGGAATGGTTCTTAAATCTGGTCACACATCACAATCACCTGGGGAGGTATGGTTTCGTTCTATAGTTTCAAGTCTCATCTCAGACTTCTCTCCAGGGGTGGGGCCCTGGACTCTGTACTTTAATAAGTATGGCATATCGGCATGTCTTCTCTTGTCCCCAGCATTCTTGGTATTAGGGAACCACGGATTCGAGTTGGAAAGTGTAAGGTCAGTGGTGTGCTGAAGACGGCTTGTACCAGCTCGCCAAAGCCGACTGTTTATAATTTTCAGGCACTTTTGCAAACACTTATCAAAGTTAGATTATATAAGCATACTATTAAATGTGTGCGCGCGGCTCAGTCGTATCTGACTCTTTGCGACCCCATGAATGCCATGGGACTTCCCAGGCAAGAATACTGGACTGAGCTGCCATTTCACACACCAGGGGATCTTCCCGACCCAGAGAGTGAACCCGTGTCTCTTGGGTCTCCTGCATTGGCAGGTGGACTTTTTTAACACCAAGCCACTAGTAAATTATATCAAAACCATAGCTAATATGCAAAGTTCATTATGTCCTAATCACTCACTACATTTAACTGTTCCCAATGTTCTTGAGGTTTCTACATCTGTTGCCTATACACTGGTGGGAAATGCAATGAAATGGCACAGAGCCACGCGTTTCTTCCCAACTCCACTGTCAGTGACAACACACTGGTAGCTTGAGATTAGAACATTTTATCGTGGAGATCAGCAGATGCTAGAAAACTGGAAATTGATATATTGCTGTCTCTAGACTTAAGAAAGTGATAGAAAAATGCAAATAATGCAGATGAAACTTAAAAATATGTCACGGTTGTAGCTGGTACATTGTGAATAGCACAAAAATTTGAGGAAATGCTAGTAAGTATTTAAAAATTGTCTGATTTTAGAAAACATGTTACTCTCTTTATTGACAAACAAATTCCAAAATATGACATCTTTGTTCTTTTAACTATCACCTTAACTTGTTCTGTTTTTGGCCATGCCATGCGGCATGTGAGATCACACATAGCTCCTGCAGTGGAAGCACGGAGTTCTAACCACTGGACCACAAGGGAAGTCCCTCACCTTACTCTTTCATGTTAAGAAAAACATCAACCAACATTCATGTTGGGAACCACTTACTCATCAACTGCATTTAATGAAAGCATTCGTTGAGATCAGTGAGCTATGTAAAATTCACAATAAAGAGTACCGTATGTTCTGTGTGTGAACTGTATACTTTTATTGAATTCTGACTGTATTTATACATGTACTGTATTTGAAACACAAGCTGGAATCAAGATTGCCAGGAGATATATCACTAACCTCAGATATGCAGGTGACACAACCCGTATGGCAGAAAGCAGAGAGGAACTAAAGAGCCTCTTGCTGAAAGTGGAAGAGGAGAGTGAAAAAGCTGGCTTAAAGCTCAACATTCAAAAGTGAAGATTATGGCATCTGGTCGCATCCCTTCATGGCAAATAGATGGGGAAACAATGCAAACAGTGACAGACTTCATTTTCTTGGGCTCTAAAATCACTGCAGATGGTGACTGTAGCCATGAAATTAAGATGCTTGCTCCTTGGAAGAAAAGCTATGACTCACCTAGAGAGCACATTAAAAAGCAGAGACATTACTTTGTCAACAAAGGTCCACCTAATCAAAGGTATGGTTTTTCCAGTAGTCATGTATGGATGTGAGAGTTAGACCATAAAGAAAGCTAAGCACTGAAGAAATGATGCTTTTGAACTGTGGTGTTGGAGAAGACTCTTGAGATTCTCTTGGGCTGCAAGGAGATCAAACCAGTCAATCCTAAAGGAAATCAGTCCTGAATGTTCACTGGAAGGACTGATGCTGAAACTCCAATACTTTGGCCACCTGATGTGAAAAACTGACTCAATAGAAAAGACCCTTATGCTGGAAAAGATTGCGGAGAAAGGAACGACAGAGAATGAGATGGTTGGATAGCATCACTGACTCGATGGGCATGAATTTGAGCAAGCTCCGGGAGTCGGTGATGGACAGGGGAGCTGGTGATGGACAGGGAGGCCTGACATGCTGCATTCCATGCTGCATTTGCAAAGAGTCCGACACGACTGAGCAACTGAACTGAACTGCATTTGTAGTTAATGACATTGTATATTCTATTAAATTTGCGAATTGTTTATATTATCTTTTATGTATCAGTAAAATTTCTAATAGACTCACTTTTGATTATATGTGTATATACATGTTTTCCAGAGAGCTGGCTGTTCAAACATTTACCAGGACACTGTGGCCTAAGCCGAGAACAAAAACAGGTTGAACGGCTTCTGCGCCTTCTATCCTATAGGTCCATGCCCTTATCTCAGCTCTTCAGTTTACCATTCCCCAGTCAAGAAGTACACAGTGAATTGCACCAGAACACAAGTCAAAAGGAAAAATTTTCCCAAAGATGCAAACCCAATAACTGAATCTGCCTAATACGGCCCTTCCTAAGGAGGCTGTCTTCCAAGTAGGGACAGCTTTAGGCTGACCACACCTGCCATGTGGAAAAACAAGGGAGAATTCTAACTGATGGCAGGCAGTCTGGACACCATGGCCTAACAAACGTCCTTCCCCTTGAATCCACATTAATGTCTCCTTGGGAGCAGAGGACAGGTGGGTAGAGGCGTCGAAGTAGTAAACCAGGAGTTTGATCTTTTTGTCAAATTTGGAACACATTTGGTATACAAGCGTCAGTGAGCATCTCCACCTTTCATCAAGCAAAGTGTACACAAATATCATGACTTCTTACACATCTGTCACTGCTTATGGTTTAAACATATCTTTCTAACGGTGAAATAAAATGCAATTATCAAACCAAGCTGGCGCTAGTGGTAAAGAACCTGCCTGCTAATGCAGGAGACAAGAGATGTGGGGTTCCACCCCTGGGTCGGGAAGATCCCCTGGAGTAGGGAGTGGCAGCCTACTCCAGTATTCTTCCTTGGAGAATCCCCATGAACAGAGGATTGTAACTGGAGGGTTACAGCCCATGGGGTCACAAAGAGTCGTACATGACTAATGCGACTTAGCATGCAGCACTCATGCATTAAAAAGATGTAGAGAAATTTTAAAAATTCCGTTGCTTGGTAATCTTATTGTTTTGAAACTTCAGGCCAATGCCAATAGCTAACACTCACCACTAAGGAGTTTCCTTCAGTGCTGGGGGAAACTGCAATGAAATTTAAAGCATTCTTTCAACAAAATGTGTCCCTAATCAAATCAGATTTCTGCTTGTCCAAGCTGCTTGTGTGTCCTAGTCCATGAATCTATTCAACACACGAGTATTTTTCCATTTGTCACAATCTTACCCACCTAATTTCTTAATTCTTCTTTAAATACAGAGAAGCAAAAGTCCACCAAATATCTGTTATTTTTATCTGAGTACCAGGTTGCAGAAATTTCTGCTAAAGAGTCATCCAATTAAAGTGTAATTTTTCAATCATGAAAAAAACACAACTGATGCAGATAAGGGGTCTTCAGGTAAACTGCTTTTGAATGTCTTATGATATTGAAAATATAAAAGCACAAAAAGATCTTTCTGACCTCTAATAGAAGATGAGTCAATGCTACCATCACAAAGGGAAACTGGCCTCAGAACATCTTAGAGAAAACACAATATTATGGCCTAGTCCTGACAAATGGTAATACTTTTATTTAATCGGTATGTTCTTGAAACCTAGGTACAGAACTGCTCCAACAAGATTCCCCAGGTCCTTAAAACAGGAATGTGTTTGGTAGGTAAAGGTCAGACTGACACACTGAGGGATGGTGAGGGATGACGAGTGGGAGAAACTCAATCAGCCTGACACCCTACAAGATATGAGCCTTGTGTTATATTTTACAAATTAATAACTGCATTGGTGATGGTAAGGATGAAGGGTGGAGAGGGACACACTTCAAGGAAAAACACATTCAAGATACACTTGCAAAACAAGCCGGGGAAAATCAAGCAGCTATTTCTATGTACCAAGCTCTGGTATCTGCACAGAAAGAACATGTACTTTCAACCACAAAGACATTTATTAAGTTAAAGAAATTATTAGACATTTCTTTTTCCATAGCTTGTTATCTCATAGCAAAACTAAAGAATTTTTTTTGGTCCTCAGCTAATAAGTTGCCCTCTAATTAAGAACCCGAGGTGTTTTTCTGGTGAACCCTTAATTATTAATCCATCTAGCACCACTCATGAATCAGAAGGTTAAAGCAATATATCATTCATTACTGTTAAAATCCAGAGGACAGTAAGATTGCTGTGGCTTTAGCTACAAATTTATTTTTGTAATATTCTTACTTCTACAGTGCTGTAGCAGGTGCTACCGAGAAGTTCGTTTTTACTACGCTAACAGGCATTTCCCCGACTCATAAGTCTTTAAGGAGCTAACCTCCAGGATTTACTACTAAATTGATATTTTTTGAAAGAGGAGTCTCTTACGAGGCTCTGGGACCAAGCTGCCTGTCTTGAATCCTGTCACTGAAGTTACTCAACATGTCTTTAGTGAAATGCTGATAATATGAATATTGACTTTATGAGATTGTGATGAAACTTGAGTTAACAATATTTACATTTAAAAACTGAGACCAGTGACTGAAACACAATAAGCTAGCTATCACAATAGCTCAGGGTGAGCGTATGTATAGTTTGAAGAAAAGGTCTTATCTTAATGGGAATGAAATTAACTAGATAATCAGAAAATTATACTGAAGTATCTACCTAGAAAATAGGCTTCCCCTGTGGCTCCGCTGGTAAAGAATCTGCCTGCAATGCGGGAGAGCTGGGTTTGATCCCTGAGTTGGGAAGATCCCCTGGAGAAGGGAACAGCTACGCACTCCAGTATTCTGGCCTGGAGACTACCATGGACTGTATTATCCATGGAGTCACAAAGAGTGGGACACTACTGAGAGACTTTCAGTTCATTTCACTTCGCCTAGAAAATAAGAGTCCTGTAGAGAATTTCTCAAATGATACAAGAAAATACACAAAAGACCTGTACACACTGAATACTAAGTTTTCAGTTTTGCCCCATTCATAGGCTCATATACTCTCAGCTGAAAGGAATAATGACTCTAAGTTTTCTCTAAAAAAAAATGACTAAAATTGAAAAAATTTAAGTTTGCTCTCAAGAGCAGCTACATTTATAAATCTTAGCATCCATTTCCATTCTAAAGTCGCATGAAAGCACAGTATAAAGAGAAAACCTTGGAACTCTTATTTTGATTAGTATTTAAGTAACAGTTGAGATAAAGTATATTCTTGCTAATTCATCAATAATAGATAATAATTTAACTTTGGTGTCAAAATGAAATACCCACAAATAGTATGTTATTTAGTAAGTAATGAAACCTAGTTAACTGTGAGAGCTGTGCAACATGGGAAGAGCTACATGGTGCTGGAAGATGAAGAGAGTTGGCCTCAACTTTGCTAACATTCACTTTGAATTAATACATTGAAAGAACGAACTAACTTGATATTTAGCATTAGAAATACCAAACTGTAAAAGTAAAACTTGATTTTTACCTGCTCCTATAATTTTGCTGTCTGCTGGAAAACAACTGCTGCAAATGTAAAATGGTATCTGAATACAGAACTATCCCAGCTGAAATAACACAACCTAGAAGGTTATATACTGCAGTGTGGGGAGCTTGAATTTTGGCACTGCAAAGACCTAGGTTCAAATCCCAGTTGTGGCACTTCTGAGCTGTCTGCCACTCACGTAATCCCTGAGTTTGTTTCCGTAGTCTGCCTTGCAATGATGGTCATAAAGTAGCATATACCTACCTCATAAAACTGAGAAGATTAAAGAAGATAAATAACCATAAATGTGATTCATTTCCCTCTTATTTCTTCACTTTATAGGTAAGAGAATTCTGAGGCACAGAAATGAGGTTTTTTACCAACAGCACAGTAATTTACAGATAAAGTTGAAAACTAGGCTTAAAATATTTTTGATTTAAGGATGCAAATGTGGGAGATGATGTACTAAAGACCAGTAGCTCCACCGAGAAGGATGGTAATTTATTAAGTACCACCTTCCCTGGTGTCTCCAACGGTAAAGAATCCGCCTGCAATGTGGGAGACCTGGGTTGGATCCCTGGGTTGGGAAGATCCCCTGGAGAAGGAAATGGCAACCCACTGCAATATTCTTGCCTGGAGAATCCCCATGGACAGAGGAGCCTGATGGGCTACAGTTCACGGGGTCACAAAGAGTCCAACACGACTGAGCAACTAAGCACACACACACACCTTATAGCTATAATGCCAGTAGAACAAGTGTAATTCACGGGATTAAAAAGTTAACATATTTATATAATACTTTATGCTTTATAAAGTGCTATGACTAATATAACTTAATATGACCACAATCGCCTTGTCTTTTAAAGACCCATTTTTTTAAATTATAGGAGTAATAATTTCATAAACTAAGAAATCTCAGAAAAAAATAAATTACTCTAGGTGTGAATAAAGAAAAATCAGGAATAAGCAATGATTTTGCTAATAGTTTCTCAACTTTTAATAAAAGTCCGAGTTTCTCTTAACTGTATATACCATACATATGTTAAATTAGAGGCTTAAAAAGTAGCTATTAACACTTTGCTAGGAAGGAAAAGGCTGCCTGGATTTGTTGCAAAAAATATAGGTAAGGAACTTTCCCAGTTGTCCAGTGGCTAAAACTCCAAGCTCCCAGTTCAGGGTTCAAACCCTGGTCAGGGAACTAGATTCCACATGCCACAATTAAAGAGTTCGCATGCTGCGACTAGATACTGCCTGCTGCAATGAAGACCAAAGAGCCCATGTGCTGCAGCTAACACTGTTGCTGACAAATAAATTAAAAAAGACTGGTAAGTGATAAAATGTCAAAGTAAATTTTATATGATCAAAGAAGTCAAAGACTGCTACTAATAGAGGCTAATGGTTTTTCAAAATACATCTTTATACCTTAAATTTCAATTAAACAGTGTCTTCAATATTACAAGTAGCCAAACCACAAATCCTTAAAACCCAGCAGTCTCTTTCTCTTGAGATCAATACAAATGCTAGAAAACAATTTTAAAAATCCACAGAAGTATTTTAAATGATTTTAATAGAAGATTGCTGCATTTCCCATTTATAAAGTCAAAATGTTTCCTGAAATATAGCATTTGCTGTATGTAACTTATCAGAATCTTAACCATTTGTTCACTGGTGATGAGGGCCATGGAAGGTTCTGTTTTGGACTGGGAAACTGCATCACTGTTACTGCATTACCTGACAGCACACACCTACCCCACATATTCATAATGCTGTTATTGTTTAGTCACTAAGTCATGTTCAACTTTGTGATCCCATGGATTGCAGCACATCAGGCTTCCCTGTCTCCTAGAGCTTGCTCAAACTCATGTCCATTGAGTCAGTGATGCCATCCAACTATCTCATCCTGTCAGCCCCTTCTCCTCTCGCTCTCAATTCTTCCTAGCACCAGGGTCTTTTCCAATGAGTTGGCTCTTGTATCAGGTGGCCAAAGTATTGGAGCTTTAGCATCAGCTCTTACAATGAATATTCAGGGTTGATTTCCTTTAGGAAATATTCATAACATCCCACCGCAAATGAACACGTCAAATATTCTTGAGTTCTCCGTTCATTAAAGCCCCTGACCTGGCAGAGAATCTAATCAATGGATCTTATATATTGTGGCCAAATTAACTTGAAAGTGATTCTACACTGTTACTTCCTTTTCCAAAAGTCAACAAGTTTCCGCGTCACATTTAAAATAATGGTTAATTCTTACCTGCAACACACTTCATTCTTTTATCTCATCACTTCGCTTGACCATGATGCAATGTGTAACGAGGATATATTTTCCTTGAAAACTAAGAATTATTATTTTTATTTTTCTCCCATACTCTCAGTATATTAACTCACAGCACCACCTATCTTTGAATAACGGTTAGGAAACTAGTTTTACTTTTAGCATAATGCCCAAATATCTGGCCTTTATAATTTACTGTGAAATTAAGTCCAAAATGCCAAAAGGAAAAAAAAAAAAATCTAAAAGCAGAAGTTCCTTTTGATATGTACACTCAGACCAGTACATATCAATTTCTTAGCCATGTTTCAAAAGAGTCTGGCTAGCAGCATACTAAAGATTTTAATCTGCCAGAAAACAGTCAGTGAGCAAACTGTGCCTGAAAACACTAAGTACAAGTTGCAGTCAGGGAGAAGCAGGGCCATTTTGACTTATCAATTCTAATATTCACTGATATTTTCATGCCCAAGTGTTAACTGGAATATGTGTTGCCTTTCCCTTACCAGTCTTCTCAACATTTTGGTCATTACCCTTATTTAAATTAGAAAGGAAAACAAAACAAAACATGTATAAAGTTTCATTTTCACATCCTGTCAGTACTATAAATAAATTTAAAATGTGGACGATAGCCTGCTCGTATAGCACTCAGTTCATTCTCTGTAACCATCCCAATCAAGGACACCACGCTGCTGCTGCTGCTGCTGCTGCTGCGTCGCCTCAGTCCTGTCCAACTCTGTGCGACCCCACAGACAGCAGCCCACCAGGCTCCCCCATCCCTGGGATTCTCCAGGCAGGAACACTGGAGTGGGTTGCCATTTCCTTCTCCAATGCATGAAAGTGAAAAGTCCAAGTGAAGCCACTCAGTCGTGTCCGACTCTTAGCGACCCCATGGACTGCAGCCTACCAGACTCCTCTGTCCACGGGATTTTCCAGGCAAGAGTACTGGAGTGAGGTGCCATCGCTTTCTCTGTAAGGACACCACACCTCTTTCTCAAATCAGTGTTATTTCTCTGACCCTTCCATAAACCAAGGCAGTATAGATATATTAGAGAAAACACTGTTAGTCAGAATGAATGAGCATCTATACCAATAGCTGAGAACTCAAGCCATGAGAAGCAACTGATTATAGGAAAAGTTTGGCTGTGATGTCCATGAAGAATTAAAATGTCTTGAATTTATGGAGCATCTCTCCTGTGGAAGGCAGGACAGCTCTGAAAGGCAGGCGGGGCCAAGTATCACCCATTTCACCTACCAGGAAACAGATGTGACTACTGATCAGTGTAGTGGCTACTGATCAGGCATGACTACAGAAGAGTGTTAGTCCATTGGCAAAGCAAAACTCTAGGCCAAGGGTCACTTATGGCTGCCTCATGCTCTATTCTTCAGACATAAAAATTAGAAGAAAAAAATTTTTTTTCAGTTAAAATGAACTGAAAATAATGTGACTTATGAAAGTTATTTTGAAAATAGCATTTGCTTACAATTTTTAGTATAACTGTTAATATGACAAAAGTTTTGAAGACTATTTTTAAAGAATGGCTGAGTAAGTGGATTAAGCATCTTAGCAATTGATACATTGGGGCTCTAATTATTTTAGAAAGCTCTTTTGTTATAGCATAAGTAGTTCATCACGCCATAACATACAACTTATACCGCAAGTAACTGGGAGTCACTGGTAAATTAAATCCATCCAATTCCAGGTTTAGTTAGTCTGTCAAGTGTAGCAGAGTTGTTAAAAGAAGTTCTAACCTTTACAAGAAGTAGTCAAACTTTCATATTACCAATGGAATAAAAAGGATAGTTCTCACCTGCTTGACAGGTTTTCTCTTCTACTCTTTCTGAAGTTTTACATTCCACATCCATTATTTTCCTAATGTCATATTACAGGTGACCCCAGAACAACATGAGTTTGAACTGTGCACGTCCACTTAACACATGGAATTTTTTCAGTAAGTACCTACTATAACCCAATCTCCATTTGGTTGACTTCCCGGATGCAGAACCAGGGATATGAGGATCAACTGTAAACTTAAACACAGATTTTCAACTACACGGGCCACCATTACCTACCTGAGTTGTTCACGGGTTAACTGTAATTTTAAATTTCTTCTCTCCTTCTGTAGGATCTCACTGAAGCTGTTCCAGGGAAATTACTAATCTATTTCAAGGTACTAAACTTCTGTGCCCTAATGTTTAAAATACAATAGAAATGTTTATATTTTCTTATAGTTTATTGCACAATATAAACTTGATTAAAATGTATTAACAACACATTGTATTCAAATAACACTAAATTAAAATGTTTGGCAGGAAATTACATGATTTAATATATTCCAACTCAGTATGAAGGTAAGCGAGCAGTTTATTTCTAAAGTTTTAGATATTTTAACTATAATTCATTATCAAAACAAATATTTTGGTTTCTTTTTTCATCATTAATTTTAAAAAAAATTCTTCTTCTTTAAGTTCACAGTGTCATGGAAGTGTAAAATAAGACTGATAAAAACCACTTTAAAACATATGGCTTTATATACATAAAAAATTCAATAATGTTGCCACAACCCCTAATGCAGTGTGATTCTTATTTATTTACTAGTATCCAGAATAAACATCTGTACATATTAAATTGTTCAAGTATATCTAGAGCAGTGCTTGTAAAAGTGAGGTCCCACTGATACAATAATGGGTATCTCTTTGAAGACCACTTCTAATTCCAACACAAGTAGAGTTCTAAAATTTTTTGATTTTACAGTTTATCATACATCCTCAAATATCCTAAAATGCTCCACTGAGCCAAACATCTAATTTAATTCACATCTAGCTTAACATCCCTTTAGTACAGCACCAGTGGTTAAACTAACGATGCATCTGACTAACCAAATGTTCTCACTCTTCTTTTAGTTACAGTTTATTATTTACTTCCATAACATCAAATCCAAATGAAAATGAAGGCAACGCAGGTCAAACCCTTTCACCTTAAATAAATACACATTTCACCCACTCCATACTTAAATACCTACTTGTTTTCCTATAGTGTATGTTTCTCAGTAACAGCAAAACAATTAACTAAGCCAAAGACCAACTTCTTATCTTTGAGGATCAGGCAAGTCGGAGAGGATTCTCCAGGTTTGCTTTAAAACTTTCCAGAAACCTGGTGGCCAGTTCATCGTCTACCACCCGGCTGTCACTGGACATGGTGACCGTTATGAGCTGACGCTGCCGCAGCTGGGCATTCCCCTCTTCATCTTGAGTGAGCTTCAGCACAGGTCGGAATCTCCCTACCGCCAAAATGCAGGCCTGAGGAGGGTTGATCACGGCAGTAAATTCATCGATGCCAAACATCCCCAAGTTGGAAATACTAGGGGAAAACAAAAAGCTCTGAACGTGGTATGTCTTTAACCAAAGAACCCTTTCCCTGAGTCATACATTTTTACTTTACTGAAAAACTGTGCCCAGTTACTCAAAGACCAAAGAATACCATTTACTATAGTATCAGAAAGAAAGCAAGTAACAACACAGAAATACTGTATCTAATATAAACAGATACTCAGCACTGAACTGTAAGCCCCAGGCAGAGAAATATGGCAAGAAAAAGAAATAGAAAGAAAAAAAGAACTAGAAGAGTATAAGGGTTAGAACAAAGAAATAAAACCTTGTTTGAAGATGATCTGACTGTGTACAAAGAAAATCTAAGCATCTACAGATAAACGAGTAAGGTAAGTGAATTTAGCTAAACCACTAGATAAATCAATGTAAAAATCTGTATCTATATACAAGTTGCTTTCATTAGAAAAAATTAATACAATGCCATTTATAATAGTATAGAAAAATCTAAATCTAATAAACATATATCTGATCCGTAAACAAAAAATTACAAAATACAGCTGAAAGAAATCAAATAACTAAGTAAACACTGGTATATACCATGTTCATTCACTAGAAGACTCAGTGCTATAAGGATGTCAATTCTCCTTAAACTTAAATCGATCAAACAATTCAATGCAATCCCAACAAAAATCCTAGCAAGGTCACCGCATGTGTGTATGAAAAAAGACAAGCTGATTTAAAATTGTATTTGGAAATACAAAGCCAGGAAAGACAATCTTGATGGTGAACAAAACTGGAAGACTTTCACTGTCACAGATCAAAAATTACAATTAGCTTGCATTAAGCAAGCAAAGGACAAACAGACTAACTGAAAAGGAGAGAGAATACAGAAAAGAACCAAACATGGTTACCTTCTCAATGCTATAGAGTAGTAATGGTTTCAATAACTGACATTTAGTCAATTAATTATCCACATGGGGAAAAAAAAGAGAACTTTGACCTTTAAAAAAAAAGAGTACTAACAACAAAGAAAAATACTGGTAAATAGGATTTTATTAACTCAGAACTTCTGTTCATTAAAAAACACCATCAGGCAAGTTTCAAAGGCAAGGTACAAAGTGGGAAAGGTATTTGAAATAATATGTATCCTAAAAAGTCTGTGTATCAGGAAAAAGAAACTCCTATAACACATTTTAAAAAACAGACACAAACTTTAGCAGGTGTTTTATCTGATAAGTAACCAGATACCCAAATGGCTGACAGATAAATGAAGACAGTATTCAACATCATTAATTTTCATTTCCCTTGGGCTTCCCAGGTGGTATCAGTGGTAAAGCAGGAGATGTATGAGACACAGGTTCGATCCCTGGGTCGGGAAGATTCCCTGGAGGAGGGAATGGCAACCCACTCCAGTATTCTTGCCTGGAGAATCCCTTGGACAGAGGAGCCTGGTGGGCTACAACCCCAAGACTGACTAAAACCTAACAATACCGAGTTAACAAGAATATGAAGCAACAGAAATTCTCATACACTGTTGATGGAAGCAAAAAATGGTAGAACCATTTTGAAAAGCTATCTGGCAGAATCTACTTAAGACATAAACCCAGCAATTCTACTTTCAGGTTTATACAAAAAAAAAATACATACATATAGTCACCATAAGACACTGACAAGAATGTTCATGGCATTAGCATTTGTAAGAGCACGAAACTGAACAACACAAATGCCCAGCAACAGTGAAATGGACACTAGCATATTTATGCAGAATCCTACACAATGCTACAGTGCAAGAATGAGTAAATGACTTTCACACAACATAGCTCATCTCACAGACATTAATGCTGAATGAAAGAAGTCAGACACTGAAGAGTATGTATTTATATAAAGATCAACACTGGCAAAACAAAAACGTTGGTAATAACTTTCAGAATTGCGGTTACCCTCTAGGGGGTCAGAATTAGGAGAGATAAAGGGAAGCTTATGACATGGAGGTAACGTTCATAATCTTGCTTTGGTCGGTTACAGATTTCTTCACTTTGTAAAACATTCCAGCTACATTCAGTGTACTTTACTGTATGTAAGTTATTACACTTAAACAAGAATAGACCTGATGATAACTCAAGAGTCAGAGTGTTAATATTTTACCCCAAGGGACCTAACCCCAAGGAACCTTAAAATAAATCACAAGTAGAAAAAAAAAATAGTTGAGGTTTATAAACCTACTTACTATATGTCAGAACCTGAATGTCATTCTATGAACATCTGAATGGGCTAACCAGCTAACCCTAATGGCTTTCTACTAGCTCTAATACGAAAGCCTAACTAGTCTGAAGAACATTTTCACATATTCTCTTGTCTAAAGTATATTTAGCTTAAATTTTTAAAAAAAGCTTCAGAAAATAAAACAGGTTGATAAGTACTTTATAAATCTTATGTCTGTTTCATGCTACCAATAATTAAGAGTTTAAATTTTACCTAAAAGATCCTCCTTGGTATTCTTCAGGTAACAATTTTCCATCTCTGGCTTTCTTTGATAGAGCCTGAGAAAAATATAAACAGAGCATGATAACCAACACTACATTATATAGCTGATTTTGTCACTTTAAATATTTTTATAGGGTACACTCTCATCTTTGATAGGCCTTGACTTTATAAGACAGTATACATACATATGCATGTACATATACATTTTAAAATTATATATATATAATTTTCTCTAACACACTTAAAAATGAGTAAGTTAGAGCACAGTTAATCCAAGAAGCTATAAATCTGTGAATCAAAACTCTAGAAAAATCATTTCCCTTTAAAAACTGTTCAAATATTGGAATTATCTTGTATACTATGCAGAATGTTTGAGTATTCTTTATATATACAAGGCAATTTTCTGCTTTGCCTATAGACTTTTTTTCTTGCAAGACAAGTATGAGAAGAGCTCTTTCTGTTAATTTAGTACCTTTTAAATAAATTATTCAGTGGCAACAGTCTCACAACCAGCACATCAACTTTCATCTTTTGGCATTTGCTTCTCTTTTACCCATAACAAACTAATTTCAAATAGTTGTTTAAAAAGACCCAGAATTTTATATTTACTTCACAATATTACAAGCAGCTTCAGTGTTGTCATTCTTTATAACTGATTTTTTAAATGTCTGTTTAACATTCTAAAGATCGCATCTGCCACAATTCAGTCATTTTCCTAGTGGTGTAATTTGGTTAATTCGTTTCTTTTGAATTATTTCACATGATTTCTCAGAAGTGGAATTACAAAGCCCTAGAAAATGGGCTTTTTGTTGTTGTTTTTGATCCTATAGCTAAAGCATTTCCTGAATGACCTAGTCTACACTGCTACAAGGGATGTAAAAATGTAGCCATTTCATGTCACCCTAAAGCTGAGGTCTAAAAATGTACAGAGGGAAAGACAGATAATACTCTGAAAGTCAAAAGCAGTTGAATTATTCTCTACTTGCACTTGCAATTAACCATACTTTTCTTAGTTTTTATTTTTCAATGCTTCAAAAGCAAGGGGACAGAGACTGAATCATTACATATGAATAATAAAGAATTATTTTAGAGAGCAGGGATAAATGAAGCTATTGTCATTGGGTAGATGATACAAATCTAGGGCTTATTCAATATGATGTATTATATAGATAACAAAGATACACTTACAATTACCACTGATCGCTATTTAATTTTAAATCATAATGATTCAATTTTTGAAAAATAAAACATTCTGTAAAAACCTAAAAATGATCTCAACACATCATTGTGACTTACTGCCAAACGCATCAATTACAGGTTTATGTTATTAGTACACAGTCACTTACAAAACTATATAGATCCGGAACGAAAATTAAGAGATGAATTTAGACTTGTACTTGGAATATCACAAACAGAGAGAACAATCGGCAAATGCATTTTTTTCCTGCCTTAAGCAATATAACTTCACATGATCTGAACAACAAGCACATATCATATGAACTTTAAAAGCTTTTCCCTAAAGGCAGATGATCACAACACATCCTGATAAGTTATCAGGCTAAAAGAAATAAAAAACATTTATTATTTAAAAAAAAACCAAAACAGACTGCAAGCATACATAATGTACTTTTAAAAAATCTCTATAAACCCAAAACGTATCAGTAGGATATTCATGTCAATGAACTCAAGAGAGCATGGAATAAGGATAGATTCTGATGAGTATCACTGGTTCTAAAAGTAACTAATCCTCATTGGTATTTCCTGGTAATGTGAACTTAAAAATCAAAGCACGTGTTCCCCGAACCATCCAGTTGACAGGACATAATACAAGCTAACTAGCAACTATTTCTAAAATTACCTCGTGTGTGCATGCTAATTCATTTCAGTCATGTCTGATTCTTTGTGACCCTATGGATCGTAGCCCACCAGGCTCCTCTGTCCATGCGGATTCTCCTGGCAAGAATACTGGAGTGGGTTGCCATGCCCTCCTTCAGGCAATCTTCCCAACTCAGGGATCGAACTCGTGTATCCTGCATTGCAGGCGGATTCTTTACTGCTAAGCAACCAGGGAAGCCCAAAATACAACACATGCCTTACTAATTCATTCAAAAAATTTATTGGCTACTAATGAGAAATGCTGGACTGGAAGAAACACAAGCTGGAATCAAGATTGCCGGGAGAAATATCAATAACTGGGAGAAATATCAATATCATATCATCTGTCAGATATGCAGATGACACCACCCTTATGGCAGAAAGTGAAGAGGAACTAAAATGCCTCTTGATGAAAGTGAAAGAGGAGAGTGAAAAAGTTGGTTTAAAGCTCAACATTCAGAAAACGAAGATCATGGCATCTGGTCCCATCACTTCATGGAAAATAGATGGGAAACAGTGGAAACAGTGTCAAACTTTATTTTTTCGGGCTCCAAAATCACTGCAGATGGTGACTGCAGCCATGAAATTAAAAGATACTTACTCCTTGGAAGAAAAGTTAGGGCCAAACTAGATAGTATATTCAAAAGCAGACACATTACTTTGCCGACTAAGGTCCCTCTAGTCAAGGCTATGGTTTTTCCAGTAGTCATGTATGGATGTGAGAGTTGCACTGTGAAGAAGGCTGAGCGCCAAAGAATTGATGCTTTTGAACCGTGGTGCTGGAGAAGACTCTTGAGAGTCCCTTGGACTGCAAGGAGATCCAACCAGTCCATTCTAAAGGAGATCAACCCTGAGATTTCTTTGCAAGGAATGATGGTAAAGCTGAAACTCCAGTACTTTGGCCACCTCATGCAAAGAGTTTACTCATTGGAAAAGACTTTGATGCTGGGAGGGATTGGGGGCAGGAGGAGAAGGGGATGACAGAGGATTAGATGGCTGGATGGCATCACTGACTCGATGGACGTGAGTCTGAGTTAAATCCAGGAGTTGGTGATGGACAGGGAGGCCTGGCATGCTGCGATTCATGGGGTTGCAAAGAGTCGGACACGACTGAGTGACTGAACTGAACTGAATGAGGTAAACTTTGCTTTGGTCTCTTAAAACTACTGTAATTAATGAAGAATAGCATGGAGTTTAAAGCTTGTTACTGTATTACTTTATTTAGGAAATATAAACCTGAACTTTGCTGAGGCATGCCTTTAGTCCCACACACTGACAACCTTGTGATTCTTAAGCGTCAAGAAGTACTCAGAGCAGGCGTTCTTAACTTGGAGTCCATGGATAGATATTCACAGTCTAACAAAATTCCTTGAAAAACTACTTCCAACAGAATAGTTTTTATTGAAACCTTTCTTTTAAATAAATTCAACTATTTGAATATAGTTTAATTTAAATAAATTCAACTAGTTGAATATATAAATTCAACTATTCAACTGAGCAACTATTATCTTCTAAGTACCATCCAGAATTAGATATATGGCAATGAACAAGACAGTCAACATCAGAGTGTCAGGAACATAGAGGGGTCGACAAATAAATAAACAAGGTAAATTCAAAGACTTATAAACCCTACGAAGACAATAAACAGGGTAATTGTTTATTCAGGAACCTATTTTAGCTATGGAAGCCACAGAAGGCCTAAAAAAGTGGCATTTGAACTGAGAAATGCCCGGGTTTAAACAAAAAACTTCTAGTGCTTTCTAGATGCAACACTGTGGGCAAATTTCTTAAAAGTGCTAAATCTCAGTTTCTTCAATTTGAAGTTAAGGTTCCAACTATGATATAAAGCTATTAAGATTGAGTGAAGCGCTTAGCCTACTGTCTGGTACATTATAAGATAAGATAAGGAAGTGAAAGTCGCTCAGTTGTGTCCAACTCTTAGAGACCACACGGACTATACAATCCATGGAATTCTCCAGGCCAGAACACTGGAGTGGGTAGCCTATCCCTTCTCCAGGGGATATTCCCGACCCAGGAATCAAACCGGGGTCTCCTGCACTGCAGGCGGATTCTTTACCAACTGAGCTATGAGGGAAGCCCTGCTGCTACTGCTGCTAAGTCGCTTCAGCCGTGTCCGACTCTGTGCGACCCCATAGACGGCAGCCCTAGTGGAGTGTTAATCACCGACCTTGAAGTGGGAGAGAGGCAGGCAGAATGGGAAGCTCAGACAAATAGCCAGAGCAAACAGACCCAGGAGCTGCTAGGAGTTACAGGAAATGCTCAAGGACCAACAGAGGCCCTGGGACATTCCCAAGGGCTGGGAGGACCCTTCCCACTGCTAGCAGGCAGGTGACACTGCTTCCTAACCACCTCAACCTAGTTTCTTTCAGTATGCAATGAATAGCGAATGCTAACATAGCTGCTTTAAGAATCATATTATAGGACTAAAATTGATAAACTGGTTAGAATCAAAGAAATCTGCCCATAACAGTTAATTTTTAACTCTATAGTTAAAGGAAATTCTAATTCTACTGTTCAATCTCATAGGAATGTCACAAAAACACTAAAATTACATGTATTTCACTGCTGCTGAAAACTGTTCATGAAAAAAAGGTGTGCAGCATCTAAGTAATCCAACCTTTATTACTTTAACTTTTGAATACCACCCTTCAATTTTAAAAATGTTCCTTTTTTAAATATAAAAACACTCTGCAAATCTTTCCAAAGAGGAGGGAACAAAGATCTAAGTACACAAATTCCACTAAGGTCACCTTTAATTATATTTAACTCTAAGATCCAAGACTATGCATTTTAAATTAGATTACCTTCCATTCACTGGGGCTTCACTGGTAGCTCAGCTGGTCAAGAATCTGCCTGCAATGCAGGAGAGCATCGTTCAAGTCCTGGGTTGGGGAGATCTGCTAGAGATGGGACAGGCTACCCACTCCAGTATTGCTGGGCTTCTCTGGTGGCTCAGCTGGTAAAGAACCTGTCTGCAGTGCAGGAGACCTGGGTTCCATCCTTAGGTTGGGAAGATCCTCTGGATAAGGGAAAGGCTACCCACTCTAGTATTCTGGCTTGGAGAATTCCATGGACGTTGCAAAGAGTAGGACATGACTGAGCAACTTACACTTTCCATTCATTTATTTATCTGGGTAAGTAGGTCTACAAATTTATACAGCTCCATAAAGAAGTCTTATATTCTACTTTTTAATCCCCCTTATAACTTGTTATAAACACACACACACACACACACACACACACACACACATATATATCTCAGGTCCTTGTTAAACAGAAAAAGAATCACTTATCTAAATGAATCTGAAATTTTCAAAGGTAACACTTCAAGACCTGGGATACTTCTGCGAAAAACTACCCTTGGAAATTAATCAAGGCTGTCAAAGCTGACCTACTGTGTATGTTCCTTGCCTATTCAATGCAGTAATTTTGGTGAGAGCTGATTCTTCCATATTAGAGCCCAGGGGAAAAAACAAAAATTTTGCTTCTGGAATACTAAGTACTTTCAGTGGTCTCAACCCTAGAGAGGAAATGAATAAACTTTTAAGAATAAACTCCTGTGAAAAGTGAGCACTTTAATAAAAATATAGTTTCAGCTTTAACTTTAAAATCTATCTAAAATATTATATTTAGGGTCAAATTATGGACTTTGGGAAATAAAGCAGTCATCTGTAGCTTGAATGCAGCTGGCCCTAAATATGCATGTTATTTCTGAATGTCTGAATGCAAAATAATCTTAAAAAGGGCTGTATTTGGATCAAAACTTAAAAACATGTAAACATCATCGATAATCATTTCAAAATAACAAAAATCTCTCTTTCTCACACACACACATCTATCTCACAGTGTGACTGGATCATTTCGCTAGTATAGTATTGCTTAAGACCTACCTTTACAGAGTCAGCAATCTCCTGTAGACCCTTAGCAGCAGCATCTTTTATGACTGGTGTAATTAGACCTCTATCTGTCGCCACAGCCACTGAAATGTCAACACAGGGCAGTTGCTTTGCACCCTCTCCATCCCAGCTTGCATTAACACTAGGCATTTGCTAGAAAGCATAAGTAGAAAAAAACATGTTATTAAAGAAGGAGCTTTAGACTAAGGTTATTAGAGAAAAATAATTAATGTCATGCATTTTTAAAAGTGAATATAGCTAGACTGAAGGAAAGAAATACAAATTTGATTTGAAGAAAGTGGGTTGTACCCCTATATTAAATAACTTTTATGTTTGGGAAGAATAAACACACTATCTTTTTTGAAGCAAGGTTAAGGAAATTCTGATGATACATACATGTTTTGATCTCTTTATATCATGGTTAAGAAAAAGGCTTTTTTTCTTAAACCTAATTGCTGCTGCTGCTGCTGCTAAGTTGCTTCAGTCGTGTGCGACTCTGTGCGACCTCATAGATGGCAGCCCCCCAGGCTCCCCCATCCCTGGGATTCTCTAGGCAAGAATACTGGAGTGGGTTGCCATTTCCTTCTCCAATGCATGAAAGTGAAAAGTCAAAGTGAAGTCGCTCAGTCGTGTCCGACTCTTCGCAACCCCATGGACTGCAGCCTACCAGACTCCTCTGTCCATGGGATTTTCCAGGCAAGAGTACTGGAGTGTGGTGCCACTGCCTTCTCCACACCTAACTGCTAGGGAGTATTTAATGTTTGTGAGCCTTCCTGCCTCATATGATGACTGACATGACTTTGAGAAGAAGAGAAGAGGGTAGAGGGTTAGTGACATTCAACCACATTATTCCCGCGGTATAAGGGAACCTGACTTCTTAGAGTAGCCCTGGGAGATATTAGACCCTTAATAAATGACTTCCTTATTTAAGAGAGATTTCCTAGGCTTCATTAACATATGCTATATACTACATATGGGGCTTAGCTGGTGGCTCAGTGGTAAGGAATCTGCTTGCTCATGCAGGAGACATGGGTTTGATCCCTGGGTCGGGAAGATCCCCTGGAGAAGGAAATGGTAATGTGGCAACCCACTCCAGTACTCTTGCCTGGGAAATCCCATGGACAGAGGAGTCTGGCAGGCTACAATCCATTGGGTCACAAAGAGCCAGACATGACTTAGCAACCAAAACAGCAACATATACTACATATGAGCATGTACATATTTAATATACATACAACTACACTGAGGATGAAAAAATGGAAGAAATTACCAAATGCCTGCAAACAGTGTGTGTTGATAATGCTGTGAACTATCACAAGAGAAAATGATGCTGAGAAATGGAAAGCAACAGCTAATTTCTTTGCAAAAAATTCATCACTTTCTGCCAAGTTACATCCAAGCTTCCCAGCATGTCATATAAGCACAGCAATCCACAATCTGCTTCCACCCCATCTCTCTAATTTTACTCCTGACCACTCTCTTAAGATGAATTTCCACTTAGGTTTCTCATAGTTCTGCTACACTGATTTCCATTTCATCACTGTTCAACTACTCATTTCACTTCTTCATCTTTCAAGGCTCAACTCTTTTATGCAACGAAGCCACTATGTCCAAATAACAAAGCCCCAACCTCCAGAGGATTTTAAATTCTTCATAGATAATAACAAAATGAAAGAAGAAAATAAATCAAAACAAATCCTCACGAATGAAGAATGTCTGGCCCAAAAAATTAGAGACTACTTTAGAAGCCCAAATTATCTGGGCTTTACTACTTACTTTAAGTGTAACAGCTGCTGCCTTGATGATAAAATCGTTTACTGATACTTTAATGTCATCTGAAAGAAAAATAAGCATGTGATGGTTAATATTCAAAATAAAACTTTAAAATGAACAATTATGATTTCAAACTTAAACTATGAACTGTACTGACAAACAATGGTAAAAAAATATATATTACAGGTCTTCGTCTGCTTAGTCATAAGATTTCCTTGAGTAGAAAAATTTGCATTATATGAGGTCTTGGACAAATAATATTAATCACGAATGTAAATGTTTACTCCCAGTCCTGACTACAATTCTTTTAAATTGCTCAGATATCATACACAAGTACTTGAAAGATACATGACAACCATAATCAGAAAAAAAAAGAATCAAGTCCTGTGTCTCTAAAATAACAAATGGTCTGTCCGTCCACAGCATGCCCAGTCAGGAAGTTTACAAGACGATTCATTTTCTTCTAAATCCTTTTCAAGTCCGTATCCTGTGTACTCTTTATAATACACTGATTATATTAGAACAAACACCTTAAAAAAATAAGCACATATATATATATATATATGTATACATATATACACACACACAGGGGCGGGGCGGGGGGGGGGATTTTCAGAAATTTCTTTTTACTGACAAGGCATGCAATGAAAAACATTTAAAATTACTACATTAAATAAGAGCTGGTTTTTAACTCAGCCAAACAGGATATAGTAAATGCCAAAGATGAAGCAATGTTGGCATGGATCCTAATGTAATGAATGATATGAAGTCTCTCACTAGTTTTATGGTGAATTCAATTAAATCAATGTTCTTCCAGTATACATAATGATTTTAAGATAAAGCTGGGGTCCCCTCCCTTTCCAAAGGGCTGATCATAACAAAGGCACTGGGTTTATACCTCTGCTTTACCAGTGCGTATGAAAGTGTTGGAAAATGGAAACTATATTTGATTCTTTATTGCATGGGCTTCTAGAAAAAAGACTTTAAGATCAATATCTAGTCATGGTATGTGGAGGATACACAAATCCAGTTACTACAGTATCATGGAATTTTCCACGAACAACAGTTCATTCCAAAGGCATGCTAAGATTTCAGAAAGGGATTAAATGTATTACCATAAACCGAAGTACTGCCAAACTGTCATAGTAACTGTCAGCTGCTTTTCTAATACACAGCTCTTACAGTTCAGATTTCCAGAACTACAGACATCTTTGTTTAAAACTCCTTTAGGAGCAGAAAAATAAATGGATGTAAAAGACATAAAAGTGCTGAGAGACTTTTACCAATTCACTGTGCTTATCGCTCAAGTATCTCAGCATCCTTCTCACTTTACCTACTATCCATAGGCGTCCCCAGTGAAGACCTCCCAAATCACCTACCAGCTGATGATTTCCAAATCTAGGGCCCTAGTGGGCAGTCCTTACCTGATTTCCCACCCTCATCATACTCCTATATTTGACCACTTTCTTCATCTTGAAACACATTCTCTTTCTGCTATTTGTGTTAGACTCTCCTGGTTTTATTCCACAATCTGCTCACTCTCTTTCAGTCAGATACCATTTATATGACAATGATTCCTTCAAATTTTATCTTAAATCCTTCTGTATCTCGAGTTTCATCTCAAACACACATTTTCTCACATGACATTTTCACTTATATTTCTGATAGGCATACCTAATCTAGTATGTGGAAAGAAGATGTTTTCCCCAAATTCCTTTCAAACATATAGAAAGGATACCATTGCTAACATTTTATTAAGAACAGAGTAGGACATAACTGTGGAAAATTCTTGAAGAGATGGGAATACCACACCACCTGATCTGCCTCTTGAGAAATCTGTATGCAGGTCAAGAAACAACAGTTAGAACTGGACATGGAACAGACGGGTTACAAATTGGGAAAGGAGTATATCAAGGCTGTATACTGTCACCCTGCTTATTTAACTTGTTTGCAGAGTACATCAAGTGAAAATCCGGACGTTTGACACAAAGTGGAATCAAGATTGCTGGGAGAAACATCAATAACCTCAGATATGCAGATGATACCACCCTTAGGGGAGAAAGTGAAGAACTAAAGAGCCTCTTGATGAAAGTGAAAGAGGAGAGTGAAAAAGTTGGCTTAAAATTCAACATTCAGAAAACTAAGATCATGGCATCTGGTCCCATCACTTCATGGCAAATAGATGGGGAAAAAATGGAAACAGTGAGAGACTTCATTTTTGGGGGCTTCAAAATCACTGCAGATGGTGACTGTAGCTATGAAATTAAGACATTTGCTTCTTGGAAGAAAAGCTATGACCAACCTAAACAGCATATTAAAAAGCAGAGACATTACTTTGCCAATAAACGTCCGTCTAGTCAAAGCTATGGTTTTTCCAGTAATCATGTATGGATGTGAGAGTTGGACTATAAAGAAAGCTGAGTGCCAAAGAATTGATGCTTTTGAACTGTGGTGTTGGAAAAGACTCTTGAGAGTCCCTTGGACTGCAAGGAGATCGAACCGGTCCATCCTAAAGGAAATCAGTCCTGAATATTCACTGGAAGGACTGATGCTGAAATTCCAATACTTTGGCCACCTGATGTGAAGAACTGACGCATTCGAAAAGACCCTGATGCTGGGAAAGACTGAAGGCAGGAGAAGAGGAAGACAAAGGATAAGATGGTTGGATGGCATCACCGACTCAATGAACATGAGTTTGAGTAAACTCCAGGAGCTGGTGATGGACAGGGAGACCTGACGTGCTACAGTCCACAGGGTCTCAAAGAGTCAGATCCTACTGAGCCACTGAACTGAACTGAGTAGGACATACACTGTGAGGGAATATCAAAGACTCTCATTTGCATATTGTTACAAAACAGTGTGAAACATGCTTACAGAATGTTATAGATTATAACCTCATATAAGAAAGAGGAGTGGAGATGCATGGATCATGTGGGCTCTTTGAAGACTCAACAGAAAATCCCTAATTGAAAGGATAAACCAAATCTGGGCAATGCAGATGCTCTATGAATCCATACCTTCACTGAAATAGTACTGCTTCCTGTCTCATGAGAGGAAGGAACTAGGAAAATTATTGCCACAATAACCTCTACGTCATACAAAACTAAGCAAGTTTAATTTGAGACCAAGGGGAGCGTCCAGGCTTAACTTTCTGACTATTGATCACGCTGTCTAAAATAGCTTTCCATTTGGTTCCGTGGACTGTTAGAATCTGTCAGGTTTGAAAGCCTATAGCTAAACTGATTTACCAGGCCTGCTTTCATTTAGGATGTAGACAGCCATAAGAGAAAGCTGTGCCCATCTGAATAGGGTGAGAGGAAAGGCAAGATCAACTACAAAATCGTAACTTTCTTGAGCCCATTAAGGAACGGAGGTTATATCTAAGCTTTAGAATTATGTCTAATATTTATAATTAGAGCTCACAGAAGAAAAAAATATGAAGCAGAAGATATAGTTACAAATAACTGTATCTAGAAGTTTTCAAATTAATTAAATACACAAATCACAAAACAAATAAGCTAAGAGAAACCCAGACAGGATAAATGCAATAGGTCAGAAAACAAAAAGGGAAATAAAAAGCTTTAAGCACGAAACAGTCATGCTGCTAAAACATCATAGGAGAACAAAGAAAAAGAATGGCAGCCAATATTCTGTAGGTCAGAAGATAATGGGATGATACCTTTAAAATTACTGAAAAAACAAAATTAAAAAAAAACCATACCTGTTTACTTAAAATTCTACACCCAGCAAAAATATCTTTCAAAAATGAAGGAGATACACCCATGAGAATGACTGCTATCAAAAACACAGAAAATAACATCAGTTTATACTAAAAAGTTTATGTCTCTCAGCAACTTTAGTTTTAGTTGACTGGGGAGAGGAACAATACAAATTTAATATCATGAAAGTACATTTTAAATATGAACTAAAAATTAAAATGTATAAAGAAGAGTGATATCTTAAGATATCTTTAAAATATTCTTAAATCAGTTTTGGATATTTTTATGTTCTAAAATGTTAAGAATTGCTTCTTCAGATATCGTTCCAAAAAGTATGATGTATTCAATACTATGGAATCCATTTATTTCTTATAGGAAAAGAGAATTCTTTTCTAATACTAAAATATGCCCAGATGATGAAACTGAACTAAGAAGATACACAATGTACATTTTATAAACAAAGGATATCATAACAGTTTCGCATGTGTATGACATTAAATAAACTCAGTTTTACTAACCTCTGACCAGATTTTGTCTAGCTTTTAGGACAGCTCCAAGGTCACAATCAGTAGTAGCATATGCATGAGGTATAGTACTTTTAGATTCAGTTAATCTCTTGGCAATAACCCTTCTAATATTGCTAGCTGGGATTTCAGTGAATGTGCCCTGCAAAGAATGATAACGTGTCCATTAAATCATAAACAGAACTGAAAAAAACAAGCAAATAAACTGTATAACTGAAATCCGGTCTCAATGACCTAACTTAAGAAAATAAAGTTTAAAACTGGAAAGCCTGTGCGCCACAACAGAGAGCCCTTGAGCTGCAATAAAGACATAACACAGCCAAAAGTGGCTGTCAGGAGTAAAGACCACATTTTCTTTAAAAAAAGAAAAGGAAACATACCAAATCATAAATAATCCCCTAATGGGTGTGCTTACTGAGATATTACCTGTAAGCCTGTTAAGTAGCTTTTGTTACAAACGTCCCTTCTTAAAACTCAAAGCAATCAACGTATCAACAACACAACTACAGGGAATTCTTACTTATTAAAATGGCATACATGAGAAAAAGATAATCCAAAATACTAATCTCCCAAATTATTTCTATTTTGGTTTGTAGTTAAGAATAAAACAAATCACATGATATCTTATTTTCAATAAACTCATAAAGTACGAATGAGATAAGAAGGTCTTCTTATAACTTTACCGTTGCTTTTCAATTCCGTTTCTTGAACCTCTAACAAAAACATGATGGACCTTAAATTACGGATAATTCCTTTTTTGTTCTTCATTCTGGGGCAGGATTACAATCACTTAGGATAATAAAAAGTCAAAAGTACAGCTGACTTTTTTTTACAAATGCTAAGAGAATCAAACATTTTAGGCTAGCAAAACATTTGATCAAATAAATAATGTTTATATACTAAAAGAATTTTAAAGTTTATCTGCCAAATTTGACTAACTTATTTTTTAAAGAAATAAGATCTGATTCCTCATAAACTGTTGTGTATGTAGACATGAATCATTAACATACATTTCAAAAATCTGTTTCTCATGAAACTTGTACTGTTTTTAATTCTTTCCCAATAGTACATTTGAATATATTTCTCCATCAGAAAAGGCACTGTAGCTTTATTTTTTTCAGTGCCCATTCAATGTTAAACAAGCATGATTATCCTGCATTTCTTCTGATGGCAAGCAAATGACATAAAAAGTACTAAGAAAGGGAGACAGAGAGGTAAAACGGAGTAATTCGAAAACAAAAAAGGGCATGTATCCAAGAGGGAGAGAATGATGAACTATACAATCTCTACAGGTTTTTCACTAAAACAAGGTTTTTTTAACACTGTTAGTCAAAAATAAAACATATCCACAAAAGGGAGCTGATGTCAGCTATTAATAACTAGTAGCACACCCAAGGAAAAAAGACACAGAAAGTATCATTATTATAGGGCAGATACATGGCACGCACACTGTGGAACTTGTGGCAAATTTAAATTGAAGCATAATTCTCTTTGGAAGTGAGCACTGTATAAACAAATTTTGTTTACTGAAATGTGCGAAACAGAGTATTTGTGTCTTTATCACTTTGAGCTGCTACCAGTAGCTCATAATGCACTGGTAAAAGAACCCATAAGAGTAATGGTTCTTATTTTTTCTCTCAGTTAAATCTGAAAAATAAAAATCTGTTCAGATGACATTACCTCTACATTAGGTTGTCCGGGAGTGGATACAGGAGGGATCATTGGCCGGGGATAAGATGGTGTGGCTGCAGCCTGTGGGGGCAAAGGCGCTGTGGGAGCGGCTGGCAGGGCTGGGGTGGGTTTGGGTTCAGTGATCTTGCCCGTCTGTTTCAACTGGACCAGTCTGAGAGCATCCCTGGAGATAAGGGAGTTAGATAACCATGATTAGCAACCAGGAATCCAAGAAAGTTCAGAAAATGGAGGCTACATGTGAAGGGAAGATAAAGGAAATGAGTATTTTTTTCGGGAGGGAGGTGTCTTTTGGCAGATAAGCAATTCATAAAGTAAGCCATACCCTCATTCTTAGTACTTGTGAAATAATTTTCACATAGCATTCACAGAGTGTTAAGCTTACTGTACATATGACTTTCATTAGGATATTTACTAAAGCACTGGAGCAAATTTGACTGTTTATGGCCAGGAAATCATACGACTTAAAATTATGCCCAAATGTTATCAGCACAATCTAATGTAATAAACCTAACCCATAAAAGCATTTAGAATGAAAAATAACTAAACAAGTAACAGACTTGCTTTTGTATTATTCTGCGAAACAAAGGTGTCTTTGTTTATTAAAAGGATATATAGTTAGACTACCATGTCAAGCTCTCAATGCATTCTAAATTATAGTGGCATAAAGTCATGTATTTCCTTACACAAAACAGCTTTTTTGAAAATTTTAATCTGACAATTCAATAGTACTTAAAAATGTCCTACATTAAAAATGTTTTAAACTTAATTTTTTTAAACAAAGAAGATTTTACATAATCTAAAAATGGCTTCAGGGTGACACAAATCCAAAGGCAATTTATATTTCTGAAATGTCTTAAATGCAGTTAGTGATCTGGTATTATCACATGGTAGGAAGAATGTTAACTCTGAGACTGCCCAATATTGCTGTTCCTGGTGTATACCCCCCACATCATCTCTCCTGAGTGTAGCTGGGCCTGTGAACATGATGGATGTCACTCCCATGATTAGGCTGCCTTTGAGGACAAAGTGATGGATTTTGTAGACATATCCATTAAGGCCCTAAATCAGTGACATTGAGTTAATCAAAAGGCAACCTATCCACGGTTCAGTCTTTAAAAGGAAGAGAAAATTCCTAAAAGAAGAAATCTGAATGGAGAAAAATTCTTTTACTTGCCTTGGAGAAACAAGCAGGCATTTAGGAACTGTCTATGGAGATGACCACATGGAAAAGATCTGAAGGAGGCCTCCAGGAGGTGAGAGCAATCTCTGGATGAGAGCTAGCAAATAAACAAGGGTAACAGTTCTACTACCCAAGGACCTGAATCCTACTAACAACCATGTGAGCTTGGAAGAGGGCTCCAACCTGCAGATGAGACCCTACTCCTGGCTGACACCTTGATTTCAGTCTTGTGAGACCATGGGTCAGAACCCCAGCCATGCTGGGCCAGGATTTCTGATCCACAGCACCGTCAGACAGTTAAGTGGGTGTTGTTTTAAACAGCTACTAAGTTTGTTGCAATCTGTCATGCAGCAATAGAAAAGTGACACAGATAGGAATGCTCCTGCCTGGGGGACATCAAGGGAGGGATCTCCCAAAGTGTACAGGCACATTTTTAAGGAAGGAGAATCCATGCTTTGTATATCAGGTCCAGAAAGGGATCCATGAACTTAATATTAAGTGCAAGTAACTTACTTGCTTCAAAGTTAAAGAACTGACATTTAAGATAAGATGTCAGACTGATAAAGAAGTTTCAAATCATCCTCGACCTTTAGGTTAGGAAAGAGGGAATAAAAGTGGAAAAATGAGCCTCCTGTGTACGTATTGTGGTTATGTTAATTACGTAATCTTACACCACCCATGTGAGAGGATACTACTCCCTCCCTTATTTATAAATAAGTAAGTAGGTTCAAAGAGGTTAGAACACAGGAAACTCTACTGTAATGGACTATGTGGGAGAGGAGTCTAAAAAAGACTAGATATGTGCATATGTCTAACTGATTCACCTTGCTGTACACCTGAAACTAACACAACGTTGTACATCCACTATACTCCAGTAAAAGCTAAAACAAACAAACAAAAAAACAAACAGGTTCCATTCCAAGTTAGTACTTGTCAAACACCTACTATTATCCTAGGTGTTGAAAATACATGGACACGTCCCATCAAGGAGTGTTATTCTATAGGAGAGTCAACACATTAATCAAGTAAACAAATGAACAGATAGCAAGTGAAGAAAATAAAGCAGAGTAATGAGGTTGAAAGTCATGGGTGAGAAGAGGTGTTATTTTAAAACAGGATGGTCAGGGAAGGCCTGAAGACATATTATTTCTGTGAAGGACATGAAAGAACAAGTCTCAAGAATAGCTGGGAAAAGCATGTTACGAGGCAGAGAACAGCCAAGTGCAAAGGCAGGGATATTAGGGCTTCTAAGAACAAAGCCCAGTGTAGAAGGAGTGCAATGGACACAGCAGAGAGGCTTTACAGATGAAGCTGAAGAGGCAGGCAGCCAGGAGCTGCCAGGGCTGGGAACAAACCTTGGTTTGATCAACTCCAAAGCCTCTGTGTTTTCTACTACTCTTCTAATACCTATGCAGAGGATGTCAACTAAACTAAGGCAGAGTCAGAACAAACTGTTCTCATAAGAAAAGACTAGAATAGAATGAAATAAGCCTACCTCAGACTGACAGCAATTCTGGAACTGAGGAGCCTGTGGGCTACAGACCATAGGGTTGTAAACAGTCAGACACGACTGAGTGACTGAGCATGCATGTGTGCTGGGACTGAATGAAGAAATGCTTTATCTACCTCGTCTATATATGGAGCTAAAAGTAGGACCTCCTGACAAAGGCCCTTCATCCGACACAACAAAATTAACAGGAACATAACTGGAGGCAATGCTGGTGCTCCGAGGTTGAGCCACACCATGGTGGTGATGACAGAAAGACTGAGTGTCCCAGGGAATGAGCTTATGTACTCTTAAGGGTTTTGACCACAAGCTTACTCCTGTTTAGAAGTTAACTTTTAATTTACCCTGATAGTGCAGTTTGTGAAGAATCCGCCTGCAATGCAGGAGACCCCGGTTCAATTTCTGGGTCAGGAAGATCCACTGGAGAAGGGGTAGGCTACCCACTCCAGTATTCTTGGGCTGCCCTCGTGGCTCAGCTGGTAAAGAATCTGCCTGCAATGTGGGAGACCTGGGATCCATCCCTGGGTTGGGAAGATCCCCTGGAGAAGGAAATGGCTACCCACTCCAGTATTCTGGCCTGGAAAATTCCACAGACTGTATAGTCCATGGGGTCGCAAAGAGTCGGACACGACTAAATGACTTTCACTCACTTTAACTTACTTATGGTATTTATAACCAGAAGTGCCATTTTTCCAGTTGATTGTGACAATTTATAGATGAAATAAATGACTGCCCTATATTCGCTAGGGATATATGTCATGAGTCAAAACTTTGGCCACATAGATAAAAGTGTGAGCACTGATATAAAATAGACCTTTTATTGATTTTAAAAAATGCCTTTAACAAAAGATATTTTGCTTTGAAGAGTTCTTACAAGTCACAGTCTAACATTACTAGTCCCCTTTCATCACCTAAGGTAATTAAATATGTCTCTCTAATAAAATCTATTATTAATCCGGGTATTAAACTAAAGTTCAGCATCACAATGGCATATACAAAACACACTGATTTTCTCATTCAGGGATCACTAGTGCACCCTCAGTAATCGGTTAAAAACAAACAAAGCAACAACAACAACAATTCGAAGAAACTAAAAAAAATCTAAAATAATGCCTAAATACATCTACTTAAAAAAAAAGGTTGGTCAGACTAAATAGATATACTTTTATTTCACAATCAGCATAATGATTACTTACTATTTTCATCAAGAAAAGGCAGTTTAGGTTCATCTCTAAGAGTCATTAATCATAAACAAGTAGCAGAAAATAAATTCTGGCCACAGGCTCACAGTAAATTTTTGTTGCTAAGTTTATACTTATATGCATCATAAAGGATGAATGTTGATCATTGGTTAATAACAGCCAGTAATTGTTTCTGCCATGCAGAGAATTACTTTAATGCTTTCTGTCCATTAAATAATCAGTCTAAGCTTGAAGAATTAGGTGGACACTAAAAAAATTAAGAGAAAAACTGATACATCACCCACTTCTGCAGAAAGGCAGAGGAAGCTTTGGGCATTCACTTAGGGTAGAACCTTCTCTACCAGATCCCTTAATTCATCTGGGTGTGCTAAGAATTAGTTCTAAAAAGAAATATTACTGAAAACATATGACACGACTGTCATGCCTATTATACTGCATCTGTGACACTGTGACATGAATACAAGCATTAGCTACAGCTATGATTTAAGACACAGATACACCAAAGAAGCTAGGCTGCAGGCCAAGAATGTAAGTGTGTTCTGCCTCCAACAGCGTCCTTGGCACTTCTTTTCTTAAAATTATGTGTAGGCCAAGTCAAGTCTATGTGCTTTTGCACAATACATATTCTGGGCAATATGTCTGCTTAATGCAACATTAAAACAGCAACCATGACACTTTGATTTTCTTCATAAACACAATGGATCAGAAGTAACTCCCTCTTTTCTCTTCTACTTGAATTTTTAGTTGACAACGTAAGGAGAAAGGATGCACCTCAACAATGTGTACTAAGGCATTTGGGGGCAGCTTATGCCAAAGCCTGCAATTTCTCAGTCTTACCACAAGTAAACCTTTCTGTAGATGACATGAAGACAATTTTTTTCCAAAGCTCACCTCAGTGTTTAACTCAAAACATAGGCATCTTTAGTGGTATACAAGCATGCTTTAAGGATCCATTTTTCCCATAAAATCTTTTGTAATATGTCACAGTTTGAAGACTGAAGGTTTTGACTCTCTTATGGTAGAGGTTTAAAGAATAAGGGCAGGGAAAGGATCAGGTAACAAGAAGACAAAGACGGCAAAGATATCAAAAACATAACTCTGCAACAGTGCTTCCTTTAGGGTACCCAATAAGATAACACCATTCTGTCCTCCTTAGGAAATGTTAGACCTACTATGATGACTTTCAACTTGGGTTTAAAAAAGATCTTTATTCATCATTTATGTATTAAGCACATACGGAGAGAAGGGAAAGAAGAAGAAAATTCTTCTACTTTATCTCACTGCTCTCACACCACTGCTCTGCCCTCTAAGCTTCAAGAGCCTTTTCTCAGATCCCTTCCTCCTTGACTCACATTCATCTCCTAGATACCTTCCAACACAGAAATTTGTGCCTTTTAAAATGTTTTCCTATTTATTATCTCAGTCATAACTTTATCAGTTTATTATCAAACTTACAACTCTAGTTCTGAACTGTCTCCAGAGACGCATCTTCACCTCAGTGACCCTGATATCTGCAATCTGGCTTGTTGGCACTGACAATAAGCTTCAAACCAAACACATTATTCATCAGTTACTCCATCAAGACAAGTGGTTCCACCAATCCCTTGTTTCCTGGGGCCAAGACATCACCTGGCCCGGGATCCTAAGTACACACCTTGAGTTGCTGCTCTCCTGCTCCATTCTCAACAGATTTCTGGATTTTCTCCTTATAATGCTGTCTCCATCGTTTACATTCTCACCCGTGTTCAGGTACTCATTCTCTCCTACCTGGATTACTTTATGAGCCTCTTAACTTGTCTCCTTACCTCAAGTCTTCTTCTGCTCCAATGTATCTTTTACAAATTTGCAAAATTGATTTTTCTATGGTACACCTATTATTATTTGGCATTTCATCAAGTCTTCAACAATTAATGAATTACATATAGACTCTTTATCTTCTTCAGATATATAAGCAAGTGTATCATGTTATAAAGAAAGCTGTTTTGACCCATTTTTACAGAGACTTTTTATTATTAAGGTATAGGTTGGTAGAAGATTAACAAAATTAACATACAAGTAGAAGGCAATGGCACCCCACTCCAGTACTCTTGCCTGGAAAATCCCATGGATGGAGGAGCCTGGTAGGCTGCAGTCCATGGGCTAAAAGTCGGACATGACTGAGCGACTTCACTTTCACTTTTCACTTTCATGCACTGGAGAAGGAAATGGCAACCCACTCCAGTGTTCTTGCCTGGAGAATCCCAGGGACCGGGGAGCCTGGTGGGCTGCCGTCTATGGGGTCGCACAGAGTTGGACACGACTGAAGTGACTTAGCAGTAGCAGTAGATATTAAATAAGGATTGATGTGGGCAAAAACCTAGGCTTAACTACCTACCAGGATTCTTTATTTTAATTTTTAATGGTTAAGTGAAACTTGTAAGTTGTTTAACTAATGGCTGACTGCTGCCTTTCAGCCAGGGGTCAGAATAGCTGATTTCCAACTCATGTGAGTATGACACAAACTTCACATTATGTGCTTTAAAAACAAATCAGTAAGGCTAAAGTACAGATAACAGGATATCTGAAAATTAAAGCTATACTACTTTCATTAAAAGAAATATTCATCAATAAACCAGCGCTTTAATGAGAAGTAAAATAATCCAATGAAAAGAAAGGAAAGTCACCTGGTCAGGCACTGCCACTTAATAATTTAATAACTTCGCTCTATCTCAACTTGTAAAAATTTTAGCCAACATTACTGATCACTTCTTATCAACATTAGATAAACTGGGAAGAGTTTATTGCTTCAAAATGCTAACTCAATTTGAAAATTTAATATTACTCTAATAGGAATGTGGCATACACTACTACAGCAATTTCACATTAGTTCATATGCCTATTTGATTAATCTTTGTCTGTCTCACTAGACTAATTTTTGATAGAGCAGGTCCCATCTATTTCAATATGTTCTTGAAACTCACAAAACTTAAAATTAATTTAATATGATATAGTCCCAATAAAAATATCATAATCTTCCTGCCTAACCCCACCAGTGGGGCTAGATAAATTATTTAAAAACCATTTGGAAGAAAAAAAAAAAAAAACAAGAAAACTGGTTTATTGAAAAATAAGAGAAAAGAGAGTGCTATCAGATTTTATTTAACTTATATGCAGAGTACATCATGTGAAATGCTGGGCTGGATGAAGCACAAGCTGGAATCAAGACTGCCGAGAGAAATATTAATAATCTCAGATATGCAGATGACACCATCCTTATGGCAGAAAGCAAAGAAGAACTAAAGAGCCTCTTGATGAAAGTGAAAGAGAGTGAAAAAGTTAGCTTAAAACTCAACATTCAGAAAACGAAGATCATGGCATCTGGTCCCATCACTTCATGGCAAATAGAATGGGGAAACAATGGAAACAGTGAGAGACTTTATTTTGGGGGGCTCCAAAATCACTGCATATGGTGACTGCAGCCATGAAGTTAAAAGACACTTGCTCCTTGGGAAAAAAGCTATGACCAACCTAAATTGCATACTAAAAAGCAGAGACATTACTTTACCAACAAAGGCCTGTCTAGTCAAAGCTATGGTTTTTCTAGTAGTCAGGTATGGATCTGAGAGTTGGACTATAAAGAAAGCTGGATGCCAAAGAATTGATGCTTTTGAACCATGGTGCTGGAGAAGACTCTTGAGAGTCCCTTGGACAGCAAGGAGATCCAACCAGTCCATCCTAAAGGAATCTGTCCTGAATTCATTGGAAGGACTGATGCTGAAGCTGAAACTCTAATACTTTGGCCACCTGATGCAAAGAACTGACTCATTGGAAAAGACCCTGAGGCTGGGAAAGATTGAAGGCAGGAGGAGAAGGGGATGACAGAGGATGAGATGGTTGGATGGCATCATCGACTCAATGCACATGAGTTTGAGCAAGCTCCGGGAGTTGGTGATGGACAGGGAAGCCTGGTGTGCTGCTGTCCTTGGGGTCACAAAGAGTCAGAGACAACTGAACTGAACTGATCAGATTTTAAAACTTACCGTAAAATATTTCTAATTAGGAGTGTGGTTCCAAAAAAAAAAAAAAATGAGGTACTAATTCATGGATAGATTGATGAATGGAATAGAAAAGAAAATCTAAAATGAGATGGAAATTGCTTTGATCATACACATGTGATTACATCATTAGCTCATACGAACTTAAAACAATGAAAAGATTCACCACTCTGCACACTAATTTTCTCCATTTATCATCATTTCTACGGTTCTGGCTTAGTTATCAAATTAGAACTGTTCTTCAGTAACGCTGCAATTATTCAAAAAAACAACCCTTGCATAAAATACAATTTTATGCTGACAAAAGCAATTAAAAGTACAAAAGCACAGTGAATTTCCTTTTAAATCTTACACTGAATAAGTCCTTCTTTAAACACTTTCAGCAATGATCATGATAAATACTGGACCTGGGTATTACAAAAAGCACACACATACTCTTTAGTGAATATCCCCCGAGGGCCAGTGGCTGTGCCCTGGTTAGCATCCAGTGCGTGCTTTTCCAGAATATTGCGGGCAGCTGGACTTAAACGGAACCTAAGAAGAAAATATAAAATTAAAGGAACCAATTAACACATTTGATTCTAAATGTCAACAGCTTTGCTGATAATTAGAAAACTAAAAACGTATAATGAACCTAAAACAACTTCTATAGACAGTGACAGTCAAATAAGTTAATCCATAATAATCTGGTTTATTTTACTAATAAGACATTTTCATACAAATTTAATTACTATTCTGAAATATTATAAGAAACTATATTGCTCCTTCATGTAGTTTTTATTATAGCAAGATATGTGTAAAATTTACCATTTGAAGCATTTGTAGGCGTTTTTATTGAGTGGATTTAAGTACAGTAACAACACTCTGCAGCCATCACCACGATCCATCTCCAGAACTTTATCATCCTCCCAAAATGAAACTCCACACCAATTAATAACTCTCCATTCCTTCCTCCCACCAGCCCCTGGCAACCATCACGTTGCTCTCTGTCTTTACTAATTTGACTACTCTAGGTAACTTGTTAAGTGAAATCATTCATTATTTGTCTTTTTGTGACTGGTTTATTTTACCTACATATCTTCAAGATTCATCCATATTGTGTCAGGATTTCTTCCCTTGTTAAGACTAACATTCCATTATATATTGTATAATATATTATATACAATATATATTCCACATATATATTGTATATTGAGCTCTAATACTTGTCAGAAACTCAAATGCAGGGTAGTTAGAAATGTGTATTAAAATTCTAATTCCATTTTATATAAGTTATACATTTGAAATTGGAATTCACATTACAGTAATTAGGATTCCATAAATAGGAACACAATGAAGTTTGGTACACTGAATTCCATTCTGGAATCTTAAAACCTAACTCAGGAATTCAATGCAGACACTAAATATTTGTTTTGCTCTCCACAGGATGTATAGGGCCTTCATAGTACTTGGAATATTTAAGTATTCAATATTATCTGTCTGTGGAATAAATGATGATGGTAAAATAATCATTCCTAGACCTCAGTTTCCTAAGAAAAGAAAGGGAAGGTCAGCAACTTCTTACTTAATCTACAAAGATGTTTTAAATAGGATAATGATTAAAATATTCCAAAAGTTTCATAATCTTTCAAAAAAAAACAATCCACAAACATTATTCAAGTAAGTGTCCCTTGTGGCTCAGATGGTAAAGTATCTGCTTGCAATGTAGGAGACCTGGGTTCAATCCCTGAATCAGGAAGATTCCCTGGAGAAGGAAATGGCTACCCATTCCAGTATTCTTGCCTGGAGAATCCCGTAGACAGAGTAGGCCGGCAGGCTACAGTCCATGGTGTCGGACACGAGTCAGACACAGACACAAGAGTTGGACACAACTGAGCAACTAATACTTACCATGTTCACATTTAGATCAGAAAATAGATTTAAGAATGTACCATTCTGGAGAAGGGAATGGCAACCCACTCCAGTATTCTTGCCTGGAGAATTCCACGGACAGAGGAGCATGGCAGGCTACAGTCCATGGGGTCTCAAAGAGTTGGACACGATTGAGTGAATTTCACTGTCATTTTTATTCAAATAAACATACTTACTGCAGTTTTCCTGGTGGGTGTTCCTTCTTGGCAGGGGTAGCAATCTGTGGTTCTGGTGAGGGGGGAGGCACTGATGGTTTTACAGCTGGTGGTGGAGGACCTGTATCTTTAGGAATTTCAACATGTTTCCAATCTTCTCCTTCTTCAACTAGCAAACCAATCAGTGAACCCAACCGTATATTTTTAGATCCTTCCGCCACCTATATTTAAAAAAGAAAATAATTGCAGAGAAAGATTCATGATTTCGTGAAGTAGTTTATTCTTTGCATAACTCCGTACCTGTTAGAAATCTCTCTTAAAATGAGCTAAAACCCACATCTGAGCCAGCCTACCTCCTCCCTTCCACGCACCATGTTCCTTGCCTAAGTTCCCTCACTCGCCCCTTCCTTCACCACTCTCCACCTTCGTTACTAACGCTAACTCCTGAAATTAAAAAAAAAAAAAACCAGCAGAGAACGTCTCCTCTTTTTGACAGGCTTCAAATACGTAAGAGCTACCATTACCATCTTCCTTTTGATGTCATTCGGTACAAATCTAAAATAAGAGTTGTAGTACATATCTTAACTATTTGTCTTTCCCAGATAGTTTCCACAATGGCTTAGGAATTCCACCTCATAAGGGATTAACTCCTTCAAATAAGTCATATGCACTAAAAGTAAAATCTTTTCAGTAAACTTAGTCTCTGGAAAAAAATGTCCCATTGTATGGATGGAATTGGTTAATTACTTTGGTTAACAATAAGTGTGTGTGTGTGCGCACGCGCGCGCACGTGTGCGCCTAGTCTCAGTTGAGCACAACTCTCTGTGACTCCATGGACTGTAGCCCGTCAGGCTTCTCTGTCCATGGGATTCTCCAGGCCAGAATACTGGAGTGGGTAGCCATTCCCTTCTCCAGCAGATCTTCCCAACCCAGGGATTGAACCCAAGTCTCCTGCATTGCAGGCAGATTCTTTATCATCTGAGCCACCAGGGAAGTCCATAGTAAGTGTCCTTTCCACATTTCTTTTTCCCTTGTATGTATAATTACAAAATCTAAGACATAAAGTAAAACCTCATGAATTTTCTGTCAGTATATGAGACACACGGCAGTGTCTCAGCTAACCATTCTTTCACAGATAATGTCAAATACATAAATAAAGGCAAGATGATTTTTTAATGCAAATATATATTAAGCATTTTGGCAGGGTTAATTTACAAAGAAAAGGTTGATTCTTATTTAATTATTAAAAGAAGTCCCTGGAGAACCTTCAGATGATATTATAAGTTCAATACTAGAAGAAAATGTCATTCCTTTAAAATTTTCTATTATTCTCTTTCAATTACTTTAAATAAGGTTCATTAGAGACATACTTTAATGAATAACATACTGTAGGATGTTCACTAATACAGTAATTATAAGTAAAAGTGTGACAGAATGGGGTTGAGATTTCTAAGTAACACTAATTTTCATGCTTATTAGTATGTGCACTATTAATAAGTTTTGAGAGTTAGGAAGCTTCCTAAATTTACTAATTACTGATGGAGCAAAATACATATAAAAAACTGGCATATAAAACTAAATAAAGATGTTTAATGAATAGCAGCTGAGGAAAAATGTTAAGCAATCCAAGAACAATTTGCTTGTTTGTCACTTACTAAAAAGTTTTACTTCTTTGGACTGCTCATTTTTTTTTAACTATGTCAAAAAGATGAGTTAAGATTATTAATAGGTTAACATTTTCTCTTCTTTTAAAAATGTCTATTTGCTTGCTTATGAACTACTAACTCAAAATCACAAAGTAAAATGACCAATTTTCTTAAAAAATTGCTAAAGTATTAAGTGATATGAAGCCCATTTGATGTTAATTCCTATCAAAACTGAACCAGAAACAGGATCAATATCCAAGTTCAAAGAACACCACTCAAATAAAAAGCATGTTTAAAAAAAGGGAAGGTTTATCCTAGAGATATCAACAGGTTTCTGAAATCAGATATTATACTGAATCTGAAACTGACACCTCACCTTCTGTTTCATTTATTGAAATAAATCATATAAA
This sequence comes from Budorcas taxicolor, assembly GCF_023091745.1. NCBI lineage: Eukaryota > Metazoa > Chordata > Mammalia > Artiodactyla > Bovidae > Budorcas > Budorcas taxicolor. The sequence goes on along the minus strand of NC_068924.1, from coordinate 63,537,247 downwards.
TGCTTCCGTATATACCCTACCTATTGATATCTTCAGAAGTAGGCAATAATGAGCATTTAGTATCATTTTCCTTTTCACCATATCTAAGTGTTAAGTAAATTTTATTTTTAACTATTCATATTTTTCCATTAAAAAAATGACATGATGGAACATGAAACACAAATGAAATGAACAATGGTATATTACCACACAACTTGAATATATTAATAGAAAGTAAAATAAAACAATGTCCATTATAGTTCCATTTAAAGCCACACTAAAGTCCCTGGTGGCTCAGAAGTTAAAGCATCTGCCTGCAATGCAGGAGACCTGGGTTCGATCCCTCGGTCGGGAAGATCCCCTGGAGAAGGAAATGGCAACCCACTCCAGTATTCTTGCCTGGAGAATCCCATGGACAGAGGAGCCTGGTGGGCTACAGTCTACGTGGTCGCAAAGAGTTGGACACGACTGAGCGACTTCACTTTCACTAAAGTCCCTATACAAACTTAAAGACCACTTCTCTTCTTCTATTCCCTTAGTGCCGTAAGAGATCTTTTAGAGGTGTGCTAGTTTCCTGCATATATTTGCTTATGTTGTAGTCAGCAAATATTTAAAACTGATGAAGACTTAGTAACAAAAGAATAAATTATGCTCTTTTCAAAGCTGTGTTGAGAAACCAAATGAGCCTTTGTTACTGCTCCGAGTTAGGACTGTGGATGTGCTCTGCTCTAGGACAGTATCTGGAGCTTAATGATGCCTCAGAGGCCCAGGTCTTTGCCCAGGCACTTGACTTACTTGATCAAAAGTCTCTCCTACTCTTGTATCACTGATTTCTTAATACTAAAAGAAAGAGTTTTACACTTAGTTCTGCTAAAACAGCTCAATAATGCTCAAATATTGGATCTAGAGTCTGTCATTTAAATTAATAGGCTCCCCTCCCAATTTTTTACAGGTTCTTTGGGTTTCAATGCTGGCCCTGCTACTGACTAGTTATGTGACCTTGGTGAGGTTTATCTCACCCTGCCTGGTTCTTCATCTGTAAAATGGAAATAATAATAGTAACTACTTCATAGAGATATTATATGAAATAAATGAGTTATATATAAGACACTTAGAATAGTGCCAGACATCTAGGAAATGCTACATAGATGGGAAAGATGCTATTATTATGATTATAGTGGTGTCTTTCTCCAAGTTATGATTTTTTTTGTATAACATATATATATTTATTTAAATTCATACCTTATGTACATATAGATGGACATATTTATTTACTTCTCTCCTTCATTTTTTTTTCAACTTTTTGCCCTCAAGTTCTATCTGTGTTGTTACAAATAGCAAGATTTCATTCTTAGTATTCCACTGTGTATTTATACTCTAGTTTCTTCATCCAATCACTCACTGATGGACACTTAGGTAGTTTCTGTATCTTGGCTGTTGTAAATAATCCTGGAGTAAACATGGGAGTGCAGGTATCTTTTTGAGTTAGTGTTTTCTTTTTCTTTGGGTAAATATCAGAAGTGGAATTGCTAGATCGTATGATAGTTCTATTTTTAAATTTTAGGAGCCTCCATACTGCTTCCCATAGTGGCTGCACCACCAACAGTTTACATTCCCACCAAGAGTACACAGGAGTTCTCTTTTCTCCACATCCTCATCAACACTTGTTTCTTATCTTTTTCGTAGCAGCTATTCTAACAGCTGTGAGGTAACACCTCATTGTGGTTAGGTTTGCATTTCTCTGATGATTAATGATGTTGAGCATCCTTTCATGTAACTGTTGGCCATCAGCATGTGTTCTTTGGAAAAATGTCTATTCAGATCTGCTCATTTTTAAATTGGATTGCTTGTTTTTTTCTATTGAGTTGTATGACTTCTTTATGTATTTTGGATATCAGCCCCTTATCAGATATATGACTTACATATATTTTCTCCCATTCTGTAGGTTGCCTTTGCATTTTGCTATGGTTTCCTTTGCTGTATGAAGCTTTTCTGTTTGATGTATTCCCACTTGTTTATTTTTGCATCAAAAAATCATAGCTGAGACCTATGTTAAGGACCTTACCAAGTTAGGGTTAGGATTAGGGTTATTTTTAAAACAAAAAATATACTCAACATGGATCAAGCAGGAACCTCTCATTGCTAAAGGTTGAAAATTCATACAAAAGGCCCAGCCACGAGGCTGGCAGCACTACAGTGTAAATAGCAGCATGTGAGACACTGTGGTGGTGAGGCCTATGACGAACTATTTCTCGATATACATGTACACACAGAGTCTGAATTCTATCCGTAGGCCCAGACCCCTAGTATGAGTTCTCTTTACCAGAGACATCCCCACAAGCTGAAATGTATTATCTGCAAAAGTGCTAAAAGACAGCCCCTCTAATTAGCTCACCAGTCTACCCAAGGATATGAGATACTGAAGACACAAAATACCTACAGCAGTACTTCCCAGGAGAGAAATTGTTTGAGGGGCTCCACTCCATTAAAGGTGCTCATAAATACTGTCTGTTTTGATTTGACATTAAAAAATAATCAGTAAGTTAAAAAATTATTTAAATAGTCTTCTTTAAAACAGAACAGCTTGAGAGTTGCTAAGTGAGGACTGAAGGAGCACACACAATGGTTAGTAGAAACGAGCTGAGTCACACGACTGACTTAAAAGTTGGTTTAAAACCAGTCCAGATTTTCCCAACATAGTTTGAACCATTATACAGTTTGAAATTTTTGTTCTTTATATATATTTAACTTACATGCACAATGAACAGTGGTTTAAAAGGAAGATACGTAAGATACAATGAAGGAGAAAACAAATGAACAACAAGCTAAAATGCAAAGAGGAGAAGAAACACTTAAGTCCTTGAATACCAGTGTGCCTGCCACTCAAGTGCTGGGCACTGTTCTTGCATAGTATTCACTCATTTAATTCTCTTAAAAACCTTTTGAAGTGCTATTATTATTCCCACATATAGATAAGGAAACTGAGGCTGTGAAGGAAAGGCTAAATAACTTGCTCTAGATCACAGGGCTACTAAGTCAGGAGTCAAATGCAGTGTGACACTAGAGACAACAGTCAATATGATCAGTACCGTGTCCGTAAATTACATTCACATGATCAAAACGATCACCTTGCACCTCAAGACGGTGCTGTTTTTACAAGGAAGCCTAAAAAAGAAGAGCACATGATAAATGACTTAATTTTTAGTTCGTGGGAAACACAGACTCATCTATTACTTTAATGTCATTTATCCATTTCAGTATTAAAAAAATTAGAACTGAGACTATTTCCCATTTACTAGGATTTGCTCTGGGCTTTGAGAGGATATTTTCTCAATTAAAAATACAGTCTATGAAGAAGAATCAACTGCAAGGTCTCACAACTTCAAATTTCAACTGATCATTTTCAAACTACAAAAGGTAATTTTGAAGAAGACTGTAAGCAATTTAACAAAATATAAGGGAGGGTAAGAGGGAACCTAACAATAAAATAAAACCACAGTGAAAAGATCCATTCTTTAGAAAACACCAGTGACACAGTACTGGAGTGAGATATAGCGAAAAAATTGAATCAGAGGAACAGTACCCAAAATAATTATGATCTGTTGTTTTTGTAATAGGTTTCTCAGGTGGTTCGAATAAAAGAATCCACCTGCCAATGCAGGAGATGCAAGAGACACAGGTTCAATCTCTGGGTCAGGAAGATCCCCTGCAGTAGGAAATGGCAACCTGCTCCAGTACTCTTGCCTGGGAAATGCCATGGACAAGAGAAGCCTGGCAGGCCACATAGTCCATGGGGCCACAGAGAGTTGGACACCACTGAGCACTGCTTTTTGCAATATTCGGATGATCAATAAAGGAATTTTAAAAATCTGTTTTAATATATACAGATGTCAAAATTTAGAAAAAATTCTATTTTTGAAAATTGTTTTGAATAAAAAATCAATGACTGTATTGCCAGTCAATAAACTAAAATTTAAAAAAATTATGTTTAAATATGTCCTAACAGCTTACATTCTCTTCACTCTCAAAAGCCTGACAAATTATACAGTAACCCTAAATATATCTGAAGCCAATCTTAAACTCTTCAGCAAAAGTCATCTTAATATTCTATTTTATTGTTATTTAATCACTAAGTCATGTTTACCTCTTCACGACCCCATAGACTGTAGCCCTCCAGGCTCCTCTGTCCATGGGATTTCCTAGGCAAGAATACTGGAGAGGGTTGCCATTTCCTTCTCCAGGGAAACTTTCCAACCCAGGGATTGAACCTGGGTCTCCTGCATTAGCAGGCAGATTCTTTACCAATGAGCCACCAGGGAATCCCCTCCATTTATTACTTTACCACTTAAAACATCTGCTATCTAATTTGCTGAATAATAAAGACTAAACTTATGAACTGATACATGTGTAACACTTAAAGGTTTTTACATGACAATTTACTAGTGTGATTAAATGAGACTTTAACAACTCTCCCATTAACTTAATTGGAAATAAATCATAAAATTATCTATACTGGCAGCACTTATTCTTTATTAATATTAAGAATGTCTAAGCTTTTCTTCTGGCTCTAAATGAGCCATCAGGACTTCCCTGCTGGCTCAGACAGTAAAGCATCTCCTTACAATGCAGGAGACCTGGGTTCAGCCCCTGGGTTGGGAAGATCTCCTGGAGAAGGAATGGCAACCCATTTCCCATCAAGAATAAGAATCTAGTATTCTTGCCTGGAAAATCCCATGGACGAAGGAGCCTAGTAGGCTACAGTCCATGGGGTTGCAAAGAGTCGGACACGACTGAGCGACTTCACTTTTCAAGCTTTTTTTCTGGCTCTAAATGAAATACAATAATTAATATTTTATATTTAAAATGGAATTCAGATGTAAAAATTATGATTACTAAGAAAGGAATAAAATCGGGGTGGGGGAGAAAATAAAAAACTCTCTAAGACTATGGAAATAAATCCCTATGAAGAGCAAAACAGATTATAATTCTTAATCTTTCAAACATGCGGGCAAACTAAAAACGAGTTTTATATCATTACCTGCCTTTTAATAAGCTCAATTAACCAACTCCTTGATTCTGAAAGTAAGATTCTCTTACATGTATTCCTGTAAAAATCATTTTATTATGGGTGCTAATGTGAGAATTATTCCAGAATGAAAGACAAAGGTGTAACTTGTGAATGGAAAGGTTAAGAATGGAGGGGGGGCGGTAAAAGGCTTTAAAAATATCAGTAATACCACCTTAATCTTCCCTCCATTTTTCCCCCTATAAAATTGCACGCACTGTGATATGAATATACTCCCATTCCTATTATCCAAAATGTATGTGGAATAATAATAAAGCCACAGAGCTCTAAAGCACATACATACAGCCTTTGGCAAGGAAACTGCTATTTGTACCACTAAAGCTGTTATCAATCATACCACCTCACACCACCTTTTCAGAACTTTGGGGCCCAGATGAATAGGTACTCCTGACCTAAGGCATCATTATTAATTTGAAATGTATTACTAAGCACTTGAGTGAAAAATGCTATCAATTCTGGAAGACTTTCATAGCCAAACAATCCAGAACTGAGGCCAAAGACACAGCTTGCCAAAAGCACACACAGCTGGGCTTACTACATGTGCTAATTCAAACATTTTTCCTTTACAAATGCTCCATAAATTAGTGAAATAAACTATTTTTGGTAAGAACACTTACTTTTTTCTAGTTATAAAGGTACTGAACTTTTAGTCTTCCATTCATACTTCCTCCTAGGAAGTATTTTCAACAATGGCTATCAATAGGGAAGATGTCAACTGAAAGGAATTTGACAAATGAGAATGCAAAAAATATTAAGTGTGACATTCCAAAGTAGTCTCTGGATAGAATGTACAAAAGAAGGCATTATATCCATGGTCCAAGTGGAGGTGAGCTGGTGGCTCAGGAGTGAGACCACATCCAGGGACTACTAAGAGATGTGCAGCGTGTCTGCACAAATCACGCTGCAGAGGCATGAATGGACACTTAATAATGTCTAGTCACAAAAACCAACACCAATTATGAGATAAATATGCAGGCTGAAATGGGAGTATGGTCACCAAGACTGAATGAATAAGTGTAATAATAATGGGAACAGTGATGGTTACCAACACTTGGTGGGTGATAGGCCTTGTAATGAGCATATATGCATTATCTCCATCTCTACTATTACCCCATAACCTAGGGTATTACAGCTACCTCCACTTTACTAGGAAGGCTAAAGAATTTGCCAGTCATGACATAACTAATAACTGGCAGAACTGATCATCTATATGGATCAGGTAACAGTGTGGTTCCAGAGCCTATGCTCTTAGCTGCTATACCACACTATCCATTAACTGTCCTAGAAGGTAAGAAACAAACACGCTCTATCAGTGAGTATACCATGTAACCGCAGACAGGCTTCATGCATTTTATTTCACTTACTTTTCATATAAACTCTAATATTCCATTACAAGAAAATGCTTATTATAGAAAATTAAGAATATAGAGAAAAACAGGAAAAAAGAGCAGGAGAATCATTTAGTTCTACTACCCAAAGACAAACCTCGAACTTTTATAACACTTTATTCTAATCTTGTCTATATTTATATTTTTATTTAAAGTTCTGTAAGACTGTAATCACCATCTATATATAATTATAAAAGCATTTTCCAAAATATTTTGAATTTTTTTAACTTATAATGAAATCACATTTTTTCCTAGGAATTACTTTTTAATGGCCACATGATATTTCCTTCTGTTAATTAAGTAACCTCCCTTGTATTGCTACACATTTTTGTTGAAGGGTTACACTAACTTCAGCATGTAATAATACAACCAAAGTTTTCCAAGTAACAGCTTCATATTTTTAATTAGTTATAAAGCAAAGACTGTTGAGAGAAGTTTTCAAAACTACTACAGTATATTAAAACTTCGACCTAGAAGGAAATGTCTTTGGTTTTACTAGACCCACAGCATATTTTCTTTTGCTCATGTAACAGAAAATATGCTATCAAAAGACATGAGTGTCAACAACATGCAAGAATGTGGAATACTCCACACACATTATCTTTTTAGGGATTCCCAGGTAGTGCAGTGGTAAAGAATCTACCTGCCCATGCAGGAGAGACATGGGTTTGATCCCTAGGTCAGGAAAATCCCCTGGAAGAGGAAATGCCAACCCACTCCAGTATTCTTGCCTGGGAAATCTCACTGATGGAGGAGCCTGGTGGATTATAGTCCATAGGGTCACAAAGAGTCAGACACGACTGAGCACATAATCACAGATACATTTTTATGCAATTATATTTTAAACAACTGTAAAAATATAAAGGATGAATAAAACTGTAAGGATGAGGAAGTATCAGGAAACTTAGTGTGGCTATGAAACGCACATGCAAGACTCTGCACAGGACAACTTCAAACTTCTTGTCTAGAGAAAGGAGATGAGCTGACTTTACACACCTTTCAGGCCTGGGAGTCCGAGGATAGATGAAGATCAGATTTCTCGTTTTCATAAGATTACAGTAAAACATTTCTTTAAAAAAAAATTTACCAACTACAAACTTGGAAACTGCAAGCTCAAGCTTTAACTATTGTTTTCTTTGTCTTTAAATTTCACCTCGAACACTTCTCTCATCCCTCAGGTCAGAACGCTTCTCATTTTCCACTAAAGAACCTCCAATACTGAGCATCTTTATCATAGTTGAAATAGTTCTATGTTGTCTGATCATCACTGATTATTATTAGACCTAACACTGAAATATTTTAAATATCTGAACTTAAAATGTATTATGTAGATATAATAAAACACACAACCACAACAACATAAACAAAGCGGTACAAATAAACACTAACTCAATTTTAAAGAACTTGACAGTTAGGAAACCTTCATCCTGTTGAAGACAATCAAAATAAAAACTTACCACTATTTTGGCCAAGATGCCATCATCACTTGCATCTAAGGTTACCACAGCTTTGTCAGTCTCTATTTCACATAAGGCATCTCCAGCACTCACAGCTTCACCTACAAAACAAGACTGGGTTTGTTTTGTTTTTTAAATATGAATATTAGTTATGTGAGTTGGTGGGTATAAAGTGTTTAAAACATGATAGTAAGTATTAAAATACTCAACAGCTATTTCTGGGCTGTGGAATGACAAATAATTCTCACACTGTGTGTATGTTTCTGTGTGTTTCTGTTTATGTGTATAAGTATGCTTTCTCACATTTTCCAAAAGCCCAATAATGACATAAGCCATATCTCTTATAATAAAAAAGTGATTACAGAGATTGTTGAGTAAATATTAAATCACATTTTATGGAGAATAGTAGGGGATGCATATCCTCCTCTGAACAAATCAATTCCAGACCCCACAGTCCTTTCTTTTGAATATATTTTGACTATTATTCCAACAGTTTTACAATTAATAACACCTCTTTAACATCTTAAGCGAGTTCAGAAACCCTGCTGGCACAGAGCAAAAATGAATAAAAACATACGAAGCATGATGAGAGAAAAATCAAAGACACAGCTAAGGTCAAATAAGAAATGTTTCTGTGCAACAGAAATGGTATGGATATTCAAAAATGCTGAGCAGAACCTGACCTGCTGACTTCTGGTTCTAAAAGCAGGTGGTACAGAGGAAGGGTGATGTATAGTGGTTTTCTTTGGCACAAAGGGAACTAAAAGCAGGGAACTACTCACATCAATTCTCTCCTTAAGGCTAGGGCTGGAGCAGGGCTCTACTTATAAAAGGAGACTGATAAAACAGTGAACCCAAACCTCTGACTAGAACTATGGCTTTAAATCAGAAGTGTGGGTCTAATAAGGTACTAATAAGGGAACAAAAACTACCTGCAGACCAGGGACAGAGCCAGCCGCCCTCTGGTTCCATCAGTGCATCTGCCGGTATACCAAGGATCAACAAGACCTAGCAACATCCCTGGATTGAGGGGTGGGGGAGGGGAGACTCAGGAACAGGTGGGAAGACACTGAAACTAAAACAAAAACATTCCCCTCAAAAGTAAGTGGCAAAATGAAGTTCCAAAACATGAAGAAATTTAATGCCAAGAAGGAAAACCACAGAAATCAGGAATCGACTCAGAAATCCATTTCAGATGCAATCTGTTTAGTGCAACCCACCAAAGATTTTAAAGTAAGTATCTTAAGGATGTTTAGAAGCAGAAACAAAGGTAAAAGATCCATCACAAGAACAAGAGATTAAAAAAGAAAAATAATGTGCAGAAACAAAACTATCAGGTTGAAAGGAAAAAAAAACCTGAACTGAAAATTTTAGAAATGAAAAATACAGTGAATGAAATTTTATATATATATTAAAAAAAAAAACAGTCAATGGATATGTTCTAAGGTGAGGTAGTGAAAGAATGATTTAGTAAATTAAAGACAGCTTCAATGAACTACCTGGAACTTAATATGAGCATACAAAAAGTTAAGTAGAAAAGAGCAGCTAAGGACATAAATTGAGGCTGCAGCATTTGTCCAAAGGAGTTCCCAGGAAAGAGATGGGAGAGATAGTGGAGAAACAGTAACTGAAGAGATAATTGCTGAGAATTTCCTAGAGCTGAAAAGAGATATGCATCTTCAAAATGAAAGAGTACTAAATGAGTTTACAGTGTGGTGATCTATGATGTATTGACTAGGAGGGGATATAGGGAGTCTTGGAACTTGCTGGAAATATTCTGCATTGTGACTAGGTGTTGGTAACCTGGATACATGTGCATATAAAAATTAACTGAGTTTACACTTTGTGCAGGTAACACATTGATAAAAAGAATTACTGCATACACGTGACTCCACATTGTAGATACACACTGTATAGAAGTTGCATACAATCAACAATAGAAACACAATCTTAAATGCTATCAGAGGGAAAAAAAATAGATTACCTCAATGGAATGACAGACTGAGAGCACACTTCTCAGCAGCTGCAATAGAGGTCAGAAGACAATGGAGTAATGTCTTCAAAAAGCTGAGGAAAAATAACTGTCTAGAATTTCATATGCAGCCAGACCACCATTCAAGAATGAAGGAAAAGTATTCTTTAGATACATAAAAGCTAAGAAAATTTACCACTTATTGATGAGCTACTACAAAATGCAGTTTATCAAATAGAAAAGCAGACAGAGGGGCCGCAGAGCTTATGCAACGCAAGCAGCACAGGAAACGAGAGCGCGCTAACCAGAGATCGTTCACAAGCAAGCTTCCGAGGGGCTAAAAGAGTTTACAACTCAAACACTGAAAAAACAGCAAGGTGGGTAAGGTTATTTTCAGCTTGATAAAACATACAGAACTTTGATATAGACAGGAGAAAAATATACTGGATAATTCTACATTCCACTGGCAAAATATAATTAAATACATATCCTAAAAACTTAATGGTATATGCCAAAAAATATAAAAATGGAAGTACAACCTATAGCATTCATAAAAGCAGGAAACATAGAAAATAACAAAATGTATTATTTAATTAAAGACAGATGCATGAAAAGAAAAAAGCAAAGACTAAAACCAGAAAACACAAAAATGGCAGAAGTTCAAACATACCAGTAACTGCAATTAATGTAAATGGATTAAAACCACCTACTAAAAGTAAGAGATTATCAAAACAAAACAAAACAAATCTGCGTAAATGTTGCTTATAAGAAACAGACCTAAAACAAAAATAGAATAAAAGGAGAAAGAAAAATACAAAACACAGAAAACACACCCCCTTGGCTACCCACCAAAAATAGCTGGCATAGCAACATGAATAGGCATACTCAATAAAAGAACAAGAAGGAAAATCTAAAATGCAGAAACAACAAATATGCTCTAGAAGTTCACTGTACTAAAACTCCTTCACTGAATACCAAGATTTTCACATAGATGGCTATAATATACCTCAGTTAAAATAGTTCAGAACAACCAATAGAAACTATTTTAATGAAATAAACTGTTAGATATTTACTGAACACCTAATAGGTGCTCTTTGTCTAACCCCAGAGAGATTTTCCTGTTTAACCAATATTTATTGAAAATATATTACGGCACTGAGGATTCAACAGTGAGGGGAAAGTTTCTGACCTCATGAAACTTCCTTACTATCCTGTGACAAATTAAGTGGAAATTACAGTGGGATTATGTGAAATCAGGATGCTATGGCAACATTCAAGAGGGGCATCTAATGCAGTTTTTGGTAGATGAGAGAAGGCTTTAAAAAAAAAAAAAAAATCTGAGCCTAAGAAGATGAGGAGGCAATCTAGTAAAGGGGCAAGTGATCCAGGCAGAAAGCACAGCATACCCAAAGCCCCAGAGGCAAGAGAACAGGGAACTTCAAAGGCTCTGGCTAATAGTACCTGAGAGAAGTGATGAGAGATTAGGCTGGTGAAGTAAGCAGGAATCAGACCCAAAAAGGAATCTTGTCTGTCACTCAGAGAAAGCTACTGTGCCAGATTATACAATCTCACATTACTTCTTTATCTGACACATTTCAGGGTAGTTAGGACAGGCTACATTGCAAACGGAAAGGAATCACATCCTAATACGTTTCTGTTGTAACCGTGGAAAAAACAACTGAAAGAGGCAACCTAGCACCTAAATCCTTCTTTTAGACACCTAGGGAAGAAATTCTGCCCAAAGGAAAACTATAAAATAGTGTTTTGTCATTTGTGCTTGCCTGTTTCAAATTCCAAACACCCTTTGAAAATCGTTCACAAATTGTATCTCAGCCATAGATCAACCCAGATCATTTTGTTCCTATTCCTGAATCCCTAGAGTAGTTGTAATTAATCACAAGTTGCACTATGAAATGTTGCTGCTGCTGCTAAGTCACTTCAGTCATGTCTGACTCTGTGCAACCCCATAGATGGCAGCCCACCAGGCTCCCCCATCCCTGGGATTCTCCAGGCAAGAACACTGGAGTGGGTTGCCATCTCCTTCTCCAATGCATGAAAGTGAAAAGTGAAAGTGAAGTTGCTCAGTCGTGTCTGACTCTTAGCGACCCCATGGACTGCAGCCTACCAGGCCCCTCCGCCCATGGGATTCTCCAGGCAAGAGTACTGCAGTGGGGTGCCACTGCCTTCTCCATGAAATGTTATGCTCCTGCTATCATTTTTTAAAAATGGGTTTTCCTCTATTTACCAAACTATGAACTTCACAATAGGAATAGGATGCATCTCAGGTGTTTCATACTCTGCCTCATTCCCCAGGACTCCAGGTAGTGCCTCATACATAATGAGTGTGAGATTAAAACATTTCAGGAAAAAACTGAAGTAATATCACAAATTCTCATTTCCTTATAAGGTATACATCAAACTGTCCTTTAAACAAAGCTGAACTGTTTCTTTCAGTTCTACATTTGATTTGTAGCATGTTTCTGACATTTAAAAACTCATGTATCCTGTCTCCTTATTTTAATTAAATGTACACTCATTCACAAAAAACAGACATACATATTGTTTATATGAGAGTCATGAAAGGGAGATAAAATGTAAAGAAACAGAGAGAAGCATCTAATTATGTGGTGAACTTTCCCCAGAAACCACAGCAAGGTTTAAAACATTGTATTATTATGTAAGGCATAGCAATTACCCCTAATATCACACAACTAAGGTTCTACATACACATCAATAATCAAAGATAAAGTGAACGCCAAAGAAAAATTTTGAGCCATGAGGATTCCAAATATACTCAGTTTCAGCCTTGGTCAACAATTTAGTGCTATAACTTGGACAGCCTGCAAGGCACAGGAGTTACAAAGAGCTCTTCCAACACAGACACAGGTTTATTCCAAGCCCTGACACTTACTGGTTGGTAATTTTGACCAAGTTACTCATTAATCTCTCTCTGACTCTAAGGAAGATTTTGAATGTACAGCCATTAGGGAAAAAAAGTCATGAAACTGCCAGTGTTAACTCTTCACATACCTCTTCAAAAAGCACTTCACAACATCTTTAGATTAAGAAGTTAGATATGTTATGAATGACCATTGAGAACCAAGATTCATTCTAGTTCCCTACTGCGTGCGTACTCTTATTTTAGACAGATAATTCAACACTCGTTTAGTACATAAGGCATTCATCAGTTAGCACGGGGTGTAAACACAACAGTAAGATGTGGCTCTGTCCACAACGAGTTCAGAGTCTAGAGGAGAAGCTTGAGAGGCTGGTACAGAGCATCAGGGCCGGCGCGAGGCGACAGACGGCGAGGAGGAGGGCTGCCTGGCTGCAGAAGGAGCTGCGGCCTCGCCGTGTTCCCGCATGTCCCCGCCGTGTTCCCGCGTGTCCCTGCGCCAACGCCTCGCGGTGCGGGTCAGCAGCCGAGGTGGAGCGGGCCCGGAGCGAGAGTGCGGGCCCCAGGAGGGGCCAGAGCAGAGGCCCGCCCGGGGGCCGCTCCCCAGCACCGAAGCCAGCATCGTCATCATGCTGAGCCTTTGTCCCGGCGGGCGGCTGAGGACTGGAGTACACGCAGGCAGGCATCCCTTTCTCTTTCAGATTCTGGGTGTGTCCAGACCAGACAGTTAGTGGTGATCCGTATCAGGTAAGCACATTCTATGACTTTCGCAAAATAATTCTGTTCTGCCGAATGTGAGGAATGAAAGTCTTTACTTAGAAGGTGTGTGTGGTGGTAGCGGCGGGAGACCCAAGTAAGTCACATCTACATGAACATGAAAGAAAACACCTCCTCTTGGTGTTAAACTGAACCAGGATGGCAACTATGATGAGAGGCAAAAATAACTGTTTATCAACACAAATATTTACTAGCTGCCCTATGTGAATGATACTGCCCAAGGCCCGATGGTAAATAATAACAAGATAGACCTGCTTCAAGAAGTTTCTAGGCTGACTGAGGAAGAAGACTAACAAGCAGGCCAAGAAGTCCCATCCAGTCAGTGCCCAAGCAGCGTAGGAGGATAGAGAAGGGGAGCCTAGTCAGGATTTGCCAACTCTTCCCACCACACAGGAAAAGATACCATTTGTATGCCCCATGGCCCAGGCAACTCAGCTCCTAGGCCATCTGAAGTCCTACTCTGAGGGCTGAAGGCATGAGTAGTTGTTTGAGAAGGAAACTGCTAGGCAAAGCTAACCGCCCTTACATCCCTCTGGCTCTCACATTTTTACTGCAGTGCCCACCACACACATGGCTAGTGCCTATTACACTGGGCACTGCAGACACAGAACCCGTCCATCTCCACAGAAAGCTCTGCTGAATGACATAATCTGTAATTCCACTCACCAACTCTAGAATTCTGACATAGCAGAAATATTAACAATAAATGTGAAATGCTCTTCATAATGATGACAGGTGATTCAACAATAAAAGGAATGAATTGCTGATACAGGCTACAACATGGATGAACTGCAAAGTCACGCTAAATCAAAGAAGCCAGTCACAAAAGGCTTCATAAAACATGATTCTATTTACATTAAATGCCCAGAGAAGGCAAATTTTTAGAGACAAAAGCAGATCAAGATAATGATAAGAGAAAGAAGTGACTGTACTCAAGCATTAAGGATGTTTTTGGAGGTGATAGAAATGTTCTAAAACTGGATTTTGATGACAGTTTCAGAACTATATATATTCACTAAAAATCACTGAATTCTGCATTTAAAATAGGTGACGACTACAGTGTGTATATTATACCTCAAAAGCTGTTAAAATAGTAGTATACTGAAACAACATTGAAGTTATGTGTGAAACACACATTTAAAATTTTTTCCATTTTAGCATCCAAACATGTATACAAATCCCCAGAAAAAAAACAGAAACCGAAGCCATCTACAATAAAAGCCAGAGACCCATTTAACTTTCCAGTAGCAACTGGTAATAACGATTCAGTGATCAACTCATCCAAGACAGTTTTATTTCTGAATTCTATACACTATATTAGTTAGGTACAGTCTAAGGTTTGCTCAAAAATTGTTTGAAATATTCAAGATTCCCAGTCACATGACAGAAGCAAAGCCCACATAAAATGACAGTTTCTGACAGATAACAAACCCCAAGCGTGGCAGCAGTAACGTGGCTGATAATGCAAGTTCCACGTGGGTTCCAGATGTGGCCAAGTACTGCACAAAATTGTTAGTATCTCAGCCTAGTTTTGTTCCAGTGTTTCAGGATATGCTCTTAAATATCTCAAGAAAGAAAACAATGTTTTTCATACTCTTAAATATGCTCTCACAATAGGAGGGAACAAGAATATTTTCTTCCTTTTGGTTGTTTTAACAGATTTGACCTTCCAGTTTAGTTCCATTCAGTCATGTCCAGCTCTTTGCAACCCCATGATTTGACCTTTAAATTGATGAAAAAATAATCTATACACTTTAAATTAAAATATCTGATATACACTTCCTCCATCAAATAACAAGCTTGAAATAAAAATGTGGAATTGTAGTACAATTCACCTTTCAGCAGATTTTGAAATTGTACATGTTACCTAGCATTTTTGAACTGTTTTCTCTACTAACTTAATGATGCATATTCAGTACTTAATCCTCAGACTGAAATTAAGTATTGTAATATTCATTGTAACACTACTTTTCTAACACTCATTAGACCAACAAAGATGGGAATAATTTATATGTGGTATTATTACATGTTTCCGTGTGATGATAATGGCTATCAGGAGCTGTGACCACTCGGCTGTACAAGAGCGAATGGAAGTCCCTCACCCACTCCCTGTGACATGTGCACTCTGCTTGCCTTCCCAGGCCTAGAAGCTGCCCACAGACATAGCCATGAGATAGAATTCTGGTGCTGAGATCACCTGGACAGTGTATGTGACTGACCCCAGTGTAGGCCTCTGTATACTTTTAAGATTCTAGCTGGTGGTGTGGGGTTCAACCTGGCCTGTGGCCTCTCATGAAAGTCCCCTTGCTTATTAAACTCGTCACGTTATCAAACTGGAGCCTCTTTCTTCCATTTCTCCCTACCCTCCGTGTATGAGGCAGATTTCAGATGACACTCAGGAGACTCCTGAGGAGGTTATGAAACACTATGACTTCAAAAAAGAAAAGGAAACTGAGTTATCACAGAATTCTGAAGTCAAGGATTTATCTTAGCTATCATCTAGCTCAACTCACTCCCAGATATTTCACGGCACAGTGGGAACCCCAAAGGACAAATCCAGGCCAGAGTATTTTCCATACCACTCTTATTGGCTTGGCTTACCCCGCCTCCCCCCACCACACACTGTTAACAGTTGTAAATTACAGTCTCCTATTTTCAAGAAATGTTAGTTTGTAAGACCCAACTGCCATCCACCAAAGGTTATCAGATCATTAGCCTCAGCTTAAAAATAAATTAGATACATTGTTCTTTTTCATGAAAAAAATTTCAATCCTCTTAAATGTCTGAAAGTTTAAACTCAGTGTTTTAAACAGTAACCATACAATAAAGATCTCAAGATAAAAAATTTTTTTAAATGTAGCTAGTGAGATAAGAAGTATATAAAAAGTTTTCTTACAGAATGTAAATGTTTCTAACACACAATGATAGAACCAAGTCGTGTATCAAGCACTAAACACACTAAGCCATATATAACCCTACCCATGTGTACAATACAGAAAGAACTAAATTATGCTCACACACACCAAAAAAATTCATAAAGGTGATGACCTTAAACAAGAAGCCAGTGGATTATGGAGAACCAAGGATTTAGACTTCTCTCTATTACTTATGTATACTGGTAAACATTTCTCCTCAGTTGGTAGAACACAGAATTTTAAAAGCAACCATCAAGGAAACAGCCTCCAAGGGCTTCAAGTACATCCTGGCTTGTCCTATATGAAAACAGCACGTGTAATCAAAATTAAAAAAGAACAGAATGATGAAACCACTTGTCTCCTGGCTCTTCATCATACTCACCATATTCTAACGGCTGTGAATAACTTATCAGACTGCCAGTGAGCTGAAAGACCAAGAGATAAATGTGGTCCAAAGAACCCTCTTATCTATTAATACTTGCCTCTCAGGTCTCCAAGTGTGAAGAAATTTAATCTTTTTATAATAACCTTAAAAGGCTGGTCTGTGTCTGAATCATTATTTAATGACACCAACACTCTGTCATGCTGAATATGGAAATAGCCAAAGCTCTGTAATTCATCAGGAAAAAAGAAACTTAAAAATAGATTCCAACTGACTGCATTATTAATAAAGGTGGAACTTTCTTAGATACTGATAATTATTTTAAAAGGTGGCAGCAACCCTGCAGAGCCAATGGCTCACAATGCTTCCTAATGAAGCACTGGTTCTTTCATTTATATGACATTTGTCTTTCTCAAATTCTAGAAAAGGCTCTGTCAGTTTTTGTTGTTGTTATTACCTCTTCCTCATTCCCTCTTTTTGTCCTTGTAGAATTCTTCCTATTGGGTTAGTATAGGATTCTCATTCTATTCTTCAGGTCTCAGCTTCTCTTTTATATTTCCTACTGCTTTATCTCACTGCTGCATGCAGACTAATTTTCTCAGGTTGGACTTCACGAAAACTTTGGTCAGTCGCATCTACACTTTAACCCAAATCTGAGTTTTATATTTTCTAATTTTGGAGACAATATTTTCCATTCCTAGAAGTTCTACTTGTCCTTTTCAAATCTGTCTGGATTGTGTTTGTCTTTTTACATAGTTTCAATTCCTTCTCTTAAACGTTTTATCATTTCAAACGTATGTTTCGATATATGCAGTCATTCCAATTAACTGAAGTTCTTGGAGGTCTAATTCTGCTGCTTGTTGTGTCTAATAACTTTTGCTCCTAAAAGGCAGCTTCCATGTCAATTACTAAATATGGAATTGTGAATCTGTGGCTGAAGTGGGACTTTATCTGGGAATCTTGTGTGAACTGGCTTAGAGACTATGTTTTCCATAATAATGGCATCTGCCAAGTAACCCAGGAAGATTATCAGCCCAGGACTGCTTCACCCCTACTTGCGCGTTCCCAGAAAATGCAAATACTACAAATCTGAACCCGCAAAGCCTCACGAGAAGAGGCCTATGAGAGAACATTTTCAACAGAGTAGGCATTTTAAATTCCAAGTCAAACAAATATATTTGTCTGTAAAGCATATGGCTTTAGAGAGCTTCCCAGGTGGCTCGGTGGTAAGGAATTTGCCTGCAATGCAGGAGACCTGGGTTCTACTGCTGGGTTGGGAAGACGCCCTCGAGAAGGAACTGGCAATCCACTCCAGTAGGCTTGCACGGGAAATCTCATGGACAGTGGAGCCTAGCAGGCTACAGTCCATGGGGTCACAAAAGAGCCTCCTGTGTCACACCTCCCATCTCCTATACTGGCCCAGTCCACAGATCCAAACTCCTCCTGCAAGGCCCATTCTATCACTTGTCTTATTGCCTTTCTAGCATCAAGGTCCTGCCTCTTACCCACAAGAACTGGGTGCTTTTCCCTCGTACTTCCAAGCTTGTTCTTCCACTTGCAGCCTTCTTCCCAACCCCAACACTTGTCGTCACTGCCATGAATGGCTCATTTCCCAGAATCACAGCACAGCCCTGTCATACTCTGAACTCCTGCCCACTGCCTAAACTCTCTCTCTACCACTTGGTAAGCACTAGGCTGGACCATTCAATACCAGCATTTGTCAGGATGACATCTGTGCCCACTGAATCACATAGAGACCCCAGAAGTCCTTTCAGGGCTACCCTCTGGGGTCAGTCCTCCCAGACCATGTCCTTCATTCTCAGCTCACTCTTTCCTCTTCTCTTTACATGTTTAATGCTTGGCTTAACATTTCTCAACCTGAGGCATAATAATGGCTATGGGGAACTCATATGGTCAGTATCTCTATACATCTGTTCAACAAACCTTAATGGAAATTCAGCTCTCCAAAAGTTTAGCATGCTGCAGGAGGGGTAAAGCACAGGGAGATGGCTAAAGAACCCATTCCACAGTCAGTGCCCGGTACACGGCAACAACAACAGAAACGAAAGGGAAGGAAGCTAGCTGCCAGGAAAATAAAAATCTCCTCCTCCAACTTGCTCCACAGTGATGTTTCCTCTGTTCTTTTGTACCATGAGCACTGAAGCATCCTCATCTCTTTGGCCTCCATATACTTAGTCTTATTTTTTTAAGCACCATACTAAGTATTTAAAATCTGGCAAAATAATTATTTACAAGAATTATTGTAATACTTAAGTTGTATAAAAACAACCTACGTGATCATCAACAGATAAATGGATAAAGATGTGAGATATATACATAAATACATTATTTAATGGAATACTACTCAGTCATAAAAAAAGAGGAAAAGTTTGCTATTTGCAACAGCAAGGATGATGGACCTTGAGGGTATTATGCTAAATGAAATAATGCAAAGGAAGATAAATATGATTCCACTCATACCAAGAATATAACAAACAAAACAAAGAATCAACAAATCAAGACAAACACAAAGCCACAGACAACAGAATAGTGGTTACCCAGTAATCAGGGGAAAGGGGAGGGGAAGGCGGAGAGGACGAAATGGGTAAAGAGGATCGCCCACGTGCTGCCAGATGGAGACGTAAGGTTTTGGTGGTGAGCAAAGAGCAGCACACAGAGAAGAAATCTGGGTCCGAACACATGAAATACACAGTGCTATGAACCAATGTTACTTCAGTAAACACATTCTAAAAAATCTGACAAAATGGTTTCTATATAAGTAAGAGATTCATACAGCTTAGGTACTATTATAACAAATACTGTCTTACTAACAAGATTCAAAATTCACGTTGAACTTATAAAAAACTGAGGAAAGAGTAGTTTCTCACTCCAAGTTACATCCCAAAGGCTACAGACTGTACAACTTTAGAAAAGATTAGCACAAAAATCTCAGAAGTGATAAAGAGAGTTAATAAACCAACTTAGAAACTTTTACAACCGTCAGTTGACTCATGAACAACTTTGCTCACCCTCCCACCAGAGGTATTTTGAAGTTAATGCCAGACATACTGTCATTTCATACATAAGTATTTCAACTCATATCTCTTAGAGATGAATTTTTTTAAATGATTATCACAGTATCATTAAACCTCTAAAATGATTCATGCCTTAATCTCATTAAACATGTAATTTTCAAATGTCCCCAAATGTTTTAGTTACTTGAATCATAAACAAAATAAGGTCCCTGCATTGGAACTGGATTATGCTGACACATTCCTCATGGTGTCACTGAATACATCCTCTGTATCTCCTGGAAGGTGGTGTTACAACTATAAGCTTGATCACATTTGGCTCAAGTTTCTGGCAAGACAATCTTATAGCTGGTGGGGTGTACTAGCTGGTTTTCTCTCTTTTTGTGATAACAGCAGAGCATTGATGGTCACTGGCAATATCCCTTAATTCATTAGAGTTTGCAAAATTGTGACACGGTGACATTCTATCATTCCTCCATCTTTTAAGATATGCCACTAATTAGAAATTTCTTGGCACATGGTTATTCTGAGCTACAGTTCGTAGAAGAAAGGCAAGGACAGTACTTGAGTCTCTCCACTCATCGTCAGTTTTCAAAACGAGTTACTTTACTGGTATTCCCTAAAGGAGAATTACTGGAAGCTTTGAATTCAAATATATTTAATGTGTTTCAAAATATACCATAGATACTATTCTTACTGATTCTCAAACTGGCCCATTTTTGAGTCCTGAGTCCATTAAGATGCCCTCAGGAGTTTTGGGGGAATTTAGCTTGACAGGTTTCCCCAGTAGCTCAGACAGTAAAGAGTCTGTCTGCAGTGTAGGAGAACCAGGTTCGATCCCTGGGTCGGGAAGATCCCCTGAAGAAGGAAACGGTAAGCCACCCCAGTATTCTTCCCTGGAAAATCCCATGGACAGAGGAGCCTGGTAGGTTACAGTCCATGGGGTGGCAAAGAGTCAGAGATGACTGAGTGACTTCACTTTCAGGAGTTTTTGATAACTGCTTTGCTTTCTAAATTGACAATATGTTCAAGCAGGAAACCCCAGTTCGATTCCTGGGTAGGGAAGATTCACTGGAGAAGGGATAGGCTACTCACTCCAGCATTCCTGGGCTTTCCTGGTGGCTCAGCTGGTAAAGAATCTGCCTGCTATGCGGGAGACCTGGGTTCAATCCCTGGGTTGGGAAGATCCCCTGGAGAAGAGAACTCTAGTATTCTGGCCTGGAGAATTCCATGGACTATACAGTCCCTGAGGTCATAAGAGTCAGACAGGACTGAGCGACTTTCACGTTCACATTCCATCTTGTACACTGCCTGCCACAGACCTGGAAGCAGCTATTTTCCAAGAAGCTCTGGTTAACTTCAGCAGGAAATGGCATTTAGAGACTATAGTCTCATTGTTAGGGGTGCTCATCACTAGCAGGTTTGTTG
Source organism: Budorcas taxicolor (assembly GCF_023091745.1). NCBI lineage: Eukaryota > Metazoa > Chordata > Mammalia > Artiodactyla > Bovidae > Budorcas > Budorcas taxicolor. Next base: position 63,515,935 of record NC_068924.1, on the reverse strand, counting down.
TTTTTCCAGGCCCTGCCACGGAAAAGAGCTATAAAATTAACCATCACAGGACCTTTCCTTAACCCTAGCTATCTTTCATATGTTTTCCTTTAAAACTCATCCAAAGGCTGGGTTCCCAATAATATCAGCTTAATCACTCATCTGCTTTATCCCATAAAACACATTTTAAAAAACCTTAGAGTAACAAAGACAACCAACATAACCACTATAATACAACTACTCTAAACAGTTTATATTTTTAGAGGTGTCATTGTCTTTCAGTTACAATTTAGCAGGTATATACAGTCAAGTTTACTGACATTTGAAATAGCCCCTCTCTGCACGGGTGTTGTATCAGTTAGTCAGTATATAATTAGGCCCTTCTGCTTCATCTGGTTTCCACGGTTAGGAGTCTTTTAAAATTAAATTGTGTTAAAATTATGCAAAATATGTATGTGTTCTCAAGTTAAGGAGACAAACAAGATACATTCAGAGAAATCTAGCTTCTACTCCCTCCACTCACTACACTGTTTCCTCAACTGCACTACAGATAACCACTTTTTTTTGTTGTTAATTTTTTTTGTCTGCTTTAAAATTTCCAAATATTAGTACTCCTATCTCTTTTTTTCGTGAATAATACATACTGTATCTACCAGTTTCCACCTTGCTTTTCTGCCCTGAAGATCAAGCTACAATAGTATCAGAGATACTCTTCATTCCTCTTGGAGCTGTGGATATAGTCTATGTTATTCATCAAACTCTGTGTTGACCACTGCTGGACTGTTTCCACCTTTTGCTATTACAAACACTGCTGTAATAAATCACCTCACATGTGAGTCTTTTCTTATTTTTGCCTTGAGATAGGATCCCTAGAAATAGAACTGCCTGGCCAAAGGGTAAATATAAATGTAGTTTTTCTAGGTATTGACAAATTTTCTTCCTTAGCATCACTGACTTAATGGACATGAGTTTGAGCAAACTCCAGGAGACAGAGAAGGACAGGGAAGCCTGGCGTGCTGCAGTCCAGGCGGGTTGCAAAGAGTCAGATATGACTGAGCAGCTGAACAAGGGCTTATACCATTTTGCATTTCCTCCATCAGTGTTTGAGAGTGCCTGCTTCCTCCCATTCCCTCTAGTCTCATCAACAGGATAACTTATCAAACTTTTAAATTTCTATTAAAGTGACTGGTAAGAAATAATAAATCAGTGTAGCATTAGTTTGTGTATTTATTAGTACAAAATATTAAGTAGCTTTTCACGTGTTTAAAGGCAATTTGTAGTTCTTTGTCTGCATATCATCTACTCCTATATCTTGCCCATTTTCTTGCTAAGTTGACAGTTTTCTTATTCTGTACTTTTTAGAAATCTTAACCCTCTGTGGTTAAAAACTGCAACACCCTTCTCCAATTTGTCACTTTTTTACTCTATTTATTATGTTTTCAGCTATACTACAGTTATTATTTTTACTATCAAATTATCTGTAGCTCCTTTATTGCATCTGGAGTTTGAGTTGTAGTTAGGGTAATTATCTATTTTCAGAGGAATTCACCAGCTTTTTTTCCCTAGTACTTAGTCCGGTTTCATTTTTGTATATTAAGTGACTGAGACATTTGTAATTTATCCCTGGCACAGTGCAAGGACAAAATCTAGTATCATCTTCCTTCACTATTTAAACAGTAAACAATGGTGTGTGTCTGTGTCTATTTCCTCATTTTCTATTCAGTTCTAGCAGTATGTCTTTCTATGCACCAAAACCACAGCTTTACTTACAAAAGCTTAATAACACGTTTCAAAAGCTAGCAGATCTACAACTCTGCTCTGCTGCCCTTCTATAAATTTTTTTTAGTGTTTTTATTTATGTGTTCTTTCCAATGAAGTTTATAATCAGATTGCCTGGCTACAGGAAAACACACATACACAGAGTCATTATAAAGTAACAAACTAACTTTAGGGAATTGACAATTTTATGATGCTGAAACTACAGGAAGTGTTAAGAACTAAAACTTGCAAAGAAGCCTTAAAATAGCTGATCATTCTCTGCTTGTGAAAAGATACAGGCTAGCCCCATAAAACCTTTGCTACATTACCGCAAGAAATTTTTACTTAAACAAGAAAGGTTAACAAGCATAAGAACCAATCATTTCATGTATATCATGTATTGTGTAAACCAGCAGATTAGGAAAAAACAAAAATGATCAAATAACACCTGTATTAGTAACGCACTACTTACCCTCCTTTTTTAGCCATTTCACAATGTTCCCTTCTTCCATTGTAGGAGACAGTGATGGCATGAGTATCTTAATAGGATCAGCTGAAATTGAACAAAGGAAAGATTAAACACAATAAGTAATACACCTCATGAGGCATCAACAAAAAGTTCAAGTAAATTAATATGAAATTCAATCTGAGGAAAAAAATATTCCAGTCTGAAAGACACCCAACTGTTCAAACTAAGTGTTCAGTAATCTTTTCCAGAATGTTTTCAATTCCTTTTTCATCATTCCCCCAAGTCCTCTATGCATATTTTCAAGCCAGGTGCTTACAAGATTAAAAAAAAAAAAAGTTGACTTATGTTTCATCTTTTTCTCCTTCCTCTTTTGTCACTACAAAAAAAATATTTACAGGTAAAACAACCAAAGGAAAAGGCAAATAAAAAGAAAATAAACTGGTTTCTGATAACCTACAACACAATAATTAAGATTAGATTTACAACAGAATAATCAAGATTAAACTTTAAGAAACTGGTTGTGTTTTTACTTTCATTAACATGATATACTCTTCAAGAATCAAGGGTTCTTGCTGCTAAGTGTGAAAAGGAGAGGTGTGCCTTGTTGCGGATGATCTGGCAAGAGAACTTATGTAATTAAATCAATCTGAGATTGTGTTCTATACCAGAATTCGATTTAGGATCCAAAAGATAGACTCAAGCCAGGGTGACCTCTCAATAAAGCAGAGCTACTTTTCCCTCAGGTATCAAAAAAGAAGACACTTCATGTATTTGCCAGATGTGCTTCCCAAGAGTTCCACCTTCCAGGACCAGAGCACACAGTTGTTACATTACAATTTACAGGAAGTTTATACTAATAACTGTTGCCCACTCCAGTGCTTCTTTAGCAGCAGCCACAGTAACAAACTACATTCCCTGTAATCCTCCACAAAACTTATTCTCTTCTTAGATTATTTAACTCTCTGACATAAAAGAGCAAAACATATCACATCTAGCATATTTCAAATGTGGAAAAGAGTAGAACAGCACTTTTTCTCCCCATTGATGTTTTGGGGTTGGAAATAAGGAAATTTAATACTAGTATTAAATGAAGTTAAACATTTTCTTTGAGAAACACATAATTTTAATGTAATTTCAGATGGGGCGTTCCCATGGCTTCATGGTAAAGGAGTTCCATCTCTGAAATATCTGGAAGGAAGCTTCTGCCCTCCCTGCACTTTTCATTCAGTCCCCTCTAAAGGACTGGGAAAAGGGCCTGAACACACACAGCTGCCTCAGTCTCCTCAATGTAAGACCTGCCTGCCTATGGCGAGCCTGCATCTTCCCTGCAGTTCTTCTACGCACTAGGCATAAATGGACCTGCCCTTCACAGCGAGAGCAAGTCCGACCCTCTCTGTTCCTGCGAGCAGGCCCAGTGGGTGCTGGGAAGTTACTCAAGATGTGAAGTTTATATACACAAACTCTCTCTCAAACAAAAGGCCAAAGTCTACACAGGGGCTGTACTGAGGAGTCCCACTGTAGAAGGCCACAGACTTATGTCACATTTTCCAACTGAACAAAATCATCAGCGTTAAAACTGTTAACTCTGATCTCCACTCGTCTGACTTATTGCCTCTTTCTCAACTGGTACTAAACTATAAGGATACAAAAGTAGAATCATCACTCGTAACAATACCCCAACAGTGATAGAGCCCAAACCAAATTCTAAGTCAACACACCCATTTCATCAAAGAAAAATACAGCCCCCGATCGAGGGATCTGAATTCTGCCTAACTCTCCAGGCTGTACTCTCCTACACTCTATTACCACTCATCAGTAACTGATGATCCTTACCAATATGGACCATCAATTAACTAGTCATCGGTTATTTATAGCCTATTCACTCAGAAATTCTAATGTGAGTATTCTTCCTGTGTCTAATCAAATAGCCTAACAATCCCTCTCTATAAAGTTCAAGCTTGGCATTATGAGATGGAATATTTCACAACCACGTACATAGCAAATTTATACATCATATAGTTTCAATACAAGGAGGCAAACTAAATGAGCTGCAATGATTCTATGTCCAGATTCTGATGTATGACAAACACGAACTCGATTTTCTCAGAACAAAGTCTCTCTTCCATATTTTTACACCTTGGATCTAGGTGCCAGGATACAACTAGTCTTTATTTTACGATTCTCTATTATAATCTCTCACCTATGAGACTATCACATTTCCCATTACTTCTGACATTAAGTACTTTATTATGAAAATTTCACATTGTTTTATGAATTCCCACATCAAGAACCACAAAAATTTTCATATTTTAAAAACAAAAACATCATTCCTCCTACAGCCACCCTTCATGGGTGAATTGGAATTGCTTCTCTGAATAATGACAATAAAACATAAAAATTCTGTAATAGATTATTATCCTTCTCTGAAATGAAGGTGACAAAAAAACAAAGACATTCTGGACATTTCCATTATTCAGTACTATCTCCTGATTGATTATACTGACTTATGGAGAGTAAAATGCGCAATGTGTTTTCTGATTAATCTGACCAATCTATCTATCCTCAGACTCTCACACTAGAAAATCATTTTAAGAAGTATTAATTTATTAATGAAAATGAATATTTCATTTTAGTATATCCTCGTTCTTCCTGAATATTATACACATCTTTTCCAAATATATTTTTTTCAGTGGGAAGGTAATTATATAGTCATATTTCCAGTTTTGAATGAAGGGCTGTACATAACTAATATCTGATAGCTGCCATCAATTCTTTTGAAGATAGTATGGGCTTTTCTAGACTCCTTGAATTTCAACCTGTACATAACATTGCTTAATTCCATTGGAAGTTATATATCACTTCCCTTCTCATTTCAATAGCAGTACATTCTACCTTTCTCCTAGCAAACTGAGGAGGCCTTGAAATGGGCACCAACTACAGTTCCTGTTCATAACTGGGCACAACTATAGTAATAATAAAGGAAATGTGGTTTTTTATTCCCCTGGTCATACAGGTTATTTCAATTAGTACTCAAAAAATACCCCATATTTTGTTAAGACTAACTCTCTTGTAGTCATTCTAGTGTTATCAAGCTAAAAAGTATATATATTGGCTGATAAGTCTGCCCTGCTACAGCAGTTAAAGACAATACTTAAAATATTTTAAGGTAACTAGAGTAACGTACATTTCCAGTTTACATTTAAATATACTGATTTTAGAGTCTCATCAATCCATCACAACTGTTTTAGTCTCATTTTCTGCCTCAACAGAATGGCACTGTCATTTTTTAGTATGTATTTTTTATTTTTAGAACACGTTTTTTCTTAGTATATTGCTGCTTTACCTGCATCAGGCATTTGAGCATACGAGCAATCGATCACTCGCTGAATCTATAGCAGTTTTTCTAAACAATTCCTTATTTCTTCAAATCTGATCTTCCGATCTTTCTAAAGCATAATTCAGTTTTCAACTTCAAATATAGTGCATTAATCTAATTTCTTATTCTCTAAGGCATGTCTTTAATTTTAAAACACTCATAGATCAGCAAAACCTATTAAAGAAGTTTTAAAGTGAAGATCTACACATCAATTCTAAAAGGTCTCTAGATTAAAAAAAAAGATTAATATGAGCAAACTCTTAAAATACAAAGGCAGAACAAATAGCTTTGTGGCTAATATGAAGCAGATCTAAGCTCCATTACTCTAACAATTAAGGAAATTCCACAATTTACATAGGGTCATGCTCTGTTTCATAATGCGACTATAATCGAAACACAGAAATCACGCAGACAGACAAATCGAAGAAATAAATTACCCAGTACTTTATTAGCACAGCTCTCTGTTCTTTAATTTGCTTATTTCCTAATAGAGAGAAAGCTTTTCATTTAATCACTTCTCTTTCTAATGCGAGAACTCATTAAATAAAATTAACCTTTCAAATTTCTGCTTAGATAAAGCAATTCTGCCACCTGCAGGCTGGATGAAAAAAGGCCATATGAAGTACAAGGAATTTCAAAATCAGTACCAGGGCACAAAGTATTAACACAGCAGTTTTGAATGAAGAAAGGTAAAGATGTCACATGGATCTTTGTTCAAATACTTATTTTGATATAAGAATAGACTGAAAATGTCAATGAGCAACAACAGAAAACATACTAGTTGGTCTGAATATAGTATCAAAAGTAACAAGCATGAAAGATGTCCCTCAAACAGTACACATGGCCTAAGTAAAGGAGAGGGAAGCAGTGCAGCAGGCCATGGGGTTGCAAAGAGTCAGACACGACTTAGTGACTGCACGCGTGTGCACACACACACACACACGGCATAATCCAATTTCTACCTATTTAACTTGTATGTACACAAAGACCGAAAGGATTCACTCCAAAATGACAACAGTACCTGTCTCTAGTTGATGGTTTTATGTTTCTTTGTTCCTTGTTACTTTTAGACACAAACTCACAAAAACAGGGAGAAAAGAAAGAACAATAGAACAACACTGCTGGAAGCAGAGAACTGAATAATGTAGATAGTAAGACAAATGATTGACCAAGAAAGTCTAAGAAAGCTGAATGCTAAACCAAAGTGGAAAAAACTGAGATAATCAACCTGGTTTATATGAGAATTTCCCAAAGGTCCAAGAACTGGCAGTACTGAGACCTTTGGAAACACTGGCCCTTTGAAGACTTGGATGAATGCTATTTAAGTGCTGAGTAACATCACCATCCTGCAACAGAAGCCTGGAGGTTGTTTCCTCTGTAGAAGTAAAAGAGAAGACCTTTGGGAGACTGGTTGAACCTACACGCCTAGAGAAATACAGAAACTACGAAAGTACATTAACTGAGACATCAGCTGATGTGACTGACAATACCAGAAACTGTGTTAAGTAGGTATTACATGGTGTCGGACAAATAGGCAAGTTAAACAGAAAAACTAAAGAAAAAAAGTTTAAAGGGAAAGATTTTTTTAAAAAGCAGAAAAGGTCAGCTCAGTAGCTCAGTTCAGTTCAGTCGTTCAGTCGTGTCCGACTCCTTGCGACCCCATGAATCGCAGCACACCAGGCCTCCCTGTCCATCACCATCTCCCGGAGTTCACTCAGACTCATGTCCATTGAGTCAGTGATGCCATCCAGCCATCTCATCTTCGGTCGCCCCCTTCTCCTCCTGCCCCCAATCCCTCCCAGCATCAGAGTCTTTTCCAATGAGTCAACTCTTTGCATGAGGTGGCCAAAGTACTAGTGTTTCAGCTTTAGCATTCCTTCAGAATGGACTGGTTGGATCTCCTTGCAGTCCAAGTAGCTCAGTAGTGTCCAACTCTTTGTGACCCCATGGAATGCAGCACGCCAGGCCTCCCTGTCCATCACCAACTCCCAGAGCTCACGCAAACTCATGTCCATCGAGTTGGTGATGCCATTTAACCATCTCATCCTGTCGTCTCCTTCTCTTCCTACCTTCAATCTTTCCCAGCATCAAGGTCTTTTCAAATGAGTCAGTTCTTCGCATCAGGTGGCCAAAGTATTGGGGTTTCAGCTTCAGCATCAATCCTTCCAATGAATATTCAGGACTGACTTCCTTTAGGATTGACTGGTTGGATCTCCTTGCAGTTCAAGAGACTCTGAAGAGTCTTCTCCAACATCACAGTTCAAAAGCATCAATTCTTTGGCGCTCAGCTTTCTTTACAGTCCAACTGTTACATCCATCATGACTACTGGAAAAAGCACAGCTTTGACTAGACAGACCTTTGTTGGCAAAGTAATGTGTCTGCTTTTTAATATGCTGTCTAGGTTGGTCATAGCTTTTCTTCCAAGGAGCAAGCATCTTTTAATTTATGGGCGGCAGTCACCATCTGCAGTGATTTTGGAGTGCAAGAAAGTAAAGTCTCTCACTGTTTCCCCATCTATTTGCCATGAAGTGATGGGACTGGATGCCATGTCTTCCTGGTTCTTAGTTTTCTGAATATTGAGTTTTTCACTCTTCGCTTTCACATTCATCAAGAGGTTCTTTATTTCCTCTTCACTTTCTGCCATAAGGGTGGTATCATCTACATATCTGAGGTTATTGATATTTCTCCGAGCAACCTTGATTCCAGCTTGTGCTTTATCCAGCCCAGCATTTTGCATGATATACTCTGCATATAAGTTAAATAAGCAAGGTGACAATATACGGCCTTTATGTACTCCTTTCCCGATTTGGAACCAGTCTGTTCTTCCATGTCTAGTTCTAGCTGTTGCTTCTGGACCTGCATACAGATTTTTCAGGAGGCAGGTCAGGTGGTCTAGTATTCCCATCTCTAAGAATTTTCCAGTTTGTTGTGATCTACTCAGCCAAAGGCTTTGGCATAGTCAATAAAGCAGAAGTAGATGGTTTTCTGGAACTCTTGCTTTTTCGATAACCCAACGGATGTTGGCAATTTGATCTCTGGTTCCTCTGCCATTTCTAAATCCAGCTTGAACATCTGGAATTTCATGGTTCATGTACTTTTGAAGCCTGGCTTGGAAAATTTTGAGTATTACTTTGCTAGTGTTGAAACAGCTCAATAGCTATTGAATAGCCCTGCTGAAATAGATCAATAGCTATTGAATAGCACTGCAATAACTCCGACCAGGAATCCAAGAAGCTGAAGTTGAACAGTTCTATGAAGACCTACAAGACCTTCTAGAACTAACACCCCCCAAAAGATGTCCTTTTCATTATAGGGGACTCGAATGCAAAAGTAGGAAGTCAAGATTTTAATATCTGGAGTAACAAGCAAATTTGGCCTTAGAGTACAAAACGAAGCAGCTCAAAGGCTAACAGAGTTTTGCCAAGAGAACGTACTGGTCATAGCAAACACCTTCTCCCAACAACACAAGAGAAGACTCTACACATGGACATCACCAGATGGTCAATACTGAAATCAGATTGATTACATTCTTTGTAGCCAAAGATGGAGAAGCTCTATAGTCAGCAAAAACAAGACTGGGAGCTGACTGTGGCTCAGATCATGAACTCCTTATTGCCAAATTCAGACTCATACTGAAGAAAGTAGGGAAAACCACCAGACCATTCAGGCATGACCTAAATCAAATCCCTATGATTATACAGTGGAAATGACAAATAGATTCAAGGGATTAGATCTGATAGACAGAGTGCTTGAAGAACTATGGAAGGAGTTTTGTGACATTGTACATGAGGCAGTGAGCAAGACCATCCCCAAGAAAAAGAAATGCAAAAAGGCTAAATGATTGCCTGATGAGGCCTTACAAATAGCTAAGAAAAAAAGAGAAGCTAAAGGCAATGGAGAAAAGGAAAGATACACCCATTTGAAAGGAGAGTTCCAAAGAATGCATGGAGATAAGAAAGCCTTCTCCAGTGATCAATGCAAAGAAATAGAGGAAAATAACAGAATAGGAAAGACTAGAGATCTCTTCAAGAAAATCAGAGATACCAATGGAACATTTCATGTAAAGAGGGGTACAAAAAAGGATAGAAATGGTACGGACCTAACAAAAGCAGAAGATATTAAGAAGAGGTACAGAAGAACTATACAAAAAAGATCTTCACGACCCAGATAACCACGATGATGTGATCACTCACCTAGAGCCAGACATCCTGGAATGTGAAGTCAAGTGGGCCTTCGGAAGCATCACTACAAACAAAGCTAGTGGAGGCGATGGAATTCCAGTTGAGCTATTTCAAATGCTAAAAGACGATGCTGTGGAAGGGCTGTATTCAATATAGAAGCAAATCTGGAAAACTCAGGAGTGACCACAGGGCTGGAAAAGGTCAGTTTTCATTCCAATCCCAAAGAAAGGCAATGCCAACGAATGCTCAAACTATAGCATGACTGCACTCATCTCACACGCCAGTCAAGTAAGAAAGGTAAGTCATAACATGGGATGATACACGACAATTCTCAGTTAAGCATACTTGGTTGGTGTCAACATTAAATACGGATTTAATTAAGAATTGAAAAATAACTACATTGGGAGAATGAGAGAGAGAAAACAGGGGGATGACTGATTAGAAGTCATCCATAGATAGTATATAACATAGGGAGATGAGCACATGCCAGAGGACGGTTAGGAGACAAAACTTGTTGCTTCTGAGGAAGATAACTGAAGGAGTAGGAAAAGATGGGTCAGAGATCCACCGTGTTGCCATAAGCCTTTTAGTACCATTTGCCTATTTAAACTATACACATGCACTACTGTATTAAAATAAGCTATTATTTAATAAGATAGGTTTAAATGAGGTTATACAGGTCAAGTCATTACAGTGGGGCCTGGCAAAAAGTTAAGTCTCAAAAAATGGTACCAGTTAATAGGCAGCACAGAGATGGTTAAGAGGATGAACTCTGAAGGCATGCAGTTGGCTATGTGATGATGTCCTGGGCTTCATAGGTGGTCAGTGGTAAAGAATCTGCCTGCCAATGCAGAGACACAAGAGCCACGGGTTTGATCTCTGGGTTGGGAAGATCCCCTGGAGGAGGGCATGGCAACCCACTCCAGTATTCCTGCCTGGAGAGTCCCATGGACAGAGGAGCCTGGTGGTCTACAGTCCACAGGGTCGCAAAGAGTTGGACATAACTGAAGCGACCCCCGCCCACGTACACAAACGACAATATCTTACTTCACCATTCACTGAGGTAAGGAGAAACAGATTCACAGGTTCCTCTCACACACCTTCCCAACCTAAACTTGAAGGTTCCCTTTCTCCTCTTTACCTTATCCAGCCTTGCCCTCATTGCTGAAGTGCACTAACTCTTGAACTCTTGAACCGTACTGCACATGTGAAAACCTAATTCTCATTAATGCCACTGGCAGGTGCTGTACCTCCTGCGGTGCTCTTAATGCTGCCCACTACAGCGAGAGGGCAAACGAGGCACTCAAGAAACGCTTACAGAGCTCCTGCTGTCCCAGCCCTCAACCCACAGAAGACCAGAATCCTGACCTCAAAGGATTATAGTTTAAATGGGACATCAAGACAAACATACTAGTGGTAGACAGTAGTAGATGACCGTGCTGTCAGATGCCAAAGGGCTGAGAGACGAGATTCTAGCTGATCAGGAAAGGAAATCTTGATTTGTGTGCTAGTACCGCTTCATCCTCATTAGAATGGCTATTATCAAAAACGCAGAAAACAATTGTTGGTGGAGAAATTAAGAGCCCTTGTGCACTACCAGAGGGAAAGTAAAACAAGTAAAACAATGCAGCTTCTGTGTAGAAACCACCCAATGGTTCCTCAAAACATTAAACGTTGAATGATCATTTATTTGATGAGGCAATCTCACTTATGGCTATATACCCAAAAGAAATGAAAGCAGGAATAAGAACAGGTGTTTGCACAACCACGTTCATAGCAGCGCTATTCACAGCGGCCAAAAACTGCAAACCCCCCAAGTGTCCATTGATACGTGAATGGATAAACAAAATGTAGTATATACAGCCAATAAAATGTGATTCGGCCTCCAAAACGGATGAAATTCAGATACCTGCAATAACATGGATGAAACTTGAAGACATTATACTAAGTGAAATAAGCCAGACACAAAAAGACAAATATTTCATGACTGCATCTTTAATGAGGTACCTACGTAGAACAGGCAAATTCAGAGAGGAGGTAGAACAGTGGTTGCCAAGGGCTGGGTGGAGAGGGAACAGGGAGTTACTGTTCAGTGGGTACAAAGTTTCAGTTTGGGATGATGAAAAAGTTTTGGAGACCACAGTAATGGCCATACAACAGTGTGAAAGCTCTCAGTGTCCTGGAACTATACATTTAAAAATAGTTAAAATAGTAAATTTTATATATATATATTTTACAATGAAAAAATAACATTTAATTAAAAAAAAAATCTGCCAGGCAAATAAAACATGGTGAGGGGCCAACAGAGATATTCCAGGATAGGGAAACATCATATGCAAACAAAGAGCAAGGAAACATAGCTTAGTTTGGCTAAAGAGTAGGACATAATGAAAATGAAAAGTGGGTCGAGGAAGTTCAAAAAAGTATGCTGGGACTACTACCTAACAGTACATAGCCCCAGTACTTCCCAGTACACTTTACTACATGGGTAATGGGTTTGACATTCTATAAACAGCAATGAAAAGGCATGAAAATATTTTGAGTAAAAGAAATAAACACAATAAAAATACTGAACTTGTTTGCAGTGCCATAGGCATAGCTATGTCCACAAGGATATAACTGACAAAAAAGAAAAGAAAAACTGCACGTGCTTTGCGATGGTCACAACCATAAAGCTAAAATAATGGGATTTTAAATACAAAGTGAATATATCCATGAACGTATTACCTGTTCTCCTTTACTGACTTAGAATACTTGTTCTGAGACTGAAAAGTCATGTAAAGGACCAGATCCTTTTAAGAAATGTAAGGAAGGTAAGGGGCCCCAGTTGCAGAGGAGGACTATTTTCCTGGTTCATCAGAGAAGCCTTCCTCTGACAAAGTGAGCAGAACTGAATGGAAGAAGCCACGCACATCTCTGTCAGGGCCTTCTGAACAGAGGAAAGCGCAAGCACAAGAATGAGCCGAGAGCATACTTGGTACGTTCAGAATTCACCAAGGGAGCCGGTGTGCTAGAGTGGACCCAGTGTGAGCAGAGGCACGGTCAGAGCCGAAGTCATAGAGGTGGAGGGTTTGTATCATACTGGGCCTTGTAAACCACAGTCAGGGCTTCAGATTTTCTTCTGAGATTTATGAGAAGCTCTTGGAGGGTTTTCAGCAGAAGAGTAACATGATCTGGTTTATAATTTAAAAGTGACACTCTGAAAGCTGCAGGGAGAACAGTCTGTACTGGGCCAAGGGTGTGGCGGGGACAACTACTGGGACACTCCTGCAATAAACTGGAATAGAGGTGGTAGAAGCCTGGCCAGGCTAGTTGGTGGAACAAGTGGTGAGGAGTGGTCAGATTACATTTAAAAAGTAGAGCCAATGAGAGTTTCTGGTTTTCAGATGTGGCATGGGAAAGTCAGGAATCAAGGATGACTTGATTTAGGAGTACCAGCTTAAAAAAAAAAAACAAAACAAAACAGAAATCCAAATTAGATGCCTCTGCTCCAAAAATAACATTCTTCTTCCTATAAAAAGTGCCCTAAAAGCTTACATAGCCTTGATTCCTATTCAGCTATTCAAATATAGACAGAAAAATCCTATTAAAAATCAGGTCAGTTATGAAGAGCCTATGCTTGCTCTTGGCAAAGCATTGGCCCAGGGAAACAGTCCAGGGAAACCTTGTTTGGTTCTTCCAAGTGTAGAAACTACACTCACTCTCTTCCCCTCTTAGCATAAGACCTGCCACACACATACACACGAGCCAGTACTTGATGGCATCAGTGTTAAACCTGAGGCATAAAGTGTAATGACTAGTGGGTGTCAGTCAGGTGGGCCTGCAAGGTGTCTCCCATCTGCCCTTACAGATCTACTCATCAACCCTCCCCAACACTACTAAACAGGCTACACTAACAGGCTTCCTTGCTTTGGCCACCAGCTGGGTTCCACCAATAGGCAGCATAAGGAGACTGAAAAGGAGAGAGGAGAGTGAGGTCAGGTTATTTCCTCAGCTCCCTCCTTGCAGGGTCGCCTGACCTGGCTGGATCCTTTAACCAAAGGGCACAGCTCCATCAGAGATCACAAAGGCTCCCCACTTCCCAGTTCCGGAAGTGCTCCCTGCCCATGCCTCTTCAAGCTGAGGGTGATCACAGCACCTTACTCAAAAAGCCCCTTAGTACCGTGCCATCTCTATACCCTAAGTTCACAAAAACGGTCACTTACTAAACTCCACTCAAATTACCCATTTTTAGAGTGTTATCCATTCCCTGACAGGACCGTATTAAGAGGATTTAGGAGGGTGGCATTAAGTAACAAGAAAAATTTCAAACCACAGGCAGGTCACTCCATTTGAACGAACAGTTATGAGCAGAGAGGGGCTTTCCTGGTAGCTCAGCTGGTAAAGAATCTGCCTGCAATGCAGGAGACTGCAGTTTGATTCCTGGATTGGGAAGATGCCCTGGAGAAGGGATAGGCTACCCACTCCAGTATTCTTGGGTTTCCGTGGGGGCTTAGTCAGTAAACAATCAGCCTGCAATGCAGGGGACCTGGGTTCGATCCCTGGGTCATGAAGATGCCCAGGAGGAGAGCATGGCAACCCACTCCAATATTCTTGCCTACCAGCTTTCTTGTTCTCAGATACGGCAAATACCCTTGCAAAGTAGCACAATTATTTTCTATACGAAATAACCAAAATGTTCATGGTAACAGGTTGGAGACCAGGCGGCATTATAGATAAATTACAGGGAGATCTACAAGTTCCCTGGAATCACATACAAAATTTTGCTTTTTTCTGAAGAAGTTTGAGAGTTTTTCAGTTTTCAAATAGATTTATGCCCCTCTAAAAAAATTCAATGCCAACAGATTCCCTGAATTATAAAGAAATGCTCCTGAATTATATATTCACCAACCTTAATTCTTCCCTAGAAATGTTTTGCTAATACAAGACAGACTGTGATTGCAGGAAAATATCTGGTAGACCACCAGCTACAGTAAATGGACTGCTTACCAAGTACAAAAAATAAAGAGGCACAATACAGTCCACTTTGTTTACAGAACCTGTTGATTCCTTCATATACTTAGTACCCACCCAGTGATTTGAACGTATGTCAGTGTGGCTGAAGAACCATTTCCTGAGTGAAATACACCAAACACCTCAGAAGAGGTTTCAGCTTGCAGCACTGCTCTTTCTGGGATTAAACTAGACATTTTAAATTCTACATGAATCCCAGTTAATTTTGCAATCTTGGAACAAAGGCAAAAAGAAATCACCACTCCAGAGTGTAGTGGAAGAATGAACATATGACTAACAGTTTGGGGATTTACACATTTTGTCATAAAGGCAAATTGATGCTCAAGACAACAACAAGGTATATATTCAAGAGTGGACCATCTTAGAAACTTACAGAGAGGACACTGACATATACTTTTTAACTCTTGAATGGTCCTAATATCCTTTATAAGTCTAGAATGTTAGTATCTTAAGTTATTTAAAATAAAAAACTTAAGACATCACAACTGTTCCTGACAAAACATTTCCCAATGTAGATATTACTCAAATGCCTCACTTATTTAAAAAAAAAAAAAAAGCAGGTGTTCGCTAAAACATACAGAGTGAACAGAACTTCAGCATGTTGCCACTGTTCTGCTGATGTCTACAGTCAAGTTATTACTTGGCACTGAAGAAGACTGTGGTTAGGGAAAGAACTGGCTTTGGTGTCAGGCAGCCTGGGTTGAAACTAGATTTTTATCATCAGAGCACAGCATTAGCTGTCATAAGTTCTGAGTGAATTCACATAAAGGGCTGAGAAAGGGGAATGGTACATGGCAAGCTCTCAATAAATGCTACGTTTTATTCCCAAACCCACTTTTCCAACTTTTTTCTGGCTGGCAGAGACCCGATTCTGTTCAGCTATAACCCTTTTTTGTGAACACGTGCCCTGAGTTGATGAGCCCACTGCCCTAGTCCATTTGGACTGCTATGAGAAAATACCTGAGGCTGGTGGCTTATAAACAACATTTATTTCTCACAATTCTGGAGGCTGGAGAGTCCAAGATCATGATGCTGGCCAATCCGGGATGGTGGCTGATGAGGGCCCACTTCCCAGTTCACAGAGAGCATCTTCCTGTGGTGTCTTCACATGGTGGGAGGGGCAAGGCAGCTCTTTGGAGTCTCTTTTATAAGGGCACTAGACCCCATTCATGAAGGCTCCTCTCACTCTGACCCAGGCCCCTGCCAAAGGCCCCCACCTCCTAATACCCTCTCATTGCCCATTAGGTTACAATGTATGAATTTGGGGAGGACACAAATATTCAGTTCCCAACTTCATGATTAGTCAAAGTCAGTCTACTCCAAGATATCCAACAAGCAAGGACCTCTTTTCTTCCTCTGTATATTATTACGTGCATAGTTCCAAAGCATTCATTCACTTACCAACCTGGGACAAACCACTAAACCTCATGGACTATCTCTTCACCCATAAAATACAACTAACCTTTGCATGGGTCTTATGATTAGAAGTGACAGAGGTATAGAATCTTTTTTCAGGCCACACTGTGTGGCCTGTAGGATCTTACTTCTCCAACCAGGGATTGAACCTGTGCTCCCTATACTGGTGTGCAGAGCGTTAACCACCAAACCACCAGGGAAGTTCAAAAAGAATCTAAAATGAAGCCCGGCAAATAGTGAATGTTCAGTATGTAATGGCTCCTTGGAATATCCCACTTTAATATCGTGAATGAAAAGTTTAAAAGCAATGCATACTAAGTACTTCCTGATAATCCAAATCTTACCAGATTATCCTGCTGCTGCTTCTACTAAGATCTCATTCATCCCCTTTCTATTTTCCTTAGTTAGTTAGTTCACTCGCTCAGTCATGTCCGACTCTTTGCAACCCCACGAATCGCAGCACGCCAGGCCTCCCTGTCCATCACTAACTCCCGGAGTTCATCTTAGATGACCACAGATCTCAACTATTGAGTAGCCTATTCTGCCTTGTTTAATTGATCATCCATTTTCTCTAGTCAATACTTAACCCCAAAACAATTAAAATGAGGGACTTCACTATTCTACTTTAATCAAGTGGTCAGAATAACAGACATCATTGATTCCCAACTCACACTTCCCTTTTAAAGGAAATGTCCAAACTGCAGTCTTTGATGGAATCAACCCTGTGTTCTATACTACAACTGACCTACATTGGGTCATCAGCTTCTCTGCCCAGGGAATCTGGAATTAGATCACAAAAATGGTGGTGTGTGCTTGAACTAAACTGAAAGAGCAACGAATCTAAGGACCTGCACTGGCATTAAGGCAAGGCAAGTTGACATGATAGAAAAAGAAAAACCATGAGTAAGTAGATTGACAAGTGTGTGGAGAAAACCAACGTAAATCAGAGAAAGAGAGCAGACAATGGGAGCCCTACAAGAAACGGATATGGCCCAGGCACTCTGGTGTTGCACCCTTCTAAGAAATCCTATAGTTCAGCAAGTTTGTATGTTTCTGTTTCCATGCTTAAAGAACTCAAAGAACAGTAAGAGTCTCATCAATATCAGTGTAGAAAGATCTACTTACAGCCCGGCCTAAAACAGTATTTATACTTTGGCAAAAATAACTGTAAAAATTAATAAACAGAAACTTCAATGAAATAGAGCTGGGAGACCAGAAGGGGGATGTCTCACACGCTGTGATAACTGCAAAGCCCAAAAGGAAGAAGACTGATTCCTCTTCTTTCCTGGCGAGGACTCAGCCAATGAAAAGCCGTGGACTCTTTGCTTACTGTAGCCTCCCACCTCCTCTGTCCCTCTGTATTAAGTGTTCTCCTTCCTGAGCTTGTGGGGATTAGAATGTGGCTCCCCATGGTTGCAGACCCCAAACTGCTCTTCTCTGCAGATCCCGAATAAACCCATCTTTGGTCAAGAAATGTCTGGTAGTCTGTTATAGGTCAACATGCCACACCACTGACTCTTAACAAAGAAGTCCTCTCCTTGTTATAGAACCACCATAGAAAACTCAGATGCTTAGAGGAAACAGAAGAAGTGGGTTATCAGTACCTTGGGCTTCCCTCATAGCTCAGTCGGTAAAGAATCTGCCTGCAATGCAGGAGACCTGGGTTCGATTCCTGGGTTGGGAAAACCCCGTGGAGAAGGAAATGGCAACCCATTCCAGTATTCATGCCTGGAGAATCCCATGGACAGAGGAGCCTGACCATGGGGTCGCAAGAGTCAGACACGACTTAGCGACTAAAGTACTAACTACTACCATCAGTATCTTGTAAGTTTCTACAGCTCCAGTCATGCTTCATTTTCATATTAAATCATGATAAATTTCCTCCTTTATACACACACACACACACACACACACACAGAGCCCTCTCCCATTTTTCCTAACCTATCTCTCGTTTTCCGCTTTCCATAGAGAGAAGAGTGCAAGAAAAAACAACAACTAGAGGTGATGACAAATTTCAAAGGACATTCAGTCTTGCTGGCTGAGAGGTAACAGAGAAGAGAAAACGGTCAACTAGAAAGTATGTAATTTCCTACCTGAAGAGAACAGTCATTACTCAGTCTCAATCGTCTGTCACCATACAGGTCCTAACATTAAATTTTCAAAGGAAGACAAAAATTTAGACTGTTTATCTGAGGTTTCTAGTTTTTAAATGTTGTCAATAAATTTAATTTTCTCCTAAAATGACACAGACTGGTTCACTAGCTGCAAATGTGCAATACTGTAGAGCTGTTTTTTTTAAAAAATATAACTTCTGAGATTTTTAGCTTCCCCAGATATGTTTATTTAACATCTATATACGCAAGGCCTATAGTCAGATATTGGGCGAAGCACGACAAAGACCGAAGCTCATTTATTTTCCTCCTCTCATGTTATTTTACATTCAACACGTCATTTCTCAGAGACCACTTAAAACCAACAATATTAACATCTTACTAATTATTAATTAATTCCAAACTAAGCCATTTTCTCTGAAAGGGCAGCAATGGAAACTCTTCAAAGTTAAACGCCTAGGGTGTGATGAAAAATGGTTTACAAATGCCTTGCCATTTCTGTAAATATCACAGTTAGCCTCTGGGTCTTTATGTCTGCAGCTCTTTCAGCCTGGAAGGGCTGCCACCTCCAGGAAGCCTTCTTATGTTCTCCCTTATCATCCTGAACTTAGCCCCTCTGGGCTCCCTACACACACTCCTGAAACCATGCCGCTGTTGTTTACCTCCCCATACTTTAAGGATAAAGCCTACACGGAACACAGGATTCCATCTCCAGAAGCATGACTAGATGGGCCATGTGCCTGAATATACAGAACCTGTTCCTTCAGCAGGACAACTGCTTTCTTAGCAGCTACCAGGTACCTTGCAACTAGGGCTCATTTCTTCACTCAGTAATAGTATGGTGAATAAGTCTCTGCCCTCTCAGTACACACTGCAGTTCAGAGACTGAAGCAGTTAAGGATTTGTTAAACACAGAGTGAAACAATACATGGCTCCTGTTCAGGTCATTACCAGTATAGCTGGGTGGCTTTGGGAGTACCACTGAGTTTCTCTGAGCCTTGGTATCTTCTGCCCAATAAAAATGCAGATAATGCGAACTTTACTAGGTAGTTGTGAGAAGCGAATAAGGAATTCTAAGAAGGGCCAAGCACACGGCATATGCTATAGTTCATAAACATGCTACCAACAAACACCTTTTAAAGAAACCAAAACTCCAAGTGACTTCACAACCGACTGATTTTTAAATCCTTGACAGTTAAGTGAAAGAGGAAATAATTCAATAATTGTGTCAAATTCATACTCTATAGACTACCAAATAGTTGTTTAGTTTTATGAAACTATAATTTCTACCAAGCTCGAGAAAAACCAACAAACACCTCGTAATCCATGCTCTGTAAAGCAAATGGTTCAAGGATTGTCATGTATATTTATCATGGCAAAACAAAAATATGTGAAAAGTCAGGAGACAAATTTTGACTTAGCATTAGGAAAAATATATAAGATTTCCAAATAACCTATGGCTATCCAATAACATACAGTAATCAGCTTTCGTGTAGACAGACTAATGCCTGTGCCCCACCACCCCCAAGATGTCCTAACCCCAGAACCTGTGAATGTTGTTGCATGGCAAGTGGGAATTAAGGTTGAAAAAGAGATCAGAATTGCTAAACACCTGACCTTTTTTCAAAAAAATTTAAATGACTTTTGCATTTTTTTTTTAATTCATTAATTTTTTTGGCCACACTGCACAGAATGTGGGATCTTAGTTCCCTTACCAGGGATCGAACCCACACCTCGTGCAGTGGAAGCGTAGTCTAAACCACTGGTGAGTGAGTGTATGTGTGTAGATGCTAAGTCGCTTCAGTCGTGTCCAACTCTTTGTGACCCTATGGACTGTAGCCCACTAGGCTCCTCTATCCATGGGATTCTCCAGGCAAGAATACTAGAATGGGTTGCCATGACCTCCTCCAGAGGATCTTCCCGACCCAGGGATCGAATCTGTCTTCTGCAGCTCCTGCACTGCAGGTGGATTCTTTGCCTCTGAGCCATGGGGGAAGTCCTTTAACCACTGGCTCACCAGGTAAACACCTGAGGACCACCACTGAACAACTGATCTTGAAATAGGGAAAGAATCCTAGGTCACTGAGGCGGGCCCTGTATCCATCAAAGAAGGAGGCACCAGGAAGCTAAGACAGCTTTCCTAGGATTCTTTACAGATGAAGTTCAAGCAGATATCTAGACAAGTTGTTCGCAGTGTGTTGGGGGGTAGGTAAAATTTCATGACGCCTCAGATAAGCACTGTCAAGTTGGGTCTAAGCAAAATCCCTGAAACGGCATGCACATTTTTGAGTATGCAACACTTGCCCCCTTTCTCAGTAGAGAGTTTGAAATGTTCAAAGATTCTCAAAAGTATCTGTTTAATAAGAACATTCTTTCTCAGTTATTCCTAAGAGTGAGCTTTTAATGTTCCATGATTTTCTAAGACAGCAAATCTCAAAGTGTAGCCCATCAAACACCAAACGTTGATGTTTTGTACACGAAAATTCACCAAAGGTTGTTGGTAAAACGTAGATTGCTGAGCTCTACCCCAGACAGAATCTCTGGCAGCTGTAGGAAAGTTCATTATTTAACAAACTGGGGGAAGAGAGGACAGGGAATGCTAAAACACAGTTTAAAAAAGCCACTGCTACAAGAGGGATTTTATGAAACATTAAGCTGAAGGAGTTTAATTGTTCCCTTAAATTTTAAAGTCTCAGTGCACTCACCATGCCATTAACTTCATGTAACTTTTTTTTTTTCCCCTTGGGCCTCAAGTAGCTCAGAATATGTAGGCAAATGCCTAAGCCAAATTTTTTATATTACAATTCATGGTATGGAGAGACTGAATGATCGGCAGGTAATAATTATACATCAGGCTCAGTATGCACTCGCCCCTTTTGTCAAGAAAAATAATGCCTGGCACACTACATTGCAAACTATTACATACTGGGAGAATTGTGTTTTATTTAATGACAACTTTCTATAATAAATTTAAGGAATTTCAACGACTGCCCAGTTCCACAGGGGTTAATTCACAACTCACTGCAGTTGCCCAGCAACAGTGAGACCTGAGAGGAAATCAAGATGAAGCACTATGCTTTGGATAAACAGGCTCTAGGATGGTTCAAAGCACATCTCAGGAAGAATTTAAATAACCCTAGATTCTTACATCTCCCCATCCATAGAAAAACACTAAGATAATAAACATTAAAATCATTAACGACATATCTGTTATGATTGGCGGTAATCTTTGCTAAGGCATACGCTTGACTGCATGCATTTCCTAGCCAAAACAATTCATATGCAATGGCTTACCCCCCCACCCCCCCTCAACTCCCACCTCTGCAGAGCAGTTCCTCAGGGCTGAGTGGCTGGCTCCCGGGCTATAACACTCAGTAAGACCTAGAATAAAACTTAAAACTCACAACTCTTTCGTTGTGTCTTTAAGTCGACACCTTCGTAAGATTCCCCTCCTAAATTTTCACTCTTTCAAGCTCATGTTTTGCTTAAAACGTTCTTCCGGACCTATGCCTGATGATGTCTAGACATTTACAAATGGGGTCCTTCATCAGTCCTGGCGTAGAGCAATCCCAGGGGCCTCGAAGGTCTCCTAACTGAGACAGGTCAGGAAAATGAATAAAAGCAGCTAACGATGACGTCTGAATGTCAGCAAACTTGGGCAATTAGCCAACTCTAAAGACACCTGAAATATGACTGGGAAGGGGCCTGAGACAGGCCTCAGAACCCAAATTCCAAGGCAAGGTCACGAAGAAGCCAGGCGGCCAGAGATGGGAGTCAAGTTCTCGTAGCTTCCAAAAAAGCCCTTTGCGGCACGCACTAGACCACGCCAGCAGACGCTCTCCCACAAAAAGGGTTAGGGAACGGTGAGCTCCGGGCGCCTCCACACCCAGACGCAGGCCTTCGATCAAAAAGCCCCTGCCCCAGGCCCATTGCTCAGGTACAGAGACGCTGAGCGAGCCCCGGCCACTCACCCCGCAGCCACTGCGTACTGTGAAACCATCTCCAACTAGCTCCACGGCCGACAGACCACCTAGCAGCCCCCTTAACCAGCTCTGGGCTTCTGCGACTGCCAAAGCCCAAAAGGCAACGCAGCAGGCGCGGGTCACGGCCTAGCCTCCAGGAGGCCGCCATCTTCCCGGCCTTCTCCTGGGCTGCCCTCAGCACAGCCTGATCGCCCAGTCATCAAGGCCCGCCCATACCCCGCCTCCCACCCGGGGACACGCCCCCCTAGAGGCCTGCGCGCCTCTGAGTCCAGTTCTAGCCCCTCCTCCAACCTGGTTGGCCCCGCCTCCCAACCAGGCGGCTGCGCGGTTGGGTCAGAGAGGCCCTCTCAGACCCGCCTTTCATCTTGTCCGCCCCGCCCCCAGGCTGCCCTCAGAGCCGCCTGATTTTAGTTCGGGCCTCGTTGCGTTGGCCCAGGCGAAGCGCCAGGAGCACGCGAGCCGTGCGAAGGTTGCCAAGCGCGGGTACTGCTAGTCCCGGCCATGTCTGGCTCTCACGCTCCAGAGGGAGACTGTTGTTGCTCACGGCAGTGCCGCGCGCAGGTAGGGGCGGGGCCGCCGGTGCCCTCTATTCCCAGGAAGCGAGGCGGCGGCCGAAGCGAGGCGCCGGCCGGGTGGGGCTTTGCGCCGGGCCGGACGCGACCGCCGTGCGCCGCCCCTTGCTCCCCGCGTGTGGACCTGAGGCCCCTGCCTACTCGGCGAGCTTTGCTTCCAGCGCTGGGATTTTTCGGCGGCGAGGGCTGGGCACCAAACGTTGAAAAGGGAAAAATAACTGAGGGGGAGCATTGGGCGTCTTTAATGTGTTTTTCAAAACCATTTAACATAAAAGACCTTCGGGGAAGCTCGAAGCTCTGGAGTGGAACTGGAGCTAGGACTGTCCTCTGCAGCTGTTTTCCTGCGCTCTTCGTTTGCCGCTCAGTAGGCAGTGGGAAAACGTCCGCGGAGCCAGGTCTTCGGACTGTAGCCAGCACTTTTACTCTGCGCAGTTGCTCTTTGACTGCCTCGGTTTAGTTTGATTATGGAATGATCTTAAAAAGGGTTTTTCCTTAAGCAGAAGAGGAAAATCCACCCTCGGGCTGCGCATACCTTTTATTCTGGAACACCCACGTGCTCAGGGTGATGATTAAGGGCTTGGCCTTGGGTACGGAGGAAATCTAGAGGAATAAACAATTGCAACGTGAGAAGCCTTGCTTAATTAAGAGGCAGAGAGGGAAAGTCTCCCCGCGCCCCCCCCCCCCCCGAAACTCGCTCCTTTATTTCTCCTGGGGCTGAAGGGCCCAATTAAAAAGTAGTAACGTGGGTCACAGCCTAGCAGGTTTTATTGGGAAATTCTTGGCAACCACTATTCTTGTGTGAATAAGTAACATAACACAGATTAGCAAAGTCTCTTATTTGTTTTCTTCTTCCCATGTACTACAGTTTGTTTATTCCTCATTTCACTGCCATTTAAAAACTCGCCCACTGTCTGCTTCTACAAAGATTAGATCAATACCTGCTGGAGTTACTGACTTTCAACACACCCTGAAAGGAGTAGAGAGAGGAGATCAGGAATGAGATACTGTAGGAAAACCTGGCAGAGCAGGCTGTCAGACAGTTGTTTTCAAGAGAACATTTTATAAGTATTAGTTTCTTGCATTTTTCTCCCATCTAGAAAAGCACTAAAATAATTGAAACATCTGTGCCGCGTGACTAGCGTCAACCTGGTGAGTAACATCAACCCTTGGCCAAAATGTGGGCTTGATTCCATGTAACTCTCCTTCACTAAAATTATCTACTGACCTCCCTTCTCACCACTTTGGATCAGTTCCTCAGAACTGAGAGGCTGTCTCCCGGCCTATAGTCCTCATTTTGCCCCCAGTTAAACTTAACTTTATGCTAAGCTGAGAAGGATTGAGGGCAGGAGGAGAAGGGGACGACAGAGGATGAGATGGTTGGTGGATGGCATCACCGACTCAATGGACATGGGTTTGGGTAGACTGGCGGTTGATGATGGGGAGGTCTGGTGTGCTGCGGTTCCTGGGGTCGCAAACGCGACTGAGCCGCTGAACTGAACTGAAACTTAACTTTGAGGTTGTGCCTTTTTTTTTTTTCTTCAGTCAACATAGCTTTTTAAAAAACTATCCCTGGAGTATAAATTCCATTAATGCAATGACTGTGTTTTGTTCGGGGCTGAATTCCCAGAAGTGCTTCATGTGTGGTAGACAGGCAAGGAATACTTAAAACTGGTATCACTACCCACTTAGCAACTCAGCCAACTGAAAACTTAGAATTCCTTGAAGCCTCTTTTTTTTTAAGGTTTTCTTACCCAAAGCCTATCCTTTTTAACTTCTTTATCTTCCAAATCCATCTCCACCATCACACATTAAAATTTCATTTTGAAACTTTCACACAGCCTTCTGGTCTGTTCTGGTCTTTTGCTACCTTGGTCATCCTTCAGCCTTTCTTCTATACTACCCCTATAGAAATGTTTCAAAAGCAAGATGTGATCCAGTCATCTTCTACTTAAAATGACTCAGCAGTTAGCAACCATCTGTAACATAAAGTCCAAACCCCAGTGCATGGCATGAAAGACCCTTACAGTCTTTATCCCTACCTGCCTCCATCCTGCAGAACCTAATTCTGGTTGCTGGTGCTTAAGAGTTCTCTCTGACTGAAACACTCTTTCTCCTCTTCACATACCTGCACACTCCGCCACATCCTTTATTAAAACTTAGCTCAGCATCCCTTCCTCTCTGGTCTTTCCCAACTCCTGCTCCCTCCCAGCAGTAGCTTCTACTCGCATAATGCCCTGGACCATCTTGTTTTATACGTTGTTTTGTGATTTTGCAACTTTTACTAGAGTTTGAGCCCTCAAGGGGAAGGATTCATCTTACTCATATTTATTTCTTTGGAGCCTTCAGTAAAGGTTTGTTAAGTGAATGAATGAGAGGGCTATTCAGTAGGTACACAAAAAAGGTACAAAGGGCAGTTGCCATGACACAGAGTTTGAGGAACGATCACTTCTGCCTGAGAAGATGAAAGAAGGAATCATAGGGGAAGTGGGTATGAAGGCTGATAAGCAAGAATTTGACAGCTAGAGTTGGGAGAATTGGAGATCCAGCATGAACAATAACAGTGCAAAGAGAAAAAGATGTATTCTTGGCTGTCAAGATAATGTGTCTTGAGTCATCTATTGCTGCATAGCAAGTATCCCAGAACTTAGGCATGACACACAATCATTGTCTCACACAGTTTCTGACAATTAGGAATGCAAGAGAATTTAAGCTTAAAGTTTCTCATGAGACGGCAGTCAAGCTGTCAACTAGAGCTGCAGGCATTCAAACCTTGACTGCAGCCGGGATGTGCTTCCGGGCTCACAAAGTTACTGGCAGGCCTCTGTTCCTCCCATTTTATTGGCCCAAGCCTCAGTTCTTCCTTGTATGGCCTGCTGCATAGCTAATACCCTATAACATGGCAGCTGCTGATCCAAAGGAGAGCAGAGAAGATGGAAGCTGTAGTCTTCAGTAACCTGATATCAGAAGTGACAGACTATCACTTCTCAGTGGGTCTTCACACAGACCAGCCCCATACAATTTGGAATGGAACTTTACACCAGGATGTGGAAACCAGGAAACTGGGGTCATCATTAAGGGCCATCCTGGAGATTGATTACTATGTAGGTGGACTAGAACTGAGAGATTTATGTAAAAAAATGAAAATATTTGAAAGTTAAATGGGAGCAAAAAAAGCAGAAGGACTTAATTAACAGACCCAGGACATGGTATCTGAGCATCAAATGATTTGAGGAAGGGAGTTTAAGTGATCAAAGTAGTGTATTAGTACTAAAAATAGAGTGAAGGGTAAGCTGGAGGGAAATGGAAAAGTTGTAGGCAAAGAAGCCAAATAAGGAAAAATAACCTTCATCCTGGCCAAATATGAGTCCATGAGAGCTTTACACTCTACTATTATATTGGACTTCCCTGGTGGCTCAGATGGTAAAGCATCTGTCTACAATGTGGGAGACCTGGGTTCGGTCCCTGGGTCGAGAAATTCCTTGGAGAAGGAAATGGCAACCTACTCCAGTTCTCTTGCCTAGAAAATCCCATGGATGGAAGAGCCTGGTGTCCATGGGGTCACAAAGAGTTGGACACAACTGAGTAACTTCACTATTATAAAGTAAGGAAAGCTAGGATGATGGAAAAGTGAATTCTACAAAATTAACTGCATTCAATTTAAAGGACTACCTTTTATTCTGACATTATCCTTCCTACTGTTTTTATGTTAAACATGCACTTTCTTTTTTGAAGAATGTGATGATGATTAAATATAACTAACGTTGTAACTTGGCAATCTTATGTCAGTCCCTAAAATTTAAAGAACAACAGCAACGCAAGCTATTGGTCTTGAAATTCAGAAGTCTAGGAATCACTCATCCAGGTTATTAATATAAGGAACTCAATACCCAGAAAGAGTCACTGACTTACATAGGGCACTCAGCTAGTGGATATCAGAGTTAAAGCCAGGCTCCTTGTGTTAATGTGTGCAAGCTCACTCTGTTTGCTGCACAATAGGCCAATGAATTGAGAGACAAAGTGTTGAGGCAAGGAAGAGACTTCAGTTTGGGAGCCGGCAGCCTGAGAAGATGGCATGCTTGCACCTCAAAATAACCATCTCATTGGGGTCTGGATGCCCCAATTTTATAGTTTGGAGAAAAAGAAGCAAGGAGGAACTAAAGTTGAAAGGCAGAATGGAGAGGGAGATGCAGTGGGGAAGTAAAGTGAATGGGTCTTCAGTCTTGCAAAAATCTCCAAGGGAATGTCCAGCCTTCAGAAGGAGTGTGTTAATCTCTTCAATGAGACGCTTAAACAGTAAGTGAACCGATAACTTCCGGATGTTCAAGCTAGGTTTAGAAAAGGCAGAGGAAGGTGAGATCAAATTGCCAACATCTGTTGGGTCATGGAAAAGGCAAGAGAGTTCCAGAAAAGCATCTACTACTTCTTTATTCACTATGTCAGAGCATTTGACTGGGTGGGTCACAACAAACTGGAAAATTCTTCAAGAAATGGGAATACCAGACAGCCTTACCTGCCTCCTGAGAAATCTGTATGCAAGTTAAGAAGCAACAGTTAGAACCAGACACGAAACAGTGGACTGGCTCCAAATTGGGAAAGGAGTACATCAAGGCTGTATATTGTCACCTTGCTTATTTAACTTATATTTAGAATACATCATGCAAAATGCTGGGCTGGATGAAGCACAAGCTGGAATCAAGATTGCCAGGAGAAATATCAATAACCTCAGATATGCAGATGACACCACCCTTATGGCAGAAAGCAAAGAGCAACTAAAGAACCTCTTGATGAAAGTGAAGAGGAGAGTGAAAAAGCTGGCTTAAAACTCAATATTCAGAAAACAAAGATCATGGCATCCAGTCCCATCACTTCATGGAAAATAGATGGGGAAACAATGGAAACAGTGAGAGACTTTATTTTCTTGTGCTCCAAAATCACTGCAGATGGTGACTGCAGCCCATAAATTAAAAGATGTTTGCTCCTTGGAAGAAAAGCTATGACCAACCTAGACAGCATATTAAAAAGCAGACATTACTTTGCCTACAAAGTTCCATCTGGTCAGAGCTATGCTTTTTCCAATAGTCATGTATGGATGTGAGAGTTGGACCATACAGAAGGCTGAGCACTGAAGAATTGATGTTTCTGAACTGTGGTGTTGGAGAAGACTCTTGAGAGTCTCTTGGACTGCAAGGAGATCCAACCAGTCCATGCTGAAGGAAATCAGTCCTGAATATTCATTGGAAGGACTAATGCTGAAGTTGAAACTCCAATACTTTGGCCACGATGTGAAGAACTGACTCATTTGAAAAGACCCTGATGCTGGGAAAGATTGAAGGCAGGAAAAGAAGGGGATGATAGAGGATGAGATGGTTGGATGGCATCACCAACTCAATGGACATGAGTTTGAGTAAGCTCCAGGAGTTGGTGATGGACAGGGAGGCCTGGCGTGCTGCAGTCAGTGGGGTCGCAAAGAATCAGACGCGACTGAACTGAACTGATAGAGATTCAACTTAATTGCTCTAGTAGATATTGTCCAGTTTCTCTTTATTATTTATTTGTAAATCCAGGATTCCTGATTATTTCATGTATCTGTGTTTTGAATTCTCTTTTGTACACACAGTTGTACCATCTTTTTGATTCCCTCATTAGTTGATGGGCTAAAATGCCTTTGACAGGTGTTCATTTTATGATTGTAAGAGAGTCTCCCCCCGAGGAAAACCCCTGAGAAATACATGCCTCTATTATGCTTAAATTGAAAGAAAAAGTGGAGGAGATTAGAGCCATGGCTGGCTGTGAGCAGGTACCTCAGTGACATTCGAGGATGATTTCCTTAAAATAACCATCATTGTCTGGGCTTGGGTTGGAAAAGAATTTCCAGACATGAGACAGCATGAGGGCTAAATAAAGTTTATTAGAGTGGGAGACGCTCTTAGAACAGCGGGCCAGCTCAAGGGAGAACCGATGTTGAACAGGGTCCTTAGTCCACTTTTATACCCAGGGTACAAGGAGTGGGATAGGGGACTTGCAGGTCATTTGCTGATTGGATTAGGCACTTATACTGGGTGGGGTGAAAAGTAAGGCAAATACCTTCTCCCTATGGGGTGTCGGGGAGACAGGCTATACTGCTCAGGAGGACCTGAAATCCATTAATAGTTAAAACACAGGGGAGGGAAGGATGATAAGGGTCTGGCTTTTCTGTTCCTGCATTCCAAGCCCCTCGATAGTTTTATCTGCTCTTTCGTTCTTGGGTCACAACAATAAATAGATTGAAAAATTGGGGAAATGAAATATTGATTGAAAAACTATTTAGGCCTTAGTTTTTAATATATACAAAACAACCCAGATGGGTGGGGTTGGGAGGGAGGTGAGAGGGGAGTTTAGGATGGAGGGACACATGTACACCCATGGTTGATTCATACAATATGGCAAAAACCACCACAATATTGTAAAATAATTAGCCTCCAATTAAATAATTTAAAATGTGTGTGTATATATATATATATGTATATATATATATATAAGTACTGTTAAATGTTGCCCCCTAACTGTATGGAACCTCTACTATAAGAAGTTGATTGCAACCTACCTTTAGATATATCTTTCAAAACCCTTATTCTAAGTGAAAAATCAGACTTAATAACAAACAAGATACTATTGACATTCAGGGGAAAGCTAAATACTAACTAAATCTTTTCTTTCTTATCAGTTCTTATTAAAATATGTATTCTGGTTTTTACTTTTCTTACTATTCTGGGCAACTTAAATGACTGCATATTTAGTAAATATACCTCTCTTGGTTCCTGCTGCTGATTATTTTTTTGAAATTGTAATTTTGTGGATTTGAATGAAACCTTACTAACAACAGCGGCCTTATCATTGTTACTCCTGTAGCAGAAAGCTGGCTAATGGTTCTGATACCTCAGTACTGGAAATACAAAAGGGAAAAGGGGTGGGGGGGGCGGGGAGCAGGGCTTAAGAACAGTCTATTTCCTATAACGTTTGCAACTTGCTGTGGAAATGGATGGTTTTAAAGATTGAAAACTGCAGGAGTCTTCTCATTGGCTGCATTTTAATATGTAATTAAAACATCATTTATATTCCTAAAAAAAGAAATAGCAAATTATACAAGGCATCAGTAATTTTAGCTAGATTTAAAGAGGAAAAAATAAGAAAAACCAACATAGCTTTATTAATATTTTAATTCAGAAATTTTTCATTTATTAAGTGGAAAGGAAATGAACATTGTGACACACATTGTGCTGCCTGCTGTGTCCATTGTTCAGTTCAGTCGCTCAGTCGTGTCCGACACTGCGACCCCATGGACTGCAGCGCGCCAGGCCTCCCTGTCCATCACCAACTCCCGGAGTGTACTCAAACTCATGTCCATAGAGTCGGTGATGCCACCCAGCCATCTCATCCTCTGTCATCCCCTTCTCATCACACCTTCAGTCTTAGCTAGCATCAGGGTCTTTTTCCAGTGAGTCAGTTTTCCATATCAGGTGGCCAAAGTATTGGAGTTTCAGCTTCAGCATCAGTCCTTCCAATGAATATTCAGGCCTGATTTCCTTTAGGATGGACTGGTTGGATCTCCTTGCAGTCCAAGAGACTCTCAAGAGTCTTTTCCAACACCACAGTTCAAAAGCATCAATTCTTTGGTGTTCAGCTTTCTTTATAGTCCAACTCTCACATGACCACTGGAAAAACCGTAGCTTTGATAGCTTATGGTGAATGATACCGGATTTGTGATCTCTGAAGGAGATTTAGCTTCGGGACTAGGGGCCAGGCTTGATCACTCAAGAGCTTTTGTGTAGCAGAGTTTTATTAAAGTAAGAAAAGGGTCCGAGAAAGCTTCTGACATAGACATCAGAAGGGGGACAGAGAGTGCCCCCCTTGTTAGTGTTAGTGAGGGAATTATATACTTTGATGAGTTGTTCATTTCAGTTCAGTCGCTCAGTTGTGTCCAACTCTTTGCGACCCCATGAATCGCAGCACGCCAGGCCTCCCTGTCCATCACCAACTCCCGGAGTTCACTCAGATTCATGTTCATCGAGTCAGTGATGCCATCCAGCCATCTCATCCTCAGTCGTCCCCTTCTCCTCCTGGCCCCAATCCCTCCCAGCATCAAAGTCTTTTTCCAATGAGTCAACTCTTCTCATGAGGTGGCCAAAGTACTGGAGTTTCAGCTTTAGCATCATTTCTTCCAAAGAAATCCCAGGGCTGATCTCCTTCAGAATGGACTGGTTGGATCTCCTTGCAGTCCAAGGGACTCTGAAGAGTCTTCTCCAACACCACAGTTCATACGCATCAATTCTTCAGCGCTCAGCCTTCTTCACAGTCCAACTCTCACATCCATACATGACCACTGGAAAAACCATAGCCTTGACTAGATGGACCTTAGTCGGCAAAGTAATGTCTCTGCTTTTGAATATGCTATCTAGGTTGGTCATAACTTTTATAAATCAAAAGAATGTCTCAAGGTTGTAAAGATCTTACTAGACCCACTTCCGTAATTTACATTTTAAGATAACAGGATTAGCCAGAAGGTTTTCAGGAAGGAGAAACTGTCCTCAAGCAGGATACATTGTGGTTATATAATCCTTAGTACAGGGAACTCCTAGAACTCCGGGAGTTGGTAATGGACAGGGAGGCCTGGCGTGCTGCAATTCATGGGGTCGCAGAGAGTCGGACACGACTGAGCGAATGAACTGAACTGACAGAGTTTAAACTGAGTTGTGTAGTCATCAGTTCCAGGCTTAAAGAAAAAAAAATTTTTTTATGTGACTAAGGAATGTAGAGGGGGAAAAAACCTCCACAAAGTTTGTCCTTTCCTTCTTGAGAATTCCAGACCCCTCTCTCCTTGAGGACCCCTGGATCTTATCAATCTGCCTAGGAATTGACTCTTTCAGTTTTGACCAGACGGACCTTTGTTGGCAAAGTAATGTCTGCTTTTTAATATGCTGTCTAGGTTGGTCATAACTTTTCTTGCAAAGACCAAGTGTCTATGTTACTTTCATGGCTGCAGTCACCATCTGCAGTGATTTTGGAGCCCCCCAAAATAAAGTCTCTCACTGTTTCCACTGTTTCCCCATCTATTTGCCATGAAGTGATGGGACTGGATGCCATGATCTTCGTTTTTTGAATGTTGAGTTTTAAGCCAACTTTTTCACTCTCCTCTTTCACTTTCATCAAGAGGCTTTTAGTTCCTCTTCACTTTCTGCCATAAGGGTGGTGTCATCTGCATATCTGAGGTTATTGATATTTCTCCTGGCAGTCTTGAATCCAGCTTGTGCTTCACCCAGCCCAACATTTTTCATGATATACTCTGCATGTAAGTTAAATAAGCAGGATGACAGTATACAGCCTTGATGTACTCCTTTCCCTTTTTGGAACCAGTCTGTTCTTCCATGTCTAGTTCTAGCTGTTGCTTCTTGACCTGCATATTCATTTCTCAAGAGGCAGGTCAGGCGGTCTGGTATTTCCATCTCTTTAAGAATTTTCCATAGTTTGTTGTGATCTATGCAGTCAAAGGCTTTGGCGTAGTCAATAAAGCAGAAGTAGATGTTTTTCTGGAACTCCCTTGCTTTTTCTATGATCCAGCAGATGTTGGCAATTTGATCTTGTGTTCCTCTGGCTTTTCTAAATCCAGCTTGAACATCTGGAAGTTCACAGTTCACGTACTGTTGAAGCCTGGTTTGGAGAATTTTGAGCATTACTTTGCTAGCATGTGAGATGAGTGCAATTGTGTGGTAGTTTGAACATTGTTTGGCATTGTCTTTTTGGGATTGGATATATCCATTATATGTCATTTTAATCCTCAGCATGTTCTCATTTAATGGATAAGTAAACTGAGGCCTGGGCTTCCCTGGTGGCTCAGTGGTAAAAAATCCATCTGCCAATGCAGGAGACACCAGTTTGATCTCTGTGTAGGGACGATCCCCTAGAGAAGGAAATGGCAACCTACTCCAGTACTCTTGCCTGGAGAATCCCATGGACAGAGGAGCCCGGTGGGCTACAGTGCATGGGGTCACCAAAGAGCCAGACATCACTGAGCAACTAAACAACAACAAATCTGAGGCCCCGGGTCATGTAAGCAATTAACCCCGAAGCCTGTGCTGAATCAGAATTTTAAAAAACATCACCTTTCCCATATCCTTAATTTTATATTCTTAAGTCTGCTCCATCAAATTATCACTAGCAATACTTATCTAAAATAAAATAGTATGTATAATATTAACAGTGAATATGGGAAAATTCCATAATTTCCATATAAGTAGCTAAAAATGTAGTCTGTTCAATAATAACCCCTCTTTGGACTCAAAGATGTTCTTTCCCCTTTACCCAGTGCTGAGATTTCTATAGGCAGATACGCTGACTGTGCTTTGCTGCACAGTGCATCTATTTCTTGTTCACTTTAATCTGGAGAGTATAGTCCCTTGGGGTCCCATGTGTATGCTGGGATTTTCTATTGGATGCCCCGTTTGTAGCATACCTGAGGTTTTATCTTGTGCTTCTAGTGACTTGCATAGCTATCAAAATTGAAGCACTTAGGTCACCAGAGTTTTGCAGATGCTTTCAAGGAAGTTATAGGAACTCACTTCCCTCCCAGGTAGACTCACTCTTTTCTTCAATGGCCCCTGTGAAACCTTATTTTCCAGCCAGCTAAGCAATATATTTTGAAATGTTTTTTAAAATAATTCAGCTGTTTTAGTTGTTTTCAAGGTAAGGGTTGTAAATCATTACTGCCAAAATGGAATTCATGGTATTTCTTTATTATTTTTTTTGTTTTCATGCATTTTAGCTTTACCAAAAGGGGGGAAATGCTTTATTTTCTTTTTCTAAACAAATAATCACCAGACATATATAAAAGTGGGGCTTTTATTTCAGCTAGATTTATTGTACTGATAATTTCACCAGCTGTATAATGTGGAATCATCATGTTGTACATCTGAAACATAATGTTATATGTCAATTATATCTCATATATTACTTCTATAACATCTTAAACAGTAAGATGTTATCCCAACATATATCTTCATAGAATGGGGCCTAGAAAATATTAATTATGATTGCTTCTGTGTGCTTTTTATGTCATTTCCTTGACTTATATTCCATAATGAGTATACATTGATTTTGTAATAATAGAAAACACTATAATTACTATGGAAAAAGGACATTTTTTTTTAGAAAAAAAAAGATTGAACCAACACAGAGAAGATGAAAAAATAACTATCATAGTATATATCATGTACACATGCCTTAATGAGGTGTTTTAAATACGATGTTTTGTTTAAAGAAATCTTCTGGGTAGACTGAAGTGTGCCTCTTTCAGCACTAGATTTTATTTTATTTCAACCATTTCAGTAAGACACTTTGCAATATAATATTGTCTTTCCCCACCTCATTGTTATAACTTGTTCCATAGTATTGGACTATGTGGCCCTTAACTGAATGATTCTAGGTGGCCAAACAATATGGCAGATCCACTTTCCAAACATTAAAAACAAAGTATATTTTGTAATAATTTTCTCTCTCACAGTATCCTCTCTATGGTAGTTTTTCTTAAACTTCCTTAAATTGTTTTTTTACTAGAGATATCTAGTATATATTATCGGAGAAGGCAGTGGCACCCCACTCCGGTACTCTTGCCTGGAAAATCCCATGGATGGAGGAGCCTGGTGGGCTGCAGTCCGTGGGTTCGCTAAGAGTCAGACACGACTGAGCGACTTCACTTTCACTTTTCCCTTTAATGCATTGGAGAAGGAAATGGCATCCCACTCCCGTGTTCTTGCCTGGAGAATCCCAGGGACGGGGAGCCTGGTGGGCTGCCGGATATGGGGTCGCACTAGTCAGACATGACTGAAGTGACTTAGCAGTAGCAGCAGCAGTATATATTATAGTAAGTATATATTATATAGTATATACTATAGTAAGTATGTAAGTATTATATATATTATAGTAAGATATCAAGTAACTTACTATAATAGTTACTTGATAAAATAATGTCTATTTAGAAATCATTATCTTCTTTTTAAGGACAAGGAACATCCAAGATACCTGATCCCAGAGCTTTGCAAGCAGTTCTACCATTTGGGCTGGGTCACTGGGACTGGAGGAGGAATTAGCTTGAAGCATGGGTAAGTTTCTGGCTGATTCTCCATATAAGTAGACCACCAAGAGCCTAACATGTATTATGTCAAAGAACAGCTGATGATCAGTTTCTCATGGTACTCAAGGTAGTTAGTTTCTAAATAGAGAAATAGGTATTTGCATAACCGAATGGAGTAAGTGTTCTCTAGATGTTGCATATATAATAAATACCTGTGGACTTAAGAACCACAGTTTGTAATCCAGATAATTTGGTCCCAGTGTTTGGAGTACCAAAGTTAACTAACGTGCTGCTGGGTATGTTCGTGTCTGGAACTATAAAGGATCCCTTCTGGGTAGACAGGATTTGTTACAAAGGTTCAGATACATATTTCAGAGTCACTTAGATGCATATTGTTAACCATCCAAAAATCCTAAAAATTACATTTTGAGTAGAAAATCACAATATGCCTTTCCAACTACATGTATTGTTATTAATGGGCTTAATACGTGCGGGTCCATGTTGCTCACAGGACAAAACAAGAGGTATTTGACTTGAAGTAGAAGGAATAAATAGTATTTAATTGTTCATTAGATTTATTCAGTGTCATTCCTTTAAGAGGATGAAAAAATAAGTAACCTACTTACAATGAAAATAAAGGTTGTAGAGTCTCATTCCCTTAATTGTTTCTGGAACAGGATTAATATTTTTCCTCCTGAAATGTTTTAGGAATATTAATTGTCTGGAGGCTGAATATTAAATTGAGTAACTTGGTTTATTTCTTTATCCTAATTCACTTTCTTTAACAAAATTGGACTACTACAATATTTATGGGATATTGAATATATAGAGTAACACCTCCAAGGAGGCTGCATTGTTTAAAGAAGAATGGAATGCAAAATGTCATCAGTAAACTTTTTTTTTTTTTGGCTTCGCAACATGCGATTATCTTAGTTCCCCAACTAGGAATGGAAATCTTGCCCCTTGCGTTGAAAGCATGGCTTCCTAATCACTGAACCACCAGGGGAGTTTCTAGAATCAGAACATTTTGGACTAAAGGGACTTTGTGGCATACCACAAGATGATGCCATTGAAACTTCATCTGCTTCAAATTAGCAAGAAACTCATAAAATATAATTAAACTGTGGGAAATAGCAGGAGAGGCCTTACTCAACAGCTGTCAGAGTTCATATGTAGGGAGGCTCTTGGTCTGCAAAGGTCCGTTCCACGTAGTATGTGGTACCTCCCTTACATGGGTCCTCTTACCATCAACCCGGTGCTAATGTGTCAATCGGTATTTCACAGGTTTTCAGAGTATTTTGCCAAAACTTTCAAGTTGACCTGTTCACAACAAAGTCCTATAACAACATTTGTTGTTATTAGAATTGTTTCATTTTTTTCATTTAGGAGTTGAGTCCTAGTAATTTTGTTTTTGAGCTGTATTATTTATAATAAATCATATTCTAAACCTTGCCTTTAGTAACCTGCTTTTTAATTGCATTGTCAGCAGTATGAATAAGGGCTTGCCAGGTGGGCACAGTGGTGAAGAATCCACTTGCCAACGCATGAGACTCAGGTTCGATCCCTGGGTCGAGAAGATCCCCTGGAGTAGGAAATGGCAACCCACTCCAGTATTTCTTGCCTGAAGATTCCATAGACAGAAGAGCCTGGCAGATTGCAGTCCACAGATTCCATGGACAGAGGAGCCTGGCAGCCTACAGTCCATGGGGCCACAAAGAGGTGGACATGACTGAGTGCGCACACACAAAGAGGCAGTGCAGTGGTAAAAAAAAAAAAAAAAATCCGCCTGCCAGTTCAGGAGACACAGTAGATACGGGTAAGATCCCTGGGTCAGGAAGATCCCCACTAATAGGAAATGGCAACCCATTCCAGTCTTCTTTCCTGGAAAATTTCATGGACAGAGGAGCTTGGTGGGCTACAAAGAGTCGGACACAACACGTACACACACATACATATGTAAGAAACAGAGCTTTCTACCAAACTGAATTAAAACAACTTTTTCCAATTGGCTCTTTTAAAAAAAAATAGCAAAATTAAAAATAGAATGTAAGCAAGGGGCCATTGCAGATCTCAAGAAGAAATTTTTTTTATCATAAAGATATAAAAGACTGTAATTAAAATGTGGAACCGTTCTCTAAAATTGTGTATGGTTATGCTAAAGCCCTGAGGGGCACATTTTAAAAGTAATTGACTTTGTAGCATTACAGTCAATTTGTGGGGACGTTGCATTGTATTTGTAAAATGTCTGTTATTAGATTCTTAATTGGTGAGGAGCGCCGCCTGGAGGTCACAGGTGAAAACAGCCACGATTGTATGTCACTGCATTTGGGATCTTACTAAATTTGTGCTTCATGGAGTAAAATGGGTAATTTGTAGTAAAATGTTGAATTTTCTCCCTAATATTTAAAAGACTTTGTAGACCCATATCAATAATTTTATCAATGGTATTAATATTCTCATGTTAATGAAAGTTTTTTTCTGATGCTTCAGAGCACATATATTTGGCATGAAGGACAAACCCAATAGATTATATTTCCACAGTAAGTGTGGCAGTAAGCCTTTGGAGAAAATGAAATTATTTACATTTCCAAGGTTTGGCTGCTATCAGTCCAATTTATATGCTCCTGACGTGTGGTGCCAAACAAGAGAAGACAGCTTAAGACACAGATGAGTGTTAAATCAAAAGGAAGAAATGGAGGACCAAGAAAATAACAATAGTCATGGCTATTCCAGGATACTTAGCAGCCGTTGTGTTTAGGTTGGGCTCCTACCTTTCACATTTAACATTTCCTATTTTCACAGCATGATGTTTTTATGTGTCAGAAACACTAATCCTGTTGTATGATACTAAAATTAAAATTAATTGTCCCATATTGTAGACAAGATAATTGAAGCATAGTAAGATTTAAAGGATTTTTTTAAGTAAATACGAGTAGAAGCAGTACATGTACATGCATTATGAAGCCTTGCGGTTTGTCCCCCTGCTCACCACAGAGTGAAAGAGCAGAGAGTGTGGAGAAAATAAATTCCCAAACATAGTACCTGGAAACTCAACATGTTTTCTGTTTGTGGCTTACAGTCCCAAGAAATACTTTACTTTTAGTCTTTAGCACTTGTCCTTCCCAAAATAAAAGCTCTATCATCTCTGTATTTTTATCCAGATATCTCCTTCCTTGTAGGTGTAAATATATTTTTTTCTAAAATCTATTTAGCTAATCGTTTAATCAAAATTGACCAAAATCTAAACTGATTTCTGTTTTACAAAAGTAGTAATAAAAACAAATTTAGCATACCAGGGAATTCCCTGGCGGTCCAGTGGTTAGGATTCCATGCTTTCAGCTGCTGCTGCTGCTGCTGCTGCTGCTGCTAAGTCGCTTCAGTCGTGTCCGACTCCTAGCGACCCCATAGACAGCAGCTCACCAGGCTCCCCCGTCCCTAGGATTCTCCAGGCAAGAACACTGGAGTGGGTTGCCATTTCACTACTGAGGGCTTATTTACAGCAGACTGTTGGGAACTTTATCTGGGTCTTTTCCCAGGGCTACATAAATATCTTCCCGCATGAGAAGACCTACAAGTCCACTTACCAGCAGAGGTGATTAGACTATGTACCACACATGATTCCAGAGTCTCTTTCATGTTCTTCATGTTACATGAGGACAAAAGATTTGGATCTCTGGTATTTATAAGGGGTCCTTTTTGACAGTACGATCCCTGTGCATTGCCCCTGGCTCCAGAGGAATGCCGCTCTATGATTTTCTTAGGCAACAAAGTTCTAAAGCAGTAACTACTCTGTGAAAATGAATGCTTGAACAAAGCTTACTGTGCTTTGGATTTCACTCCCTTTATCAGGCATTTTGGGCTTCCCTGGTGACTCAGACAGTAAAGACGTAGCCTGCAGTGCTAAAGACCTGGATTTGATCCCTGGGCTGAGAAGATTCTCCTGGAGAAGGGAATGGCTACCTACTCCAATATTCTTGTCTGGAGAATTACATGGACAGAAGAGCCTGGTGGGCTACGGTTTCATAGGATCACAAAGAGTCGGACACGACTGATCAACTAACACTTTCACTTTCATAGCCAGCATTTATTTTCTAGACCTTAATTTATGAGTAGACCTTAAAGCAACTTCCTTACATTTTGTCAATTCTAAGTCTATAGGTTTATTTGTAACCCCTACTTCGGCAGCTTGATGCAATATAGCCAGTCATCCTCATTTTCTGTGGGAAACGGTTGATATTTTTTTAACTCTTTATTTTATATTGGAGTATAGCCAATTGACAATGTTGTAATAGTTTCAGGTGGACAGCAGATAGACTCATCCATAAGTATACATATATCCATTCTCCTTCAAACTCCCCTCCCCTCCAGGCTGCCACATAGCATTGAGCAGAGATCCATGTGCTATACAGTAGGTTCTTGTCGGTTATCCATTTCAAATACGGTAGTGTGTACATGTCCAAACTCTCTAACTATCCTTTCCCCCATCCTTACCCCCAGCAACCATAAGTTCATTCTCTTAAGTCTGTGAGTCTCTTGTGTGTTCATGCTAAGTTGCTTCAGTCCTGTCCGATCCTTTGCAACCCTGTGGGCTGTAGCCCGCCAGGCTCCTCTATCCATGCGATTCTGTAGGTAAGAATACTGGAGTGGGTTGCCATGCCCTCCTCCAGGGGGTCTTCCCTACCCAGGGGTTGAACCCATGTCTCATACATCTCCTGCATTGGCAGGCAGGTTGTTTACCACTAGCGTCACCTGGGAAGCCCTGGGTGTCTCCTTCAGAAACAGTTAATATTGATTTAGCGTCCGTACGTAGTCCATGCCTCAGTGGCGGAAGCTAGAGCATGCAGGTGCTGATATTTCCTTCATTTGCCTTATGTGGCAGCTCTTCAACACCCTCTGGCAGCAACTGAAACTGACACATGAGCCAGAGGATCTTTGTTGAGGGTGGAGAGAATTTAGAGAAGATTTTGAAGTTAATTTCCAAATCAAATTTGAAAGCACCTTGTGGTAATGCTGTAGCATCCTCCCTTAGCACAGGTGTTGTATAACAGAGATCTCCAGATGTAACCATGCCTTTTACATTTTTAACTTTCTGCAATTGTTTTAGCTTTGTTACCATGTATTTTCACAAGATAGAAGTGTTTTTCAACTAGGAAGCATACTGTTCCACCCAAAAAAGTAGCCCAGAGTTAAAGCTGTAATTTAACCAGCCATCCAGCAGAGGTCTCTGAACTTCATGTTTTGTAATAAGAGCATTTCAAACAAAATGAAACCCGATTCCTTGCAAGACTTTGAGTGAGCATATTTTCCTCTGATTGGATTTTAGAATTACTGTGTTCCATGTCCAGCAAGATCAACTGTGCTTATTGACGCTTAAAGATGCTAAGGACTTGTGTTTTCAGATTTGTATTTATCCTAACTAGATGAAAGTCTGGTTACC
Source organism: Budorcas taxicolor (assembly GCF_023091745.1). Lineage (NCBI taxonomy): Eukaryota > Metazoa > Chordata > Mammalia > Artiodactyla > Bovidae > Budorcas > Budorcas taxicolor. Next base: position 63,475,536 of record NC_068924.1, on the reverse strand, counting down.
ATTAATTTTGCACCATAAAACGAAATAAAGAACTTTATATGAAAATGTAGAAGACAGAAGCAACTATCAACATTTCACTGTGTCACCAGCATTATAAAGACATTAAAGTAGCTTGCTGTTCTTTCTTGCTATTCTTTCTATACAACCTATTCCATTAATTGAATAAAGCTGCTATTTGTATGACTTGATTTATAAAGATGATTAATGATTGGACTGCAAGGATACACTTTTCTTTTTTGCAAAAGCAGAACAATAGAGTTAAATAAATACCAATTTCTATATTTTGTATCACCAGCAATGAAATCTACATTGCTCCTTCAGGAGTGCAAAAGGAACGGATTCAGGTATGGTAAAGGGATCCTTCTTAAACCTAAATGTCTGCTCTTCTCTACCTGATTATTGTTTTGTGAAATGGAATTAATATTAAAAGAAATGTTAGTTTTGAAGGGAAATTATATTGTGATAATTTAAATAACTAATCAACAAACATTTGTTAAGTAACTACGAAATTTTTTTAAGGTGGTAATGATCCTGCATATCACCAGGTGTTCTAAACTTTCTTTCTGCCTCTACAGGGCAAAAGTGAATAGTACAGTCTTAAATCATAATAAAAGATGATTATAACTGCAGCATTATAACACCATCTTTGTCGGCTAATAGGTTAATCAGATTGGACCAAATGGACCAAATTGACTCATATTTAATAATAGCAAATGTCTTCCATAAAATTTTGTTTCAAAATTTTGAGAGGACCCCTTCTGTATTAACGCTAGAATAATACCCAGAATAGAGTTAAAACAAGTACATAATACTTAATTCTCTCTAAGGCATAATGCTTCATTAATAAAGAATTTATATGGTAGTTTACAATAAACCCTGGCAAATGAAAGTTACAAGTCAGAAATATGCATGTGTTAGTAGGAAAAACCTGTGGATCTACATAATTCCTTAGAACTTAAAAAATAATGTGCCTCGTCGAGATTAGCATTTCTGAGTACCAGGTAAGATTCTCAAGGAATAAGAAAATTTTATTCTCTGTTTTTCCTCTTATATTATGAAATATGAAAAAAATTATAATACCCATCCTAAAATAGTGATTATGTAGTCTCTCTGAAATATAGTTGTGAAATTACATGGCAAAACTGAGAAATTAATGAAATAACCTTATACTTGCATATTCAATTTTCCATATCAATTTTTTTCTTCAAATTCTAAAGGTGGATTTTTTTAACTCTTGAGATTATTTTGGTTAGTAGAAAACATTTTTTTATTTCTCAAAATGGTTATATATTTTTGAGTGAGAAACTATATAAATATTTAAAATGAGTTGCACATATATCACAGAGAAGGCAATGGCACCCCACTCCAGTACTCTTGCCTGGAAAATCCCATGGACGGAGGAGCCTGGTAGGCTGCAGTCCATGGGGTCGCAAAGACTGGGCGACTTCACTTTCACTTTTCACTTTCATGCCTTGGAGAAGGCAATGGCAACCCACTCCAGTGTTCTTGCCTGGAGAATCCCAGGGACGGGGGAGCCTGGTGGGCTGCCGTCTTTGAGGTCGCACAGAGTCAGACATGACTGAAGCGACTTAGTAGCAGCAGCAGCAGCACACATATATTAGCACTGTATGTATATACTATAGACAAACAAGAAAGAAGACATTTCTCATTGATATTTATGAACCTTTTCTTTTTCCTTCTCTAAATAGCCTGAAGACATGTTTGTTTGTGACATCAATGAAAAGGATATAAGCGGACCTCCACCATCTAAGAATCTTAAGAAAAGCCAGTGTACTCCTCTTTTCATGAATGCTTACACAATGAGAGGTCGGTAGAAAATGTGCTCAACATAACGAATATTTGCAGAGTAGGCTCCCCTAAATGGGCTCTCATGTTTGGCTCAGTGATAAAGAATCCTCCTGCTTATGCAGGAGATACAAGTTCAATCCATGGGTAGGGAAGATCCCCTGGAGAGGGAAATGGCAACCCACTCCAGTATTCTTCCCTGGAAAATCCCATGGACTATAGTCCTGGCAGGCTATAGTCCATGGGACTGTAGAAGAGTCAGACATGACTCAGTGACTAAACAATAAAACTCCCCCCTAAATAATGGCAATTATTGTTGTAATTCAGATTTCTTAAATGCCTGCTATGTGCAAGAATTATAAACGTGTTCACTGATTTAGTCCTCACATCGTCTCTGTGGAAGGTCCATTAGTACTTCATTTTATACATGAAAGGACAGAGGCTGTGGGAAGGTTTTCCCAAAATAAACAGCTAGTGAGTATTGGGGGGGCCAGAATTACAATCTAGATGAGTATGACTCCACTAGATTGTCAGATTAACCAACTAACTATTATATATACAATCCAATTCCTACTCTTAGTTTAGAGCTATACCTCTGCAAACTTGTAGTAGAAATTAATCAAACTGCAAAGGAGGGAAAATCATGGTCTTTTATTCACTTCAGTGGGAGTGGTCCTCTCTTTTTTGAAAAATTTACTATGTGACATTTTATTACTAATAAACATTTTATTACTAATTCCCAGAAATTGTGGTAGAGAACTAACCTAGAAAGATTGAACCTAAAGGACAATGTAAAAATAAGAAAGCATAACTGAAGTACTGACTTAGCCATTGCAATGAAGTCATAAAGACCATGCTTTAGTATAGCCCCTGAATGAAATCAGTACACAGTGAATAATCATGCTATGTTCTGTTCCCAGACATTACCAGCTACTATTGACAGGATGAAACTTCAACAGCAGATTCTGCCAGCCTGGAGAATCTTTCCTAGCAAAAAAAGCTAAATAAACTTCCAGTTGCAAAAATAGCCATTACTGAGTTTTATAGTGTACAAATTCTTTTTTAGGTAAACCCATTGCATCTATATCTTAAAATCCCAATCATTCCTTATGTCACCAAGATGTGGCCTACACTATAAAGCCTGTCTTGATCAAGGGTCAGACTGACCTGGGTTCAAATCCCAAGTTTTCAACTACTGTTAAGAGTTGGACAGTGTAGTTAAATAACTGTCAATAAGTTATTTAACAATCTCTGAGCCTTCACCATTAAATGGGAGAGATGGTTGTTGTGATGATATAAAGAGAAAACATCTTTAAAGGAGACATAGGAATCCCTAATTGAGTGGTCATAGTATTGTGATAATGATCTCTATTATTATAATAGCTGTACTTTAGACCATCTAAAACATGTTTTTGAGCATATATGAAGTATTGCGCACATTGTCCACTTGCTGGATAAAGTTTAATGTTTCTTCTTTTTTCTTTCTGACTCTTCTCTTTCCTACCTCCCTTCCTCGTCTCCTACCCACTGCCAACTTTTTATTCGATGCCAAAAAAAACAAGTCTATAACCATATATAAATATATGTGTGTGTATGTGTGTATATATATATATAAACTCTTTAAAAAGCATAATTTACTTTTCACTGAGCATGTGACTGTATTCTTCCCCCCACCGCACCCCAGAAGCAGGCGCTGTGATCCATACCCATTCTAAAGCCGCTGTCATGGCCACCCTTGTCTTCCCAGGAAAGGAGTTTAAAATTACACATCAAGAGATGATCAAAGGAATAAAGAAATGTACCTCGGGAGGGTATTACAGGTATTTCTGCCCCCCCCTCTTTTTTTTGTGCTTAAATAATTTGAACAGTATTTCTCCTTCTTGTGATAAACGGGATCCTGATATTTTTATGTATTTAATATGATGTTATTACCCTACTTAATATTATACTTCCAGATCTATTCTCAGTGACACCAATTAGATGCCTCCCTTCCTTCTCCCCATTCCCAACCCAGCCTTGGTAAATTATTGCCAACGTGAATAACGAAATGTTTGTTGGAGTAAAAAGAAAAGGACTGGGCTGAGATTTCTGTAGAGATGGAAAGACTGTGTTCCTCTATTGAAACAACCCGAGAATAAGCGCTCCTCACCTTCACTTTGTCTTCAGGAAGTTTCAGCTCTGACTAAAGTTTATGCTTCGCTTGGATTTCATGTAGTATTTCTGTAAAATTTTCACTTAAAAAAATTTTATAATTATTTTAATGTAGATCTCTATATGCTTATATTTTTCAGTGTGGAAAGGGGCATAGATAATATAGAACAGAGGCCCTTTAGACAAAATCAGCTAAATCTACCAACCCACAAAAATGTGGCCATTATTCATCAATCTAGAATATAGTGACACAAAGATATATGTTCCTGGGACTCAGGGTTTCATCTAAATGTTTGGGCATTCTTGTTCCTGAACCTTCACCCTTCTTAATTTCCTAAAGAGGCTGAATCCACTTTGGCTTGTTGAGAAGAAAAGGGTGCCAGTTTCACTAAAGTGTTCTTACGCCAGTATGTTACTGTTACTGCACGTAACAGACAGTACGTGTTTAAACTAGTGTGCTGAGAAGTTCATTTGACTTGATTTTACTTAATATTTATTGTGTGCCTAAAGCATTCCTCAGCACTGAGAAACACCTACTTACAGAAGTTAACTATTTAAATTATGAAAGTGTACATAGTAAAGCATAGCCGCGTACTACCTTTTCCACGTCTGGGTCTTGAAGGAGAGGCATTTGTGTGTTACCAATTTCATCGGCATTTGATTGCTTCAGTGAAGAAATAAAAATAGGTCAGAAGAACATGTGAAACGGTAGGTTTAGGAGCAAAGCCCAGCAGAAAGTCTTTGGAATTTGTGGAAAAAAGAATGACGTGAATGCAAAGATGCCATTTGTTATGCATCACAGTGTATATACTTTTTATATATTATGTTGAATGTTTCAGAACTTAAAGAGTACCAAGTTTTTTGAGATGTTTTTGCAATTCTGTTTGAGCCTGGCTGGCTGGGAAATCAGTAACAGGGTCATTATCACAGCTCCTGGGCAGTGGTACTTAATCAGGTTTTGGGTAGAATCCTAAAGTATCCAGTCAAAAGAAGGGGCAAAAAAGGTGGATGAAGTCGGAAAAAGGATGGAGTTTTTACATTTTCTACTCTACTTTTTAAAAATTTTAAGTGCATCTTAAAAATAATGATAACTTTCAAATGCCTAATTCTTATTGGTGAGGTAACCATGTTAAATGTAACTGTCCTCCCTTTTGAAGGCGAATGCCTGTGGAAGGGTGAAAAGAAGGCTGTTTAGTTGGAGGACTGCCCCTGGCTCTGCTCCTGTAAAAGGAGGAGATCGGACTGGATTAGCTTTCAGGTCTTCTTTTACTGTGGAATTATTTTGCACCTGGAGCTATTTCTGACTGTTTGGTGTATGGTAGAGAAAAATATAAGTTTGTGGTTTTCATGGCCAATACTAGGAAAGACTTGGGACTAGCAATTTTTCCTTCCATGTTTAAGGATATTTTATAATTACCTCTGTTTTACTTAAGTGAAATAATGGGCAACCTCATTCTGTTAATGGTAATGATTGGCCAAGTTCTTTATCACATGACTGCTATTTATTCTGTACCTTCCCTAAAGTAGTAATTTCTGATAGTTTATTGATAGAACTTATTTTGGTTAACTGTAGCCATTACAAAGGAGGTGAAAAAGCAGATGATACATTAACAAGGCAAGAGAAGTTCATGTTACAAGGAAAATATGTCTGAGTTTTGATTGGTTGTAAATGACCTCAGAAATAGTGGTAACTTTACCAGTGACAAATTATTTCTTGAGTATTATTACAGAAACAAAAAATGAAAAATGCGTATTTTGATTTCATCACATGTACTTAGTAAAAATAAGGTAAAAATAAGTTCTAACATCACAGATGTGAGAACGTTCTAAAAATGTTATCATACCCTTAATGGTTCACTCAAAAGGTTTTTGCTATCCCAGGACCATAAGCCACACATGTATTTATTTGCCTATCCAAGACACTTTCAGGTCCTGCAGAGATAGAATAAAATGGTTTCGAACTGTTGGGAAATTCCTGCTTTAAGTAGTTCAGTTGTTAATCCTTCCTGTGTTCAAAACACTATGATTCTCTATGCTTCATGGAAATACTTGTATGATCTTGATTATTTCTTTGTTAGGTTTTGGTGTCCTGTACAAATTTCTGCCACTTCTACTTAGGATTAGAACAATGCCTGCCAGATTCCCAAGGCGTCTTTTGATATAGTTGTTCATGCAGGATACACAGACTGACATGCAACATCTTGTTCATAATTTGGAGTGGCTTCTCGGATATAAAGAGAACGTCTAGCTTATTATTTGAAAAAGTGATCAGTTTTATATATGAATACGTTTGTTTTAAAAAGGAGCATGTTTTTTCTTACAGATACGATGATATGTTAGTAGTACCTATTATTGAGAACACACCTGAGGAGAAAGACCTCAAAGAGCGCATGGCTCGGGCAATGAATGATTACCCAGACTCCTGCGCAGTGCTAGTCAGACGGCATGGAGTCTACGTCTGGGGCGAGACGTGGGAGAAGGCTAAAACCATGTAAGTGTAAACCAAGGAACGTCAGGGCCAGTCACCCTTTAGTTGGAGGACTACCCCTCGCTCTGCTCCTGTAAAAGAGTAGACCGGACTGCATTAGCTTTCAGGTCTTCTTTTACTGGTATGATTTTTTTTGGTGTGTCACTGGTCAAATTGGTTTAATCTGACTTTAAACCAACTTCACAGTTTATCATTATTATTTCTAGACATTTTCTTTGTATTATATATTCTTTTGTTAAGACATAATTTTCAGGCCTGCTGGTTTTTGGCAAGTTACTGTGCCCTTTGATATAAAGAAGGAGCAACAGCTCTTGTTCTCTCAGTTGAGGGCTAGGATGATTTGCTACATTTATTTACAAAAATGGCACATAATAAAAAATTTAAATTTAGGTAAGTAGTATATTTTAAACTCTTTTATTTCCTGAGAAGTGTATGGTATGGTGGCATGATACGGTGTGATTCCTTTTTTTAATAATGTTAGAGACAAAATAAGAAACCCTTTGCATAGAATTGAGGGGGGGGGTGGAAATTACTAGGAACAGGGTTCATTTGATGCAGAGGAAAAATGTGATTATTAGAAGTGGAGAACTCTGACTAAACGCTTTTAATGCTTTTTGCTTTTTATTTTTTTAAACAGGTGTGAGTGTTATGACTATTTGTTTGATGTTGCTGTATCAATGAAGCAAGTAGGGCTGGACCCAGCACAGCTTCCCGCTGGAGAAAATGGAATTGTATAAATAAATGGAAATTTACTGTATAGAGAGATAAAGGAAAAAGGAAAGTGAAGTCGCTCAGTTGTGTCTGACTCTTTGCGACCCCATGGACTGTAGCCTACCAAGCTCCTCTGTCCATGGGATTTTCCAGGCAATAGTACTGGAGTGGATTGCCATTTCCTTCTCCAGGGGATCTTCCCAACCCAGGGATCGAACCCAGGTCTCCCGCATTGTAGACAGACGCTTTATCATCTGAGCCATAGAGAGATAAAGCTTACCTTAATTAATACATAAATGACATGACCTTTTCTAAATGAATTGAAAATGTCCATGAAGATATTGATTTGTCACTAAACAATGCAGATATTCTGACACTGGGTGATATTTGCTTGTATTCTTATAATCTTAAATGACAATGCAATGGAATAAAAATTTTATAATGAATGTGTTTTGGGTTTTTTGGCTATGCTATCCTGCATATGGGGTCCTAGTTCAGGGATCAAATCCATGGATCAAATCCTCGCTTCCTAGAGTGGAAGCAAGGAATCTGAACCACACAAGAATCCCATGAATGTTTTTTATGTTTATTTCTAAACCCCTAATGGCAACATATTTCCCTTTGAATTAATCTTTTTTTGTATATACTCCCAGAAAATTCCTATTACTCTTCAAAGTTGTTGGTGATAATAGAACCCATTGGAAAATTTCCACTAAATTATAGAATGAGCATTTTCTTATTTTAATATTGGTAACATAAATTTGCTTGAAAAGTTAAGACCAGATGTGCCACTCAGTGCTAATGTTGAGTCAATTTTATAGATTTCCTCTTTATGCTGTACAGATTTCCCTATATTGTGAGATAGAGCAGTCATGTTATAGTGGGATGAGTTGTAAAGTTCAAATCAAGTATACTCAAACTCTCCTGATGAAATAAACCATGACCAATACAGAGATGTAATCAGAAAATGCTTTTTTTAATGTAGCCAAAAGCAGCAGCATCTTGATCATAAGGTTTTATTTGGTTAATACTATTATTGAACTGGGAGAGAAAATAATGCACCATCTCCAAAATCATCATCTCATCCTCCAGCCCCTCAGTTGATCATCTTCAACCATTCGAATTCATTTACCCCAGTTCTTTCTCTCCAGCAAGTCTTTAGCCTCATCTAGACTTCCAGTCCCTTTCCCCTACCATTTATCAGTGTCCATGACTCCTTTCTTATCCTCACTTCCTTCCTTATGAAGCATAGATGATGGCGTTTTGCACCACATTATTGGACACACCCTAACCTGTGTGTCTTGTCCCCTCCGTCCTACCTGTCAGCCCTCGGTCTTTGAGACCCACTTTCTTGGCACCTGTACCCAAGCAGCAAGGCCTGATGGGAAGATGTGCACAAGTATGTTGACTGATCTCACTGCAGATTTTTGACCACATTTCTCAGGTGGGCACTTGTTGCTGCCAAACAAACCTTTAATTCCCTGGTGCTAGTTTAGTTGCTGAGTCGTATTCAACTCTTTCGCGACCCCATGAACAGTAGCCCGTCAGACACCTCTTTCCATGGGATTTCCCAGGCAAGACTACTGGAGCCGGTTGCCATTTCCTACTCCAGGGATCGAACCCTCATCTCCTGTGTCCTGCATTGCAGGCAGATACTTTTACCGCTAAACCACCTGAGATGCCCTGTAATTCCCTAGTTAAGTTCACTTTCTCTCTCTGGTGACTATTTCTCATAGTGTTACTTATCTGACATCAAATACCCAACCTTCCCACATTACGTCTCAGATGATAACCTCCCCAGACTTTTAGAGATAAATAGATTGAAAGAGCTAACTAATTTCCCCATTTCACATTTCTGCCAGCCTTCCTACCTCCTGCCTCTTTGTCAGTTTACTGAATTCTAAGGTCAGTTCTTCCACTTAGGCCTTGGATCCCAGCACCTGCTGACCTCAAGGGCTTTGCCGCTATAAAGATCCCCACATTTTACTCCATTTATTTCTTGCATTGTTAATTTTTACCTTCTTTCATTGGTATAGAAGTACACTGTGATACCTTTCATCTCAAACACACAAACTTTGCCTTCAATCATTTGGCTAACTCCAGCACCTTTACTGGTAGCTCAGCTGGTAACGAATCTGCCTGCAATGCATAAGACTCCAGTTCAATTCCTGGGTTGGGAAGATACCCTGGAGAAGGGATAGGCTACCTACTGCAGTATTCTTGCCTGAAGAAGCCTTAAGGACAAAGGAGCCTGGTGGGCTGCAGTCCATGGGGTCTCAAAGAGTTGGGTCATGACTGAGCAACTAAGCACACTCACAGCACCTTTCCAACAGAGCTTTTTGAAAGCGTTATCCACTTTTCTGTCAACTTCTGTTTTCTCACTTGCTCCTTGACCCACCCACTCCAATCCAGTTGCACCACAGCCACTGAAACAGCTTTATTTAGCAAGAGTAAGAAATCCCCCCAATACTTATCCTTTCGAAAGCTTCGTTTGCTTGTTTTGCTCTAAGTGAAACCTGTCTCTCTCCCCTGGGGACACAATTTCCCCTGAAGCTCTCAGTGACTGTTTTCACTTCCGCTCTTACCCAAGCATTGCAGGGAGTGAATTCCTTGAACACTCAATGTCCTTCCCCTCCTGTTCCACTGTACTCTTCAGTCCATCAATCACAGTCATTCCAGCTCTCTTCTGACTCCAGACCCGTACTTGAGCACCTTAATGTGGCTGAAGAAAACTCTGCCGAGGTCAAGTGGGCCCTTAATACTGCCTATGAATTTTAAATTTATTACAGTGGCCTGTCTCTTCATTCCCTTCCTCCCCTTGACAACTGCTTCTCTCTTCACACTTGAAACACCTCCCTGCGTATTCTTTCTTGGCTGATGACCTTGATTGCTATTTCACCGGAAGAAAAAAAAAATTAGAAACTACCAGGAGAGATCTTGCTTCCCTCTGCCCGCATGTACTTGCGATGAACTGTCTGTGCCTCCGCTAAGGCCAGCCTCTTCCTCCAAGCAGTAGATCTCCCAGTTCCAAAACCAGAATTTCCTGGTGTCTCCCCAACTCAATGGTAACTCCATCCTTCTAGTAACTCAGGCAGATAATTGCAGCATCCTGCTTGAGTTTATTTGCAGGGTTGCTAAGTCGTTTCAGTCGTGTCCGACTCTGTGCGACCCCATAGACAGCAGCCCACCAGGCTCTTCTGTCCCTGGGATTCTCCAGGCAAGAACACTGGAGTGGGTTGCCATTTCCTTCTCCAATGCATGAAAGTGAAAAGTGAAAGTGAAGTCACTCAGTCATGTCTGACTCTTAGCGACCCCATGGACTGCAGCCTACCAGGCTCCTCCGTCCATGGGATTTGCCAGGCAAGAGTACTGGAGTGGGTTGCCATTGCCTTCATCCAGCTAATCAGCAAATCCCATCAGCTTTACCTTGTGAACAGTCTCTACACTTCTCACTGCATTCAGTTATTGATACCTCCTGGCCCAAGCCCCACTATTCCTCACTTGTATGCTTAGTCTCTCAGTTACGTCCGATTCTTTGTGACCCTATAGGCTATAACCCACTAGGCTCCTCTGTCCATGGAATCTTCCAGGCAAGAATACTGGAGTGCCTTGCCATTTCCTTCTCCAGGGGATCTTCCCTACCCAGGGATCGAACCCGTGTCTCTTATGTCTCCTGCATTGCAAACAGATTCTTTACCCAGTGCTAAATTACAGCAATTGCCTCCTAACTAATTTCCTTGCTTTTGACTTTGCTCCCCACCTCTTCCCGGCCCCCATAGCGTCTGCTCAATATGGAAGCAGCTGTGAAGTTGAAGTGCTCCTCAGCCCAAAACCCGGGCTTCCTGTCTCACAATGAAGGCTCCACTCCCCTCTTCCCCCATTCAGTCACCCTCTTCCTCACTTACTCTGCTGCAGCCACTCTGGCCTCCTTCTGAGTCTTTAAAGTTGCCAGGCACTTTCACACGCGTTCTTCCCTCTTTAAATGCTCTTCCTCCAGCCACCTGCATCGCTCATTCCCTCTGCTCATTCAGGGTTTCACAAGTCACCTCTGTGCTGTTATTTTACTTTATTTTTATTTATTTCTTTAATCCTTGCCAGCTCTATTCTCAGAGCCGCTGTCCTTCCTGCATCCTCTTCCTGGGATGCCCTTCCCATGTGCAGCTCCCCAGCTGTCTTCTGAAGGTCTTCCTTGTGTGCACTCCTTGTCCGACTGCCAGCAATGGACAACTAGGAGGGCTAGTTCTCCCAACACTATAGGGAAGATTCTATTTGCTAAGGCTGAATCTTCGAGTAGGGCTTCAGCAAGGTCTTTCTTCCCAGTGTCCTTTATATCAGTTGAACAAGACCGAGTCAGGTTCAGAAGCAAAGGAAAGCTTCATTATTAATGGAATAATGGACAGGCTCCAGGTCTAGAGCCTGATTACTCTTATTTAAAGTGCAACCCTGCCCTCCACACCTGGAGCTCTCTCTCCTGCTATTCTTTGCTGTTGTTCAGTCACTAAGTTGTGCCCAACTCTTTGAGAATGAAAAAGCCCTGGTTGGGCATCCCTGGTAGCTCAGCTGGTAAAGAATCCGCCTGCAATGCAGGAGACCCCAATTCGATTCTTAGGTGGGGACGTTCCACTGGAGAAAGGATAGACTGCTCACTCCAGTATTCTTGGGCTTCTGTGGTGGCTCAGATGATAAAGAATCCACTTGCAATGTGGGAGACCTGGGTTCAATCCCTGGGTTGGAAAGATCCTCTGGAGGAGGGCATGGCAACCCACTCCAGTATTCTTGCCTTGAGAATCCCCATGGACAGAGGAGCCTGGTGGGCTACAGTCCATGGGGTCACAAAGAGTCAGACATGACTGAGCGACTAAGCACAGCTTATTTAGTTTTCTTTTAAGTGCTCAGAATCAGCTAGCATATTATAATTTATCTTTCCCCCCCCTCACAGATTGTAGATCCCATGAAGACAAGGATTTTCCTGTTTTGTTCACAGGTGTAGCTCTAGTCCCTTGAACAGTACCTAGTATGGAGTTGGTACTCAATACATATCTGCTCAATGAAAGACCACTTTTGTGCCAAAGCTGGTGGTCAGTTCTCTAAATTTTATTTGAATTTACAATAACTTCGCTGGTGATGACTCCCTCCTTGAAACAGTTTTCTCTAGGCTTCCATGACCCCGGACTCATGTGATTTTCTACTTACCTCATTGGTCACTTCTGCGGTTCTTGAATATTTCTCTTCTGTCAGATGTCTAAATGCTGGAGGGCCTCGGGGTTCTCTGCCCTTAACAGTCTTCTCCACCTACCCTTTTTTTCTCAGGAAATCTCATTCGGCACCGTAGCTTTGAAATATTACCTATAGGCTGATGACACAGTATTTTATCTCTAGCCCAGATGTCTGCCTTACATTCCAGAAGTATCTCTCCACTTCCTCCACTGAACACCTTGGATGTCTAATAGGCCTCTTAAACTTTCCATATATAGCCCAAAGCGGTGCCATAGAATTTTCTTCTATGTGAGCTGTTGCCCCACCCCCACCTCCAAACAGTTTCTGGATAGTTACACCAAAAAGCGCTTTGAGACAGACCGGTCTTGTTCACTGCAACCAAGAAAAATGCCTGACCATTGTAAGCACTCCATATATATTGGTACTCTTGGTTCTTGGTGAAGATTCTTCCACTGGGGAGAAATAGTTTTGGTCACTTCTGTTTAACCTCATTTTCCTCATTCTTAAAATGGAGCTGAAGAGCGAGATGAAGTACGTGATGGAACAAACCGCAGGGCTCGACCCATAGGAAAAGGTTGGCCAAAAAGTTCATTCAGGTTTTTCTGTAACATTGTATGGAAAATCTCAAATGAACTTTTTGGCCAATATCTATTACCCTCATTTAAAAAAATATTTATTCAATCGACTGCATTCGGTCTTAGTTGTGGCACGTGGCATCTTTTGTTGTGGCGTGTGGGATCTAGTTTCCTGACCAGTGATCAAACCCAGATCCCTGCATTGGGAGCACAGAGTTTTAGCCACTAGACCACCAGGGAAGTCCCAAATTACCCTCCTTTCGGTAACACGCTTCATCCTTGGGAGGAAAGCTATGACAAACCTCAGTTCAGTTCAGTTCAGTTCAGTCGCTCAGTCGTGTCCGACTCTTTGCGACCCCATGAATCGCAACACGCCAGGCCTCCCTGTCCATCAGCAACTCCTGGAGTTCACTCAGACTCACGTCCACTGAGTCCGTGATGCCATCCAGCCATCTCATCCTCTGTCGTCCCCTTCTCCTCCTGCCCCCAATCCCTCCCAGCATCAGAGTCTTTTCCAATGAGTCAACTCTTCTCATGAGGTGGCCAAAGTACTGGAGTTTCAGCTTTAGCATCATTCCTTCCAAAGAAATCCCAGGGTTGATCTCCTTCAGAATGGACTGGTTGGATCTCCTTGCTGTCCAAGGGACTCTCAAGAGTCTTCTCCAACACCACAGTTCAAAAGCATCAATTCTTCGGCGCTCAGCCTTAGACAGCATATTAAAAAGAGGAGATATCACTTTGTCAACAAATGTCTTATAGATGTCCATGTGCAGATGTGAGAGTTGGACCATATAGAAGGCTGAGCGCCAAAGAATTGATGCTATTGAACTGTGGTGTTGGAGAAGACTCTGAAGAGTCCCTTGGACAGAAAGGAAATCAAACCAGTCAATCCTAAAGGAAATCAACCCTGAATATTCATTGCAAGGACCGATGCTGAAGCTGAAGCTCCAACACTTTGGCCACCTAATTCAAAGAGCTGACTCATTGGGAAAGACTCTGTTGCTGTGAAAGATTGAGGGCAGGAGAAAAGGGCAAGAGGATGAGGCAGTTGCATGGCATCACCAACTCAGTGGACATGAGTTTGAGCAAACTCTGGGAAATAGTGAAGGACAAGGAAGTCTGGCATGCTGCAGTCCCATGGAATTTCAAAGAGTCAGATATTAGCCACTTAAAACAACTGTAAGTCTTATTTAATTCTCAGGATTTTGAAGTGTTACTCCATTTTTTTTAACATGGCAAAGTTGAGCTCAGATAGGAATAATAAATACGTAGAATTTAAGAGAAAAAATATAAACTTCTTACGGCAATGCCTGTCATATACCAGGAATGCATTCAAACTGTAAAGATCTTTTCCTAAACACCCCTCACTTGGTTACCCTCAAGGCAATTGTAATGAAGTAAGTCATTTAAGCTGTACTGTAGTATGGCACATCTCTGATCGTGTTTCGCCGCCACCCGGCCCTTCTCCTGCCCAATATGCAGAAAAGATGCATAAAACCTCATTTGGAGGTTGGGGCGTTTGGGGGGCACAGGTAGCTGGTGGAAGTGTGTGTCTCCTAGTTAGTTGTTTTTAGTACTGTTTTTAAAGAAGAATATGATCCCTGCAAAGTGATTGCAGGGGCTGAGGTCCGAAGGGGATACACATACAGTGAAGGAAGAGCTTATTCTCAGCACCTGGCATATGGGTGACTCAGTGACTATTTGTGGAGGGGAGCGACAGGCATTCTTCACATGCCCTTGTGGCTGTTTTTCTCTCAATTATCCCACTTCTTTAAATAAGGAGAGGAAAATTGGGTTGTGAATGAAAGGGTAAACTGGTAAGAGATCTAGATGAAACACTTATTTCACTAAGTGCAGGACATTCCATTCACTCCCAGATCGAATAAGGGATTAACATTTCAGTCAGGAGTGTGTTATTTGCTTCTCAAATGATTTTAGAGCCTTATGGTTCCCACCCAGCTCTCTTTTGTAAGAAGCAGCTCAAAATACTATAGTTCCCCAGAGAATGCCCCCAAACAATCATAATGGTAAAGTCATACCCTTAGGAAGAGTTCCATCTTATATTTCAACTGGCTCAAATATTTCCCTTTTGATGAAGAAAACTGCCATGTTTCATCAGGAATTCCAGTCAGGGTAGTCAGATATGGGACTTAGAACACTGACATCACTTTCAAGAAGCAGTAAGAATTCTCCCACCAAAGCTCTTCAAAACAGGACTATAAGAGAAAGAGAATTTGGTTTTCCTCTCACTGACCTGTAACCACTGAGTCATCATGCTTCTGATGATTATTGCTGAAATAAGTATCATTTTGTGGTTATAGGTTATAAACAGTGTTCATCTCTTTATCTGTCAGAGTTGTCTCTAATCATGTAATTTTATTATTTGAAAGTACATTTTCTGAAAATTACACAAACCTGACTAAAGAAAAATTGGGGGGCTTCCCAGATGGTGCTAGTGGTAAAGAACTTGCCTGCTGATGTAGGGGAGACATAAGAGATGTGGGTTCCATCCCTGGGTTGGGAAGATGCCCCTGGAAGAGAGCGTGACAACCCACTCCTGTATTCTTGCCTGGAGAATCCCATGAACAGAGGAGCCTGGCAGGCTATGTACAGTTCACAGGGTTGCAAAGAGTTGAACATGACAGAAGCTATGGCAAAGAAAAAATATAGTTTTCCTACATTTATTTTCTCCTTGTTTAAAATTCTGTAACTTTTTATTATTGAAATTTTAGAAGCCAGAGAATAAGCAAGGTGATTAAATACTGTATTAGTCTCTTCTATGATTGTTCTTGAAACTTTATGATGTAGAAGTAAATGTCGTGGGGATAAAATTAATTTCTTCAAGTCATTAGAACTGCAGTCCAGGCCAGTTGTAATAATCATAGCAGTCTTTTTGGAGCCCTAAAAACTCACAGAGCTCCATTTTCTAGGAGCTCAAGCACCATGATGCGTGCATGCTCAGTTGCTCAGTCATGTCCAGCTCTTTGCAACCTGATAGACTGTAGCCTGGAGAAGGGGATGGCACCCCACTCCAGTACTTTTGCCTGGAAAATCCCGCGGACGGGACGGAGGAGCCTGGTGGGCTGCAGTCCATGGGATCGCTAAGAGTCGGACACGACTGAGCGACTTCACTTTCACTTTTTACTTTCATGCATTGGAGAAGGAAATGGCAACTCACTCCAGTGTTCTTGCTTGGAGAATCCCAGGGACGGGGAGCCTGGTAGGCTGCCGTCTGTGGGGTCGCACAGAGTCGGACACGACTGAAGCGACTTAGCAGCAGCAGCAGCAGACTGTAGCCTGCCAGGCTCCTCTGTTCATGAGATTCTCCAGGGATGAATACTGGAGAGGGTTGCCATGACCTCCTCCAGGGAATCTTCCCCACCCAGGGATGGAACTCGAGTCTCCTGAGGCTCCTGCATTGCTGGCAGATTCTTTGCTGCTGAGCCACCAGGGAAGCCCCAAGGGCTATGCTAAGGAACTTTAAATATACTACGCCCAATTCTTATAATAACTTTTGAAGGTATTATTACCTCCATTTAATAGATGAACAGAGTTAAATTCAGAGGTTAAATTACCCAAGTAAAAAAATTTACCAAGACCACACCACAAGCCCTTTGCACTTTCCCACGTCAGATCAATTTTATTTCATCGATATAATTACTTATATGGGTGTAAAGAGAGTTTTCCTGTTTAAACATAGGTGGTTTCTGAGATAGGCACTAGGGACTTAGGAAAAGAAGCATTTCTGTCTTACTGACCTAACAGTACCCAAAATTTCTTTGGGGACCATTTATTAATCATGCGTTGGGTTTCCATTTACTATACAATCTGATGATTAAGTTTTATCCTTGAAAATATCAAGTACTCTCTTCTATTTTTTTACTTGTACTTTTACTAAGTATCTTTTTCTTTCATACTTGATATTATTTTTTATTTCAATGAGAGCTACATCTTTGCAAACAAAACCAAGAAATTCGTGTTTTTGGTATTTTTTTTTGGTTTACTGAAGAGCTGCATATTAATTTTGAAGGTCAATGAGTAAAGTGAAACTCTCCAACAGTCAAAATTACCTTAAAAAATCCTTTAAATCATCTGTATAGTCCTATACATGTGATTTGTGCATGTAACACAGTTTCTTTCATTTTTTCCAATAATAAGTGTTTATCTATGGCCCTCAATCACACTTTTTTCCTTTCTTAGGAATATTGATCAAGCCACTACCAACCATTTATCTACTACTGGAACAATGTGTCTTAAAATTACAAATGTTTCCATTGGTTTCACAAATATTCATTCTTGGTTTCAGGTTTCATTGCATCCATCACCTTTAATATGAGTAAGGAAAAAGGGGGATTGCCCTGGTATATGATCCCATTAAGTCAACTTTAACATGCTTGAATACCACTGGAACTCACTAGCCAGCTAAGATTAGTCCTCTTCCCTTACGCATGGTGAAACTTTCCAATTAATAAACTTTTCTTTCCCATATTCCAAATACAAAGATCTTATGCGCATTTAGGCTTGTGTTATTTTATGAAAACTGGCTGAAAACCAAAATACCCTATCCCAAGGAAATACAATATATACCATATATACAGTAGCAAGTATGCTCTTGAAGCAGGCAGTTGTGTCGGTGTCAAATATAAGTAGAAGCACCAAGGACCATCTAAGCTTGTCAGTTTCATGTAAATGATTTAAAAGAGGCCGCAAGAAGATACCATACCAAGAGGATGCAATAGACATGCCCAGAGCGCTGAATGATCCCACCCAGATGGGAAACTGCTGCCTCTCAAATGATATTGCTGCAAACCTAGGAGAGTAAGTAGATGCCAAGAGATACTGAGTGAATGACTCTGGGCCTCCCAGCAATATTAAAGTAGATGGGAATTAGGAGTAAGATGAAATGTCTGTCTCATCTCTTCCTCCCAGTTCTACAGGGAAAGAATTGAGCCTGGGAAGAATGAGTGTCATGTTAGTCTTTTTGTATAATTAATTAATTGATTATTTAGTATTTTTGGCTGTGCTAGGTCTTTACTGCTGCACGAGGGCTTTCTCTAGTTGCAGTGAGTAAGGTCTACTCTTTGCTGCCGGATGTGGGCATCTCATTGCAGTGGCTTCTTTTGATGTGGAGCACAGGCTCTAGGCTTGCGGGCTCAGTAGTTTTGGCTCATGGTCTTGGTTGCCCCAACACATGTAGAATCCTCTTTGACCAGTGATCGAACCCATGTCCCCTACCTTGGCAGGTGGATTCTTAACCATTGGGCCACCAGGGAAGTCCAGCCATGTTAGCTTTTACATCATGGACATTGTTGGTCATGGTGATTAATGGAGTAGGACTGGGAAAGTCTTAAATCCCTGTCTGGAACAAAATTGAAAGGGAGAGTTATAAATAAACAAATCAGTATTATATTATGTGCTGTGTGTTCTAAGTCGCTTCATTCATGTCCAATTCTTTACAACCCTATTGATTGTAGCCTGCCAGGCTCCTCTGTCCATGGGATTCTCTAGGCAAGAATACTGGAGTGGGTTGTCATTTCCTTCTCCAGAGGAATCTTCCTGACCCAGGGATCGAACCCACGTCTCTTATGTCTCCTACATTGGCAAGCAGGTTCTTTACCACTAGCACCACCTGAGAAAACTATTATATTACATTGCAGAAGAAGAGGTTTGGAAGAATAGGATTATAAAATCTTGTGGAGGCAATAAAGCTTATCTAATATTTCATTATTAAATGTCTAATTTTTATGAGCTTTCCCATTAGCAAACTATGAATCATTTTATTCATTAATAACAATTGCATAAAATCTTATAGTTAAGCAAACACTTCCACTCTTCTTGTCATCTCAGCAATCCTGTGATTACAGCATTTTCACCATCTGCCAAAGAATGCAAGCTTCTGGCAAACCACGGCCATGTCCTGTGGATCACTATTCCTGTGCCCACATGTACTAAGACAATCAGAAATGTTTGTTTCTTGAAGAATTCCCCCCCTATTGCAAATGAAAACACAGATTCCAAAAGGTTAACTTGTCCAAGCCCTGTGAGTGGTAGAACTGGGAATTTGTCCTAGGTTTTAGCTCTGAATTCTGTGACATTTGCTCAAACTGGATGAACAAATATCTCAGCAAATGTAGATGTATACATTTGATTCTTTAATGTTTTAATTGTTCAAGATAATGTACATAGGGACATTTTCAGATTGACTTCTCTGTTTTATTTTTTTTAATCTTTTTAAAAATTGGATAGCTATTTACAATGGAGGCTTCCCAGGTGGTACAGTGGTAAAAAAAAAAACAACAACAATCTGCCTGCCCATGCAAGAGATGTGGATTCGATTCCTGAGCTGATAAGATCCCCTGGAGAAGGAAATGGCAGCCCACTTCAGTATTCTTGGCTGGGAAATCCCATGGACAGAGGAGGGTGGTGGACTACAGCCCATGGGGTCTGAAAGAGTAGGACACGACTGAGCAATTGAGCATGCAGTTATTAATATTCACAATGTTGTGTTTGTTTCAAGTGTATAGCACTATAGTTCATTTATACACATATAGGATATCATTCAAACAGCAATTATGTCCCTGTCTTCCTCTGCAATTCTTAAGAATGAACTTAGACTAGTTGATCAGATTGCATGTTTCTGCTCTTTTCATTTTTTTTAGTAGTTCTTCATGGACACGTTCAGTTCAGTTCAGTAGCTCAGTCGTGTCTGACTCTTTGCGACCCCATGAATCGCAGTACGCCAGGCCTCCCTGCCCATCACCATCTCCCAGAGTTCACTCAGACTCACGTCCTTCGAGTCCGTGATGCCATCCAGCCATCTCATCCTCTGTCATCCCCTTCTCCTCCTGCCCCCAATCCCTCCCAGCATCAGAGTCTTTTCCAATGAGTCAACTCTTTGCATGAGGTAGCCAAAGTACTGGAGCTTCAGCTTTAGCATCATTCCTTCCAAAGAACACCCAAGGTTGATCTATTTCAGAATGGACTGGTTGGATCTCCTTGCAGTCCAAGGGACTCTCAAGAGTCTTCTTCAACACCACAGTTCAAAAGCATCAGTTCTTCAGCACTCAGCCTTCTTCACAGTCCAACTCTCACATCCATACATGACCACAGTAAAAACCATAGCCTTGACTAGACGGACCTTAGTCGGCAAAGTAATATGTCTGCTTTTGAATATACTATCTAAGTTGGTCATAACTTTTCTTCCAAGGAGTAAGCGTCTTTTAATTTCATGGCTGCAGTCACCATCTGCAGTGATTTTGGAGCCCAAAAAAATGAAGTCTGACACTGTTTCTACTGTTTCCCCATCAAATTTCCCGTGAAGTGATGGGACCAGATGCCATGATCTTCGTTTTCTGAATGTTGAGCTTTAAGCCAACTTTTTCACTCTTGGTCAACACCGAAATCAGATTGATTATATTCTTTGCAGCCAAAGATGGAGAAGCTCTACACAGTCAACAAAAACAAGACCAAGAGCTGACTGTGGCTCAGATCATGAACTGCTTATTGCCAAATTCAGACTCATGGACATGAGGATCCTGATAATCTCTGTCTCACATAACCTAGATATGTGTTCATTTTCAAAATTTCAACCTTTAAGGCCTTGCAACTAAATGATACTTTCCAATGACACTTTCAGAACCATTCGTTTTACATAATGTCAGGTAGAATTCTGCCATTTCAGTTCCTTTTTTTTTTTTTTTAGCAATTTTACAGTTAATTTAATTGCATGGCATCTGTAACTGGTGAGTGATCTTATCACAAAATGGAATGACTAAACTCATTCCAATTTGTATTTATCAATGTCGCATCAGCAATCATGTGTGCTTTTTATAGAAAGTCTCTGAAAAAGACTTCTTTCCTCCATTTTCCTAAATTTCAGAATCTACTATTATTTCCTCCGCTGCCTCTTTTTATCTGGAATCCAAATTAAATTCTTACTTCAAGTGCTGATTTCCTTTCCCAGCCAAAAATGCCTGTTAATACTTTGATGTGTCTTGTGAGGGTTAATACTTTTCCTCCAGGTAACTTCATAAGAATTACCATTTAACACTTAAAATGATTCTGACTCACCAAACTTAAAAGTAAGAGTGATTTTAACCCAAGCCTTAACTCCCTCTAGCTGTTCATCTTCTATCATGCAGTGCCATTCACAATATTCTTCAAGCATTTTTCCTATTTACTTAAGAAACAAATCACTATCTATAGTTCCAATATGAAATAAAAACTTTACCTTAAACCAAATCCATGACATATTAAAATATCTATTATCACTCATGATCTTTCTTAATGCTTTCACATCCCAGGACTGAGGTTTTCCTACTGGTTTTCCTGTCCTTCTATTCGTCTTGCCCATCCTTCTTAATGTGTGTGTGCATGCTAAGTGGCTTCAGTTGTTGTATTCGACTCTTTGCGACCCTGTGGACTGTAGCCTGCCAGGCTCCTCTGTCCATGAGATTCTCCAGGCAAGAATACTGGAGTGGGTTGCCATGCCGTCTTCCAGGGGATCTTCCCAACCCATGGATCTAACCCAACTCTGTTGCGTCTCCTGCATTGGCAGGCAGGTTCTTTACACCCTAGTGCCATCTGAGACAAACATCCTTCTTAATAGGGGAGATTTTATTCTTTATTACTTTTTCCCCCTTCTTGTCTTTTTCTTGTTTCTCCTCCTTTTCATTCTTTGAACATGTATCTTTTCTTTGGTTCTTTTAACCTTCTGTCCTGACTTATACTTCTTTCTTGACATCTATATTCTCAGCATATGTATTAGTGTTTTTAATATTTTTCCATTGACTTTGAGAAGAATCACTTAGCTTTCTTCCATTATCTTGGCTGACATTTATTAGCGATCTTTTTAACTCCTGATTTCAGCTACTCTTCCTTTTATCCTCAGTAGTTCTTCAGTACTCAGGTATTGGCACTCATGTAGTGGGAAGCTGTCACTTGAACTGTCTGCCCAGTTTCCTTGATTCATTGGACCCAGTTCCACATCCTGGCCATTCCACAGAATTTTGGAATGCCTTATCAGTCACAATGCCCTACCTGCCTTTGGCTATAGGCTTCAACACGTGACCAGGTCTGGCCAGTCATGGGCACCATCCCCCTGCCCACAGTGGTGGTTTCAGTATGAGGTTCCTGACTCAAGGAAAGCTGCCAGGGTGCATCTTCCCTACCTCAAAGAAGAAAGGTATCTTTGATTGAAGAGAGTGAAACCAACACACAAAGAGAAGCACTAAAAGCAGATATAGAAATGGAAAGTTCTGATGAAGAACTATCTACTGAAACAGTGAGTTTCATTGCCTCATTTCAGCCCTGCCTTGGGATTCACCTCAACTTTTAAGTCAGAAGGAATGAGCAGATTTGTTTTTTATTTAGTTTTTTAACCTGAGTTATTTTGAGATGAATTCTTTCTTAACAGAGTCTTAACTGATACAAAACCTAAGAGTAGATGCTATGCAATTGTATGAAACAAAAAGACTAACTCACATTAATGTGAATGGGACCAGAGTTTTTCATACACATTACTTTCTACAGAACTGGTAAACAGGGAAATGATGTTGGTATATTGTTATAACATGAAATTTGTGTTGGTTTGTACATAGCTTTTTTTTTTCATCACATTGTTTAAAGCAACCAGGGCAAGCTCTCATAATTAATGAGAAAACTTTAGAATTATATGAAAGCTTCAGGAGGAAAGCTGAAAATGGACACATGTTCATTCTTTATTGCAAAAAAAGGCAGGGGGAGCTGATTTAGTAGCATCATCAGCCCTCAATGTTTCTACCTGTTAAACTGTGTTTCTACCTGTATAAAAAATGGGTTAATGAAGAAGGCTTTAGACTGGATCAGATTTCTAAATTTAATGAAAATAGAGTCTTTCAGAAGCAAATGCTCTTTAAGGCCTACATCTCAAAGAAGAGCAACCCTGTGGGATTAAAAGGAAGTAAATAGTTAACTAACAGTGATGCTGGGTGCAAATACTGGAGAGAGCTAACTGCCAGCATTTTTATTAGTAGCAGTATTGCTTTTATTGGTGTTCTGGTTACATGGTATGATAAATTTTAGTGGTCTGCTTCAGCCTCGTTGATTCTGTATGCTTTATTACAGTCAACACAGCATAGAGCATAAAGATGGCATTAGAACATTTATATTTCATTTATATATATCCACACTATTTCTGAAAAGGATTGAGGACCATGCAAAATTTTACATAATAAGATGATTTGGAGGGACAGAAAAGGAAAGAAAGAAATAGAAACAAAGGCATTATCATCAAAGCGCAATGTTAAGGCTAAAACAAAATAAAGTTGTAAGGCCCCATGCTATGTATACACTCTGGAGTTTGTGTAAAATCAGTGGCAATTCCATAACCATTTATTACTATTCATCTCACATAACCCAAATGGCTATGTTGGTTTAGATTGAAAAATAAGAATATAAACTTGGTAGAATTAAATATATGCACCCACTTGATTAACTAGGGATATGGTAGATTTTTAGATCCGTAAGAACAGGATGTTTGTTTGTATTTCATTCTTGGATCTTCAGGACTCTGGTGTTTAATGGGTATTCTATAAATATCTGCCAAGTGAAAGTAATTAAAAACAAACCATTTTATTTCCTTAGCTTCTGAATTAGTTCTTAATTTATTTTTTTCTTTTAAAACCATTTTTATTCTAAAATTAGATACAGAAAATGAAATAAAAATATATAGCTTAGTGAATTATTACAGGGTGAACACTCATGAAGTCCTATCAAGTCAAGAAATAGAACTTTACCAAGCACCTCAGATACAGTCCATGGAATTCTCTAGGCCAGAATACTGGAGTGGGTAGCCTTTTCCTTCCCCAGGGGATCTTCCCCACCCAAGGATCGAACCCAGATGTCCTGCATTGCAGGCATATTCTCAGTATTCTTGGGCTTCCCTGGTGGCTCAGCTGGTAAAGAATCCACCTGCAATGCAGGAGACCTGGGTTTGATCCCTGGGTTGGGAAGACCCCCTGGAGAAGAGAACGGCTAGCCACTCCAGTATTCTGGCCTGGAGAATTCCATGGACTGTATAGTCCATGGGGTAGCAAAGAGTCAGACACGACTGAGAGACTTTCACTTCAAGCACCTCAGAAGCTTCTCCTGTGTCCCATCCCAGCTACATTTCCATCCCACCAAATGTAGCTGTTATCCTGACTTTTACATTAATTGTTTCTCTGCATTTTAAAGTAATATATTACCCAAGTGTACACCTTAGACCCTAAAGTGTTCCCCATTAAAAAAAATTGTCATAGCCTTTAAATTTCCTTGAATCCAAAGGTTATTCATTTTTCCACCCCTTATCTTTACAATTTGTCTGTTGAAGAACTCAGGCCATTTCCAAGATTGAATTTTGCTGCTTTCGTACTCATGACGCATGATCCTCAGACCTCAGTATTTCTTATAATCTTATTTTTATCTTTATTTATTTACTGATATTTTAACTCAAGTCCATGTTTGTTTGCAATGTACATATACGTTTACCATAACAGAAAAATTCAGACTGTACAAAGGACTGTCTCTGTAGAGCATTTCCTCTTCCTTCTCTGCTCTCATGGCCTGTATCCTCTCTTTGGAGGCAACCACTGATACCATTTTCTTCTGCAGTCCTCCACAGATAGTCTGTGCAAATGGAAGAATATATTACATCCATCTGTATTAGACACAGGGATACAACACCTGGATCCCTTTTCATGGAAAGGTTTGTGGCCCTAGAAGTACTGCCAGCAGATAGCCCTTAGCTGTCAGCCTATCCAGAGGTTGCCACCCAAAGCCTTGCCCTCCCCAGGGCAGCCCATATCCAGTGTTTGAGGCAACAGGAATGTAAAGGTCTGGCCATTTCAGCCTGGTGCTGGTTACGTCTGAAGGGCCAATTCTTTCTCAGGGTTAGCTGAGGTCATCAGGCCTGGATTACAGCTTGGCTTCTCCCTCTGTCTACCATAGGGTCACCAACACTCCCAGTTTTCCAAGGACTGAGGGCAGTTCTCAGGATGCTGTATTTTCAATGCTAAAACCAAAAATGTTCCAGGAAAACCAGGATGAATTGGTCACTTCAATCGTGTGTGTTGATCCCAAAGATACCACCTAATAAGCATCCTATACACTAAACTTGGACTCAGAGTCTGCTTCCTGGGGTACTCAGTGAGTGACAGCAGTAAAGGGACAGTTCAACTGTGAACTTTCACTGATGGTTAAGATTGTACATCAAGGAAGAGAAAACCCTGGCAGACACAATGCATCAGGCATTTGAAAATTATGGAGGAAATGGTCACCATAGCGACAGTGGGGTTGGGTGGCTACTCTGATTATTGCGTCAGTAAAAGATAGCAAGAGCCTGACAGTGATTAACAGGCAATTGAAAGCCAACAGTGAAAGCCAGAGGGTTTCCCTGATAGCCAGGAGATGCTCCTCTCCTGCAGTAGCAAAGTAAAGAAAGCTGAAGAACAGGTCTGGGTTTTAATGATCAGAGTATCTGACATTCAAAGAATGTTCAATGTGAAAATAAGGCCAGTCTGCCATGACAAGATCAAGGGTCTTGCTAAGAAAGAATGGGACCATTACACAGTCAATGGAGTAATCAGTATTCATGTTTCTGAAAATCTTTAATTTCCAGATTCCCTGAATTTTCTGAGCCTGCAGGAATGATTAGGAGCTGGCACCCCTCCTTTGCCTTTCCCCACTCAAGGCAGCCTCCTGCAGAATCTGTTCATACTCCCCTCTTGGCCGCGAGGCACATAAGTTGCATTAAGTCACAGAATAACCCAGTCGGGGTTTGTGTTAGGCCAGAAAAGAGAGGAAACAGACCCCCAAGGAGCTGCAACACCTAGCTACAGATACTAGCAGAAGATAGGAGACTTCTGTAGGAATGAATTCCAACAGTGCTTGACAAAGAAAGCTGGTATGTAAGACTGATTATGGGAGACTTGGTTTATCTTTGGAGGGGAAAGGGGTCTATTTAAATGCTTAACCACTGTTGGACACAGGGTCTGAAGTGACATTGGTAGCTGAAGACCCAAAGTATCATGGCCTCCCTGTTACAGTGGGTTCAGAAGCAGCCAGGCTACAAACAGATTGTTGATCTGGTTCTGGCTGACTGTGGGCCCATTGTATATTTCCGATGTATGGTTGGAATAGACATAGTTGGGAGATGATGCAACCCTCACTTTGGATTTTTGGCCTGTGGAGTAAAAATTGTCTATCATTTTTGTAGAGGAGACCAAGAAAAGCCTTTAAAAGTGCTGATACCTCCATCCTGCTCCCAGCCAAGATACTAAATGAGAAACAAATTCGTATCCTCAGAGAGATGACAGAAATTAATGCCACCTTTAAGGATATAAAGGAGTTGGTTCAGTTCAGTTCAGTCGCTCAGTCATGTCCGACCCTTTGCAACCCCATAAATCGCAGCACGCCAGGCTTCCGTGTCCATCACCAACTCCCAGAGTCTACTCAGACTCATGTTCATCGAGTGGTGATGCCATCCAGCCATCTCATCCTCTGTCATCCCCTTCTCCTCCTGCCCCCAATCCCTCCCAGCATCAGGGTCTTTTCCAATGAGTCAACTCTTTGCATGAGGTGGCCAAAGTATTAGAGTTTCAGCTTTAGCATCAGTTCTTCCAATGAACACCCAGGACTGATCTCCTTTAGGATGGACTGGTTGGACCTCCTTGCAGTCCAAGGGACTCTCAAGAGTCTTCTCCAACACCACAGTTCAAAAGCAACAATTCTTTGGCGCTCAGCTTTCTTCACAGTCCAACTTTCACATTCATATATGACCACTGGATAAACCATAGCCTTGACTAGATGGACCTTTGCTGGCAAAGTAATGTCTCTGCTTTTGAATATGCTATCTAGGTTGGTCCTAACTTTCCTTCCAAGGAGTAAGCATCTTTTAATTTCATGGCTGCAGTCACCACCTGCAGTGATTTTGGAGCCCCAAAAAATAAAGTCTGACACTGTTTCCACTGTTCCCCCATCTATTTGCCATGAAGTGATGGGACCAGATGTCATGATCTTTGTTTTCTGAATGTTGAGCTTTAAGCCAACTTTTTCACTCTCCTCTTTCACTTTCATCAAGAGGCTTTTTAGTTCCTCTTTACTTTCTGCCATAAGGGTGGTGTCATCTGCATATCTGAGGTTATTGATATTTCTCCCAGCAATCTTGATTCCAGCTTGCACTTCCTCCAGCCCAGCATTTCTCATGATGTACTCTGCATCTAAGTTAAATAAGCAGGGTGACAATACACAGCCTTGACATACTCCTTTTCCTGTTTGGAACCAGTCTGTTGTTCCATGTCCAGTTCTAACTGTTGCTTCCTGACCTGCATATAGGTTTCTCAAGAGGCAGGTCAGGTGGTCTGGTATTCCCATCGCTTTCAGAATTTTCCACAGTTTATTGTTGGTTCAGTTCAGTTCAGTTAAGCCACTCAGTCATGTCCAACTCTTTGCAACCCCGTGAACTGCAGCACGCCAGGCCTCCCTGTCCATCACCAACTCCTGGAGTTTACGCAAACTCATGTCCACTGAGTCAGTGATGCCATCCAGCCATCTCATCCTCTGTTGTCCCCTTCTCCTCCTGCCCCCAATCCCTCCCAGCATCAGTCTTTTCCAATGAGTCAACTCCTTGCATGAGGTGGCCAAAGTATTAGAGTTTCAGCTTTAGCATCAGTCCTTCCAATGAACACCCAGGACTGATCTCCTTTAGAATGGACTGGTTGAATCTCCTTGCAGTCCAAGGGACTCTCAAGAGTCTTCTCCAACACCACAGTTCAAAAGCAACAATTCTTTGGCACTCAGCTTTCTTTACGGTCCAACTCTCCCATCCATACATGACCACTGGATAAACCATAGCCTTGACTAGACGGACCTTTGCTGGCAAAGTAATGTCTCTGCTTTTGAATATGCTATCTAGGTTGGTCCTAACTTTCCTTCCAAGGAGTAAGCATCTTTTAATTTCATGGCTGCAGTCACCATCTGCCATGATGGTAGAGATCCCCATTTCATCTCCACCTAACTTACCCACTGGGACCCCTGTAGAAATGAGTCAAATGTCCTGGAGAATGACCTTAGACTACCATAAACCCAACTGCCGCCTCCATGACAGATATGGCGTTTTTGCTAGAGAAGATTAACATGGCCTCAGATACATGTTGTAGAGCGGCAATTTCTAGATCAGAAAAGAGGATCACAAACAGTTCACCTTTATGTGACACAGGCAATAATTCCACCCCCCCACCCCCAGGGCTGTGTTAGTGCTGTCTCAAAATAGTGTCCAGAGAGATTTGGAGTTTCTGTATATCTCATAGATCATTGTATTGGCCCACTATATTGATGACATTATGCTAAATGAGCCAGGTGAGCAAGAACTAGCTAACATCTGCTTGAGTGGTTCGAGATAAATCTTATGAAGATTCAAGAGCTTAACACATGAGGAAAAATGCTAAATATCTGATAGTCAAAGGCATGCTAGTATATTCCATCCAAAATGAAAGACAAATTGTTACATCTTATACATCCCACTAGGAAGAAGGAAGCCCAATGCCTCATAGATCTCTTTGGGTTCTGGAGACAAAATATTCCACACTTGGGAATACTGCTGCAACATATACAGTGGTTGTCTTGGAAGGTTGCCACCTCTGAGTGCCACGCAGTACAGGAAAGAATTCTGTAGCATTTCCAGCTTGTTGTGGAAGCAGCCTCGCTACTTGGGGGCCATAGGACCCACAAGACGCTGTGATATTTGAGAATCAGTTGTGGAAAAAGCTATCGTGTGTAGTTTATACCAACTCCCAGTGGAAAAATCACTATGCAGGTCCCAGGCTTCTGCAATGAAGGATCATTTGCCTTTTGAAAAAGCAGTGTACCCCTGAGCCTATGAAACACCAAGGATGATGGTTAATTTATGTGTTAACTTGCTTAGGCTATGGTGCTGGTCAAACACCAGTCTAAATGTTGCTGTAAAGGTACTTTTAGATGTGATTAACATTTAAATCAGTAGACTTTGAGTAAAGCAGATTACCTTCCATAAAAGAGTGGGCCTCATCCAATCAGTTGAAGGCCTTAAGGGAAAAGACTGAAGTATTTTAAAGAGAAATTCTGCCTCTAGACAGCTTTGGATTGCAACACTGACTTTATCTGGTATTTCCAGCTGACTGGCCTACACCACAAAGATTTTGTTTTTCAAATTTTTAAATTAAAAAAAAATTTTTTTGGCCAAGTCACCCAGCATGTGGGATCTTAGTTCCCTTACAATGGATGAAACCCACATCTCCTGCGTTGGAAGCATGTGAGTTTTAACCACCGGACCACCAGGGAATTCCCTGCACTGCAGGTTTTGGACTTGCCAGCTCTCACAATCATGCGAGCCAATTCCTTAAATAAATCCTTCTCCATCTTCAAATGTATATGTGTATATATGTATGTGTGTGCATGTATACATCTGTGTGTGAATGTGTGTGCATATAAATATATATATACACACATATGTTCTGTTGGTCCTCTGTCTCTGGAGAACCCTAATACTCCAAGTGACCATACATCCAGAGCATCCAACATCATCATGAGCTAGGTTTTGTCAGACCTACCAAGTCATCACTTAGGTGGATCCACAATTCCTGAGATGGCAGTGATCCCCTTGGAATCAAGCATGAGTTGGGCCAGAGGTCACAAAGCAGTTGCGATAGCAGAGAGCTCAGGATTTTACCCATTCACTGTTGCACAAGCTCTTCTTTATTTCATATGTATGGTCACATGGTGAGTGCCTTAATCAGCTGACAGAGGAGGAAAAGCCTGGGCTTGATTTATGGATGGTTAACTCAGCATGTGCTTGCAAGCCAGAAACTTGCCACAAGCTAAACTATATCCCCACCCAGGGGTGATCCAGGAAAACAGTAGTGAGGCAAAATGCTTCCAGGGAGGTGAGTGTCAGGCGATGAATCTGGTCACTTTGCATGGACCAAAGAAGTGGCTCAAGGGTAAAATATATACAGACTCCCTGGCAATGGCAAGTGACCAGGCGGGCTGCTCCTGTGTCTGGACGCAGAAAGATTGGAAAACGGGGAGGTAGGAGCATGAGGAGAGACCTATGACAGTGGCACAAAGTATGAAGCTCTTGAAATCACACGCTGATGCCAACCACAGAGCGTAAACTGTAGAACCGGCATGAGACAGTGAAGTGGACAGGCTGACTCAGTATATGCCATCCGGCCTCTAAGTCTCTCTGATAGCACCTCCCACAAGCCATCTGATTAATTATTTCAGACTAAACAAACCTTCAGTAGATCACATCCATCATAACTAAGGACAGCCACCAACTCTGGCATTCCCAGCCAAGTTTTACGGTAATATTTGAGGACTCACAGAAGCAGGAGCCAACCAAGGGTCAGATCTGGAGGCCCTGATAGGATGACTATTCATGGCTATGAGCTCATTGTTCTTCCATGCCTGGACTTGACCTGGCATTAAGTCTCCTTGGGCACTCAACACAAAGATGCATTCATCCAAAGAGTGTAATGTTACCCTTAAATGACTACCAGTGGCTTCTACCAGTAATCTTTCTCCATCTGTGTCTACTTAGAAAGGACTCCACCCAGTAGCTGCCTTGGGGTCCTCCCAAAGGAGCCTAAACCCACATCATTGAAAGGAACCAAGCGTCTATTCTCCTCTGCAGAAAGTCTATAATCCACTATGGTAATACAGCTGCCTCTAACAGTAAACCACGAGAGAATGCAACTGGTGTGATTGTCCCAGAAAATTGTTCAAACCCTCAGTGATTCCACCAAACTCTTACTGCAATGGCAGGAA
This sequence comes from Budorcas taxicolor, assembly GCF_023091745.1. Taxonomy (NCBI): domain Eukaryota; kingdom Metazoa; phylum Chordata; class Mammalia; order Artiodactyla; family Bovidae; genus Budorcas; species Budorcas taxicolor. The sequence continues at coordinate 63,444,765 of NC_068924.1, read as the reverse complement.
ACAGCTGAAAATATTCAGTAGGTAGCTGGAGATATGCATCTAAACATTGGAAAAAAAGTATCTGAGAATTTTCAGCAGATCAGTAAATTCTTACAACCAGTCATCCATTCATTTATTCAATAGTATTTATTGAACATTTACTGTGTGTCAAGCACTCTGCAGTATGCTCAACATTTTCCAGCAAATAAGACAGATCTGGCCTCTATTATACCTATATTTAGACTCTGATGGGATCATGAAATTATTCATTGAAGCCGTGAGTATAGATGGTCCTTCCAAGGGTGTGGAGAAACGCTTGACGACAGGACACATTCTGGAGTGTAAAAGAGAAAATAGGAAAGGAGATAGAAAAAGAGGAAGTAGATAGAAAACCAGAAGAGCATAGCATTTTGTTTAAGATATGAGAATGGCAAAGAGAGAGAAAAGGTAAAATATATCCTGATAAAAAGTGCAGATGGTATTAAAGACACAAACTCTAGTCTCAGAAATATGTAACTTTGAGTCCTACCTCCACCATTTATTGGTGATATGACTTTGATTGGGAGATATGAGATCAATTATGACAAGTGTCAAGTATACTGCTTAACAAACAGAAGTTTGGTTTTTTATTTTGCTTTTGCAGGGGGCACCTTTGAATTTCACAAAAAGAATTGGTGCATTCTAGGAAATTTGCCTAAAGTCCTTAAACTTCAAAATTCAGTATGCTCTCCCTCATAAACCCTTCCAGTGTCTATGTACTTCAGAGCGTGAATCTTCCACTATGGGCCCTTTTGATCAAACATAGGAAGAAGAGCAATAAAGAGGATACTTGTAATAACTATTTAGGGCCCCCATTCAGTGCTCAGATGCCTCAGGGTTTTACCTTTGGGGATGTGCTCAGTCACACAACTGGAAATTTAAGCAAAGTATATCTTACAACTCAGAACTTGAGGCTGAATTGGACTCTCATAGTGTAGCATATGAATAAATCAAGCATCAGACTCACCTCAATTTAGAAGGCTACAAGACATTTTTCTTTTGCCCTTACTTGGACATTGGAGGCAGGGATAGCAAAAGTCTACAACAATATATGCTGGAGAGGGTATGGAGAAAAAGGAACCCTTTTACACTGTTGGTGGGAATGCAAACTAGTACAGCCGCTATGGAGAACAGTGTGGCAATTCCTTAAAAAACTAGAAATTGAACTGCCTTATGACCCAGCAATCCCACTGCTGGGCATACACACTGAGGAAACCAGAATTGAAAGAGACACATGTACCCCAATGTTCATCGCAGCACTATTTATAATAGCCAGGACATGGAAGCAACCTAGATGTCCATCAGCAGACAAATGGATAAGAGAGCTGTGGTACATATATACAATGGAGTATTACTCAGCCATTAAAAAGAATACATTTGAATCCATTCTAATGAGGTGGATGAAACTGGAGCCGATTATACAGAGTGAAGTAAGCCAGAAAGAAACACACCAATATAGTATACTAATGCATATATATGGAATTTAGAAAGATGGTAATGATAACCCTGTATGCAAAACAGCAAAAGAGACACAGATGTATAGAACAGTCTTTTGGACTCTGTGGGAGAGGGAGAGGGTGGGATGATTTGGGAGAATGGCATTGAAATATGTATACTATCATTGAAGAAATAAATCGCTAGTCTAGGTTCGATACAGGATACAGAATGCTTGGGGCTGGTGCACTGGGATGACCCAGAGAGATGATATGGGGAGGGTGGTGGGAGAGGGGTTCAGGGTTGGGAACTCATGTACACCTGTGGTGGATTCATGTCAACGTATGGCAAAACCAATATAGTATTGTAAAGTAAAAAAAAGAAAAAATTAAAAAAAAAAATAAACACCTTCCAAATTAAAAAAAAAAAGAAAGCTGTGGTACATATACACAATGGAGTATTACTCAGCCATTAAAAAGAATACATTTGAATCCGTTCTAATGAGGTGGATGAAACTGGAGCTGATTATACAGAGTGAAGTAAGCCAGAAAGAAAAACACCAATACACTATACTAATGCATATATATGGAATTTAGAAAGATAGTAATGATAACCCTGTATGCGAGACAGCAAAAGAGACACAGATGTATAGAACAGACTTTTGGACTCTGTGGGAGAGGGAGAGCGTGGGATGATTTGGGAGAATGGCATTGAAATATGTATACTATCATGTAAGAAATGAATTTCCACTCTAGGTTCAATACAGGATACAGGATGCTTGGGGCTGGTGCACTGGGATGACCCAGAGAGATGATATGGGGAGAGAGATGGGAGGGGGTTCAGGATTGAGAACTCATGTACACCCATGGCGGATGCATGTCAATGTATGGCAAACCCAATACAGTATTGTAAAGTAAAATAAAAAATAAATAAATTTTTAAAAAAAAACCAAGTTCAGGGCCCAGGAAAAAAAAAAAAGAGAGAGAGAAATATCAGAGGCAAATGTATAAAGAACCAACAAACTGGGATCCAAAAGAGGAGATGGCCAAGCTTGGGGAAGACTGAGAAATAGAAGGCAGCTGTCAGAGGATCAAGGAGAAGACCCTGAAAGCAGGCATAGACCATTAATTGGAGAAGTTTGGTAGTGAAAAAACAAGAGACAGAGAATTCTGGCTGTGCTGCTGTCAAATGCAACCTGAACTTAAGTCAATTACTGAAACCAAGTTCTGTTTGATGAGTTGGCTTCTCAAGCAAGCAATCTGTCTGTTTCCCAGGGCTTGGCTTTCTCATGTTCCAGAAACAGAGAGGATCATAATCTCTGCTGAGATGTCAGTGGAAAAACTCTACTTTCTAGTATGTCCAGCCTGCAGATAATGATCTTGACTAGAAGATTACAAGGCAGTTAAAAGTAGTTAAGGTGCCAGGTCAGAGTGTCCTCATTCCAACTGGGGAAAGATCATTCTTTTGATGTATTAGCGTAGGCAAATAAACAGTCACTAAAAGTCTCTGCCGTGACACCGGATTTCATGTCAGGTCCTACTTTGGGATGCAGGTACAGCAGCATCTAGGTCATCAGTGTGGATTTGGCTCCTAAATCACTGACAGGCTATGGATTAACTCTAGGATAAGATCATTTTCTTGAGGAAGGGAGAGTCAGTGATGGAGGATGAAGACTGTGGTTTGGCTCCCATCCCAAATCTATTCCAGAGCAGCTTCCACTACCCTGCAATTGGTCCTAACTCTGTTCCTAATGAACTGGCGGAGAATGGAAGTTCCATTTCTGCTCCTCTCACTTCCAACTCCTGCCCTTTTTTTGCTGGAGTGGCTACCAGCCCATGTCACCACAGCCGGATTTACCAGAGGGTCTGCCTTTGACCTGCTGTGTGCGCATATGTGCCAGTCAGGGTGGTGACAGGGGTTGCCAGAATATTCGCCCTGGTGCTCAGAAAGCATGGTGACCAAATGTTTATGATGCTCTCTGGCTGATGGGCTTTAAAACCCTTTCAGGCTTGAGATCCAAATTTTAATCTACACACTAGCCTCATGGCCATACAAAGAAACTTCAAGGGGTGTCCTTTCCAGGGCTGCCTTCTGAGTACATTGATTCCTGACATAGGTCATTGGCTGGCATGGGAGAAAGGAGCCTCTCAAAGGTATATGATGGGATCTTCCTACAGATTTCCACTGTTGGATTTAATTTTTTTGCAGGTTATTAAGACGACGTTTTATTTTATGGATAGTATTTTCTGCTCTGTATACAAACATGTAGGGAAAGTTTGTCTTTCAGAATTCACCAGTTTTGGTTTTTTGTTTGCTTGTTTTTTATTTTTAATTGGAGGATAATTGCTTTACAATGTTGCATTGATTCCTGCCATACAGCAGCAAATCAGCCAAAGTGTATATATATGTGTGTATATATCCCCTTCCTCTCGACCCCCCCCCCCCCCCAACTCCCTGCCCCCTATCCTGCCTCTCTCGGTTATCACAGAGTGCTAGGCTGGGCTCCCGGCGTTACATGGTGCCTTCCTTCCAGCTCTCTGTTTCACACATGGCAGTATATGTATGTCAATGCTACTTTCTCCATTCATTCCACCATCTCCTTCCCCTTCTGTGTCCACAAGTTTGTTCCCGATGTCCGTGTCTCCATTCCTTTCCTACGAATAGGATCATCTGTATTGTTTCCCATTTCCTAGATTCCATACATATACTTTAATATATTATATCTGTTGTTCCCTTTCTGGCTTACTTCACTCTGTGGAATAGTCTCTAGGTTCATCCATCTCACTATGAATGGACTCAACTCCATTCATTTTTATGGCTGAGTAATATAACATGGTATATGGCATACACCACAAATTGTTGGATTAAATTTAAGTAAAAACATTCTAACATTAGGTTGTTGGATGATGAGGACAGGAATTAAAGCTGTATGGCTTTATTTTTGTTTACTCATTTTTCAGCGTGTATTTGTTGAGAACCTTCTATGCACTGGGCACTGTACTAAATGCTGGAGGTGCAGAATGAGCAAAACCAGTCAGGCTCCTACCTTAATGGAGCTGGAAGGAATCAGCTAGATCATCACACAAGGAGACAGAGTACAGTGCTTCTAAAGAGGGCCATGGTCTGTAAGAATACACAATAAAGAAGCTTGATCTGGTTTGGTGGCCGTGATGGTAGAGGGAAGGAATATCTTAAACTTTAAAGGCCAAGAAAGAACACAGAGACCATGAATAGCTCATCACATGTGGTAGCCTTGGCCAAGTCTTAGGTATGAGGATTCTCCTCTCTTCCTTTCAGGTTGTTCCATGTTTCTTTCTGGATGGAAAAGAAAAACTAGAAAATATCCACATAGGTTTAGGTGATGCCATTGGACAAAGAAATAATTCAATAAGGGAACATGATTTCTTGATGTACTAAGTTCAAGGAAGACTAGGCTAGTTGCTACTTCCTAAATGAAAAGCCATCAAGTAGAATCTTAATAAGTTGACTAAATTCAGTCTTTTCTAACTATAAAAGCAGGAAATTTATATGAATTGGGCTAACTATATAGAGACTTCAGATAAGGAACTTCAATGTGCAATATTGAGGAACACACTGACTTTAAACCACACAATGAGGAACCATGCCTATACATTATTTTTGTAGGACAAGAATCAGGAAACCTCTGTGAAAACAAAAAGATGTGAAAGAAAGATCCCCTAGGCTGAGTGTCACCAGACTTTGATTTTAACACCAGCAAGGCCATTAACATTTCCTCTGTGACTTGGTAACATTGCTTTCTGTCTCTGAAGCAATTGTTCCTCATATGTGAAAGTGTGGGGTTTGACCTGTGATATTTAAGGTCCCATCCCTTCAAGACTCTTCTTATTCCTTGCTCCTGTAAGATGGTCAAACTCAGAATAACAAATTTCTATATTTCCCAGCTCAGCATACAATTGTCTCCCATTTCTGATCCCTGTCTGTCCATTGCATGCGTTAGGTTCCACGTGGACCCAGACCAGAATAGATTTACCTGTTTTTGTCTCATGATTTGTGAGTTAAGAGCTCAGATCTGGATCTCAGTTAATTAGCACTAACCATTTACTACCCCTGTGACCTGGATAACTTATTTCAACTTTCTGAGACTCTATTTGCCCATCTGTAAAATGAGGGTGACAATCATCCCCTCTCAGAGTTGTCATGTGCCTGGCATAAAATAAGTGGTGGTAGATAACTTTGTGGTTATGTGCTAAAATGCTAAACTCAAGACTCCTGGGTTCGAATTACACATCCGCCACTTGCCAGCCTTGAGCACTTGCTCAGGTTACTTAACTTTCCCTGTATTTCACTTTCCAATCTATAAAATAGATTTAATAATCACAGTATGAGCATCAAACCAATAATCCCAGCATGCACATCAAACAGTACATGACTCTTAGAACTCAATACGAGTTAGCAATTATTATGATTAAGTGGTAGCTAATACTTTTTCTACTAGAGTGCATACTATATATCAAAAATGCAAACATCCAGCAGGAAATCATCACAGAGCATTACCCAACGAATCAGAAAAATAATGGACATCTCTACTAGTCAACCCAAACACAAATTAATTACTGTGCATTTTGTTTTAACCCTTGATGAAAATAGAGATAGTATGGCTTAGTCCTTAGACACTGAGTCCAAAGGAATCAGAAAGGAAACGCTTTCTGAAGACCTTGGCTGCTGGCCCGCCATCTCCACCCCACTGACCAGCATGACCAAGAGCCAGAAGCCAAGCCTCACAGTGCTCAGCGGCGGGGCAAGTGATAACCACCCAGGATGTATGCCTGTTGAGAGCGAGGTCGTGATTCAGGGGTTTGACTCTGTCAAACGGTGCTGACAAAGACACGCTATTTTCCCTGACAGTGTAGAATCAGATTACTGCACATACAAGTGTCTCACACCTGGAAAAGATGAAATTACACTGAGCTTAATCCTCCGAAACCAGATCAACAAGAAGTTGCTTAAACATTTAGATCAGTTGTCTCCTGGCAAAGAAAATAATGCAAGGCAGTTGGGCAGTCTTCACTAATTAGAAGGGCCTGGCCTTGTCAGTTGAAAAACCTCTCTGATCCTTTATTCTCTTTATTAATTATACCTTGAGACGTCTGAACACAGTCTCTGGGCACTTAGATCATGTGTACTCATTCGAGTTTGCTGAGGAAATCAGTCCTTTGGTGAGGTTACATAAGTGAAACAAAGCAGACTGATATCAGATACTTCACTAAAAATAGACAAATAAATTCATCCCCTTCAGCAAAAGTAAGCTTTGCTCCAGTTAAGGTCAGTGAAGATTATATCCATGCCCAATGTGTCAGTGAACACATATCCAGGGTTGTAACCAAAACTGAAGCCAGACAGGAGTTTCATAACCTTTGTCTCTGGGTTTAACTAACCAGAAAGCCAGGGTTTGGAAAGGTGTTTAAACCGAAGACTCCTAGTGAACTCCGGTGCACACCATCCCCCTCAACACCTCTAAACACCCGGGCTCTCCCCGTAGCCCCACCTGCAGGGCAGCTCTGTCCTCACATCAAGTGGACAGAAAACAGCCACCTCCCCACGCTATCTTCAACCTGCAGCCCCAGCTTACTGCAGCCAAGTTCTCCCCTCTGTTCCCTCCTGCAAGGAGACAATGTAGTTTGGAGTTTTAATGAAAATTAAACTATGGAACATTTATCTCAATCGATTGTCCTACATTATGCAAAACAATGTAATGAGGAAGGGTGAGAGTTGATCAGCTCAAATTTTAAAATTCCATTTTAAAAACCAGATAATATATGCAAAAAACCGCCTTGAAAACAAGAAACATATAACCAAAAAAATGCCAAAGACATCACAATTATACAAAAAAAACAGGTGTTCATCTTTCCTCTCTCCCCAGCTAGTTTCCTCTGGTGTTTTAGAATTGCTTTCAATTCTTCTCTAAGTATTTAATACATATTCAAGTCATATATATAGTCACATATATAGTATATATATATATATGGTATATATATATATAACCTTCAACACACATGCACTTACAAATGATAACAAACCTAACCCACTGCTCTGTACCTTATTTTGTTTTGTTTTATACTGTATGTTGAAGATTCACGTCAATACATACAGGACAGCCTCGCTCTTTCCAAAGACATCAAAGAACTCTATGGTATAGAGGCATCATAATGGACTTAACCAGTTGCTTAGTGAAGGATATTTAGGATTTTTTCTCTCAATCTTTTGCTTTTATAGACAATATGGTAAGATATGTGCCTTGTATGCACAACATCATATCCATGTGTAAATATACCTGCAGAAGAAATTCCTTGGAGTGGAACAGTTAGGTGAAAAAATACACACGTGTAATTTGGATAGATGCTGACCAATTATCATCATAGAAGTTGAGAAATTGTGCCAATTTATCTTCCTACCAACAATGAATGAGACAGGCTATCTCCCCAAAACCTGGGAGGGCCAGTGTGTTAGCAAATTTTTTGATTTTTGCCAAATCAAAATGACGATTATATCTTACTCAATTTCATTTGCCTTTTTCTTATTACTGGACAGGGCACCTTTACAAATGTTTAGATGTCTTTTCCTGAAACTGTCTATTCATGTCCTTCGTCTCTTGGGCCGTTGGTCTCTTTTTTTCCTTATTTTTTTTTCATCGAGGTATAATTGACATATAACACTGTATTAGTTTCAGGTGTACAACATCATGACTCGATATTTGTGTATATTGCAAAATGATCACCACAATAAGTCTAGTTAATATCCGTCACCACACATAGTTCCCTGATTTGTAAACACGCTTAGTACATTAAGGAAAATCGGGCTATGCAGTACAAATATTTTATTCTAGTTTGTTGTTTGATTTTTTTACTTTGTGTCATCTTTTTCCTAAGCATATTAATTTTTTTTTCTTTTGCGTAATTGAATTTATCAAGTTTTTCTTTCATTTTGAATGGGTGGAAGTAGGGAGAGGCCATCAATATTTAACTGACCAAAGTCAAAACTGACCAAAAGCCTAACTCCTCCAAATAGCCTACAAGTCTGTGTTATCTTTACTTCCTTCTCAAGCCCCATCTCTGTTGACTCTCCTCACACACATAAAGTTCCAGCCAAATAAGCTAATTGTATTTCCCAAAACAAGTCTTCACATATTCCAAATTTATCTGATGGGCAAATTCCTGTTTCACACAAAGCAATTCAGATATCATCTCCTTTGTGAAGAATTCCCTGCCTGTTTCATCTTTCCTGTGTGTGAGTAGTTATGTAGCATTTTCTACAAGCACTCTGGTCCTGATCATATGGTTCAGTTCATATCCTAGACAGTTAGCGTGGGCTCTGGAACCAGGCTTATATGGGTTGGGATCCTGGTTTGGCCACTTATTTGATGTTTGCAACTGACCTTGAGCAACTTATTTCACTTCTCTGTGCTCTAATGTCTTCATCTGTAAAGTGGGGATAACAAAAATGCATCATAGAATTGCTTTAAGAATTAAATACTGCAGCATTTGCTAAAGTGTTAAACAGACCTACGTTGAGAACAGTATCTGACACAAAGAAAATGATTACTATATAAATGAAAATGTACTGAATCCAGTCCCAGTCTAAGCAACAGAGAGAAAACCTCCAGGAAGCCATTGTGCTATCATTTATCTGCTTCCCTGTCTTCTTTCCTAGACTGATGCCTTGACGGAAAGGGCCAGATATTGTTCTTTACACAACTTTGTCTCCCAAGCACCAATATATGGTAGCTTCATTGAATGAACAACTGAATGAATACATGTTTTCCTGTCCAAGGTTCTCACTTTAGTTGAAATATAACATCAATATGTAAAGTAAATTTAAGAAAGCCCTCAAAATAAAAATAAAGATATAGAAGTTGTCCATAACACAAGTAAGTACAAAGTCCTTATACCTGTAATTGTCAAAGAAATAGTCAAAGCGACCAGTGGAGCTGAACAACAACAACAAAAATTCTTGAGGGTATTCTCTTCAAAGATTTAAATTCGAGAAAGAACAAGGATTGTTGAAACAGTTGAAGGTATCCCATGTCGGGGGATATACAGGGCCACTTTAGGATCCTCTTAAGCCCTAGGCAGCTCCACACATATTTTTATCAAACCTTCAAAGAGACCTATGTCTACAATAACTTGGGGTAAAAAATTGAAAGATATTTTCCAATTTGGCTTTTGAAATTTGCTGTGAGTAGCTCCTTTGAATCCCACTTGGTTGTGATTTCTCAGTCATCACTGGGTACTCATGAGAAATTTTAAGTCGTAAAATCTAATCCACAAATTATTTTTCATTGTAATGAGATATTTATGAATATAAAATTTAATTATTGAAACTGATATATGATATAATTTTCAGTAATGTCACTAAACATTTTAAAATTTTGATTTCACAATTTCCATATTTTGGAGGCAAAACATTTCTTTCTTTCTTTTTTTTTTCTCCTGGTCTCAGGTATTTTAATCAGTTCTTGAAATGTTCTTGGGCCCCAGCCGAGGCACTATGCCTATGGTACCCAATGGGCAAAACAGCCCAGCTTGTTCAAAGGCCTGGAGGCAAGTGCAATCAAGTTTTATGCTGAATATGACAAACTTATTTTCTCTGTTGAAGCCAAGTATTTATGTGGAGGATTAGTTGGATACATACTTCCTAAGAGAACCAGCTGTTTTTGTAAGTAAAGACCTGTTGCAAAAAGAACAGAAAACCTCTTTCGGTTGGGAGGTGGGGGTAAGCGGGACACATTGCTTTCCTCATCATCTGCCAAGAACACCATGCCCTCATTTCAAGTCAAAGTCTATTAACACTCAGTACCAGATACAAGATCTGGAATTGAAATTATTATCTTCCATCACAGTCGATTCTTATGCCTTTTCCAGGACAAATTCCCATAGCTTTTTCAGGTTCTTTGGAGCAATTTAGACCCTTTTCTTTTTTTTTCATCCCCCTTGTGGCTGTTGTTGTATATCACATCCCTAGGTATGGAGGAGAGGTCCCGTCTTTGAACGATGCACAGAAAAAGGTAAAAAATAGACTGAGGCTAAAAACTTCCTTGAACCTGAACCAGGCTGTGGGGAAAGAACACTGGGATGGAATATCCAGCTGGAATGAACATCATTTTTACAGGTGGTGGTATGAATGACTCCATTATTACGGAATCAGGGTTGGCGTTTTGCACAACTCTAGGGGCAATTTGCACGTTGGGTCACAGTGTCCCCCCTGGAGGTGGGCAACTTTGTGGGTCTGAAAGCAATGGGTCATAGGCCTTTAATTTCCAGAGAAACAAGAAGCAAAATGGCCCAGGAGAAGAGAGAACATTCTACCAAGTTGCGTGTATGTTTCAGACATTCTGGAGCTGCAGTTGATTTCATGCCCAACTCTTGCTACACCTAAGATTTGCATATAGTACTGGGGAGGTTTGGGGGGAAAACCAGGGTTCCACCACTGAACCCAAGCCAAACCTTCAATGACTGGAACCTGAGAAAACTGCTCTTTTCAATTTTAATCTAGTTTCCCTTTCCCAATAGTATTTAAAGGACAAATGTGTTCTGTTCTGCAGCCCTGGAACTTACTATTCATGGTTAAGTCATTACCTGTGAGGACTTTATACGGGTTATTGGAAGTTTAGCTTTACAGTAAATGTACTATAATTTACACAGTAAAATGCAGTCCCTTGCTTAATTACTTACCTCACCTATTGGGAGTTTTTCTCATTTCTCAGGTCAAGGTTTTTACTGAGGGCCATAACTACAGAGTTGACATTGCTATGAAACACTTTTGAAACCCTCAGAATAAGATTTCTTGACAACACCTAAGAGCAACTCGCCAAAAACAATGAATGGTGTTTCACAATCTGAGTGGGTGTACTTCATCTACCTAATATGTAAATAAAGGAGTGGTGAGTTAACAGCTCAATACTGGAGGGACTTCTCAAGAAAGCTCAGCTACTAGAAATCAAGGGCAACTTGACTCAGATCCTGTGACCCTATGGAATTCGGGCTCTGGAAGTTCAGTGGGCCTAGACCAAGGAGAGGATAAGAGGCCCCTTTTTCTCTCTGGTGTTCACCCATGTCCATAGAGATGAGATACCAGGAGGTGGGCTCCAGAGCTGTTTCTGAATTGTCTGTTGTTTCTATTCCCTGGGACCAATGATAAACTTCTGTCATGTCCTGTGGTTCACATCAGAGTGAAAGCCCCATAGACCAGCATGACCCAAAGGAGTAGAAGACCCCAGGCCCAGCCAGACAAAGGAAAACAGGGACCATGGAAGAGGAAAAACAGTATTTGTAAGTACTGATAGAATCACTGTAGCAATTGCAATTCAATCATCTGTAGCTAGCACTTGTCCACACTTATTTAAACATGGAAACCCAGATTCCCGAAAATTCTGCCCACCTTTTAAGCTCTTCTGGAAGCCCCCAGGGGATGTTCCATAGGCATCTGCACACAGTTCTGTTGCTTTGCATCCAGCCTCTCTGTTGATGTCCAGTTCCTAAGATTCCCTCCATAGGCTCCATGCAAACCTGACATCTGGGCCAAGGCTGTGTCTCATGGCACTGCCAGAGTTGCTAACCTAAAAGGGGCCAAATTGTTAATATCTTTTTACCTGGGCAGCGAAGCATCCAAGGTGTCACATAGTCCCTGTGAAAACAGCTCCTTCTTGCCTCTTTCTGGGAGGGTTTAGATTAGAGACCAAGGGATCAGACTGGTTCACTTGGGAACTGATACCTGAAACAGATATACTTTTTTTCTCTCCACCTTCTCCCTTTCCTACCCTTTATCCTCCCCCAGCCCTCCTCACTCACTCTATTTCAGGGTATCATAATGAGCCCCAATAATCTACAAGTTAATGAGTCCCCACGGAGGCCAGATACTACCTTCTGAGAAGCAACACTGTGTTTATTAAACGGCTGTATAGTCTGGTGGCTGAAGCCATGAGTCACACTTAGATCTGAATACAGGCTCTGCCACTTACTATGTCCTTAAGCAAGTGGCTTAATGGTCTTTATGGCCCAGTCTCCTGAATCACTAAGTGGAGATGATAATAAGACTTAGCTCATAGGGTTGTGGTTAGAATTCCACGAGGTCATTCATTTATATCTTCCTTGTATAAGTATTTTATTGAGGGACTATAATGTTTGAAGCAGTTTTAGATGTTGGAGATATAGCAGAGAACAAAATATCCAATCCTTTATTCTCATGGAGCTTAAATTCCATCTGGAGAAATAAACACTAAGCACAAATAATATAATGCTGGAGAGAGATAAATTTTATAAAGCATAAAGCCTGGTTAAGGTATGGACAGTGACAGGGAAACTGTTTGATATAAGATAGTCAGGGAAGGTGTCTTTGAGGAGGTGGCATATGAGTGAAGACCTAATTTTAAATTATTTAGCATAATTCAAGCATAGAGTGTTCCATAAATGGAACCTTTAATAATATTACTTTCCAGGTTCTTATCTTCAAGATCTTCATAGAATATATGCCTAAAAATGCAGTAGATACTTCATTTTATTTAAAAAAAAATACATCTATGCAACAACATTAAAAAAAACCCAACTCATTTCACTAACAAAACCACACATTTTAATTATTGTATCTCATTCATTCTTAGTCTCTCATCCCTGGTTACCTTTCTACTGGGTACCAGAGAAAGTTCCAGAACTGAGTGCTTTGACCACTGGTACATTGCCCCTCAGGGCTTCCCAGGTGGCACAATGGTAAATAATCCACCTGCCAATGCAGGAGATACTGGCTCAATCCCTGGGTTGGGAAGATGCCCTGGATTAGGAAACGGCAACCCACTCCAGTATTCTTGCCTGGAAAAGTCATGGACGGAGCAGCCTGGTGGGCTATAGTCCGTGGGGACACAAAGAGTCAGACATGACTTAGCAGACTACTTGGAAGCCATTGAAACCTGGTTTGGATATAGAACAGACTTTTTCAAAATATGTTTCTGAAAACATCTGTTCTGTGGAGTTTCATGTTCAAAATCTTTGGGAAACACTGCAAACTAAATTTCGCTCCTGGAGATTCACAAGATTTATTAACAGGTTAGATTAAACCTCTTGGGTTCTTCAGTAAAGATATCCCTAGTTGACCCTATTATCCCTATTATCCCTGGTTGACCCCAAATTCTCTGATCACAGAACCCCTTTCTCTGTTAATACTTATTAATTTTCACTTTTTAATACTTATTTTGGGCTTCCCTGATAGCTCAGTTGGTAAAGAATCCACCTGCAATGAAGGAGACCCTGGTTCAATTCCTGGGTTGGGAAGATCCACTGGAGAAGGAGGGATAGGCTACTCACTCCAGTATTGTTGGGCTTCCCTGGTGGCTCAGCTGGTAAAGAATTTGCCTATAATGCAAGAGACCTGGGTTCGATCCCTGGGTTGGGGAGATTCCCTGGAGAAGGGAACAGCTACCCACTCCAGTATTATGGCCTGGAGAATTCTATGGACTGTATAGCCCATGGGGTCACAAAGAGTCAGACACGACTGAGCAACTTTCACTTGGGCTTCCCTCATAGTTCAGTTGGTAAAGAATCTGCCTGCAATGCAGAAGACCCAGGTTTGATTCCTAGGTTGGGAAGGTCCCTTGGAGTAGGAAATAGCAACCTACTCCAGTATTCTTGCCTGGAGAATCCCATGGACAGAGGAGCCTGGCGGGCTATGGTCCATGGGGTCACAAGAGTCCGACACGACTTAGCGACTAAACCGTCAATACTTATCAATCTGCACTTTTTGAAATGTTACTCCAAAGGCTAAATTTTAATCTGCTCATCACAACTCAGACTTCCAGAATCTTAGAAATGGCACAGGAGTAAGCAATTTGTAAATATGGAGTGTGACTCCATATAGGTGTCACAATAGGTAAAGCTACTATCAAATGTACGTTCGACTTATAGTCAAATTTTTATGTACAAATGAGTGCTCTTACTTCAAGTATCAGAGAGGCACCAATATATTAATAGAAAGGTTTTGGAACTCTAGGTTTTCTGGACTCATTTTCAGAATCTAAAAGTTTGGGGGTGGAAAATAATCTTACCCTGCATTCCAATTTGGATTCTTGAATGAGAGGGAGGTATGGAGTTATACAGCCAGCTTGCTGGGAATTGCACTTAACCTGCAGCTTCTTCTATGGGTGCTGAGGGGCACACCCTTGAGAGTGTGTCATGCATGTAAATATTTTCTGTCATGTCTGTTATCTGATGAAATAAGGTGAGGAAATGCTGAACCAACATAAATCCCATATTTTACGTATGAGAACATGGAGGCCTGAGGGGGCAAAATAACATGCCTGGATCACTCAGCTAGAAGAAAACTCAGTAGATCTAAGACCCAGGTGTCTTGTTTTCTGGCTCTGAACAGCTTGGCCTTATTTGAAGCATCTGTCTCATGTCATGTTCCCTGGAAGCAGAGCCTGAGATGGGAATTCTAGTAAAGAGATTCAGTGGAAGAATGTTATAGACCCCACTCAATCGAGGATCCTTCTGTGTCAACCAATAAACGATCAATTTGGGGGTAGAATATGCTTTCTCCTAAACCCAAAGAGGCTTACTCTTAATTGTATAAAACACAAAGTACAAACATTTGACTTTGTTTTTAGATAGGATAATCCAGCATGCCCAGATCACTGGGTCCCTAGAAACTTCACCGTAGCAGCGAGTCACTGAATCTTTGTAGTGTTTATCTCCTACTTCCTGCTCCTTGAAGCACATAAATGTTGCCAAGGCATCCGGAGAATACGCCACCTCTCATCACTGATACGGGCTTCCCAGGTGGCACAGGGGTTAAGAATCTGCCTGCCAATGCAGGAGACTCAGGTTCAATCCCTGGATCACGGAGATCTTCTGGAGGAGGGGATAGCAACCCACTCCAATATTCTTGCCTGGAGAATCCCATGGACAGAGGAGCCTGACAGGCTACAGTCCATGGGGTCACAAAAGCGTTGGACACGACCGAAAGACTAACACTTTCACTTTCATCACTGACAAAACGATATCATATAGTGGATCAAGTCCCAGTGTTATTCTGCATAACTGTCAGATTGTTTCAGTCTCTTTGGACTACACTCTGAACAGAGAGGAGGGACATAGACATAGCCTTGCGTCTATAAATTCCTGCTGTCCTTGCTATCAGGTTCTGTGCGTGCCCTTCAGCTCTCTTTGCCTTCTGGCTGCAAAGAAGTACTGTCTCTAAGTGCCATCAAAGAGGACCTCAGCTTTAAGTCACTGATTAATACATATGAGCCTTGCATTTTCTCTCTTCACTCAGTCAACAGCACTTAGCAGCAGCCTCCCAATTGCACAGTGTTTGGCTTAGCTCCATATGTCTCAAATGCCTGGGCCATTATTTCCTATATCCCCCTGCTCACCAAAAGTGCAATTCTTAGCCACTGCCCTGCAGTAGCAAGCCAGAAACTATCAATACCCCACCTACCGACAGGAGGGCTCCTCATTGCCATGCGGTCTGTGACTGATACACCTCCAAAATTCTTAGAGTCTTATTTCCCACGGCTGTGATTGGTACCATCTTAGGTAAAATTCCCTAAAAGCGGAGCCTGAGGTGGGGATTTTTCATTGAAAAATTGCTCACAGGAGAAGAGAAGTAAGGGAAGCAGAGTGGGGCAAGAGGATAAAAGAGAAGTAAGGACATGTTCTCAGTTGAAAACCAGCATCAGTCTGGCCCCACAGAAAGCACGGAAGCAGGAATTCCACCACATGGTTGGTTTTCCCTCGAGGCAGGGATGTCAGCCTTTTGTATCTCTCTGTTTGTCATTGGCTACTGGCTGCTGTCAGGGTGTGTAGGGGTGTCTCACTTATGGGGTTGGCCGCTCTTGGTCAGCAGAGAATGCGCAGAGGCTGAGCATCCAGGGGATGGGCCCACCAGCCAGGTGATGGGGAAGTAGACAAGGCATTGATGGTGACCACTCCAGATAACTTCTGTAATCACTCCTAGTCCCAAGGATTAAGAGTTGATAGTAGCAGAGAGCCAAAAAGTTACTGGGATCCAACCTGGTAAATCAGCTTAACATACAATATAGTATTGTTGTTTTTTTTTTTTAAAAATACAAATAACATTTTTTAAAGGTGATAATAACGCTCTATACAAAGAATTTCCTGTTTTCCTTTGTACTTTATAAACTACCCTGCAACCAAGGTCCATAAAGGACTCCAAATACTTTATACCCAGTGGTATTATGGTTAGAGTAAGAGTCTAAGTGACCACTCTGATGTTGACAGCACTTACTTGGAGGCACAAACACAAGAATGTGTGAACGAAAATCAGGTTACTCTCATTATATAAAAATAAAGTATAAAATGGACAATTTACACTAGAAGAAAGACATATGGCCAAAAACAGATTTTAAATGCCATTCGGCTTCCCTAGAGATTAAAAACACATCTAGTAAATCAAAGCATTATCATTCCTTTGCCTGGGCTTCCCTGGTGGTGCAGAGGTTAAAGTGTCTGTCTGCAATGTGGGAGACCTGGGTTCGATCCCTGGGTCAGGAAGATCCCCTGGAGAAGGAAATGGCAACCCACTCCAGTGTTTTTGCCTGGAGAATCCCATGGACGGAGGAGCTTCGTGGGCTACAGTCCACGGGTCGCAAAGAGTCGGACACGACTGAGCGACTTCCCTTTCTTTCTTTCCTTTGCCTATCATGTGAGGATGAAGTGAGATAAATACTCTTCAAGTCTCTAGGGTGCAAATGTGAATGGGCACAGGCTTTTTGGAAGATAATTTGACAATATGTATCAAAATTCTGGGAAAAAAATTGATACTTCCCTCCCCCAACCTAATAATTCCATGTCGAAGACCTGATTACAAGGAAATAATCAGTGAACCAAAAAAAGCTATGTTCAAAGACATTCAAATGGCGTTGTTTCATGTTAGTGAAAAATTGGAAACAGTTGAAAACTTAAATGTCCAAAAACTATGGAATGAGTACACAAATTCGGGAACGTTTAGATGATGAACTATTGTGCATCAGGATTGCCTGAGTTTGAATTTCAGTTCTTCCTTTCCCTAGCTCTATAACCCGGGGAGAATTAATTAACATTAATTACTTTTCTTAAAAGGGAGATTATAACAGATCCTATCTTAAAGCGTTGCTATGTGAAGTGCTTAAAACAGTGCCCAACTCATAGAAGAGCTATTGTTATTGTTTAGGAGGTAAAACATAAAGGTATATTAATGTCTTATGTAAATATTTATGTATTAGATGAGTGAAAAAGTGGGATACAAAGTACATATATTATGGTGCCAGGTTTTTTATGATTAGGTATTCATAGGTCAAAGCCTGGAAAAAAAATAAACCATTAAACCACAAACATTTTGCTCTCAGGACTCCTTTATCCTTTTGAAAATTATCACAAAGAACTTTTACTTGCGTGAGTTATATCTATGGATAGTTACTATATTCAAAAATTAAAATCTGAAAATTTAAAAACATAGGTATGCAGCTGCACATAAGCTTTTAGAGTGATGATACACTCACGTGTCCTGTAACTTTGGGAAAGCTCCACTGTAC
Source organism: Budorcas taxicolor (assembly GCF_023091745.1). NCBI lineage: Eukaryota > Metazoa > Chordata > Mammalia > Artiodactyla > Bovidae > Budorcas > Budorcas taxicolor. Next base: position 63,426,755 of record NC_068924.1, on the reverse strand, counting down.
ACTCAAGAGACAATAAGAGTAAACCAAACAAACAATGGCTTGGTATTAGTAGTAAAAGAATCCTGGCTCTGTGGACCCCCTAAAAGAATTTCAGGGGGCCCCAGAAAGTCTTTGGACCGTGCTTTGAGAACATTGCATTAAATCAATGTTAGTATAAATCATTATATACATTTTTCTTTGTCTTCTGTATTTTTAAACCTTTCTACCATGAGCGTATATGATATTATAATCACAAAATGTAAGAATAATTTTAAAGTGTATTTAGTTATAGTTATGCCAGGTGAATATACACTCAGTTAGATCAGAGATTCTTCTGCCTAAATGATCATCCTGCATTTTCCTGAATTCCAAGAAGCGTGTTCCTCGATTTTACAAGACATCCAAGAACACAGGAATCAGTGGTTCTACCTAATTGAACTTATTTAGGATGCTTTTCTTAAATCCAAAATCTATTTAATAAAATGTTGAAACTCTCAGGAGGAAGCCAGGTCAGACTGGAAGAGTGACTGATGGCAAACTTTCTGCTTATACACAGAATAGGAGTACTACCCTTAATGAGCAGTTTAGCCACAGAGGCAAAGATGCCTGTTCCCAGTGTCTTCACGCATTGTGATCATACGATCACAATTGATGGTCACTTTGTCATATTCACTCCTGTGTTCTCAGGGCCTAGTATAGCATCTGATGCACAGCGGGCATTCAACATTTGTTAAATGAATCAATGTATGAGCAAAAGCTGCCAAGAAGCTGGCAAGAGGCACTATAATAATGGTTTCCATGCCAAGCACTTTGCATATATGTTTTCATCTCAACCACCTATATCTCACTGATGTGGAACTTTTATCATCCCTGCTTTCCAGACAAGAATACAGAAGCTTAGAGAGTTTTAGTCACTTGCTCGAGGACACCCAGCCAGGAAACAGCAGAGCAAAGGTTGGAACTCAGGTTTCTCTGAGGGCAGAACCCATGTTTCTGATTCTATAGAGTACCACCTTTTTAACAGGCTGCTATGATTTCTGGGGTGTCTGAGGACTGTAGCCCACCAGGCTCCTCTGTCCATGGAATTCTTGAGGCAAGAATACTGGAGTGAGTAGCCATTACCTTCTCCAGGAGATCTTCCCAACCCAGGGATTGAACCATCAAACCTGGGTCTCCTGCATTGCAGGCAGATTCTTTACCATCTGAGCCACCAGGGAAGCCCTCTGAGAAGACCACTGGCCAGAAAATGCTTGGAAAGATCACTTGGAACTCTGATAGTAAAATCCCACCCTGAGAAATTTCTGCTTCTACTGAAGCCTGTAACACTTAATTTTCTGAGTATAGGTTACAAGGTGCAAGGGGATGGGGGAGGCAAGAGAAGGGAGAGGAGACCGAGGTAAGTTGAGAAGGGGAACTGGAGAAGTTCAGAGATGTCGAGAAGCCATAGCAACACGAAGCTGGAGGGATTGAAGACATAAATAACTATCTCGCCCTCCCAGGTGTCCTGGCAACTGAAATTAGGGGACCAATAGAAGGCAAATCTCTCTTAATGAGTTAAGCTGATACCAGAGCCCCCTGGAGAGCATGTTTGAGGAAGATGGAGGAAGCAGATGGGCTCCGTCTTCCTAAAACGATCAAAGTCCCTGCAAAACCCTGCTCACTCAAGACGGCTGCTTTCATTCACCCAACATCTCAGCAGAAGCCCCTGCTGTACAACATCCATTCAGCTTCCAATGAGTGAAAACAAGACAGAGTCTCAGAAACACAACAAAAAATGTCTGCTAGTGAAAAGGAACATTTTCCATAAACATCTAGGGAGGTGGGGAGGAGGTGGAAATAGGAGTCAGGACAACAGCTGAAAAAGTTAAGAAGAACCTGACCAACAAATCAACAGAGAGATAGGAAAGTTTTTTTCAGGTGCTGCAGGAGGAAAATGGGTTTATCTGGTGCACAGTGTTTACTGAGTGTATATTAGATTGTTACACTAGAGCCAATACCTATAGGGCATATGCCTGGAATGTTATGTTGCCCCTACAGCCTGACCTTTGCATGTCCTATGCCCTCTGCTTGGAAAGTCTTTCCACTCTTCACCTGGTTACATCAAATTCACCATTTAAGACTCAACTTAGAGACGATGCCCTCCAGACAGCCTCCTATGACTCCTAACACCCCTTAAGTCTCCAACCAGATATGGGTTATGTTGATACAAATAATTTTTATCTATGACTGTTTCCCTGGCTAAACTGATGTTCTTTGAGGGGCTGTGTGATTTTTTTTTTTTCCAGCTGTGCTGCACAGGTTGTGGGATCTTAGCTCTGTGACTAGGGATTGAACCCAGGCACTCAGCAGTGAAAGGCAGAGTCCTAACCACTGGATCCCCATGAAATTCCTGCTGTGTCTTTTTCTTATTCATCTCCCCAATGCCTGGCACTTAGTAATAGCTCAGGAAGTATATGTTGCCTTAATTTGATTCTCCACACCCCACACCACTGACTAATCAAATGAATTTGAGTAACAGACAACTCTTACTAGACTAAAAACATAGTCTAGGAATCAGATCTGAGCTCTGATCCTGGCCTCACCACTTTCAAGACCTATAGCCTTAGGTGAGTTTCTCAGCCTCTCAGAGCTTTAGTTTCCTCACTTGTGAGTGGAGTTAAAATCTTCCATCTCAAAGAACTGTTGAAATGATTCAATGAACAAGTCCCTGGCACAGTTCCTGGCACATAGTGGATACCTGGTAACTATTAGTTCCCTGTGAAAGTATTAGTTGCTCAGTCATGTCTGCCTCTTTGCCACACCATGGACTGTAGCCCCACTAGGTTCCTCTGTCTGTGGGATTCTCCAGGCAAGAATACTGGAGTTGAAGCCATTCCCTTCTCCAGAGGCTCTTCCTGACCCAGGGATTGAACCTGGGTCTCCTGCATTGCAGGCAGATTCTTCACTATCTGACCCACCAGGGAAGCCTATTAATTCCCTGTAGTAATAAATTATTGGGAAAAGTCATGCAAAGATTGACAGGACCAGGGACTTGCCTGGGTCTTGATAGGGAATAAAGTCTACTGCCCTCTGGGGGTGTCTTGAGTAACTTGGGCCATGGGCCATATGCTCAGCTCTCAGCTGGAGTCCTCAGTGGTCCCTGAAGTGGGGTGTGGGGAACCTGTTCCAGGACAGAGCTGAGGTGGGAGCTTCTCCTGCTGAGGTGGGCACACAGCAGGACGGCTAATGAGGGCCGATTTCTGTCAAAAGGACCCACAGGTGGATAAGAGACTGAGGCAACCTTGAATAACAACAGGAGTGGCTGTAGGAGGCAGTCCCCGGGGCCCCGTTTACCTCGCCACTATCCTAAGTCCTCTCCTTCTCCAGCCTGGGAGAACAACCCAACACTGAAAGTCAGCTCACAGGCTACAAAAGGGAAAAGGTGGGATGAGGAGGACAGTGGAAGGATTTAGGGATCCAGGGGCCCAGGGGTGTGGGGCTTCTGTGTGATTAGAAAGGGCCCCCAAAGAGAGAGGCTCCCTGTAGGGCAAGGAGAGGAGACACCCTTCAACTGGTGACTCAGTCAGAATCTATTCCTGGGCTCTGAGGGATCACAGTGGTCAACTTCAGATCAAAGGAAAGAGTACTTCTATGTGTCCTGGACTCACCATTAATTATCAGTGAAATGTTGAAGTTAATGGTCTGTGCCTACTCCCCTTTCAATGTTAATAGTAAAGTTGGGACATTTGGCAGAGACTCCAATATCTATTCTCTCCTTCTTCCTAAGCAGAAGACTACTTTCCATATTTTAGCTGAACATGCAGCTACCTAGAACAAGACTATGTTTCCCAGACTCCCTTGCAGCTAAGGCTGGCCATGAGGTTCAGTTCTGGCCCATAGGATAGATGCAAAAGTCAATGTACAGCTTCCATGAAACGTTCTTAAAAGTAGGGGGTGTGCCCTTCTCCTTCCAATTGGCTTGGAATGTAGATGTGATGGTTGAGGCTGGAGCAACGAGCAACAGTTAGAAGAATTCTAGGTCTGAAAACGATGTAGTTGCCATACTAGGTGACAATGCATACCTTAAGAGGGAAATTAAAAAAAAACTTCTACTTCTTACTTTGGGTTTTTTGTCACAGTTGAGCTTAATTTTAACTGTACAAGGGCCTCCTCAATAGTTTCAAAAGCCAAAATCTTCCATTTCCCTGGGAAAAAATACCATGCAGGTTAACGATATTGAGTAACATCTATTGAGGGTTCACTATGTTTAGACTTTATCCTAAACACTTTGAGTGCCTTAGTTCATTTAATCCTCATAACAATCCCATGAAGTAAGTGCTATGTTATTCTTGCTTTGTAGATGAGGAAACAGGAATGAGGCAAGTTAACTGACTTACTCAAGTTCACAGAGCAAGTAGAAGAACTGGTATCTGAACCCAGATACTGGGCTCAAATGCAGACTCTTAACCATTGCAGTAGCTAAAATTTAATCATATCAGAGTCCAAATCAGCGTGCTTTTGGTGTTCCCTTTCTTGGTTTCTATCACCCAGAGTTCTTTCTGTCTTTCATTACTTTCAAAATGGAGAAATACATGCATTACCTAACACAGTAGTTTGGGAGGACCTTTCTTGAAACATGGGCTTCCCTGGTGGCTCAGATGGTAGAGAGTTTGCCTGCAGTGTTGGAGACCCGGCTTTGATCCCTGGGTCAGGAAGATCCCCTGGAGAAGGAAATGGCAACCCAGTCCAGTATTCTTGCCTGGAAAATCCCATGGACAGAGGAGCCTGGCAGGCTACAGTCCATGAGGTCACAAAGAGTCGGACATGACTGAGCGACTTCACTCACTTCTTGAAACAGAGGATGCATAATAGAAATGGAAGTGTAGAGGGAAACTGATAAAAATGGGTCATTTTGTCGACTGGGTACCTCTACTCTAAAGTGGTGGTGTTCAAACTTTCTGAGTGGTATAACCCTATCAGTATAACACACAGTCTGGGGACACAGAATCCCTTAAGCACGAGTGTATGTGTGTCTGTGTGAAACTCACGTGTCCTGCTGTATGATCAGATTCCTATAGTGGGTACTGGGGTGATCTGCCCAGAACCCCTGTTCATAGCTGATTCCTCCAGCTTCTAGAAGTTCCCAGAAGAAGGCAGATCAGTTGCTGAAGGCTCACAGCTGCATTCCTCTCTGGAAACCGCCCTTGGCTGAAGGAAACTGCTCATCCAAGGTCATGCCCTTCCAGGGTACAGCCGGCAGCCAGTGACTGAGGCGGGGTGCAAAAACCCAGCTCCTTTGCCTTAATTCAGAACCGCTCTGGGGGTCTCCCCAGCTCCAGAGCTCCCTGTACCATGGGGGCAGCCTCTGTCACACATGCATTCAAGTCAGCTCCCCTGGGTGTATCACCTGAGACCACTCCCCAACCAACTTACACACAGCTTTATATTTCATAGTCTGTTTCCAGAGATTCAATCAAAGACAATTAAGTGCGTTATCAGATAGACTTTCAAATTAAAACTCAAGCAAGGGTGAAGTGAAAGTGAATACAAAACGCTGTAACATCTATTTGCCCCCAGCAGTTGTCTTGTGCTATGTCTACACACTTTAGAGATAGTTTCCAAAGTTTATCATTTCACATATTATTCACATTGATCCCAGCCCAGGGATAGGAGTAGAGGTCTGATAGGAAGACTGGGAGAAGATGGAGGAAGAAAAGGGAATCCTTCCCTCATTCTTCCCACCCAGTTCAGATTCTCCTGGCATAGACATTTATAGCCCCATTTTCTGCTCCTTTGGGATATTTATCACACTTGTGCAAACCTGTTTAATGACTGTCTTCTCAGAAGACTAAAGATCCACGAGGTCACGTTCTGTGTGTGTCTTGTTCATCACTGTCTACATAATACCTGATAGTTCCTGATACTCAGTAGATGCTCAATAAATACTTCTCTACTGGGAGGGAAAAGGCTAGAGAAAAAGAGAGAGACAGAATAAGAGAGGGGGTCAGGGACAGGGAGAGGCTTAATCAGGTTCTGTTCACCCCTCATTCTCAGCAATCAGTGCTACATACAGGCTTTCCCAGCTGTTTCAGTGCACAGTTCCTAAGGACTGCCTTGAACTTGGAGGGCCCTTCACTGGGCATATGGAAGGAGAATGTATCCATTAGTTCATCCAATAAGATCTCATTAGAATCTACAGTGTATCAAGCCACCTGCTCTGCTTTGGGGATGTAAAGGTGAGTGAGCCTAGACAAGGTGTCTGAGCTTATGCAGCTTGGAGCCTAGGAGCAGACATTAATCAAACAAAAGCACAGAAATTCACTGACAAATTAGGGTAAGCACTCTCGAAGAAAGAAGAAGTACACCCTAAATATGGCACGGTCTGGTGTACATCTCGGGGAGTGGGGTTGGGGGTGGGGTGAAGATGGCAGGGAAGTTTGGTCAGACATGGCTTTCCCGTCAGAGGAGGTGATGCTTGACCTATAGATGATCGGTCTGGTTAGCTGGGCTGGTGTTTCTCCACCTCAGGACTGTTGACATAGGGGCCAGATAATCACTTCTTTCTGGGGGTGGGGGCTGGCTGTCCTGTGCACTTCACAACCTTTAGCAGTAATGACCTCTATTCACCAGATGTTATGGCACCAGCCCCAACATGTTGGTTGTGATAATCTCAGTATCTCCGGACATCGCCAAATGTCCCCAGGAGGACAAAATCAGGGGACAGAATGTCCCCAGGAGGGAAGGGAGAGGGCAGAAAGGGGAAAGGCAAGTCAGGTGGAAGGAGCCTCACCTCCAAAGACCCCAGGGTGAGAAAGCATTGTGGTTGGAGGGACTGGCGGATGGGGCCAGACCCTGAAACCTGAGAAAGAAGGAAATGAGTTGTCTACCCCTTGGTAAAGAAAACATAAAATTGCAGAGAAAGAGAAGGTGAGAGCCTACCAGGCTACCGACAGGATCTCATGACTCTAATCACTGGGGTCCAAATATTAAGAAATAAGCCCCTGTAAATCCAGAGCCCTGAGATGATGGTAATTGAGCTGGGTTAGCACATGTAGCCCATGAGCTCAGCTCGCAGGGTTGACGAGGGGATGACTGATGAACCAAGTGGGGCAAGAGGACCATGCCAAGGGCTCCGTTTAATAAATCAGCTGACACTCCCCGGCCTTTGCATTGCTAATGGTGGTTCCTAAACCCCAGGTGTTGCTGCAGAAACTTGTCCGATGTTGCCTCCCCACCTGTAACTCCCAAGGGAGTTGGCAAGGGGTACAGGGTTCTGGGTGGTGCGATCTGAAACACATTTTAAAATCAGCCTGGAGCTGGTGGACAACATATCCAAAAGATCTGGCCGCACACGTGTAGGCATGGTGTCCAACCGAGCACCTCAAAGCTGGAGTCACAGGGTCACTGAGGCAACACTGCCCTGGAATGAGGCATCAGATGCCCCTTCTTGGGCTACTGAGCTCCCAGGCATTCCACCATGAATTCGTTTGCTAACCAGCGAGGACCTCCAATAAGTGAAAGTTAACCACTTTGGATCTCTGTTTCTTCTAGTCTATGCTGAAAATTTTCTTTTCTCTGTTTTTTTGGGAGTGGAGGGTGGGACATGGGACGCTGAATATCAGGGTCATGTAAGGAGTTTTTTTCAATGTGTATCCCATGCTCCATTAGCCCTAAGACTCCCATATGCGCTCAGGGAGGTGTGTCCTTCAGGATCAGAGTCGCCAGTTTTCCTCTTGCCTCAAACTCCAATATAATTTGATATGACATTGTCCCTGATCCTGTTTTCTTTTTAAATTTTGGAATTTTTTTCCTTGTGGATTTTTTTGCATTAATTTGTTTGTTTGTTTAAAATACTGCATTAGGAGATTTCCCTGAATGTCGCGGTTAGGGCTCTGTACTTCCAATGCAGGTATCATGGGTTCGATCCCTGGTCAGGGACCTAAAAGCCCGCAGGCTGTGCACATGCCCTCTTCCCAAATTAAATTAAAAAATTAAAAAGAAAAGATACTAGAAAAGAAAAAAATATTGCATTAGAATATTATTTATTTTGATGACTGAAAATTTTAGGGCCCCTTAATTTTTAAAAATTTTATTTTATATTTAATTATAGTAAAACACATCTAACATAAAATTAATGATCCTAACTATATTTTAGGGTGCTGCTGCTGCTGCTAAGTTGCTTCAGTCATGTCTGACTCTGTGCGACCCCATAGACGGCAGCCCACCAGGCTCCCCCATCCCTGGGATTCTCCAGGCAAGAACACTGGAGTGGGTTGCCATTTCCTTCTCTAACGCATGAAAGTGAAAAGTGCAAGTGAAGTCGCTCAGTCATGTCTGACTCTTAGTGACCCCATGGACTGCAGACCACCAGGCTCCTCCATCCGTGGGATTTTCCAGGCGAGAGTACTGAAGTGGGGTGCCACTGCCTTCTCCATTTTAGTGTGCAGTACAGTGGTATTAAGTATCTTCACTTTGTTGTGGAACCACCACCACCATTCATCTTCCCAAACTGAAACACTACAGCCACTGAACAGTAACTCCCCATTCCCTCCTCCCCCAGCCCCTGACCACCACCAATATACTTTCCTTCTCTATAAATTTGCAACTCTAGATGCTTCATATAAGTAGAATCTTACAACATTTGCTATTCGGCGACTTGCTTATTTCACTTAACATAATGTCCTCAAGCTTTGTCTATATTGTGGCATGTATAAGAATTTCCATCCTTTTTAAGATTGAGTAATATTTCATTGTACATATATACCACATTTTGCTTATCCATTCATCCATCCATGGATACTTGAGTTTCTTCCATCTTTTAGTTATTGGGAATGTTGCTGTTCAGTCACTAAGCTGTGTCCGCCTCTTTGCAACCCCATGGACTGTAGCATGCTGGGCTTTCCTGTCCTTCACTATCTCCCGGAGTTTGCTCAAATTCATGTCCATTGAATCAGTGATGCTATCTAACCATTTCATCCTCTGCCATCCCCTTTTCATTTTGCCTTCAGTCTTTCCCATCAGGGTCTTTTCAAGTGAGCTAGCTCCAGGTGGCCTAAGTATTGGAGCTTCAGCTTTTGCGTCAGTCCTTCCAGTGGATATTCAGGGCTGATTTCCTTTAGGATTGACTACTATAAACATGGGTATGCAAGTATCTATTTGAGATTCTGCTTTGCATTCTTTTTAACACCTAGAAGTGGAATTGCTGAATCCTTGATAATTTTATTTTTAGTTTCTTGAGGAAATGTCATATTGTTTTCCATAGTGCCTACAACCTTTTACATTCCTATCAACAGAGCACAAGGGGTCCAATTTCTCATCCTTGCCAACAACGTTTTTTCTTTTCTCATTTTGTTTCATTCTGTTCCTTCCCTTTCCCTTTGCTTTTTCCTTTCCTTTCCTTTTCTTTTGGTAGCAGCTATCCTAATGATTTGAGGTGGGTGTGAGGTGGGGCTTGCAGGCATGCTAAGTCGTTTTAGTCATGGCCTACTCTTTGTGACCCCATGGACTGTAGCCCGCCAGGCTTCCCTGTCTATCACCAACCTCCAGAGCTTGCTCAAACTCATGTCCATCTAGCTGGTGATGCCATCCAACCATCTCACTCTCTGTTGTCGCCTTCTCCTCCTGCCTTCAATATTTCCCAGCATCAGGGTCTTTTCTAAAAAGTCAGTTCTTCTCATCAGGTGGCCAAAGTATTGGAGCTTCAGCTTCAACATCAGTCCTTCCAATGAATATTCAGGACTGATTTCCTTTAGGATGGACGGCTTTGATCTCCCTGAAGTCCAAGGGACTCTCAAGAGTCTTCTCCAACTCCACAGTTCAAAAGCATCAATTCTTTGGCTCTCAGCTTTCTTAATAGTCCTACTCTCACATCCATACATGACTACTGGAAAAACCATAGCTTTGACTCTACAGACCAAGGATACCATGTTGCATTTAGGGTGTAGCTGTTTTTCTTTGTTTGTATTTCTGCTATTTTGCCTGAAGAATGTTTTTAAGAGGGAAACTTGGAAGCCTTTAGATAGGAATGATTCTACCTTCTGCCACTATCTTTCACCACTCCCTATTGTCTAGTGCCAGCTTCAGACATCTGCAATTACTGCCTGCCCCTGGAGACATGTGAATCTGTAAGCCCTTGCCTAGGTGTCAGGTTAATCCTTCCCCCTCCAGGAAGCCTTAATTCAGTGATTAATTCTTTGGGGTCTGCAGAAATCCGCCATTAAAATTCAAATACCATCAGCTATGAAATCTATTCACAGTTAAATATCTTAAAGAAGTTAATTGATAGGGAGGAAAGCCTTACTGGTTTGTTGTTAGTGAAAAAGTGCCAGGAGACGAGAAGGTGGTAGGGAGATAGGCAGGCACCTCTGTGGGAAGGCTGGCCAGGCTGTGGCACTGGATGCATCCATCTCATGTCATGGGCTGGGCCCTGCCTGAGCTAGGCCCTGATTCTTACTGCTCAGTTACTTGACAGCTCCTGTCCGCCACCTCTAGGCCTCCTGGCAGTGCGGGTCTGTGAGCCCCCTAGAACCCATTATGTTGCTGACTTGGGCCATTCTGCTGGCTCTACCTCATTCCTTTCCAAAATGCGGGTAACTCAGGCCCTTGGTGGGAACCTGATGGGGAACAGAGGCTGGAAGAAACTCCGCCACTAATTTACTGAGGAGTTTCTCTGCCCCGAGCAATGCAAAGTGCTAAACTGGTATTTGAAAGTGAAGAGCTGACGTTTAAACACAGCAGAGGCAGGATTTTCAACCAATTTTTTTACTCACAAATAGACCACAGGCTATGAGCAATCAACCAGCTTGTTTTCTTCCCCACATTTTTACATATCTGAATGTGCATATACATAATTTCATATAGGGACTTCCCTGGTGGTCCAGTGGTTAAGAATCTGCCTGTCAATGCAGGGGACACAGGTTCAATCCCTTCTCCAGGAAGATTCCACATGCTGCAGAACAACTAAGCCCATTCGCCACAACTACTGAGCCCTACCAGCCAGAGTCTGTACTCTGCAACAAGAGAAGCCACACGGTGAGGAGCCGTGCATCGCATCTAGAAAGTAGACCCTTCTCACCGCAACTAGAGCAAGTCTGTATGCAGCAATGAAGAGCCCATGTGCCACAATGAAGACCCAGTGCAGCCAAAAATATATGAATAAATAAACAAAGAATAAATAAATAACTTAAAAGACTGCTCTTGTGGACGGCTGACACTATGGGCACTTTGGTCAGCTTTAACAACCACCTGCTTGTTATTTAGGACAAGAATCATAATTTTCTCCCCTTGTCAAATGAGAAAAGTGGAAAGTTTAGCTCGGAGAGTCCAAAAGATGCACCAGCTATGACACAGCAAAAAAAAAAAAAAAAAAAAAAGATGTAAAACTGGCCTTGAAATCGTGGAATGGAGTGGTTAAGAGCATGAACCCTGAAAGTGTGTACATTTTGACCACGTTTGCTCGTTTTCTCACCGCTGCAAATCCCACCTCTGGCAACAACCAATTTGTTCCCTGTTTTCTATGAGTTCATTTATTTGAGATTCCACATATAAGTGAGATCATACAGTATTTCTCTGCCTGACCTATTTCATTTAGCATAATGCCCTCAAGAATCATCCATGTCATCCCATATGTCAAGAGTTCCTTCTTTTTTATGGCTGAATAATATTCCATTGTATATACATACCTTATTTTCTTATCCATTGATTCATCAGTGGACACTTAGGTCGCTTCCATATCTTGGCTCTTGTGAATAACGCTTCAATAAGCATGAGGAGTACAAATAACTCTTCAATGTACAGCATGGTAACTATAGCTAAAAATGCTATATTGTATATTTGAACTATTGAACTTCTAGTTACACACAAAATTGTAACTATGTGAGGTAATGGATGTGTTAACCAACCTTATTGTGGTGATCACGTCACAATATATACATATACATAGTTAAATATTGATTATCTCTCAACAAAGCTGAAAAAATAAAAAGTGTTACCTGGTGTTCAAATCCTGCCTGCCTGCACCTTGGAATGCATGTGATGTGGGTGTTTGTTAGATTCTGCATCTCAGTTACCTTCTAGATGAGGATAATAATGGTACCTTATTGTGATATTACAAAGACTAAAGGGGAGGGATCACATCATCCCTTGTAGTCTTTATAAATATGTGGGAGATAAAACCTTAGAAACACAGACTCTCTGAGTCTAAATCTCTGGCTCTTTGGACACAGAACTGACTGAAAGAAGCATACTTCCTCTAGCCCCATTTTACAGATGAGAAAACTAAGGCCATGGAAATGGAAGGTTTTTTGGTTTCAGTTTAGGAAATTAAATTAGGAAAAATAAAATTTAAAAGATCAAAGGAAAGCATCTGAAATAAAAACACAGAGACAAAACAGCAAGGCCAGACTAAATAGAAGCTAGACAGAGTATCCGTGAAAATGGGAAGGTTGAGAAGGTTAACAAAACAGTGAACTCATTTCTGACAGGTAACCGGAAAGAACAAGCTGTGTTGTCATACTCCTCAGAGGCTGGCTGGGCAGCTGCCAACATGCCAACAGCAGTCCCCCATATTGCCCCTCCCTGAGCACTGCCACGAGGCTCCACACTCCTAACCCTGCTCAGCCATGTTTGGGGGCTTTTCCCATCAAGCCCCTTGAGAAGATTCACTCTGTGCTCCTTTTTTTCCAGTTGGCTGCCTGTTGGCTGCACTTGGCCTTGTTCACACCTTTATCTGCAGAGTGTTCAGAAAGCACTGTCTACAAAGCAAGCCCCTCTCCTGAAAGCTAAGGGCTGGGCAATCAGCATATGCTGTAGCACATCCTGGATCCTTCCAGAAACATGGTTCCTCTTCTCCAGTCATCCCTGTACACCTTGACTTAGGTTACACACACGCATGTGCAAACACACACACACACACACACACACACACACACACACTTGCGCACAGCAAAAGAGAAAGGAACAAAAATCTCCTGCCTCCACTACTTGTCAAGCGATTCCATCCAAACTGACCAAGTTCACTCAGGGACCTGCAGGATGGCTCAGCGTCAGATGATGGCAGAATAAGACAGATAGAAAGCAAGGGGTGGACTGGAGGGAGGGCGCCAAGGTTTGTTATCTCTGGCCCCTTTAAACATTTTTCCTCTGTTATGAAGCAACGTCTGTGTTATCTAGCCCCCACCCCCACCCCAGCTCAAATGAAGTGGGTGGAGCAGGTCCATCCACCCATTCTCCTCCCGCGAAGATGAAGTCACCTCCTGAGTTCTTTCCTGTGTGTCTGAGTGTAGCTGGCAGGCGGTTTGATCTCCTGTCTCTCTCTCCTGCAGGTGTCCTCTGCGTGGCTCCAGGTGAGATGCCACAGGCTTGTGGGTAAAATGTTCAGCTCCTACCTGTTGGGAGGGGAGCCCAGCTCCAGCTAACCTCGGCAGGTCCCAAACCAGATCGTCCCAGCTGGCCCTCTCTTTGTATTTCTTCATCCTACTCAAGACAAGCAATTTATTAAATGTGCCATTTGATGAGATGGAACCTTCATGCTTTGGAGGCGTGTTGCTTTAGATATACTCACGCGGCAGAGAAATAGCTTTTTCTGTGAAATTGTGAGCTATTTGGGGTTCTGGGAAATAATCCCTTATCTTTACAGATGGCTGGAACACACAGTATAGTCAGGACAGCGCAGTAGATTGGAAAGAGTAATAATTATTTGAAGGAAAATTGAGGAGATATACCTTGTTTTTTGAGTTTAAAATTTATCTCACATGGGATAAAATGCACTCTTTTTAGGGTATAGTTTTATGAGTTTTGACAAATGTATACATTCATGGACCCACTACCTCGATTAAGATCTAGAACAGAGACTTCCCAGCTGGTCCAGTGGTTAAGACTTCATCTCCCAATGCAGAGGGTGTGAGTTCGATCCCTGGTTGGGAAGCTAAGATCCCACATATCTTGCAGCCAAAAATAGAAGCAATATTGTAACAACTGCAACAAAAGCTTTAAAAATAGTCCACATTAAATATATATATAACAGTTCTATAGACCTGTTCATAGGTCTATAGAAACTTCCTTGTGCCCCATTTTTTGGGTTTGAATTGTGTTCCTGCAAAATTCGTATGGTGAACTCGTAACTCTCAGTACCTCAGAATAGGGCCTTATTTAGAGATATAGTCTTCACAGAAGAAATCAAGTCAAAATGAGGTCCATTAGAGTGGCCCCTAATCCAACATGGCTGGTGTGAAAAGGAGCTATTTGGACACACATGTATGCATGCCCAGGATGCCGTGTGAACACGAAGGTGCCCACCTACAAATCAAAGAGATGGGCCTGGACCAGGTCCTTTCCTCAGAGCCCTCAGCAGGAGCCCACATTGCCAACAGTTTGATTTTGGACTTTGAGGGCCATTAGATAATTTTTAGCACTTAAACCATTCAGTTTGAAGCACTTTGTCATGGCAACCCTTTGTATCAGTTTATTATCAGCAAACTAATACAGCCCCTTTACAGTCCACCACCTGCCCCCACCTCGGCCCCTGGCAGGCACTGATCTGATTTTTGCGTCTATAGTTTGGCTTTTTTTCAGAATATTGTGTAAGTGGGATTACATAGTATGTAGCTTTTTGAGTCTGTTTTCATTCAGTACAGTGCTTTTAAGATTCACCCACGTTCCTTTTTTTTTTCCATTCAATTGCCGAGGAGGATTCCATTTTATGGATGTACCACAGTTTTATTTCTCCATTCACCAGTTGAAGCCTATTTAGTTTATTTCAAGGTTTAAGGTATTGTGACTAAATTGTTTGTTAATATTCACATATAGCACTTTTTTTTTGCATGTGGACCTTTTCTCTTGGATCAATACCTGACAGTTGGATTCCTGAGTCACATAATAAGCATAGGTTTACATTTGCATGAAGTTACCAAATTTGTTTTCAAAGTGGCTGTTCTATCTTTGTATTCTTGCCAGCAATATATGAACATTTTAAGTGGTGTTTCACATCTTCCCCACTGTACTTGGTCTGTTTTTGTTTTTGCCAATAGTATCTATGTATAGGTATTTCACTGTGGTTTTACTTCCATTTTCCTAATGACTAAAGATGTTCAACATCTTTTTTGTGGTCATTTGCCATCTATATAACTTTTTTCTGTGAAGTATCTAATCAAATATTTCCCCATTTTTAATTGTTTTTTAAAAATTTGAATGTGAGAGTCCTTTATCAAATAAATATTTGCAAATATGATTTTGTTTTGCAAATATTTTCTTCCAGACTATGACATGTCTTTTTATTTTCTTAACAGTATCTTTTGTAGAGCAGAAATTTTAAGTTTGGATGTAGTCCAATTTATCAAAAAAAATTTAATGGATCATGCTTTTGATATCACAGTTAAGAAATCTTTACTCAAGGTCACAAAGTTCAGAACACCAGCTTTTCTTGTTGACTGAGCAGCTGATTCTCATCTTAGATGGGTCACTCATCCTTTCTCAGCCTTAGTTTATCTCTCTGTGAAATGTGGAGACTGAAATGATAGTATTTTTTCAAACTAATAGACAGCAAGCGGAACCCACTTTTAACTGAGATCATACATAGTACCCCAGCACATAAAATTAAAGTATTCTTGGGGTCTTGCCTTCCTGGGGTCTTGTAAGCCATGTTTCCTACCTTTCATGTGTACACAAACCACTCGATGTCCTTATGCAAATGCAGAAGCTGATTTGTAGGTCCGGAATAAAGATGAGGCTCCGCAGTTCTAACAAACTCTGGGGGATGGCTGATGCTGGTCCAGCAACCTCACTTTGAGTGGCAAAGCTCCAGAGTTCTCTCAAGGACAAAATGTGAAGTCTACTTTTGTCAACATAAGACTTTGAATTTCTGCAGTGGATTTCTTTCAAAGAGAGAATAATTTTCCCACTTCAATAATTCTCTTTCCCTCCTATGAACCCCATTATTACCCCCAGTTAGCTGATGGGTACACCGAGGCCCAGGTTTGAGCCAAGTTCTCTGGAATGTGGAGGATCAGTAGAGAAGAACACTGCCAGCAGCTGGGGACATGCACCGTCATGAACTGTATAGCAGAATGAGTGTAACACTGAGAACTTGTTCTGTTTTATCAGAAACTCAAGCTGGCTTAAGGAAGAGGGGGATGTGTTTTGGCCAATGTAACTAAAATGTCTGAGGTTATGCTGGCTGCACATGTAGTTGGATCTAGAGGTTTGAATGCTATCATACAAATAATGGCTCTGAAAATTTTAGTTCTGTGCTCCTCTGAATTGGTTTCACTCGCAGGCAGGTTCTTCACATGCCATGATAAGAAGACCACTGGTGGTCTAGGCCCACATTTGATCAGCTGAGAACCACGAGCAGAAAGACTAGTCCCCTTTTCCAATTGTTTTGCCAAAAATTTTACATTTGAACTTCCCTGGCTTAGCTCAGGCCACGGGCCTGCCTATCCACGTAACAATGACTGTGGCCAACGAGCCTGTGGGATGCTGTCAGCTGATGGACCAGGCCTAAATGATGCTTATAGCCTGGGGATGAAGTCAGCTTCACCTGAACCACATAGACTTAAAGTCCAGAAAGAAATTTCCCAAAATAAAGGGTAATATTGTTTGCTTAATGGGCAAACAACCGTGTCTGCTACAGTCATTATGAATTGATATATGTGAAAACCTATGTTTTTGGTTTTGATTTTGAAGGGGGAAGAGGAAACAAGAATCTGTAACTCCGGCCACTCAGGAAACCTCTTCATGTGTCTTAGATCCCTCAGCTCTTCCTTGGCACTCAATCTGTTTCAAGCTCCTTGGACTCCCTTTCTCCAATTTCACTGCAGCCCCTAACTTCCAACACTTAAGATTTTCATGCTGTCTTTTCCAGTCTGACAAATGCATTTCAAGGCTAAACATTTGTATTCTTATTATCTCAGAGTTCCTTGGACTTGAAGTGAGAATTGCAAGTGAGGACAATACTTGATACAAAATAATTGTTTACTAAAGGTGGAATTTTTATACTAAAGGCAGTGGGGGATTTCCACCCCCCAGGACAGAGGGATCTCCTTTGTCCTGCCAAATCATCCACCTGGTTTTACTGTCCTACAAAATTGGCTAAGGTCACAGCCTTCTAGCCCTAAAGCAATCCCCTCTTTCTGTAGGGGGCAGTAGAAACAGGTAGAGTCAGGGCTGGGCTGATTCAAGGCAATGGCAGGACTCTCTTGGGAGGAAACCTTAAATAGGAGCGCAAGTGGCAAATCCTGCCTACTGACAGTGTGAAAAGCCTGTAAATTGAGACCTCAGGAGGGGAACATTCTTGCTTTCTCTCTGGCAGACAGAAGAGGCTGGTTGGGGCCTGGCAGTCATCAACTTCAGTCATTCAGCTGGTGAGAAACACCCCTCAACTGTCAGTCTGCAGGCAGGTCCACACTGCTCCCCAGCAGGAGGATGATGGTTCTGGCTACAAAAGAGCGAGTTCTGGCCAAAGATGGGAACTTTTGGGGTTTGTGTGTGTGTGTGTATGTGTGTGTGTGTGTGTGTGTGTGTGTGTGTGTGTAGGATCGAGTTGATGTCCCTGTAATGTCGGGTTAGTCTGATCGGGCTTTTTATTGAATGACACAAATTCCAGCTTCAGTAACAGTACCCCAGTGTCAACAGTGGATGTAAATAGATTGTCTTATAAAATGAGACCATACGTGCACGGTGTCCCAACCTCCCCCTCCCGCGTGTGTGAGCTATGAGACCACACTTGGCACCCGTAGGCACCCCTCCCTCCCTCACCCGGCACACACAATGACCCCCTTTATGCGCTGCCCGCCGGCTTCCATGGGAAGGGCACTCAGTATGTGCAGAGTCTGACTACAGTACCACTGTCCCTGGTAATCATTAACCTGAAATGGCATTTATGATGGTGAGAGGTAGTGTGTGCTGCGCTCCCTTCATCCCTCCAGCAAACAGAATGTACTGACTCTAAACAGGTAGGACCAGTTGCTGCTAGGCCCTCGGAGACACCGTGTTCTGCAGTGGAATTAGCCGTGCATAATGGGCCCATTCAAGCTAGCGGCAGGAGCTTTCCTCTGTGGGCCGCACAAATTCAGGAGCTGGGCCTGGACCCCAGGGGCTGGAGGGCAGGTTTAGGTTTCTAAATGGGCTTTGTTCACTCACTGGAAGAGAAAGCTCCAAAGCCGAGCCCTGGGAACCAGGCTTTAAGCTTCAGATAGATTCCCTCAGGAGTCAGGGGTTGAATAATCCCTTTGAGCTTCTTCAGATCTGATACAAGTTTTGATCACCTTAGGGCCTTTTCATGTAATGATTGGTAAGGGGAGGGAAAGCCATGCTTGAAGAGCAGCTGGGGTTGAGGCGAGGAAAAAGACCCAGAGGAGTTTTATCCTGCCAAATCATCCATCCGGTTTTACTGGACCTACAAAATGGTCAGGTTAGTCAACTACCTAACCAGAGGAGTTAGGTAGTTGACTCAAAACACACAGCCAGCTTGGCCCAGAACTGGAGGCAACACAGGCACAGGCCTCCCTATACTTGCTTTGGCCTCTTTGAGGGAGAGGCCACCAAGGCTCCTCACACAAGGAGGCAGGTGTCACTCTTTCCTCGGGCCCTTGCTACTTATTTTATTTGCGTGGAAGAGGAGAAGCTGGGGTGTGGCAAACTTAGAGCAGGCAGGTTCCAGTCTGGGTTCTGGTCCCAGTAGTTGTATGATGGTCAGTCCATCCCTTCATGTCTTTGGACCTCGGTTTTCTCAGCTGCAAAGAGAAAGCCAGGACGGATGATCTCTAGAGTCACCCATAGCACTGATGTTTAGTAGAGAACATTCAGCCATGGACAGGGGCACCTGAGGAAGCCTCAGGCGATGGGAACGGTCCTGTGGGATGAAGTTGCTGAAAGGGAAAAGGAGAACTTAAAAACATCAATTTGTAACTTTTATCTTCCTATCATTGATTCACTAGAGTTCTCTTAGAAAATGATAAAGTGCTAATTAGAATCTTAGAATCCTGGGTCTTCTCTGGTGGTGCAGTGGCTAACACTCCAAGCTCCCAATGCAGGGGGCCTGTATTGAACCCCTGGTCAGGGAATTAGATCTCGAATCCACCTGCAATGCAGGAGACCAAAGAGACATGGGTTCAGTCCCTAGGGGGGACAGATCCCCTGGAGCAGGAAATGGCAACCCACTCTAGTATTCTTGCCTGGAAAATTCCATGTGCAGAGGAGCCTGGTGGGCAACAGTCCATGTGGTCGCAAAGAGTCGGACACAGCAGAGCACACGTGCACACTTGAGCAACTAGAGCTTGCTTGCCACAACTACAGGTCCCACTTGCTGCAATCAAGACTGAGGACTCCACTTACTGCAACTAAGATCCAGTGCAACCTTATAAAAAAAAATTTAGAGTCCTTTTTCTTTCATTCTTTTCCTTGTCAAATGTAGTGTTTTGGCCAAGGTTACAGGGAGAATCGGTAACAGATCTCCCACTTCCGGTCTGGAAAGCTTCCAGTGACCATGTGACCACCTGGGTTCGGTAGCTAGTGACTAGACCATCCCTCAGCAACTGCGGCAACAGCAGGAAGCATGACATCAGTGATGGAGCTCAGACCCTGTGCTATACACATCACCTACCTCGGTTCATTTCTTTCTTTAAATTAAAAACCTGAAACAAACAAACCTATGTCTCATTTAAGTGTTTTCTTCTTTGCAATCATTCTCTGTGCTTTTGCAGTCTTAAAACCTTCTCGAGGCTAAGTCCAAGATTTCTCTTGGTAAATGTCACATTGCACTTGAAAATATGTGGGTTATTTTCAAGTATCTTTTGATATTGATTTCTAACATAATTCCACAGTGATAAGAGAACGGACTTTGTATGGTTTCAAAACCTTTAGACCATGAAATTTTTGCACCATGTTTTACATGTCTGAATATGTTCCAGTATCTCCTGGTTTATAGTCTATGGGAACTTGACTAGAATTTGTACTCTGCTGTTGGGTGAAAATTGTATAAATCTTAATTATGTTGAATTGGTTCATAGTCTACTATATCCTTTTACCTTTCTATTCTATTAATTTTTGAGATTTTGATACTGAAAATCCAACCAAAAATCTTAATTTATTGACTTAAACAATAATTGTAATATATAGTGGAACTATCTGTAACTTTGTTCTGTGTTTTCCAAGTCTCCTGTAAATGTGTTATCATACTTTCATAATTTAAAAACTAAAATTTTTTTTAAAAACCGACAATAGGTATACTCAAACCTGATATAATGGTATATGTCAATTATATCTCAATTAAAAATTCAACAACCTATGATAGGTGTGCTCTTACCAGTTTCATATAAAGATATGGAAAGTAAAGCTGGAGGACAATTTGTCTAAAGTCACAGGGTCTAAAATTCAAACCCAAGCAGTCTGGCTGCTGAATCTGCTTACCTAGTCATGGCACCATGTTGCCTTGATATGGGCTTTTATTCAGAGTTATGGAAATATCCCATAAAGATGGATTTTAAAGTGCTCTCAGTGTTCCTGATTAGAAAACCAGTTGGTGAATTGGGCACTCTCTTTATGGGCTGTGTGCCTTCCTTGGTACACTGGGACAAGGGCCTGGGGACGGATCATGTCGTTCTTCTCTTAGGCTCTCCAGCTCCTGAAACAGGGTTCCTTTTCCATGTACAGTGTTGCCAGGCTTGCTAACACCCTGGACCTGGCCAGCGGGTGATCTCGCACGGAGTCAGTTTGCCTAGAATCCTCCAAAGAGGAAGAAAACATTCTAATCATTCTCTTTCTCCTGCTACTAAAGCCAGCATCAGTCCCAAGGCCCTGGAAACTCTAGCCCCGTAAAGATCCTATTTCAGTGTCTTCGTGTGGTGGTTGGGTGGGGAGAGGGGGTTGGATGGAGCAACTGGAGTAATCAGTCACTTTCGAAATGAACAGAGCCTCTTGACATGCTTTTCTCTTCTCTTGTCCTGGAGAAATTCATTTCTGATATAATCGTCAAAATAGAAAATGGGCAGTGTGCCTTTTCCCCAAATGGACAGGCCAAATCTGGCCTGAAGCAGCTCAGCAATTGGCATTCTGTCCCAGACCCCTGGGTGGAGGCAGAGAGAGACTGAGGTACCCAGTGTGTTGCCAGAGGCCTCCTTCGCTCTGGGGTATCATGACATCAGGTCACAGAATATGCCTCCTGATGACATTCAGTTCTAGGAAAAATGTTTGGCTTTATCAAACTAGAACTGGCTGACCTCAGGAGAGAACATCCCCGGGACTCCTTGGCCCTTGCAGCAGGCCTGAACTGGACTCACTTCAGTCTTACGAGCAGCTGACCCTAAAGGTGACTGGGCTTGTGGGGGGGTCAAAGCTCACAAAACCACAGCCTCTAAGGTTTCCCATTTGTCTTAGACTGTGGGATTCCCCGGTGGCACGGTGGTAAAGTATCCGCCTGTCAATGTGGGAGACACAAGAGATGTGGGTTCAGTCCCTGGGTCCTGGAGCAGGAGTGGCAACCTGTTCCAATATTCTTGCCTGGAAAATCCCATGGACAGAGAAGCCTATTGGGCTACAGTTCGCAGGGTGGAGCACATGCGTGCTAAGTCTCTTCGCTAGAGTGGGTTGCCATGCCCGCCTCCAGGGGATCTTCCCAATCCGGCGGTCAAACCTGAATCTCTTACGTCTCTTGCATTGGCGGGCAGGTTTTGTGTGTTTTTGTAATCACTAGTGACACCTGGGAAGCCCTGTAGGGTGAAGTAGAAAATCCGCTCCGGTGTTCTTGCCTATAAAATTCCACGGACAGAGGCGCCTAGCAGGCAGACTCTGTCCTCACCAGGCACCACAGTCAAAATGCCCCTTCTTTTCTTTTTCTTGGCCACATCATACAGCATATGGGCTCTTTGTTCCCCACCCAGGGATTGAACACACACCCCTTGTGTTGAAAGCACAGAGTCTTAATCACTGAACTACCAGGGAAGTCCCTGAACTGCCCCTTCTCCAGGGAAGTTCTTCCATTACCCTCAGTGTGGGTTACATCCCCTGTGATTCTCCAGTGTAGAACTTATAATTCCCTGTACAATCATACATTTAATACAAGTCCCTTCTCCAAAGCTGTCAGCTCCACAGAGAAGATGAGTGCCTGATGGATCCATCAGTACTCAGAGATAGTGCATGTTTCGGCCCAGACCACCGCAATAAAGCAGATATCACAACAAAGCTAGCCACATGAAAGTTCTGGTTTCCCAGTGCAAACAGAAGTTCTGTTTATAGTATATTGCAGTCTATTAAGTGTGCAATATAGCCTTATGTCTAAGAAAAGCACTGTACCTACATTAATTTAAAAATAATGGTTAGCCCTAAAAGGCTAACCATTATTTGAACCTTCAGCAAATTTTAGTAGTAACATTAAAGATCACTGATCACAGATCGCCATAATAAATCTGATAATAATGAAAAAGTTTTAAATTCTGAGAGAATTACCAAAATGTGACCCAGGGACATGAAGTGAGCAAATGGTGTTATAAAAATGGTACTGATAGACTTGTTCAATTTAGAGTTGTCATAAACCTTCAGTTTGTAATAAAACACAGTATCTGCAAAGTACAATAAAATGAAGTCCAATAAAACAAGGTATGCCTGTTCAGTGCTGGCACTTAGTAGTTCAGTCAGTTCAGTCACTCAGTTGTGTCCGACTCTTTGCAACCCCATGAATTGCAGCACGCCAGGCCTCCCTGTCTATCACCATCTCCCGGAGTTCACTCAGACTCATGTCCATCGAGTCCGTGATTGCCATCCAGCCATCTCATCCTCGGTCGTCCCCTTCTCCTCCTGCCCCCAATCCCTCCCAGCATCAGAGTCTTTTCCAATGAGTCAACTCTTCGCATGAGGTGGCCAAAGTACTGGAGTTTCAGCTTTAGCATTATTCCTTGCAAAGAACACCCAGGGCTGATCTCCTTTAGAATGGACTGGTTGGATCTCCTCGCAGTCCAAACAACACTTGTAAGCATTCATTAAATATTTGTTGAATAAAAGAAGCAGAGGATATTACATCAAAAATCGATAAGAAAATATTGGAACTAGAAATGATCTTGCATGTTTATTTCAACCCTGGAAAGGGAGGCTCGGGCTGATAAAGTGACTTGTTCAAGGTCACGGGGCTGGGTGATAAGAGCTCTAAAATAGAATCCAAGACTCTCTGCTTCAGTTCACGCTTTAACGGGGTTACTTTTCATGTCTGCTCCTTACAAAAGCTCTTCTGTGGAGTGTTCCCATCCCTCTGCTCCAAATACAGCTGTCATCTATTCACTTCTTTGCATCCCTATGACCATACTCTGGGCCAACCCACCATCATCTCTTGCCTGGAATTTCAGGAGCTTCCTAAGAAGTCTCTCAATTTCTCCCCTCCCCTCTTCACTCCCTCGACACACAGTAACTTCAGTGATATTTTTTGTTTTTAACGTATGCATCACAACATGTCATTCCTCTACTTCAGTCCCCTCAGTGATGTCCCAAATGTAACCACACTCACTCCTTATCTAGGCTTCTGAGCCCTGCATCCTCTGGTCTTTGCCTCCCTCTCTTCTCCTCATCACTCTTCCTTTTACCAGCTACTTTCTACCCCTGCTGGCCTCTTTCTTCTGTTGCTCAAATACTTCAGGTTTGCAGTTTCTTCTGCCTGGAATAGTTTCTGCACATCTATTCATCCATCCTTTCACACAGTCTCACCTCTGACTATCCTGGGTAAAGTGACTTCTCCTGCACTTCCACAGCACACTCTATCACATTTGCTACCTTTGCAATATAAATCACTCTCTGAAATTATCTTAAAAAAAAAAACAAACTGATTTGTTTTCTTGTATACTATCTGCCAAATCATACCCTGATGTAACCCCCATGAGAGCAAGAACTGTCTTATATCACTGTATGTCTGGCACCTCAATCAATATCCATATATGTTCAGTGAATTTGTTGAATGAATTAGTACTTGCAACCACTTCTGCTTAATCGGAGTTACTTTCATGGATTTGTTCCTGGAGGTAGTGACAAAGAATTAACTCATCCAACACCCTAGAGTGTTTATGGAGAAAAGGAAGATATTCGGATAAGCCAAACATTTCCAAAACAACATCAGAATCGCCAGAAGTGCTGGTAAAAATAGAGCTTGTTGGGAGCCATTCAGCATCCAGGGCTGAGTCAGGAAGTTGCTGGGCTTCCCAGGTGGTGCTAGTGGTAAAGAACCCACCAGGCAATGCAGAAGTTCGATCCCTGGTTAGGAAGATCCTCTGGAAGAGGGCATGGCAATCCACTCCATTATTCTTGCCTGGAGAATCCCATGGACAGAGGAGCCTGGCAGGCTACAGTCCACAGGGTTGCAAAGAATCAAACACAATTGAAGTGACTTAGCACACAAGCACGCAGGAAGTTGCTGGCTACCGAGAAAAAGTGGGCCAGTTTGGAAAACCACTGTGTAATGGGATCCAGCGCCAAGTACATGTTCTTATCTTTGACTTTGTATCTACGCTTCTGGGAAATAATCCTAACCACAGAAAAACTTTGTGTTCAAAGATATTTATCACACCTTGCTTATAAACGTGCAAATTTAAAAACAAGAGAAACGTTCCAAAGTAGGAGAAATGATTAAGGAAACTATGATACGGTCATTTGATGGACATTAAACTTACAAATATGTTTCTACATGAAAAGTATTTTGACTTTGTCATAGTCTGAGTATTCATGATTGTTGGTTCACAGCCTCAGAAGTTTCCTGAATGAAATTTGAAACTGGCCTCCATACATGAAGCACAAGGAGTGAAGAAAGAGAGAGGCAGACCACTTTAGATGGGCAGGTGGCAGGTTTAATAAGCAAGGAGACTTAAGTACATGGTTTGGTTTGAGGGGCTGCAAGATGAGTAGATCTTCATACCCACCTGCCAGAATCTTAAAAGGTTATTCAGAGGACTTGATGGGGTGGAGGGAAGACTGGAAGGAATTATATTAAAAAGCTCACAGCAATTGTGTTAAGCTTGTCAGGTACGAGTGATTTTGCCTTTCTCCATTCTCCATGATGATTTTATTGTCTCTGTAACTTACCAAGCATGCGTGCTCAGTTGCTCAGTTGTGTTTTTAGAATGAAGAGCGAAATTGGAGGACTCACATTTCAACACTTAACTATTAAACTATAATAATTAAAGCAATTTCTTCTGGGTATAAAGATAAACATATGGATAAAAATACAGAAATAGACATGTATTTAAAGAAAATTAATTTTTGACAAAGATGCCAAGGTAATTTGTGGGGAAAGAATAGCCTTTTCAGTCAATGGTGCAGAAACTATTGGACATCCATATGGAAAAATGTTGAACTTTTTAAAGTCATATACACAAAATTAATTTTGAGTGAATCGGAGACATAAATTTCAGTTGAAACAATAAAAATTTTAGAATAAAATGTAAAAGATCTTGGAGACACTGAGTTATACAAAGATTTCCTAAAAAACAAAAACATTGTTTATAATCAAATTTAATTTAAAGTTTTTTTTCTCTTTGAAAGAGAATGCTAATAAAAATGCAGGCCATAGACTAGAGGAAATATTTGCAAAGAACTGCAGTGTAAATGTTTGTGTAGGCTTTCATCATAATCACCAAAAATAAGAAACAATTCAAATTTCTATTTACTGGTTAATGGATAAACAAATTTTGGTACATGCACACACTTAAATACTACTCAGCAATGTAAATGAATATACTAAAGACAAGTGTGATAAGTCTCAAAAACATTGTGCTAGGAGAAATGTCCCAGGTAGGGGGCCTCCCAGGTGGTGCTAGTGGTAAAGAACCCACCTGCCAATGCAGGAGACATAAGAGACAGGGCTTTGATCCTTGGGTCGGGAAGATCCCCTGGAGGAGGACATTGCAATCCACTCCAGTGTTTTTGCCTGGAGAATCCCATGGACAGAGAAGCCTATGGGGCTAGAGTCCATTGGGTCACAAATAACTGGACATGACTGAAGCAACTTAGCACACAAGAGAAACGTACCACATGCATAAGATTGTAGGACTGTAGGAATCCATTTATTTGACATGCTGGAAAAGGTGAAAATATAGGGACAAGTATCAGAACAGCGGTCACTAAGGATGCAGATGGGGAGAAGGTGTTGAATGTGAAGGAGAACAAGGGAACTTTTTGAAGTAATGGATATTTGATGTATTTTAGATTGTAATGGTGGCTACGTGACTATTTATTACATTTGTTGAAACTCATGGAAATGTGTACTTCAAAAGGGTGAATTTTACAGTATGTAAATTATATTTCAATATACCTGAGCAAAGGAAAAATAAAGAGAATAGTAAGAGAGGAATTGCAGACATCAAAAAAGAGGCAAGTCTCTCAAGGAGTTTCGCTGAAAATGAGAGATGAAATGGGACATTTGCTGGCAGGGGAAGTAAAGTCAATGTGAAGTGAAACTTTAAAATTTTATTTTACAATCATTTTTTGACAATGGAACAAGAGCACTGAGTAAAGAAGTCCCATCTTCGGGCTATCAGCAAGTTCTCTTTGTTCATTGATGAGAACAGTCCAATAGTGAGAGAAGAGAATTAAAGGAGCAGAGTCCCTGAATTGTTGAGCCCAAAGGGACTTACTGGTTTCAGAAAAGACCATGGGCAATATTCTTTACAGTGGGAAAGTAAAAGTGAAAGTATTAGTCACTCGTCGTGTGCGACTCTTTGTGACCCCATAGACTGTAGCCGGCCAGGCTCTTCTGTCCATGGAATTCTCCAGGCAAGAATACAGGAGTTGGTAGCCATTCCCTTCTCCAGGGGATCTTCCCTACCCAGGGATTGAACCTGGGTCTCCTGCATTGCAGGCAGATTCTTTACCCTCTGTGCCACCGGGGAAGCCCTTATAACAGGAGGGAGGGCCCAATATGTGGGTCTCAGTGCCAGCAGTTGGTAGATGCTGTGGTGGGCATCTGGGCATTTTCTTCTGATTGCTTTTGTTTTCTCTGTCAGTAGAAATCAAGGTCAACAACTGAGAGAGCTTTCACTGTTAATGACTACCAGCTCACCTAAATCTGGCTATTCTCATCTTCACTAAACTACAAGCAGCAAATGCACCGTGCCTTGCATTTGACCATCACCAAGTGATACTCCAAGGGCAGCCAACAGATCAGCTAATTGGACCGCAAAGTGTTAAGCAATTCCATTTTGTTGTTGTTGTTGACTTGTTTTTTATTTGAACTGACCGGAAATTTGGGGCCAGATATTGCCAGCTGGAGTTCATCTTCAGCTTCAGTTTTACAGCTCTTGTCCATCTGTCTTTCTTCCCTGTCCTTTATTTGGGCATCATTTGCTCAACTAAATAAAGTACACACTGTCAACAGAAGTCCAACCCAGAGATCTCTGGCCCTTGAATCCATCCAGCATCCCGTCTCTTTAGATGCCATTTATTTTACTAATGCCTTTTTCAGTATCTCAGTATCTAAATTAAACTTGATTTCGCTCTCCTCTAAAATACTTTTTTTTCTCTTTATCCAGTATTCCCACCTCAGTAAGTGCCACAATCATTGGAATTCTCTTTCTTTCTTCCCTTTATCTCCATCCCCTGTTGCTTCCATCTTTGGGCTATCAGCAAGTTCTCTTTGTCCTTTCTTCAAGACATCTCAAGGAACTGAATGCTTGTTTTCATCTCTATTTCCTTAATCTAGACCATGACTAACATCTTTTACTTGGACTACTGAGATGACTTCCTTAATTTTCTCTGCTTAAGCCCCTGCATGCATGGAATCTATTATTCATCATGGCATACAAAATTTTATCTGACCTGAATCTTGCCTATTTCTCAAACCTCATTTCATGTACTCTCCACTTGCTTACTCTTGTCTGGCTGCACTGATCTTTCATTTCTTTGAATATCACATGCTCTTTTTGGCTCAGACTATTTTCTCTGCCCCTTTTCCTGGAAGCTCCTCCATCTGCTCCTCAAATGCCTGGCTCTCTCTCACCTTTAAGATCTCTGCATAGTTGCCACCACTTCACTGATGGCAATGCCTTCACTAATGCCTTCCCGGACTACTTTATTTAAAAGTCATTGCCTAATTCCTTTTGTAAGTCATTGATTTTATAAGTCTAATCTCTTTTGTTTTGCTTCTGTTTCTAAAATCTTTTTTAGTTTATTTCTCTACTAGACTGAATGTACAAATGGACAATAGCCACACCATGTATAAAAATAGAACTTTCACTCACAACCTACAGCAAACTGCCCAGTAAACCAGTCCCTTTATCTATAATAAACAACCCAGGAAGCCAGCCTGCTTTAAGTCAGACTTTCAGGAAGCCAGATTTTTATCTCCAATGACAATCTAGAGAGCTAAAGAATATTTCTGTGACAATTGGCCCCAAATGCCAAGAGTTGATTAATAACTCTAATTGTAGGTTCCTTCCAATTTAGGACTAAATCAAAGGAAGTCAAATATGCATCCCTAATCGATTATATAGGATGCCCTGCTTCTAGTTTGGATGCCTATAGCTTCCCTATGCTAACAGCCTCCAATTAGGCCATAATGAAGTCTTTCTTTCTTTCCACTGTAAAGCTTTCCCATTCCCCTATTAGCCTTTGAGTTTCTGCCAAAAAGCATCTGCCTGACTGCCTACCTGCCTGCTAAGCTGCTTCAGTCGTGTCCCAACTCTGTGCGACACTATGGACCGTAGCCCGCCAGGCTCCTCTGTCCATGGGATTCTCCAGGTAAGAATACTAGAGTGGGTTGCCCTGCCCTCCTCCAGAGGATCTTCCCGACCCAGGGACTGAATCTGCATCTCTTGTGTCTCCTGAATTGACAGGCAGGTTTTTACCACTGGCACCACCTGAAGTGAAGTGAAAGTCGCTCAATCGTGTCCGACTCTTTGAGACCCCATGGACTGTACAGTTCCAGTACAGAACTCTCCAGGCCAGAATTCTCCTCATTTAGTTGAACTGGAGTGGGTAAGCTTTCCCTTCCCCAGGGATCTTCCCAACCCAGGATTTGACCCCAGATCTCCCACACTGCAGGCAGATTCTTAACCAGCTGAGCCACCACGAAGCCCAAAAGGTAGCTGACTCCCTTGCTATGGCAAGCTCAGAGTAAATAGCCTTTGCTTTTTTCATTTGATCTATAAAAAGAAATGGACTGTGCCTTGCTTACGATTGTATTATCAAGGCAACAGTGTCTACTCAATAAATACTTGGTGAATAAGTGAACAAATTAACAAATGGAAACCTAAAATCATTAGTTGGATAGTCAATCTTTCCCCATTCTGGCTTCAAACTTATTCCATGCCATATCCACTCTTACATCCTCCAAGCTTAATTTCTCAACCAAATCACATGCATTCTTCTCTATAACACATGGAAGTTTTTTCTTCTCCATGAAATCTTTTTTTTGATTACCCAAGCCTTTGCTTACTCTCCCTTCTCTGACTTAAAACAGCACAAACCAGCCCATTTGGTTTTTAATTTCTTTTAGTTCAGGAGATGTCTCTTCTTCTGAGATTGATGGTTGAATTTTCTGGTACCATTCATGATGTCTAGAACAAGCCATAATGCAAAAAATAATGATAATAACAGTTTAATCTTGTAACAATGCTGAGGGTTTATGTACTGCTACTATCCTCATTTTACATATGAGGAAACTGAGGCACAGAGACTGTCTTGCCTAAACTAATAAATTAGTAAAAGGTAGAGCTGAGGTTTGAATTCAGTTCTGCCTAAACTATACTGAATATATATCAGAGCTGCATACTATATGAACTACTTTTCATGTACTGTACATATAATAGGTACACATACATGAAGAAAGACTTCATGTATGGCCTGATTGGAGGCTGTCAGCATAGGGAGGCTATAAGCATCCAAACTAGAAGTTGGACTGTGAAGAAAGCTGAGCACCGAAGAATTGATGCTTTTGAACTGTGGTGTTGGAGAAGACTCTTGAGAGCCCCTTGGACTGCAAGGAGATCCAACCAGTCCATTCTAAAGGAGATCAGTCCTGGGTGTTCTTTGGAAGGAATGATGCTAAAGCTGAAACTCCAATACTTTGGCCACCTCATGCGAAGAGTTGACTCATGACGCTGGGAGGGATTAGGGGCAGGAGGAAAAGGGGATGACAGAGGATGAGATGGCTGGATGGCATCACGGACTCGATGGACGTGAGTCTGAGTGAACTCTGGGAGATGGTGATGGACAGGGAGGCCTGGCGTGCTGCGATTCATGGGGTCGCAGAGTCAGACATGACTGAGTGACTGAACTGAACTGAACTGAACTAGGTCCTCAATAAATGTTTCTGAAATTGATGAAATAACCAAATTAAAAAGCTCCATAAACAAAATAGAAAAGGGAACAGAACTCTTTAGGATGTCCAAAAGGTTAAGTGCAGCAAAGGTCATGGTGACTGGATGAGATGAAGCAGGGACCCCAAGTCCTGCGTTCTAACCCTAGCCTCCTGCTGTGATCCTAAGACAAGCTCTTCCTTCTTCAGGGTTTCTTCCCCCATCTCATACTACATCGGCACTTCCACCTCCCTTGAAACTGTTTCCCAGGATGGAACCAAACAGTGACTGTAGGATATTTGGTGATAGCGTTAACCATTCTTTCCTTCGTGAGCATGTTAAGATCAGTTCAACCATCTTTTCTGAGGAATGGTGCTGGATGCTAAGGAGAACGCTGTCAGCAAGCAGGTAAACTGCATGTGCCTTCTAGCAGTTTGTGATAAAGAAACATGGAATTCAATTCAATGAGTTCATAGACCTTCCCCCACCTGCTACATCAAAGTTGGAATGAATTGCTATTTCATATGATACAGATTTATGAGTAATTATGAATGTAAATCGAGTAGAAGAATTGGAAAGGTTGATCTTTTTGACTGGCTAGACACGAGGTGTTATAATACTACTATACCTGCAAAATCATCAGAAAAGATTTGAAAAATTTGCATTTCCCAGGTAGCTCAGTGGGTAAAAAACCCACCTGCAATGTAGGAGATGCAGGAGATGTGTGTTCGATCCCTGAGTCAGGAAGATCTTCCTGAAGGAAGGCATAGCAACTCACTCCAATATTCTTGCCTGGAGAATCCCATGGACAGAGGAGCCTGGCAGGCTATGGTCCACAAGGTCACAAAGAGTCGAACATGACTGAAGCCACTGAGCATGCATGCATTCAAAAGTAGTGCTGGATTAAGCAGATATAAATGTAGTCTTTGTTTAGGGACGTTTCTTTGAAGGAGTCTGGGTTACATCATACCTCTCCTGGAAGCATGGAAAATTATGATGTGTGATAAGTATAATCAATGGAATGCAAAGCACCTGGTACAAGAAAATTCCCCAGGGACAGCTAACTCTGGACAATGGTCCTCACTCTCTTAGCCTTAATGCGTCTTCAGCAAGCCTTGCTTTATACGATGCTTTGAAGAAATGGGTGGATGTGTCATCATTGAATCACTGAGAACTAATGGCTTAGCATGATCTCAACTATGAAAATACAGGTAAATACATTGCATATACAGGTATTTGCATACACATACCAAATTAAGAAAAAAATCCCAGAACTCTAGTGTACATAATACATATATATTCTTTTCAGATTATTTTCCATTGTAGATTATTACAAGACATTAATGTAGCTCCCTGTTCTATACAGTAAATCCTTATTGTTTATCTTTTTTTATATATAGTGGTATGTACCTATTAATTCCATACTGGATACATGTAATTTTAGTTTTCCTTCTTCAGACTGTTCTGTATTTTATGACTTTTCTATAATGAGTACAAATTACTTTTGACATTAAAAAATGTGTTTAGTATATTTAAATGTTTTGCAACAGAAGGGGTAATTTCCTTTTAAGAGTAGCTCCTAAGAAATATTCTCTTATTCATAAGGTTTTTAAATTGGTAGATTAAAAGCATATTCTATGAGACATTCAATATATTCATTTCATTTAACACCTGACCAACAGCCCCCAGTTTAAGACATATTGAAAAGCTGATAGTAGATATTTATTAAAAAGGAGTAGAATTTACCACTTAGGATTAGAAATGTTGTCACAGAGTTTTGCAGTGCAGAACAATCTCTCCTGGGTGTCTATTGATTTTTCCTCTTTCTCTGTCTCTCTCTTTCTCTCCCACAGCCCTGCAGTTAGGGGTAAGGAGGAACCAGCAAGGACCTGAAACTCCTCTGCACACATTTCAGTAACAGTCCATGAGTGAGAGCTGATAAAGGAATGATTGCTTACACAAAAAGACCTTACCCAGAAATTGTTAGAAACTGTCAGACCTGGAGGGGGTGTCATGGGGGAGGACTTTTGATATTAAGCTGACCTGAAGTCCCAAAATTTTATCCCATTGTTATTACATAATAAAAGATGTGTTAGCAAAAAAGAATTTCAATCAAAAAAGAATTTTAATCCTGGTATAAGTTCAGGATTAGTTTAACTGACAGTTACTAATGGTAAAAGGCAGTAAAAGAAGCCCTACTTATAATTAAAATAGTCACGGAAATCTAGATTTTTAAAATAAACTTAGAAACCTTCCATCCCAAATGTTTTATTTCCAGAAGAATAAAGTCAAATACCCTTGGAACGCAAGGAGATCAAATTAGTCAATCAAAAAGGAAATCAGTCCTGAACATTCATTGGAAAGACTGATGCTGAAGCTGAACCTCCAATACTTTGGTCACCTGATGTGAAGAACTGATTCATTGGAGAAGACCCTGATGCTGGGAAAGATTGAAGGCAGGAGGAGAAGGGGGTGACAGAGGATGAGCTGGTTGAATGGCATCACCAACTCGATGGACGTGAGTTTGAGCAAGCTCTGGGAGCTGGTGATGGACAGGGAAGCCTGGTGCGCTGCAGTCCATGGCGTCGCAAAGAGTTGGGCACAACTAAGCAACCGAACTAAACTGACTGAAAGGTCAAAGAAAATGCAGACAAATTATATTTTAGCTGAAGTCACACAACTGATTTTTGCAGAGCTGGCTCTGTTACTGAGATTTTGAATATTCCAGTCTTTTAGACATTTAGCACTGCCTTCTATCCTAAAGTTAATATTTCTTATAAAAAGATTGGCATCATAGGTATAATCTTTAATTATTTTTCTGCTGACATTTATTTATAGCCAATAATTGCTGTTTTACTTTAAAAAACATATAGTCTGTGGGGAGGAGTGATGGAAAATTAATGGCTCTAATATGAATTTCACTTAATGTATTCAATTCCCTATGTTGTTTAGGTCATAACATCCCCATGGACCAAGGTACTCAATGTCACCTAGAAGCAGAACAATCAGTTTATCAAGCTTTGTTTCCACTGATTCATGAATTCAAATTCCACTTGAAATTCAAATTTACAAATTGTTAACCTCATCGTCACAAACAGGTTTGTGTTTAGAGTTTGGGAAAAACAGTGACTATTTTATTTGGCATGAGATTAAGAGAGCTGGGGAGAAGAGATTTGTTGTTTTCTTTGGCGGAATTTAAGAGTGTCCTTTTCCAGAGTTCAGTGGTAATGAATGGAATTATTTGCCATGCTTTAGGGCCTCATCTGAGGGAAATTCCAAGAGTTCTCAATTTTTACTTTTCTGAGGTTAATACTGATATAACTGTCCACTGGCCAAACTTAGGAAAGAAATGGAGCGACAGCAGCAGCAGCAGAGAGAGAGAGAGAGAGAGAGAGAGCGCGCGCGTGTGTATGTGTGTTACAGGGGTAGGGGTAGTGGTTTCAGTTTTATTGCTTTCTTCTTTCAGCCATGTACCTTTTCTTCGGCATTACCAGGTTTGGAAATTTTTCTTTTCTTTCTTTCTTTTTTTTTTTGGTGGACTGGAAACAGAAAAAGTCATTTCCTCTTGGTTTGGCTCTGAAAACAGTCCTGGTAGAGGCTTGGTACAGTTCTTGGAATCCTGGACTCTAAAATACCTATTTAACACCTTTGCCATGCTCTTGTGGTTACTGACTAGGTTTAGAAGAGTGAAGCAGGTGAGGAAGAAGAACCTGATGGGAAAAGCCTTGGCTACCTGACTAGTCTCACACCTCTTGGTCAAAGTGCCCATGTTCTCTGCCACCAAATGGTATGTTGGGTTGCCAATGTTAAGAAAATGCTTTCACCTTTCTACTTGTTTGGACTCACGGGTATTCCTACAACATCTTATGATGAGGCAAATAAAAATAGCCATCATTGTAACCCAGTATAGAAAAAAAAACACCTCTTTCTTACCAGCCAATGAGGAGTTTATGTGCAATTTTTCTAGCTTTAGAGCACTTTCCATATTTTTCTTCCTAGCTACTGGGGCACAGAAGTCTAGTTCTGTCAGTAATGTACAAAGTTAATCCACATGGGTGGGGGTTTCCAGGGGACTAAACCATACTTAGAAATCAAATCCAAGAATCATATTGATAATAGAAGTCTTGAGAGGGACCCAACAGTTGACTGACTCTAATGGGAAAAAACCCAACTAGGCTGCTAGAGATAAATTGGAAGAAAAGTTATGACCAACCTAGATAGCATATTCAAAAGCAGAGACATTACTTTGCTGACTAAGGTTCGTCTAGTCAAGGCTATGGTTTGTTCTGTGGTCATATATGGATGTGAGAGTTGGACTGTGAAGAAGGCTGAGCGCCGAAGAATTGATCCTTTGAACTGTGGTGTTGGAGAAGACTCTTGAGAGTCCCTTGGACTGCAAGGAGATCCAACCAGTCCTTTCTGAAGGAGATCAGCCCTGGGTGTTCTTTGGAAGGAATGATGCTGACGCTGAAACTCCAGTGCTTTGGCCACCTCATGCGAAGAGTTGACTCATT
Source organism: Budorcas taxicolor (assembly GCF_023091745.1). Lineage (NCBI taxonomy): Eukaryota > Metazoa > Chordata > Mammalia > Artiodactyla > Bovidae > Budorcas > Budorcas taxicolor. The sequence continues at coordinate 63,392,026 of NC_068924.1, read as the reverse complement.
GGAAAAGACTCTGATGCTGGGAGGGATTGGGGGCAGGAGGAGAAGGGGACGACAGAGGATGAGATGGCTGGATGGCATCACGGACTTGATGGACGTGAGTCTGAGTGAACTCCGGGAGTTGGTGATAGACAGGGAGGCGTGCTGTGATTCACGGGGTCACAAAGAATCGGACACGACTGAGTGACTGAACTGAACTGAACTAAGGTCACATGATTTTTCAAGGCAAAGCAAGACTTCATCTTCTTTCCATGCTTCTTGTTTCATGCTATAATCACAATGTATAGATTTGGGGGAAATACTAATACCATTTCTGTAAAAACTCAGATATTTTGCTGACACTTCTGGGTTGACCAGAACCCTATATTGCTCTCCCAGCTTGTTTGTTTGTCAATAACCTGGAAGCACTGATGCAGATCAGGACAACTCAAGTGAACCAGTTTAACCTGAAGACCTTAAAAAAAAAAAAAATCATTCTGCAGAAGTACAAACAGATCAAATGATTGAGTTTCCACCACAAGTTCTAACACATCAGGCTTATCTGTGTTTTCCCTGGTTGAAATGTTCTATCATTGAAGACTACTTTCTCTTGGTTGGAGAGCTAATCAAAGCCTGTTGAGCAGTGAGCAGTTAGGAAGAGCTCATGTGGTCAACATCTCGGGGGCTGGGTTATGCATACCCTGGAAAACTTTCCCAGCAGGCATCTCAAGAGATTATGTGTGGATAACTGCTTTATGGGAAATTGTTAATCTCTTTCAGTTTCCTAATGTGCTGGTGCAAGCGTAGACAGGGAACAGATCTTTGATTGCAGTGTCCCCAGCAGTTGGCACAGCAGGCTTGCAGTAAACTTGTTGAAAGAATGAATAAGCCACTGATTTCACCACAACTACACATATAGCAATCAGGCAAAGAACGATAGAGGTGAGGGGACAGACACTTTTAAAAAGAAAATAATCTCTTCTGATTCAGAATGAAGGGATGCTGAAAATGACTACAGGATAAGTCCTTCCTTAGATTTCATTGATGATTCCTCTAAGTCTTGGTGTCTTCATCTGAAAAGTGGGATTGATACAGCACCTACGTCCTGGGGTTGCTGTAAAAATTCATTAGGGGAATCTATGTAAAGCACTCCGACTATCTTGGGTTTATAGTAAATACTGCTGCTGCTGCTGCTGCTGCTGCTGCTGCTGAGTTGCTTCAGTCGTGTCCGACTCTGTGCGACCCCATAGATGGGAGCCCACCAGGCTCTCCCGTCCCTGGGATTCTCCAGGCAAGAACACTGGAGTGGGTTGCCATTTCCTTCTCCAATGAATGAAAGTGAAAAGTGAAAGTGAAGTTGCTCAGTCATGTCTGACTCTTAGTGACCCTATGGACTGCAGCCCACCAGGCTCCTCTGTCCATGGGATTTTCCAGGCAAGAGTACTGGAGTGGGGTGCCATTGCCTTCTCTGATAGTAAATACTAACTAAACATTATTATATAAACTTTCTGTCTTAACAATCTTGTGTATAAACTAGAAATAGTTCTTACCTCATAGTTTTAATGTACAAAGTACTGAAAACAGAAGCCAATACTTGAGTGCCTTCTGCTGCTGCTGCTGCTAAGTCGCTTCAGTCGTGTCTGACTCTGTGCGACCCCATAAATGGCAGCCCACTAGGCTCCTCTGTCTCTGGGATTCTCCAGGCAAGGATACTGGAGTGGGTTGCCATTTCCTTCTATAAACATTATTTAAGGCACTTTCATTATTACTAATTCATTATAACAACCTGATGAATCATATGCTGCTATTATCTCCATTCTGCAGATTAGAAAACTGAAGTTCAGATGAGATAACCACCTGTTCAAACACAGCCAGAAAATAGTGGAGCCAGGATTGGATCCCAAGTAATTAATTCAAGAATATCAGTCATAGAGCTTTGCTGCTTCTCACAAACACGGGTAAAGCATTTAGCAGTGTCCAGCATGTATTATAGTACATGCTGATTCATTACATCTCAATAAATGTTGCTCAATAAATGCTGATGGATATAGCTGGGTTTTTTTTGTAGTTAGCTGAATGATTTAATGTGCTTATTAACATTTTAGTTGTAAAATGTTATGACTATGGCAGCATTGAACTTCCCAGGTGGCGCTACTGGTAAAAGAATCTGCCTGCTAATGCAGGAGACGGAAGAGACACGAGTTCGATCCCTTTCGATCCTTGGGTCAGGAAGATCCCCTGGAGGAGGAAATGGCACCTCACTCCAGTATTATTTCCAGGAGAATCCCACTGACGAAAAGCCTGGTGGGTTACAGTCCATGGGGTTGCAAGGGGTCAGGCATGACTAAGCATCTGAGACACAATGGTAACATCAGAAAATACTATAGCTATTGTCTCTGGGGCTTCCCCTGTGGCTCGGTGGTAAAGAACCCACCTGCAATGCAGGAGACGCACGGGATGTGGTTCAATCCTTGGGTTGGGAAGATCTCCTGGAGGAGGGCATGACAACCCACTCAAGTATTCTTAGCTGGAAAATCTCATGGACAGAGGAGCTTCTTGGGCTACAATCCATAGAGTCACAAAGAGTCGGACACTACTGAAGTGACTGAGCGTACATTGTCTCTAGTTCTGGAGAGAAAAGCACTAGTTTTGCAAAGCAAAACAAAAAAAACCCCTCACTCTTGAGGGGTTTATTATGGTAGAATCACATTATGTGTGATTTAACCCATAAGAATTCAGCTATTCATACTGGCAAAAATATTAAAATACTGTGTGACATTGCAGAAGGAAATTTTGCATATAAAATATTTATTATGTACTGTAAGATGCTGAATGCATTATACATTTATATGTAAATATTAATTTACAGAATCATAAGTACAAAACCAAGTACATCGTGAAAGTGAAAGAAAGTGAAGTCGCTCAGTCATGCCTGACTCTTTGCAACCGCATGGACTGTAGCCTATGAGGCTCCTCTGTCCATGGGATTTTCCAGGCAAGAGTTCTGGAGTAGGTTGCCATTTCCTTCTCCAGAGGATCTTCCCGACCCAGGGATTGAACCCAGGTCTCCCGCATTATAGGCAAACGCTTTACCGTCTGAGGCACCAGGGAGATAGTACTTTGGGGGAACTGAAAAGTATTTTCAAGGGGAATTTTGAATACTTGTGACTTCCAACTTGCATATTACCTTTGGAAAATGACTTCTGTGCAGGGTGAGGATTCTCTTAATCCACACAAGCCTAGTATCAATCATGAGTAAAAGTGAATGGAGAGTGAGAAGACCAGCAGCAGCTCTTCCCACTGGTAACAGTAGTTAGGTCGTTGATAACATTTAGTTCCCTCTGTGTGCCAGGACCTGTGTTAAGCACTGAATGTGGATAATCTCATTCAATGCTCACAAAGATCCTATAAGGTAGATACAAGCGAGATCATCCTTCTTTGACAGATGAGGTACAGAGGTAATGAAAGGTTCCATTATGGAAAGCCTATTACACAGCATACCTTATCTCTAATTTTCATCATAACCTTGCAACGTAGGTAATTATCCTCCTTTTATAGGCAAGAAAATAGAGGCTCATGGGGTTAGGTAGATTGCCCAAGGTCACACAGCTGGTAAGTGACTGAGGGCAGATTGGAGCCCAAAGCTTGTGTGCATTGCACCACACAGTGCTCCCTTGGGAGGAAGCAGCTCTCTGCGAGAAGATGCATCCTCATCTGCTATCACTTATCTGGGGAGCACAGCGAAGCCCTGGCTTTACCAGCAACAATGATGATAACTTGATCTCCTTCAGTTTGTCTCTTTGCCTGTCTCTTCATTGGTGCCACATGGGATTTTAAGATTATCTTAAAAGTTTGTAGATTGCTTTGGCCTCTTTGAAAACAAGACACCATGTGAACTCCTCATTGACCATGGCTTTGACCCTAGTGCAAGACATTGTTTATTTGCCTGAAGTTCTGGAAGTTACTACACAATGAGGAGATGGTTTGTATTTCGATATTCTTCTATATTAGCTTGCTTTCTGCTCAAAAAGCCCTGAGGCAGACAGAGAAAGAGCTTCCCAGGTAGATGAGCTGGTAAAGAATCCGCCAGAAATGCAGGAGAGCCTGGTTCAATTCCTAGAAATGGGAAGTTCCCCTGGCGAAGGGATAGGCTACCCGCTCCACTTTTCTTGGGCATCCCTCGTGGTTCAGAAGGTAAAGAATCCGCCTGCAATGTGGGAGACCTGGGTTCAATCTCTGGTTTGGGAAGATATCCTGTAGAAGGAAATGACAACCCAATCCAATATCATTGCCTGGAGAATCCCAATGGGCAGAGGAGCCTGATGGTTCCTCTTTTCTTTCTCAATAGCAGTTTCTACCAACTGGTTAAAAAGGGCAGAATGTGTTTATAAAATACCCCCCCATCCCTTTTGTCCTGTTCCTCAACAAAAGTCTTCTCTCTAGACCATGCATGTCCTTCCACTTAGTGTCATCCTATGATTCAGGATGTCATCATGTCTTACCTGGAGGGTGACTAATTTTTCTTAATTTGCCTGAGACTTTTCAGGTTTTATTGCTGCAAGTTCCACCCCCATGGAATCCCTCTGCTACAGGTAAACCAGGATGGTTGATCTCTCCATTAACCCAGTCTTCTCTAGGAGTTTCCTAACAAGGCTCCCATGTCCCTTGTTTGCGGGTCTGTAATTCTTTCTCCACCCAGTAGCCAGCAGCAATCTCTTGACATCACGTGTTATTGTGTCATCCTCTCTACTTAAAGATCTACCTTCTGAAGAAAATTCAAACTTCTTACCTTGACTTACAAAACACTGCCTGATTTGGTCCTTTGCTATTTCTCCAACCTCTTCCTCCTTCACTGTGATGTTGCTGTCATTTCCTCAATTATGCCAAACTCTTCTGCTCCCCAGCTGTTTCCTTTGCCTGGAGTGTCCTTTCTCCAACTCTCTGTGTCCACACTTTGTCATTATGTAGATGTGTGATGATTTGATTAATGTCCTCTGGAAATGAAAGATCCTTGACTCCCCAGTTCCTAACTTAATCCTCAGTGCCTAGTACCAAGGCTGACACCTAATAAAGTCACACAGAATATTCACAGAATGAATTAGTGAATGAAACAAAGAATATAAGTTTGTTAATGGGCTGTGCTACTGAGATTCCATGATCTGAAAGGCCAGGGTTGCCAGGACATGATGTTTGGAAACAGAGGCCAGAGCATGAAGAGGTTCATAGGTTGTGCCAAGGAGTTGGGACATTGTCCCAAGTACAATGGAGGAACTTTGGAGGTGTTTAGAGCCAGGAAATGACATAATCCCATACACATTTAGAAAAACTCAGGGTAGGACAGGTAAGTAGGGGACCACTCAACAAAAAACCCTTTAATCCTGGATCAGCTCAGTTCAGTTGCTCAGTCGTGTCCGACTCTTTGTGACCCTATGGACTGCAGCACACCAGCCTTCCCTGTTCATCACCAACTCCCAGAGCTTACTTAAACTCATGTTCATCGAATCGGCAATGCCATCCAATCATCTCATCCTCTGTTATCCCCTTCTCATCCTGCCTTCTGTCTTTCCAAGCATCAAGGTCTTTGCCAATGAGTCAGTTCTTTCACATCAGGTGGCCAAAGTATCGGAGTTTCAGCTTCAGCATCAGTCCTTCCAAAGAATATTCAGGACTGATTTCCTTTAGGATGGACTGATTGGATCTCCTTGAAGTCCATGGGACTCTCAAGAGTCTTCTCCAATACCACAGTTCAAAAGCATCAATTCTTCTGCTCTCAGCTTTCTTTATAGTCCAACTCTCACATCCATGCATGACTACTGGGAAAAACCATAGCTTTGACTAGACAGACTTTTGTTGACAAAGTAATGTCTCTGCTTCTGAATATGCTGTCTGGGTTGGTCACAGCTTTTCTTCCAAGGAGCAAGCATCTTTTACTTTCATGGCTCAGTCCCCATCTGCAGTGATTTTGGAGGCCCCCCCCCCACCCAAAAAAATAAAGTCTGTCACTGTTTCCATCATTTCCCCATCTATTTGCCATGAAGTGATGGGATTGGATGCCATGATCTTCGTTTTCTGAATGTTGAGCTTTAAGCCAACTTTTTTACTCTCCTCTTTCACTTTCATCAAGAGGCTTTTGAGTTCCTCTTCACTTTCTGCCATAAGGGCGGTGTCATCTGCATATCTGAGGTTATTGATATTTCTCCCAGCAGTCCTGATTCCAGCTTGATAGCTGCAGAGATTAGGGCATGTGTTTGCAAGGGGGCTTGTAGAGCCAACTGAGTATTACTGTTTCCTTGCTCAATTTTCTGGAAACAAAGAGCAAATTATGCATCAAAGACTTCTATAGCTCTGGCCCATAACTAATTGTGTTTTTAAAATGTGTGTAATCACAAATCAGAGATTATGTAAAGGGCCTAATTGATGCGGAGATTGCCTTCCTATAGCAAGTTACTGGTGCCATTTTTCTAAGGTTGACTTTCATATGTATTGCATTGGGCTCACACTACTGGCAGAAATGGCCTCTGTCCACTCTGAGGACCCTGTAGCCAGAGTTCATTGCACTGAAAGGGGATGGAAGAGCAGTCTCAGGGAATGGGCAAGTGTTTCCAATGACAGTAAATATGGAAGAGTTGGCGGACTGTCACAGAAATAGCACTGAATTAAAGACAAACAAGCCTAGCTCATGATGCCTGAGTTGGAATCAAACAGAGCAGAATTCTAAGAAATCAACTGAAATTGTTTAAAAAGCCATGCAATCTTAAAGAGGTGATAAGTTTTCCCAAACTTGCTTTCCTTCTCTGTTAAAAGTATGTGGTCTTTTCTGTGATCTCCTAGTCATAAGTTATTTTCCCCTCCCTTGAATGATGCTGAAGCTGAAACTCCAGTACTTTGGCCATCTCATGTGAAGAGTTGACTCATTGGAAAAGACTCTGATGCTGGGAGGGATTGGGGGCAGGAGGAAAAGGGGATGACAGAGGATGAGATGGCTGGATGGCATCACCAACTCGATGGACACGAGTTTGAGTGAACTCCGGGGGCTGGTGTTGGACAGGGAGGCCTGGCGTGCTGCAATTCATGAGGTCGCAAAGAGTCAGACATGACTGAGTGACTGAACTGAACTGAACTGAACTTGCTTTATTTTAAAATGTGTGTAGTAAGTTACCACTTTTTTTTTTTTTTACATAATATCCAGGGTGCTCATGGCAGATCACCATCCTCCTTCTTTTCCATTTTCCATTTCCATCTGCTCATCAGCATTTCAGAACCGATATATCTCGCAATGGACTTCCCCGATGGCTCAGCAGATAAAGAATCTGCCTGCAAAGCAAGAGACGCAGGAAATACAGGTTCAACCCCTTTGTTCGGAAGATCCCCTGGGGGAGAAAATGGCAACCCACTGCAGTATTCCTGCCTGGAGAAGCCCATGGACAGAGGAGCCTGGCGGGCTACAGTCCATGGGGTCGCATGGACACTACTGAGCACGCGCATATCTCACACTGAGCCTACCTACCACCCTCCCTCTGAAACCTGTTCCCCACTTCATTAAAGATCCTGCCACTGAACCATCATTTTCAACACTCACCTTTGAAAACTGCCCCATGCATCCAGGTAGTTGCCAAGATGCTTTGAATCCACCTCTACAATGTCTTTCATCCTCCTGGCTTCTCTCCACTGCCTTTATCTAAGCCCCTTATTTACTTTCAGTACTTCAATATGGAAAGTCTCAAACACATACAAAATAAACAAAATGAAAGTCTGTGTAACTATCACTCAGTTTCCACAGTTACCAATATTATGCCATCTTCCATTCTCCGATCAATTATTATTATTATTTTATAATTATTTTCTAGGTAAAGAAAAATTTACACAGCCCAAATCTTTGCTGTACAGTTTTGTCAAATGGAGCCATCCATTTAACGCAGGCTTCTATTATGATCCAGAATATTTTATCTCCCAGTTTCTTTGTCTCTACTCCATCTTCTCCCCTCTCCCAAAGTCACCACTGTTGTGATTTATCGTTCTTAGATTAGTTTGGCTGTTTTAGAAATGTAAATAAATGGAATTATACACTCTGTCCTCATTTGTGGCAGCTTTTTCCACTGAGGATAATATCTGTAAGATTCTTCCACTTAGTTCCACTCATCAGTAGTTCATTTTTAAATAGCAATGAGTAGCAGTCCACTGGATGAATAAATGTGCTTATCCATTCTACTATTGTGGATATTTATTTGGGTTGTTTCTATTTTAGGCCACTGTGAATGAAACTACTACGAACATTTTTGTACAACCTTTTGATGGACCTATGTTTTCATTTCTATTTGATGATCCTAAATGTAAAATTTCTGAGTCTTCACATTAGTTTTTCTCTGGATGGCTGCAGAATTCTCCTAGATACCATGCCTGCCACCTGCTGTCAGCCCTCATTTTCTGGCATCAAGGCATATATATACCTTTTCCCAAAGTGGAACTCTCCATTGCCAAAATCTACTCAGGAAGTCTCCCGTTGTCTTCAGAGTGAAGTCAAGCCTGCCTGGTCAGACATTTGAGACCCCTCGCAACTCAGTCTCAGATTTCTTGCCCCATGTTTGTTTCCTGTGTCTTCCTGATGCTCTCTGGGAGCTGACAATGTATTCTCATTGATCTTAGGGTCCTGTAGGACCGCTGCCTCTACAGCAGCACCTTACTTAACTCACGGCAGTCCTGGATGTCAGTGGCCTGGAGCATGTTTGCCGGATGGCGCTCATACCTCTAACTGCAGACCCAGGAGCATCCTTTCAATGTCGCTGCCACTCTCACTTCAGCTTCATAGAAGGTAGGACATCAAACCAGGTGAAATTTCCCTGGATGATAAGATTCTGGGAATTTTACCAAACCTGCCAGATATAGAAATTCCACGTGGCTCATGCCACTGATCTACCAGCAGTAGGAGGCTGAGTGGGGTAATGGCAGGAGCTCAGGAATCAGAGTTGGTTGTCTCAGGTTCTAGCCTTCCATCTACCAGTCACTGTGTATCCTTGCGTAGGTTTGTCACCTGAGCCCCCATTGCCCCGTGGGGACACTGGGATGAGGGATGAGAGGTGACCTTGATGATCACTAACATCAAACTTAAAGTCACTATGTTCAATTTCAAGTAATAAGCTAGTTTTGCCTTTTTGTGTTCTCTTCCCTGTGAATTCAGTGCATCCTAAGTACAACCCTACATTACTCCTTGTCCTAAGCTATCAGTGCCAGCAGCCAGGGCACAGCTGTAATGCCAAGTTCCTGCCAGCAAGACCTCACCCGATGGTGTCTAGCTACATATTTGCCTGAAGCAGGGATATCTGTTGCTATAAGGGCCCTCCATGGAGCATAGAATAGCCACCTAACACAAACACTTACAAAACTGACAAGAGTCAGACTGCATTTTTCCACAGGGAAATAAAATCTTTATCACCATCTCAGAGATACTATTCACTTTCTAGCTCTATGACTTAATTTTTCTCTGCCTCTATTTGCTCATCTGTAAGATGAGAATAATAAAATGTCTATCTTGATTTTTCAAAAAAGAAATTAAAAAATGTAAAACACTTTGAATTATGTCAAGCAATAGCAAAATCTCAGTAAATATTAGATAATGTCATTATCATCATTAATGTCATTAACAGCATCTTACAGGTTGCAGATAACTTTGAGAGATGTGGATTCTGCACTACAGTCTTCAAGGCTTAAGGTGTTTACCAAGTTCACTAAATTATTTCCTTTTCTTCCCCTTAAACAGATTCAACATGGAAACAGTGTTTCTAAGTGCAAGTAGCCTTTGTTCTCTTTTTTCTTGGAAATGGGATTTTTTTTTAAACTGGAAAGCTCATTTCTTTGAGTCTCCCATCCCCTAGGTCCCATCCATTGGTGTCTTCCATGGTGACAGCAGAGGTGGGCAATGGACTCCTGGTACCATCTTGGGAAGCAAGGAAGGGACCTGACAAAGTCTTGAATGGCAGAAGCCTACCTCTCATGCCTGTGAGAGGAGCAAAGAGAAGTGAAGAAAGGAGCAAAGAGAAGAACAAGGTGGCCATAAACAAAAGCTGGAATTGTTTGAGAAATGGACCCTTTTCAGAACCTTTCAAAGCCACCCTTTCACAAAGCCTGGCAGGGATACAGTATCGAGCCTGGGTGTCAGCCAAGCATGGCCTTAATTTATTATTGCCAAACTGTTTGTTGTGTCTATTTGCCAAGACTTACTAATTGAACTTTTGTTGGTCTGGCTGCCCTTCCAGAGAACTGGAGCCTTTGTTATCTGCTGCAAGAGTCCTTCCATGGAATGCGCCAAAAACTTGACTGAGTGATGGCTGGTTTCCTTCTTCTGTTCAGGGTGCTTTTTTTTCAGGAATGTTGTTGTTATTTGTTTTTGCTGTGTTATGCATTGTTTGTTCAGTTCCAACCCAAAGTAGGTGTTTGGACTGAACTAGAAGGAAATTCACTGAGCCATGATGAGATCAGAGAGGCCCCCAAAAAGGCCTGCATGGAGACTTCCTTCCTGGATTTTCCCATCATGCACCCTCTCTGAGCTCCTGCCACACATGGAAGGAAAGTTTTAGACCAATGGATCTCAAAGTATGGTCCCAAGAGCAGCATCAGTCACCTCTAGGAATGTCAGAATGGAAATTCTCGGATCCTACTCCAGAGCTACCAAATTAGGAAACTATTTGCACAAGCTTTTGTGATTTTGACGTGAATTAAAGTGTGAAGCCAACACTAGCATTTGCAGCCTCGACATCGTTGACAATTTGGGCTCAACCATTCTATAAAGGGGCTGTCCAGTGTGTGGTAGGATGTTTAACAGCACTCCTGGCCTCCAACCACTAGATTCCAGCAGCTTCCATCCTCACCCAACAATTGTTGGGACGACCAACAATGTCTCCAGTCTTTGCCAAGTATCCTGGGGTCAAGGAGGTAATATCACCTCTGGTTGAGATGACAAGCAAACTGCTTGCTGTTTCTCTGCACTGTATTGACAACAGCTGCAGCCTTGTCTGGGAGGCTATTAACACACCACAGTGATGGGCACCAAAAGATAGAACCGCCTAACAGCAGATATTGTTTTTCAGTCCTGATAAATCTTCCTTTTAATCCACCCTCAGGCAAGACCATGTGACTCTGACTTTCTGAGCTAGTTCTCTTGCTCAGCTGCTTGGTGTATTCATGACAAAACAAAACAAAAACCCTTCAGAATTTAGGTTCTTCTCATCCTCTAATTTGTTTCTTACTCTAAAGCAGAAGAGACAGAGGGACTGGATTCAGAGGTTCGATGATATACCTACCATTCAGAGCGACAAGAATGGTACTAATCTTCCAAATGTCCATCTCACCTTCAAAATAGAAGATTTCCTCGTGCATTTCTGGGCAAGCATTTCCCAATTTTTTCTATAGGGTTTCTATCATTGGATTCTTAATGTTGTTGTATTGGTGACTTGCATTTGAAGGATACTCAGATCAGGGGATTTACTATAGGCTTTATTCCCACCACTGTCATTTCGGAGTTTGGATAATGTTTCCACTTGAGGAAGCTGGACTTGGCCAAAATCAGCTCAAACAGACTCAGCCAAAACTAAAGTCAACAGCTCATACAAACGCAAACTAAAGTCACAATTTGCTGGCTCCTTAGGTTGAGTTCTATCAAGCAGTTGCTGTATACCAACATCGTGCTAGTGCTGGATACTCGGGATGTGGCCAGAGAAACACAGCACCTCTGCCTGGAGGGAGCTCGTTGTTGGACAAAGTAGAAGCCATTTCAAACAGAACGCGGAGTTCTTGGCGTCAGAGGGACGCACACAGCATCCCGACAGCCTGCTTCACTATTGAATCCTCAGTGTCTGACACATAGCAGGGGCTTAATAAATATTTGTTGAATGATCTTAGAGAGGAATCATTTTACACAGACTCAGTTCAGTTCAGTCACTCAGTCACGTCCGACTCTTTGCGACCCCATGAATCGCAGCACACCAGGCCTCCCTGTCCATCACCATCTCCCGGAGTTCACTCAGACTCACGTCCATCGAGTCCGTGATGCCATCCAGCCATCTCATCTTCGGTCGTCCCCTTCTCCTCCTTCCCCCAATCCCTCCCAGCATCAGAGTCTTTTCCAATGACTCAACTCTTCGCATGAGGTGGCCAAAGTACTGGAGCTTCAGCTTCAGCATCATTCCTTCCAAAGAAATCCCAGGGCTGATCTCCTTCAGAATGGACTGGTTGGATCTCCTTGCAGTCCAAGGGACTCTCAAGAGTCTTCTCCAACACCACACTTCAAAAGCATCGATTCTTCGGCGCTCAGCCTTCTTCACAGTCCAACTCTCACATCCATACATGACCACTGGAAAAACCATAGCCTTGACTAGACGGACCTTAGTCGGCAAAGTAATGTCTCTGCTTTTCAGTATGCTATCTAGGTTGGTCATAACTTTTCTTCCAAGGAGTAAGCGTCTTTTAATTTCATGGCTGCAGTCACCACCTGCAGTGATTTTGGAGCCCCCAAAATTAGGTGCCTTGTATTTCTCAGCTCCTCTCCTTCTCCTCTTCTGTCTCATTTTCCATGGCCATTCCGTATGGTCTGGGCTGCTCATGACACTGCCAGCTCAGGATACTTGGGCTTCCACCATGGCAGTCAGCTTTCCCCAGAGCAAATATTCCAAGAGTGAATATTTCAAGAGGCCCAAGTGAAAGCCAAATCTTCTTACAATCTGGTTTTGGAGGTTCCAGAACATACTTTCACTGTATTTTAATGGGCAAGCAAGTCACTATAGCCAGCCCAGATTCAAGGGATGGGGAGAAATAGCCCTTTTCCTTAGTGGGGGAATGGCTTGGCTATAGGAGGAAAGAAATTGTACAGGCACCATCTTGAAGAAAAGCTTCCTCAGTGAGTCCCAGGGGTTGAAGGAATTGGAACTGAGAGAATTGAGCCTGAGGGACTTGGAGAAGCAAGCTACAGAGTGATTACCCTGAGCTCTGTGAGAAGCCATGGGAAGGCTGAAGCTGTGGCATGGAGGTAAGACTGTGGAATGATGGATTGCATTTTGGAATCATCCACCTCTTACAGCTATGAAGAACAGGGTGGAGTGGGATGGGATGGGAGGCAGGGAGGTGAAGTGAGCTATGATCAGAACTCTAGCCTAAGAGCAAAAGTGATCTGGGGGTGGAGGGATAAAGGCTGGGCATTGGACACGGGTGTCATATAGTGAGACTTTGAAGAAACTTCAAGTTCTCTGAGGGCTTCTGACACCCTTCTCCACACACCCAAAAATATCTCCTTTCAAAACGAGAGGAGAAAGGCATCGTTTTCCATTCCAGGAACTGAATGGGGGGTAAATGGCAGCTGGCAACTGAGCTTGTCCTGAGAGGCTTAATGGTCACACTTTTTTCAGGTTGGGTACGAGCTGCCACTGAGGAAAGCAAACAGAATTGGTGTGAAAACTATTAGAAAAGGTCCTCAGAACAAAGGCTCCATTTGGCAGCTGTTGCTCAGAGCTGAGTGAAATAAACAAAAGAGTTTGTTGAGCAAACATGAAAGCAGCCTAATTGATGCAATTAAGGTGAAATTAAATAAAGGAAGGTTTTAGCCCAAAGTTCAAGGAAAATTTTTCACAAGGTTGTCACGGGAATAGTCATTTGGGGCTTTTAAATAAAGGGACGCACAGGATGTGGGAAATTGGCCCATTTGACCCTTAGGAGCAGACCAAACCCAGTGTGCCAATGTGGAGTCCACGTGTCAGGCCCAAGACTGGCCCTGGCTGGCCAATCTTGGGATGGGTGAGGTGGGAGGTTGGGGTTAGGTAGGATCAGGGAAGGAGGGAACAGAGGCAGAAACAAAGGAACAATTCAGCAAGACCAGAATTATGCTGGTCACCACAGTACTCCGTTTTGTTCACTTCTTGACACTAATATCTGAGGTCATCTTGTTCATCGCACATTACTTGTTTACTCTCTGTCCTCTCCAACCAAGTATACACATTCGCAGACATGCACACACATATGAACACACACTATGGAATTCTGGGTCTCCTTGGAATGCGGCTTTGGAGATGCCTATCTGGCTGGGTTAAGACTCCCCCAAACACTGAAACCCCAAAGCAAAGCTCTGTACCTGACACGTGTGCCAGAGCACCGCCCTGACACCTCAGCACTGTCCCACAGGAAACGCATACCTGAAACCAACTCAAACGAGTACCTTTATTTAACAAACAATTACATAGCCCTTACTGTAGGCCAGGTACAATTGCAAGTGTTTTACAAGTATTAATCCAATCCTCATAAAAATCCTATGATGTAAGGATACTCTTATCTTCATTTCAGAGAGGACGAACGGCAATAGAAAGGTCGAGGAGCTTGTCTGAGCCAGGATAAGGGGAGCGAAGGTCCCAAATCCCTAGCAGCCATCCTCTTCCCCTTCACTAGGCCCCTTTGAGGGAGCTAGATGGCGAAGTACTGATTGCTAAGTACTAAGCTCATCCTTCTGCCTAAATGGTGGAAAACAGGAGAGACACCTAGAAAGGCTGAAAGCACATACTGATCAACAGTGCATTGACAATGATTAAACGTGGGCTTCGCAGAGTAAGGGATGAATGCATTGAAAGGAAGTCCCAGTCCTTTCTTTACAAGTAAATGTATGAAATTTTAAAAATCTGATCAGAGGAAAATTAGGAGTTTAAAAAAACAGATAAAATACATGGGTGAAAGGAAAAGACACAACTTCATGAAGTTTAAAAACAATTTTAGAAACAATTCTAGTTCAATCCCTCCATTTCACAAATGATGAAAGACCTAGGTCAAGAGTTGTTCAAATTTAATGTTCATTAAAAATGCCCAAGGAGCTTGTTAAAAATGTAAATACTGGATATTATTCCTAAACCCCTACCAGAGATCACAAATCAGTTAATACATGATTCATGAATTCTGGCATGAAGTTCTGGAATCTGTCTTTTGCTGGCAGAGTTAAAGACAGGAGTTGGTCTTTAGATGACTCAGATGCAGGTGGTCCAGGGATCACAGTTTGAAATACACCTAAAAGTAGACCAACCAAAAGATGAAGGACTTCATTCAAGCCTCGTACCTACTCAGTGGCAGGTCACTGCAACTTTGCGCAGGTAGTCTATATAACAAGTTATCTTTTAAACACTTTTTTACAGATTCAAAGTCATTTCAGTAGTCTTGAACATCAACTATATTATGTTAATTTGGTTAGCACATCATTATTTAATTCTCTTTTCCCTACTTATGATTTAAAAGTAAGCTCAAAACATAAGATATTCAAGGGAACTTCCCTTATTTTTTGCCTCTTAATGATAAGCAGTAAAAAGGTGAGACAGAAATTATTAACGCACATCTCAAAGACTTTTTCTCTGACCCATCTCTTCTCTCATAGAATTAGTATGAGAGAGAAAACATTTATTTTCAGAAGTGGAGCAAACAGAAAATAATAGCCCTGAACTCAAGTATTATAATTTGCTTTTAGGACTTAATTGGGCTTCCCTGATAACTCAGTTGGTAAAGTATCTGCCTGCAATGTGGGAGGCCTGGGTTCGATCCCTGGGTTGGGAAGATCCCTTGGAGAAGGGAAAGGCTATCCACTCTAGTATTCTGGCCTGGAGAATTCCATGGACTGTATAGTCCATGGGGTCGCAAAGAGTCAGACACAACTGAACGACTTACACTCACTCAGGACTTAATCGAACCATTTAAAATTTTTAACACTTTTACTGAGGTACAATTTATATACCATAAAATGTATTTTGGTAAGTGAATGTTGCAATGTATTTCCGTAAATTCACAAAATGGTCTGCCATGATCCAGTTTAAAATATTTCAATCAGCCGAAAGTTCTCTTGTACTTACTTGCATTCAGTCCTTGCTCCCAACCACAGCTGCAAGTAACCACTGACCCTTCTGTCTCTATAACTTTTCCTTTTGTAAAAATTTCCTATTAATGGACTCATACTATGCAGTGCTTGTATCTGGCTCTTTTCACTTAGCATAATATGTTTGAGATACATCCATAATGTTGCCTGTGTTGTAGGATTCCATTGTATGAATACAACACAATTTATTTATCAACACACAAATGGATGAGCACTGATTTTTCTTTTTTTTTGCTGTTACAGAAAAATGATGCTTGATCTCACTTGTATGTGGAATCTAAAAAAGTAGAAAGCATGGAAGCAGAGAGTAGAAGAGTGGTTATCAGGGTTGGGGAGTTAGGGGAAATGGGGAGATGTTGGTCAAAGGGTACAAAATTAGCCGTTGTGTTGAATGAATAAGTCTAGAGATCTAATGTACATGATGACTATGGTTAAGCATACTGTTTAAATACTGGAAATCTTATGAGAGAGTAGAGTTCAAGTGCTTTCATCTCACACACACACAGAAAGTTTAACTGTGGGGAGATGATATGTTAATTAGGTTGACTGTGGTAAATAAATATTTCACTATGTTCTTGTCTATCAAATCATATTGTACACCCTAAATATACACAATTTTTATTAAGAAAAATACGGCTATAAACACCTGTGTGCAAGTCATTGTGTGGACATTTTTTTCCCACTTATCTTGAGCCAATTCCTAGGACTGGAATTTTTGGATAATATGGTAAGTTTATGTTTAATTTTTTGAGAAATTGCTAAACTGCTTCCCAATGCAGCTGCACCATTTTGCATTGTCACCGGTAGTGCATGAAAATTTCAGTCAATCCATTTCCTCATCAGCTCATAGTACTGTTGGTCTTTTAAATTTTTGTCATTCTGGATGTGCTTAGTTGCTCAGTCATGTCCAACTCTTTGCAACCCCATGGACTGTAGCCTGCCAGGCACCTCTGGGCATGGGGATTCTCCAGGCCAGAGTACTGGAGTGGGTTGCCATGCCCTCCTCCAGGGAACCTTCCCAACCTAGGGATCGAACCTAAGTCTCCCTCACTGCAGGCAGATTCTTAACCGTCTGAGCCACCAGGGAAGACCTTCGTCATTCTGGTTTATAAGTAATCATATCTTCTTGCGGTATTGTTTTTCCCTAATGAAATACGATGATCAGCTTTTCCTGTTTATTGTAGTCCACATATCTTCTTCAGTAAAGTATCTCTTTCAAATACATCATTGGGTTGTTTGTCATCTTATTACTGAGAGTAAAAGTTTTCTATATATTCTAGACATATCTGCATTATAAGACATATCATTTGCAAAATTTTATTCCAGTCTATGGCTTGCCTTTTTACTTTCTTAGTGATGCATTTTTGAGATGTAAAAGATTTTTTTAATGAAGTTCAATTAGCAAATGTTTTCAGTTGTTACAGATTGTAGGTTTGATGTCACATTTAAGAACTATTTGCCTAACCCAAGGTCACAAAGACCTTTTCCTATGTTTTCTTCTGGAAATTTTATCCTTTTAGCTCTAAAGTTTAGGTCTACACTCTATTTTTAATTAAAAGTTTATGGATAAATGGAGGCAGAATCTTAGTTCATTTTTTCACAGGGATATCCAATTATTTCAACTTTGTTTTTAAAAAAACTATATCCGCCCCCTCCCATTGAATTATCTTGATATGTTTGTTGAAAACCAATGGAACAAAATTATATGAATGTATTTCTAGATTCTCTATTCTGTTCTGTAGCTTTCTATGTCTACCCTTATGCTAATCTGCATTGTCTTGAGTGTTTTAGGCTCACAGTTAGTCAGTCTTCAAGTCAAGTAATATAAATCTCCCAACATAGTCTTTTTTCAAAAGTCTCTTGGCTATTCTGTGTTCTTTGTATTTTCATATCAATTTTGAATACACTTTTCAATTTATTCATACAAGCCTTCAGGGATTTTGTACAATTCCGTGTTGAATCTAGAAATTAATTTGAGAAGAATTACTATTTTAACAATACTGAATCTTATAATCGAAAAAATGGCTTTTCATTTATTTAGATCTCTAATTTTTCTCAGCAATATTTTGTTGGCTTGAGTATCTTTCACTGTTAATGTCAAATTATTCTGAAGTATTTATTCTGTCTGATGCTATTATGAATTGAATTATTTTCTTAATCTTTATTTGGGGGGGGGTGTTCATTGCTAGTATTTTGATTTAGTATTTCTTCTTGAGTCAGTTTTGATAACTTATGTCCTTCTAAGAATTTGTCCATTTCTTCTAAGTTATTGAATTTATTGCCATAAAGTTCTTAATAATCTTCCTTATAACATTTAAATTTCTGTAGGTTTAATAATGATTATAGTATAGTGGTTTTATTGATGATTTTATTACTGTCTGTTGTCTCTTTTTCTTGATAAACCTATCTTAAGGTGGATTAATTTTTGTTAATCCTTACAAATTATTAACTTTTGGTGGATTAATTTTTGATTGTCTTTATTTTGATTTCCACTCTAATCTTTATTTTCCTTCTGCTTATTGTAAATTTTGTCTGCTCTCCTTCATTTCTTGGGATAGAAGCTCAGATTACTGAATTTTAATCTTTTTTCTTTAGCATGTAAAGTGTTTAAGGCACTCCTGTAGCGGCATACTACAAACTTTTATATGCTGTGTTTAAATTTTCTTTCAGTTCAGATATTTTCCAGTTTCCTTTGTGATTTCTTCTTGTACCATGGGATATTTATGAATGTATTAATTTCCAGATGGTTGGAAATTTCCAATATTTCTTTCTGTTGTTGATTTTTAATTTAGTTAAATTGTGGTCCAGAACACATAAATGTCATTGCTTCAATTTTTTATTTATTGGAACTTTTTAATGACTTAGAATATGGTCTATCCATATTCTAACATTCTACATATCCATGTTGGGAGGGATTGGGGGAAGGAGGAGAAGGGGATGACAGAGGATGAGATGGCTGGATGGCATCACCAACTTGATGCACATGAGTTTTGGTGAACTCCAGGAGTTGGTGATGGACAGGGAGGCCTGGCATGCTGTGATTCATGGGGTCGCAGAGTCGGACACGACTGAGTGATTGAACTGAACTGAACTGAACTGTAGACATTTTTGGTTGTCACAACTAGGGGTCTGTGCTACTGGCATCTAGTGGGTAGAGGCTGGAGATTCAGCTAAACACTTTACAGTGTACAGGACAACCTCTCCGACAAAGAATTATGTGGCCCAAAATGTCAAAAGTGCTGAGGTTTAGAACCCCTCTTATAGAGAATATAAATGGTATTTCAGTTCAGTTCAGTCACTCAGTCATGTCCAACTCTTTGTGACCCCATGAACTGCAGCATGCCAAGCTTCTCTGTCCATCACCTACTCCTGCAATTTACTCAAACTCATGTCCATCGAGTCGGTGATGCCATCCAGCCATCTCATCCTCTGTCATCCCCTTCTCCTCCTGCCCCCAATCCCTCCCAGCATCAGAGTCTTTTCCAATGACTCAACTCTTCGCATGAGGTGTCCACAGTATTAGAGTTTCAGCTTTAGCATCGTTCCTTCCAAAGAACACCCAGGACTGATCTCCTTTAGAATGGACTGGTTGGATCTCCTTGCAGTCCAAGGGACTTTCAAGGGTCTTCTCCAACACTGCAGTTCAAAAGCATCAATTCTTCAGCACTCAGCTTTCCTCACAGTCCAACTCTCACATCCATACATGACCACTGGAAAAACCATAGCCTTGACTAGACGGACCTTTGTTGGCAAAGTAATGTCTCTGCTTTTTAATATTATCTAGCTGTAATGAAAAGCTTCAGACAGTAATTTCTGTGCTATGGGACTTACTGCAGTGTAGCTGAAATTAATCAGCATTTTAGCAGTCACCACATTTCTGTCATGTTTGTTTGTCTGACTTTCTCCCTAGAATGTGAACCTCATGAGCATGAGATCCACCCAAGTCTTTACAGTGGTTAAAAGCAGAGCATCTGGAGTCAGACAGACTTGGATTTCAACCTTATTTCTACCTTCACTAGACATTTGACTTTCGGCTGGTTACTTGACCTCCCCATGCCTCAGTTTTCTCTATTGTGTAATATGAACAATGTACCTATCTCATAGGATTGTTGTGACAAACAACCTAATCAAGGGAGCCACTTGATATAGTCTTAGCACACGTAGTCATCATTTTATTACTGTTATTGTTATCTGCAGCACCAAGCCCAGTGCCCTATAAATATGTGCAAACAAATGAATGAGTAATTAAGTCCTTTCTCACCTCCTTTACCTCCACAATGGAGCACTGGCTCTACAAAGTAATCCTGATTGGGATGAGAACTGTCCCTTCTTATTCCTGGACAAAGGCATAGCTCCCACAGAGGAGGTCTCTTGCATCTACAAGAAATGGACGGCAGTCCAGACAGCACAAATAAGTATAAGACAAATAGAGGCTGACTTCAGTTCCACCCTTGAGACTCCTACTAATGTGATATGAAATGATCATGAGGGGAGTCAGCGAGGCTCCTGCCCCAAGGGGCCCCATGATGCTGTTCACCGTGCCCCACTCTGGACCATCTTCCCCAGTTCTGCTTCAGAGAAGCAGTTCTTTCTTCTTCGTGGCTGTCACCTGCCACAACGCTCTCCACCCCATTCCTGAGTCCACACTGGGAACGTCTCCCAGACAGTCTCATTACCTATTAGGCAACTTCTTTTGATCAATTTTAAAGGGCTTTGGACCCCTCCCTATGTACCTCACCTCCTGTCCCCATCTGCTTCTAAGTGACCTGGCAAAGACCACATCCATGAATTAGTTTGATAACTCTTAAAAAGGGTGGGTGAGAGCAAAGCTTTGACAACCTAATTTCTCACCATGTTTGCTTTTGAGGGAGAAGTTCACAGTGAAAGAAAGGCTCACTTCAAGCCTCTAAAGAGCCCCTTGGTATCTGAAGCAGGATTTACATGGTGCCTGGGAACCGCTGACCAATCAGAAAGACACAGCTTAGAAGCAGAAAGGGGTCACGTTCATTTGACATAGAGTTGTGTGGCTCCATTTTACTCTCTGGTTCCTAATATGCCTCAGGTTGGCAAGCATCTCAGGGCACAAACAAAATCTGGAACCATTCTCCTTATTGAAATGTATTATTCATTCACTGATTGATGCCCTTAATTGTCCAAAAAAAAAAAAAAAAAAGGTAATTATTGGCTTTATGAGGTTTCTTTGGCATTGCCTTTCTTTGAGATTGGAATGAAAACTGACCTTTTCCAGTCTTGAGGCCACTGCTGAGTTTTCCAAATTTGCTGGCATATTGAGTGCAGCACTTTCACAGCATCGTCTTTCAGGTTTGAAATAGCTCAACTGGAATTCTATCACCTCCTCTAGCTTTGTTCATAGTGATGCTTTCTAAGGCCCACTTGACTTCACATTCTAGGATGTCTGGCTCTAGATGAGTGATCACACCATTGTGATTATCTTGGTTGTGAAGATCTGTTTTGTACAGTTCTTCTGTGTATTCTTGCCATCTCTTAATATCTTCTGCTTCTGTTAGGTCCATACCATTTCTGTCCTTTATCGAGCCCATCTTTGCATGAAATATTCCCTTGTTATCTCTAATTTTCTTGAAGAGATCTCTAGTCTTTCTCATTCTGTTGTTTTCCTCTATTTCTTTGCATTGATCACTGAGGAAGGCTTTCTTATCTCTCCTTGCTATTCTTTGGAACTCTGCATTCAGATGCTTATATCTTTCCTTTTCTCCTTTGCTTTTCACTTCTCTTCTTTTCACAGCTATTTGTAAGGCCTCCCCAGACAGCCATTTTGCTTTTTTGCATTTCTTTTCCATGGGGATGGTCTTGATCCCTGTCTCTTGTACAATTTCACGAACCTCCATCCATAGTTCATCAGGCACTCTATCAGATCTAGTTCCTTAAATCTATTTCTCACAATTGTACTCATCTCACATGCTAGTGAAGTAATGCTCAAAATTCTCCAAGCCAGGCTTCAGCAATACATGAACCATGAACTTCGAGATGCTCAAGCTGGTTTTAGAAAAGGCAGAGGAACCAGAGACCAAATTGCCAACATCAGCTGGATCATTGAAAAAGCAAGAGAGTTCCTTTGACTATGCCAAAGCCTTTGACAGTGTGAATCACAATAAACTGTGGAAAATTCTGAAAGAGATGGGAATACCAGACCACCTGACCTGCCTCTTGAGAAACC
Source organism: Budorcas taxicolor (assembly GCF_023091745.1). Classification (NCBI taxonomy): domain Eukaryota; kingdom Metazoa; phylum Chordata; class Mammalia; order Artiodactyla; family Bovidae; genus Budorcas; species Budorcas taxicolor. The sequence continues at coordinate 63,369,974 of NC_068924.1, read as the reverse complement.
TATATGCAGGTCAGGAAGCAACAGTTAGAACTGGACATGGAACAACAGACTGGTTCCAAATAGGAAAAAGAGTATGTCAAGGCTGTATATTGTCACCCTACTTATTTAGCTTATATGCAGAGTACATCATGAGAAACGCTAAGCTGGAGGAAGCACAAGCTGGAATCAAGATTGCCGACAGAAATATCAATAACCTCAAATGTGCAGATGACACCACCTTTATGGCAGAAAGTGAAGAGGAACTAAAAAGCCTCTTGATGAAAGAGGAGAGTGAAAAAGTTGGCTTAAAGCTCAACATTCAGAAAACGAAGATCATGGCATCTGGTCCCATCACTTCATGGGAAATAGATGGGGAACCAGTAGAAACAGTGTCAGACTTTATTTTTTTGGCCTCCAAAATCACTGCAGAAGGTGATTGCAGCCATGAAATTAAAAAGACGCTTACTCCTTGGAAGGAAATTTATGACCAACCTAGATAGCATGTTAAAAAGCAGAGACATTACTTTGCCAACAAAGGTCTGTCTAGTCAAGGCTATGGTTTTTCCAGTGGTCATGTATGGATGTGAGAGTTGGACTATGAAGACAGCTGAGCACTGAAGAATTGATGCTTTTGAGCTGTGGTATTGGAGAAGACTCTTGAGAGTCCCTTGGACTGCAAGGAGACCCAACCAGTCCATTCTAAAGGAGATCAGTCCTGGGTGTTCTTTGGAAGGAATGATGCTAAAGCTGAAGCTCCAGTATATTGGCCACCTCATGCAAAGAGTTGACTCATTGGAAAAGACTCTGATGCTGGAAGGGATTGGGGGCAAGAGGAGAAGGGGACGACAGAAGATGAGATGGCTGGATGGCATCACCGACTTGATGGACGTGAGTTTGAGTGAACTCCGGGAGTTGTTGATGGACAGGGAGGCCTGGTGTGCTGCAATTCATGGAGTCACAAAGAGTTGGACACAACTGAGTGACTGAACTGAACTGAACTGATGAGGTTTCTTTATATAGTTACATAAATACATCCCCTCCCTGATGACAGTATGCAACAGAGATCAAGGCAATATAAGATCAAAGTGATCTGGACCCAGAAGAAATACAGGTACAAACATCAGTAAGCATTAGGGACAGAGTATTGACCTTATTTTTTAAATATCAGAAAACAGACTTTTCATTTTCTGTTATTTTAATATTAGGGACTTATAACAAATATTCCTATTTTGTTGAAATTCAAACATTACAAAGAAACTAGTAAAAGCTAACACTCATGAATGCTGACTGTGTGCTGGATATTTTTCTAAATCCTTTGCATATTAATTCATTCACTTATTTAAGAAATCCTTCTTAACCATGTAATCCTTGGCCAGGCCTTGTTCTAAGTTCTGGGCATAGAGCAACAAATAAAGCCCTCAAACATCCCTGCCTTCATGGACCTTACACTCCTTGGGGAAGTCAATAAACTTCAATAAATATGCAGATTATATAGTACATTAGGACTTCCCTGGTGGCTCAGATGGTGAAGAATCTGCCTGCAATGCAGGAGACCTGGGTTCAATCCCTGGGTCTGGAAGATCCCCTGGAGAAGGGAATGGCAATCCACTCCATATTCTTGCCTGGCGAATCCCACGGACAGAGGAGCCTGGCAGGCTACAGTCCACAGGGTTGCAAAGAGTTGGACACGACTGAACAACTAACACTATTACTATATGGTACATTACACAGCTGAAATAAAGCTGGGCAAAGGGATAGAGAGAGTTGGGTATAGGGTGCTGCAATTTTCAATCAGGCATTTAGTGAATGTCTCACTGAGAATCTGTCATTTGGCTGAAAGCTTGAAGGAAAGCTCACATTTAATAAAACAGGGTTGCTACTGGGTGTTTTATTTGATTTTTACTAAACCTTGTACTAACCCCCTAAGCCACCAGTAAATCTGTGTGAAACTCTACATTTTGCAAATGACTGAACCTTGGTCAGGTACAAGTGAGCTAAGGTTGAAGTCACCCATGTAGTCACTGGTCTCATTTTGTGGTGGATCCAAGTGCTGTTGATTTTTCATGCTACTTGGGGGAACGAGCGGTGTGCTTCTGAGGGTAAATTGATTATCATGGGCATCTGGAGGGGTTTTCTCTGGACTATCCTTCCCCAGATGAATCATAACATGCTTTTCTTTCTTTTTTAAATTGCCTTATTTCCAAGAATTGGAATTTCTTACTGATAGAATTGATCTGAATGCTAATATTCAGACCCTCCACGTGTGAAAAAAGAACACAGGGAGCAGGCCTTCCAAGAATTCTGGAGAGTCTCAGCCCCTGAACCTGTGACCTGATCATAACTTGGCTTCTGCCATTTTGTCCAGCATAAACCCAGGCTGTTGTTTTCCAAGTTCCTCCAGATACCTTCCCCAAGTCTCTCAGCTGTCTCCTCTCCAACACCACCTCACTGCCCCACCAAAGCCAAATCAGCTTTGAAAGATATAATAACAGCCATGCATCATGTTAGTTTGATTTTTCAATCTAAGGACCTCCTCTCCCTTAAAGCTAACAGTGTTTTAAGACTAATTTCTAATTCTGCAAATGGAATTTTAATCATCAAGGAGTCAAGAAACAAGTGAGAAAAGTAATTAAGGCAAGTGACTCTTGGGAAGCTTTGAAATTCTTTCCATGTGATGGATCACGCAAGTACCTTGCCTTCTCTGATTTGCATGATGTGATGGTTTCCCTATAATGATACATAGGAAGGCCACAAGTACCCTGATCCTTTGTGTGTGAGCTGGGCAGAATAGAAGTGCCCTTGTCCATAAAGGTCCTGAAAGGTACTTTGCAAAATTCACCTCTTGGTTTCTCCTACAGCTCTGTGCATCAGGGTCAAGTTCAGTTCTTCTCCAACTTTCCACCGATAAGAATTCTTTAAACATTTCCCCATTCTCCATTATTTAAAAGATTTCCCCTGTCAAGCATGTATTTAATAATAGTGATATTATAAACTTCTGGCATGGAGTAAATACTCAAGAAATAACCCAATATCATGGCTAACTCTTTTTGTTTTTCCAGCACCTTTATATTTGGGAATCACCCTATCCTATATGATAGGTGGTAAATATATATCAATATATTTGTAAGCTATATATATTTATGGCAGGGTGTCTCATGGCAGGGTGACCACATGACCCAGGCTGTCCAACTGAACATTTGCTTACTCTGGCCCAGTAATTGGTTTGGAAGATGTCATTTAACTCAAGACAGGCCAATCAGAGTGATCCCTAGAAACTCATTGAAACTATTAGGATACAAGTAGTCTTTGTTTCCTGGAGTTACTAGTTGTAAGGATCGTGTAAGTTAAAAGCTGCCAGTGGTCATCTTTGCTACTGTGTCAGAATCTACCTGAGAATAAAACCAATGAACTATACAGATAAATGAAGAAAGGGAAATGATGACCAAATGCCCTAGTTTTCCCAAGACAGAGGAGTTTCCCAAGATGGAAAACTTTCATTGTCCCTGACTAAACCAGAATGGTCAGCCACCCTGGGATGGAGCCCTGATGATATCATTTGAACACTTAGATTTTGGTGGGTCTGAAGCCAGCTTATCTTTGTACTGCTTAGTCATAAGAACAAATAAATTAACTTCTTTGCTTTAGCAAGTTGAATTAGGTTTCTATCACTTGCAGTTTCAAGTTCCCTAAATAAAGAGGTATTTCTACCAACCTGTGGTGTTTTATTACAACTTCCAATAGATAACAGCCACAAAAGTTCAATGATTATCATTATTTTTAAGTTTATGGAACCCTAAGAATTCGGAGTACCTAAGCTGGGAACCATTGAAGTGATATGATCTTCTTATATAGATGCTGATTCTGAGTTTTACTCTACTGTTAATTCTTAAAGCTTAAGCTCCGTACCCACTTCCCTATGAAAGAAAGAAAGGAAAGAAGAAAGAAGTAAGTTTTCCTTAAACATGTTTGGGAATAGAAGACCGAAGAAGCATTTTTGGAAGAAGGACCTTGGAAATAGAAATGGACTGGTATTTCAACCTTTTCTTCAGAATAGACATTTATAGACTGTTAATCAAACATTTAGCAAATGTAACTACGTGCAAGGTGCAAGGTACTGTACCTAAGGTAAATAGGCAAATGGAAGCCCAGAGTCCTGAGGCATCCAGCTCAAAGCAAATTAGTCACAGAGGGATTTGAGGAATGCAAACTCCACCCCTGGTCATTACCACCATTTTATTGCTCTTCTGTCTTTCTTTTTTTTTTTTTTTTTTTTTGGTACAGAGTAAATTTGGACTTTCTTTTTTTAATGAAATGCATCCAAGCAAGTGGTAGATGAAAGTACAGCACACAGAGTAATTATGAAAATGAGCTATTTATCAAAATCTACCCCAGTTACTCAATTTAAAAAACCATCTAAAAATCCAGGGGGAAGTGTATAAATCGAAGTCAGTATTCTTACCCCTTGTGATACACCTTCCTAAAGTACACCTTTTTATTACAATTGTGTGGGGAATGTTACATAAGTTAAGTACGATCCTAGCTCTATCTTTTCTCAAAAAGGATATCAGAAAATAACCAGGTAGAGCCTAAACGACCACACTGAAAAGAAATCAATGATACACGGTGAAAATGGAAAAAAAGAATATTCACAGAAGTCAAATACTCAATAGGCAATAAGTCTCAACATTAAGAAAACAATGACATAAAACAAATCATACGTAAATATATCAAAGGACACATCAATTTTCACCAAAATTAAATATATAATAGCTTGAATAAATTTCCAAGTCAATCTTATCTAATGATGTTATTTTGGTGCACATTTAAATGAGGCCTCATAGGTGTTATGGCTTAGCTGAAAAGGCCTCCAGCTCAGATTCTATTACAAAGTTCATGCAATTTACATCTCAATCTCTTTTTTTTCTTAATTGAAGGAGAGTTGATTTGCAATATTGTGTTAGTTTCAGGTGTACAGCAAAGTAATGCAAAGAAACTCACATTTATGTATACATTATTACAAGATACTAAATTATTATAAGATACTGAATATCATTCCCTCTTCTGTCTTTCTTATTACTGCTGATCATGGCTACTTATCTGGCTATTTTCCTAGCTAGGGCAAATATTTCAACTTATGTGAGCCATGATAATCATCACCCACAAGGAGGGAAATAATAGAAGAAAGAACATCTAAAAGAAGTTAGAAAAAAAACAAACAAGTCAACAAAATGGTATATTAGATTGTAGAGTCATTGTTGTTGTTCAGTTGCTAAGTCATGTCCACCTCTCTGCGACCCCATGGACTGCAGCACGCCAGGCTTCCCTGTCCACCATCTCCTGGAGTTTGCTCAAATTCATGTCCATTGAGTTGTTGATGCCATCCAACCATCTCATCCTCTGTTGCCCCCCTCTCCTTTTGTCTTTGATCATTCCCAGCATCAGGGTCTTTCCAAAGAGTTGGCTCTTCGCATCAGGTGGCCAAAGTACTGGAGCTTCAGCTTCAGCATCCATCAGTCCTTCCAATGAATGTTCAGGATTGCCTTCCTTTAGGATTGACTGCTTTGATCTCCTTGCTGTCTAAGCGACTCTCAAGTCCTCTCCAGCTCTATAAGGAGATTGATTTGTTTGATAGATCAACTGACATTCTTGAGGTGTCAGAGAATTTCCCCTGCACTAATGTCTGTCTCCCCATTTTGTGGATCCCTGATGAGTCAGACACGACTGAAGCGACTTAGCAGCAGCAGCAGCAGATGAGTGCAAAGAAGCATGTTCATCACTGTGGGGAAATCCAAAAGGAACAGAATGCGTTTGCATATCACTGAGTAGCTCCTTGTTGGCTACCTACCCTTCCCTTTATCATCTCCTCACCTCTCTACTCATGTTCCCTGCATTTCCTAAATGAACTGCTGCTGCTGCTGTTTAGTCACTAAGTCGTGTCTGACTAGTTTTTAAAACTGAACATTGAATTTCCTAGCTCTTTGAGCTTGGATAATTTATTTAAATTTTTGGTGTCTCAATTTCCTCATCAATAAAATGGAGACAATAGTGCTCATCTCATAAGTTTTCTAATGAAATGTGGGCTCAATTTCTGGGTCCAGAAGATCCCCTGGAGAAGAAAATGGCAACCCAGTCCAGTACAGATGAGCCTGGAGGGCTACATTCCATGGGGTCACAAAAGTTGTACATGCCTTAGCAACTAAACAACAAAGGTATAAAGCAGTCAGAATATTGCCAGGGGCTTAAGAAAGACTCTTTCCTTGTGGTCTAGGGACTAAGATTCCATACTCCCAATGCTGGGAGCCCATCCTCAATGCCTGATCAGGAAACTGGATCCCACCTGCCTCAGCTGAAAGGCCTAAGACCCAGTGCAGCCAAATAAATAATTTTTAAAAAGCACTGATTGAATATGTATATATCTAGCTTTTGCTTTTTCTGCCATTTTTGCCCAATCTCTTCACACAAAGGATCACTTTTGCTTGGGCAAGTAGAAATAAGAAATCACAGTACATTTTAAAATATCATCTTGCTACTTCCATAGAATTTGAGACTTGATATTTAGATGCCTCTTGTGCTCTGGGGTATTAATATTCAAAGAGAGAAGAAAACAGGAGGTAGGATGCTTGTGCCTTGGGGGAATTTCCTGCAATCAGTAAAGTCCTAACCGATTGAATACCAATTGCTTTCCGGTGGTCTCTTCTTCAGAAACATGACATTAAGTAAGTGATTTAGAGGGAAGAAACCCTCTTGACTTGGTTGTATATGCATCAGTGAAGCAGCATTTCTGCTGCGGAATTTCTGCCCCTGGCATCTAACACTTTGTCTTTTCTACCCTTTGGAAATTCTAATATCTTAAAAGCCAGCTCTGGCCTTCTGTTTTCTTGGACATTTGCCAAGCTAATTTCCCAACACTGAAGAGTGTTATGGAAGTTAACCTGCATGAAAAGGAATAATAATTTTGTTCTACCTATTAATATAGGGTTTAGGGTCACCACTGCCTTTGTAAATTTGTGTGCTTTTCTTGGGCAGCTGCCAAATAGTTTTCCTAGGCACCAGGACTTTACCCTCACATTACCACATCAGTTAGCTTTTTATTCAGTTTAGTTAATTTGGCTGAGGGAATTGTGCCAAAAATTGCTATTAGGAAGCTAATCTTATTTGCCCCAAAGCAGCTAAAGGATTCTCAAAGTGATTTTCTCTGATTTTTTAAAAATTAAATTGTTTTAAACTTTTAAAAAAACCTCATTTTTTTCTCCCATTGAAGCAAGACAAGGAAACAAGTTGAAAGAGGCTATGTCATTCAGCTATAGTTGATGGGGGAGACAGAATTAAGTCAACTGTAGCTCTCTCCATTTCTCAGGTTCTAAGATCTGAATTTAAGGTTAAAAAAAAGAGAGAGAGACAAATGAAGAGTTGAGATTGGAAGGTCTGCAAGATCTATACTGGCTGCAAAGCAGACAGGAATAAATGTCATTTTCTGATGCTGCAAGCTGACACATACAAGCAAGGGAACGCGGGGTCCCTTTGGATATCCCAGATGCAACCTCTGTGAGGGAAGATCATCACTGTCTGACACTGGAAAAATAAACCTTAATGTGCTTTTAAAATTAAAAAAAAATTTATTGAAGTATAGCTGATATACAGTATTAGTTTTGGATGTACAACATAGAGATTCAGTATTTTTTGCAAATTATACGTCATTATAGGTTCACCATGGGCTTCCCTGGTGGTTCAGTGGCAAAAAATCTGCCTTCCAAGCAGGAAATGCCCAGGTCAGAAATATATCCTGGAAGAGGAAATGGCAACTCACTCCAGTATTCTTGCCTAGGAAATCCCATGGACAGAGGAGCCTGGCAGTCTTTACAGTCTAGGTGGTTGCAGAGAATTGGACACAACTTAGCAACTAAAAACAAAATATAACTTATTACCAAATAATGACATTCCCTGTGTTTTAAAGTATATTCATATTGCTTATCCATTTGATACATTAAAATATATATCTGTTTATCCCATACCCCTAATTTGTCCTTCTCTCCCTTTCATCTCCCCTTTGTTAACCACAAATTTGTCTTCTATATCTGCGAGTCTGTTTTTGTTTTATGTATACATTCATTTGGTGGTTTTATTTAATTTTTTTGGATTCCACATATAAGTTATATAGTATTTATCTTTGACTGACTTCACTAAGCATAATACTTTCTAGATTCAACCACATTGCTGCAAGTGGCAAGATTTCATTCTTTTTTATAGCTGAGCAATAGTCTATGATATATATATATCATATATATCATATCTTCATAATTAAGAAAATATGTATATGTCACACCATCCTAATTATATTGTTTTTTGATGAGCACTTGAGTTGCTTCTGTGTCTTGGCTACTTGGCTATGTATCTTTTTGAATTAGTGTTTTCATTTTTTTCCATTAATATATACCCAGGAGTGGAATTTCTGGATCATATTGTAATTCTAGTTTTAGTTTTTTGAGGAACTTCCATACTGTTTCCCATGTGGCTGCCCCGATTTGCATTCCCACCAATAGTGTACAAGGGTATCCCTTTCTTCATATCCTCTCCAGTCCTTGTTATTTGTACTTTTTATGATGGCCAGTCTGAAACGTAGGAGGTGCAATATCATTGTTTTGATGTGCATTTCTCTAATAATTAGTGATATGGAGCATCTTTTCACATGCCTGTTAGCCATCTATATATCTTATTTAGAAAAATGTCTATTCAGGTCTTCTGCCCATATTTTGATTGGGTTACTTTTTGTTGCTGTTATTGAGTTGTTTGAGTCGTTTGTACATTCTAGATATTAATTCCTTGTCTGTGACATCATTTACAAATATTTTCTCCCATTCTGTAGGTTGTCTTTTCATATTGTACATGGTTTCCTTTGCTAAGCCAAAGTTTTTAAGTAGGTTCTATTTGCTTATTTTTGCTTTGATTTCTTTTGCCTTCAAATGAAGATTCCCCCAAAAAAATCACTACAATTTATGTCAGAGTGTTCTGCTTATGTTATCTTCTAGGTGTTTTAAGGATTCAGGTCTTACTTTTAGGTCTTTATCCATTATAAGTTTATTTTTATATATGGTGTGAGTAAATATTCTAAACTCACTTTTTTTTTTTTTCCACATAGCTGTCCAACTTTCCTAGCACCACTTACTGAAGAGATTGTCTTTTCTCCATTGTATATTCTTGCCTCTTTTGTCATAGATTAATTGGACATAAATGTGAGGATTTATTTCTGGGCTCTCTATTTTGTTCTGTTGACTTATGTGTCTATTTTTGTGCCAGTATCATGTTATTTGGGAGAAGGAAATGGCAACCCACTCCAATATTCTTGCCTGGAGAATCCCATGGACAGAGGAGCCTGGCAGGCTATCGTCCATAGGGTTGCAAGAGTCAGACACGACTTAGCAACTACGCCACCACCATCATGTTATTTGATAACTATAGTCTGAAGTCTGATAGGGTTATACTTCCAGCTTTATATTTTCCAATCTCTTCTTAAGACTACTTTGGTAACTTAAGGTCTTTTGTGGTTCCACATGAATTATTAGGATTATTTGCCTGAGGTGCTTTAAGCACCAGCACCAAGTCCTTTAACATTTATCCATCTTCAGAAGCCAAGTGCGTTGTTTTCATCACTTGGTTGTGTCCTATGCTTTGCAACCCATGGACTGTAGTCCGCCAGGCTCCTCTGTCTATGAAATTCTCCAGGCAAGAATACTAGAGTGGGTTGCCATGACCTTCTCCATGGGATCTTCACAACGTAGGGATCAAACCTGGGTCTCCTGCATTGCAGGCAGATTCTTTACCATCTGAACCACTAAGACAAAATAATAAAGACTGTTGAGCTTCAGAGGCCAACTGGAGTTGTGTGAGATTCCTTGGACCTGCCAATGAAAAGCTGTTCTTAATTTGAATGATTACATAAGGATGCCCAAGGGGCTCTGAGATGCTGCAGTCAATAGCTTCAAGTGTTGTGCAGAAGTTTTCTCACCAGCATGGAGTTATTAATGTTATGCAGTTAAGGTGACTCAATTTCTCTACATCATGGTACCTTCCTTTCTTCCTTTCTGAGAGGAGACTTTCCTTTTCTGTTAACTTTATTCATCCCCAATTCTTTCTGTACTAAAAAGTTAGTCCAAGAAGTTCTCTTGATATTTGTTTCCATTCCAAATCAACACATATATTTTTTCAAGTCTGAGAGTGCATTGATTTTCCTAAAACTGAGTGGGAAATTAGCTAACCTTTGGAACCACCACTATCGATACATGAGTTACAGTGAGAAAAATAATAATCTCAAAATTGGTATTTTGCCTACCAGATAGCATTCTGAGAAATGGGTAAGAATCGCTAAACTGAATTCTCATGGAGATCAAATATGTGTCCTAGAGCATGGGCTGTAACACAGATAGACCTGAACTTATTACAAAATATATAGCTTTCAGCAAGCAATCGAGTGTCTTTTGGCCTCAGTTTCCTCATCTGTAAAATGGGTATCATAATAACAATAATACCTGCTTCATAGGATAAATAGGGCTTCCCTGGTGACTCAGGGGTAAAGAATCCACCCACAGTGCAGGAACCCAGGAGACATGGATTCAATCCCTGGTTGGGAAGATCCCCTAAACGAGGTCATGACAACCCAGTCCAGTATTCTTGCTGGAGAATCCCATGGACAGAGGAGCCTGGCAGGTTACAGTTCATGGGGTCGCAAAGAGTTGGACACAACTGAAGTGACTTAGCATGCACACATGCATAGCACAAGTGAGATGATAAGTGGAGATTGTGGATATAAAGCAGTGAGAGAAAGTAGCTATCACAGTGTAATCATTCATTCTTCCTGAGGTGGTCAGGTGGGGAAGAACTAGAAGTATTACTAGCTCCATTTTATAGGGGTGGAGTGCACGTGTTAGAGATAAGTGATTTCCATCAACCAGCCAATTTAGTTCCAGATCAGGAGCAAGAGCTCACATCTCCAGATTCTTTAGCCTTTTTTCTTTGGCTTGGAGACAAAACTTGAATGAGGCTTTATCCTCCTGCTAATGACAGCCCCCTCCCAAGTCCCCAAGGGCCCAACTCAACTGCTTTTCAGCTCTGAAACCAGATCACATTTCCCATTTCCATTTTCTAAGTATCCATGGAGCCAATTTCTGTTGTTATTTTTGCAGGGAATTAGCACGATCTGATTTTAAACAGTTCTGCTGTGACGGAAAGGACAATGGCTGAAGGACTTGGGAGCCGGGGTTTCCTTTTGAGAGGCAGCACAGCAGATTGCCTAGAAGCTTGGATTTGGCTTCATGCCATATGTCCTATTTTTTCCCCAAGATAGCTTACAGTGTGGATGTTTCCCCAAAGTAATTCTTATTAGCATCTTTTTTAATTCTTAAAACTGTCCCAATTGGGGCTTTAAAATATGTAGTCACCCTAACTCTAGAGTCAAGACTGTCTAGACTCAAATCCCATACTGACTACGTACCATTTTTATAGCAAATCACTCCATTCTGCCTCAGTTTCCTCTGCTGTAAAAAGGAGATAATGATAATAAAAGGACCTACCCTTGGGATTGGGGGATTTCAATGTGTTAATACCTATAAAATGCTCAGAATAGTACCTGTCACATACTATGTCAGGGTGAGCTATTATTAATCTCTTACTAGCAAAACCAGTGGACACCCAGCCCCATTTAAAAATGTGTTAAATGAGAATTATGACATCTGGCCTCCTCATTTTACAGAGTTCTTCTGGAGATCAGAGGAAATACTGTAATTAAAACATATGAAGCCATTTATGATTTAAAACATTATTGTTGTTCTGGGAATATGACTAATACAAGAGTCAGTGAAGTATGGAAGAAAAAGCACCAAACGTCATCACGTCATCAGAGCTATAGCTCCATTTTCCTTTTCTTTTTTCCAAATTACTCTTTACATTTTAAAATGACTGGACATTTAAAAATTCAGTTTATCTCCATATCTTACTCTCGTACCTCTCTCATCCCCTAGACAATCCTGCCACTGTCTTAATCTTTTTATAGGTATTATTGCAAAATAAATAGTTGTAGTTTTGTGTTTTTATGCTAATTGGCTTTATATATGGATTTATTTCTTAGTATTTTCACTAAACATTATTCTTGAGGTTCAGCCATGTTTTCATGTGAATGTGTAATGTTTTGCATACTGTGATTTCTTAATATCCTATGGTGTGTGCCATGTTTTATCAGTGATGGACTCTGTGGCACTGTTATATGATAGTTAGCATTTTTTAGCATACCTTATTTTTAAATTAAGGTATACATGTTTTTAAACATAATGCTATTGCACACTTAATACACTACAGTTCAGTGTAAACGTAACTTTTATATGTACTGGGAAACCAAAAAACTCATGTGATTCACTTTCCTGATATATTTACTTTATTGCAGTGATCTGGAACCAAACCTGCAATATCTCTGAGACATGCCATGTATAAACACCTTTTCAATTTTAGATAGTATGAAAATCTCTATCTTTCCTGTCATTGGCAAGTAAATTTGTCCATAATGTCCTTTGTTGAAAAGAGATCTTTATTTTTGTTCATGAAATCTTTTCCTACCTTGAGATTACAAACATGTTTCACTTTGTTCCCTGACATTTGATGTTTTATCTTTCACATTTAAATGCTTTATTCATCTGAAACCTCTTTAGGTAGGGATCCTATTTTATTTTTCTCCAAATGATGAGGTACATTCCTGCACTCCTTCTACTAAACAATCTGGCCTTTCTTCCACAGAACTTTGATGCCTTTCTATGCCATATATGATGCTCCATACACACATGGGTCTGACTCTTGCCTTTCTGGATGTCTCATAGATCTATTTGTCCATTTTTTAACAATTCCAAACTGTATTTTATTACTATCACCCGCTGATGCATCTCAATGCCTGGCAAGGCAATCCTTTCCTTATATTCTATCCTGGAATGTGAAGTCAAGCAGGCCTTAGAAAGCATCACTATGAACAAAGCTAGTGGAGGTGATGGAATTCCAGTGGAGCTATTTCAAATCCTGAAAGATGATGCTGTGAAAGTGCTGCACTTAATATGCCAGCAAGTTTGGAAAACTCAGCAGTGGCCACAGGACTTGAAAAGGTCAGTTTCATTACAATCCCAAAGAAAGGCAATGCCAAAGAATGCTCAAACTACCGCACAAATTGCACTCATCTCACATGCTAGTAAAGTAATGCTCAAAATTCTCCAAGCCAGGCTTCAGCAATACGCGAACCGTGAACTTCCTGATGTTCAAGCTGGTTTTAGAAAAGGCAGAGGAATCAGAGATCAAATTGCCAATGTCCGTTGAATCATCAAAATAGCAAGAGAGTCCAGAAAAGCATCTATTTCTGCTTTATTGTCTATGCCAAAGCCTTTGACTGTGCGGATCACAATAAACTATGGAAAATTCTGAAAGAGATGGGAATACCAGACCACCTGATCTGCCTCTTGAGAAATCTGTATGCAGGTCAGGAAGCAACAGTTAGAACTGGACATGGAACAACAGACTGGTTCCAAATAGGAAAAGGAGTACATCAAGGCTGTATATTGTCACCCTGCTTATTTAGCTTATATGCAGAGCACATCATGAGAAACGCTGGGCTGGAAGAAGCACAAGCTGGAATCAAGATTTCCAGGAGAAATATCAATAACCTCAGATATGCAGATGACACCACCCTTATGGCAGAAAGTGAAGAGGAACTAAAAGCCTCTTGATGAAGGTGAAAGAGGAGAGCAAAAAAGTTGGCTGAAAGCTCAACATTCAGAAAACGAAGATCATGGCATCCAGTCCCATTAATTCATGGGAAATAGAGGGAGAAACAGTGGAAACAGTGTCAGACTTTATTTTGGGGGGCTCCAAAATCACTGCAGATGGCGATTGCAGCCATGAAATTAAAAGACACTTACTCCTTGGAAGGAAAGCTATGACCAACCTAGATAGCATGTTAAAAAGCAGAGACATTACTTTGCCAACAAAGGTCTGTCTAGTCAAGGCTATGGTTTTTCCAGTGGTCATGTATGGATGTGAGAGTTGGACTTTGGTCATGTATGGATGTGAGAGTTGGACTGTGAAGAAAGCTGAGGGCTGAAGAATTGATGCTTTTGAACTGTGGTGTTGGAGAAGACTCTTGAGAGTCCCTTGGACTGCAAGGAGATCCAACCAGTCCATCCTAAAGGAGATCAGTCCTGGGTGTTCATTGGACGGACCGATGCTAAAGCTGAAACTCCAATACTTTGGCCACCTCATGCAAAGAGTTGACTCATTGGAAAAAACCCTGATGCTGGGAGGGATTGGGGGCAGGAGGAAAAAGGGACGACAGAGGATGAGATGACTGGATGGCATCACCGACTCGATGGGCATGAGTTTCGGTAAACTCTGGGAATTGGTGATGGACAGGGAGGCTTGGCATGCTGAGATTCATGGGGTTGCAAAGAGTCGGACGCAACTGAGCGACTGAACTGAACTGAAAGTTGACTTAGTGGATCTCTCTTCCTCCAAAGACATTTTTAAAACCATTTTTTGAGACTTCCTTGCCGGTCCAGTGGTAAAGAAACCATGCTTTCAGGGCAGGGACTCAGGTTCAGTCCTGGTTGGGGAACTAAGATCCTGCATGCCGTACTGTGCGGCCAAAGCAAACCAACAAAACACTTGTATTCAACGCCCACCAAAAGCCTAACTGGTATCTGATCACATTAAATGTATGGATTAACCTGGGAATAACTGTTACCATTATAATCTCAAAACACCCACTGAAGAGTGTAAAATATCTCAAATCGCCACATATTCAGGTCAGGTTTTATGTTTTTCTATGGAATTTAAAATGTTTCTCCATGGAAGTCACATGTATTCCAGGTTCATTTATAGATACCTATAATCTTTGTTGCTTTGGAGCATGTAGCAATTCGACTGAGACTTGGGCTCTAATGTTACTCTGTCACTGATTATGCTCTATGAGTTTAGGCAAGCCATTCCACTGCTCCCTGGTGCCAATTTCCTTATTTATTAAAAGATCAAATTGCAGTTGATGGTTCCTATGCTTATCACAGATAACAATAACAATGATCAACCCAGATTAAAATCTCAAAATGTTAAAGTTTGCAGGAAAAAAATCTCAAAACGTGCCAGCCTTTGCAGAGAGAGGTGACTACGTGTACAGTGCTTAGCATGCCTGGGACACAGCTGTACTCAATATATGTTAACAGCTACTGTTATCATGCCTACTTAAAACTGCAGAAGCAGACACTCTTGAGAGGTGAAGTAACTTTCCCAGCTAATAGGTGGCTGGTTTGGGACATAACACATGCTAAAATCTTCAGGTGAAACTCCTTGCAAACAGTGATATATCCTACCTTGATCAGCTCCTACAGCCTCCAAAGATTTGCGCGACCAGCTCAGAAATGCCTATCAATGTACTGGTTATCTTGCCTGCTGGAGCTCACACCAGGCTCCTAAACACAAGAGGCCATGAACAACATCCAGGACTTCATTGTGTGCACATCGGTTAGAGTGGCCATCAGGTCTGGCTGCACGTATTTGCTTTTGTAGAACATCACTTTTCCTAGAAGTCCAATGTGTTCCTGGATGCCACTGGCTGATAGTGGAGTCAGATAACAGCCTGGGACGGCAGCCGACATTCACAGGACAGGAAGTGGGTGCCATCCAGCCAGCTGGGTGAGAATCAATGCCTCTCTCAGACTGCACATAAAGATTAAAGCGGGGATGATGGAAATCTCCAGAAAAGTGATGTTTCTCTCCCCAGCAGCCAGGGAAGGTAGCCTTGAAGCCCATGAAGGCCCAGCCTGTAGCTAGATATGAGGAGAGAATGTGAAGAGAATCTCCTGATGAGTTTTTCTGCTTCCAGGTTGTAGCCCATTTGTCAAGACCCTTCCAGCTGCAAAGGACAGGAACCCAACTCAAACCAGTTTAGTGATGACTAGCTTAAACTGGGTTGAATAAAAACAGAAATGTTATTAGCTTAAGTAACCCCTAGATAGATTTAATAGAGTCAGATCCAGAATGTTAGAATTATTTCATCAGTCTTTCCCTCCCCTCCTCCCCTCCCACCCCTCTTTCCCCCATCTCTCTACCCTACCCAACTCTTCAGGTAAGCTCTCTCTGAAAGAGGGAAATATGGCTACTGGCAGCCCCAAGTTAATGTCTTCTGTAGGATGTAGTCCCTCATTCAGCATCCATATCAGTTCCTATAAGGATTCTGGATCTGTTTGGGTCGGGGAGCATGGGCAGAAAATAGAGAGCCATTGTTGTTTAGTCGTTAAGTTGTGTCCAGCTTTTTATGACCCCATGGCCTGCAGCATGCCTTCCCTGTCCTCCACTGTCTCCTGGAGTTTATTCGAATTCATGTCCATTGAGTCACTGATGCTGTCTAATCACCTCATCCTCTGTCACTGCCTTCTTCTTTTGCCCTCAATCTTTCCCAGCATCAAGGTGTTTTCCAAAGAGTTGGCTCTTCGCATCAGGTGCCCAAAGTACTGGAGCTTCAGCTTCAACATCAGTCCTTCCAATGAATATTCAGGGTTGATTTCCTTCAGGATTAACTGGTTTGATCTCCTTGCTGTCCAAGGAACTCTCAAGACTCTTCTCCAGCACCACAGTTCAAAAGCATCAATTCTTTGGTGGTCAGTCTTCTTTATGGCCCAACTCTCACATCTGTACATGACTACTGGAAAAACCATAACTTTGACTATATTGACTTTGTCAGCAAAGTGACACCTCTGGTTTTTAATACACAATCCAGGTTTTTCATAGCTTTTCTTCTAAGGAGTAAGGGTTTTTTTAATTTCATGGCTGCAGTCACCATCTGCAGTGGTTTTGGAGCCCAAGAAAATAAAATCTGTCACTGTTTCCATTGTTTCCCCGTCTATTTGTCATGAAGTGATGGGGCTGGATGCCATGATCTTAATTTTTTGAATGTTGAGTTTTAAGCCAACTTTTTCTCTCTCCGCTTTTGTCCTCATCAAGAGACTCTTTCGTTCCTTTTTGCTTTCTGCCATTAGGGTGGTGTCATCTGCCTATCTGAGGTTCTTGATATTTCTCCCAGCAACCTTGATTCCAGCTTGTGCTTCTTCCAGCCCAGCGTTTCTCATGATGTACTCTGCATATAAGTTAAATAATCACGGTGAAAATGTGATTGTCATCAAGGAGCCTTGATGTACTCCTTTCCTGATTTGGAACCAGTCTGTTGTTCCATGTCTGGTTCTAATTGTTACTTCTTGAGCTGGAGCATACAGTTTTCTCAGGAGACAGGTGAAGTGATTTGGTATTCCCATCTTTTAAAGAATTTTCCACATCATTTTGTATCTTTCTCCTTACCTTCTCAAACTCTGGGAACAAGAGCTCTGTGCCTTGGCAGGATGAAGAGCTGGTGAACTCAGGTGGTATTGGTGACCTCCACGCTTCAGCAATTGTATGCTCTTCTAAGGAAATGGCAACCCACTCCAGTATTCTTGCCTGGAAAATCCCACTGACGGAAGAGCCTGGTAGGCTACAGTCCATGGGGTCGCAAAGAGTCAGACACGACTGAGCGACTTTCTTCTTCTTCTTCTAACTCTATAGCATTGGTGTCTTTATTTCGGACTGTAAACTTTTGTGTGAGTGCTTATACCAGCAGAAAGCCATGTTCGTTTTTTTAAATTCAACAACTATTTAATAGGGACCTACCAGGTGTCAAGCACCTCCTTCCTGACTAGTTTGCCAAGAGTAGCCCTTGCCTTCTTCTTGGCAGCCAGGGCTTCCCATAGGCTCAGCCATGCCCTGCATTACTCCAGAAATATGAGTCACACAGATAGTGAAGGCAATGGTATGTCCTGGGCATTGTGCATCACAGCAGCCCTGCTGGCAGCTCTCACTATTCAATTTCTAGTGAATAAGAGATAATTAAAAACCATTGAATACATCAATTTAAAACTTAGGCTTTGGTTCCAAATCCAGCTCAGCCAGTTGCCTGTAATACCATTCAGGGCTTTCAGCTTCTTTTTTCTCACTTGGAAAACAAGAACCTTGGAGCCTCTGAGGATTATTGGGAGGATTAAATAAAATAACATGTATGCAAGGAGCTCTAAGCACCATAGTTGGCACCCAGAAAGGACTTGATAAATGTTAGCAATTATGACCTTCATGATTGATATATATTTGACAAAATTAATATACTGGGGGTCTTTCACGGTCATAAGTAATTCAAGACAGCAGTATAATCATCTCCTTTGATAGAATGAGCCTGTCTGTTCACTGCTGCATATGTAGGTTAGCCCAGGGTCAAGCACATAATAAGAGGTGGATAATGTCTGTTGAGTGAATTTATCATATCTTCTGTTTTCATGGTTGTTTACACATTTCCTCACACCTGGACTTGAATTCAGTTCTAGAGGTAATTGTGACAGAGAGAAAACAAGAAGAACCTAATGCTGATGGAGGTATTGCTAGATTTTGGCCCTGTGCTTTATAAGCATGGTATCAGGTAACATTCAATACAGCCTTTGAGCCCCATATTACAGATCAGACTGAGGCTCCCAGAGGCTATTACATGCTCAAGATCCCCCAGCAAGTGGCTGAACTAGCTTGTGATGGAATAGGCGTAGTATTCACGGTTCAGTAAATACTCATTCAATTCTAACTGCATGGCAACCAGAGCTAAGAGCTGGGGTTCCGAGGGTAGAGAACAGCCATCTTCTTAGTGTCTGGGCAAAAAGTTCATTTTTCTTCGTCAAGTTGTTCTGCTCTAGCTTTATATGGAAACATTTTCTGCTCAAACCTGAAAATGAAAAAAAAAAAAAAGCAGCAGCAGCAGCAGCAGCTCGTGCTCTTTGTACAACATCTGGAGGTCCGTGATTATACAGTGGAGGAAGCCCCAAACAAGGGAGGCACTTCGGCCCAGACCACAAAGTGTGTTATGACACAGTCAAGGCTAAGGCAAGGGGCCCTGACTCTCAGTGCAGAGGAATAGAGAGGTGAGTGAAAGCACAGGCACTGGGGTCAGGCTGGCTGGGTTTGAGATCTGCCTCCACTTAGAAGCTTGAGTGAGTCATTAAATCAGCCTGAAATTTAGTTTCCTCATATGTAAAGTGGGACAATAAAAGTAAGTAATTGACAGCCTGGATGAATCTTACAAGCATTGTGGTAAGTGAAAGAAGCCAGAACAAAAAGCTACATACTATATGACTCCATTTATAAGACATTTTGGAAAACAACAGAAAACAGATCAGTAGATGCTTGCTTGGGGGCTGAGGGGACAGGATTGACCATTAAGGGACATAGACTCACTCTTTGGAGTAATGGAAATACTTGATATTTTATGGTGTGGCTATGTCCATGTATATGTTTGTTGAAATTCATCAAATTATACACCTAAAATGTGACCCCTACTGTATTTGAATTATAGCTCTATAAAACTGACTTTAGAAAAATAAATAGTTCATGAGTTCTTGTGTGTGCATGCATGCTAAGTTGCTTCACTCATGCCCCACTCTTTGCAACCGTAGCCCTGGCTCCTCTGTCCATGGGATTCTCTAGGCAAGAATACTGAATTAAGTTGCCTTTCTTTTCTCCAGGGGATCTTCCCAACCCAGGGATCAAACCCGCATCTCTATATGTCTCCTGCATTGGCAGTCAGGTTCTTTACCACCAGGGCCACTTGGGAAGCCCTCATGGGTTCTTATTACCATTAAGTTAACTAATAAGGCACTTGGAACATCACCTAGGAGACAGTGATCCCAGATGAATGTTTGCTCTTCTTGCCAAGTCAGCTCATTCAAGTGTACACATCTCTGAAAACCAAAAAGGATTCTGCAAAACTCTGGATTTAAAAAAAAGGAAATTTCTTCATGCATTCCTAAATTTTTATATTTATCATTTAATGGAAGATGATGCAGGAAATGTTAAATTCACTGAAATAATGGCAAATCGTCTAATGTACCATGACAAGACCAGCTCATATCAAAGTGAAAGATGGAGACAGGTAATGGGTTAAAATGGCAATTTAACCTATGGTATCTTCATGTCCAACTCTTTGTGACCCCATGGACTGTAGCCCATCAGGCTCCTCTTCCTCTGTCCATGGGATTCTCCAAGCAAGAATACTGGAGTGCACTGCCATTCCTTTGTCCAGGGTATCTTTCCGACCCAGGGATCAAACCCAGGTCTCCTGCATTGCAGGCAGATTCTTTACTATCTGGGCCACCAGGGAAACCCATAATATCTTCTCGCTGTGCATAAATATATACTTATTTTAAGAGGGTGGAAAAAAAACAACTTGGGCCACTCAAATACGCAGGCTATTCTCTCCCTTTTCCTAGAATCAACCTAAAGTTGCTTGATTTCTGATATTTCGGAGATTGTTTTTGTCTCCAAACTCTGATATTAGCTATTCCAGGTAGGTGAAGCTAACCCAGACACCATAGTGGAATGGGCTTGGACGGTTGCCCTGTTCAGGAACAATTGTTCTACAGCCTCATATGTTTGAGCTTTAGGGACACGAGGTTGAATCCTACTTCTTCCACCAACTGCTGACCTGAGGCAAGATTCCTATGTCCCCAAGCTTTAGTTTTCTCATCTGTCAATTCAAGAAGTACGACTAGATAATATGCTAAACCTTTCACATCCCAACTTCTAGAATTCTACAACCCTTGGGATGAAGAGGCAGACATGTTTTGATCGACTTTCAATATCTACCAGGTATAAACATTCTCTGGGCCAGAATTTGTTATGCATAAAATGGGATAATAATATCCACTTCAACAGGCTTTTGTTGAGTGAATGAAACTTTGTGTGTAAAAGCTCCTTATAGTTTCTGGTCCAAAGATTTAATCTCCTTTCCTCTCTTCTTCTATTCTTTCTTTTTCCCTCCCTCTCTATTAGTGTAATGGGGCTTCCCTGGTAGTTCAACTGGAAAAGAATCCACCTGCAATGCCGGAGACCCCAGTTCAATCCATTGGTTGGGAAGATCCCCTGGAGAAGGAAACAGCTACCCACTCCAGCATTCTGGCCTGGAGAATTCCATGGACAGAGGAGCCCAGCAGGCTATAGTCCATGGGGTTGCAAGGAGTCAGACACAACTGAATGATTTTCACACATATTAGCAGAAGAGATTTCTACAGGATTTTAAGAACTCCCGTTTTTTCTCCCTTTATTTAGAAAGCACATGTGGTCTTGAATCTGTATATTTGTCTGTCACAAGTACTGATGCATGGTAAAAGTACTGGCTATTCATTGGAAGAAAGTTTAAATAAATTTGTAATTATTACAAAGGTAAAATAGCTCAGAATGCTAAAACTGACCTCTTACTTTTTCAGATCTATCAGTAGATCGAAATTTTCTTCAGTGGGTAAAATTATCATTTACTTCACTCATTCATTGATTCATTTGACAGTCAAATTTTGACCCACTCTATGTGCCAAGCATAGTGCTAAGTCATACAGATATGATATGAATCAGATGTTGTCATTAAGCTCAAAAATCATCCAGGTAACTGGAAGGAGGCACAGGGGTTATGTGAGAAGTCCATTCAGGGTACATTAGAGGTCCAAAGAAGGATGTGGTGGATTCTTCCAGGGGGTGGTCGGGAAGGCTGCACAGAGGAGTGGAGCCTGGACTTGAATCATAAAAGATGAGGAGGTATTCACCAGGTAGAAGCGGTAAAGAAGGGACCTGCATGCAGAAGGTGCAGTGTGTGCAAAGACCTGGGTACGTACAGTAGTCCTGAAAAATCTGGAAACACAAGTGGGTCAGGGTGGTAGGGGTGGAGGGTACCATGTGGAGGATCCAGTGAGAGAAGGAGCTGGAAGTCCTAGACATGTTTTCTTTAAGCCAACGCAGATCTGCTCAAAAGGGAGGACGTCAGCTGCTGCACAATTGTTGATGACAACAGAAGAGAAATCAACTATGGCCCAACTCAGCTGCCAACCACTGACCTTGACAGGTCATAGCTCTGTTGCATGTGATGAATCTGGACGTGGTTTTCCAGGCACTCTACACCAATTGGATTGATTTCTTTCTATGTCAGATCATCGTCGTTAGAGACAGCAACAGGTGGAAGCCATTTGTTCGAATTCCAACACTTTGGTGGAGTTTTTCTTAGAAACGGGGTCATATTTTTTACTCTCTGCTAGTTGCTCAAGTGGAAGGACAGGAGTTACAGATTAAAAAATAGATTTTTTTAAACAAGGCAATGATCCACAAGGTTCTGGTGAGACGAGGTGAATTGTCAATAAGGAAACCAAAAGTCGTCTAACACCTAAATGGTACTGGCTGCTTTCTAACTTTGTCAACACTCTGCATACTCCAAAACATACTCATCCCACTTGACTGCCTTGCCTCTGAAGGGTCTTCTCGTAGAACCTTGGGTATGTCTTAGCATTTGGCTTCTAAGGAGCAAAACTAAAAGGAAGGTAATGAGAAGAAAGTGATCTCCTTCTCTTCTTACATAGTGAGGCCACTGACAAATACCCCTGGCTCCGGGTTGAGATTTAAATGAGGAATAAAGTCTGGGCTTTGGAGCTAATGAAAGAGCAGTGCTAGACTATCCTAAATGTATAAAACTAAGAGAAGCACCCTGGATGTTTTGACTTGTATTCTTTCATGGAAAGAAGGAGGGAAAAAAAAATCAACTTACAGATATAGCAATGTGCTGGAACAAACGTAGACAGGAAGGGAAGAGCAAAAAACAAAATGTCATCTCTTTCAGAACCTATCATCTCTCTCCCACATTACAAAAAATTCTTCCCCCATTAAATGTCTGTATTGCTTTCTTGTTCTTGCCTTTGCTCTTTCATTCTTCCTTATAATCCTTTCTTCCATTATGCCTGCCCTTCATTCCCCCCCCCCTCTTTTTTTTTCATCTCTTGCTGTTGCTTCTGTACCATCCGTCTCTTTTTTAAAGTTCAAATTGAAATACCAGAGTTAATCCCTGAGAAGCAGCTCTGTTTTCCCTGCCACCGCGTTGCACAACTTGTGGTGTGGCTTTGTGCCACCATCACCTATGCAGCGAGATTTTACGTGGCCAAGGAACATCTTGTACAATGCCACTTTTTATCAAAACCAAATAGCATAACAATGCATACAGGGCTCCGTTCACATCAACCTCGTAAGATTTCACTATGATAAAAACAATGGGGGTGAAATAGAAAATCCATCTTTGTTTGTAAAGAAATAGCTCTGGTGCCTCTCCCAGGCCCCCCTCAGAAGCCCCCCGCTGCTCCTTCATTCTCTCTCCTCCCCACCCTCTTGTCATTAAGTGCTTCTTTTGGCCTCCAACTGTTCAGGTTTCACCAGTCTGGTGACCTATTAGGATGAGGTTGCACCATACTGGGGTGGGGCTGGAGGGGAGGGAGGGAAAAGGCTTAAGCTGAAAGTCCCACTGAAGCTGGGTTTTACTCCCCGACTATCATGGTCCTCATAATCCTGGCTGGGCAGGAAGGTCTTAGGGATGAGTATTCTCACTGTGGAGATCAGAACGAAGAAAGAGAGGAACATCTCCAGATTTAAGTAAGTTACAGCTGCTACAGTTACATCAAGAGATGCCTGGCCTTGCTTAGAGATGTCCTGAGCCACAGAACTCGAGGAGAGGAACAGGCGTCAAGAACACACTGACTGGACAGCCCAAGAGCAATGACAGAAGCATGTTGTCATGGTGTGGACATGTCACAGGCTTGGGATTAGGGAGGCATGGTGAAGGATGCCCTTTCCCCTCATGACCCCTACAGAATACTTTCTAACAATAGGGCTAAAAAGGACTGAGACCTCTCTTTGTCTTGACACAATCCTAACCTTAATCAAGATTAAGAGTCATAGGATCCCCAACAGGAAGGTTTTATGCAAGACCTTCAATGCTGGGTAGGTAGGAGAGTGGATGGTAACAGAGATGACTCGCTAAAGCCAATGAGAAGGATAATTTCGCAGTTGGAAAGTCCTTGCTCTCCCTCCTACAACATAGACTCAAGACTGAGCCTTCCCCCTATCTAGTTTGTGGACATCATTCATTCATTTACTCATTCATTTATGTCAGAAATAGTCATTAGATTTCTACTGTACATTAGCAGCGTTCTAAGGCTCTGAGGGTAATGAAATTTACACAAGACAGAGTCCTTGTTTTCACACAGAGGAAAAGGCATAAAATAAATATATAAGTATGTTAAAAACATAAATTCAGCTAGTGATAAGTGCTATGAAGTCCTTTTTTTCTCTCAAAAACAAGATATGGGAAATCAATGAGCATAGGAAATAGGCGGCCACTTTAAATTTAGATGGACAGGCTGGCTTCTCTGAAAAGGTAACATTGAGATGAGACCCATGTGGGGAGAAAGAGGCAGGGGAAGAGCGTCTCAGACATAGGGAATAGCAGGTGCAAAGGCTCAGAGGTAGGTGCAAGTTGGAGAAATGCAAAAAAGTCTCATTGAGTCTGGAACGAGAGATAGGGATATGGAGGGTGCACCAAGAGGTCATGGAGGCAGGGCCCACCTCCAGCCGACTTCCTGCTGCCTCTCTCCCCCAGCTATAAGTGCCTGGGTACATCCAATTCAAGACTATCTGGGGCTGGATTGGAA
The DNA here is from genome assembly GCF_023091745.1 of Budorcas taxicolor. Classification (NCBI taxonomy): domain Eukaryota; kingdom Metazoa; phylum Chordata; class Mammalia; order Artiodactyla; family Bovidae; genus Budorcas; species Budorcas taxicolor. The sequence continues at coordinate 63,345,408 of NC_068924.1, read as the reverse complement.
AGTGGTTCCTGCTGTGAGGGGGACCTTTGGAGAGCTCCACATGGCCTCCCCAGGAGAAAGTCAGCTCTCCACCTCCCCACTGCAGCCCCAAACACAGAGATTAGTGAAAGATTCTCTGTCAGCCCTTGGGTGTGAGACTTAAATTCTTAATTCCAAACCATTACAACATGGGTATCCGATTGCTGCTGATGACTTCAAATGGTTTGCTTGTGAGTGCCAGGCATTTTTTGTCAATGAAGGATTTCTCTCCCGGATTTGGTTTTGTGTGAGTCTGATGTTTGCCAAAACTCCAGCTTAATTAAAAACAAGCTAGATGATTGAGAGAGTCTCTGAAAGGATATATGGGTTCTTGTGAGGAAAAGAATTAGTGTTAGTGTGGAAAAGAAAAGTGTGTGAATTAGAGGGTCAGAGGGGGAAGCTACCGACAGCGTGAGCTCTGGGTTTAAACCCTCTCCCTGGCCCTTGCAACTTATCATTTTTGGGCCTCAGTTTCCTCATCTGTAAACTGTGAAGAGTGATAGTACCTTTAGTTGTGGATGATTAAAGGCGTCAGTAACGTGAAGGGCTTAGAACAGTGCCTAGCAATTTACAAAGAGGCAATGATTGCCTGCTTTTTTGCTATAAGAGCAACATCACTGTGCTCCCAGGTCTGAATTCTCAGTGGCTTGGGTCAGCCAGGTATGACAGTGGGACACTGAGGCTGACCGTAAGCTCAGGGCCTTATGTCTGCCTGTTAGTTCTGTCTCTTTTTGGAATCATACCACATTCTCAATCCCAAAACATTCATCTCACAGACAAAGGTCTTTGGTCCCAGAAGGGAATAAATAAATTTAAAAATGTAAACAGGGCATTATGAATCCTTTTTTCCACTGGGGAAAAAAAAAAAAAAAAAAAAAAACTCAAGGTCATAGTGGTGAGAGAGAGGTCCTTCTCCTGCACCTGATCAGGGAGCCCCTAGGCTTGACATAAGGACCCACTGGACAATCAAAAAATCTAGTCCCTAGAAAGGTGTGTCTAGGTCTGTGCTTTCAAACTTTAAAAAAAAAAGTTTTTAAAATAATTGACCTTTTAAAATAAGTGAAATCTCACCAGGAACCCCAACACATTACACCAAAAAAAGTGTTGAAGAGCTGTACCTTCTCAGCCCCTTCTTTCCCTCTGTGACTGTCCCTGAAGCAACTGTTGGAATATTATGTTAAAAAAAAAAAAATACAGGCTTAGCTGTCAAAAGCCTCAAAGAAAAGAAGTTTACATTAATTCCCTCAGTTACTCATCCTCGGGCACTTTTATATTAATTTATTTAATTTTTGAAAATCATTTGTGTACCTAGTTTTGTAAAAGTCAGTCTCAAAATGGAAAACAGCAGTTTCAACTCTACGTCTTCTTGCCCTTGAATTGTTCTCCCAAAGGCAATGACTTTTAACCTTTCTAGCTGTTTCTTTGGAATTTACCTCTTTATCTTGAACTGACATTCGTATACTGCTGATTCTTTTAATCTCAGACATTTATCTTTTGACTTTCTATGACGAAAGATAAGCATCCAGCTCTTTACAACACTTTTCTTTAGCTCCTCCCATGTCCCTCCATAACACACACACTTGCCCTCCCCTATTCATTCACATAGAATGGCACCAGTTTTTCCTTAATCTAATATCAACTATTTACTTGATCACATCTATAAAAATATTGTTCACAGATGAGTCACATAATGTACCACGATTATATTTTTTCTCCTGTATATTTCTTCCTATAGTTACCTATTGACTCATCTTTCCTTACTGGTTTTGTGTTCTCACATAGAATTTAAAACTTCTCTCAATGAAATCAAAGTCATCTAAAAGGTTCAATGTTCTTTTGTTGGGAATGCGTCCCTTACAGAGACCCTTGGTCCCCCTCTCCTCTGAATTGGCTCCTTTGTCAGTCTGCTGTGCTGCTAGTATTTCAGTCTCTCTTTTATCATCATCCCAAGAATCCTCTGAGTCTTCCCTGTAACTCAAATGGTAAAGAATCTGACTGCAACACAGGAGACCTGGGCTCGATCCCTGGGTCAGGAAGATCCTCTGGAGAAGGGAATGGCAATCTACTCCAGTATTCTTGCCTGGAGAATCCTATGGACAGAGAAGCCTGGTGGGCTACAGTCTGTGGGATCGCAAAGAGTCGGACACAACTAAGTGACTAACACTTCTATTACTACAAGAATCCTCTGAACTCCTTTCTCGACTGGATCCCTGGAGATTCGATGTCTTGATTTACTCCCCTTTTCAGTGAAACACATCCTCCTGTAGCTTCCCAAAGAAATATGCTTGGAAAGTGACTTTTTGAGAACATGCATATCTGAAAATATTTTTACTATATGCTCACACAATTTATAGTTGGCAGATCAATCATTTTCCTTGCTGTAAATTTGATGGCACTTGTTAGATCCATGTATTTTGCTCTTTGCCCAAAAGTTGAAGAATAGGTGTGTATTTAACTCCACATATGAGGCATGATCCTCCACCTGTCTTGTGAAAGGATTCTTGGAGACATAAACATCTGACTCTGCGTACATGACACGCCATCTGTCGCAAGACAAGGCAAGAGATAATTAACCCTGTCCTTCACCCATTGTCACTAGCAAACACTTGTGGAAAAGTGCCTGCACTGTGCGCCAGGTACTGCGCTCAATGCTGGGACTTGTTTTGGTTTGGGATGATTAATTCATGTGTATTTATTTTGACAGGTTCACATGGAGGCCTCAGGCCATATAGCAACACTAAGACTTTTCTTTCAAGCTATTCTCCTCAACTAGGTCAGCTTCCCTTACTTTAGTCAGCAGACGCCAAACTCAATAGATGAGCCTGCCAAGAGAAGGGCCCAGCAATGAATACTGGGCTCTTGCAGGTGTCACTGGGCAAACAGCATAGAAGACCTATTGTCTAGAGTTGAGGGGCTCTGAAGGCTCAGGAAAAGCTTACCTCACCTGCTCACACAAAGAATGTACCAGAACCTTTGCGCTATGCTCCAAGGGAAGTCAGTGGAGCTCCCAGAAAACAGCCCACTCCCCCGTCGTGAGACCAACTGGAAGGGACCTCACAGCAGGAGAACAGTATAGAAGATAATATTACAGCAATAGCAACAATGACAACAACAATAATAATTGTTTTTATTTTGCTTCTAAAGCCAAAAGGGAAATTCTGCTTTCATGTGGCTATTTGGGACACTAACCCTGTGCTAGGGACTCAGTAACATTAAGATAGAATGCTCACATCTGCTTTGCTTCCCAGAGGCATTTTCCATTATCATTGAGTAAAACTACAAGAAAGGGATCCAAAGAAAATAAGAGCCACTGTGCTGAAAAAATACATCCCCTTTCTGACCCAACAGCATTACTCTAGGATTTATCCCTAGGAAATGATAAATGAGATAAAGTATCACTGTTAGAAACTATGATATAATGAAAGATGCAAGAAAAAATAGAATCTTAAAGATATTTACTGAAATACTGCTAGAAAATTAATACTGTTCAAAATAGCCTACATATTTCCCCAATTAAGGGCAGTGCCTTCACTCAGTGAAATACCATTCACCCATTAAAAATTATGTAAGAGAAACATGTCCCTTGATGTAGAAAGATATTTATGATATATACTATTTTTATATATGTATATGTACATGAATACATATGTGTGTATGTAACTACATGTATTTCAAAAATATTGATGAAGAATACATCAGCAGTTAAGAGCAGTTATCTCTGGGTTGGTGGAGTAAACATTGGTTGGGCTTTTTTCTTTCTTTCTTTCTTTCTTTTTTGGTTTAGCTCTATTTTCCACAACGCTTTGCTCTGCAATTAAAAAAAATCCACCAAAAGGTATTTTGAGTATCTAGGATAAAAGAAAAAGAAAGGGCTTCAGCAAGCCAAGGGTAAACCTTGAAAGACGCTGTCCCCAGAGGCACAATTTCCCAGCAGCTTCCTCTGTGCATCCCTCACTCCTGCAGTCTATAGTTCAGTCTATAGTTTCTGTAACACAGGCTTGAGCACACCTGGCTGCAGGTGGCCTGGAGGTTAACTGTTGGCTGTGGCCGCAAGGGTCCCAGCCACCCACGTAAGTTGGTGAGTCAGGGCTTGTTTTGCGCTGTTGCAAGAAGCATCCAAGCATCAAGCCGGGAGGTCACAGAGAGGTCGTCTCCCATCAAGAGCCCATACAGAGGTGCTGATCTGGTAGACAAAGCCTTTCCTTAGGGCAGATTCTGGAAACCACCCTACAGTCTCCAGCTGCATTTCACATGCCTTCCAATTAGCTTATGGCTTAGATACAGCCACACTCACATCCTTGAAACGTGGCACTATCTGCCCAAAATTAACTGCTCATTCTCAGAGCAAGACAATGACCATCACTCTCAGCTATAGATCACTTACTATGCACCAGACACCTTGCTAAACTTTCTGTACATATTGTTTCTGCATGCTGGATGTTATTATATCTATTTTCTCAACAGCAGAAATTGAACTCTCTGATTTGTCTGCCCTTCCCATGAAGGAACAGAGCCAGGATTTGAATTAGGTCTGTAGACGTCTCATACAAAAGACTGCTTTTCCACCATCTGGCTTTTGGTTGGGAGCCCCCATTCTGGCAGCAAACATATACTGCTTTGTGGGTGACTCTATTGTTTTTAGTCATGTCAGGAGCTATGTATCTCTTCCTTTGGGTCCCACGGAGTGCCCAGCAATGGACTAGAGCATCGTGGATGAGAGAAACTGAAGTTCCGGGCTAGTGAAATCAGGTTTAAGGAAAATCGTAACTTCTAATCTTCCGCCTTGCTCCGTTCTCTGCTCCATCATCTCTCAGCAATCTTGGAGTAGGAGTTGTGCTCCTAAATGCCTGTGGTCATATTAAACATTCTTCCAATGCTTGAGGTCATTCTTGGGCAGTGGTGGTGGAGGGCACCAAGATCTCCTCTGGCAGTTTCCTTATCCACCTGTTCTGCCTTATCACCCATGTTTCTCCACCTCAGTCTTCAGGCCCAAGCTGTCTTTTGTTGTCCATCATTCCCACATTTCAGGCTGCGTCCCCACTGCGTCTGCCAGCTAGATTGCCTGACAGTGAGGAGATAATAAAGAGGTGTTGAGTAAGCGAATGCACCATGAGTGGTTGAGTGAATGCCTTGCCCTTCATTTAGTTAAGTCCTGCCCTTCCTCCAAGGTCGGGCTCCAGTCCCACCATCTCTGTGAAGCCTTTCCTCCATTGCCCTGGGCCTCAGAACAAACTCTTCACTCAAAACACTTGGAACACGTGCTGTCATGACACTGGTGTGACTCAGCATGTGCTGTCTCATACATATAAGGTGTCTGTGTGTCCTGCTTTAGTGAATATATGGTGCTAGTCAATGATTTTGGAGCCAGAGAGACTTGGCTTCCAGTTTCGGTTCCACCCGTGTGACCTGGTAAACTTGGCTTAATCTCTCAGGCTCAGTTTCTTAACCTATTAAAAAGGGACAATGCCCACCTTCTAAATTGTCATGAAAGGAAACTAAGAAGTGCCCTTTCTCAAAATGCCAAAGAGTCAAATGACAAAATAATATGCAGAGCATAATCTTACTCTCTTAAAAACAGGCGTTTCTTTTTGTAGGCTTACTTGCAAGTGTTTTGTGAGAGAATGGACGTGTAAAGTCTGAAAGAACACACACTGAACTACTAACATATACAGTTAATCCCATCATGACCGAATGGTATAATAGCATTTGTTCATGTAACATATTATAATAGTTATTTGTGCAAATATTTATTTCCCTCCCAACAAATAGTAACAATCTGAAAGGCAGAAACTGATTTTACCCATTAGGATGCTAAATTATGCAATGGTAACTTCAAAATCCCAGATGCTGAAACAGCAAGGTTATTTTCTTGCTTTTGTTGCATGTCCATTGTCGGCTTGGCTGGCTCTAAACATCAAAATCTCTAAGGGATGCAAGCTGCCAGACCACTGCCATCTTACCAGGTAGCCCATGAAGGGAAAAGAGAGAGGGACAAAGTGTTGGCTCAGACTTCTTGGCCACTCTGAACTTTAAGGAGGCACAAAGATGCAATCTTCCCATGTGTCTGGAAGGAGGTAGCATCCAGAGTATCTGTGGAGTAGCCAGCTGATTCACTTGCTGGCAACTTCTCGTCTCTAAACTTGGGATGATGCCTGGCCCATTGTGGTCACTCGGGTAGTACAGAAGATAATGCAATGCAATAGAATTCAGGTGCTCTTTGAGGCTCTGGAGAAAAATATAAAAATGGATAAGACCACCAATTTAATAAAAGATTAGTGAGAGAAAAGATACACGCTCAAGCAATTACAGTGGGTATGGTGACACACATGCTCTAATAAAATCATAACACCTTAGAAAAGTATATTAGTTTTCCATGGCTGCTATAACAACACATTTAGCAGCTTAAAATAGCACAAATGTGTTAGTTTACAATTCTGTAGGTCAGACTTCTAATATAGGTCTCACTAAACTGAAACCAAGGTGTTGGCCGGATGCATTCCTTTCTGGACGGTCTTGAGTTCATTTCCTGCTTATTCAGTTTGCTGACAGAATTTAGTTCCTTGGGGCTGTAGGACTGCCGCACCATCTTTTGTTGGCTGTCAGCTGAGGGCTCTTTTCAGTTTCTAGAGGCTACTACATTCTTTGGCTCGTGGGCCCCTTCTTCCATCTTCAAAGCCAGCAAAGTGGTGGGTCTAGTCCTTCTTGCTTTGTGTCTCTACATCCCACTTTCCTGATTTTCTCTTCTACAGTTTTTAAAAAACTTTTTGTCTTATATTGCAGGATGGCTGATTAACAATGTTATGATAGTTTCATATGTACAGCAGAGCAATTCAGTTATAGCTGTGTGTGCATGCTCGGTTGCTTCAGTCAAGTCTAACTCTGTATGTTGTAGCCTGCCAGGCTCCTCCTTCAGTGGGATTCTCCAGGCAAGAATACTGGAGTGGGTTGCCGGCCCTCCTCCAGGGGATCTTCCCGATCCAGAGATCAAACCAGCATCTCCTACATCTCCTGCATTGCAGGTAGATTCTTCACCCACCGAGCCACCTGAGTAGGCCCCTAGTTATACCTATACACACATCTATTCTTTTTCAGATTCTTTTCCCATTTAGGTTGTTACATAATATTGAGGAGTGTTCTTTGTGCTCTACAGTAGGTCCTTGTTGGTCATCCATTTTACATACATACATCCATTTTATATCCATGTACATACATCCAGTATGTACATGTCCAACCTAAACTCCCTAACTATCCCTTACACTCACTCTTCTCTCTTTTCCGCTTTTAAAGACACAGTGATCAGATGGAGATGACCCAGACAACTCAGGACAATCACCACATCTCAAAGTCTTTAATCATAACTGTATCTGCAGAGTCCCTTTTGCAATGCAAGGTGTCTTATTCGGTGGTTCCAAGGAACAGGGCATGGATGTCTTTGGAGGACTATTTTTCTGCTTCCCACAGGGAGTTTTAAAAACTACAGATACATGAATATAAATTGTATATATATGCATATGTACATGTATATATATTTAATTATAACTTAATATATTTTGTGGTGGTGGACTCCAGGCTGAGGGTCAAGCACACACAAAGAGAATGGTGAGTCTGTGCCTGTTGTGTTCAAGGAACCAGAAGTGGGTGCTGCAGTAAAGAAGTGACGCCTCAGGAGACACAAGGCAGGACAGGAGGGTGAAGCAGGCTTGACTGGCTGACTTGCTGGAAAAAGTGCACGGGGGCTGTGACATCAGACAGACCTGGGTTTGAGGCTCAACTCTACCACTCAGCTGTTCAATAATGAGCAAAGTGACTTAACCTCTGTGAACCTCAACTCCTAAACTGTGAAAAGAAGCTGCTAACAATAGTGCCTATTTCATAGGGTTGTTCAGAGGCTTATTTATGATAACATTTAAGGTGTTTAAAATTTAATGAAGGGTACCATTGTTGATATTACCAGCCGTGTCTTTCCTGGCTGTGGTTGGGTCACCTGCCCTGAAGGGCAGAGTCTGGGAGAACCAGACAGGTGGGCTGCAGGAGAATTCTTCCCAGCCTCCTCTCCTACCTCTAAAGCCAACCCCATGGATTGCATGGATGACTTTCCCACTCATCAGATGTGCTTATTGTACCTTAAGAAGAGAGCCTGCTTCTACAAAAACTCTCTGTTTGTATGCTCTGAACTTGCCCTGATACTGTGGTTAACCATGATGGACAAAAAGATGGTTCCAAGACCAAACCTCAAACAAAATCATGTTCCCGTATCCTCAAAGGGATCTTAGGCACCTCTTCAATGCCCAGATGCTTTTACCAATTCATTGTTCTATGATCCAAGGCAGTGAGCTTGATGTGTCCAGATCTTCTTTCCTCACAAAAAATTCTGGGCCCTAAATATAGACGGGGATGTCACAGATAATTGAACTCTGGCCAAATGTTGAGAACCTATCTTCAGAGAAGTGGGGAAGGAATAAATTGGCTTTTGTATATGTATGTATGTGTACATAAAGAGAGCAAATGTACTTTGCAGAATTATTGATTTTGATACACTTTGTAATTCTAAGCTAAAAAGCAAGTGAAAGAGGGAAAATACATGAAAACACAGAATTAACAGTGAGTGCCCAATTCTGAATTTTTTCTGCAAGGCTATAGCTCATATGTGGTGGTGGTGGTGGTTTGCTAAATGAACAGAACAGAGTTTTGAGCCCAAACTACCCCGGATGATGCAGGCGGCAGGTGAGAGCAAAGCCTTTAATCCTTGCCACCCACACCCTCTGCCCCGGGGTGAAGGATGACTTTTTTCATCCTAACAATGTAATAAATAATCATCTTAGAAGATACAGGTTACTAAACAAGAAAAAATTTACATTCTGACCTACCTCCTAGATAAATCCCAATATTTTACAATATCCTTTCCATTTTATTTCCACACAAATACTTTTCAATTTTACCAAAACAGAATGACTTTGCATATGCTATCTTGAGAACATGAATATTCATTAAGCACCTGTATGTCACCTCCTGAACCCTAGTTTCCTGCTCTGTAACTCAAGGGTATTTGTAAACTAGTACTACAAATATAAACATAGTCAATACATGTTAAAAATGATCATATCATAAACAAGAATCATAACTATTATTGTCTTGCTTAATCATTACAGAAACTCTGCCAAATTATTACAGAAAAAACAGAGGCTTGGAGAATTGTCATGTAATCAACCTATATAAGTTGGAAGGGGTGAATTTATAAAAACCGGAATTTATTTGATCCACAACTCAAAGTCAGTGCTTCCCTAAAAGATGAAGAAGAGAGAGCAAATATTCCACAGATTTTTTTAATCTGGGATAAGACAGTTTGCTTCAGAATCTTCTTTCATCAGCTCATAGCCGATTTTTTCCACCCAGATTAATTGCTCCAAATCTTTCATTTGGAGAAGGATTTGCAAGAAAATCACAACTATTCAAGATGGCTTTTCCAAAGTGTAGTCACCTCCACTTTTGCCTGGTTCTCTTGACTTCTAGCTTTGGTCAATTCCTTTTTGATATTAATAACTTCAGCACAAATAATAGATCTTCCAGCAACAACTCAGTTCCCCCTCAACCCCTTGTAAATGTTGTGGAATTAAGAATTGAGCCCTTGTAACTTCTAAGTTCCTCATTAGAACACAAAGTTGAGAATAGATTTAAATGAAATTCAGCTATCATTGTCATCTATCTGCAGTTCATTAGATTTCATTTGTTGGGTTCCCACAGGCCTCCTGGCTAGAAAGACTTGGGCAGGTGTCACCCTTGCTGCCCTGCCTCACACACAGATACACGTGCATGTGTGCATGAGCGCACACAAAGACACACACACAAATGCACACACTGAGCCACTGTGGGTCAGGTGTCTGAGTCTCCCAAAATCTGGCACCTCATGCTGGGCTGGTCCAGATCATACTAGGTAGAGGTCGGCTTGGCACACAGCTTGGCTGTCTGAGGGATGTAGATTCAGGCGGAATTAATTAAGCTTAAGGGAGACCCAGTTTCCAGCTCTTAATTAATGTGTTGCACCTGCATCCAAGTGTGTTGCTCCTCTTAGACCAAGACCAAGTCCAAGCAAGACAAGGGGCATGAGGCCGCACCAGGACCAAATTCATGTTTACATGGACTGTGGGACTGTGTGAGGAACTTCTGCACAGAGAGCTCCATTGCTTATGTGGTTTGTCTACTGATGCTGACAAATGCCTGGAGTTCTACCATGAGAACTTCATTCCTGTGGGTGAAAGCTTCGGAATAGCAGAATATCATCTGTTAAAATGCACATACTGGGACTTCCCTGGCAGTCCAGTGGTTAAGACTTCACACTCCCAATGCAGTAAGCACAGGTTCAATCCCTGGGAGGGGAACTAAGATCCCCACATGCCCCACAGTATGGCCTAAATAAATAAATAAAAGAAGATGCACATACCTGTGGGGGAATAATGTAAGGCTTATTAGCCAGTAATGCATTCATGTAAATTATTGCATTGGATGGCCTCATTATTTAACATGGCCCTCGAGGCATCAGGACACAGAAGTTTGAATGGAAGGCTTTACCAGGATAACTGGAAAAGGGAGTTAGACGGTAGGAGAGCATCAGGCCCTGGGGAGGAAGGTATGAGAGCACGGCTGACTTCATAAACTTGATTTCCACTGGCTGGTGGGGTGACTGAGCTGCAGACACTGCTGGGTGACCTTCGGCAGATCCATGGCCTGTCTTGGTGACTAAGCCACACTCTAAAGGTGATTGAGGTGACCTACAGCTCCAGGCAGCTGGGTGAAGAATTAATTAATGACTATGAAAGGGACCTGAAAACACCAGGTTCTTTGACATGCAAGGCATGATTATTAAGTCATCAGGAGGACTGGCTAATTATTATTTCAAAAGTTGCTAGTGGAAGGGGCAACTACCTGTTGCACTCCATGGGAAAAACTTTGAGAAGGCTATGGGATGAGAAGATGGAAGGGATACAGGTGTAGCCTTCACCACTTGCTCTCAGCCTATGATGGAAAACTGGTCTTTCTGCATCCAGAGTAACCAGATTGTGGTACCAGGTTGGTATGTATTAGGATGTATGAGGACCAGCAGTCTGCAATGAGTTTTCTAGACTTCTGGTTTGGCTGTTGGTCTTTTCACTACCATCCTCCCAGGAATTAGGAATACCAAGCACTAACAGGAGGAACTGGTCCTAGCAACTCACACGCACTGTCCTTTTTTGGATGGCCCAGGTGGTAGGTGTGACCAAGTACTCCAGAGGTGAGACAGGGAGGTGGAGCCCAAGAAAGGTGTGGTTACACTCAGCCACTAAAGAGATGTGGGATCTTGTGCAAGTTATTTCCTTAAACTTCTGCATTTCACCTTCTTCTTCTACAAAATGGGGTCAAAAGCCCCTTCTTAGTTCCCTTCTCTGAGGACTGATATTAAGAACAAATGGGACAACAGATACAAAAGTTCTTCATGAAGCATAAAATGCCATCTTTGTAACTGGTCTTTAATATCAGTGTCTGAAACTGTACCTATTTATTCCAGAAGCTTTATCAAACTTTGCTTGGAGATTGAGATGTCTTTAAGTTTGACATGATGAATGAAGAAGAAGATCCCTCAGTGGTATCATGTGAAGTTTTATTTGATCCATTGAATCTCACCCAACTGTCCGCCATAAGCACCTAAAATTTTGAGCACTTATCAGTGTTTTCATTAGAGGATTTTCCCTCTTGAAGGTTCATCTTTAAAATGTTCATCTTTAACAAAAAGATGGAGGAGGAGTGGAAGAATCCATGTTTATCTTCTGATGCGTTCATGTTTAGTCGCGTCCGACTCTTTGAGACCTTGTGGACTGTAGCCTGCCAGGCTTCTCTGTCCATGGGATTCTCTAGGCAAGACTACTGGAGTGAGTTGCCATGCCCTCCTCCAGGGGACCTTCCCAACCCAGGGATCGAACCTGTGTCTCTTACGTTTCTTGCACTGGCAAGTGAGTTCTTTACCACTAGCACCACCTAGGAAGTCCCTATCTATTGATGGATAAATACAAATTGGTTCATCACGTGAGCCAGTTTTCCACCATGACCCTGACATATGGGACTTGGGGTCTGTAACTTTTAATGAATGGGAGGAAGAGCTCAAGGAAACAGCAACCATAGAAGAGCAAGAATGCTTGGTGCCCAAAAAGTTCAGAGAGGAGAATCCTATAAAAAGAAGGATGAAAAATAGAAACATGTATTAGTAATACTATTAAGACTTTTGTATATGGAGGTGAGGGGTGGGAAGGAGGGTTCAAGAGGGAGGGGACCAGAGGGAGGGGACAAAAGGGAGGGGACATATATATACTTATAGTTGATTCATGTTGTTGTACAGTAAAAACCAACACAACATTGTAAATCAATTGTACAATTAAAAATAAAATTTAAAACAAAGCAGAAGACTTCTGTATAACCCTTTAGATTGGAGCCTTTGTGTATATTTTCTCTCCAAATCCTCACAGGAGTCTGGTACATTAATATTAATATTTCCTTTCTATAATTATTTCCTTTTTAGAATTTCTTTTTATTATTTCCTTTTGGTACAATAAACTAAGATCTAGAAGCTTAAATGACAGATCCAATACATGGTGGAGACAGGACTCAGATGCAGGTCCTGAGTCCCTAAGTCTGTGCTTTTCCACCACATCCTCATGCCTACGCTTCACATTTTACCTGGAGAGAATCTCTTTCCTCAGTTCAATTTTCCTTGCCCTAAAGATTTTATCTGTCCTCCTCTCAGAGAATGACTGAGACATTGGGAATGTTCTGTAAGTAGCTGTCTCCTTTCTTCTCCTTTCCCTTTTAGTAGGTCATGTCCAATCCGTTCAATGGAGGAATAATGATAGTAGTTGACATCCATGGAACATTGCTATGTGCTGGGCGTTTTGTCTGTAGTATATCTAATTCTCAGCACAATCTTTAAGATAGGTCTCATATCCTCAGTCTATAGCGGCACAGACCAAGGCTTCCAGAGTATAAATGGCTTGCCCAAGGTCAAAACAGCTTACCAAGTAGCATTCATGTTAAAGAACTCACCTGCTGATGCAGGAGGTATAAGCGAGGCATGTTTGATCCCCGGGCCAGGAAGATCCCCTGAAGAAGAAAATGGAAACCCACTCCAGTATTCTTGCCTGGAGAATCCCATGGACAGAAGAGCCTGGCAGGCTGCAGTCCACGAGGTCTCAAAGAGTCGGACATGAGCACACAGCAAACAGGAGGGCCAGGATTCAAGCCCAGTCTGCCAGTCCTTAAAGCCCATGTAAGAGGCATTGTCATCAGTACAAAAAAGCTATCAGTTGGTATCTTTTCCCTTTTTAAAAAAACCATCTGTTCTCAAATTTTTATGAAAGCTAAACCCTTAGAAGCCACTTTTACTTATAAATACTTCTATCCATGTTTCAGCGGGGCCCATGAGCAAGATCATGGCATCCAGTCCCATCACTTCATGGCAGATAGATGGGGAAACAGTGGAAACAGTGGCTGACTTTATTTTTCTGGGCTCCAAAATCACTGCAGATGGTGATTGCAGCCATGAAATTAAAAGATACTTACTCCTTGGAAGGAAAGTTATGACCAACCTAAATACATATTAAAAAGCAGAGACATTACTTTGCCAGCAAATGTCCGTCTAGTCAAGGCTATGGTTTTTTCAGTAGTCATGTATGGATGTGAGAGTTGGACTATAAAGAAAGCTGAAGAACTGATGCTTTTGAACTGTGGTGTTGGAAAAGACTCTTCAGAGTCCCTTGGACTGCAAGGAGATCCAACCAGTCCATTCTAAAGGAGATCAGTCCTGGGTGTTCTTTGGAAGGACTGATGCTAAAGCTGAAACTCCAATACTTTGGCCACCTCATGTGAAGAGTTGACTCATTGGAAAAGACTCTGATGCTGGGAGGGATTGGGGGCAGGAGGAGAAGGGGATGACAGGGGATGAGATGGCTGGATGGCATCACTGACTCGATGGATGTGAGTTTGAGTGAACTCTGCGAGTTGGTGATGGACAGCGAGGCCTGGCATGCTGCAATTCATGGGGTCACAAAGAGTCAGACACGACTGAGTGACTGAACTGAACTGAAATGAACTGACCTGACAGCGACTTTAGCTATTAATTTCTTTATATTTATCCTGCTTGTAATTTATTGAAACTGAACTCTCTGAATCTAATTGGTTTATTTCTTAAAATATGGAAAAATTTAAATTCTCAATATCTTCTTAATATTGCTTTCTACAAATCTTTCTGTTCTCTGGTACAGCAACTCCAGTTAGATATGTTAGCTTTTGCCAATGTATCACTAACCCAGTTTCCCCTTTCATCCTTTTGTGTCTCTATACTTTTTTCATATTTTCCACATCTTGATCTCTGGAGGCTATTTACAGCTTACTGACCAGAGATGTATTAATATGTCCTTTGTTACCCAAACCTTGTGGACCAGAGACATTTCAATATTCACCTACATAGTAAATTGCCAACCAAAGGCAATTATTTCTGAAAAAAATCCCCCAGTCAATAATGTGTTAAGACAATTTCTTTAGATCTGTCTTTAATTCTATAAGGATTTTGACTCATTGCTATTTTTCTTAATTTCTAGAAGTTCTATTTTATTATTATCTAAATCTGCCTGCTCATCATATTCATTCATCCAATTAAAAATATTTTAATTAATTTTTATAGTTGCTTTACAATGTTGTATTAGTTTCTGCTGTACAGCCAAATGAATCAGTTATACATACATATATATCCATCCTTTTTTAGATTTCCTTCCCATTTAGGTCACTGCACAGCATTGAGTAGATTTCAGTGTGCTATACAGTAGGTTTTCATTAGTTATCTATTTTACATATAGTAGTGTGTTTAAGTCAATCCCAATTTCCCAATTTATCCCACCCCCCTTCCCCTCTTAGTATCCATAAGTTTGTTCTCTATGTCTGTGACTGTATTTCTGCTTTGCAAATAAGTTTGTCTCTACCATTTATCATGCTTTTAATATTTAATTTTTATTCAGTGTGAGCCAAGCATGGGTCTATTTCTCATTTATTGTGGCTTGTTCTCTCATGTATATAGGAATTTTTATTTACACCATATTAAAACATTACCTATGGGTGTTCTTTGTGTTTGGGTTTAAATGGCAATCCACCACAGAATATTAGTATTTTCTCCTGCCAGTTACTTGAGAGAATGAACTCAGGAACTACTTTTAATATTTGGTTTGAAGTGTTTTTGTAAACACACAGGTAGTATGAATTTGAATCCAAGTTCATATGATGACTTACTTATGAATAGAAACTCTTGGAGGAAGCAGTTTTTCTCTTTACTCAGAGTCATAGCTGAAACACACCTTGCTCCTTGCCAACCTGCTTACTGGGTAGATCCTGTTTTCCTAGATATTGTTTCTCTGAGGGAGTGGCCCTGTTGGGGTCCTGATTTTATATAGCAATCTGTATTCTGACTCCTACTCTGAGCAGTCTCAAGTCCTATCTTCCTCCTCATGTGTTACAAGGATAGTTGTCAAGAACAAACAAAACACTTTAGGTTATAAGTTGTTGGAGAAGCTGCCAGATTTAGTGCTTAACTCTCTGGGACTGTATTGCAACTTTGGATTTAGCCTCTGAGGGATTCTTTTCTCGAAAACTCTGCTAGATTGCTTTAAATTTTTTTACTTTACCTTTTATCTAGCATTTCTTATTTCTCCCCTCCTTTCTTTTTCTTTTCTCTCTCTCTTTTTTTTTTTTTTTTTGTCAGAAGGATTTTACACTATCCAGTCCTCTATATTTCTGGAAATAGAAATCTTCATAACATATTCCCATCTCTTTCTCAGATGGAGAACCCTCACTTATCGTTAAATTTCTCACTGAGGTGTCATCTCTTCTGGGTAACATTCACTGCCTCTCTCTCTCTCTCTCTCTCTCTCCCCCTCCAAAAGCAGAATAAATGAGCCCATTGTCTGTGTTCTCAAATACTTGGAATATACATCTAATAAAGATCTCCCACATTTTTTATTATACGGATTTGCTTATCTGCTTCCTCCTACTGTTCTGCAAGATCCTGGCAGAGTGTTTTAGTGATCATTTTACGTTCGGTATTTAACACAATGCCGGACACAAAATAAACATTCGAATGGATATTTATTTGAGTGTGAATAAAGAAATAAACAAAACATCTTTATTTACCAAATGAAGTCCAAACTCATTAGCATGTCATTCAGGTACCTCCACTGCAACCCATGCTTCCAGCCTTATTATTCAATTAATGCATTATTAATGATTGCATCTATTCTTTATTAATTCATTCATTCATACATTTATTCATTATACAAGTACTTTTTGAGTGCCTATTACAGGCAAGACTCCATGCCCAGAAGTGGGAACATCTTCATGATCTCAGTCTTTGTGGAATATGTTAGCAAAGGGGAGGAAGTATTAATAAGTAATTACATGATACTTAATTACATTGTGATAAATGTTATGAAGGAGAGATAAGAGCCCTACAAGATAATGAAATGTGATGTGCATGTGGAAAGAGCATCCCGGGTGGGAAGGCGCTGAAACAAGAAAGCACCTGGTGAATATACCCACTGCCACCTCTCACTGGCTCTGCAACAGCAGCAAAGGACCAATCCTTGTTCCCTGAGCAGCTCCACAGTAATATCTGTGCTCAACTTGTTCCCTCTGCCTCATCTGTCCTTATCACTCATTTATCCCCCTCCACCTCTATCTGTCAACATATCAGGATCCTACTTCTTTCCCAAAGGTTTTGTTCCTGAGGCCTCCCTTGGTCTGGAAATGATTTTACTGCTCCTTGTTCCCACTTGGTATCTCCAGTTATGGTGTTTATCTTATAATTCAGTTATCTATGTATGCAAACTACGTGAGGGCAAGCAATATGTTTTATTCAGCTTGATGGGTTTGTGCTTGGTAAAATCTCAATTTGGCCACAGTTTACTTCTGTGGCAAGGTTATAACCAGATTGTGCCAGACCAGAAACCGCAATAACGTCAGAAAAGAACTTCAAACTGGTTTACCAAGAGAAGAGTTTTTTAAAAACCAACCATGCCAAACCACAAGTTCACAGCGTTTTGGACAGGTAGCCAAGACCAAGACCTTTTCAAGCTTCCTTAGCACTATGAACCCACTGATCTGGCATGAAATTTAAAAAAAACCCCAAACTATGTAACTTGATTTGTTCATGTTGGATAACACCAACTATCCAGCTCTGCAGGCAAGGAGTTAGTGTGAAATGGTTAACTTTTCCCTGCTCCTTCCATAAGGAATAGATCCCAAGTGCTATCTGCCCCAACCATGATGGGTTGGAGGGCAAGGTATCTTGGGTGGGTGTACACTTAGGTAAAATCAAAGCAAAATTTAAAATGAAGACCAACACACCATATTTTTAAATATTTAAAATTTGTAAATTATAATCATACACAGTTAATTGAAATATGTTCGATCCTCCTACCTTGACAAATAAACCCTGAGAACAACATAGAAGACTGGAAGTGTGGAATTCTCCAGCACTTTGCAACATGGTGCTCAAGAAAAGCCGGTCCCTACTGTTTTTGGCAATCCACTCTAGTACTCTTGCCTGGAAAATCCCATGGACAGAGGAGCATGGTAGGTACAATCCATGGGGTTGCAAAGAGTCGGACACGACTAAGCGACTTCACTCACTCACTCACTCACTGTTTTCCAGGACCCCTTCTCCCCCTGACTGCATCCTACACCAAGAGTGTCTTGCATACACATAAATGTAAACATCCTAGCCCACACATTCAAGCTGCACCATACTTCTCACAAAGTAGTGCCCATTGACTAACTCTCCCAGGTGCAGAGTTTATCCTCAGGAACAGTCTTTACTAGGGAAGAAGGCTGAGCAATCCCCAGAAGCAAGTTCAAGACCTCTTGAACAGGGAATTATTGGGTCTAGAAGCATGGTCTTGAAGGAAAGATATAGGCTTCATGTGAACACCTTTCTTTGGTCTCATGGACCAGGTGCCCTAGCCAGACAAGGGCCAGAGTAAAGTCTTCCAAAGGGTAGGGCCTGGGTCAGGAACCCCTTTTACTTGCAACTACGGGTCAGTACCATAGAAAGTGACTACGATCTAGCTACTAACAGTGGTAACAAAGAGGAAGGCAGTTGCCAACACATCAAGGTTGGATACACTGGTAAAACCATGACCAGTGTATCTTAAAATATCTTCTATATTTACATTAACGCTCAGATGATCTCATTAAGTTTTATGAATTTCAATATCACCTCTATGCAAAGCAAACCTGTTATTGCAATCATATCTACACTATAAGAATTGATACAGGAAGTTTATCAAGTGGAAGGACATTGAAACTAGAAGAAAAGTTGGATCTACTTTAAAGAATGAAGAGAAATGAAAACTAAAACCAAAGCCCAAGAAGTATAAATAGTAAAACAGTACTAGTGATAAAATTAAATCTTAAAGAAAATCATTTAACCCAAAATAAGGTAAGACAAGGGGAAAGAGAAAAAGAGGAACAAAGACACATGGCATAAATATAAATCACAGGATGCTAGATTTAAACACATCAAATTGATAATGATACTAAATGTAACTGGTCTAATCACTTGACTTAAAATGCAGCATCTTTCAAAACAGATAAGAAGGTAAGACATAACTAAACTATGTCTAAAGAAACATAATTTAAATAAAAAGACACAGGTAAATTAAAAGTAAAATGCCAGAAAGTGGTACATCATGAAGTACCAAGCAAAAGATATCTGGAATGGCTATATTTTTATCAAACAAAAGAGAATTTGCAATAAGGAATATTCAGTCAGTTCAGTGGCTCAGTCATGTCCAACTCTTTGTGACCCCAAGGACTGCAGCACGCCAGGCTTCCTTGTTCATCACCAACTCCTGGAGGCTACTCAAACTCATGTCCATCATGTCAGTGATGCCATCCAACCATCTTATCCTCTGTCAACCCCTTCTCCTTCCCCCTTCAATCCTTCCCAGCATCAGGGTCTTTTCCAATGAATTGGTTCTTCGTATCAGGTGGCCAAAGTATTGGAGTTTCAGCTTCAGCATCAGTCCTTCCAATGAATATTCAGGACTGATTTCCTCTAGGATGGACTGGTTGGATCTCCTTGCAGTCCAAGGGACTCTCAAGAGTCTTCTCCAACACCAGTTCAAAAGCATCAGTTCTTTGGTGTTCAGCTTTCTTTATAATCCAACTCTCACATCCATACATGACTACTGGAAAAACCATAGTTTTGACCACATGGACCTTTGTTGGCAAAGTAGTGTCTCTGCTTTTTAAGATGCTGTCTAGGTTGGTCATAGCTTTTCTTCCAAGGAACAAGCGTCTTTTAATTTCATGGCTGCAGTCATCATCTGCAGTGATTTTGGAGCCTCAAAAAATAGAGTCTCTCACTGTTTTTATTGTTTCTTCCATCTATTTGCCATGAAGTGATGGGACCGGATGCCATGATCTTAGTTTCCTGAATGTTGAACTTTAAGCCAACTTTTTCACTCTCCTCTTTCACTTTCATCAAGAGGCTCTTTAGTTCTTCGTTTTCTGCCATAAGTGTGGTGTCATCTCCATATCTGAGATTATTGATATTTCTCCCAGCAATCTTTATTCCAGCTTGTGTTTCATCCAGTCCAGCATTTCTCATGTTGTACTCTATATATGTTAAATAAGCAGGGTGACAATATACAGCCTTGACATACTCCTTTCCCAATTTGGAACCCATCTGTTGTTCCATGTCCAGTTCTAACTGTTGCTTCTTGACCTGCCTACAGGTTTCTCAGGAGGCAGGTCAGGTGGCTGGTATTCCCATCTCTTTAGGAATTTTCCACAGTTTGCTGTGATCCACACAGTCAAAGGCTTTGGCATCAATAAAGCAAAAGCAGATGTTTTTCTGGAACTCTCTTGCTTTTTTGATGATCCAACAGATGTTGACAATTTGATCTCTGGTTCCTCTGCTTTTTCTAAATCCAGCTTGAACATCTGGAAGTTCATAGGTCACATACTGTTGAAGCCTGGCTTGGAGAATTTTGAGCATTACTTTGCAAGCATGTGAGATGAGTGCTTAAACAACAATTCTTTGGAGGAAAGGTTATTCGTCAATGAAGACAACTTTAATGAGTTTCTTGAAGAGGTCCTGAGCCCTTCATTTAAATATACAATACCCCTGCCACCACCATTAATTGAAGTTCCTCTGGTTACTGATAGTAGGACTGAAATACATGCAGTTGCCAAGAATGCAGTAACTGTGAGCAGCTCCATGAAAAAGAAGAGTCAATGAAGGAAGTCCTCTAACAGAAGAAGAAAATCTAGAACATGCTACCACCTCAATTACTGATTCTGATTCATCTGTAGCAGTCACAGTACTAGAAGCAGACAGTTGTGATTAAGTTGCATGCTTGCAATAAGAGGCTCTTGATGTTTCTCAAAAGCGGTTTGCAAAGTCTCAGCAATCTAAGTTAGAAAAGGAACCTGAATTTATAAAAGACAAAAGTGCTGTTGATGAAAATGAAAAAAAAAAAGATAATTTAAAAGAACCAGTAATAACTGAAGAGAAAGAATTGGATGGAAATCACCCATCTTCATTAGTGAACAAAACCGCAGTTCACAATATACCTGGTTTTGACCACTAAAGTAAACCAATATGCAAGATGATAGTGATCAGGAAGCTTCCATAACCCTCTTATCCCTGTCTATCAGAGGGCAGACAGAATGAAAACCACAATCACAGAAAACTAACCAAACTGACCATATGGACCACAGCCTTGTCTAGCCTAATGGAACTGTGAGCCATGCCGTTTATGGCTTGGGCCACCGAAGTTGGATGGGTCATGGAAGAGAGTTCTGATAAAAAGTGGTCCACTGGAGAAGGGAATGGCAAACCACTTCAGTATTCTTGCCTTGAAAACCTCATGAACAATATGAAAAGTAATATTACCAGGCACAAATAGGAATTATTTTATAAAATTGATCAAATCATCAGAAAATGAAAGTCACTCATTTGTGTCCAAGTCTTTGCAACCCCATGGACTATACGGTCCATGGAATTCTCCAGGCCAGAATACTGGAGTGGGTAGCTGTTCCCTTCTCCAGGGGATCTTCCCAACCCAGAGATAGAACCCAGGTCTCCAGAATTGCAGGCAGATTCTTTACCAGCTGAGCCATGAGGGAAGGCCAAGAATACTGGAGTGGGTAGCCTATCCCTTCTCCAGTGGATTTTCCTAACCAGGATTGAACTGGGGTCTCCTGCATTGTAGGTGGATTCTTTACCAGCTGAACTAGCAGGGAAGCTGGAAATCATCAGAGTTCAATTCAGTTCAGTTCAGTCACTCAGTCGTGTCTAACTCTTTGCCACCCGATGGACTGTAGCAAGTCAGGCTTACTTGTCCATCACCAAATCCCAGAGCTTGCTCAAACTCATGTCCATCAAGTTGGTGATGCCATCCAAGCATCTTATCCTCTGTCATCCCCTTCTCTTTCTGCTTTCAATCTTTCCCAGAATCAGGGTCTTTTCCAATGAGTCAGTTGTTCTTCACATCAGGTGGTCAAAGTATTGGAGTTTCAGCTTTAGCATCAGTCTTTCCAGTGAATATTCAGGACTGATTTCCTAGAAGACCTAAATAATGCAATCAAACTAACCTGAACTAACTGGGATTTATAGAACAACAGCTGCTGCTGCTGCTGCTAAGTCACCTCAGTCATGTCTGACTCTGTGTGACCCCATAGACGGCAGCCCACCAGGCTCCCCCATCCCTGGGATTCTCTAGGCAAGAATACTGGAGTGGGTTGCCATTTCCTTCTCCAATGCATGAAAGTGAAAAGTGAAAATGAAGTTGCTCAGTCATGTCCGACTCTTAGCGACCCCATGGACTGCAGCCTACCAGGCTCCTCCATCCATGGGATTCTCCAGGCAAGAGTACTGGAGTGGGGTGCCATTGCCTTCTCCGAGGACAACAGCACAATATTCTTTTTTTTTGAATATTCATGAAACAGTCACTAGTCCACATTCCTGGTCAGAAATTTGCTTCATTTATTTTAAAGCATTGAAATTACACAGAGGTTGTTTTTGAACAAAATGGAGTTAAATTGAAAATCATAATAAAAATATATGGATAATGCCAAGTTTGGAAATAGAGCATTTGGAAACTTTAAAATATATTTTAAATAATTCATGGGTCAAATAAGCTATCATAAAGGAAATTGGAAAATGTTTAACTGAGTAAAAATGACAATAAAATATATTAATACCTGTAAGATAGAATTAAAGTAATGCTTAAAATGAAATTTTGGTGGCTCAGAAGATAAAGAATCTGCCTACAATGCAGGATACCTGGGTTTGATCCCTGGGTGGGGAAGATAACCCTGGAGAAGAGAATGGCAACCCACTCCAGTATTCTTGCCTGGAAAATTCCATGGACAGAGGAGCCTGGTGGGCTACAGTCCATGGGGTTCCAAAGAGTTAGACTTGACTGAGTGACTAATACTTTCACTTTCACTAAAATGAAATTTACATTATTAAATGCTTACATAAAAAAGAGAAAGACCCAAAGCTATTTGTCTAAGTTTTCAAATTAAGAAGCTAGAGAATGAGAGTAAATTAAACCCAAAATAGCAAGAAGGAAGGAAATAATAACAATAAGACAGAAATCAATGAAATAGAAAAATGACAAACAATAGAGAACATCATGAAACCAAAATCTGAGTCTTTGAAAAGATTAATAAATTTGGCAAATCTGCACTGATCAAGGCAAAAGAGAAAAAGTATAGATTATCAATATCAAGAATGCAAGATGGGTATCACTGCAACTCCTACAGACATTAACAATATAACAAGTTCATGTAATAACCAACTGTAACAATAAATGTTAAACAAATCTAAAGCTACCAAAAGCATCTCAAGATGCTTTAAAATTTTTAAAATCTTTATAGTCCTGTAACTATCAAATAAGATTACTTTATAATTTAAAATGTACCCACATTTAAAATGCAGGCCCAGACGGCTTCATTGCTATATTCCAACATTTAATTAAGAAAGTATATCAACCAAAAAGCATGTTTCAGAAGGGCTTCCCTGGTGGCTCAGATGGTAAAGAATTTGCCTGAGATGTGGGAGACCCAGGTTCAGTCCTTGGATCGGGAAGATCCCCTAGAGAAGGAAATGGAAACCCACTCCAGTATTCTTGCCTGAGAAATTCCATGGAGAGGAACGTGATGGGCTACAGTCCATGGGGTTGCAAAGAGTCAACGTGACTGAGTGACTAACACATTAATTCATAAACATGTTTCAGATAACAGATGAGGAGAAACTACTTCTCAATTTACTTTATGAAGCCAGCATTACTGTAATTTCAAACAGATATTTCAAAGAGGAAAAGAGCAAAAGCAACAGATAAGTATTTCTTGTGAACATAGATGAAAAATCCTCAACAAAATTCTAGCACGTTGAATTCAGCAATATATAAAAAAGATAGCATATTATGACTATATGTGATTTATTCCAGAAAAAAAAAAAAAACACTATGCTGTAGAAATGTGTCCATTTACATAGAAGTACATTGGCAAAGAGACTGGAGGAAAATATCAGGCCGTAAAGAGTATCTCTTAAAGGGGAAAATATATAAATGTGTACAAACAGAAAAGAATCTCAGTGACTTCCATACATTTGATGGAACCGTCTGATTCAAGACCAGAACAATGACATTCCATATAAACATAACTATCGGAAAGACATTGTTAAGCTCAACAATAAGATGTACTAGAAACACAACAAATGTAAAGTTATGAGTGTTGGTTGAAGTCAAAGATGCACTTGGCTCTGGATCCTGAAGCACATATTAACAGCTGAAAGTCTGTTCCTGGGTGGTAAAAGGAGCACAGAGTTTCATCTAATAAGTATCACTGCTAAGTCACTTCAGTTGTGTCCGACTCTGTGCGACCCCATAGACGGCAGCCCACTAGGCTCCCCTGTCCCTGGGATTCTCCAGGCAAGAATACTAGAGTGGGTTGCCATTTTCTTCTCCAATGCATGAAAGTGAAAAATGAAAGTGAAGTCGCTCAGTCGTGCCCAACTCTTAGCGACCTCACGGACTGCAGCCTCCCAGGCTCCTCCGTCCATGGGATTTTCCAGGCAAGAGTACTGGAGTAGGGTGCCATTGCCTTCTCCAGGAATAAGTATCACAGTACGGCATAATCCGCAGATGGTTGAATCCAAGGATACAGAACTTGGGATAAAGAAAGTTGACTGTAGAATTAAATGTGGGTTTTCCACTGTGTAGGAAATCAGTGCTCCTAACCCCTGAGTTGTTCAGGGTCAACGGTAGTTAGAAATATTGAATATAAAAAATAAATACAGTCACAAAAGAAAGAAATGCAAAAGATAGAATCAACTCTAAGTTAACACAAAGAGAATATCAGTTCACTATAATGTGCTGGGAAGCTCATCGAAACCATAGCATAAAGAGACAAAGACCTGAATAATTAAGAGAGGAGATAAGAGACATGAAAGATAGGTTGTCAAGCCTCCAAAGAGGAGAGAGAAAGAGGTAATAGCAGAGAAGCAATATTTGAAAGAATAAGAGCTAAGAATTTTCTATGATTGGAGAAGAAACTGAATCTTCACATTTGAAATTTGAACGTCAAGCAGGATAAATAAAGATAAATCTACCCTTTAGGCAAAATGTGGTAAAATTGTATAACATTAATGATAACTAAAACTATTAAAAGCTACTAAAAAAAAAAGTCTACAGCAATATTGATTTCCAGAAACAATAGGATAATTTCTTCACACTAATAAAGAAAAATACCATTAATTAAAAATTTTATAAACAGTTAACAATTAGTTAAGGGAAAGCTAAATTAAGACATTTTTAGACACAAAAGTACCAAAAGAAACTACCTCATCAGCCTCAAGAACTATTAAAAGATATGTTTCATCAAGAAGAAAAGCAAACCCATAGAAAGAAGGTCATTGACAAACACAAAACTTATAAAATATGCCAATAAACTTAACTAACTAATAACTTTTATTTTAAAATTGTATTTTGCTTATTTTAGAAGGTAAAAATAAAACTTCACACAACACAAACAAGGATATATTCCTCACAATATATGAGGAATACGCAGTGGATAAACTTAAGGCATGCTTAGTTCTGAGTCTTGTCTACTACGAAAAAGTAGACATATAAGGCATTGATAAACTCTGGACTGTCAGAAAAAATTTACAGATGTGTTTGTATGGCAAGTTGTAATTCTATGCAACAAAGTTTTTTCATCTTGTGAGGTTTCCATGCCTTTAAAATAATAATACTTCTCTGAATTACTGACATTAGGCTTGGTCATTGGACTTCTTTGACCATTGCAATGTATTTGGTAATAAGATACATTACTTCCATAACCTTTCAGAACCATTGACGTTTTTTTCCCTCTGCTTTCTTTTTTTTTTTTCCCCTCTGCTTTCAAACTGGCATTGCCAGATAAATTGCAGCCTAGCCCATTAAATTTGATTTTCAGAAAAAATAACCTACAAGTTTTAGTATATGTCCCATACAATATTTATTACATGCTTACACTAAAAAATTACTCACTGCTATTTGAAATTCAAATTTAACTGACATAAATATCCTTCCCTAAAATTAACTCAAATGTATCACAGAATTAATGTAAAACACAAACTGTAAAATTCCTTGAGATAACATAGAAGAAAATCTAGACAACCTTGGGTGTGGTAGTGACTTTTAAAATGCAAGATCAAGGACCTGATTTGTGAAAGAAATAATTAATAAGTTGGACTTCATCAAAACTTAAAACTTGTGCTCTGAAAAAAACAAACAAACAGTGTCAAGAGACTACCAAGACAAGACACACACTGGGAGAAAACATTTGTAAAAGACATTTCTGATAAAGGACTGTTACCCAAAATATACATAGAACTCTTACCAACAAACAACCTGATTTTAAAGTGAATCAAAAACCTTAACAAGCATCTATCCAAAGAAGATACATAAATGACAACTAAACATATGAAAAGATGCTCTACATAATATGACCTTCAGTTCAGTTCAGTTCAGTCGCTCAGTCGTGTCCAACTCTTTGCGACCCCATGAATCGCAGCACGCCAGGCCTCCCTGTCCATCACCAAATCCTGGAGTTTACCCAAACTCATGTCCACCGAGTCAGTGATGCCATCCAGCCATCTCATCCTCTGTCGTCCCCTTCTCCTCCTGCCCCCAATCCCTCCCAGCATCAGAGTCTTCCAATGAGTCAACTCTTCACATGAGGTGGCCAAAGTACTGGAGTTTCAGCTTCAGCATCATTCCTTCCAAAAAATCCCAAAGCTGATCTCCTTCAGAATGGATTGGTTGGATCTCCTTGCAGTCCAAAGGACTCTCAAGAGTCTTCTCCAACACCACAGTTCAAAAGCATCAATTCTTTGGTGCTCAGCCTTCTTCACAGTCCAACTCTCACATCCATACATGACCACTGGAAAAACCATAGCCTTGATTAGAAGGACCTTTGTTGGCAAAGTAATGTCTCTACTTTTCAATATGCTCTCTAGGTTGGTCATAACTTTTCTTCCAAGGAGTAAGCGTCTTTTAATTTCATGGCTGCAATCACCATCTGCAGTGATTTTGGAGCCCCAAAAAATAAAGTCTGATACTGTTTCCACTGTTTCCCCATCTATTTCCCATGACATGATGGGATCAGATGCCATGATCTTCGTTTTCTGAATGTTGAGCTTTAAGCCAACTTTTTCACTCTCCTCTTTCACTTTCATCAAGAGGGTTTTTAGCTCCCCTTCACTTTCTGCCATAAGGGTGGTGTTATCTGCATATCTGAGGTTCTTGATATTTCTCCAGGTAATCTTGATTCCAGCTTGTGTTTCTTCCAGTCCAGCATTTCTCATGATGTACTCTGCATAGAAGTTAAATAAGCAGGGTGACAACATACAGCCTTGATGTACTCCTTTTCCTATTTGGAACCAGTCTGTTGTTCCATGTCCTGTTCTAACTGTTGCTTCCTGACCTGCATATAGGTTTCTCAAGAGGCAGCTTAGGTGGTCTGGTATTCCCATCTCTTTCAGAATTCTCCACAGTTTATTGTGATCCACACAGTCAAAGGCTTTGGCATAGTCAATAAAGCATGTGACATTAGGGAAATGCAAATCAAAACAAGGAGATATCACTACATATCTATTGGAATGGCCAACATCCAGAACACTGACAACACCAGATGCTGACGAGGCTATGGACAACAGGAATTTCTATACATATAGCTGATGCACATTATCATACAGCAGAGACTAACAGAACATTGTGAAGCAATTGTACTCCAATTAAAAATTTTTTGAAAAAAACTTGGCCAAGATTAAAGTGAGGGAGAGGAATGAATAGGCAAGCAAGAGATTTTTAAGGTCGTGAAAATGCTCTGTATGATAATGAATATCATGAATATATTTTATTATACGTTTGTCCAAACCCATAGAATGTACAGCACCAAGAGTAAATCTGAAGGTAAATGATAGATTTTAAGTGATTATGATGCATCAATATAGGCTCATCAGGTATAACAAATGTAACACTCTGGAGTATATGGGAAATCTCTGTACTGTCAATAGGGAGTCATCTGCATATCTGAGGTTGTTGATATTTCCCCCAGCAATCTTGATTTCAGCTTGTGTTTCTTCCAGCCCAGCATTTCTCATGATGTACTCTGCATAGAAGTTAAATAAGCAGGGTGACAATATACAGCCTTGACGTACTCTTTTTCACTCAATTTTGCTGTGAACCTAAAACTGTTCTAAAAATATCCTTTTAAAAAAAAAAAAAAAAGCATGTACTGATTATAGATACATTCAGTTCAGTTCATTTCAGTCACTCAGTCATGTCTGACTCTTTGCGACCCCACGAATCACAGCACACCAGGCCTCCCTGTCCATCACCAAATCCAGGAGTTTACTCAGACTTACATCCATTGAGTCGGTGATGCCATCCAGCCATCTCATCCTCTGTCGTCCCCTTTTCCTCATGCCCCCAATCCCTCCCAGCATCAGAGTCTTTTCTAATGAGTCAACTCTTTGCATGAGGTGGCCAAAGTACTAGAGTTTCAGCTTTAGCATCATTCCTTCCAAAGAACACCCAGGACTGATCTCCTTTAGAAAGGACTGGTCGGATCTCCTTGCAGTCCAAGGGACTCTCAAGAGTCTTCTCCAAAATCACAGTTCAAAAGCATCAATTCTTCAGCTCTCAGCTTTCTTCACAGTCCAACTCTCACATCCATACATGACCACTGGAAAAACCATAGCCTTGACTAGACGGACCTTTGTGGCAAAGTAATGCCTCTGTTTTTCAATATGCTATCTAGGTTGGTCATAACTTTCCTTCCAAGGAGTAAGTGTCTTTTAATTTCATGGCTGCAGTCACCATCTGCGATGATTATAGATACTTGCAAAGTTATACCCACAAATGGTTTCTATCCAGCATGTTATTTAAAAAGCTTACAAATCAATAAGAAAAATAATCAATGCAATGAAGTATGTTCAAATGACCTGGCAATTCATAGGAAAGAAAACTTGAATAATAATAAATGTATGAAAATATGCTCAACCTCATTAACATTTTTGGAATGCAAATTATAACAAAAATGAGATATAGTTTCACATCCCTCACATTCATGAAAATTCAAAATTATGGCAATGCCAAGTGTTGATGAGATCATGGAACAATGGTAATATTCATGCCTGTTGGTGGGAGAGTAAATTGATACCACTGCTTGAGAAACATATTTTGGCATCATCTCAGAGAAGGCAATGGCACCCCACTCCAGTACTCTTGCCTGGAAAATCCCATGGATGGAGGAACCTGGTAGGCTGCAGTCCATGGGGTCACACAGAGTCAGAGACAACTGAGTGACTTCACTTTCACTTTTCACTTTCATGCATTGGAGAAGGAAATGGCAACCCACTCCAGCGTTCTTGCCTGGAGAATCCTAGGGACGGGGGAGCCTAATGGGCTGCCATCTATGGGGTCGCACAGAGTCGGACACGACTGAATCGACTTAGCAGCAGCAGCAGGGAACACAGAAGATATCTGTGCTCTCCAACACAACATTCTAGAGAAATTTTAACACATGAGTGCAAGAAAACATGTGCAAGAATACTTATTGCAGCTTTTACATGGGAGTAAAAACTTGGAAATAGTTTAAATATCCATCAGAAGGATGGGTAAACTGTGATACATTTACATAATGGAATATCATTCAGCCTTTAAATGAAGCTGAGAGAGTAGCGCATATATATATATATATATAGGTAAAATATCAATTACAGAATGATATAGACAGCATAAAGCCATCTACATAAAATTTTAAATTGTGCAAAATTTGCTACTTACAGCTTCGAGATGGATACATAGATAGCAAACGTATTAAATTCAGCATGAGAATTAAGGAGAGTGGTCATCTTTCAGAAGAGAAAGAAGCTAATAGAATAAGGGATAGGTACCCAGGGAATTCCATTTGTATCTGTCAATGTAATTCTTTATTTCTCTAAAAGAAAAAAGCCTATATGCTTCTTTATATTTGAAATATTTCACAATGACTTAAAAATTCAGAAGGAAAAGTAAAATCAAGGAGTTGACAGTGCTTCTCTCTGAGTATATGAATTTATCTTATTGTTGTTTTAGGATTTCTCCTTTTCATTGTTGTTCAAAGAAGCAAATTCTTTTTTTTCCTGAATATTAAATAATTAGGCTTTTCTCCGACCTGAATATTTTGGATGTGTATATGAGTATATATATGTGTGTGTGTGTGTGTATCTCTATATATACACACATACATATATGTGTGTGTATGTGTGATATAACATATGTATATATGTGTGTATGTGTGATACTACACATATTTTTTAATAGTAACAATGACAACACAGTTGGAGACTTTTTTTTTTCTCCATCAGTTTTCTGGAATGCGTGATGGAAAAGGATTTTTCTGGACCATGCAGATGGTAACCTCACAAAGGTCGTGGCATGTGCGGAATGGCCTCACCCATGGTGGTTTCCAGGGTTTGGATGAGAACCAGTTTCTGGCTATTTCACCATCTCAGGAGAGGTGAGAGATGTTGCTCTGAGACACCCAGTCAGCACTGCTTCTACCTGAGAGGCCCTGCCCAACCTTGAAATCATTTCTGAAACTAATGAGATCAGCAGCTTTTCACGAAACCATGAGTCATCTCTATCGGTGAAGAGTTCCAGGGGCCTGAGGAGAGCCTTCAAGTGCTGGCTTCACCAGGTGTGCTAGAATCACCAACCCTTCCCCAACACCTAGTGCCACATCTGGCCCATTGCCCACAGTCATGAGGTCACAACAGCCAAAGAAAATTTCTTGGGTTTCAGGTGAAGACTGTAAAAGTAATGCAATCCCAATAAAAATTCCAGTCAGATTGTTTTTCAGGAACTTTATCATTTAACACTTACATTAGCTCACAACTAATTAAGACATTACTAATTTTAAGACACATTGGAAGACCAGTAATAGAAACTGTATGGTATTCAACAGAAACAGACAAATCAGTCAGTGGAAGAGAAGAAAGTAGTGTCATATAAAGACAGATAGATAGTCTGAAAGATTTATTGAGACACTTGCTTAATAAATAACATTGAGGAACTAGAAAATTGAGTATTATAGGAAAAAATACTGAAGCTAGATTACTAACCCCATTAATAAGGGTAGATTTTAGACAGATAAAAACCTCAGATCTGCAAATGATACCACTCTTATGGCAGAAAGTGAAGAACTAAAGAGCATCTTGATGAAAGTGAAAGAAGAGAGTGAAAAAGTTGGCTTAAAACTCAACATTCAGAAAACTAAGATTATGGCATCTGGTCCCATCACTTCGTGGGAAATAGGTGGGGAAACAGTGGAAACAGTGGCTGACTTTATTTTGGGGGGCTCCCAAATCACTACAAATGGTGACTGCAGCCATGAAATTAAAAGACACTTGCTCCTTGGAAGAAAAGCTATGACAAACCTAAATAGCATATTAAAAAGCAGAGACATTATTTTGCCAACAAATGTCCATCTAGTCAAAGCTATGGTTTTTCCAGGAGTCATGTATGGATGTGAGAGTTGGACTATAAAGAAAGCTGAGTGCCAAAGAATTGATGCTTTTGAACTGTGGTGTTGGAGAAGACTCTTTAGAGTCCCTTGGACTGCAAGGAAATCCAACCAGTCCAGCCTAAAGGAAATCAGTCCTGAACATTCATTGGAAGGACTGATGCTGAAGCTGAAACTCCCAATACTTTGGTCACCTCATGCAAAGAACTGACTCATTGGAAAAGACCCTGATGCTGGGAAAGATTGAAAGCAGGAGAAGGGGACAAGAGAGGATGAGATGGTTGGATGGCATCACTGACTCAATGGACATGAGTTTGAGTAAACTCTGGGAGTTGGTGATGGACAGGGAGGCCTGGCATGCTGCAGTCCATGGGGTCACAAACAGTCAAACACGACTGAGTGATGAACTGAACTGAAAAACCTAAATGTGACACTAAAACTATAAAATTAATAGACTGAACTATAGAATATGGAGAGAATTTAAAACACTATTATACCTATGCTACCCACTCCAGTATTCTTGGGCTTCCGTTGTGGCTCCACTGGTAAAGAATCAGCCTGCAATGTGGGAGACCTGGGTTCAGTCCCTGGATTGGGAATATCCCGTGGAGCAGGGAAAGGCTACCCACTCCAGTATTCTGACCTGGAGAATTCTATGGACTGTATAGTCCATTGGGTCACAAAGAGTCCCACATGACTGAGTGACTTTCACTTTCACTTCACTTTCATACCTAATGTAAAAAATAATTGAATGAGGTATATAATCAAACATAATTTACATAAAATAGAAGTAATACACATAGTGTTAGTCACTCAGTTGTGTCTGACTCTACGATCCCATAGACTGTAGCCTCTGTCCATGGACTTCTCAAGGATACTAAAGTGAGTTGCCATCTCCTCCAGGGGATCTTCCCAACCTAAGGATCGAACCCAGGTGTTCCACACTGTGGGCAGATTCTTCACCATTTGAGACACCAAGGAAGCTCTACTATATAATTAAACATAATTTACATAAAATTGAAATAGTACACATACAATATATATTTGAAGAACACATATTTTTTGAAAAACACGAATGTGAAACACCACAAAAAACACATAGAATAGAATGGTTGTTCATGGAAATGGGTATGAATAAAAAAAGACAATAAATAAGTAAGTCAAGTAAAAAAGAAACCCTTGAGGGGCCACTAAAAATTATGTCCCATAAACTGAAGAGTGTGATTAACTCTGCAACTGAAGATACACTTGCCCTGTAAATGCTCATAGTCTCATATGGAAAAAGATACTACAAACATTAAAGAAATTGCATATGTATTAACGAATTCACGTGCCATCCGGCAAAGAAGAGATATTCATTATACAGATGCTTCTATTTAAGCCAGGCAGATCGTAATAAAAGCCATCATATAGGATGTATTACAGCATAATAAAGAGTGTAAGTAAGTAAGGAAGTTTTAGTCGTTCAGTCATGCCTGACTCTTTGCAACCCCATGGACTGTAGCCCACCAGGCTCCTCTGTCCATGAGATTTTCCAGGCAAGGATATGGAAGTGGGTTGCCATTTCCTTCTCCAGGGGATCTTCCCAACCCAGGGATCAAACCTGGGTCTCCTGCACTGCAGGCAGATTCTTTACTGGCTGAGTGACTAACATCTTTTTTGTTTTTTTTATGGACAAAAGATCTAGGTGTCTTCTTCTAGAAGTATATTAATGGAACTGTTTATTCAATAAAAATCTAAGCACAAATTACCTGAGGCAATGCATCACAGGTGCATGTGTGGGAATTGATGGAAATGCATTAGGGTATTGCCATCTTCATCAGCACTTTGGATAATAAGTGACAGAAATGTGAGCCTATCTATCTTTTGCAGTATCGATAAATGGTATATTACTTATATTTATCTAAGTTTTTAGATTTTATGATTTTGTAGAAGAAAAAAGCACAACAAAGAAAATGAACCTTTCCTTTGTGCTCTTTTCTCTCCCATCTCTAGAATTTCTCCCCCATCATCTTCTAATACTTTTCCTACTTTAATTAAATAAGAATAATCTTAAAGATTTGCTGGGCTTCCTTGGAAGCTCAGACACTAAAAAATCTGCCGGGAGTACAGGAGACCCAGGTTCAAACTCTTGAGTGGGAAGATCCCCTAGAGAAGAGAATGGCTACCCACTTGAGTATTCTTGCCTGGAGAATTCCTTGGACAGAGGAGCTTGGTGGGCTATAATCTGTGGGGTCACAAAGAGCTGGACACAACTGGGTGATTTTCACTTCACTCACTTCATTCACAATCCTAAAGGAAATCAACCCTGAATATTCATTGGAAGGCTGTTGCTGAAGTTGAAGCTCCAATAATTTGGACACATACTGTGAAGAGCTGAATCATTGGGAAAGACCTTGATGATAGGGAAGATTCAAGGCAAAAGGAGAGGGAGGCAGCAGAGGATGAGATGGTTACATAGCATCATCAACTCAATGGACATGAATGTGAGCAAACTCTAGGAGATAGAGAAGGACAGAGGAGCCTGGCATGCTGCAGTCCATGGGTTTGAAAAGAGTTAGACATGACTTAGTGACTAAACAATAACAACCTTATTTAAACGGTAAAAAGTTTGAAATAACAAAAACACCCCCAAAATAGGAGAATAGCTAAGCCAATATGGTTCCCATTTGATAGACTATTATAGACTCATGAAAATTATATTAAAGTAGAAGAGGAAGAATGAGCACTAAGGAGGGGTTGATGCATTGTGGCTGGAAACACAGGTCCATGAACAGAGCTCAGTTTCTCCCCTTGAGTTGTTCTGGCTGGAACCTCTGGTGATTTGTCTCATCTGCATTGCAAGCATTATTTAACAAATTCCACACTTCTACCAATTCTTTAGGAATTCAGAATGGTTTTTGCTGACAGTGGGAGGTCATTCAGGAAAAAATATTTTTTCAAAACTGATTGGATGGACGAGGACATAGAGATTTGTAGAGGCATCATAAATAATTCTGGCATAGCACTACTTAATTTCATCTGTGTTAATTGAGTGTAAGATACTCCATTATTTTATGTATCATTAAGTAAGAAAAACACTGTCAATTTAGCTATGACATAATAGAGTCCTAAAAAAAAACAATACAACAGTCTGGAAAGCTGGGGTGTATGTCCCAACCCTTCTACTTCTAGCTATGCATCTGTGAACACATGAACTAACCTCTCTAAGCCTCAGTGTCAGCATTTGTAATAAGAAAACAGTAATAGGATCCACTGAGAAGTCTGTGTAGAGATTAAACGAGAAGAAAACACAGTGTTTAGCATGGTGTCTAGAACATAATGAAACAATGGAATGGTTACAACTTGAGAAAGGAGTACATCAAGGCTGTATATAGTCACCCTGCTTATTTAACTTCTATGCAGAGTACATCATGAGAAATGCTGGGCTGGATGAAGCACAAGCTGGAATCAAGATTGCTGGGAGAAATATCAATAACCTCAGATATGCAGAAGACACCACCCTTATGTAAAAAAGCAAAGAGGAACTAAAAAGCCTCTTGATGGAAGTGAAAGAGGAGAGTGAAAAAGCTGACTTAAAACTCAACATTCAGAAAACTAAGATCATGGCATCCGGTCCCATCACTTCATGCAAATAGATGGGGAAAAAATGGAAATAGTGACAGACTTTAATTTCTTGGGCTCCAAAATCACTATAGATGGTGGCTGCAGCCATGAAATTGTTGCTTGCTCCTTGGAAGACAAGCTATGACAAACCTAGACAGCATAAAAAGCAGAGATACTACTTTGTCAACAAAGGTCCGTCTATTGGTCAAGGCTATGGTTTTTCCAGTAGTCATGTATGGATGTGAGAGTCGGACTATAAAGAAAGCTGAGTGCCAAAGAATTGATGCTTTTGAACTGTGGTGTTAGAGAAGACTCTTGAGAGTCCCTTGGACAGCAAGGAGATCCAACCAGTCAATCCTAAAAGAAGTCAGTCCTGAATATTCATTGGAAGGACTGATGCTGAAGTTGAAGCTCCAGTACTTTGGTCACCTCATGCAAAGAGCTGACTCATTTGAAAAGACCCTGATGCTGGGAAAGATTGAAGGCAGGAGGAGAAGGGGACAACAGAGGATGAGATGGTTGGATAGCATCACCAACGCAATGGACATGAATTTGAGCAAGTTCTGGGAGTTGGTGAAGGACAGGGAAGCCTAGGGTGCTGCCGTTCATAGGGTTGCAAAGAGTAGGACACGACAAGCAACTGAACTGAAATGAACTAGTACACACAGGCCATTGATGCTTAAAATATATTAGAAATTTTAGGATGAATGAAAAGTTTGTAAGAATTTAGAATGTGCTCCCAGAGTTAGCATGCTCAGTCATGTCTGATTCTTTGTGACGCCATGGACTATAGCCAGCCAGGCTCTTCTGTCCATGGAATTCTTCAGCAAGAATACTGGAATAGGTTGCCTTCTCCAGAGGATCTTCCTGACCCAGGGATCGAACTCGGGTCTCCTGCATTGCTGGCAAATTCTTTACCCTCTGAGCCACCAGGGAATCCCCAAAATTTGGCAATAATATAGTATGTGTTCATGGTATGATGTAATGAAAAAGCAAGAGATAACATTACTATAATCTCAACCATATTTTTTTAAAGTAATGTATAGGAAAAATACTGCAAAGAAATATGTCAAAATTTTCACATATGTGTTAACATATATAATACACATTTGGAAGGTAAAACTATGGATTGTTTTTTCTTTTTTTTTCTTTTTGTATTTTCCTGGCTTCCTAACTTCTCTATAAAATTAATGTTAATGGGAAAAAGGTATTTGACTACTTTTATGATTTATTCCTAGGTGCTTTTTTCATACTTGGGTACCACCATTGAATGAGGAAACAAATGCACCCTCAATGTGGCTACAAAGCATCAGTCCTACCATTTCTTATTCTAGCCTGAGGACATTGCTAATTAAACAAAGCCTTCTGTGATTCTCACCCTGAATTCTAGTAATACCTGATATTTACAATCTTTAAAACAATAGTCCAGCTCTTTCCTTCTAATCAAAATAGTTTGAAATAGCACAAACTGGTAAAGCCTATCTTTGGTCTCATGCATTATTCGTCCCCAGGATATTTATGCACTAACTATTAACATATTTGATCACTAGATCAAAACTTCAGGCTAAAGACAAAAATGAAAAAAATCAAGGTAGAATTTTAGGAGGCCAATTTTTGGGAAAGGAGATTTGGAAAGAAGTTCCTTTCAACTGCAACACCTTCATTTTCTTTTACCAAAAGACCATAGGTTTACCAGCAGAGTTTCATGTCTGTAAACCTCTGGCAGGATGTCAGATTTTCCTGAGCAGTCCTACTATTGAATGTTCTACCACTTGTACTGGTCAGGCATTGTACTCCAACCTTGGTTTTACCTCTCAGATCCTGTCAACTCATCCCTTTTTATATTCCAGGCACCTGGCTCTTGGCAGACGTTAAATCAATTGGTTGCCCAGTGATCAATTTCTTCCAGCAAAAAGATAGACCTCTTCCCTTCCTAGCAAAGCCATAAATTTCCCCTCACTCTCAGACTTTGTGCCTCACCTCTTCAGACCTCTTCTACCAGGATGGCACAGCCCACTCTGCCTGATGCGTGAACTAGACTAGTCCTCCCAGACGTGTCCTGGAGCCAGTTTCCCAGCAGATGAGAACAGGTGGTCAGGGCCATGCCATGCCCATGCTGTGGAAAGCCACTGGAAATGACTGGTATGTGAGTCATATAGCTGTGTCACTGTTTGTTCACAGGGACCAAAGCTACATTTGTTCCAAGCCTGTAGATTCAGAGAAGAAAAAAAAAATCTCAGGAAAAAACCAGAGGCTGAGATTATTCCAAATTACCTGCAAAAGGCAGAGTGATAGGCGGCCTGCAGGTGGAGATAAGACCGCTCTTGAAATCCTACTGAAAGGCTGCAGGCAGCTGTCCCCAGGTGTCTTGGGTAGCTGGCAGACAAATGTTTCCCTATGAAAAGATTGAAGAAGAGATATGTCTTTGGTGTGCCCAGAGAGGGGGTTCTTCGACGGCCTTTGGAATTGTTGGTTGGTATGGCAGAGAAAACTTGTGACTTGGTTTCAAGTTCTGCTTCTCTCGCCTAATGATGGTATGATCTTGGGTGAGTCTCTTAGTTTCCCTGAGTGTCAGTTTTGTCATCTGTAAGCTGGTGGCAGTAATTCCAGGGTGCTGAGATAATTCAGAGAGTTTACATGAATCTCCTGGTGTATAGGAAGTGCTCAGTGAAGGTTTCATTCCTTACCCATTCTCTTTCCAGTGTATTCAAGTGTG
The DNA here is from genome assembly GCF_023091745.1 of Budorcas taxicolor. Taxonomy (NCBI): domain Eukaryota; kingdom Metazoa; phylum Chordata; class Mammalia; order Artiodactyla; family Bovidae; genus Budorcas; species Budorcas taxicolor. The sequence goes on along the minus strand of NC_068924.1, from coordinate 63,307,934 downwards.
GAAAGGCTAGGAGAGATTCTGTGATTTGCCAAAGGTCTCCCACATCGATGGTGAATGAATGACAGACCTCCATTTTCTGTCTGGAAAGTGGGAGAACTGGGACTCAAGTCTAGTTAGTTGCCTGTTTTAAAATTGAGGAATTTCCCTGGTGGTCTAGTGGTTGAAACTCTGTGTTTCTAATGCAGGGGTTTGGGTTTGATTCCTGGTTGGGGAACTACGATCCCAGATGCCATGCAATGTGGAAAATAATTAAAGTAAAAGAAAATTACTTACAAAAATAAAATCAAACGCATTTTTCTGAAAATTCTTTTTGCTCTTGCCAATCAATGCCAACTGATGGAGGCCTAGTCAGAACCGAAGTTGAGGAGAGGGGAACACACATTCTTAGGGCCGAGAGGGGAAAAAAATCCGGGGCAGAGCTCACTGAAAAAGCCCTTAGTTCTGTGCTGCTGTCATCCTTGGCAGCCAGTGAACCAGGCAGAGGCAGCACATGGGAGCGTCCAGCCCAACATCGTCACATGTGGCTGCTCCCTGCAGTCACCTGGCACTGCTGACCCAGGACCCTCTCACTGTAACAGCAACAACCATACAAGGACAGGTCCCAGTTACTCACTACTTCCCGTGTAGCCAGTCACAGGCCAAACATGTCCCTTCTCAAGGCTGTTGTGAAGATGCAATAAGGTACTGTCTACAACACTGGCCAGAGCAAGTGGTCTATAGTAAGTGTTCAATTAATGGTAGCTTTGGGCACTTTATATACAAGCCCCTTTCATCTTTCCAATGACTTTATAAATTGCTTATTATCAAAGTCTCTGGGCTTTCCTGGTGGCTCAGACAGTAAAGAATCTGCTTGCAATGTGGGAGACTCAGGTATGATCCCTGGGGAAGATCCCCTGGAGAAGGGAATGGCAATCCACTCCTGCATTCTTGCCTGGAAAATTCCATGGACAGAGGAGCCTTGTGGGCTACAGTTTATGGGATTGCAACGAGTCAGACATGACTGAGTGACTAACGCTACCATTGAGGATATTTAGGCTTAGTGGATAAAGGAACTAGGTCACAGACAAAAAGCTGACCATCAGTAGAAATCAGGATTTAAAGTCGATATATCTGAGTCCAAAGCCTGTGCTTTGAACCATTAGGACATAGTCGCTCATAGGTCAGCTAGTGAAAGTTGTGAGTCACAGGATAGTCGCAGTGTAATGTTGCCAGAGTTCCCTCTTTCCCAGGGGAAATTGTGCTGAGCCCTAAACAGCACAACAGGAGGGCAGCAAATGCCAGGCCGGCTGGCTCCCTCCTCTGCATTGCAGGAGCCTCTCTGAGACTAAAGACTGGTGGCTCAGAAGGAGAGAACTGAACTGGGTTTTTATAGGAGAAACCTTAGAGGTTTCCTGATCTCAAGGTCAGTAGACTGGTTTGTCTGTTCCAGTTTGATTTGGTTTGATTTTGCTTTGGAACACTTTGCTCAAATGAAATTTTATAGGAAAGTCTGAAGAGTGAAGTCAACAAAAGTGAAACCACTCTGTTGAAAATGAATGGAAGGGCCAGAGCCTCACCTCCTCCAAGGGACTCTGACATATGCACCTCTTAATGTAAGAAAGGAGGCCATGCATCTGGGGACAAAGGACCATGCCCTCTGCACATGGATGGAGACAATATGGGTAGTGCAATGTACATGGGGCCTTGAAATCAGATAGACCTAGGTTCTCATCACATCTCTCTTCTTTAACCTATGTCTGATTTGAGCAAGGGAAATCATCCTTCTGAGCATGTTTTGTCCCATGGAAAATGGAGCCCTGATCCCAACCTGAGAAGGTTGTTGAGAGAAAATGGAATAATCGGTGAAAATGGCCTCAAACAGTAAAAGACACAGAAAAGAAAGGAAACAACTGTTAGCTCTTGGATCACCAATCTGAGGTTTTGCTTCTTTTATTTTTCATGAAAGGAAGAAGACATTTTTATGGGTTAAAATGAATAAAGAAAATATACCTTTAAAAAAGCATATATAATCACAAAACCTGAAAAAAAAAAATGCACATCCTGAGACTCCCCTAGTGGTCCAGTGGCCAAGACTTCCCAACACAGGGCACCCAGGTTCGATTCTTTGTCAGGGAACTAGATTCTGAGTGTTGCACCAAGAGATCTGCATGCTACAGCTGAGAGATCCAGAACACCTCAACTAAAAACCCGGCATGCCTCAACGCAGATCGAAGACCCAGTGTCCCACCACTAAGACCCAGTGCAGCCGAATAAAGAAATAAATAATATGTTTAAAATCCACATCCTTGCCTTCATTCAACACTTCCCACGTGCCCAGAACTGTGTGGTACCAAGATGGAACAAGGAATATGACTAGCGTCTGCCCCAGATCTTACAGTCCAGTGTGAGTACGGCTACACACACACACACACACACACACACACACAGAGGAAAAATTTCCAAACTCATCCCAGTGTGGCAAATGATGACAATGCAGCAGCTTGAAGTCCTGAATCCTGGGAGTCCCTCCTCTGGTTCTTGTCAGAGCAGGAAAAACACCAAAGCAGTGAACCAGACCATCACCCTCCCAACTTAGATATGGTAGAATTCCAAGACTTTATGTACCAGAACAAAGGCATTTTTCTACTATTTTTTGTCCAGTGAGACCAGAAAGGTAAATATAGATAAAATATAGTGACCATGCAACTCTTCGTTGCATTTGTTGGGTGCTCACTCTATGCAACGTGCAGACACTACATGGATTATCTTTGGGCTCCAAACTACTTGAAAGCAAAGAGTTTTGTGTTCCCAGAGACAGAGCAAAGGACTAGACTTTTCAGCTCTTTCCCGACTGAAATAATTTTTTTTGTCCCCGAAGAATTCCTTTCAGTATTTGTCTTGGTGTAGCCAAAAACAACTAAAATTATAAAAATAATATAAAATAATTCCATCTATATAACCTATCTATTCTTTTTTTTTTTTTACTGAATAGCTCATCCATTAATAAAGCTCATATGTAAGGTTTTACAGTGAGAAATCACGCTTTCAACAAGATCCTCCAACCTCCCAAGTCCCAGCCCTAAATTCATCTATCTTTTTATTAGTCTAGAAGCCTGGAATGACATCCACCAAATGTGTACATGATTATTTGGAGTGGTAGGATTTGAGTTGGGTTTTTTTTTTCTTCATGTTTTTCCATACTTCTTTTTACAAATAGTGATCAGATATAATTTAAATCCCACTGTTCTGTGAAGACTTTGCTGACTGTGAGGACCAGAAATTACTCTTTCTTCTCCATCATCCATATCGCTTACTCTGCAGCACGCGCACATCATATACATACTCTCTGAGACCAATGCTATTTGTAGATATGCAATGCATTCCTGCTGTAGCAGCTCCCTGGAAGTCCAATCTGTGGTTCCACCATTAGCATTGAGTTCAGTTCAGTTTAGTCGCTCAGTTGTGTCCGACTCTGTGACCCCATGAACCACAGCACACCAGGCCTCCCTGTCCATCACCAACTCCTGGAGTTTACCCAAACTCATGTTCATTGAGTCAGTGATTCCATCTAACCACCTCATCCTCTGTCATCCCCTTCTCCTCCTGCCTTCAATCTCTCCCAACATCAGGGTCTTCTCAAATGAGTCAGCTCTTCACATCAGGTGGCCAAAATATTGGAGGTTCAGCTTCAACATCAGTCTTTCCAATAAACACCCAGGACTGATCTCCTTCAGGATGGACTGGTTGGATCTCCTTGCAGACCAAGGCACTCTCAAGAGTCTTCTCCAACACCACAGTTCAAAAGCATCAATTCTTCAGCACTCTGCTTTCTTCACAGTCCAACTCTCACATCCATACAGGACCACTGGAAAAACCATAGCCTTGACTAGACGGACCTTTGTTGACAAGGTAATGTTTCTGCTTTTTAATAAGCTGTCTAGGTTGGTCATAACTTTCCTTCCAAGGAGTAAGCGTCTTTTAATTTCATGGCTGCAGTCACCATCTGCAGTGATTTTGGAGCCCCAAAAAATTAAGTCTGACACTGTTTCCACTGTTTCCCCATCTATTTCCCATGACATGATGGGACCAGATGCCATGATCTTCGTTTTCTGAATGTTGAGCTTTAAGCCAACTTTTTCACTCTCTTTCAGTTTCATCAAGAGGCTCTTTAGTTCTTCTTCACTTTCTGCCATAAGGGTGGTGTCATCTGCATATCTGAGGTTACTGATATTTCTCCTGGCAATCTTGATTCCAGCCTGTGCTTCATCCAGCCTGGCATTTCTCATGATGTACTCTGCATATAAGTTAAATAAGCAGGGTGACAACATACAGCCTTGATGTACTCCTTTCCCAATTTGGAACCAGTCTGTTGCTCCATGTCCAGTTCTAACTGTTGCTTCCTGACCTGCATACAGGTTTCTCAAGAGGCAGGTCAGGTGGTCTGGTATTCCCATCTCTTTCAGAATTTTCTACTGTAAGCACTACAAGGACCAATCAACCTCAAGAAAAGATGATATCTATCATGAGTTTTGAGTTTCAAATTACACTCAGTGCCCCAGGAAGCTGTTTATATTTGCATTTTTGGCAAAATTTGACTACCTGTTTCTAAGAAAGCCTACTCAACAAAAGAAGGGACTTCGCTCAGCTGTTTAAATTTTAGGATGTTCTTCCTCTAGCAGCTTAAGGGTTCATGCAATAGAAATGTCATTGCTTGGGAGCTGCCTTCAAGTCCCAATTCTGCTACCCGGGCAAATTGTTTAATCATACTAAGTCTCCATTTCCTCCTCCCAAGGGAAAGATGGTAACAATGCTATTTACCTACTTCATAGAGTTAAATGAGATCATATAAGTAAAGTGCATGGTACTCTCCCTATCAGAGTAAGCACTCCATAAATATTAGCCCTCACTGTTACCCTTGAGTCATATTCCCAGGAGCTGCTTTCCCAGGTGGAGATATACTTCTTAGATCCTGAAGGGCAGCTTTCCCTGGAGTTGACCACATATGTCCAAGGATCCAGGCTCTGCGGCTTTTGTCTCGATTCCCCTCCCACTTTCACAACCTTACAAAATCATCAAAGATAATTTCACATTTACCTTAGTTCACCAATGCTTCCCAGGGAAGAATCATAAATACTTAAATATATTTCAGACTACATTCAAACTTACTTTCATAAATTCTTGAAACTTTCTATTTGGGACAACCTCAGACATGATCTAGTCCAAATTGTTGACTTACGAATGAAGAAACCAAAGCAAGAGCTTTTAAGAAACTTGCCTAAAAGCCCATGGCTAGTTAGTAATGGAGCCATGCCTGGAACCCAGGTCCCATCTTCCTGCAAGTCCCTATTACGGATTGCTTTGCCATGTAATATGCTGGTTAATTGGCTGTCTCCCCCCAGAAAGTATAAGCACCAGCTTAGAACACCTGCTTGTTCATGAGAAAGCTGAGGTTTAGAGGTTAAGTCTTCGGTCACCGAGGTCACCCAGCTGGTCAGTGAAGGTATGAGATTTGGAACTTGGATTGTTCCCATTCAGAAGCCTGTACTTTTTATTCTACTAGCCTGTTTTCTAGTCTCAGTGACTTAAAGATATCTCCTTTCTCAAGAAAGAATGAACATCAATGGTGGATGCAGAACAGTGGTGTAGAACAGGAAGTCAAGTGGGCTCATACACTAACCTGCTGTGTGAGCTTAGACCAGTCCTTTGACCTTGCCTTGTACTGTGTCTTGAGCAGCAAGACTGTGGCAGCCTCTGGTGCATTGCATGGCACCTGGGATGCCATGGAGATCCATATGGAGCTGAAAATTGTTGACTGTGGGGAGCCTTTTTCCCCCAGTACCACATAGCCACATTCTTTACTTCTTGTTTTCCCTCTCACAGGACACCTCAGCGGAGAGTCCATCACAAGCCCGGAATCCTGCGTCTCCCTCCCTACTCAGGTGAGGAGTGTCCTCAGGTCAAAATGAAGAGATCGCCTCTGTTTCCACAGCTTCAGCAAGGATCACCGGCTCTATCAAGTGTGAATACCCTGTTTGTTTTCCTTTTTGTCTCTCTGTTTGCCATTGGAAAAGTCCATTAGTGCTGAATGACAAGACTAAATAGTCAAAGGGAGAACAGTTGACGTGTTAATAACTCTTAGGTAAATACCATTTGTTATTGTCACCACTGAGGCTTTCAGAGAGATGGCACCATTCCGGGCCCTGGACTGGAACTGTCGTCTTGTCAGCTCTCCGTCTTTCAGCAACCTGGAAAGACAGGTTTGGAGAGGGAAGGAGTCTGAAAAGGATTGGTGAGCAAGAGGAAGGGAAGGTATGGGAAAGAAACAGGGACTCTGAAAGCGATACAGAGAGTGAGAGAGAGGAGGGTAGGCTCAAATACGTGCCCACACGTGCCTCAGCACACACACACACACAGTGATGCCAAGGTGCGACGTCAGAGAGCTGGTGATTAATGGAATTTTTACCAGATTTCATAATCTCTTATATTCCTTCCTTCCCAGTGCTAGGGATCTCTGCATTCATCACATTTTAGCAGCTCTGACTTGGTTCCTCTGGTTCCACATCTGCTCTTCTACTGACATCCAAGATGTGCAGTTTGTCCTACTGAACCGTCTGGGACCCAGAGGGGAGGTGATGTTGAAGAACCAGTATAAGATTCAAAGGGTCAGCATAAGAAGGTCACATGGCATCACCATGAAGGTCAGGAGAAAAAAACTTTGTAAAGGATATCTCCATGTTGCGGGGGATGGTGGAATCCGCAATCAGGAAAGCTCATATTTGCATGAAAAGATTCATGAACAGGAAAACTGGAAAACTGGCTTCTGCTCTTAGTTAAGAGCCTTGGGTCTGTATATTAAGTTCTCTGCACTTTTATTATGGTGTGTGTGCTTGCATGCTCAGTTGCTCTGTCATGTCCTATACTTTGCAACCCCATGGACTGTAGCCTGCCAGGCTCCTTTTTCCATGGGATTTTCTAGGCAAGAATACTGCAGTGGGTTGCCATTTCCTCCTCTGGGATTTCTGATGGCACTTTAAACCAAATGATCTTCCAGCTCCAAGGATCTCTGGGACTGAGATATTAAGTCAGATCAGACACTGAATACTCTTTGAATCATCATCTCTGGCTAGGGATGATCAAGTATGACTTTAACACAAGGTAAACTGGCTTGAAAACAACCGTGTTGGTTAGAGATCATTGGGTTCCCAGACTAAAGACCTTAAATACCTCTCTTAGAGTTGTCACAGATTTAGTAATAATTCTTTTACATTGTTTAGTGGTTCATTCTTTTCATAGCACTCTCCAAGACAGACAATAGAGCATCAGGATTGAGACACCAACTCTGGACTCAGCCTGTGTGTGCTTGCAAGCTAAGTGGCTTCAGCTGTGTCCCACTCTTCACGACCCTATGAACTGCAGCATGCCAGGTTCTTCTGTCCATGGGATTCCCAGGCAAGAAAACAGGAGTGAATTGCCATTTCCTACTCCAGGGGATCTTTCTGACCCAGGGATCAAACTGGCATCTCTTACATCTGCCTGCATTAGCAGGTGGGTTCCTTACCACTCAGGCAGAGGTTCAAATCTCAGCTCTGCCACACACCAGCAGGGTGAAGTCAGGTAAGATTCTTTGCCTCTCTAAGCCTCAGTTTCCTCAACTACAAGATGGAAATAACAGTGAGTCTATCTCCTGGACAAAGATTTAAAGAAACAAATAAACAAATGCAAAATGTTTAGCAAAGTGCCTATCTGTATAAACCCTCCGTAAATATTAGATTCCGTCCACTCCATTCCCACAGCACTGCTGGGAATTTAGTGTGTATTTCCATTTAGGAGACTAAGAAACTAAAGAACGGAGAAGTTAACTGACATGACCGCAGTCTCCAGCCAGTTAGAGTTGAAGCCAGGACCAGGAAGAAAATAGCCTGTTCATCCCTCATATCCTCACAAAGTCTCTAAACTGAGCTTTCGAGAGCCTAAGCTTTGAGGGTGAGAATGTAAAGAGACGAGGGTAAAGGCTAAGGATTTTATCTTGGGGAACACATGTCATTAGAAGGATGGGAAGAGTAAGAACTTAAGATTGAGGAAAGCAGGAGAAGAAAGCTGGTGCAGGAAAGGAAACGGATCTTTTCCAAAGTAGAGAGGGGGGTCAGCAATGTCAAAAATCATGAAGTCAAAAGAAAGTTCTTGGAATTTGAAAGCAAAAAAAGTCCTTCATTTACTCAACAAATATTCATTGAGCCAGCTACATATGTTCGGCACATCCTAACGCTAGGAATATGTTGGTGAACGTGGTGGACAAGATACCTGCTCTCTTGAAGCTCCCATTCTAGCAGGGAATATAAATACTGTAAGAGTAACCTAATGTCCTAAAAATGTAATTTCAAGCAGTGATAGTTCTAAAAAGAAGATAAAATGAGGATAGTACAGTAGCAAGTCATGGAGAAGGTGGGTGAGGAGCTGAAGCTCAAGTGATTAACAAAGGTGGCTTTAGGAATCTACCAACCACAAGACCATAAAAAGTGTATTTTAGGTGAAGGGAACAACTGAAATCAAGTCCCAGAGGTATGGATGAGTTTGACTATGACCTTCAGGAGGCATTTTCAGTGTCTTGATATGAACAGAGGCCAGATTATGGGTTAACAGAAGAGAATTGAGACATAAGGAAATAGAGAGTCTATAGGTCAACTGGGCTTCCCTAGTGGCTCAACAGTTAAGAATCCCCCTGCTAAGGCAAGAAACACAGGTCCAATCTCTGGATCAGGAAGATCCCCTGGAGAAGGAAATGGCAACCCACTCCAGTATTCTTGCCTGGGAAACCCTATGGACAGAGGAGCCTGGCGGGCCACAGTCCAGGGGGTCACAACTTAGTGACTAAACCACCACCACCATTGGTCAACTACTCACTCAAGAAGTTGGTCTTGAAAAGTAGGAAGAAAGTGGCATTCATGGCATTTATAGCTGACAGTAGGCAATACCAGCTATTCCTGTTTGGGATGTTTCATTTCCCTTCCCATTTCAGTGATATCTCCTCAATATCAAAATTTTCAACCAGAGAGCCACATTCTTGGAACATTCACATTATAGATGGGGAAACACTGGGAACAGTGGCTGACTTTATTTTTCTGGGCTCCAAAATCACTGCAGATGGTGATTGCAGCCATGAAATTAAAAGACGCTTACTCCTTGGAAGGAAAGTTATGACCAATCCAGACAGCATATTAAAAAGCAGAGACATTACTTTGCCAACAAAGGTCCATCTAGTCAAGGCTATGGTTTTTCCAGTGGTCCTGTATGGATGTGAGAGTTGGACTATAAAGAAAGCTGAGTGCTGAAGAATTGATGCTTTTGAACTGTGGTGTTGGAGAAGACTCTTGAGAGTGCCTTGGACTGCAAGGAGATCCAACCAGTCCATCCTAAAGGAGATCAGTCCTGGGTGTTCATTGAAAGGACTGATGTTGAAGCTGCAACTCCAATACTTTGGCCACCAGATGCAAAGAGCTGACTCATTTGAAATGACCCTGATGTTGGGAGAGATTGAAGGCAGGAGGAGAAGGGGATGACAGAGGATGAGATGATTGTATGGCATCACCGACTCGATGGAGGTGGGTTTGGGCGGACTCCGGGACTTGGTGATGGACAGGGAGGCCTGGCGTGCTGCGGTTCATGGGGTAGCAAAGAGTTGGACACAACTGAGCGACTGGACTGAACTGAACTGAACTATAAAGTATTTGTGGGATTTGGAGATAAGCATACTCAATTCCTCCCACTCCAAGACTCCACTGACAGCATGGAACTTGTTTGCACTCGTAGATAACTGTCACCATTCCAGCAAACACAGAGATATTTGCTTTGGATCTTTATTAATTTTTTGTTCTCTAGAATTCAGGGTCACCTCTGGTTTCTAAGGCTTAGTGGATCTTATTTCACTGTTGATTATTTTTGCTTACTGCCCTTTCCCCTTTCCACCCTTACCCCATCTTCCCAAGTCAGATTCTAGAGCAGTGCTGCCCATTGGGACTCTCTTTGATTATAGAAATGTTCTATATCTGTTTATCCAATAGAGAAACCTTTAACCATATGTGACTATACATTTTCATTTATATAATTTTAAAGAACTTAAATGTTAATCACCACATGTGCCTAGCACCTATGGTTTTGGACAGACAGATATTTCTAAAGAGTTAAAATTCAGGAGAGTTCCTGTTTCCCAAAGAGGATACACTCTGCAAGCTCTTCATGATTACTGAGAAATATGTCAGTGCAAATAATTCCTAAGGCAATGAGGGAATTTCTCCTCCTTGGAAAAAAAAGGAATTTATATAAAGTGGGCTGAGTTTGATGTGCTTGAATATTATCAGCGTACTAATATGGCCTGAAAATGAAAATACTGCTTCTTGTAGCTCATAGAGGTAATCTCAAAAGATCATTTCCCTAACAGTGTTCCAAAGGGTGCTGATTTCATGAAGTCTTCTTTGATGAAAAAGTTCCATTGCCAAATAGGCTTGGAGAATTGGGAATGCTTTTTTACCTCTCTTACAGATTCACAATGCACGTCACAACACAAAGGCTCTGGAAAATCCTACAGTAAATAACTCTGTAATACATCATTTGACTCAGTACTATTTCTTCAATGTCTTTAACCATGAAACTCTGTGTGTGTGTGTGTGTGTGTGTGTCTGTGTGTGTGTGTGTGTAAAACATTAGTGTTCTGACGCACTAGAGAAATGTTAGGGTTGTAAGTATGGACTTTGGGGGAATTCCCTGGTGGTCCAGTGGTGAGGACTCGGTGCTTTCACTGCCACAGCCCCTGTTAAGTCCCTGGTCAGGGAACTAAGATCCTGCAAGTTGCCTGGTGCAGCCAAAAAAAAAGAATGTGGACTTCAGGAAAAAAAGAGCTGGGTGAACAATGCCAGTTCTACCAATTACTACTAACTGTGTGACCTTAAGGAAGTCGTTTAACCTTTCTGACTGTCATTTCCTTCCGTTGAGAATTGGAGATAATATTTATATATAACAGGTTTCATGTAGGTTAAATGCAATCATGTATACAAAGAATACATCCCAGTTCCTGGGATCAACTGGTTCTTCCCCAAGTTATTTTCATTGTGACTTATGAACTAAAGTGACTGAAGGACTGAAGACTCTGCGCCCCCAGGAGAAATATGCTACGAACAGGTAGAACACATGTCCTGCCTGGAAATATTTTTAAGTGTGGTATTGGAAAGCTGGATGTAACAGTAGTCTTTTCTGCCTCCCTTTGTTCATCCTTCACTAAGAATGTACACTCAGCATTGAATGGCTTCCTGCAATATATTCTTAACAGAACAGCTAGAAGGATCCTTTCAAACCAGCAATGGAGCACGGCATTCCTCTCTGGCTCCCCATCTCACTCAAACTAGAGACTTCAGCCTAGCCTCCAAGCTCTCTAACACTATTTCCTACTATTGCTGAGTCTATCTTGCAAACAGACTACCCTCCTTTTCTTTGGACATCTCAGGAACAGGTGTCAAGAACCTCAGGAACTTTGCATTTGCGGTGCCTCCAATAGGGTACCATCCCCTCCCCCCCAGCTATCTCCACGGTTCCTTTCTTAACCCTGCCAAGACTTGCAATCACCCCTACATACTCGAGCATACTCTATTCTTCCTTGCTCTACATCTGTTGTCTACACTTCTGATATGCCGTGTTGTGTTTGTCGATATTTTGTTTCTTGTCTATTTCCATCCAACAGAACATAGATGTCACAAGAGCAGAATTTTTTTTGTCTCTTTCATTCTCTGCCATAATTCAGTGCCTAGGACAATGCCTGGCATGTAGGCGTAGATGCTCAGTAAATGATTATTGAGTAAACACATGCAGAAACTGCCTACATTGTGTTGCTACAGACTAAGTGCATTCCTCTAAGCCCAGTTTTGGATGGCTTGTTGAAGCATGAAACACACAGTTACAGGCTGGTCTCTGTAGTTTTTATTAGTGTTTTCTGGGACCCATCAAACAAACAAACAAACAAAAAACACCTGTATTTTGAAAAAAATAATTCTTTCATAAAACAGAAATACTCAGTTTGAATTTAACACAGTTTCAAGGGCAAGGTTTCTGATTGTTAAAAAAAATAGCGGCAGTAGGGTTGCTTCCCCAAAAAATGTCAACCCAGAAGCCAGATGGGAAGAAAAGCAAGAATTAGGCAGACAGTTACAGAAAGATAAATCCCAATTAAGCTAAACTCATGAAGGCTTACACATTTCAGTGGTTTGCAACACCCAGTCTCAACACGTTTTTATTCAATGTTCTCTCTCTTATTCCAGAAATGGAATCCTGAGAAGCAATGCTGAGGCTAATTCAGCTCACGTACTTTCTTTCACACAGGAAGTAGCCATTCCATGGGCTCCTATGGAGTTTCTCTTATACCCCATATAGTTAGATAAACTCCTCCCAAAGATGGTTCCATGCTGTGCACACAGGTAGGCACTCAACAAACTTTTTTTTTAACTATAGAAGAATAATATAACTGCCTTTTTCTCTTACTATTTTAACTTCTCCTATATTTTATACATTTGAAAAACAACACACTTGCAAAGCTAAAATCTAACGTGCATGACTAACCTTATCAAAAGATCCCTCAATATTTTTCAAAAAGAAAAAAAAATACAAACCAACCCCAAAATACTAAAACTTAGAACTGCTTTACACTTAAATAGAAATTTACATCATATAAACATTCATAATCTTCATCGTTTAAGACAGGTTCAAGGTTCATGACTGGCTTCTCATATACCAGGTAATTCTCACAGTTCCCAGTGAGGTGACAGAATTCTCACACAACATAGGTTGATTTGCAGAACCAAATAACCTGTCTTGGTTTTATTTCAGCGCAGGTAGGAAGGCAAAGTAAAGAACCTCACAGTAAAATGTTCATCTGACAGATAGTAAGTCCTTGAAGTTTTGGTTGTTGTGCTCTTCGTCCAGTAAAGAAACAATTTACATCATAATTATGGATATGGGCTCCCAATCTGAGGAGTCTTCCAGAAGACATTTATTCATTAACTCATCATATAGTTTATTAAGGACCTATCTCATGTAGGTATTGAAAAAAAAAACAGTATTGCTAAGATATCATCCCTGCCCGCACAGAGCTTACAGTCTAGCGAGAGAACAGTTTGAAACAGAACAAGCACATTTCAAAGGAAAACTCACTGCCCTGGTCTGTGCTGCTCAGAAAGCAACTTCCAGAAGTTGTAGGCATGTCGCTGGGGGTCAGAGCTTTGCTCGTTTCATCAAGTCAATTACCTAGAGGCCCCAGATGATCTGATTCTAGTAAAGTCTTAGCAATACATTTCCTTCCTCAGGTTCCCATGCAAAAATAAAATAAGAGCCCAAGCCTTTAGTGTAAGAAGGGTTTAAGGAGGCCATGTGTAGTGATCATAGGAGTGTTGGCTCAGATGAGAGCTTCTCAAATGAGGAGCTGTGAGTTGCCAAAAGAAGGGGGCTTCACCTGCTGCTGGCTTGTTGCTGAGATTTTACTCTCCCTTGCAACATTGGGGTGGGAAAGATTCTGCTAACACCCCAAGTTGGCATGGCTCAATTACCTTGAGTTCTCCAAGTCACGAATAGCACATAGAAAATGCATCAAACTCAAGCCAAGACAATAGAGAGATATACTGAGAACTTAATACGCCAACCTAATTAAGTAGGAACGAGGTGCCAAGAAACCGTCACTTTCAACAAATAACACAATCTGCTAATTATCTGCAGTGTTCCAGGCAGTACACCCCAGACTCACTACCTAGCAGGGGTTGCTCTTCAACAGAGAGGGTGAAGAAAGAGCCAAGACCAATTTGGAGGAACATGAGAAAGAAACTTACAGTTTTGAAGAAGGGAGAGCTCAGAGAATGATCCAGGCAGCTTAGATGATGAACAGGCCAAGCCAGAGGACAGCAGAGAGCAAATTAGCAGATGTCTCTTAATAACTATGCACAGACATGCAAACATTCACGTGTTTTACATTAATTCAAATATCTGGAAGTTTAATCTCTTCTGCGGAAAGTATGGTCAACTGCTGGGAAAGCCTCAGTTTCTATAGCCTCGCTTGGAGAGCAAGGTTTGTCTTTCTCGTGGGAATGTCTCAGATCTGTGCTGCCCATCATCCTTCTAACGAGAGCCACGATGGCCAGTGACCTTGGGGCACAGCTTAGTGAGATGAATGACCTTCTGAAGGTACAACTGAGTTGTTTTTCTTTCTGCCTGGCTTGGTCACCTCCAGAGGGGCTACTCAACATTGTCGAAGTACAGATACTGAGGAACGTCTATAACTCTTTCCTGACCACAGCTCCTGAACTGAGTTTTCTGTTTTTCTCTTCCACCCTTCCTTTCTTTAGTCTTTTTGTTTGTTTGTTTATTTTTTAACATTCCTCTAGATCCAAATCTAGGCAAGACAGCGTTCACTTTGGAATGAGTTAAAATGAGACAGGAAGGTTATCCAAAAGAGGAAAGATTATAAGAAGCAATATCTACGAATGTATCTCCCTGGCACTAACCTCTCTCTGTCTGTCTGTCTCCCTCTCTCTCCTCTGTGTTTCCTTCCACAATATCATTTTTTCTCTGTTTTGTCATTCTACTGAAAATGTGTTGTATTGTTAGCTCTTGTTTAAGTTATCTGATTCTAGCTCTCATCTGGGGTTCTGAAAAGAAGTCCCTCTAGCAATTTCAACCCATTGTCCCAACATTTTAAAAATGAAAAATAGGTTGACTTTAAAGTCTTCACTCCAGGGGTTTTTGCTGCTGTTGTTCTGAGAGTAAATCACCATCTTCATCTTGACTAGCTAAATCAGTGGTTCTCCACCTACCCAACCTGGGGGACTTTTGGCAATGTCTGGAGACATTTTTGGTTGTGACAACTTTGACGACCACAGTGCTATTGGCATATAGTAGGTAGAGGTCATAGATACGCTAAACATCTCAAAACACACACTACAGCCAAAATAATACACAACGAAGAAGAATTCAGCCAAAAATGTCAGTTGTGCCAATTTGGAAACCACAGACAATGGGAATACAAGAGAAAACTCATCATCTCCTTTTCCCACTTATTTTTTAAGCAATTAATATAAAAATAACCAAAGACAGACCTTCTCTTAAACAACCAAAAGTAAGCAGAGGTGGCAATTGAAGTTTTTCACCAATGAGTCGAAAAGGAGGAGGGAAGATAGACTTCACACCAGGTAAATCATTCCTGAATGAGTATAAAGCCCCCTGCACCATTATTCTTCTCTGATTTAAACAGGAAATTTATGTGATTATGCAGTGATTATAGTCCACCCTGGACTGCGGAAGTCCTCAGTCTCCACTCACTCACTCCTGAAGGTCAAGGTAAACATCCCAAGCATCCTTCTGGTTCATCCCATCAATCTGAGACCCTGAAGTTCATCCTGGCGACCACATTCACCTCACTTGAGGAGGCCACATGAATGCTTATGTGTGTAGAACACGTCACCTTTTCCTAAATCATTTTGCATATAAAAACATTTAATGCCCTCTGATTATTTTTCTTTCTCTTAACAAGAAGCACAAGACTCTGTCCTTCTTGCAGCAGAAAAGAACTTCACAATAGAGTCAAAAATCACAACCAGACACAGCGTCATATTTCACAGAAAACTGTGTACGTTTGTTCCCCATATAGGACATACTTCAAAAGTAACAAAATAATTTTATCAACTGTCATGTTCCTTCTTCCTGTTAGAAGTAGATGTATTTTTTCCCCCTTGTGGTACATAAATATCAGAAAACAAGTAGTCTTTGAAATATTTACGTCCGGGAACTTCATGGTTGGTTATCATTTGGGGGGGTATTTAGCTTTGTGTTCAAAAGTGTCAGCAGCTTCAGTTTTCATTTTCCCTCCATCCACGTGCATTCTTGCCAAATTTATATACTAGTCTTCGTCCATCCACACGTTCCAGAATTTCTCTTTTGTAGTAATATCTGTAACAAAAGACATTGCGTAAGGGGCCTGGTCTTATTAAGACGGCTGGGGGAATAAATGGTCGTGTGGTCTTATCATATTTGGAGACATGAAACTCCTAACCTCATGGCTCGGCTGAGTTTTTCGTAGGTCATGCTGCTGTTGTTTTTCTTTTTCCCCCAGAGCTGAGCCACAGCCTCTGATTTCAAGAACCTGAAGATGCCCTCAGACCGGTCTTCCCACTTGATTAACCCTGGATTCTTGTCTGGGTTTAGCAGGATGTCGCGGATGAATTCCCATAAGTGGGTCCCTCGCGGATCTGAGGCCAAGTGGAAAAGAAGAGTTTATTCACAGCTTAAGTCACAGCAAAGAACAGCTCGCGGAAGCCTAGAGTTGAAACATCTTCCACCAAGTAAGAAATACTCAATACCTTGCTACCCACCTATGATACCACATCACAGCATCTCCAGTATTGAGTTTGAGAATGAAGTAGCACAATTTTTTAATTTTACAAATCAGAAAGCTGAAGCATGGAGAAGTTAACTGCCTTGACCAAAGTCACACAAGCAAATTAGTGGCAAAGCCAAGACAAAATAATAGGTCTCACCTAGAGAACAGATTTGTGGTTGTCAAGGGGAAGGGGTTGGGGGATGGATGGAGTGGGAGGTTGGGGTTAGCAGATGTAAGCTGTTATAGATAAAATGCATAAACAACAAGGTCCTACTGTATGTCACAGGGAACTATATTAGATATCCTATAAAAAAAACCACAATGGAAAAAATATTTTTAAAAAGGATGCAGAGGGAGGGGATATATATATATAGATATAGACATGACTGATTGCTGTTGATGTACAGCAGAGACAACCACAATATTATAAAGCAATATCCTGCAGTAAAAAATAAATAAAATAATGAAAAAGAATGTGTGTGTATACATATATATATGTATATGTATAACTGAATCACCTTGCTGTACAGCAGAAATTACACAACATTGTAAATAAATTTCAATAAAAAAACAAATTTAAAAAATCAGTCCTAGATCACCTAGGCTAGTGGGAGTATCTTCAAAATATGGTTAACAGATTGCTGGGGACTCATTTCAACTTGTTACTTCCCAGGAGAACAATGCTCAGCCACTTTTATTTATTCATAGGATCTCAACCAACTCGACAGCTGCAACCCAACAATTGTGTGTCAGCCAAATACACAGGGTTCTAGAACTCTTAGGCCCAGAATATATTGCGGCGGGGTCTCACTGGGGTTGAGGGAGTCCATCTGAAAATAAAACAGCAACTGTAATGACATTAGCAACCAAATTCAATTCTATCCCCATTGGATTTGTGACACACAACTCCCTCCCCAAGCCCCAGTTAGCGAGGCTGCGTTCCTTCAGTCCTTCAGGATGACATGGAGTAGCAGTTGGCAAAGGTGTCCGACCACTACAATTTCCAGGTTATACCGCCTTGATCCCTTTTCCCCACCGACTCCACATCTCTGATATTTCATACACTTTCATAAGATTTTATTATGGGGGGAAATATAGCTCCACAAAAGCGCTGCTGACGCTTAAGAAGAAACAATATTTCTTGGAACAGTAACCCAACAAAAGAAAGAAGCCAACACTCAGCAAAAGAAGAATAGAAAAAAAAAAAAAAAAAGAATGTACCTCTTCCCACCTTTCTCCTCACCCCACCCTTTTGTTTTTCTGTTTTTTTTTTTTTTTCTGGAGAAAGGGAGATAGCCCACCACATGCCTGTAAGAAGTTCCCATTCACAGAGGTCTCAGTGTTAGAACAAATAGAACAGTGTGAGGAGGAAATATCCACTGAAACTCTACTTTGAGAAACCACTGCAGAGGGGTTGCTTGGCCAGCAAGTGATGCCTCTCTTTTCACACCCCACCTAGTCTGAGGTGAAGAAATGCAGGCAGCAGGAAGAGGCAATGTTTGCCTTAAAACTGGTAGCCTCCAGCAACCCTCCACTTGAACGAAAAGAACGGCCGGGAGGCAACGAAAGCCAGCCAACTTACTGTGCTTTTTGGTGTGGGGCTTTGTCGGGTGGTCTTGCTCCTTTTTCATATCAGGTGATTCTGCTAAAGAGAAAAAAAAAACGACAACTGCTTCATTTCCCTGTCTCCTACAATTGTTATCTTCGTTCATCCATTCAGTTCACCAGGATTTATTGCACACCCACTACATGCCTGGCACTGTTCATGTAGTTGGTCATGACCAAAACAGAGCAGAGATGATAAGTGCTCCAGAGAAAATATTTCAGGATAAGAAAAAAAGGGTAGACATGTGGGAATGGGAACAAATTGCGATTAAATATAAGGTGGTCACAGAAGAACTGATAAGGGGACCAGAGGGTGTGAAAGAGACAGCCACACAGAGACCTTGTGGAAGAACCCACTGTGCCTGAGAATAGTAAGTGCAAAGGCCCTGAGGTTGATGTGCACAGAATAGAAGGGAGCCAGTGTGGCTGTGAGCAAGGGGCAGAGGGCAAACAGTGAGGTTCAGTTCACTAAGGCCTTATAGGATATTTTGAGGATTTTAATTTTTATTCTGTGAGAGATAAGAAGCCATTGAAGGATTTGTCATCAAACAGTTTTTTTTTTTAAGTGAAATACCAAAATGTAAACATTTAAAACAAAGAAAGATGACTTTTAAGCCAAAGGAGTGCCTTTTTTTTGGCATGCAAAGTTACATTTTAATCAGCCAGACAAAGGTGCCATTGACTGGCCTGAGCTCAGCACAGAGGGCCACGGTGGACTGTGGAAACACAAATTAGTTTAACAAATGACTCATGATGATGACCCTTGAGATTATCAACAAGAGAAAATGACAGAGGCAAATTTGTGAAATAAAACTTGTTAAAAAGAAAACTAAATGACTAAGCAGTATGTGTGTGTCTGTGTGTGTGCCTCTCTGTGTGTGTGTCTGTGTGTGTGTGCCTCTGTGTGTGTGCCTGTGTGTGTGTCTGTGTGTATGCCTGTGTGTGTGTGTGCCTCTGTGTGTGTCTGTGTGTGTGCCTCTGTGTGTGCCTCTGTGTGTGTGTGTGTGTGTGCCTCTGTGTGTGTGTGTGTGTACCTCTATGTGTGTCTGTGTGTATGCCTGTATTTGTGTGTGCCTCTGTGTGTGTATGTGTGTATTTATATCAGTAGGCATGTCCAATATCAGAACTAAACCAGATCTTACGAAAAAAAAAAAAGCCCACCATCAAAAATCTGCCAACTTGAATACAGAGCTACTCGTAAGTGGTAGCCAATTCCGATCAGAAATTGGGCCAGTATATCACATCTCTTCTGTGAGCATTACATCAGAGTTCCCTCACTTAGAGTTTGCTGACCCATGTGTGGCTTTCAAGAGCATTTTAATCAGACCAACACTGCTGGCAAAGGAAGAGGATCCAAGCGTTCGAGATTGTCAAGAGTGGTCCATTATTCAATAAGGTTTGAATATCATTAGATCCTAATGCAAATGGTAAAGACTAACTCTTTTTTCTTTAGCACTTACTATGTACCAGGCACTGTGGTCAGTACTTTACATGAAGCACCTTATGTGATTCACACAATAACCCTATGAGGAAAGTACTAGCAGGATCCAGAGGTTTTACTCATAACCACTGTTCTTTGCCATTTACAAAGATGGTGCCGCATAACAGATTTCATAAATGCCTTCCCTGCCAAGAATCAGGTTCAGTTCTGCAACACTCTAGTCAGTGGGGAGAAGTCATTCCAATTTGATGATTCTGTATTTCCCAACGTGCATAGACACATTCACCTATCTGAGTACCCAGATTGTCACAACTCAGAGCTCCCAGCAGCTTGAAAGTCATGGTGGGATGGATGAAAGAGTTTTAATAAGATCTGGTTAGAAGACAAACCTCTTTTTCTGGTGGTTAAATGCACCACCACCCTCCACTACCCCTCCCACTTCCTCCCCATACAACAATGTCAGCAGGAGGGTTTGCACCTGACTCAGATTTCTCTAAAACTTGGAAAAACAAATTCACAGAAAATGCAAGGAGACTCCACTCTCTCTCTCTCTCTGTAGGTTTCGCAGTGAGGTTGCGACATCCCATCAGGATGTGACAATATTGCGACAGGTTGGCACCCACCCCGGTTTCCAAGTGATGCATCACGCTGACAGGGCCACGTTGTTCTGCAGACAAAGAGTGGCATTTACCCAGCAGGCCACAAGCAAAGCTTATTTTCAAACGGCATCCAGGAGTGGTGCAGGGCCATTATTTCAGAGCCAGGGTTGAAGTCAGAAAAACCCAAGTGTAAGTGTCTCTCAGCTTACTGGCCTCAATCCTTACTTAGGGGTTGCAAGCACATGTAATGCAAGAATCAATTACTTTGGGAGATTAAGGTATCTTTATGAATAAACTGGACCATTATTTCAGAGCCAGGGTTGAAGTCAGAAAAACCCAAGTGTAAGTGTCTCTCAGCTTACTGGCCTCAATCCTTACTTAGGGGTTGCAAGCACATGTAATGCAAGAATCAATTACTTTGGGAGATTAAGGTATCTTTATGAATAAACTGGAAACCTTGGACCTTCTCCCCAGAAAAAGGCACATATGTGTGTGTACACTCATGAAATTCTGTAACAATTTCAGGAGTTTGTGAGTCATTTAGCTGTCCATGGATTCCAGAGTAAGAACCCCCAGACCAGCTACACCAAGAGGAAATGTTCTCTTTAAGATGTCAACCATTTACCCAAGCTAGACTTCCATCCATCTTAAGGAAGAACCTCAGCCAAAAAAAAAAAGCCCTCAATAAAAAATGTGACCATCATCGTATGGAAGAATATGCAGCCACAGGCCAAAAAAAAAAACTCGAATTTCTTCCAGCCTCTTCTTCTAGTCCCCAGTGCATGGGGGGCAAGCTGTAGAATCACCCACCTGCCTCAGCACTAAAATCTTTTGATCTGAAACTTCACCTTAATATGATGGCCTCTCCCCCTGGCTCTTCCCCTGGCCCTCAAATAAAAGTCAGAACCTTTGAAGTTAGCCGTGTGGTTAGGTGACTCATCCTTATAAAATAATAGCTTGCTCTGAGGAAGTTGTCCAGCTTGGTTTTCTCCTGCTGTGCTTCCAGACACCTCAGGCCAAGGTCCAGTCCGGACCGGGGCAGCACCAAGGCACAAGTTTATGAAGAGCTCCAGAGCATGACTTCAGCTAAGCTGCTTCGCAAGAAGCAAAGATTAGAAGCATTTGCATATGATTCAGCTGTGAGCCATTTCTTTACGGGATATACAAATTTCAGTGTTAGAATAGACCATGCCACCCTCGCTCTAGGCTCAGCGAGTCGGTGAATAAACACATCAAGCCTGCGTTGGCATGATTAGCTTGAGGATTATCGGGCAGATCAGGAACACTGGCGGCAGCCATTTTATGAAATGAGCAGATGACAGAGAAATCAAAACACGGCCCGATTCCCCACCTGTATTTATCAGTGAGGGCATCAGTTTATGTGTGGCCTCGCCTCAGTGTGGCTTGTAACCTGCATTAAAACACATAAAGATACCTAACTGCCCTGCATTTCATGGGAGCTGGAAATCTGAAGACTCAGACGAATAACAGGTCTTTGGGGCAGGGCTGGGGGGTTGCGGCAGGGTGAGGGGTGGAGGTTCGGGGGTCCTGGTCCCATTCAGTAGAGACTAAACTATTCTGAAAGGGACTGGTCCTTACAAGGCTATAATTAACTATTCTACCTGGAGGGCCTGTTACCCCAAAGAATTTACCAACCCAGACTCTGAATTGATTAAGTGATCATTCTGATAGAGCTCCTGAATGGCTTATCTCTTTTTTCAGCCTGTGTTACAATTTCAGGATAGGAATCCAGGATAAAGAGATTAAGAATCAATGAAGGGACTTCCCTGGCGGTTCAGTGGTTATGACTCTGTGCTTCCGCTGCAGGGGACGTGGGTTCAATCCCTGGTCAAGGAAGTAAGATCCCCACATGCTCAATACCAGAAAAAAAGAAAGGAAATTTCTTGAACTGAATAAAAATGAAAATACAACATATCAACTTTAAAAAATTAAAAAAAAAAAAAGAATCAAGGGGTGTGAAGGAGAGTAGATTTATAAAGCTCATTTTAAGAAGGACTATTCAAAAGTTGAGTAAGTGAACTCAGAAGGCAGTGAGTTCCCCATTACCTCCATGGGATCTTCCCTACCCAGGGACCGAACTCATGTCTCCTCCACCTCCTGCACTGCAGGTGAATTCTTTATCCCCAAGCCACCAGGGATGCCCACAAACATGAAAACAGACTTTGGTCCCTATTGATTCTGAGATTCTAGCAGGTAAGTCAGGATGCAAAAGAGAGCAGGGGCGCCTGGCGTGAGGGCAGCCAGAGCTGTGATGACTGCTTTTGATTTCCCAGGTGCCTTGAGATCTAACCACCCCTGAGGCTCGGGAAGTGGTTGGTTCAACTTCATTCTTAGTTGCAATCTTCTGCCCTAAGCCAAAGACTCAGGACATGGGATGTAATACCTTAGGAAGTGCGGCAGGAAATCAGAGGGTGACGAGGGTGGTCTCTTCAGCTCTGAAAACCTTAGTCTTAACTGAGTGGCAACAAAATTTTACCCTGACTGGCTCAATTCCCCCAGAATGGCAAATCCACCGCAGAACGTTTCAGTGTTTGATCTAGTTCCCTAATTTCAGCAAATATTTAGAGCGACACACAATGGGATGGGCCACCGGGGCTCCGGAGGGGGAAATCAAAAAACGAATTGGCCTTCACTCTTCACCTCGATTCCAGAAGCATTTACCCTGGCTCCCAGCCCTGTCTCATTCAAGAGGCTTGAACTAAACAAAACCTCAAACCGAAAGCTTTCGTTTTTTCAGTTCTCAAAAACACACTCAACAAAAGCCAAAAAAAAAAAAAGAGAGAGAGAGAAAGAGAGAAGGGGTTGTTGTTTGACTCTTGCCTTTCACAAACACACACTTTTAAAATCCCAGTTCTGAAGCTGCCCCAAATTAAGTTCCAGGAAAAGACAGAGTCACTTGTAACAGGTCTAAGCTCTATTTTACAGAGCCAGACAGAGCCACAAGTTCCCCATGAGATCAAGAGTTAGCATGAAACCATCTCTTCACCTTCCTTGTGTGCTCATTCCTATCAATGGACCTATTTGTAAGTGGATGAAGAGGAATAATCTGAAAGCCCCTCTCCCAGACTCCCAACAGACCAACCCTCTCACTCAGTTTGACTTTGACTGAGTCATGGATAGATAGCCTCCAGACGAATCCAATCTTGAACACAACAAATATGAACATAACTCATAATGTGCAGGTGGTCTGACTAATTAGAGAGTCCTGATGAGCCTTCAAGTGCAGACTTTAAGACTGATTCCCAAGGTTCTAGATGTTTTCAGCAGCTGCACCTTCAACCCAGAGACCATCTTCCCAAGTCCACTGACTTCTGGATTCCATTGTGAGACATTCTTTTTCTAAATCCAAAGACAGCTTGCTGAAAATTAAATAGAGCCTTCTCCCCTAATATATCCACTTATTAATAATTTTATCAGATAATTTCACAAAAGCAAGTTTTTATTGAAAAGAGAGTTTTTCTTGTCACAAGACAGTGATTTGGATTTACAGGAGGAAAACACATTTTCTAGAGGCATCTTTGCTGATCATTTTCCATAGATAAATATGGACTCAAAAGCAGTTCTTTTATAAACTTTTCCCAGACCTTCATTGGAAAAGTGAAAGTGAAAATAAACTCACTCAGTCGTGTTCAACTCTTTGTGACCCCATGAACTGTAGCCTACCAGGCTCCTCTGTCCATAGGATTTTCCAGGCAAGAGTACTGGAGTGGGTTGCCATTTCCTTCTCCAGGAGATCTTCCTGACCCAGGGATTGAACCCAGGTCTCCCACACTGTAGGCAGACACTTTACTGTCTGAGCCGCCGGGGAAGTCCTTGAAGGACTCTGGCAAAGCTGGAAATGTAGAACATTGGTAATTCTCATTAATTCTCAATAAGCAGTTGTATATGGTACACTCAGCCTTGGGTGTCAGGACAACTTACCAATGGGAAGGTGACCAGTGGTTGTCATGGAGATCTGGGCCCGGCAGAAAGTTTTGCTGTCCAGCAAATCTGTGGCAGTGAAAATGTAAGGGACATTAAGATCCCCCTCCATACAACATAAAGTTTTGGCTTTTAGAAAAACAGAATCAGAATGTAACGGGGGTCTTAAGTGTTGGGGAGTTAGTTACCTACTGTGCTACCATAGTTGGTGTCGTATAAATAGTTTTCTTCTTTCCAGGTGTTCATGATGGAAGGGTCTACAAAGGACAGAAAATGGAAATGTCAGCAGTCACCTTCCCCAGGTGGGGAGTTTGCCTTTTCTTACTCATTGTTCATTATCAAAAAGGTGTGGGACAAGAAGGTGGTTTTCAAAGAGAAGAGATCAGATTCTACTTCAGTCACATGTTGATTTACAATAATGCTAGCCCAGTTTTTCTTCCACCGCCCTGGGGGAGATGGACTTTGTTACAGCCTCATCCAGGTGTTCTATGCCTGTTGCATTTTGAGGGGCATGAGAGCAGTTGCAGCGGTGGGATCCTATCCTAGCCCAGCGCTTTCCTGGGGATGTGTCATCTGCACTTGGGGGTGGGGGAGTTCAGGGGCCTGGCATCGTCATCCATTCTGTTGCACTGTCACCAGATTACTTTTATACTAGTTTAAAAAAAATGGTAAGGACAAAAAAATTTCATGATGAATGAGCATCTTTTCCTAGTAATATCTTCCTGGGAGAATTAATTATGTTTCTTTCATAAAAAGTCTGCTCAGTCTTATCATAGAATCTTTATTGCTAAAATCCAGAGTGAAACTCTTCTTAAGCTAGGTGACAGCTCCCTCCCTCCAGGACAGCTCCAATAGTCTTAAGGGGTGGACATAAAATTTTCAAAATAAAACTGAAGAGAAGAAGAGGAGATTGTATCTGAATCAAATAAACAGCTTTTAAGAGTAGAACCTCGTTCGAATGGATAAAGAAGATGCAGTATGTATGTACAATGGCATATTACTCAGCCATTAAAAAGAATGAAACAGTGCCTCTCGCAGCAACACAGATGGTCCTAGAGAGTGTCGTAGTGAGTGAAGTAAGTCAGAGAGAGAAGCAGAAATATCGTATGACATCCCTTATTATATGGAATCTGAAGTGAACTTACAAAACAGAAAGAGACTCTTAGAAACTTAAAAATGAACTTATGGCTGCCAGGAGTAGATGGGATCGTTAGAGAGTTTGGGATGGTCATGTACACATTGCTGTATTTAAAATGGATAGTTAACAAGGACTTATTGTATAGCACATGGGACTCTGCTCCGTATTGCATTGCAGCCTGGATGGGAATAGGGTCTGGGAGAGAAGGGACACGCGTATGTGTGGCCGAGTCCCTTCGCTGTCCACCTGAAACTATCACATTGTTCATTGGTTCTGTCCCAATACCAAATAAAAAGTTAAAAAAAAAAAAAAAGAGTAGGGCTTCATTGCTTCATCTTGGAAAAGAAGTTCTTTCTTTTTGCAGACTGCTGGGTAAGCACATCTCTTGACTCTTTAGATTTCAGACTCAAAGGAAACTCCCCTCCACCTACCCCAAAAGCAGCCCAACTCCTACACACCCCCCACATCTGGCTGATCTCCAACAGAAGATCTCTTTTTTTCCTGGCTGGACAAGAGCTGAGCGATCTGGCAGGAGCTGTCATCTCATCCCCGCCAGGAACTACCTGCATGCCCCTCCTCACAGATAGAGATGCCCTCAGCTCCCTCCTGCCCAGCATCTGAATTTCAGGGCTGGGGTGGTAAGCCACTGGCCGAGTTTCATTTTGTCTTTATAGCATAAACGGTATAAAATCTGACTCACTGGCTAAGTCCTCTTGTTTACGACATAGGGATTTAGCTGGTATTTGAACTAATAGCTACGTGCTTAGGCACCCCAAGCCCAATCTCTTGGGGTTACACCCTCTCTCCTCGTTGGGTTGCCTCGTACACCTGTTGTTGTCTCTGAAAACAAACTGAACCAAAAGAGGTTTGGGGGTGTTGGCCCCTGCATGAGCCTCCTCTCCCCTCCTCCCAGGGTGTACCTTCTTCCCCACCCTTCAGCTCAGCTTTCCTGAACTGGCACCACGAGAATGTCTGGATGGTCGAGGAGGAATTGTCAAGTACTTGGGACCTCTCCAGTATCACCTTCTGGCTCTTCCACTGGGGCTATCTGTCTGGCCAATAGTGGGGGTTAGAGGTGAGGGTGTACCATCCTCTTGGCCGAGTTCTATTCCTGCCTCTAAGGCAGTCGGGCCCATAAAGCACAAAGCATCTGGGTAACTCAAGCCCTGGTCTCTGGGGTGGGGAAGGCGGGAAGGGCAGGGCTGGAAAACCTAATTAACATGCTTACCAGCTATTGTTTTTTCTTTAATAATGGTAAACCAGCCCCCTTATACAAGAGTAAATAACTGCATGGGGCCAGTTTCTGCCCCTAGTGACTCACAAATCACCCCAGGTCAAATTTTGTCCTTGGTGACTGGCACGCAAGCCTCAGGGAGGCCTGTGGCAGACTCTGTGGTTGGCCCATGTGGCCCGCATTCTCGCTGATGTGGGCATGGGGAGAGACCCTGGGGCGGGAGCAGTTCCTGCGGACTTGGGGCAACTTGCAGAATTCTCCCTAGACTAAGAGGTCATAAAAGGGCAATATGCCAGGCAACTCTGATTGATACCAGGCTCTGGGGCACAACTTCTGGTGGCAGTTACTGTTCTCTGAAGATCCCCTGCTGGGGGGAGGTGGGGAGACAGAAAGTCCCCAGGAGAGAGAGTTCAGGACAGAGAAAGGAGGGATGATTGGGCAGAAGGAGGAGTACAAAGTGAATGTAATGGCTCTGGGACCGCAGACTCCACTTGGGGCTCAGAACAGCAGCTTTTGTCTGAAAGTGCTCTTAAGGCAGGAGTTGGTTCCACAGCTGCTTTGGAGATCCTTACAGAAACTCCAAGGTCCCCAATCTCTCCCCAAGCCCAGTCTCTTGGGATAACACCTTCTCTCCTCGTTGGGTCACCTCGTATACCTGTTGTTGTCTGTCGTAGAATCTATGACACCCAGGCCGGTGCTTCCTCCTCTTAATGAAACACACTCCCTCCAAGGGAGAAGGGGGAGAGGAGACACTGACACTTCCTCTTCTCTGCTCTTGCTTCTCCTGACTCGGCTAAGTCCAACCCCCTGACTCTCTGCAATGAGGAGGATGCACGCTTAGACTCTGCATTTTTCTGGGCTCTTGGATCAGAGCCTGGATGCGCCCCTGACCAACCACGGGAAGCAGAAACGTGTGGGAGGAATTAGGCTCACCACCAGTCTAGAAGTCAGAAACAGTTGGCAGGCATGGTCCCAAGGACAAGGAATGAGATTCCTGGCAGGGTGGGTGGCCCATTGGAGACAGTCAGGGAAGAGGAATCCCTGGATTTCCGGCCCAAACACCGGCTCCATCCTGCTCCCACACTCTCCCTCACACTCCCTCCCAACTTGTGTCTGCCCCAGGCCTTTGCTTCCCAAGTTGGCTCCCTTCATCTACCACGACTCACCGGTTTGCTCAGTTTTGACAATGACATTGTGCGTGGACTGGAACAGGTCACTGCTGCACTGGCCTGTGAAGGGCAGATTGGGAAAGTCAGAGTGAGCCCGCACGGAGCCAAAATGTGTTGCTTGGCTAAGGGCAAAGCTGGCTTCATGGAAGAGTTTCTGCTAAGCCCACTGCCTAATCATTATCCTTTGCATCTGAGAGGGGGCTTCCCTCTCTGCATCTGTAATCTCAAGCCTGGGGTCCTTGGCCCAGAAAATCAGTAGCTGGGGCACCCACCTCAAATGGAATTATTTAGCTTTTCAAAGAGAAGATATCCAGTATAAGGGAACTAGAAGTTTAGATGTTAGAAGACCAGTTTCTCTACTAATAGCTGCAAGTCACTTCAGCTTTCTCGGTCTTGGTTTCCTCAACTGTAAATTTAGGGGATTAAACTAGATAAAGTCATTAGATGGCCTCTAAGGTGCTTTCCCATACCAAGATCTGACACAAAATGCAAACAAAAACACAAAGCCATCTTAATCCTTTTTTGATCTTAAACGTAACCCTTTTTGGTTAGATCCAATCTGTGAGACACGTCTAAGTACGTGCAGTGATTCTTCTCTTACATATGCCTTACAAATTCTCTTCAGATGTATCACACATAAAAGCATATGCATGCATGTGTGCAAAGTAGCTTCAGATGTGTCCAGCCCTATAGATTGTAGCCCGCCAGGCTCCTCTGTCCATGGGATTTTCCAGGCAAGAATACTGGAGTGGATTGCCATTCCCTTCTCCGGGGGATCTTCCTGATACAGGGATCGAACCCGTGTCTCTAATGTCTCCTGCGTTGGCAGGTGGATTCTTTACCACTAGCGCCACTTGGAAAGCCCCATTAAAGCACATATATACATGTAAATTCATTTTGTATGTTTGTCTTCCCCAGCCAGATTACAAATATCTCAGGAGAAGAGGTCACGCTTTAATGTCTCTGACCTTCAGTTTTCCCAGATGAAAACTTCCCCTATCAAATGGGCACGATGTTTATTTTCTCATAAGGTCACCAAATGAATCTATTCACTTGGAGTCCTTGTATAAATAAATACTCAATAAATGTAAGCTAGTAGAACGTTTACAAAAAGGCAAATGACAAAAACTAGGTGAGAAATCTGGCCAGGAGGCAGTCAGAGACACCAGCCATACGCAGTGGGATCAGACAAGTCATGGAAGGCCAAAGATGGAAGGCCAGAGCCAGGAAGTCAAGGGTGACCACATCCCATCCCACGCCTCCCTGTCTTAAGCTTCAATCAGAGCAAAGCTTTAAAGGAGTGGATTTAATTGGAGGTGGGGAGGTAAATATTTTTAATTCTTCAAGTATAAGTCTGCTCTTTCTGAAGACTCCTGGGCGTTATTTTTAGAGCCTTGTTTGGTTTGGTTCTAGTAAAAGAAAAATGAGCAACCACTTCTGAGGTGGGCAGGAAGCAGGGAGTGCCCCGGAGCTGAATGAGGTCATCTCAAACGGCCACCGTGCTGCCAGCTCAGTGGCCAGACATTGGGTCTGTTCAGTGTTGATGGCAGCTGTTGGGATCTGAATCTGGTCTATAGCCCTGGAGCTCATGCTTCCCACAGCCCCAGCTCCACGTCCAAACACAGGTTCTGCTTGGATAGATGTGCCCGTTCCAAAGTAGACAGGCCAGCCCACTATTCATACATATCACTGCTTCCCAGAAGGGTTCTCAGAGAAGCTAGTTTTTTAAATAACCATTATCAGAAGAACTTCAGGCCGGTGTCAAGGGCATTCTGCAAGATAGCTATCTCCCCTACCAAGCCTTCCAAGCCAGTGTAGCATGCATGCATGTGTGAACCAACTATCACTGATGGATAGCCTTTGAATGCTTCCTGTCTATGTGCTGGGTGAGGCGTCAGAAGAGACATCTGGGGCTCTAGGATAGCCCCAATCCCAGAAGTATGCAGAAACATACCAAACCTGTCCAGACCATTCATTCTAACCCTTTTTCATTTAGGACCTTTTACGAGTCTGTTGTAATAACATAAGCTTTCTCTCCTCCCCCAAAACAAACTAGATGTAATTTCACCTATTTTTTTGTTTTACCATACTTATGTCCCATTGCAAGAACCTAGCGAAGTGAGGTCACTCAGTCGTGTCCGACTCTTTGCGACCCCGTGAACTGTAACCTATCAGGCTCCTCTGTCCATGGGATTTTCCAGGCAATAGTACTGGAGTGGATTGCCATTTCCTTCTCCAGCGGATCTTCCCTACCCAGGGATCGAACCCAGGTCCCCCACATTGTAGACAGACGCTTTACTGTCTGAGCCACTTTTTAAAATAGCCATGGCAATCTTAACCAGCAAGTGATTGGGAATGAAATAATCAAACCCCATTTGTAAGAGAAATAAGTGGTTTTCTGAGAGCACCGAGTATTCTGTGACTACCCAGCTAACCCTTGTCTCCTTGGAAATTAACCATAAGAAGAGAATTACATTACCCTAGATTTGTATGGGATTTGGTACACCTTGTACCCTAGGCTTCAAGCCTGTCCCCTCTCACCTCCCTTCTACTTCCCTGTCTTGGAAAACAGTCATTTGGAGGTAAGACCATTCTCAGATGTCCCTAAACAGGAACCCTGCCAGTTGTGGAGTCTCTGCCTTTCCCAGCTGGCTCCCAACAGGGTAGAGAGAGTGAAATAGAGTCACCATTCCACTTGAGATGCTGCAGGTTGCTGTAAAGAAGCTGCCCCGCCGTCCCCGCCGCCCGGGTGAACTCCTGCAGACTCATGCTGCAGAGGTGCTCGCCGTTGATGTCAAACTCCTGGAAAGGGATGCAGCTGGCGTCCAGCTGGTTGGTGTCCAGGAGATGCTGGAGCCACTCCCACACCTGGTACTTGGTCCAGTACTGAGGATGGATTTCATGCCACTGGCCTCCAAAAAACCCACTGGAAACTGCAAAAGAGGAGGCAGCGCTGTGAGTGAGCCGTGTGTGCTTCTGAGCATGATCCCAGACAGGGAGGTGCACTGCCAGAAGTCACAGGGATCGCCCCCGAGGTGTGCACGCATCAGCAGAGGGTGGATTTGGAGAGGAGGCTCTGGGAAATGCAATTCCTTCCCTAGTTGTGGTAGGAGCCAGTCATTCAGCCTCCCTACATCTTCCTATTGTTCCTCGTATACTCACGCCTGGGCTCTGGATAGAACACAAGACTTGAAATGCTTTGAGATCATGAGCTTCTTCCCCATCTCTCACAAAGTACCATGAAAGCTAATGCATTGCTACAGGTTCAGCAACATATTGGCTTCCTGCCCACACCCACAGAGTTCGCATGGTTGTTTTTTTTTTTCCCCCTCTCTCTCACACACCTGTATACACACATATACCCCCAATGCAAACCATTTTCCACCAGAAGCCTGAGACTTGGGTTCTCCTCTTTATGATGCCTTTGTTTCTCCCCAGAGTGGTCCAGATGATTCATCTGCTCGCTGTGCTGATGTCCCCCTGCCCACTATGATGGTTACAACCACAATGATGTCACTTCCCTACCCAGTCACCTTTAGCAACTTCCCTTTATCCACTGAAATTAGGTCCAAAACTTCCAAGCCAGGTACTGAGGCTCTTCACTATTCCTCAAGTGACCTTTTACCTTTTTTCTGTATTGTCCTTTAGGCCAGTTTGAGGTCTACCTATGGCTCTCTCCCTGTTGAATTCCTGCCCAACTCACTGACTCCGACCACCCATAAAGCCATCAGAGACCCCCCGACCGACTGCTGAGGGCTGCTGTCTCTAAATCTCCAGGAAACATACTTCCCATTTCTCCTCATGACTTCTGTCCTGTTTTGCCTTTTTTGATGGGTCTTTACAGTCCTATTCTTCATTGTAAACTGTATGCTCAATTTACCCAGCCTTATATACGTTCTTACCCATCCTTGTATTTCCCATAAAAACTACTTAGAGATTTTGCCATTATAGGTACTTTCTCTCCACTTCTTCAGTAAGTTTATTGCTGAAGAATAAATAACATTGGAACCTGGAAGAGCCTGTGAGATCTATCCACAGGATGGCTAATTCAAGTACCAGTGAAGAGGAATTCCTCCAAGTCAATAAATATTATTGAGCTCACTATGGACTAACTATCTATGTATGTGACTCTCATACTCACTTAAGAGAGCATCACTAAATCATCCCAGAGTCCTGGAGGGATGGAGAAGAAAGAGCCAGCTTCTGTTGGCATGTGACCGGGCTGAGAGCTCTTACAATCCCTTCTAAAGCAGGGACCAAGGGAGGGAGCACTCTCTTGGAAGAGGTGAGGGGTAGGAACAAGGGGGAGACCCTATTATAGCCCACCAAGCTGAAGAAGGGGAAATCTAACTGAGCATGACACACAGATATTCCCACCAACTCAAGGATGGACCAATAACGGAAAATGTAGTGCAAGAAAATGGTCCCTAACTTTTTCTTCAAGGTCCTGATAGATCTGTACTTCTCTAAACTCTAAAGCGATTATGAATCACCAGAGAATGTTGTTCAAATGCAGATTCTGATTCCATAGACTTGGGATGAGGCCTGAGATTCTGCATTCCTGGTGAGTGTCCCAGGAATGGGGATGATGATGATGCTTGTTTGTCAGTGGACACAGTTTGCGTGGCAAAGAGATACAGAGCTTCAAAAGGTCTGATCCCCATAATACCCACGGCCTGGCCCTCAACACTCCCAGAGGAGAAGCTCAAGGGGGAATGCTTCCAACCCACTCCTGTTTTTGCTCACCCTCTTGGACTTCATCCACTGCTCCCAGACTTAAGGATTGCTAAGAACAGGGAGTCAAGATCACGTGGGCACAAAGGTGCTGTCCTGGGTCATACCTGCTGCTCACATTAGGTGCCTTACTCCTCATACCTCATAACCACAAAAAAGTAGGCCTGAACCCTCAGCTGGGGTCCTAAAGGCAAAGCCAACAGTGAAGGGGGAAGGGATAAGGATTGGGAGAATCTAGTCCCCAAATTTAATTACATAGAAATATTCCCAAATATACTAACACACTGAGCCTAAACGGGATATCTCTCATTCCTCCCACTTTTTTTGGTGTCTCACCAACCAATACAGTTGTTGAAGGGTGGGCTATATTTTTTTGAAGCTCCCCCAAGTCTCTGTTCGTTTATTTTGAAATTAATTGTTTTGCTAACTGTGCAACTCTGAGTTTGCAAACAAGAGACAACAACTCTCAATAACCCCACACCAGGCCTATAGTACATTCTTCTTTCAATGTCACATGATTCAGATGAGAGGAGGGTTCCTGATAGTGCAGCCTATTAGAACTTGGCAGAACCAGAGAAATTTTGTCTGAAGTTGAACAGGGCAGACTCCCCACTAGCCTGCAGAAGTTTGGGGAAAAGCATTGAAAAGCCTACGAGTTCAGCTTCTCTCTGGCATTCAACTGCTCTCCCCAGTCCCATCAATCAAGACCAGGAGCTTCTGGAAGTGAGAATGTAACAGTGATGAGTGGATTCTACTCCCTGCACAGCAAACAAGAGGAATGCTGCCATAATGGAGGGTCTAAGGGCTTGGGATGCAAAAGACTTTCCAGCCTGAAGAGCTTTTCCCTGTTTAGAATTATCCTTCAAGGTCCCCACAGGGAAGCTCATGCCCAGAAAAGAAAGCAGTTCAGGAGGATGGGTGATCAAATAAGAGAAGGTCTCCCCTTTCTGTTTTCCATGCTGTGTGGCTGGGGATTCCAAGTTGAAAGGTGGAGCTGCCCAGAAATCGGCTGCTTCTTGGAGAATGCAACCTTCCATTGGCATTCCACTTCTGCCTCCCAGACATTGTTCATCAAGAGCCACTTCCCTGTTGTTCAAGGGAAGCAAGAGCAGCAGAGTCTCTAGGGAGGAAATTAGTAGCAGGCAGAGGGTGAGAGAAGGCCCAGACCTCCTTACACCTGCTGCGGTCCGGTGCATAGGAGTTTGCCCCAGCTGACTGCCTTCACAACAAGGTGCATGGTGCTGATTAGCAACCACTGTATTCAGCCTGGCTTCTACAGTAAGCCAGGGCTGGATCCACCCTCTGTAGGCCCCAGACTAAGCCCTCCCTCTACTAATCCACCAATCTTAGATTAAAGCACCACAGGCAGGCACATGGTCTCCTAACAAATCTACCCACCCTTTATAGAGGGAAGTCACTGGAGAATGAAACAGAAGGATGAAGCTGCTCTCTCTTCTCCTTAACGTCCATGCTTCCACGTGACACACACAGACACACACAGACACACACACACACACACAGAGTTTTCTCTCCTATCCCATCTTCATATCCCAGCCAACACTATTAAAATGGCCTTACTTTGGGGTGTCTCTTCTCTCACCCTCTCTGTCAGCTTGCCAACCTGGAACTTTGAATATTGAGAGGAAACCACAGAATATCTCAAGTGGGCTTCTGGCTGGGGCTCCAGGGACCTGTGGGGATCTCCTGCTTAAAGAGTTTTCTCCAGTCCCCCTGGCTCCCACATCCCCTGTATTTCCCACAGGCCTCCTGGCTCCCAGACCCCCTGTAAGCTTCATGAAGTTGGGGAATAAAGTCTAATCAGAGCAAAAGAAGAAGCTGGAAGAAGCTGCATGGGGAGGGACATACGCAGCCCCCTTACCATTGCACGTGGGGTAGCTGTCTGTCCAGGCTGGCTGCTGGTGGAGAAGATTGTTGCTGGGGTTGAGATTCATTACACCACTTCCTTCCAGAATCATGATCTGTAAGGGGATCAAAAACGCCGTTCCGTCAGTGCCTCTGGGACAAACGTCATTTCAGAGTATGGATCATAGAGCAAATTTAGGAAGGAAGAAAGAACGTGTCCTCCCGACCACTGCCTGCCAAGCATGTTGCCACAGCCCTTTCAGTAAAAGCAAAACTGACTGGCAATTAAAAATTTCCAGGTTCAGTTTTCATATGCATGAGGCAAGTTTTTACAGCCACCCATTCATAAATGAATAATCTCTGATCGGGAATGAAACAGGAGGAAAATGTAATACCTGCTCACCGGGTGAGTCTGGCTAGCAGCCAACTTTTTCTTTTTTTCTACAAAAGTGAAAATATCAGAGAGATTTTGTTTAAGGTGGAATTGCCATTCGGTAAAATCCCAAATGGGTAGCAGAACAGACCCAGCACCTGTGTGGGAACCCTGACACACCTGAGCAGCCCGCCCCACAGCATCCAGTAAATTTCCTCAGTGAGGATATCTGCCAAGAGATGGGCTGGTCTCAGGGAATCTCAGCCATATTTGATCTAGAGCTTTTCAAGCACTTAGCTCTGTGATAACATTATAAATCAGGTGGTTTCTCCAATAAGACACTGATGCTTCCTTCTTGGTAAAAAGTTCATCTTCACATTCCCTTTCCTTTTAGTTATCACCATTCAGTCACTCAGTCAATATCTGACTCTTTGCAACACCATAGACTGCAGCACACCAGGCCTCCCTATCCTTCACCATCTCCCGGAGTTTGCTCAAACTCATGTCCATTGAGTCAATGATGCCATCCACCTGGAGGATACTGCAAGCTTCACAGTGGACCTGAATGGGACTTTCTCAGTATGAGGCTCATTTTCTCAGTAAAGGATCAAGGAGAAGAGCCTTTCTTCCATGAGCCTGTTTTTGGATTTTTTCGAACTGTATGAAAATTTTATGCTTTAGAAATATTCACCTCGGTCCTCCAGCACTTACAATGTTCTTACCCTCATGCCAGACTCAAAGCCTCAGAAGTGCATTCAATCATTCAAAGGATGAACAGTCTGTTTCCAGAAGGTGACTGAGACTTACCCGGGACCTCTAAAGGTAACCTGCTCTTTCTAAATGTTGGAGTGAGGAGAAGCTAGAATTACAGTAGATCACGGAAAATTCTCTGCCTGTTTGGGTGAAAACTTGCATCTTCATGTGTCACCAACATCCCCAGGATGGAAATTGCCCAACCAGAGCCATTCCACTCCCTCAAAACCCCTTCCTCTAATTTAACTACTGCTCCTTTGGGTCAATGTAGGGCTTAAGAGGGGAGAAAAGGGGTCTGGAAAAGACATAAAAATTCATTCATGTATTCATTCTTTCAACAGATATTTATTAGCCTTGCAATGGGTTGGGCACAGTTCTAGGAACAGGGAGTAGAGCAGCGATTAAGGGTTGAATTAGGCTTAACAGAAACGTTTATGATGATCGTTAACATCATCATCCTGGTTGTTTGGCAAATAATTAGGCCTGAATCCAGCCTAAGTAGAAGGTAGGAGAAGGCAAGATGGGGTGGCAATGATGAGCTCTGTAACAGCCCACAGGGAGGGGAGGTAGCAGAGCTGAGGTGTATGCGGTGGTGCCAAAGAGATGAGTTTTGATGTCAGAAAGAGCTGGAGTTTATCCCAAGTTCCACCACTTAATACCAGCTAAGTTCTTAGCTGGTTTGTACTAAGTCATACAAGTTATTAGACTCTCTGAACCCCAGTTTCCTTGTATGTAAAATACAGACCATTGTAGCCACCGTATGTATTGGTTGGGACTTAAGTGAGTCTCCATACCTCGAGCACTTGGCACCAAATAGGACGTAACTGCATAGCAGGTATGTTATGATGAGGAGGCATACTATGCCTCCAAATAGGACGTAACTGCATAGCAGGTATGTCATGATGAGGAGGCATACTATACCTCCAAATAGGACGTAACTGCATAGCAGGTATGTTATGATGAGGAGGCATTCTATGCCTATGAACAACCTGAACCAGAAGCAACCGTGGGCCTCAGTTTCCCCGGGCAGAAATTGAAGGGCTAGCAAATTCCTTTTGAAGTTCATTTCCAGAAATGTCTTGGATTCTCACTCTCAGAGAAAACCAACCCAAGTCAAACTTTCTTTTCTTTTCCCATTGAACTTTCTAGAGCAGTAGCCCTAAGCTAAGAAATCAGATGGGGGGACTTGAAGGCAAAAGAAAGCTTCCAGGTCCCCAGAGGGGTGGCTGGGAGAGGGAGAGGGCATGGCACCAGCTCCTGTTTGCTCAAGGCTAGGCTTGTTCCTTGCCAGCATTTGCTCAGCTACAAGCAGTAGAAAGGTTACTGTTTAACCCTGAAAGGGCTGAAGCTCAGAGCCCAGTCCATGTGCCCTCCAGGCTGGGGGTGGGGGTGGGGTGTGCAGGGGAGTCTTCCCTGAAATTCTTTCACAAGGGTTTGCCTGTAGGGCTGTTTCAAAGTGGCTCTTTCAGTGGAAGTCAGATCTGCTGGGGCCAACTATGACCCACTTCCTCAGCCGGCTGGCTCAGGGCTTCTTTTCACCAATTCCCCAAAATCTAGAAGGCAAAGTTGGGTGAGGACCGAGCACCCATCTTTGGAGTTGGGAAGAGGTGGGCTCAGATCCTAGTTCGCCTGCTCCCGGTGGGTGACCCTGAAACAAGTTCAAGTCTATCTGACCTGAATCTTTCTGATCCTTACTTTCCCCACTTGTAAAATGGGAACAACCCAAACTCAAAGGGCTGTGGGCATTAAATGAGCTTGTGCGCACAGAGAGCTCAGCGGGTACTAAGAATTCAATAAATTTCGCAGGAACACATGGGCCAGACTTCCTCTTATGACTAAATGCCCCACAAGCCCCTCTCCTCCAGACGGACATCACTTCTCACCATGAGGCATCCAGAACTACTCTCAGCCAGAGAGAAGTACTGAGGATTACAAGGTCACAGCTGCCCCATTGCCATCTGGGCCCCCAGGAGGCTGAGCGCACTCCCTGCTGGCACCCCCTTTCCAAGGGAAAGCAGCCAGCACAACGACGGGCCCTTTTTTTACAGGGCCCAGTAAATGGTTAGCACCCATAAAAGAGTTTATGTGGCTTATTCCTTAGTGAGTCAGAGTTCACTGAGCTCACCCAGGCTGCTGAGGAGAGAAGGTCAGTGTTCTCAACCCAGCTTGGGGCGACAGGGACCATGCCCTCAGGGTGGGCACAGAAGGCCCCTGGGGCCAGCACGGCTGAAGGCCTTTTACACAGTTCTAATCCCTTGGAGACCCAGCTTTTCAAGTGTGAAATAAGGACATTTGCCCCCCAACAGCCTCACAAGATTGTTGAGAAGATCAAATGAGATAATAGATAATAAATCTGCCTTGAAAATGGTAAAAAGAAAGAAAAAGCATTATTATTATAGCCAACTCACCCACACTCCCGTATACAAATGTGGACTTCCCATGGTACATGGTGATTACCTTCTGCTGTGCTTAGTCGCTCAGTCGTGTGTCCAACCTTTTATGACCCGTGGACTGTAGTCCACCAGGCTCCTCTGTCCCTGGGATCCAGGTAAGAACACTGGAGTGGGTTGTCATGCCTTCCTCCAGGGGGATCTTCCCAAGCCAGGGATCAAAGCCAGGTCTCCCACAGTTCAGGTGGATTCTTTACTGTCTGAGCCACCAGGGAACCCTGAGAATACTGGGGTGGTTAGCCTATCCCTTCTCCAGGGGAACTTCCTGACTGACCCAGGAACTGAACTGGGTTCTCCTGCATCGCAGGCAGATTCTTTACCAGCTGAGCTACCACGGAAGCCCAGGTGATTACCTGATGGAGTATGAAAAGCAATCCTTTTAATTTAGAAGTATTTAATGCTTCTCGTTAATCTTTTTACTTTACCTTCAGCATAACTTTTCTTATTTTCTTTAAAAAAAAGTATCAATTATGGGAGGTTGAGACTTTGGAGACTTTGAGGGCTGGGTTGGAACCCAGACTCCCCATCTTTGTCTTTGAGCTATGTGACCTTGAGTGTGTTACTCCTTCTGAGCTCAACATCTTTACTGATTCCAAAGAGGGAGTCAGGGAACCGTGGATGTCTTCCAAGCTTAAGGGCTATTTGAAAGGATAAGTAATGCTATGAAGTTAAAGGTCCCTGGGCTTCCCTGGTGGCTCAGATGGTATAGAATCCACCTGCAATGCGGGAGACCCGGGTTCAATCCCTGGGTCGGGAAGATCCAAGATTGGAAGCAGTAAATTCAGAGCCTAAGGAAAAACAGTTCCACCCTTTGAGCTAAATGTAAGCTGGAGAAGGATCCGCTTCACCTCATTTCCAGCTAGAGAGAGAATTCTAGGGTGAAAAGCAGGGTTTCTCAGCCTTGGCGTGACTGACATTTTGGTCCAGGATGGTACAGGTTGGGAGGGCTATCTTGTACACTACAGGATGCCCAGCTGTATCTCTAGCCTCTTCCCACTAGATTCTAGCAGCACTCATGCACCAACCCTGGAAAAAAAGCCCCGGAGCCAGATCACACCTAGTCATGAGCGCCAGTCAAATCAGAGCCCATGGAAACAACAGCTCAGATTTTGTTCTTGCTGGTGTGGCGACTTTGGACTAGCCTTTCTGAGCTGCTATATCCTCTCTTGGGAAACTGCCACCTAGGCTTGCTGGAGGACTGAGGGAGATTCAGGACCATGGGGCCCCTGGCACAATGCCTCATCATACCCATACCTGGTAAGTGCCTCCTAGGTGGAAGTTTATGAAAACTCACTGAGTATTGGACCCCCCTTTGTCTATTCTCACATAGTATGTATTCTGGGAACACAGCATAAATTGTTACTTGGGGTATTGAAAAATGCACATCAAAGAAAAGAAAAAAGTAAATTTTAATTCAAACCGAAAGATTGAAATGCACTGAGATATACAAGGTTTTTCCATCTGCATTCTCTTCACTGATTCCTCCACATTCGCCCAAGATGTCACCCTTTGCGCCACAATTCTAAGACTGACACTTTGGATGACAGAAGTCTGCTCTTTATTTCTAGAGGAGGAACCATGGGTGGGATCCAATAAATTACAGCAGATGGTCCCTCATGCCAGCCTTCCAGTCGGACACTCTTCTATCCTAGGCAGCAACTCCCTGGGCCACTAGGGTTTGGCCAATCCAAACTCAATTTGGCAGAGAGGCAGCACCGTGCTCTGCTGGGGTGGCCAGAATCACTCTTTATTCCCCACTTGGTTAAGGGGCCCCTTGGGATTAAACACAAGCACCCGCAGTACCCCAAGTTGCTACAGACTCAGACTACTTCTGAGCCACTCACATATAGAGATGACCCACCACGTCTGTACCCACCCCACCAGACCTTCATCAAGACTGGATTCCCTTCCAGCACCAGCTTGACCACCATGCACAGGGAAGACCAATGGATCAGGGAGGGGGCCAGCAGAATGCCTAGCCTGACCCTAAAGTTTAAGAGTCTCACGTTTTAACTGTTGCTCGGCAGCTCAATTGGGAGTGGGTGAGACTAGTCGCAGAGACAGAATCTCACTAACATCTGGGTTGAAAGGACATACTCAAGGTGTGAGGAGCTTCACACCCAGCCCAATGTTGCCATGCTTCTGGAGGGCAGTTCTCATGGTGACTCAGATGGTGAGGATTGAAGTCTTGATTCTGCTCCTTGGCAGGCTGTGTTGACCCTG
The DNA here is from genome assembly GCF_023091745.1 of Budorcas taxicolor. Taxonomy (NCBI): domain Eukaryota; kingdom Metazoa; phylum Chordata; class Mammalia; order Artiodactyla; family Bovidae; genus Budorcas; species Budorcas taxicolor. The sequence continues at coordinate 63,268,029 of NC_068924.1, read as the reverse complement.
GGGAAGTACCATCCTGTTTAAAGTTTCACTTTCCCCCATGATAAAAAGTGGGAGAAATGGAGTTGACGTGCGGATCAAATGAGAACGTTTGTAAAATTCTCACACAGCACGTCAGGAAATGTTAGCTGTCACCGTAGGGTCTGCCCAGAAGCTTCTCTCTGAACTGTGTTGGTTGGCCTGGGCAATATTCTTAGGGTTGAGGTAGACTCTTCAGAGGCAGGATGGTGCAATGGTGGGAAGCACCAGGCTGTGCAGTCAAATGGCCATGGTTCAATGCCTGGTTTTGCCAACTGACTAATCACTTGGGCAAGTGATTCAACTTCTCTGGGTCTCAGTTTCCTCGTTGATAGAATGGGGATGATATGAAAACGGTTGTTGAAAGACAAAATGAAGTGATACCAGTAGAATGCTTGGTACATATTACACATATCACAATATACGTATTAAGTACTTGGTGAATACAAGCTAATTGGTATTAGTCGCTCAGTCGTATCCGACTCTTTGCAACCCTGTGGACTGTAGCCCACCAGGCTCCTCTGTCCATGGAATTCTCCAGGCAAGAATACTGGAGTGGACTGCCATTCCTTTCTCCAGGGGATCTCCCCGACCCAAGGATTGAACCCAGGTCTCCTGAATTGCAGGCAGATTCTTGACCATCTGAGCCACCAGGGAAGTCCCTAATTATTATTATCTTTTATTTGTTGTGTTGTGACTTATTATTTCATTGAGTCTCCAAGGTGGAAATTGAGGGTTAAGTTCATTTCAAGCAAGACTTCTAACTTCTACTGTCTACATCATGTTTAGCAGTCCCAGTGAGCTGGCACACTCTAGCCTAGGGCTGGACTCGGGCTCCCCAGCCCCATCCTTCTCTGCTGGGTGACACACCATTAGGCTGCGTGATGGACAGCATCTCTGAGCCCCTGCTCACAGAAGCCGTGCTCTGTCCCTCCGCCCGCTTCCTGCTCCCCTTCGTGCCACCAGACACACGCTGCCTGAGGCTGCCAGCAGCAGTGGGAGGGCACACCTCTGCAGGCCCTGGGTTACCACCCCAGCATTTTGCTCCCACACACCATGGCTGGTTTGCAGGTGCACAGGCGAGCAGCTCGTCTCAGATGGGAGCTCCTGGCGGAAGACAGCCTGCGGATCTCTATCCTACAGGGTCCCTTAGCACACGAATTGCTCAATGACTAGAAGAAAGGGGTCCGGGATTTGACCTCTTAAGGACAGAAAAGTGAGCAAAAGGAGGTTCCCTTGGAACTTTGGCAAAGGACCAGAGCCAGGTCTTCTGGAGCCCAGGAGGCTCTACCCAGCCTCAGGACTCCTAACAAGGCCAAGCCCTGCTCCACTGGTCTCTCTTAAACACACAGAGAGGACCTGCCAGCATAGACAAACACAGTCGAGCTTGGGCTCACTCATCTAGAGCAAGGTGTGTCTTTTGCTCTGTGGTGGGGCTACTGAGGCCTCAGACCAAGTGCTGTACTGCTACTACTAATAGTAGCTATGTACTATAGCAGCTAGGGCTTATTGAACATTTAAATGCGCTGCCTCTTTTCTCATAGTTTTAAATCCATTATCTCAGTCAATACTCACAGTTGCTCTGTAAGGCATTATGTCATTTAGGAGATGGTTCATCTGCAGCTCCAAGAGGCTGTGTCACTTGTTCAAGCTCACACAGTTTTGAAAGAACTGAAACTAGCAGAGAATTCAAACTCCGAGTGTCTAGCAACAAACCCAGGGCACTTTCTGCTGAGATGGGGGTGCTTTGCCAAAGAAGAAAGATGCCCTCAGCTCATCCTCAGCCCCAGCCCCATCCTACACACCGTCACAGCATTCTCCCTGTGCCACCTGGGGTCTCACACCTTTACCACGTTTCTCCTGGATTACAAAGCTCTCTGCGTCCATTCAATCATGCAGGGACCCTGATTGAAACATGTTTCTTTTTTGCCAGAGCAACCTGAAGTCATCTCTCTTCTCAATATATTCAAGAGTTCTTTTTAGAATGAAAGGGGAGAATTCCATTACCATTTTTCCATACCTACAGTATACTCAGGTAGGAATATTTAGGGCCAGTTTTATCTGTGATACTTTTAGCCATTAAAATAGATTTATGTGTGCCAAGTTGCTTCAGTTGTGTCCAACTCTTTGTGATCCTATGGAATGTAGCCCGCCAGGCCCCTCTGTCCCTAGGATTCTCCAGGCAAGTATACTGGAGTGGGTTGCTGTGCCCTCCTCCAGGGGATCTTGCCCGATCGAGGGATCAAACCCAGGTATCATAAAAGGAGTATTTATGTATTCATGCAAATATATTAATCTATACATGTAAATATATGAATATATTTGCATACACATATGAATATTCCTTGTATGATTTAATAAAATGATTTTTAGTTTATATTTTAGAAATAAACCAATCCACAATGCTTTGTGCTTCATCTGGATTAGAACTGAATTAGTTCAAAAAGTAGTGTTTTCTTCTGTTGGGAGGGTGAAGATACACCGGAAGCCACCAGGGCCACAGAGCAGATCATAAGCAGGGCTTCGCTTGCATTCCCTGCTCCCAGCCCTCGGGGACCGAGAGTCAAAGCCACAGTCTGCCTTCTTCCCAGATCCTTGATTCATTCAACCACATCATCCCCAGACTGCCTCAGAATACTGTGGGTATTTTTACTCCTCAAGCCCAAGGAGCAATTAGGCACTTTAAATAATCACTTTTGCAATGACAGCACTATCCAGACCATTCTCAGTCCTTAATCAAAGTTACCAGCAGGTGAATTCACAGCATTTGCCCAAAGAATGTTGCAACAGCTTACTGACTTCCTGTTTCAATATGACTGTCATTTCAAGAGAACTACTCCCAGTGAGGAGAAGAGAAAATTCAAGTACATGTGAAATCTAACTGAATGTAACAAAGATGATAATTCATGTTTTCCAAATGAATCAAAATATGAATCAAGCTCAGGGAATGTATTTGATCCTCTCAGGATTACATCACAGGTAATTTCATACCCTCATAATATGTTTCAAGACAGACATTTCATGTTCCCAGGGGCAGCATCGGAAGCATTATTCCTGGGCTTTCAAGCGTTTTCATGAGCAATGATACCGTAGTGGGAGCCTGAGAGTCGATTCATTATAGATACACTTTACTAACTATAAGCCAGTTGAAAATACACATCTTATGCTGATTTTTATCAGTCTTAGTGACAGTTCAGACAAGAAACAGACACTGACCGGAGACCAAAATTGATCAAAAAACAAGATTCCCTTACATGACCTCAGGGGCCTTTATCAATCGTGTTCAGCTATGGCAAAATAAAAATAGGGCAAGCTTCAAAACATGAATGTCACGGAGTCTTTTCAGACCTCAAGGGAAACTATGGTTCTCTCCTTCCCAGACTGCATACTCACACCAAGTTTTGCACATATTTTGTGCAAAAGGCCCTGCAAAGACCATCGACTGACCCCTACAAATCTATTGACACCATGGATCTTTAAATCAAAATCTCTGTTGCACTCATGTAGGATTGAAATGAAAAGAAAACTTGTAGTGGAGTCAGGGTCAGAAAAAAGTCTACCCCGACCTCTGAGAGAAGCCCCGAGAGTTTTTATTCTTGCTCTTTCTTGACATGAGTGTTGCACAGTTTTCCCACAGTGGCAGCAGGAAGGGCCTCCCTTCTCCCTCTCCATCAGCAGCTGAAGGAGGGACCATGCTGCACCCAGGACAGTCATTCTGGACCTCTGTTCAGCAATGTAGTAAAAAATTCACCGTATACCCCACCACCTTGAACCTCAGTATTTCTTTCCTGACCAATCCTTGATCTCTCTTCTAAAACACAGTAGCCATAAGCAACAGATAGCAAAAAATAAAAGCAAAAACAAGCAAACCAAAAAACCCCCGCCTACTTTTACAACAGAGGTCTCCATAGGTGTTTGGAAAGGCATAGGTATGGAAACTGGGAGATTACCTTTACAATGCTTATTTTCCTACTTGGCTGAAGAGGCCACACGATTGGTCTATGGGCCACTTGTATCATCAGCACCTAAGAAGAAGTTAAACTTGGAGTTTCCTGAGGTCCCACCTAGACCTGTGAATCAGAATCTATGCTTTTAAGACCCCACCTTCACCAATCCTTAAGCACCCTTGCCATTAAGAGCTTCTGGTTAAAGACTCATCTACTTGAGTTCTCTCAAGTTCCCAAAACAAGATAACGAACTCCAGCAGATATTGGCCCTAAAATAAACATCCACAAACACCAGGAAGTCCTCGTAAAGTCAGAGGCGATACATTTCAATCCGAAGAACTCAAGCTTCAGTTCATCTGCGGAGATTCTCTCCCTGTCTTATTGCCTAACTTGAAGTAAAGCAGTTCCTAACATCCAATACCACCTTGTTCAATGCAACAGTGCTCAGCAACTTAACAAGTATGAGTCTGTGAAGGCCAAACCAAGTCTTCAGAACACAGCATTTGTGGAGGATTTTTGTAATGATTATTTTCATCAAGGGGATTTCATAGCTGGCTGAGTCACCCCTTATTCCATCCCACCCCCACCCACAGCTCTTCCAAAGATTAACCACCCTACCAAAGAAACCTGGTATCTTAGCCTTCAATGGAGAGAAACAATCATCAAGAAATGTTTGCCCTGCTAGTATATTGATCGCTTCCAATTAATAGATATTCATTGATGAGCTACTAGATGTTGGCACTGTACTAGGTGCTGGGGGCATAAGAGTGAAAAAAACACAGAAGCCGCCCTGCTCAACTGGACTGTCCAGCAAGGGCACCACTTCTGAAAATGTTGTAGTAGCTTTTTCCAAGGTCATCTGGCCTCATTGGCCATCTCCTGCTGGAGTTACAGTAGGACAAGAGCAGGGAGAGCCAGGTGACCTGCTTTGGCATTTGGAAATGACCAAGCTTGGAAAGAACTTCAGCTCCCTTAAAAAACAGGACTAGGGCAGGAATAGAGATGCAGATGTGGAGAAGAGACTTGTGGACACAGTGGAGGAAGGAGAGGATAGGACAAATTGAGAGAGTGGCGTTGACATATACATACACTACTGTGTGTAAAATAAACAGCTTTCGTGCTCTGTGACGACCTAGATGGGAGGGACAGGGGATTGGGAGGGAGGCTCAAGAGGGCGGGAATATGTGTCTGCATATAACTGGTTCACTTCATTGTACAGCAGAAACCAACACAACATTGTAAAGCAATTATCCTCCAATTAAAAATAAATAAATTAATTAATTAAAAAGAAAAACCAGGACTGGTCCTCCTTTCTCCAACAACGCCAAACCCTTGCCTTCACAGGAAACCCTTACCAAGACCTGGAGTTGGCAGCCATGAGTTTCGCAAAGCAGCCTCAGCCAAAACCAATCTCCACGCAGCACAGAATAAAGCAGCTGGCTGTCTGGAGGGCTGCATGTCTCTCCCTGAGACAATAGTGTGTTTATGTGTCAGAGGGTTAGGGGCAGGTTAACATAAAACCCACCGTAAACAGAGCTGTTAATTCAGTTGCTGGCAGGGGCTTCTGTTATCTTCTGAATACCTCCCAGAGGGTATAAGCCCTACTTCTTCATTTGAGTTGGCAGCAGAGTTATTTTTTTGCACCTGTTGCTCTGCTCCAATAACAACGCAGTTAAGCATTGATTTGTTGGAAAATAAACAGAAAAAAGCAAAGAAAGGCATCTGCCCAAACAGCCTGAGCTGGTTTGACAGAGCGTTCATGCCAATTTGTTTTTCCCATAAAAACCAAAGAAAAACCTGCGCTTTCAGTTTAAATGCTATCCTCCCACTCCCTAAGAAGAAAAGGTGGTATCGAAGAGACCAGCCAGAGCTGGCAGGGCCCAGGAGCCAGAAGACACTGTACTTTTCCATTGGCTGGCTCTACGAGGGCGCTAAGGAGTATCTGAGATCTGTAGAATTGCATGGCCAGCCTCCAGCCAGCCCAGGTTAAGATCCTGAGTCAGATTAACAAGGCCAGAGAAGGGGCTGCCACGGCATGATCATAACCCAAACCACACTCTTCCAAATGGTTCATTTCCGAAAGTCAGTAAGTTCGGGGAGTAGGTGTGGTCTCTGGGTTACCTCCCCAAGCAGAGACTCAGCGTGGCTCTCCCAAAGGCTTCTTTCATCCAGCCCTGGGCAATGAGCATAATTTGAAAACCCCCAGTCCCTGGACCATAGCTTTCCCAATGGGGAAAGGAGGTTAGCCATACCTACCTCCAAGCCAAGCTGTGTAGACTCACTCGTGTCCTGCCAAGTGACTTGAGATCCCAGGTGTCCTGTCGAAAGGACCTAAGATGTTCACTGTATGATGCCCGCATTAATTCAAGCATCACTGAGCTCTCATTTCCCAACAGTTTGTCAATACCACATGATGTGCTCAAGCCAGAAAGGGCTACAAAGAGCTAAACAAATCACTCAAATGGAGATCATGACAACACTAATTAAGCGGTGGCATCATCACCCAGCCTTCAACACACACTGTCAGGCGAAGCCTCCTAATATCTCTTATTTAAGCCTTGAGCGGAAAACCTGGGACGTGCAGGCAATGCATGATGTTCCCCAAGATTACCACCTCCCCGCAGCTTTCTCTCAGCCATTGGGCTTTCATTATCACTAGACCATTGGCTTAGTGGGGAGGGGAGGTCACAGCAGTGGGGGGAAGCCTCCGAAACGCCTCTTCTCAAGGAGCGTTAAGAACAGAGTGTTCTGACAGAGGAGGGATATGGCTGGCTGAGCATTCCCAAGCATTCTTGTCATGAGCAGGACAGGGAGGGGACTGCCTCAGAACCAAATTGGGCGGCCAGAAGAATAAAAGATTTAACAACACCCTCAGTTGACTGAAAAATAAATAAGACCCAGGACTAGCAGGAATGCGGGAAGGGTGGAGGGAGGTTAAGAGGATGGAATCGGAGCCAGGGAGGGTTGGGATGGACTGGGACAATGGATTTGACCAGGTCGAGATTAAAGTTTCTTCCCAGAGAAAAACTGAGATGCCCCAGTCAGGGAAAGATCAACAGCCACCGATTTGGGATCTCACAGATGGTATAATTACAAAACAGCAGTCAAAATTATGACGAGGATGACAGTTTATATTAATTGAGTGTTTATGATGTGTTAGGCATTGAACTAGGCTTTACAGGAATTGTCTCATTCACTCCTTGCAATAACCCCAGACGTGGATACTAATATCTCCATTTTCACAGAAAAGGAGACACAGAGAACTTCAGTGACTTACTCAAAGACACAAAGCTAGTAAATGGTTGGATGTATTATAATAAATGTGTTGGGGTATAGGGGGAAAGTGCCATATAACTTTTTGTAGCTTTGAAAATGCACTCTTGTATTTCCAAAGACAAGGTGATTGTCTTTTAGGATTGCACACTTTTATTTTTGAAACTGAGCTCCTTTTAAGTACAGCTGTATAATTTTTTCCCCCAAATGTGAGCATGAAGCATACTAATCATCCTTGTGCCCTTAATTGAAAGTTATTTTAGTGTCCATCTGTGTGGATGCTACCGAAACACCCGTTCATGTCCACCCAAACCCATCTGTCAAAACTTCAGCCTGGCTTCCAGCTGAAAGCCCCAGACTGACTCAGCGATTGGGTTTGGCTGCTTAAAGTCACCTCAGACTTATTAGCCACGATAAAAGAGTGGTAATAATCACAAGGAAATTGAAACATTAAGGGGAAATTATGCCTCCTTTTGAAAAGCATCTGACGACTAAGCCAATACACACGGGTCCTGATGTCAGACCCACTGTGTCGTGGACGTCACTCCAATGAGGGGAGGGCTCTGGGAGCCTGCATTCCATCCCTCTGAGAAGTCTAGGAAAGTTCTCCCCGACCTCCGTCACACCCATGACCCTGCAAATGTTTGTAAAAATGTAGCCATAAAACAGACAAGACTTCACTAGACTCATTCCAGCATCATCTTTGCAACTTAAGAAACAAATAATACATGAATTTTCTCATGCATTAGAGCAACTCCTCTTTAGAAGAAGTAGGGTTTTCTCTTTGTACAGACAATCATTAAACAACCATAGACAAGAAAGTCATATTCCTTTCTAGAGCCTTGCTGCAAGACCTATAGACTCTAGGCACACCAGGTCTCATTTTCTCTTCCAGAACACACTTCATTCTGCTTCCTCTAGCTCCCTGACCTGTCGAGTAAGCCCTCTGGAAAATAACACATGAAAATACTCCTTAGCAAGGCAAGTGACTTCCAATCAGAAAGGTTTTCCCAGGGATCAAACTCCTTCCAGCTGATTATTCAGGTATTCCTCCCCTTGCTTCATTGGACATCTTTGACACTCAAAATGATCAAATCAAAATAGCTAAGGTCAGCTAGATGAGCATGATAAGGAGGAGCCGGGGTTCTCCCTGCAGCTTCCCAGCATCAAGAGTTGTCTCACATTTGAATAATTTCATCATATCCAAGGGAGCCCAGCTACGTGACTGGCAGGACTCAGTGCCAAAGGAAAATCCAGAGCCCCTTGTCCCAAATGTGTTAAGAACTTCAAGACAGCAACAACAGAGTGTTAAACCAAGCACAGGTGCTTTCTAAGTGTTGGACCCTGCATGACTGAGGTGGCTGTATTACGCTGACCCCAGCCCTGTCCCAAGGCGTCAGTCCCAACTCTTGCCTTTATTTACGCCCTTGCTCTATCATCATGGAAGGCAGGGAGACACTTTGCTGTCTAAAGCTCCTAAAGGAGTTAGGAGAGTCCAACAAAATATGACATGGAACATGCCTGTAATAGCACCTGGCTTATGGCAGCACTCAACAAAGGTTAGCTATTATTAGCATGATTATTATTATTGTTATTATCTTCATGATGCCAAGGTCCCTTGACAACTCCAAAGCTACCCATAGACAAGAACGATGGGTGGGAAGAAAACACACCCCACTCTGATAGAAACTATTTATTAGCTACTGCTGTTCATTTCATCAGTCATGTGTGAGAGGATGCTATAAGTTAGGGGCTCTTAGCCTTCTCTTTATACGGTGAACCCATCTTGCAGTCCACTGAGGATTATGGACTCCTCAAAATAACACTTTTGAAATGACAAAGTAGAATACTAAGATTAGAAAGGAAGTTTATATTGAAATAAAATTTTCAAAATACTTTTAGAAATAAATGTGTGATGACATAAAAATGTATGTGCTTCTTTGTTGTTCTTTAGTCACTCAGTTGTGTCTGACTCTTTGCAACCCGATGGACTGCAGCATTCCAGGCTTCCCTGTCCTTCACCGTCTCCCGGAGTTTGCTGAAACTCATGCCCATTGAGTCAATGATGTCGTGTGCTTCTTTATTAGTACATTAAACAAGAATAGCTAGTCCAGGCTCAATAACTTCCATGATATCAAAGTAGTGATGAATATCGATATTTTAAGACATCTGTAACAAGTGCAATGTGATATATCAATATCTGTAATTTCTCTGTGTGATAATCAGTTACAGCTATTGCTACTGAGGAGTTTAGTATGCCACACTCGTACTGAAATTGAATTGAATTCACATTGAATATTGAATTTTAAATTACTGAAAGTAAAACTTTTATTTGTTTTCACATCCAAGTCCACAGAGCCTCTGATTTCTCCCCATGGACACTAAGAGATCCTTGGATCCCAGGTTAGAAACCTTTCCTGTTTTTGTAGCAAGGACTGCTTGTTTAATTCAAAGAGCCTCTAGCTACCACTTCTACATGGCCAGAAGCCTCATTTGAACAATTTACAGGAGGTAGACCCCATAGTGCCTTGCCAAAATAAGTAGGAATTTTTTTCAAAGCCTCTAGAATATCCAGAGCAATTAATGCCTTAGCTGCCATGGCCAGTAAGTATCTGGAGACTCTCAAGAATTTAAGGGGTGGGCAACATATATAAAGTTGTGATTAGTCATGTGGACTGCTGGGAAGGAGATCAGTTTCTTCTGGAGGCCTATACATGCCAGGCATCAAGACAGGATAAAAAAAAAAAACGTGCTATGTACCTATCTCAGGTCTTCCTTGAGGCTCCGGTGGGTGGTGGTTGCAGCCAGCTCCACACAAGGCTCCACTAAGAGATCCCCCTTCACATGGCTCATCCTACCTCCCTGCTGCCCACCTTCCCCACTGAAAACCCCGCTGCCTTTCTTCCCCAAAGTCACAGTGCAGAGCCAACATCGATCATTTTGACAAACAAAATCCCAGAATTATCCAGACACTCCTTCTCAAGAGAGACTCACTGAAAACACCCAGGCTGAGGACTGATCCTCCGATTCCATTCCACAATTACTAATTGTTTACTCACAAGCATGGGTCCGGATGCTTTCAGATTCTTTGTCTAATTTAATCCTTATAACAGCCTGTGCAGATGTTATTACCTCCATTTTCCAGATGAGGAAACTTATATTCTGGAGCTTAGATAATTTACCCAATGTCACTCAGCTGCTCGGTGACAGAGTCGAACGTGAACCCAGGTGTTCTGACTTTAACCTTGTGTTTTTTCGACCACATTCCAACTGCTTCCAGGCAACAAAAACCCATAGCCTCCTGCCTTTTGAGATACACAAGCAGCCAAAGTCTACACTTCACCCATGTTCCTCAAGCCTCTGGTCAAGGGAGTTAGAAAGGTAAGCTAGGTGTCCTCCGATTTTCTCAGTGGACATAATTGAGACAGAGGCTGAATTGAGGCCAAATCTAAAGTCCAGTTGTGAAGAAAACAAGTCTTGTCAGTAGTTACCATGGAGACAGGCTGAAGTAATCTTCACCTTTCAGGCCCCAATTACCTCCTCCAATAGAATATATCAGTAGTCATTATGAGAGAATTTTTTTAAAGTTTCCTCAAAGGGACCCCCCAAAAATCTCTTTGAGACAGTCATATGCTCCAAGCCCCATTGTCATATTTAAAAATAGAAGACCTCTTTCATATTCCAACAGAGATTTGATAGACTTTTGGAAGAAGTCTGCATCAGGTCAAGAAAGGGATGGCAGGTGAGCTAAAATTTCTCAAATCCACAATTGGACCAATAAAGGTCTAGCCCCAAAGGCCCTTTATGTGGTGTCTATGACATAGAGTGAGGGGTATGTGGCCGAATAGGAACTTTTAAATTTGCCGCAATCACGCCCATAGAGCCCTAGCCCCCAAGGCCGTTTGTGTGGTGACTGTGATACAGAGTGAGGGGTACGTGGCTAAATAGGAACTTTTAAATTCACCACAATCACAACATCAAAAAAAAAAAAGTGTGCATCTGGAGAAGGACCTACAAAGGTAAAAATAAGTAGTTATTATAATAGTGGGGTTCATGAGGTAGTCTAATAGTCTAGTAATCAAAATATTATAGTAGGCCTTTTGGCTCCTTTTGATTTGGGACTTGGTTTTCATCAGAGGCACAGTATGAAGAATGTTTAAAATGCTGGTCATATTTAAAATAAATAAACAGATACCCTTAATAATAACGAAGACACTGCTGAAAAAGGACAGGAAGGAAACTCTCAGGGCCAAGGTGTTGGGGAAAATTGGAAGAGAATCCAATGAACCAGAACAAGGGGCTCAGCCCTGTAAAACAGCCCAAAGACAGAGTGTGGTTAGGTACTAGTGAAATCAGTTTTCAAAGGGGTATTTTACAGGGTATCTCTTTTAAAACAAGGCCAATTAAAGCCCTGGGAGCCTCTTTAAATGGGCCATCCTGCTTGACTCTATTACAAGCTCTGATTTTTCCAGACTCAGGCCAAGGGCCTCTGTAAAGACTGGAGTCTCTAGGTGGGCTGCCCAGTGGCTGGGCCAGCCATGTTCCTCTTCTGATGACCCCTCAGGTCTTCCTCTATAGGAGGTGAGCCCACACCCAGCCAATCTACCCAGTAATTCATGGGCAATCAGTCAAGCGAGCTGACCAGCACCACACAATCTGAGTGGCCTCCGTGGGGGCCTGAATATCCACTTTTCAGCCAGCTGCTTCGGGGTTTTACAGAAGAGGGCATTAGAGTGCCTACCCGGGTATGCCAGCGGCTTCCAGTGGTCACAAAACAGCTGCATCTGCTTCTGTACTCACGCTGACTTCGAATAAATGAGACAATTGATAAAGACGGGATATTGTCATGGGAACTGACCCCAGCACCCCTAGGAAAGTCTCCCGGTATCCAGTCTGCAGTACCTCAGCCAGGCATATCCCTGGGCCAAAGTTCTGAAGACCCCAAGGAAGCCATTTAAGAGTTCCGACTGGTCTTCCTTCCTGTCTCATCCTTAGGAGGGCATCTCTCATCCCATTCTCAGCTTTCACAGCCTCAAGTTAAACCTGCTGACCTCTAAACGTAGCTAGCTTTCCCCAGTCACCAGATTCTGAGGACCGAAGTGTATCTTCAGGATGATCAGGTTTCAGAATGAGGGATCAAAAGCCCAGAGAGGTGGAGTGTGCTGCTGTGGGCACATAGTTTTGCTGGGACTACAAAACCAGGTCTCCTGACTGCCAGTCCGGGACTGTCCTGCACCCTGCCTTGTCTACACCGTGCTCCCATCACTCGAAACATGAGTCTGGGATTCTTCAAGAATTCGTAAAGACATTTTTTTTCCTTCTTAAGTCCAATAATTCTTTAATCGAATAACTCTGAGGGATCCATAAAAACTTCTACTCCTGCACATCTTAGCTTCCTGACGTCAAAGCCACTTGGCTTGAATATATGTTCCATCTGAACATGACCCATTCTCCCTCACTGCATTCTATTTCCTGCACAGCTTAATAGCCTGGACCTCTAAAGCCCTGTCTGATTTAAATAAACATAATAGTCACATATATCTAATAAGAGCACAATTGCTGCTCCTCAAAAGAAATCATATGATTTAAAATCCTATTATGAAAAATTAGATAAGAAAATATTAAACAAAGTTTATTATCTTCCCTGTCGCTTCAGTGATTGTGCAACAGATGTAAGAGAACCCACCAAGACAGGGCTGCCGTCCTGCCTCAGTCTTCAGACGACCATCCCCCGCGCATTGCCGGCGTGCCTCACCCCAGCTAAGAGCTCAGCACGGTTGGTTACCCAGTAACACAACCAGGGTGAGAAGTCAGGTCTCCAACACCAAAGCTGCATGGAGCCGAAGCCTCCCAACTGGGGCCTCTCCCACAACAGAAATGATTGTCACTTCAATTCTACCAGAGAGGGATCTTAACAAGAGAAATGGTCTGAAACGGCAGAAAAAGGTATCACCGAAAATCACATTCCCACTTTGTATTTGATTCCTCCAAACCGTGGCATTGCTTCTCAAGTGTGTTAGCAGTTTCAACCACGGTGTTCTTGGTATCCACCCCACCCCATCTCCCAGAGGTCTTTGAAAATCCCATCTGTTCCAAAGGACTTAGGGAGGACTCTAATTGGAGGAAGCGAGGCAAAGACTGAATCACTTTTGAATGATTTGTGTAAACCTCTGCGACTGGGCTTGATGCTTGAACATTAAACAGGGTTCCTACACTGAGTTTTCAAAAAGCAAGATGGTCTAAAGAACACAATTCAGGGCTAACCTTAATTTAGGGCTGGGGAGTAGGTGGGGATGAGGAAGAAATATAACATTACAAGAATCCACAACACTAAATTCTACTTCCTAGAAGTGAACTTTGACCCACAGCACTCACATTCTGGCCTAGGACCTGATATGAGTTCCTTCCAGTTTCTGGTTAGCTAACTGAATGCAGTGGAGTAAATATTTTAGCCTTTCAGTTTCCATTTTGTCTCGGCCTTTGAAATCATCAAAAAGGTACTGAAAGAGGATCTGCATAAAGTTAGTAAATTAAAGGGAGCACAAATGTGGAATCGTGAGTGTGAACATAAGACTTCTCAGAGGTCCAGAAAGACCCAAGGCATTTCCATCTAAGGGCACTCATAGTATATTTATTTTTAAAAGGAAAAAAAAAAATCAAAAGGGCATTGTTTGAATTTAACAAATAGATGCTTTTTAACTCAAAAGAAAAAATATAATTGAATTTGAGATTTTTCATATGTACGAGGCCTGGATCTAAGGCATCACACTCCCCACAATCACCCAAAAAATTCCCAAATAATGCCACCATTTGAACAGTAACGCAAGAGAACTGAAAGCACAGTTGCTCCCTCAAAGTTACTTTCTTCTAAAGTGCCTCTCTAAAATAGTTTGGAAATATGGAGGATTATCTCCATTATATTTATTATTTTTTCAAATGTGATCACGCATTTTCAAATGACCTTCATTTCACGTTCCACTGTCTTTTAAAGTCTGTCCACATAAGCCATTAGTGATGGTGCAGAAATAATGTAATCCTACATGATTTCAGGTTATAAAAAGATGAATTTGATGAGTTATTTCATAGTCTCTGTACTCAAGTTCTCAAAAAGAAGATTAAATGGAGCCTTCTACAAAATCCAAATGCAGCTATTAAAGTCATTCTCCTTTTTTTAGAATTAAAGATTATTCACTTTTATAGGGCTACATAAAATCATTCTTAAAATCTCTTAAGAGCCTTTCCTGGTAGCATCCCTTACCCCTAAAATTCTTCCTAATAACACAACTTCATCTCTCCTGTTGGAAATCAACTCTTCCCTTGACTTCAGTGGAATTAGCACATGGCCACTCATGAGCCCCAACTATACTTTTATGCAGTGAAAAGCTCTATCTAAACACATCCTCACAACCATGCCTATAGAACAAACTCCTGAATTAGACCTTCCATTGAAAAGTTTTCCAGTCCAAACACTCACTCACTCTATCCCTGTTACTAAGGTCAGTGTGGTGAGACACCTGTGAACTTAGGCCCAGAAGCTTACGCTTCATCTTAACAAGGTCATGCTCCCACAATCCCAGCAGTATGCTAAATCTTGGCAAAGACAGATGGTGAAAATGTCACTTTCCTGACTCGGCATTGTCATTACCAACAAAAGGATGATCTCCCCACTGTTTCCAGTTCTATCCACATGGAGGCCAATACTTCTCCACTGTGACCAAACAAAATCAAAAGAACCCCTGTCTTAGAAGACATTTGGTGTTGCTGACTCACATCTGCCTGTCTGGTCACAGTATCCCGTCTTGGAACAAAGGGCTGGTCTGTCTCCTTATGATATGGCAAAACTCTTTGCCAAAATTGCTTTTGTTTTCTGGACAGAGGTGTGCAACGCTCCCCCATACCCTTGCCTACCCACGCTGCCTGAACACTTTTTCTAATTTGAATGCATACACCTTTGCCTGTTTCCAGCCATTTTCCAACACCAGAATATACTGAAGATGAATCTACCTTTCCCTACAAATAATGGAATGAGTCAGGAAAATCACCAACAGAAGACATCTCTAGAAAATAAGAATGTGTGTTCTGAGCCCCAACAGCAATTTAGCCAACCAGTTCATCACTGAGAAGAACCTGTTCCAGCTTTCAGAATTTCACAATTCAGTCCAGGGAAATGGCTTTGTCACAGAAAGAGAGGGAAACTAGGGGACTTTTAAATTCAGTGATTGGAAGCCCAGACTCCACCAGGGAGTTCAGATAGCACTCAAAGTCAGCCTGACACCCTCCAAAATCAAATCCTAAGACGACCCAGTGAGATGAACACAGCTGAGGCGTGTTCACTTCCTGCCAGCTGCCTCCGGGAGTCTCTTTTATTTTCCTCTGTCTGATTCAAGGCAGGTTTCTCTTTCCACTCAGGTATTTGAATTCCAGACTCCAAAGAAGTTTTAAAAATAAGGACTTACCTCATCTACCTAAAGATTCTGGGTGGGAAATCCAATAGCTGTGGCAAATGGAGGGAAGACTGCTAGAAGCATTCACGCCAGCTTGTACGGGGACAAGGAACCAGGAGTGTTATCACGTCTGAGCCCTCATCAGAGTGAAGATCAATGCACATGACAATAATTTTAAATCATTTTGTAGGATGTTAAGCAATAAGCCACCAACCGGGAATTCCCTAAGTCACTTCCCCCTCTTCTGATTGGCTGCCGGGCCCTTTAAAAAAATAAAATAAAGGATTACAAACATTTGCTCATTTGCATTTGGCCAACTCACACGTTAGTGTTCAAACAAAACAGGTCTAACCAGGTTATGCCTGTGTCTCGAGAACAGAGAGACAACCTGTTAATGGATGAGGAATTGATTCAGTGGTGACTGTTCTTTTCAGCTTAGAGGCTGTTTCAGGTGAAAAACACCAGGCTTGCTCCCCAAAAGCACCACCAGGAGGGGAGAATGTAAATGCAATGTGAGCAGAAGCTCAAATCTGGAGGAGATGGTGGTATAGGGGATTCAGGGGCTCTCTTAAACCTCTGTCTTCATGTACTAATTTATGTTCAGTCCACTCTGCTTCAATATCAAGATCTTTTTCCTGCCACACAGACACCAGGTTTTTATGGGGCTCCCGGCCAGGTTGCTGGAAGCATAATTCTCTCTCCAGGCACCATGATTACCTCCTTGTCATGGACCCTTGGTAATTTCAGTGGACTTTGAAAAGCCAATCCCCCCGGTCCCAGTAATGAGCTTTGGAAAATTTGAAGGAAGGGTCCTGGGAGGGAGATTCTACCCTGAGTTGACAAAGTAGAAGAGTCAGCTGTCAACAACGCAGAGGCCTGACTATCTGGTTGTCTGCTTAGCCAGATTCTTCCTCTTGACACTTCCATGGTCTCTCGTTTTTTAACTATAGATCAACCCTCCCTATAGGAGCTCGAGAGAGAAAAACCAAGATGCTGAAATGAGAAATACAACACACTTCGGGCAAGAAGATGGAATTTGAGGGAGGATCCATGGATTTCAAATATCCGCACAATTTCCACCCCCGCTGGCCAGGGGCCTGCTTCACTGGCTCACAGACACCCTTCCTCCAATTCAGGTGAATGTCAGCTCCTGGCAAGGAAAAATACTATGAACTTTCTCTCTTGGGTCTCCTTAGACACTGGCCTGGCATGAGCTAAGTGTTTAAGCAGATTTCTTGAACTCACCAGGCCTCCCCTCTATGGGAGGGGAAAGGGAATTTGAGTTTTGGCAAAGAGACAAAGGTTTTGTGATCAAAACCAAGAAGTTCCTTGTGCAAAAAAGGAAAGTCTGAAGAAAAAAAAAAAGGAAAGTCTGTATATGGGCAACGACTTAATAGAACAAAAAGTAAGCCATTGCCCAACAGGAGGTGGACTAGTAAGTGGACAGTAGCCCTCCTTTTTTTGCTGGTTGTCCTAGTGTGGGCGCCATGTTTGCTGAGGTTCTGGAAGGTGAAAAAGACTTGGTGGGAGGGTAGGTCCAGGAGGGTCTCAGAACTCAGGCAGGACCTGAAGGTTTTGAAGGTTTTGTAAGTACAATTTAAGGGGGCTCTGAAAAACACTTCTATTTCCCTGGCTTTCACTAAACATTCCCACCATTCCCTACCTTCAACCTGCATGTTTTCCAAAGGCCTTGTTAAAACCCCAATATCTGATAAACACAGTAAATGTCATTATTGCGCATTATCACATTAGCCCTAATTAGTCTATCAGCTCCAGATCTGAGAGCAGAGCCCTCAGGGAACAGACTGGGTTTTGCTTAAAGGATGAATCAGGAACAATCTGAACTAGCAGCCCCACTCACTTCACGGGGGTGCTCTGTGTGTGTGTGTGTTCAGGTGTGTGTGTGTGTGTGTGTGTGTGTGTGTGTGTTTGTGGGAAGGGGTGGTGGGGTGTTATGAGTACCAGTGTAACTCCGGGAAGCAAACTTGATCTTCTTTACAGTTTTGCCTGAAATTAACCAGGGACATATGTGGGAGGTAGGGGGTGTGATCAGGAAGTGGTTAACTTCAAAAACAACTCCAAAAGTGATGTGATTCTCAGGTCCAGTCCCAGCCACCTTTAATTGCAGGCTCTTTTATTAATATTTCTAGTTGAAGAGTTCCAGTTACATCTCCAATGTCTTCATCCACTCTTACCCTGCTCATTTTCTATCAGAGGACTATCCATTAAGGCCCTCCTGAGAAGTCATTTGAGGATGGAAATGATGAAAGGGGAAGGAAAGATGTCACCTCATTCTTATAAACCACTTTATTTGTGGAGTCTTTATGTATATATATATTACGGAGAAGGCAATGGCACCCCACTCCAGTCCTCTTGCCTGGAAAATCCCATGGATGGAGGAGCCTGGTAGGCTGCAGCCATGGGGTCGCTAAGAGTTGGACATGACTGAACGACTTCACTTTCACTTTTTACTTTCATGCATTGGAGAAGGAAATGGCAACCCACTCCAGTGTTCTTGCCTGGAGAATCCCAGGGACAGGGGAGCCTGGTGGGCTGCCATCTATGGGGTCTCACAGAGTCAGACACGACTAAAACGACTTAGCAATATGTATATATACAAAGTACCTAACAATGTGTCTGGTCCTTAATGGGTTCTTACTAAGTATTGTTTCTTTTCTTTACTTGAAACTTGGCTAAGCCTCCCTTAAAAGCAAAAACATCTTCCTCCTGCATCCAAAAAAAAAAAAAAGATTTTTAGGCCTGCTACATCCATAGAGAAATCCCTTCAGAGTATGAGGTGTTTTACCCTACGATTAGCTTCAATGTGACACCACTTACATCAAATTAGACAGATGTGTGGTTACAAAGATAGACAGATGAATCAACGGATATCACATCCATAGAGAAATTCCTTTAAAGTATGAGGTCTTTTACTCTATGGTAAAAGAGACAGCACTTATATCATATTAGATTGATGGATAGCTAGATAGATAGAGATGATAGAGTGGATGGCAGTCTTGATTTTTACAATCAAGACAAGCTTGATTTTTACAATCAAGCTACAAGGGCTTTCCTTGTAGCTCACTCAGTAAAGAATCTGCTTGCAGTGCAGGAGACCCAGGTTTGATCCCTGGGTTGGGAAGAGCCCCTGGAGAAGGAAATGGCAACCCACTCCAGTATCCTTGCCTGGAAAATCTCATGGACAGAGGAGCCTGGTGGGCTGCCGTCCATGGGGTCACAAAGAGTCGGGCACGACTGAGTGACTAACACTTACTTATTTACTTGATTTTTAACTGAAAATCCCAGAAGCTGGATTTGATGATGAGACCTTCAATTGCAAGAGCATTAAACATATCAAGCACGTCGTTCATGGGTAAGTTTAAAAGTTTAGCCACAAAACCATTAAACATACCAGAGTCTGTTTATGAACACATTGTTAATTTCTCGAAAGTCATAACCTTCTCGAGGAGAAATCAGGTAAGAGTCTCATTATTCCATCAGAGTTCTAACCCCAGTATAGGTTCCATTTGCTCTATGCTCCCAGGATCTCTTGGAGACTGATAAAGACCAAGGGAGGCAATGAGGTGATGAGACAAAGCTGACTGCCTAGGTTTTAAGGATGTGAAGACATAAAACAGAGAGGCAAAGCAGCCTGCCCTCAGGTTAAGATCGAGATAATACCGAGAACTGGAGCCGACTCTGCAAAGTCAATTACTCTGAAGAGAAACCTTCCTGGTTTCAAGGCTGTAACACTGTCTCAGACCTGTGCAAAGACACAGGTCAAGGCCTTGGGTCAAGTTGTAATGCTAGTTCCCATAAAAGAAAGAGTGGGGCAGAGCAAACCAAGCCGGATTATGTGCAATGACCTGGGGACCCTGAGTTCAGTTGAAATGTCTACCAGGAGATCCACATCTCAGAATCAATGAACCCCAGGGACCTTAATTCCTACACCAAGGCCAAGACAAAGAATCTCTCTGAGCCAAGTATCAAGCCCTAAGGGGTCGAGTCTTAATACCAACACAGGCTGTGGTTACAAGGTTAATGAGAGCACTGTGCTTGCTGTGAAAAAAAAAAAAAGGATGCTGGCTTACTTTACACAGCACCTTTTAACTAGAGGCCCTATATTTATTTTTGAAAGCAAATGTGTGCTTATATATGTTTCTGTCTATCATCCCCTCTTGATGACATGGAATTACCTCCAGGGCAGAATGTGGCAATTTAGTGAAAGCCACACAAGAATATTACTCTAGAATTGACAGGAACAAGAAACTCTGGTGAGAGGAGGGGGCTGATGTAAAGAATTATCTGACTAGGGGGCTGGCTAGAATTAAATAAGGAACTAGGGTTAATAAATATCATCTGGCCTCACACCCTATTCCCTCCTAAGAGCTGTGCTTCCAAAATCTTTCCATCTTTCTTAGATCTAATTCCCAAGGGTCTACAAATCCTCTGGGGAGCAGCTTCCTGGGCTCTGAAGGTCGCACTTGAGTTCCATTTGGAAGGTCTGACACTGACAGCTCTTAACAGCTATGTAAGCACTTTGTGACCGTGACTTTTGCTGTAACATTTGTGCCTACACACTGAGAATATTCTCTGCCAATGGAACATCCTACTTGCCTGCTGAGGTGGGGATAAACTTGGTGCTGGAGTAGGGGTGGGTAGTTCACCATTTCTGGAAAAAAAAAAAAATGACGCAGTGCATGTATACATATGTGCACACACACCCACAAATACACCTCAGGCATCTGGACGCATCACCAATGCACCGAAGGTAAGTGTTCTGAACTCTCCTCTCATATTTTAATTATTGTCCAAGACATCGTGATTCTTGCCTTTTTAAACGCACTCCTGACCCATTCCTTCTGCCTCACCTATATCTTATAACTCTCTTTCTGGCCTTATCTCTCTTCCCAGACAACTTTACATGGTGCCCTGACTTAATGCCAACTCCACTATTGGCATAAGCACTTTGCTTCTTGAATCAAACTGCTTTGAGAGTCTAAACAACATTTCCATCAGGGTCTTCAGGAAGGCTCGTTTCTCTGTCTCACAACAGGAGACCAGACAAGGCAAAAGTTCTCCACTTCCAGGCCACCTTCTTGCAGCCTATATTTTCTTTTTTGTGTGGGCAAGAGCTTCTTACAATTATAGGGGTTATTTTAATGTTTTACTTAACTGTGAGAACTTTTTCCACTATCATGGAAACTCCAACTTTAAAACAGAGTAAGGAGATGCTGCTGAAGATACATCAAGAGGTGAGGCATGGCAGCCTGCCCAGATCGGTCACCCATCCCTGCCCCTGCAGGCACTCAGCCTTTTCTGACCCACGTATCCTTGCTCTGCCCTAATGCATCATCAGGATCGCCCGTACAACTCAGGGACTCCTGCCTACACCGACCAAATTGACACCTCCAAAGGTGAGTGACAGCAGAGACAATAATTAATATTGCATTCATCACCATCTATTTATATTTTGTGGGCTCCTGTATTATTCCACTAATGATAAATCAGAAGACTAGGTTCC
The DNA here is from genome assembly GCF_023091745.1 of Budorcas taxicolor. NCBI lineage: Eukaryota > Metazoa > Chordata > Mammalia > Artiodactyla > Bovidae > Budorcas > Budorcas taxicolor. The sequence goes on along the minus strand of NC_068924.1, from coordinate 63,246,826 downwards.
TACTGTCCAAGAGGTTCGTTATAATGGGGCTGAACTTGAGTGAAGTCCTCAGTCCCTAATCTCTTTCAGCCAGGGGTCATGAGAGACAGCAAACTCTCAGATCCAAGTAGAAACCATGTAAAATCACAATCTAAATGTCTAATGACTGGGGAGAACCTGTGGTGTTGCAAGATCAGGGTACTCGGAACCTATTCCCTCATCCTCAAAAAAAGAAAAAGACAACACAGCTTTCTCAGAAGCAGCCGGTCAAGTGAAAACGACAGAGATGTTGGAGTCAGACTGACCAGGATGACCTTGTCGCAGTTACTTACGCTTTAGCTCTCAGCTTTCCCATCTGTTTATTGGGTATATAAATACTTTCCGTGAGCTATCTAGATATTTAAATTAGAAATGTACAGAGCACTAGCAGAGTGTCTGGCATTTGTTGGGCTCTCAGGAAATGCTTACTCTCTCCTTAAAGTATGGAGCTTAAATCTCAAGAGATCCCCTTAGGAATGTATGAAGTTACATAAAGGTGCTGTTGTTCAGTCGCTAAGTTGTGTCTGACTGTATCTGGACTGCAACATGCCAGTCCTCTCTGTCCCTGCCAACATCTGCCAACATCTCCCGGAATTTGCCCAAGTTCATGTCCATTGAATTGGTGATGCTATCCAACCATCTCATCTTCTGCCACCCTTCATGGATCACTGGCTTGTCGTGGCGAAGGGGCATGTGTAACTCAATGAAGCTAAAAGCCATGCCATGCAGGGCCACCCAAGACAGATGGGTCATAGTGAAGAGTTCTGACAAGACCTGGTCCACTGGAGGAAGGAATGGCAAACCACTCCTGTATTCGCACCGCAAGAACCCCATCAACAGTGTTAAACGACAGAAAGATGAGACACCAAAGGATGGACCCCCCAGGCTGAAAGGTGTCCAAGGTGCTGCCGGGAAAGAACAGAAGGCAATTACTAATAGCTCCAGAAAGAACGAAGCTGCTGGGCCAAAGCAGAAACAATGCTCTGTTGTGGATGGGTCTGGTGGTGAAAGTAAAGTCCGATGCTATAAAGAACCATACTGCATAGGAACCTGGAATGTTAGGTTCATGAATCAAGGTAAATTGGACGTGGTCAAGCAGGAAATGGCAAGAGTGAACATAAGGGTGATGAGAGAACTAATTCTCCACATTTCAAAGACAAAGTAGGGAAGGGGAGAAGTGATACTGGACATGTTATAGGAAAATGGAAGCATGATAATGGCTCTTCACATTTATTCATTTTTAACCATGTCCCAGTCACTAGAATTTAACTTGCATCACCTCATTTAATCCTCACAAAACTCCATCAGAAAGGTACTAACTCTCTTCTTACTTTGCAGAGGAGGGAGCTGAGCCTCCTAAGCCTGAGAAGTAACTTGGCCAAGGCCATACAGTAAAGCAAGTTGCTGGAGCTCAGACAAAGCCAGTGTCATTCCAAAACAAGTCAACCACAACCATCTTCAAAAAAGAGAAGCTCAACGGTATGTTGAATTTTGGATTATAGAAAGTCGCTCAATAGTGTCCAACTCTTTGCGACCCCATGGATTATACAGTCCATGGAATTCTCCAGGCCAGAATACCGGAGTGGGTAGCCATTCCCTTCTACAAAGGATCTTCGCAATCAAAGGATCAAACCCAGGTCTCCTGCATTGCAGGGGGATTCTTTACCATCTGAGCTCCTAGGGAAGACCATAATATCTTACAGGGATAGGAAAAGCCAAGCTCAATTCTGGAAGGCAATTGGAAATGTGACTGTTTCTTGTAAGAGCAAGATTGTAAAGTTGAAATGAAAAAAAAGTATAAGACAGGCAAACAGATCTGGATCTTCTAGGACAGTCATCAACCCCTGTCCTTCCATACCAAATATTTAAAAAGCCAAATGCCCAGAATAATAATTGAGGGGAAACCCATTGGAAAAAGCTGTGACTTGGTCTTGCCTGGGAATTCATGAGTCTCTTGACACAAAGGTCACCCTGCCACCCACCCAGCCTAATAGCCCTAGGCAGGCTAAGTCCCACAGCCTCTAGATGCAGAAATGGCAGAAGAATAGTCAAGAGTTGGAGCGATGGTCAAAGTATTACTAATGACCATTGAGGGAAGCAGTGGAACTTCATTAGAGGTGGGGGTTGTCATCAGTTTCTCCATCCCATTCTTCATAAGCAACTGAGAGTGTCTCAAAAAAAATGTAAAATACTAATCAGTCAGATTCTGCTCCTAAATGCCTTCCAGATAGAAACTAGAAATTCTAGACTTGCTCATGCCTCTGGAAAGAATGCACCTAGAAACCTCCTGGAAATGATATCTGATCGTTGACAAGCACAACTGCTGGGACTATACAAATAGCCTCATTTGCATAAATAAATTTTTCATTTAATCCAGTCAAAGCATATGCACCTGCACGTTGGTGGAATGTCAAGAAAGAAGCCTTTGGAATTATTTATGAATAATTCCACATTTGGGGGAAATCCAAATGAAATCTCCCCACATGTATCATGGCATGTATATGATTTTTCTCCCCTTTCTCACCCCACCCCAACTCCATTCTTAGCAAGCACATGTTGAGAACAGGGTTTGGAATTAGTCAATTTGTCTTCCTGGAGAAGGACAGTATACCAAATACCTATTTTGAGACCTAGTTTCTTTTATGACTGTGAGCCAGGAACGTTTTATGAGAATCCTGATTTAAGGTTGGAGGTTAATAGCTCTGAAATTCTGAGAACCAAAAGACAATTGTGTAGGTGGGTACACAGTGAAACTGAAATAAGGAACTCCTCTGTAAACTGAACCAAAAATCTGCAGTCAGTTCATCTGAAAACTTCTCTCGGGAGGACAGCCCCAAGCAAAAGAGACTGGCCACAGCCTGCCCGCTTGCTCACAGTGGAAAGTATGGAGGCCCTCGAATTCTGTTCTGCTGGAAAGAATGAGAGATGGAAGGCGGGGGGACAGAGCAACCTGACCAGGTGAGCATCCAAAAAGGGCATGGTCAGCTTGCCATAGGCATTCTCCATCAACCCCAAAACCAGATGGTTCAGGGGCTTTCTCCATCAGCACCAAAAGACTTCAAAGTCTCACCAAGGTTTATCATCCTCAAGTTCACCTGTTTGTGGTTCTCCAGGAATTGCCAGACTCACTAGAGCAGAAAAGCTCAGGGAGCCCAACCTGAGCTCTCACAATCGTATGTGGCTGTGTTGGAGGAAGGGAGCCCCTGGCAAATTTCTGATTTTTGCCAATCCATTTTCTTTTCAGTTGGCAGGTCACCTTAACTTGGACGCTAAATGCACAGCTGGGAAAAATAGGCTTGTTAGGGGATGGGTCAAGGCTCCGTGAACATGAGCCTTGGCTGGGGGTAACATTCTTTGAACAACCAGGTAAGACGAGCCTAAGAAGCCATGGCACTGTGCTTCCATGGACTTAATTGTTGGGCATCGAGACCCACCATGGATCCCGCCCAGCCCATGGCCTGACCCCCAGTAGACAACTCTTTGTTCTAACCTGTCTCCACTCCTCAGACCTGTTGGCAGCAAGCAGCAGGTGGCAGGGCAGAGTTGCTGGGAAAGGGGGTAAACTGAGACCAAAAAGGAAAGAGACAGAGAGCAGTTACTGTGTGCTTCATTGTGAAGCCCTTAGAGAAACTGACTTGCCCCCCCAAAACTCACCTTGGTAATTTTCCTTACCATTCTAGTCACAAATGAACTAGAATTGTATTTACGCACCACCATTCTTCATGTTTGCCGCCTTCTCAAAAAGCAACTAGACCATTCTCCTGCTCAAAAATCTTTACCAGGATTTCCCTGGTGATCCAGTTGTTAAGAATCTGCCTGCCAACACAGGGAACATGGGTTCAATCCTGGGAAGATCCCATATTCTACCGAGCAACTAAACCTGGACATCCAAACTACTGAGTTCACCCACCTGGATCCCATGCTCCACAGTGAGAAGCCCATGCACCCCAACTAGAGGACAGACCCTGCTCACCACAGCTAGAGAAAGCCCACGTACAGCAGTGAAGACCCAGGGCAGACAAAAAAAAGTCTTTACCAGTTTCCCCGTTCCCTGGAGCTGTGGCCCTCAAAGGATGACAAGATGATTTTTAAGCACAAATCATAATTTCTATTTTAACAGTTACATGTTGTCACATGAAAACTAACTTAGTAAAGTAAAAAAGAGTCAGTACCGGTCAAAATGAAAGTTATTAAGCAAATAATATAAACAGGTATATAAACATAGTGAAAAATAGAGTTAATAAAATTGGAGTGATTAAAATTTGGAAAATAAAGGCTCAAAGGCAGACAGTCCCAACTCTCTGAGGGCACACTGTTACTGGTCCCATCACTTGGTCTCCACCTGTGTCCTCAGGCCCATAGACTCCAGCTGCACCTCTGATATACACCCCAGACACGATGGACCCACAGGGCTTCTGCACATGCGCCACGTGCTTCTCTGCTTCCTGCCACGTGGACCTTTCTGCATCTTTGCCCAGCGGAACCCAACCCATTTTCTCCACTCAGTCTTCCCCAATTGCTTCATTAGAATCTGTGTTCCCAAATGGTTTGTTTGTACTTGGAACCATTCAGTACAACAAATGTTTGCCAAGTTTCTGCCATGGGCCAGGCACTATATCAGGAAATAGGGATTTAGCCACAGGAGAAAAAAAAAAAAAAAGATAAAAATTCCTGCTATCATGGAACACAGATTCTAATGAAGCAAGACTTCAGTACATTTCCTAGTCTGCCATGTAGGGCCATTTGGGGTTCTGCATTTCCCCAGCCAGCCTGGGTAACCCAGGCAGACAGGGTCTACATTGCCTATCCCTAGAAAGGCTTAACATACTTCTCTCAAGTATCAGGGCGCTGAGTCGGTGAAACTCCAAAGCTGGGGCTTGGGTGTCTAGAAGCAGTGGCATAACCTACACACCCTGTGTGTCTATGGTGCTTTAGAACCTGTTTCTTCTGTGTATCCCCTTAGATGGTCCCAGTATCCCTGGGAAGTGTGATGCATACAAGATGGTTGAAATGATACACCTCCCCGCTTGGTTTGGCATCTATCTGGAGGTCACTCAGTGACTGCATGGTGCACAGGGGTCTGAGGTCACATGCGTGGTTCCCAGCGGGTCCTCTGGGTCCTGCACACTCTCCTCCAGCCTCAGGGGAGGCACCTCCAGGCACAGACAGCTCTAATTCCCTATGGGAATCAAACCCACAGAAGGAGCACCTTCCCGCGTCAAGACTCTGCAGTGACCTCAGGAAAGAGGAGGGTGCCCGAGAGCACTGTCAGGAGGGGAAGTAGCCGCAGCCGTCTTCCCAGAAAGAAGCAGTGCTAAGTTATTCCTGCTGCTCTCTCTCTGCATCACCCTCCTCTCCTCTTTCTCAGTCTGACAGTTTTTCAGAATCACTGCCTGATCTTGTCAGGGAGGCACCATATAGAGAACCCAGCTCATGCCAGACTTCCCTGGTTTTAGCAACGAATGTCCCACCTTCCAGGAAATGCCACGGTCCAGGAAATTTCTGGTAAACCAAGAAGGTTGGTCAATCCACCAGTTTGATCTTCTCTAACAGCTGTGGGTCCTTGGGCACTTACCTACCACCTCTGAGTCCCCATGCTCTCATTGGCAAATGGAGATATACCATCCCCCAGCACTGGAGAGGATTAAAGAGGCATTATATGTTTAGGGAGCACGCCAGTGCACCATAAATGGTGGCTGGTATTAATACCTTTGGAGGCTGGACTGAGACCTGGAGTTGAACCCAAGGTCCTATGAGCTGGTCTCTTGGACGAAAAGGAGATCCAACCAGTCCATCCTAAAGGAAATCAGTCCTGAATGTTCATTGGAAGGACTGATGTTGAAGCTGAAACTCCAATAATTTGGCCACCTGATGTGAAGAACTGACTCATTTGAAAAGACTCTGATGTTGGGAAAGATTGAAGGCGGGAAAAGAAGGGGACGACAGAGGATGAGATGGTTGGATGGAATCACCAACTCAATGGACATGAGTTTGAGTAGGCTCTGGGAATGGGTGATGGACAGGGAGGCCTGGAGAACTGCAGTCCATGGGGTCGAAAAGAGTGGGACACGACTGAGTGACTGAACTGAACTGAACTGATGAGCTGGTTAATGCTTGCCAAGTGACTCTTTTAGAGGTGGCCATGCAAAGGATCTGGCAAAGGCGATGGCACCCCACTCTAGTACTCTTGCCTGGAAAATCCCATGGGCGCAGGAGCCTGGTAGGCTGCAGTCCATGGGGTCGCTAAGAGTCGAAGATGACTGAGCAACTTCACTTTCACTTTCCACTTTCATGCATTGGAGAAGGAAATGGCAACCCACTCCAGTGTTCTTGCCTGGAGAATCCCAGGGACGGGGGAGCCTGGTGGGAGGCCATCTATGGGGTCGCACAGAGTTGGACACGACTGAAGCGACTTAGCAGCAGCAGCAGTGCAAAGAATCATGTGGCCACAAGGACATAGTCTCACCAGGGCCTCCAACTGGCAAGAAACAAGAGATTTGCTAGCAAAGTGCTGTAAATCAATGCCCCAATCCACCCATTTCTGGCCTTACTATTTTTATTAAGTGTATATTGTATGCCAGAAACTAAGTACTTTATTTACATACAATTTCTTATTTAATCCTCACAACAGCCCCTCAAGGTAGTACTATAATCCCCCATTTTAATGATGAGGAACCTGAGGCTGAGGGAGATTTAGTAATTTGCCTGAGATCACACTGCTGGGAAGGACAGAGAGAAACTGCCTGACCTCAGAGCCTCCATCCCTAACCACCTCTAACTTTATATGAAAAACATCCTCTCGGGTGGGAGCTGATCACTTTTCTCCCCTACAATAGAAGAAACTGGGCAATCCAATCAGCCTCATGGAGAAGGGGAATTAGCAGGCGAGCCCTTGCTTGCTGGGAGGTGATGGTTTATCCTGCAACTCTGCTGGGTTTCCCAGAACCCTGAATAAATATTTACATAATCTTGTTACATTGATCCCCAGCTTGAGACTGCAGAAAACACAGAACCAACCCATGCTGGCAGACCTTTGTTGTTTGGATGTATTATTTTTCAGGCCATGACAGTCTTATAGGCAGACTCATTCCTGTAGACTGTTCAGTACAGAGGACAGGACTCTTGACTTGGAGACAAGTTTTCACCCCAACTTCACCGCTGATGAGCTATGCCACTTTGAACAACTTGAGGCTCAGTGTTCTCATCTGTAAAATGGGCATAAAGTTTGTCCCAGTATCATCATCATCATCCGTCATGGAGAACTCACAGGTATGCTAAACACTTACTTGTATCTTTGCGTTAAATCCTCTCAAAAGCTCTTTGATGCAGTTACTATTTTTATCTCTGTTTTACAGTTGAGGAAATAGAGACTCAGAAAAGTTAGGAAATTTGACCAAAGTCATAGATCTAGTAAGAGGCAGAGCAGGGTCTGAAACCCAGATGGCTCGACACAAGATTGTTGCCCTCTACCCCCTGCCTCATCCCCCCATGTACTGCCTCTTGTAATAAGTGCTGTAAAGATTTCAGTGAGATGGGACATGTGAACATGCCCACCTCAAAGGTCACCCTGTGGTAGCATCCTCTGGTCCACAAATCTCAGCCCACACTCCTTACCGGTACCTGAAGAGTCAAGAGAGGGGCTCAGGGTGGAAGTACCCTCTTCACCGGGGCACCTCTTCGTTCCTAACTGGACTGCCCTCCAAGATGGTAGCGAGCAATGGGCCAGCTGAATCGGCACCTGTGAGCGTGACAGTGACTCAGGAATGGAGAGAACCAAGGAAAGAGCCTCCCGCTGCAGAACAAAGCCAGGCGGCAACCTGGGCTGTGGCTAATTACAGGCTGGAGAGGCGGCTCGTTGACCGAGGACTGGCTGATTTTACACACTGATGAGTCACAGCCTCAGAGCCTTTGAGGTCTAAAACTCCACCAGGCCACTGGGGACCCAACTAGAATTTCTAAAACAGAAGCCCATTAGTCCTACCCCTCATCCCGACTACCGCACCTCATACCCTCATGCCTTGCTGGCCTTCATAAGCCCATGCCTAAGCCTCCGGGGATGGCTCCATCCAGCCCAAAACTCTCCAAGAGTGGGAGGAGAGTGTACTGTACCACTGGAGTGTGGTAGAATTGTCAAATATACAAAAATCGGCCACCTGGTTAAAAAATGGAAGCCAGGCAGGCTCTTCATGTGGTTCTACAAAAGGGTAAAAAAGGTCATTTTCCATCAATATTAAAAAAAAAAAATCCTCCCACTACCATATCCAGAGGTATGGGGTGAGTCCTGCCAGGTCATGATAGAAGTTCTCCTCAGCACTGGGGTTTCGGGTCAGAGAGACATCAGTTTCTGTTCCAGATCTGTCAGTTGTGGCCTTGTGACCTTGGCCAAGTGACCTGACCTCTCTGAGCCTCTACGTCCTCATGTATTAGAGGTGCACCACCACAGTACTAACTCTGTAGGATGATTGAAGGAATTCAACCAGGGCTGCTTCTGTCAGTTACTTGATTCATTGCTCCTGTCCTGAATTCTGCCTCTTCTCCCTCCCGTCCTCACGCTCCATGTCTCACAGTTTTCACTGACTACCTCCCCATAGTCCACTGGACTTGACTCCCTGTCCCTGCTTAAAGGAATTTTAGAATGAGGCCAGTTGAATTGGTAACCCAGCCCAAGTTGGCTGTGTTTGGTTAATACAAGTGGGCCTCATGTTGTCAGTAATTGGGTCTGGTGAACTTTCCAATGGCTCCTTGCTTTGGTTTGAAAGGCTGGCAAGGCCAACATCTACCCCTCCCCAGTCTCATCCTTTTCTTCTTTCCATAGCACTATGTCACCTGCACACAGCACCAGGAGGTCATGGGCTCTTTCCATGGAAATGTTCTTTGGTTACCTGGTGATTTGCATCCTGTAACACCAAAAGCCTAGAACGCACCCAGGACATGTGACCAGCCACAGCCTGACAATGACCAAGTCACACTTTTTTTTTTTAAACTCACACCTCAACCTGTCCACGTCTTCCTCCTCTCTCTCACTACCATCTCTCCAAACACAACAAAGATCTATGTGTTAGAACTTTCTAGAATAACAAAACCAATTAAAAATAATACTATTTTGTGTCAAGCACAGTGCTTAAAGTAGATGACTCTGTTACTTCGAGATTTTATGTTTGGAAATGTGAAGACTCCACTGAACCCTCAAAGCTTTCCAGATAGTCTTGGGCCTGGTTCCTACCATTTCTTCCGGTAACCATTTTTCAGATGGCCCCTGCCCACTGCTGTCACATGGCACTCAGCTTGTCAGGCAGAGGAGCAGCTGAATAAACCTGGTCAGTGGCCCACACGGCCAGTGCAAGGTGTGTGTGTGGGCTGTGTGGGGTCTGAGGGGTTTAAAAGCACCAGCTGAACTGTTACTGTTAACACCCACTATTGGTTCAAGCACGTAGAGGAGGAACATTGTTTGTGGGAGGGTATGTTTGTACAGTCTTTATAGAGGGCAATTTGGTGTTATCTACCAAAATGTGAACGCTCAGATCCTCTGACCCAGCAACCCCATTCCTCAGAATCGCTTGCCTTGGTATATGCACAAAAGACCACAGAAATACATGATGAAAATTTGGAAATGATATTAATGTTCGCCAACAAGAGAAAGCTAAAACAAACTATGGAGACTTCCCGGATGGTCTAGTGGCTAAGGCTTGGCGCTCCCCTCGCAAGGGGCCCAGGTTTGATCCCTGTTCAGGGAACCAGATCCTGCACACGGCAGCTGAGACCCAATACAGCCAAATAAATAAACAAATAAAATACTGTAAAAACAAAATAAACTGTGGTCCATCTAAACTATGAAGTATTATTAGGAAGATAGTGTTAGGACTGTATGTTGTTGTTGTCTGGTCACTGGGTCATGTCCGACTCTTTGTGGCCCTGTGGACTGTATACTATGACATTAAATAATGTCTACATACAGTGAAAAAAGCTAAAAAAATAAGACTTACAAACCTGCTGTGCTTTTTGGTTTCAATATCTGTACTTTGCGTATGACTGAGAGAGAATACAATGACCGTGTTAATAGTTGCTGCTGGGGGTGGGGGTGGGACTGGGAGGAAATCTCCCATTCTTCTTTGTTTACATTTCGTGACAGGTATATATCTATCTATTTATATCTATATGATTAAAATATCCCAAAGCAGTAGATCCCTCCATTTTTCTCCCTGACATCTTTATTGCAGAATCCTCCAGCAATGCATAATAACCCCAAATAAACATTTATCCAAAGCTTTGCTGTTTACAAAGCACTTTCACAGATAAAAGAACGTCAAAATCTCACACCATCCCTGTGAGACTGTCCCCATTTTACAGATGAGAACTCAGAAACTCAGAGAGGAAAAGTGGTTCTGCCCCATGTCTAAGGGCTGGTGGCTGGCACAGCAGGATGAGAAGCCTTGGTTTTCCTGCTCCAGTGCCAGGCGCCCTCCCAGCCCTCCCAGCCAAGGCCTGCAGTGGTCCTTCAGGGCCAGGATCAAGTGATGCTGCCTCAGATCTGCTCTGGTCCAAGGTAAAAACTAGGATACCCGGGCATGGCTAAGAAAGCTAAAGGGAGAGAGAAGAAGAGCAGAGTGGGGAAAGGTGAGGAGCTTGGTAGAGAACAGAGATTCGAAAGGAGCTGAGAAGGACGAGAGCATGTCAGAATGTTCAGTAATTAAATGTGTAGGCCATCAGAGCTTCCCAGATGGTGCTAGTGGTAAAGAATCTGCCTGCCAAAGCAAGAGATGTAAGAGACATGGGTTTGATCTCTGGGTCGGGAAGATCCCCTGGAGGGAGGCATGGTAACCCACTCCAGTATTCTTATCTGGAGAATCCCCACGGACAGGGGAGCCTGGTGGGCTACAGTCCATAGGGTTGCAAAGAGTCAAACATAACTGAAGCAACTTAACACGCAAGCATGCACGCATCAGGAAGCCAGCAAGACCCTAATGTGTGCCTCCTTCCCAGAGCTGCTTCATTGTCTGGGGGCTGAGTCATTTGTCACCGTCTTGCTCTCAGCTGTATGAGAGCAGAGCCTCAACCTCCGCATGGTAGTGAGATGGCTCCCATCTAAGGTATGTCACAGGAACTTCTGCCCAGAAGACCCTTAGGGATCTGTCCTCAGAGCCTCCGGTGGAAGAAGCCATCTCAGAGGCCTTTCTATAATGCTCATCTGCTGGTTTAACACGCTCCTGTGGCTCCCATGCTCTTTGGAGTAAGCTTAACCTCCATCACCTGATTCACCAGGCCTTTTGTGATCTGGCTCCTACTTCTTCATGCTCATCTCCAGTTATTTCCCACTGGACATTCTCGTGACCAACCTAGACAGCATATTAAAAAGCAGAGACTTTTGCCAGCAAAGGTCCGTCTACTCAAAGCTATGGTTTTTCCAGAAGTCATGTATGGATGTGAGAGTTGGACCATAAGGAAAGCTGAGTGCCAAAGAATTGATGCTTTTGAACTGTGGTGTTGGAGAAGACTCTTGAGAGTCCCTTGGACAGCAAGGAGATCAAACCAGTCAATCCTAAAGGAAATCAACCCTGAATATTCACTGGAAGGACTGATGCTGAAGCTGAAGCTCCAATACTTTGGTCACATCATGAGAAGAACTGCTGGGAAAGATTGAAGGCAGGAGGAGAAGGGGACAACAGAGGATGAGATGGTTGAATGGCATTACTGACTCCATGGACATCAGTTTGAGTAAGCTCTGGGGGTTGGTGATGGACAGGGAAGCCTGGTGTGCTGCAGTCCATGGGGTCGCAAAGCGTCGGACATGACTGAGTGATTGAACTGAACTAATTCTACATACTGGCTCCAGTCAGCCACACTCCTCTCCTCTCTCCGTCTCTGTCTTCTCCGATCTATCTCATATGCTGAACCATCTGCCCGGGAATACTCACTGCCCCTGTTTCTCCAGGCCAACTACTACCCAAGCTTCAAATCTCAGCCCAAACAGAACGTCGTCTAGGGAAACTTGCTGATAGATGGCCCTGACATCATCCCCTCCCCCATCACCCCCGAGTAGTTCCCTCTCTCTCCTTGGGTCTCCCTCCCTCTAGCACTACACTGCTTTTCAATGGCTTCGTCACTTGTCTCTCTCCTTGGCTAGACTAGCTCAGAGGCAGGTGTGCTCTAGGAATCCCTGCTGCTGCTGCTAAGTCGCTTCAGTCGTGTCCAACTCTGTGTGACCCCATAGACGGCAGCCCACCAGGCTCCCCCGTCCCTGGGATTCTCCAGGCAAGAACACTGGAGTGGGTTGCCATTTCCTTCTCCAATGCATGAAAGTGAAAAGGGAAAGTGAAGTCGCTCAGTCGTCTCTGACTCTTAGCGACCCCATGAACTGCAGCCTACCAGGCTCCTCTGTCCATGGGATTTTCCAGGCAAGAGTACTGGAGTGAGGTGCCATTGCCTTCTCCGATAGGAATCCCTGAGAACATAGTTAATGAATGAGGGATGTCATGGTGTGGTGGTTGCCAGTCTGATACCCACCGTAGGTGACAGGTATCAGACCTCAGCGGTGGAACTTTGCCTTGCAGCCCTGGCAGGTGTCACAGGAATCTTGCTGCCTTCATCCACAGGGCCAGTTCCTCTCTGCCTTTGTCTGGCAAATCTAAAGCTTTGAATAAGGTATGTTACAAAGGGCAGTAACTACTGGAAGATGTGCTGTGAGAATTTTCTGGCGGGTTCTAACCACCATTCCTTAGGGGGGGAAACAGGACACCCTCAGGTGTGCAAAGTGCTAATAGAAGCAGAGGGCTGTGGCCGGGCTCACGAGGTCCGGAGTCCACTCCTGCCTCCTGGCCAGACTGGCTCAGTGGCAGACAAGAGGGTGCCTCCTTGGATTATCAGTAGAAGGGTATTTTATTAATATTCTTAGCTGTGTAGTAATGGTTCCACGAAAGATAAGCACTCACAGGGAGGATGGCGTCACAACCTCCCAGCATTTGGGACATGGAAGCAGGTCTCCACATCGTGAGGTCTGGGTGCATCCTTCAGGCCAGCCTGAGTGCCCAGGGTGAGGAGACGGAAAGCCAGCAGGCTCTCTCAAGAGAGGGCAAAGAAAACACTGTAGGATCAGACCTTGGGCGCACAAAATTATCAGGGTCACAATCAGGCACCTGCCGTTTGCAATCAACCTAGCCCTGCCCTGGGCACACAAGGTCCTAGGCCACCCAGCATCTCACTGGCTCCTCACAACCTCTCCAGGTTTGGGAAGGAGCTGAGCTGAGCAGGCTTTGCCTCTGGCTCCCAGAGGTCTCAGTCCTAAGCAAAGAGCTGGGAATTAAGGAACCAAGATGTTTGGTTGCCAGTCTGAAGCCCTCTGCTTTTAACATTCTGCTTCTCAGTCCCGAAAGAAGAGAGATGGAACAGCCCAGGCCACATGCCCCACTGTCCACAGAACCCACAGTCCACACTTTCAGTAACTATCTGGGCACCTACTATGGTCCAGGCACTGTTCCACACTGTCAGAAAACTAGGAATAGAGAAACAACTAAAACAGATTTTAAAAACACAAAATACCCTCATGGAGCTTACATTCTCATATTGTAGCATTTATTAGTGGCTACAAGTGACACGATTTTATTTTTTCTTGGCGTATAATTGCCTTACAGTGTCATGTTAGTTTCTGCTGTACAATGAAGTAAATCAGCTCTGTGTACATGTATATCTCCTTCCTCCCACCCTACACCATCCCACCCCACCAGGTCATCATAAAGCACCAAGCTGAGCTTCCTGTGCTTTATAGCAGGTTTCTGCTACCTATCTATGTCACATACGGTAGTGTATAAATGTCAATCCATGATTTGAAAGGACACATGTACCCCAGTGTTCATTGCCGCACTATTTACAACAGCCAGGACACGGAAGCAACGTAAATGTCCATGGATGGATAACCGATAAAGAGGATGTGGTATGTGTATGCAGTGGAATATTACTCAGCCACTAGATGGAATGAAATAGAGTCATTTGTAGAGACACTGGTGGTCCAAGAACCTGTTACACAGACTGAGGTATGCCAGAAAGAGAAAAACAACTGTATATTAATGCACATATGCAGAATCTAAAAAAAAAAAAAAATGGTACTAATGAACCTATTTCCAGGGCAGGAATAGAGATGCAGACATAGCAAATGGGCATCTGACATGATCTGAGATGATACGAGGGTCTGGAATTCAGCAGCACTGGGTCACATCATGAGAAAAGTGTACCTTTCAACTTCTTTTTTCTTTTCACACACTTTAAAAGTGGTCTCAGTCTTCTGACAGTCCCTTTAACAAAAAGGGCATGGTGGTAGGAGCTAGTGAGAAGTTTATCCCATTGCTGGATTTTCACCCTATTTAGTAAAGGGTTTCCCTGATGGCTCAGAATTTGCAGTGCAGGAAACTCAGGTTCAATCTCTGGGTCAGGAAGATCCCCTGGAGAAGGCAATGGCAACCCACTCCAGTATTCTTGCCTGAAGAATTCATGAACAGAGGAGCCTGGTTGGCCACAGTCCATGGGCTCGCAAAGAGTCGGACACAACCGAGGGACTAACACTTCAGTAACACTTAACGTGTATCTGTGGCCAGTGATGTCAATTTTCCATCGAAGGTAGATAGAGTTGCTTTCTAGATAAACGTAAATTCTCTGATCAGGGAGTCATTTTAAAGAAGGCTGTAAGAGGCTAGCCGTAGGACAGCTGACCAGTGGCTAAAGCAAAGCACTGGGTTTGGGGAGCCTTGAACTAGGCGGTGTGACTGAAAGCACTTCTGCACCTCGAGACTGAGACAGGTTCATGCCTTTTGGGGGGGTTTCAAAGAACCAGGCGGGGAAGCTCCACTGCTTCATGGTTAAATGAATCCCCCGCCCATCTCCCTCACTCCTGCACCCTCCGATCTCCACTGGGCTGGCCCCATGCTGTCTCCAGCAAAGAGGCCACAGCAGCTGAGTCTGGAGCCAGACAGCAAACACCCTGCCCGCCCGACCTCTGCCGCCAGTAATCTCTCTGCGTTATCTCAATCCCCACACTTTCACTGAGGGCAAAGGTCATTCTCAGGAAGCTCCCTCCACATCAATGGCCCTTCTTCCCAGAAGCTAGGCTCCTCCTGCTCTGAATGAGATAGAACTAACTGCCTGCAGCCCCCACCGAATCCCATTTATCTCTAGATCCACAGCTTCACGCTGGCTCAGTGTCAGAGGCACCGGAGGAGACTTACCAGAAGGTAAGGGCCTTGGGCCCTGCGCAGACTCGATGAGTCAGAGTCATTGCAAGATGGGGCCTGGAAGACTGCATTCTGTGACCCTGCCAACTGTGTTTGTGAAACCATGTAACTCAGATTGGGACGTGAGCCCACATGCTTTTAACTGAGTTCACACACCTTGTTTTAGGACTCAAGGAAGCTCAGGTTCTTAACGTCTCATCACAGAAAGAGTTCATTGAGAGGCAAAGTGATAGGTAAGAAAAGGATTTATTTAGGGAGTAACAGACTCCCCAGACAGAGTGAAGGTGATCTCAGAAGGAAAGAGGCCGTGGGAGAAACACATTCCACAGACAGAGTATGGCCCATGCCAGAAGGCAAGAGTGGCCTTGAAATATGGTGTGGTTAGTTTTTATAGGCTGGGTAATTTCATACGCTAATCTGTGGGAGGAGTTTTTCAACTATTTGGGGGAAGGGGCTGGGATTTCCAGGAATTGGGCCACTGCCCACTTTTTGGTCTTTATGGTTGGCCTTGGAACTGTCTTGGCACTAGTGGGTGTGTCATTTAGCTTGCTGATGTGTTACCATGAGCATATACTGAGGGCTCAAGGTCTAGTGGAAGTCAACTCGTCTGCCATCTTGGACCCGTTTGGACCCATCTTGGACCCAGTTTATGTCGTGTCCAATGGCCATGTCATTCTTTCAAAGCTGTGCCCTGCCCCCTTTCCTCCTGTTTCATTTGGATCTGCAGGTCAGGAAGTTCTTGGTTTGAAAGGCCTGCTCAGTGGGCTTCCTGTGTGGCCAAGGAATGACCCACAGTTGCATTATCAAGGCAGCGAGTGCAGGTGCTTGGGCTCTGGAGTTGAGCAAACCTGGATTCAAATCTCCACAAGGAAGTGGCTGAGCTGCCTCAGGCAAGTGGCTTAACCACTCTGAGCCTCAGTCACCTTGGCTGGAAAAGGGGGTAACAGTGGCTCCTATGCATCCTCTGGCTGTTGGAGGATTCTGTGACCTACTGTATATAAAGTGCACGATACAGGGACTGAGTGAGGGAAAGAGCTAACAGAGTCCTGGCCAGCACTGTTAGGATTGATTGCAACCTTGGCCACCTAAAGGGACTCAGAGTGGTCGACAAAAGGGGAGAAGGAAGGAGAGGAGTGAGAGGAGGAAGCAGAGCCCAAATGACCCACACCATCCAGGTATTATCTGCCCCTTTCCCTTCAAATCCCTGACGTCCCTGAAGCCAGAGGCCAGGATTCTCAGTCATCCCCCTGGACGTGGGGCCGAAGTTACCAAGAGATCCACAGATGCGAGGCAGAACTTCCCCAGGAGCAATCCACTGTGTGGATGGTGAACAACCAAGAAGGGCGACCTAGGACCCCATATTATGGATGAGGGGTTCAGGAAGGCCCTGCCTCTTCACCGACAGAGTGGGTGCTCCTGTTGCCTCTCCTTCTTTTCTTCACTTGTTTGAGGTTACAAACAGGAAATCCACATGGAGATCAGCACTCTCATTCATTCCTTCCTCCCCTCTTTCAGCAGATCCTCGCTGAGGGTCTGCAGGGTGTCCACGCTTGGCATAGAGAATCCACCACAGGACAGGTGTCCTCTGCTTCACCTGCCTCGTTTTGCAGATGAGAAACCTGGAACCCTGGAAGGTGAAGTGACGCAGCCACCATCACCGCCAGCGAGTGGCAGCCCTGGCACCCTGGCTTGAACCATTTCCTCCTACTCCGCTCCCTGCCCGCATGAAGCACAGGCCAACAGTGTCTTGAGGAGGCTTTTCTGTCAACCTCCATCTCTGGCATAATGTCCAGAGCATGGGAATTCTACGCAAGTGGAATGAATGAACAGTTTGAAAGCTAATCTTCTCCTGGGAGTAGAGAGTATAACACAGTGAGGGCAGCGCTCCTCAAACTCCAGTGTACACGTGAGTCACCTGGGGATCACGTTCAAATGCAGATGCCAGATGCTGATCCAGGGAGTCTGGGATGAGCTGGGGGTTCTGTGTTCCTACAAGGCTGCCCGCCCCAGACCGTAACTTGAACTGTATAGAGCACCCTCTGGAGCCAGACTGCCTGGATTTGAAGCCCAACTCTGCTACTTACCAGCTGCGCAGCCTTGAGCCAGTTACTGTGCCTGGATTTTCTCACCTGCCAAGGCGGATGGGTGACAATAAGAGGACTTTCTTTATAGAGTCAGTGGCAAGGTTAATGAGTTAATACGTGTTAAGCACTTTGCCCAGTGCCTGGCACATATTAAGTGCTCAAAAAACATTGGTTGTTATCACAAGGTACAAGGAGAACTTTCTTTATAGTAGGGCAACCCCCCCTCCCTACTATCCTGGCCGCACCCCCAGGGGACTCAGTATATTCCTCCGCGGTGTCCAACCAGCCTTGGTCCAAACCACTCTTGAACAGCCCCAGTTCCAAAAAGGCTAAATCCTTCTCACTGAGATGATGGTCCAAGCAGCACAGGGCTCTTCCCCACCCCACCTGCCACCCCCAACCTGGATGTCACACAGCTGTGTGAGTGGGATGGATTAGAAGGTGCCACAGGCAGAAAGAACAGAATTCTGCCTTGCAAAACTCGAGTTCCAGCTAGCAGGCATTTAGGTCTGTTTTCTCCAAAAGCCTCTCAGATCTTTCAGGAGGCAAAGAGCTTTTATCTGCAAGATTCTGAAGAGCCAGGAGACAATAAAGATCCATGCAGTAACTGCTGAATCCTGCTGATATCATCAGAAAGAATGCAGGCATGCCTATCAGGGAGTTTTCAGAAGACGTAAATTAACAGTCCTTTGGGGCTGGCAGGTCAGCAAGGTCTTAGAAAAAACTAGAAAAAACTCAGAACCAGGTGCCCAAAGTTTGGCTTCTCTTTTTTTCCTGGTTGGAAGATTGTTTTTCTCTATTCTCAGCAACCCAGCCCCCCTCCCCCTGCCCTGCAAACTGCAACATTCCTGCCCCCCAGTAACGTGTGCCTCCCACCATATTGTTCATACTGATGCATGAACAGCTGTGAGCAGCTCGAATGAAGTCTGAAACTTTTGTTTTCCCCAAGATCCGCATCTTTAGCTAAGGGGAAAACATCCCGGTAAGAAACATCTTAGACATCAGTCATGGGGAAAGGGCAGCTGGGTAGAAACTTGATGTGGTTTCAAGGTCGGGAAACCCTAAGTTAGAATCCCGGTCCTAACATTCACCAGCTTGGGCGAGTCATTGAGTTCCTCATCTGTAAAATAGGGCCAGCACCTCCTGTGCAAAGCAACCTGGGATTAGAGAGAATGTATAGGACGCACCAAGGATAATCCCAAACACTGGCAACTGCTCAATTAGTGGTTGTGTTTATGACCGCCTGGGAGTACCCTGCCTGACCTCCCCAGGCGGGACTCAGCCTACCCCCTTGGTCCCAGCCTGTCTCCTCCACTTGCACTCAGCAGCTAGACCACTGGAGGTATTCATTCCTTTGTGTGTATCCTTGCCCTGCTCTCCACGGTGAGCTCATTGAGGGCAGGGACCTCGTCTGATTTATCTCGGATCTTTGTGTCCCACACAGGGCTGGCATCATAAAGGGGCCCATCTGAATTCCAGACCCTGACCTTAGAGATAAAGGGAGCCCTCCTGGGTGCCTGCCCTCATTCGTCCTTGGGGCTGAGGCTTGGCTGAAGGAACAGGGTCTAGTGGGGAGGTGCCGTGGCCACCCCCAGACCCTCAGTCTCTGTGCTCTACAGCACCTCCAGAACTGGTGTGTGGTTTCTCTCTGGTGAACAACCTCAGTTTGATCCCATCTCCCCGGCATGGGAGAGGTCCTGGCGTGTGCAGGCAGGGAAGCTCTAAGCTCTGGGTTGGGCATTGGCTCCATTGTTTCGTTCTCTCTCTCTTATCTCGTTAGTTAGTGATTAACTGCTCTTTGAAGGTTTCCCAGCCTCCAAAGCTCCCCCAGGAGCACAGGTGGCCACTGAGTTGGAGCAGGAAAGCCTGACTCAGGCCCCAGTTCTCTCTGCTAGACAGAGAGAACCCAGAGGCACAGCCTTGTGGGGGTGCTGCGGCTGGCGCTGTGCCAACTGTCAGGGTTTGCTGGGAAGGGCACTGGAGGCGTGTCCCCAAGTGCTGGTTCCTTGGAAGAGACAGAAGAGTTGGAGGGGGGTGGGGAGGGGGAGGTGTGCACGGGGGAGGTGTCTGGAGGGAGAAAACCAGGACCTGGGAGAGAGAGGCTTCACTCTCACCACTCCCGCCTCCACCCACCCCCAGGACCTTTCTGTACAAACCCTGATCCATACAGCTTCATCAGATAAAATCTACGTTAACAGACAGCCGCCAGCTTAGGAGCCAGAGGGGGCTGGAGGGCTTCCCTAGTGGCTCAGACAGTAAAGAATCTGCCCGCAATGCAGGAGACCTGGATTCGATCCCTGGGTTGGGAAGATCCCCTGGAGAAGGGCACGGCAACCCACTCCAGTATTCTTGCCTGGAAAATTCCAGGGACAGAAGAGCCCTGGCAGGCTACAGTCCATGGGGCCACAAAGAGTCAGACATGACTGAGCGACTAACACTCTCACTTTCCCGTAAGCTGGAACAAGCACCTCCCACCTCTCTCCAGCAACCCCTCCCTGAGGTGGGCCACCAAGGAGACCAGGTGGAAGCAGGTGGCTTGGAGGAGTGTCATCTAGAACTCTCCAGGAGACACAAAGAACTTTTCATTCAGAATGTCTGTCTCTCCTCCATCTTTTCTTTTCTTTAACATCACGATTTTTGATTTGAGGTTTGGACTTCCATAGAGAGACTTTCAGGAGACCTATGAATGCCAACCCCCAATACACACAATCAGCAAACAATTGGGAATAGGAATCAAAGTACAGTTTTCTGGGAATGGACTTCTACATTCAGCCAACATGATATAACTATGTTTCACCCTAAAACGCTTGAGTGACTTCCTGTTTATTCCATTGCGTTTACAGGGGAGGAGAGGGTAGCAAACCGTTATGACATGGATGGCCCTTTCTGCCTCTGTTACCCTCTTCTTTGGCTCTGGGTGGGGATTGTGGCATTTGGGCCCCTCTAGCGCCTTCTTTGCCCAGGCCCCTGGCCTTTGCCATTGCAGTTCCCTCTCTCTGCCTTGAGATTTCCTCCAACACTTCTACAGCTGCCCCTTCTCATGGTTCAAGTTCAGCTCCAGCATTTTGCCCTCAGGGCTGAATCAGCATCACCCCCAATGCTCCCCAGGTCCCCACAGCACCCTGTTTATGTTTTCACTGCACGTGCCAGGTCTTGCTTTGCTTATTTATCTAGTCTTAGTTTACTCTCTAGGATGCAAGCTCCCCAAGGGCAGAATTTTGTGGGGCTCCTGTCATAGCTCCAGTGGCTGGCAGAGCAGTTAGGATTCAAAACATTTATAGGAAGAATGAATGTGTGTGGAGCTCTCTTTGGGTTCTCAGAGGGGTTGGTTTTGAACTCCCAAGTTTAAAAACTAAGACGCAGATCCAGAGAATGGACTTGTGGAACAAGGGGTAGGGTGCAGGGTGAAAGAGAAGGGTATGGATTAGGAGGCTGGGATTGACATATATTCACCACCATGTGTGAAAATAGATAGCTAGTGGGAAGCTGCTGTCTGGCACAGGGAGCTCGACTCTGTGCTCTGTGATAACCTGGAGGGGTGGGATGGGGGAGGGATGGGAGGGAGATCCAAAAGGAGGGGATATATGTGTCAGTTCGGTTCAGTTGCTCAGTCGTATCCAACTCTTTGTGACCTTATGGACTGCAGCACGCCAGGCTTCCCTGTCCATCACCAACTCCCGGAGCTTGCTCAAATTCAGGTCCTTCGAGTCAGTGATGCCAATCAACCATCTCGTCCTCTGTTGTCCCCTTCTCCTCCTGCCTTCAATCTTCCCCAGCATCAGGGTCTTTTCCAGTAAGTCAGTTCTTTGCATCAGATGGCCAAAGTACTGGCGCTTCAGCTTCAGCATCAGTCCTTCCAATGAATATTCAGGGTTGATTTCCCTTAGGGTTGACCGGTTTGATTGACTGGATATATGTATACATATAGCTGATTCACTTCGTTGTACAGCAGAAAATAGCACAATGCTGTAAAGCAACAATATCCCAATAAATAAAAAAAATAATAATAATAAACCAGGGCTCTAAATTAGAACTCAACAGAATATAGCCCTTGAGCCACATCCCATCCACTATCTTTGTATTGTCTTCAAGATAAAATGTTCTTTACAATTTGAAATGATCAAAAGGAGAATAAGATTCAATAGCACATGAAAGACATATACAGTTCAAATTTCAGTGCCCATCACTGAAATTATACTGGGACACAGCCACAGTTATCCATTTATATATTCTCTGAGGCTGCCCTCACATTGTAACAGCAAAGCTGAGTAATTGTAACAGAGAGGATCTGGCTGGCTAAGTCCAAAATATTTACTGCCTGGGCCTCTACAGAAGAAATTTGCCAACCCATTAGACGTAGAGGGGGAGTACAGTTACATATGGGAAAGGGTGAAGGAAGGGGAAAAAAAATAAAAATAAAAGAGTAGAGAGAAAGGAAAATGGAAACAATAAGGAGAAAAGCAACGCATTTTATTGAGCACCTACTGTGTACCGTGCAGTGTGTTTAGTGCTTTACTTGCTCTATTTCTTGCATGAAAATGAAAGTGAAATTGCTCAGTCATGTCTGACATTTTGTGACACCATGGACTATAAAAGCCATGAAATTCTCCAGGCCAGAATACTGGAGTGGGTAGCCGTTCCCTTCTCCAGGAGATCTTCCCAACCCAAGGATCAAACCCAGGTCTCCCGCATTGCTGGCAGATTCTTTACCAGCTGAGCCACCAGGGAAGCCCAAGAATGCTGGAGTGGGTAGCCTGTCCCTTCTCCAGCAGATCTTCCCATCCCAGGGATTGAACCGGGGTCTTCCGCATTGCAGGGGATTCTTCACCAGCTGAGCTACCTGCGTGTGTGCTAAGTCACTCTGTGCGATCCCATGGACTGTAGCCCGCCAGGCTCCATGGTCCTTTGGACTCTCCAGGCAAGAATACTGGAGTGGATTGCCACGCCCTCCTCCAGGGAATCTTTCCGACTCAGGGATCAAACCCATGTTTCTTATGTCTCCTGCATTGGCAGGCGGGTTCTTTATCACTAGCGCCATCTGGGAAGCCCTACTTTACTTCCTAGCTCCGAACAAAACTTCAGGTAGAGGCATAATCTTTGGTCAAAAAGCCTCCATCTTCAAACTCTATGCTTCTTCTGAGCACCTATTGCCTGACCACCCAGTCCTCTCTCTGTCATGAAGACATCCAGTCCTGCCCCTTCCTCATAACATTTCCTGTTCCAGACATTTCTTTCTGCAGAGATCAAAACTTGCTTGCCCTCTTATTCTCTTTAAGTCCTGCTGTCTGCTAAGGAATAGCAGAAGTGAAATTTTTTCTCTGTATTATTTCTACCCTCATCCATGCTGTCTAACATGGTAGATGGCACATAGTAGGAATTCAGTAAATATTTGCTAAGTGACTAAATTACACAATCAACCACACAGAGCCTGAGTTCAATTACTCACCATGCCCTAGAGCAGAGGACCCCAGTGTGGGGCTCTTCTGAGAGGAAGATGGTTGGCAACAGACAGATCCTTCCTGACAACGTTCTTGTGTTACAACCCACCAAAGACCACTCCACAGACACCTGAGGGCTTGCAGCCTGCTCCCCCTCCTTCCTGCCCTACTGTTCTTCCTATGCAGCTGCCCACCTCTGGTCCTCAAAGGCCGTCCCTGTCCATTCTGCTTGTCCTATCACTGTTCGAGGCTCTTGGCTGATCCAGGGGAAAACAAGTCACAGGATGAGAGTTGGCTAGAATGGACAAGCAACAGAAGTGGGAGTGAATTATATCTGGAAATTGCACTTCCTCTGTGTTTGCGTCAAGACAGGAATAGAAGGAACCGGCCAGGAGGTTCCATCAGAAACCAATCCCAGGCAACCTCCCCTTGTGATAAGAGATGACAACGCATCTATCTGGTATTTCCTGTGAGAGGTGATGACTCTTGCTTTGGTGGCTGGTTTGTGAAAGAGACAAGTCCCCTTGTGAAAGAGAAGAAAGTTCATGAGCACTAGCTCTGGGAATTCAAAGAGAGAAGGGGAGTGTCAGGGGACGGGGAGAGAATAATTTCAGAAGAAGTATGACTGATACGTTAGTGGTGCCAGCCAGGAGAGACGTGTGCACTGCTGGCTCACGTATTCCATGTGTTTTGATGACACCGTCAGCCGAAGGCTCTCCATTTCCTTGTGTCTCCTCCATGTTTGGCTTCTGGGGGCAGCTACCAATAATTCCTGGGGGAATCCCAAGATTGGAAGTAGGGCAAAGACCCTGGGTCACAAAGTCCCTCTTATCAGGCAACAGAAAGAACTGGAGAAAGAAAACCAGACGGCAGCAAAAGAAAAGAACAAGGCAGATCAATCCTGGAAACCCACAGTAGCAAAAAGCTGGACTGAGTGGATTGCTCTGACTTTTGATGTGACCCACCATTTCTAAGGTAGAGCAGGAACCTCTTAAAGAATTTCCCCACCTGCAGCTTCAGTTTGCCAAATGCTGTTGTCTTTTCCAGGGTGAGTGGCCATTTTTGCACCAGCAAAATACAGCTTACTATCTTTTTCATTCAGATAAAAGTGACTTTATTGAAGGGAGTCCAGGGTTGAAAGAAATATATATTCATACAACTTAATTCACTGCTAAAAACATAGAAAGTGAAAATGAAAGTCACTCAGTCATGTCCAACTGTTTGCGACCCCTTGGACTATACAGTCCATGGAATACTCCCGGCCAGAATACTTGAGTGGGTAGAATTTCCTTTCTCCAGGGGATCTTCCCAATCCGGGGATTGAACCCAAGTCTCCCGCATTGCATCTTTACACATGGGAAGCCCCCAAAAACATATAAGAAAGCCAATTTAAAAATGAGCATCATTAGGGAATTCCCTGGTGGTCAGTGGTTATGACTCCATGCTCTCACTGCTAAAGGCCCAGGTTCAATCTCTGGTCAAGGAACTAAGATCTCACCATCTGTGCAGTGCAGCCTAAATAAATAAATACAAATTGTGTGTGTTTTTGACCAGAAATGTAAAGTCAAAAGCTTAACTTGAAAAAAAAAAGAGAGGGAGCATCCTTAAAGGCAGTAAAGGAAGTTCAACCTCACTGGTCATCAGAGAAGCATAAACCAACACAGAAAAGGTCACTCACATCCTTCGAACTAGCAAAACTGTCTGATGATAATAAAAAAAAGTCTGATGATAATAAATGTTGGCCAGAGGGTAACAAGGAAGGCATTCTATGCCACTGCTAGTTCAGGACCGGGGATTGTTGTAAACACTTCAGAGAGCTATTTCCCAGTTCTAGTCAAGAAGAAGATACACATGCCTGTGACCTGGTAAATCCAAGTCCAGACATGACTGCTGGGAAACTTTAGCACATAGTCACAAGATGATAGGACAAAGAGATTCATTGCATCACTATTTGTAAAATGAATGATTGGAAAACCCTAGATGTGCTTCAGTGGGAAAATGGATGAATAAATTGCAACAGCACCCACATTCATTGTTTCATTTATTCTTTCATTCCTTTTGCATTTCACAAATTTGCAAGAGTTTTTATTAATATGAGTAAAAATCACCTGGGAAGCTTGTTTAAAAGGCAAAATTCCTGGCCTGATCCTCAGAGTCTGAGTCTTAGATATGGGAGAGGTTCAAGGAGGAGAGATTTTTTGCAAGTACTATGTGTGATGCCAATGCATGTGGTCTTTGAGTTAGTGTGTATCTGATCATTCATCCTGAGGTTAGATTTAAAGCTGAATTACAAAACTAGGTGGGCTATATGTGGACCCTGGTTGTTCATCACATACTAGGTAAAGAGTCCTGCATTGCCTGGGTTGGGAGGATCAGAAGGAAGGGGTTTAGGTGAAATTTTTCCTCTATAGAATTCAGTCCTCTCATGTGAAATAAGAAAGCCAAACCAGGATGGCTCAATTTCCCCTTCCATTCTTCATTTCAGTGATTCTGTCTCTAGAGGGGCACATTGCTGAGTAACTAAGCACAGTTTTCCAAAGGAGCCCACAGCACTACCTCTACATTCAACAGCATTCCTTTAACCAGAATTCTGTTATTGCCACTTCTGGCTCCTTAAATCCCCATGTGGTCCCCATGCGCTCCCAAAGCATTTGCATCAAAGAAGCATTAAGTTATGTTTAGAGACTATTTCCCCGTCGAAACGCAGACAATTGGATTCTAGCGGCTTGAAAAGTCAATAGGTACATGGCAGATATCAAAACTGTAAAACCCAGAATATCTGATTAATTATTTGACAGTTGTTAAACTGGATAGGGTTCAGGCAAAGGTTGGCCAAATTTCCTACACGTACTTCCCTGCCTCTGTGGACAAGGAAAAATAATATTGACTAAAGGTTCAAATAAAACCTTGATTCCATGCCATCTCTTTTCTCATGAATTTTGGCCATTGTGGAGGCCCCCATCTGACCTAAAATCTTTGCCTTTGGGTCTTTTCTAACTTTTGAATTGTGTTATTAAGTGCTGATGAGGTACAGGATAGGGCTTCCCAGCTGGTTCAGTGGTAAAGAATCTGCCTGCAATGCAGAAGACCTGGGTTCGATCTCTGGGTTGGAAAGATCCCCAGGAGGAGGAAATGGCAATCTACTCCAGTATTCTTGCCAGGAAAATCCCACGGACAGAGGAGCCTGGGGGGCTACAGTCCACAAGGCTGCAGAGTCAGATGCAACTGAAGCGATGGAGCCGACAAGGTACAGGCTGGAGCAAGGTGGCTTTTGTAGCTCCAAGACTCGTTCAGTTAACACATATCTGTGGGTAGACCTGGGCCCAGGTGGAAGATCGGATGTGCTTGTTCTGGCCTGATGGCCCTCAGATCCATCCCCTATTCCTTTGTCTTCTCAGCACCCCTCCCTTTCTGCTCTCTACCCTGGGTCTGATACCTGCGGGTGCAAGAGTTTCTCAGGCTCCTGTGTCAGCCAGCTTTGCTTGGGTCAGCCAGAGGCGGCGCCAGCAGGAGAAAGGAGGAAGGAAGTGAGAAGCCAGGGTATTTCTTCCCTACCCTCTGTCCTGGGCGTGTTTCCAGAGGCCACCTCATTTCCTCCACGGCTCCAGCTCCCTGCAGACCAGCCCATCAGGGGTTCTTTTTTTTTCAGCCTCCTTTTCTTTTTTCAGCCTATATGTACCAGTGGACTTCTGCTCTTACTGACCTGTATTTACCTTACCATCTTCTATTTGACTTCAAAGATCTTCCAACACTGGGGTGACCCACTCCCTACATTAAATTCTCTCTATTGAAAACACCTGAGTTTCTATTTTCCTGTTTAGATCCTAACTGATACAGAAGGTAACTAGCCTCTCCTTTCCACCCAGTCAATTTTATAATTCTTTGTCTTCCATGTGCATCAAGGAGTTTGTCCTTTTCACAACCTGTTCATCTCATTTAAGCCCACAGAATCCCTGAGACATGGACAGGGCAGGAACTCATTTTACAGAAGAGAGAACAGACCAAGAGATGCTAAAGTGATATATCAAAGTTGCACAGCTAGTGAACTACCGAGCAGAAGCGAGAATCCAGGTATCTTATGAGCTGGTGTTAATTTCCCTATGGGGCTCTCAGGCCCTTGTCTCTCTCTCCAACTCTTACCACCAGAAGAATTCTTTAGGGGTCAAAATAAGGATTCATTTGGGTCTCATTTGCACTTGATGAAAAGGTGCTGTAACTATGCAAACTGCACACCCAAAGGAGTTCAAGGGAGTATTCATTTCTATTTTGGTCTTTATAAGAATATTTTGCATTTATGTCATCCAGGCTTTGTCAGTTCAGTTCAGTTCAGTCTCTCAGTCGTGTCCGACTCTCTGTGACCCCGTGAATTGCAGCACGCCGGGCCTCCCTGTCCATCACCAACTCCCAGAGTTCACTCAGACTCACGTCCATAGAGTCAGTGATGCCATCCAGCCGTCTCATCCTCTGGTGTCCCCTTCTCCTGCTCCCAATCTCTCCCAGCATCAGAGTCTTTTCCAAGGAGTCAGTTCTTCTAATCAGGTGGCCAAAGTATTGGAGTTTCAGCTTCAGCATCAGTCCTTCCAAAGAACACCCAGGACTGATCTCCTTTAGAATGGACTGGTTGGATCTCCTTGCACTCCAAGGGACTGTCAAGAGTCTTCTCCAACACCACAGTTCAAAAGCATCAATTCTTCAGCCCTCAGCTTTCTTCACAGTCCAACTCTCACATCCATGCATGACCACTGGAAAAACCATAGCCTTGACTAGACGGACCTTTGTTGGCAAAGTAATGTATCTGCTTTTCAATATGCTATCTAGGTTGGTCTTAACTTTCCTTCCAAGGAGTAAGCATCTTTTAATTTGTCAGCATTCTGGAAATCCTAGAACAGTGTTTCTCAAAGTCAGAATTATATAAGGAAGTGGGGTATTTCTTATAAAAACTCAGATTCCTGCCCTCCCTAGAAAATAGAGAAGCTGGGGAAAGGTACTGGGAAAGTGTATTTTCATGTAATATTCCAGGTGATGCTGATGAAAAGTAAGTTTCAAGGGGCTGCTGTTCCATGAGACAGAGAAAAATTTGTCATTGTCCACAGAGAAGAAGGAGGAATCAGTGAGGCGAGGACAGGACTGCTTTGTGGCCAGTCTAATAAAGACCCAGCCCCTCAAGCTTCCATCCTGGCTAAGAGACACCACTTATGACACCCTACGTTGTGTCCAACTTAGTCTGAGACACTGCCTGGGTATGGTTCCAATTACTCTTCACAGCAACCCTATGAAGTAGCTGTTGTGGTTCCTATTTCCCACATGAGAAATCTGAACATAGATTAAATAACTGCCACTGGGTCACCCAACTATGACACAAATTCCAATTAAGTTCTGCACAACTCCCAAGTCGGGCACTTGTCTGTCCATGTCACCCTTCCCAGAATGGAGCCCGCTTGATCATGGCAACAATTATACAATGAACTGGCTCTGTAGGGGGCCTAGGATACTCTCCATGGGGTCTGGGTTTCTTACTGCTTGTTCCTGAAAGAGGCATCAGTGTAGCTGCAAAGAAGGCAGATGGATGGCATCCAACCCCCCTTCACACCTGCCCTTCTAAACCACCAGGTTATAGGAAGGGATTCTGGCAGGTGACATGCCCAGTGGTCTCTTGATTTTCCTTCTCAAATTTTCCCAGAGGCTCTTCTACCCCTGAACTTGGCTCAGAAGCTTCTGGTTCTGCCCCAAACCAGTAGGAAACCAAGCAGAAAGCCTAAAGGAGCAGATGTCTGCATTAATCTATCCACAGAGGCCCCTGGGGAAGCAGCCCAACTGTTGTTCTTATCACAAATGTTTAAAAACTTAATAACATGAATGGGCAAGTGTACAAGCACAAGATGCTTGACATCTGGATAATCTTACATCATCTGAGCTGCTTTTTTTTTTTTCCTTCCTAATACATTGCTTTACATGTCTGGTCACCATTCTGTTGACACAACTATTTGGATCAGACAAGCTAACAAAACTGCCAGATGGAGACTGAGTGAGGCAGAGCAGGGCTGGGGGATTCTCAGATCAGGATGATCATGCAAAGAGTGCAGAGAGGGCTTCTGACCCTTTAGAAAATGCCTGATTCTCCCCACAGCTTCAGTGTTCTCTTTTTATCCTTGCGAGAGCTGCTGTACCCCAGCCTACCTGCTCAATTTTATATTTACATCTCAGTAGACATTGGAGAAGGAAATGGCAACCCACTCCCACGTTCTTGCCTGGAGAATCCCAGGGACGGGGAAGCCTGGTGGCCTGCTGTCTCTGGGGTCGCACAGAGCCGGACACGACTGAAGCGACTTCGCAGCAGCAGCAGCAGCTGCAGATGTGTTTTATGTATGTGAGGCTGTCCTGGAAACAGGACAGCTTAGCTTTGGAAAACAAAGGTGTGAGTTCGAATCCAAGACCAATCACTTGCTAACCGTATCCTCTTGGACATGTTCAATAAATTCTCTGAGCCTCAGGTTACTCATCAGTAAAATGAACACAATTAAAGCATATTAAACTTTTAGAATTGCTGAAGGAAAAACATTTTTTTTGATTGTTTATGAAGCAGTTATCACAGCACCGAATTCAACAAATATTTCTTGAGTGCCTTCTACATGTCAGACACTGTTCAAGGCCCTAGAAACAATTGTAGTAAACAAAAAAAGTCCCTGACCTCATAGAGCTTATAAACTAGTGGCAGAGGCAGAAAATAAACAAGCAGATATGTTTACAATATACCATAGCTTGACAATGGGCTTCCCTGGTAGCTCAACTGGTAAAGAATCTGCCTGCAACATGGGAGACCCCGGTCTGATTCCTGGGTCAGAAAGATGCCCTGGAGGAGGGCATGGCAATCCACTCCAGTATTCTTGCCTGGAGAATCCCATGAACAGAGGAACCTGGCAGGCTACAGTCCACGGAGTCACAAAGAGTCAGCTATGATTGAGTGACTAGGCACAGCACATAGCTTGGCAGTAAGTGCTGCGAAGGAAAATAAAGCAGGAGGTAGTGGAAAGAGAGTGGCAGAGGGGAGAGCCAATGCTGTTACTGATGAGACGGTCAGAGACGATCTCTCTGCAGAAGTGACGTCTGATGAGAAGTATGAATGAGATGACAGAATAAAGAAATGGCTATCTGGGGCAAGAGCATTCCAGACAGACTGGAGAGCAAGTGCAAAAATCCTGAAGCTGGAGCATGTTTCCTTATTTAGGACCAGCCCAGAGGCAAGTGTGGCTTGGGGAAGTTTAGAAGAAGCCAAAAAGCAAAAAATAACTGATACATAGGTAGTTAAGCAGGTAGGTAGGTAGCTAAGACTAAATTCATTCACTTTTCATAATATCGCCCTATCTTGGGTGGAATAATGCTAGGTACTAAGATAGACATAAAGTTGAACAAGATAGAGAATTTATCTCTGATGATCCTTGAACCATTCATTAGTCTAGTAGGGGATAAAATATCTAAATAATGAGGAAAGAAAATAATAGATGTCATAAAAGAAGTGTGGTAAAAAGTATAGGAGCCTGAAAGAGAGAGTCTTTGTCTGTCATAGTCACTCTCACCACCAGACACCTGGAGCAATTAATGAAAGAAATGACAGTTACATAAAGACGTAAAACAATGCTGCTCACTGTGCTCAATGAGACAAAAAAAGAACTTAAGACATCTCAGCATTAACTAGAATAATACCATTGTAAATTTGAGAAAAGAATCAAACAGAAATCCTAGAATGCTAATATTAAAAACTAAATAACAAAGGAAAAAAACTCAACAGATGGGATTAATAGCAAACTCAATACCGATAGATATAGACAGAATTAGTGAACTGCTAGGTAGACCAGAAGAAATTACCCAGAAGGAAGCAGAAAGAGACAAAATGATAGAAAGTACAAAGATGAGAAGAATATAGTGAGCAGAAAATATTTTTTCAGGAATACTAGGAGAAGTTAGAAAAAGAATAGCAGAATAATGGCCTAAAAATATGGAAGGAAGGGGAAAAAAGAGTAAAAATTAATGAAATGGAAAAACTAGAATAAATTGAAAGAAAAAGGTCAAAAGTTGGTTCTTTGAAATGACCGATAAAATTGATAAAATTTTGCTGGGACAGATCAAGACCAAAAAAGGAGGGAAAAAAGGCACAAATCAATAGCATCAGCATTGAAAAAGAGAACATCATTATCTTTGCTGGAGACATTAGCAAGATATTAAGAGGAGATTATGAACAACTCTATATGAATAAATTTGAAATGAGCTAGACAAAATCCTAGGAAAACACTACTAATCAAAACTAATGAAAAAAGAAATTTAAAAATCTGAATAATTGTGGAAATATTAAAATAATTGATTTTTAATTAAAAACAAACTTATAAATAAAATGTCTCTGATGGCTTCAAACAAACATGATGAACTATTTAAAGAAGGTATCAGTTCAGTTCAGTTCAGTCGCTCAGTTGTGTCCGACTCTTTGCAACCCTATGAATTGCAGCACACCAGGCCTCCCTGTCCATCACCAACTCCCAGAGTTTACTCAAACTCATGTCCATCGAGTCGGTGATGCCATCCAGCCATCTCATCCTCTGTCGTCCCCTTCTCCTCCTGCCCCCAATCCCTCCCAGCATCAGAGTCTTTTCCAATGACTCAACACTTCGCATGAGGTGGCCAAAGTATTGGAGTTTCAGCTTCAGCATCAGTCCTTCCAAAGAACACCCAGGACTGATCTCCTTTAGAATGGACTGGTTGGACCTCCTTGCAGTCCAAAGGACTCTCAAGAGTCTTCTCCAATACCACAGTTCAAAAGCATCAATTCTTCATCTCTCAGCTTTCTTCACAGTCCAACTCTCACATCCATACATGACCACTGGAAAAACCATAGCCTTAACTAGACAGACCTTTGCTGGCAAAGTAATGTCTCTGCTTTTGAATATGCTATCTACGTTGGTTATAACTTTCCTTCCAAGGAGTAAGCATCTTTTAATTTCATGGCTGCAGTCACCATCTGCAGTGATTTTGGAACCCCCCAAAATAAAATCTGACACTGTTTCCACTGTTTCCCCATCTATTTCCCATGAAGTGATGGACCAGATGCCATGATCTTCATTTTCTGAATGTTGAGCTTTAAGCCAACTTTTTCACTCTCCTCTTTCACTTTCATCAAGAGGCTTTTTAGCTCCTCTTCACTTTCTGCCATAAGGGTGGTGTCATCTGCATATCTGAAGTTCTTGATATTTCTCCCAGCAATCTTGATTCCAGCTTGTGCTTCTTCCAGCCCAGCGTTTCTCATGATGTACTCTGCATAGAAGTTAAATAAGCAGGGTGACAATATACAGCCTTGACGTACTCCTTGTCCTATTTGGAACCAGTCTGTTGTTCTATGTCCAGTTCTAACTGTTGCTTCCTGACCTGCATATAGGTTTCTTAAAAGGCAGGTCAGGTTAATCTTGATTAAAAAAAAAAAAAAAAACCAACAAGAATAGTATGAGAAAGAAAATTACTGGCCAGTTTTACTCATGAGCATGTGAAAAAATCCTAAATGAAATATTAACAAGTTGAAGCCAGCAATGTATATGTAAAAAGGAATCAAATCCTGTCCACCTTTTGCTTATTCTTGGGTGCTAGAATCCCAGGGACAGGGGAGCCTGGTGGGCTTCCATCTATGGGGTCACACAGAGTCGGCACGACTGAAGCGACTTAGCAGCAGCAGCAGCAGAGTAAATGCTGCTTTAGTATCAGAAAACCAATATAATTTGCCACCTTAACAGATGAAAGAGGAATGGAAACAACCCAAGTGCTGGTCAGCAGAAGATGTGGCCCATGTATACAATGGAATTCTACTTAGCCATTAAAAGGAATGAAATATTGCCATTTGCAGCAGCATGGATGGGCCTAGAGAATATTATACTTAGTGAAGTAAGTCAAAGAAAGACAAACACTTTATGCTATCATTTATATGAAGAATCTAAATAAAATAATAATAATACAAATAAATCAATATACAAAACAGAAACAGACTTAGGCATAGAAAAGAAACTCATGGTCACTGAAGTGGGAAGGGAGGGAAGGAGAGACGAGTTAGGAGTACAAGATTAACAAATATAAACTACTAAACATGAAATACATACACAACAAGGATTTACAGTATGACATAGGAAACTATATTCAGTATCTTGGAATAATCTATAATGAAATATAATCTGAAATATATATAACTGAATCACTTTTCTGTATACCTGAAATTAGTACAATATTGTAAATCAACTATACTTCAATTTAAAAAAAGGAAGAGAGGAATCATAGTCCTCTCAATATATGCAGATAAAGGCATTCACTAAAATTCAGCATCCATTTATTATTAAAAATCTTAGAAACTAGAAAAAGGGGGCCACTGAACTAATCTGGCAAAGAGTATCTACAAAACTCTTTGATATGAAAACTATATCAACTAATATATTTTAAAATGAAAAAGTAATGAAACTTGGAAAATAATCTTCTGAAGGTTGTGAGAAGCAAGGATGCTTATTATCATGACTGCAGTCTTACCCAGCAAAGCAAGAAAAAAAAATTAAAAGACATAAGGAAGAAATAAAATTGTTATTATTTGTGGATTACATTATCATCTATATTGAAAATTCATGGGAATCAGCACATCAGTTTTGGACTTTAAGAAATTTAGTTCCTCAAGGTCACTGGATATAAAGTGAACCCAGAAAAATGAATTAAATTTCTATTCACTGACTGCAATTTTTTGTAAATTGAAAAAAAAAAATGTTTAATGTAACATTTACATTAGCATTTAAAAATATCAAAAATCTAAAAATCTAACAAAGCATGTGCAAGACCTCCGTGCAAAACATCCATTATTGAAAGAAGTTAAAGAAGACCTGGGTTAAAGGAGAGAAATTTTGTTACTGAACTGGAACACTCAAAATTTTAAATGTCAGTTCTTCCTAAATTGAGCTATGGCTTCAATGAAAAATCCCAACAGGATTTTAAAGAATTTAACAAACACTTCCTAAACTTATATGGAATTGCTAAAGTCCAAGACTAGTCAAGACCTCCGGGAAGAGGAAGCCCGGGGTTGAAGGACTTGCTCTACCAGCTATTGAGTCTTACTACCACAGCGGAGTAATTCATACTGTCATTTTCATTCTAGGATATGGAGGGAGGAAGACGTCACTAGTGTTTTTTAATATCTGGGTGTTCCCCCTTTCCAGGCACCTGGCAGACAGCTCTTCAGGGCCCCTTACAGGTAAAACCCTCTGGTTCTGGCAAATGAGCTGCAAGAGGAAGTAAATGATGGATGATGTTTTTATGCGGAGTCAGTGAAAAACTCAAGAGGAAACCTCAGTGACTCTTCTCTGTATGGAGAGTGCTCTCAGTGAAGCAACCACTTCACGTCATGTAGATGGCTGCCCTGATGCGTCTCCTGCATCACCTGTGGCCTGCTGGTGAAGGAGTCATAACTTCAGTATGTTAAGCCATGAGAAGTTGGGCTTGTCTGTTACCAAAACAGAGCACAGCCCTTCTTATCTTATGCAACATACAGACAGACCAGTGGAACACAAGAGCACCCGAAACTGTCTACGTGTAGACAACTGATTTTTCAACACAAAGTCAAATTGGAGAGTAGTAAAGAAAGAATGGTCTTGGAACAACTGGATATCCATTTGGGAACTTATCCTTACCTCACACTACACACGGAAATCAATTCCAGGTGAATTTCCAACCTTACTTGAAAGGCTATACTATATAAAGCTTTTAGAAGAAAATATGGGTGGATTTTTCATAACTTAGTAATCGATTTTTTAAATAAGAAGCAACAGATAGTTAAAAGATATGAATGATTATATGAATGAAAAGATAGTTAAACTGTGTTCTATTCAATTTCACAAGACAAAAAAGTTTTGTATAGCCAAACAGAATGCCTAAATGTTAATAATAGCATGACTACATTATTGGCTGAATTCATTTTCCTATTTTCCTTACCTCTTTTTTTCAAATATTCTATGATGAATACAGATCTCTTCTGTAATAAGAGAGTAAAAAAAACCATAAGAAGTTATTAGGTTTTTGTGTGTATTTAAAATCAAGAAGAGGCAATCCAAAATTTGAGGATATAAAATAAGAAATTTCCAGACCTTATTCTCACTTGTTTGTTAACCAAAAGGGAAGACATCCTAATGACGGCGTATCAGGCAATGTGGCAGGTGGGTTATGTGGCCTTTACTATGGCTCTATTTAGCTACTAGAACATTATCAAGGCACCTGATACCACATTTCTTAGTTTATGTTTTTATTTTGTATGGGAGTATAGTTGATATACAGTGTTCTGTTTGGTTCAGGTGTACAGCTAAGTGATAAGGTTATACATATACATATTATCTATTCTTTTTCAGCTTCTTTTCCCATTTATGGTTACCAAAGGAGAATGTGGGAGGGAAGGATAAATTAGGCGTTTAGATGAGTGTATATACACTTTGCTGTTGTTCCTTAGTCACTAAATCATGTCCGATTCTTCTGAGACCCCATGGAGAGTAGCCTGCCAGGCTCCTCTGTCCATGGGATTTCCCAGGAGTGGGTTTTCATTTCTTTCTCCAGGGGATCTTCCTGACCCAAGGATCAAACCTGGGTGTCCTGCATCTCTGCACTCGCAGACGGATTCTTTACCCCTGAGCCTCCTGGGAAACCCATATATATATATATATATATATACATATGTTGCTGCTGCTACTGCTAAGTCGCTTCAGTCGTGTCCGACTCTGTGCGACCCCATAGACGGCCTCCTACCAGGCTCCTCTGTCCCCGGGATTCTCCAAGCAAGAACACTGGAGTGGGTTGCCATTTCCTTCTCCAATGCATGAAAGTGGAAAGTGAAAGTGAAGTCGCTCAGTCGTGTCCGACTCTTAGCGACCTCATGGACTGCAGCCCACCAGGCTCCTCTGTCCATGGGATTTTCCAGGCAAGAGCACTGGAGTGGGGCGCCATTATAACCAACAAGGACCTACTGTAGAGCACAGGGAATTCCACTCAGTATTCTGATATCACTGTTTAAAAGCCTTTCTGTTGCAGATTCACAGTCTCTATTCCTGGAGGGAGCTCCCTTGTGAAGCCTCCTTCTTTCTTATGCTTCCATTTCTGTTCTCCTTTCTCTGATAGGAAATATGTTTTGACCTGAGCATCTTTCATGGACTTTATCAGCCCTGAGGCTGCAAGGTCTCCAGCCTCGCCCCAGGTGGCTGTCCATCTGGTCTCACAGGGCCAGGCACTGGAACCTCTCTCTCCTTTCAGTCATGCTACTCCAGGCTCTTTGTAAAATCTTTATTAGACACACATTTGACTCTGACCAGCCTGAACATAAAGGCCTTTTAAGATCTAAAACATATGTAAGGATACTTATTTTTACTCTTGGTTGTACTCTTGGTTTTTATAGTTTTATTGGCTCTCATTTATTCATTGAACATTTATTGGGCATGGGCAGTAATTTCATCACAGACCACAGCCCCTGAAGCCCTGGGATTTCACTTCCTAAATTCCAAGGCCTGGCAAAACATGAAATGGAGATGTGGAGGATAAAGGTCATTCCAGAGACAAAGAGCCATCGACAGGCAGAAATGCCGGGATAAATGGGCTTTACCTGGATTCAGAGATTCTAAAAGTGTCTCACAGTGATCATGAAGAAGTTTCTGGAATAAGGGTGGCAGCTCGTTGGAAGGGCATTAATAGCAACCACCTTTATCAGCATCATTGGTATTTACGGAACACCTACTATGCTGTAGAAATTATGCCACACATTTTACATACGTCATCTCATTCAAAACTCATGGCAACCCTGGGATATATGGGGCTTCCCTGGTGGCTCAGCAGTAAAGGATGTGTCCGCCAATGCAGGAGACACGGGTTCAACCCCTGGGTTGGGAAAATCCCCTGGAGAAGGAAATTGCTACCCACCCCAGTATTCTTCTTGCCTGGGAAATACTATGGACAAAGGAGCCTGGAGGGCTATAGGCCATGGGGTCACAAAGCAACTAAACAATAACAATTGGGATGTATATTATATTATCTTCTTTTTGAAGATGAGGAAGTTGAGACTCAGGTTAGGTAATTGCCCGCAGTCCCATAGTGCCAAGGTGGTAGTTTTGAGCCAGGAATCCACATCTGTCAATGGGAAATTCTTCCCTCTTTTTCTGACAGTAACTCCAGCTCTGGGCACTGTTATTCATGTACATTTTAGTAAGATGTTTTAACTTCACACTCTTTGAGGGAGAACAAGGAACCTTGACTTCTGAAGGCCTTTTGTATCGAGCATCATTTTCTCTAGGACAGCTTCCTGTATTTGAGACATTGTCCCCAGGAAGGTGGGGACAGAGCAGTCTTGGTGTCAACAGTCAGTCAAGAGACCCAAATGAGACCACGCTTGCAACACGCTTGGCTCAGAGCATGCACAGAAGAGGCCCTTGGTGGCCTTCATCATTATGTTGATTCCTCAGGCCCAAGGAATGCCAGCTATCCTTGCCTTTGCAGGTAGTGGGAAAAACTTCCAAACACACAGATTCTAATGATTTCTTGGATTCTGGTCCAACCAGTATCTTCAGGAGTATCCCTCATCCACCCCGGCCTTCACATTCTGAGTGTCCAATAGATATGACATTTCATCACCAAGTCCCTAAGCCCTGAGCCGACTCACTGTCACCGAGCCTTCATGTCACAACAGGAGAATGATGAGATCCTGACTAGTGCTCAGGTAAGAAACTCCACTAGTTTCTGTATCAGATCCTATGAAAGACAATATCGTGAAGCAAAACATGGAGGCTTAGAGACCAAACCCAGAGACAAGCAGAGTGGGAACGTTGGTTTGCTCCTTCCAGGTGTCTGACCTGGGGCAGTTTACTCAACTTCTCCTTTGAGCCTCTATAACAAGTAGATAGTAATAACTACCCCACAGCTTTGTTCAGGGGATCACTATACAATTCAATGACGTCAAGTGCTTAACACAGAGCCTGGTGCATAGGAAGGAATGAACAAATAATTGCTCATCATTATTTTATTATTATTAAATGCAAAAAAAATCCTACTATGAGATTTGTTTTTCAGGTTTATAAATAACTATCTTAAATGACGTATCTCCCCTCCTGGATCAGGCGGTCTGCTCTTTGATGTCTTGGAACAAGTCAGTCTGTGGAATCTTGTTCAGTGCCGTGTGCCTGGCATGCAGAGGTGCAGGGGCTTGGCAGGCGGCAGGACAGAGGATTTAAGCAGCAATTTCAGCTGAGTGTACCAGAAGGAACATTTGAAAAATCTATTTGAAATGCTAAAATAAAAGGTAATTGGTGAAGCTGGTAGAACAGGAGAACTCGAGGCCTGTTTCCCTAATGGCACGAGAAGGGGTCTGGACTATATGTTGCTGCCTTGCATCTCTGACATCCCTAAATAAAGCAGCCTGATTCTGCAAGGATCATCCTAGCTGCTACTGTGTGCATTTGGCAACTTCTAGTCCCTCATGGCACAGGAAAATCTGATGCTCTTCTCTGGGCGAAGGGCTTACACAAGCCCAGCCTACTGCTAGGGTGTATCTTCACTTCCCACTAAGCCTGGAGACTTGCATTTGATCCCTGGGTTGGGAAGATCCCCTGGAGAAGGGAGAGGCTACCCACTCCAGTATTCTGGCCTGCAGAATTCCATGGACTGTATAGCCTATGGAGTTGCAAAGAGTCAGACACGACTGAGTGACTTTCAAAAAAAAAAAAAAAAGCCTCCCTAGGAGCCACCCAGTTCCAACATCTCCCAGTTCCCACCATATGCATCCTCAGAAGACAGAATTCCAACCAGAATTCCCAGAACTTGCAGAGGAGACATCTCTGAACAAAAGGCTTGTTTGTTTTCAGCATAAACTGCCAAGGTGTTCAGAAGAAAATGTCCTTCTTTCCACCACAGCTTTAGAGAATCATTCTGTTTTTAATATGTTCAGGGAAGAAAAAGCTAGCAACGAATTGTGTCTTGGCTTCTTCTCGAGTGAAAATTTGCTTTGGGATTAAGGAAACATCGCCACCTGGTGGAATGATATTAAAATAACCAGACAAAGACTGATCAGCTGCTGTCTGCTGTGCTTAGGTGTGTCGGATTCTTTGTGACCCCATGGGCTGTAGCCCCTCAGGCTCCTCTGTCCATGCGGATTCTCCAGACAAGAATACTGGAGTGGGTTGCCCTGCCCTCCTCCAGGGGATCTTCCCAACCCAGGGATCAAACCCAGGTACGTCTCCTCCATTACAGGCAGATTCTTTACCACTAGCGCCACCTGGGAAGCCACGTGTTGTGTTGGTCGCTCAGCCATATCCGACTCTTTGTGATCCCATGGGCTGTAGCACACCCAAAATGACTTACTAACTAACACAGTCAGGATCATTTTCATCCTTCATGTCCCCTCTTACTTCTTATCAACTTTATGGAGGCAGAAGAGGAAGACCAGAGGAGTTGCACCTGGCATGCAGAGAAGGCCGCTCAGGCATCACAGGGAAGTTCGGGATCTGAGAACTCTCTGTTTTATGTTTCTGACTCAGAAGTTATTGATTGTAATGGGGCTAGATTAATCAGCTCATTCTCTTAACTGGGCCAGGAACAGATATAAGCCATAACAGTGGGGGGTGTTTTCACGTCTGCTTGGAATATTTGCTTCCTGAAGACAATATGTTCAGTGAGGTGAGTATAGAAAACCTCATTATTTATACAGTGTGAAAACCCATCACTGTGCGAATTGAAGCATCTTATTACAGGCAAGAGGCTCCCCTTGTGGCTCAGTGGTTAAAGAAATTCATCTGCCAATGCAAGAGATGGGGGTTTGATCCCTGGGTTGGGAAGATCCCCTGGAGTAGGAAATGGCAACCCACTCCAGTATTCTTGCCTGGGAAATCCCATGGACAGAGGAGCCTGGCGGGCTACAGTCCAGGGGGTCACAAAGGAGCTGGACACAACTTAAGGACTGGACATAACAACAATAACGTTATAGGCACAACTATTTCCTTCTCTTATACGTCCCCACCACCTTGCAGTTCACTACATGTGCATACGCACCATTCAATCTATTTAAATGATTTAATCTTCACAAGCAGCCTATGGTTGGCGTAATAAGTCATTACTGAGGGGAAAATAGAGGTTCAGAGAAGTTAAGTGATTTTCCAGTGGTCACACAGCTACCAATGACAGCACTGGGACTTGAAAGAAAGGAGGAAACGGTATTTAACCTACAGTGGGGCAGGAGAGGTACGCACGCTTCCAACTCTGCTGTCCATGGGCTCCTCCACTTGGCAAGTAGCAAGGCAGCATTCATCTGGCCCGACCACTGCAGGAGCACCCAGTCTTCCTATGGCTACCGCCACATCCTATTGTTATTTACTTGACTGTGGAGCACACTGCAAAATCCTAGGACATACGCTTTCATTTAAAACTGGCTTTGAGGGACTTCCCTGAGGGGCTAAGACTCCATAGTCCCAGTACAGGGTTCGCTCCCTGGTCACGCAACTAGATCCCACATGCCGCCGCTAAGAGTTCACATGCCACAATAAAAGATCCTGCGTGCCACAACTAGGACCCAGGGTAGCCAAATAAATAAACAAGCATTTAAAAGAGTTGAGAAATTTTGCCAAATGTCACAGTCTCTCCTCTGAGTGAGCGACACAGCAGAACCACTCACCATCCCTTAGGCTGCCGACTGGGGTCCATGGGACTGTCACGAGGGCTTTTTACCCATTCACCACCTAAACCATTTCAAGGAACCCTACTGTAAATCCCTGACAATGAGGGTTCTTTGTGCCTTATAAATACAGCCCTCTACTGTGTTGCCTCCTCTGAACACTGGGACCCAAAGCCCAGTCCCCAAACCACGTGTGTTCTGTGTCTAGTCTCCCTCTCTAAGTGGGATAATCTCATCACATGCCTTTAAATGCCACCTATACGCTGAGGATCTCTACATGTATACCCACGAGCCTAGCCTCTCCTGCTATATTCCAGCCTCATGTATGCACCTGTCTACTCAACACTGCAACGTCTTACGCATCGAAACCAGCGTGTCCACATCCCAGCTTTCGGTCGCCTTCAGCCCCTCCACTCTCCTTTCACAATCTTTTCCGTTGCAGCAAATGGGAATCCCACGTTTCTCAGTTTCTCAGTCCGAAACCTTTGGAGTCTTCCCTGGATTCCTCTCTGCCTCTCAGAACCCATGGCTCATTTGTCTTCACAGAACATCGAAAATCTGCTACTTCTCACCACCTTTGTTGCTATGCAGCCACCTTCACCTGGACTATTGTGATGGCTTTGTACCTGGTCTCCCTACACAGCAACCAGAGTTGTCCTTTTAAAATGTACACCAGAACTATCATTGCTCCAAACCTTCCAAGGTATTTCCACCTTTCTCTCATGGTTGCTACATAATATTGTTCCACTCACCTCTCTAACCTGCCCTCCAACCATCACTCCCTTGCTGCCACCATCTGCTAGAAATGTAGGGAAATAAGAACAGGGGCTTCATTTTATCCCACGAAGCATGGAGCCCAGAGCCTAGACAAAACCTAGAACATACAAGATACTGAGTAAATAGAGGTGAAAACACAAATGCCTTTTCCCTCTGTCTGGTTGATTCATTAATGCCTACAGTCCAGAGCCTGACCACAGCAAAGAGTACCCCCTGCTCACCGCAGCTAGAGAAAGCCCACACACAGCAAAAAAGAGCCCATGTGCCACAAAAAAAGACCTGGAGCAGCCATAAGTAAATAAATAAATAAATTTTCAACTAAAAAAATAGGTTAGGGGGCCAGATGTGGCCCACAGACCATGGTTTACTGATCCCTGATCAAGGAAATACAATGGAATATTACTCAGCTCCTAAAAAGAATGAAATAATGCCATTTGAAACAACATGGATGAACCTAGAGATGGTCATGCCAAATGAACTAAGCCAAACAGAGGAGAAATACCGTGTGATATCCCTTATATGCAGAATCTAAAAAGAAGTGTTACAAATGCACTTACAAAGCAGAAACAGATTCACAGAGGGGAAGAATGGGGGAAAGGACAGGGAGTTTGGGATCAACACGTACACACTGTTGTATTTGAAATGAATAAGCAATAAGATTCCACTGTACAGCACAGGGAACTCTGCTCACTGTTATGTGGCAGCCTGGATGGGAGAGGAGTTTGGGGGGAAATGGATACGTGTATATGTATGGCTGAGTCCCTTTGCTGTCCTCTTGAAACTATCATGATATTGTCAATTGTCTGTTGTTTATAAAGTAAAAAGATTTTTAAAAGACTTTTTAGAAAGGGATGGAGACCTCATTTGGGGAAAGAATCTAAAGAACTTGTCTGGATATCAGCGATTTTTAGAAGATGGCTGCTCGCGTCTACAGATTCTGTCGACTTCCGCTGCAGTATTTGCCGGTCTCCAGCCACCCCCTCCCTGCTCACTTCAGACTGTCCCCCACAGTCTGAATCAGCTCTGGCCAAACTATCCTGCTGGGCTTCCCTGGTGCCTCAGATGGTAAAGAATCCACCTGCAATGCGGGAGACCTGGGTTCGATCCCTGGGTTGGAAAGGTCCCCTGGAGGAGGGCATGGCAACCCACTCCAGTGTTCTTGTCTGGGGAATCCCAATGGACAGAGGAGCCTTGGTGGGCTACAGGTGATGGGGTCACAAAGAGCTGGACATGACTGAGTGGCTAAGCACAGCAGAGCACAACCTATCCTGTTATTGTTTGTCCTGAATTCAGTGGGTTTTGTACACTGACAGGCGCTCTCGGTTTGTCTCAAGTCTGAAGTGAAGAGGGGATTCTGTCAGCAACCAAGGACCTCTGTTCAGTCCTGAATGGCAGGTTTTCCTTCCAGTTCCAGAACTTGTCCCCATACATGTGCTAAGTACATACTTACACCAACTCTAGCTTGTCTACTTGGTTAACATATTGTGCAGGATTCAATACATTGCTCCCTTATATCTGTTTGTACGTTTTATTTTTGTTTCAAAAAAATCTGAACTAAGGCTAGCATGTCCTTTAACTCCTGGCAAAATTTAAATAGTAATAAAATAGTATACCCATAAAAAAGGGATAAAGAAATGTTAAACATGCAGATTAAATTTTTAATTGTGTGCATGGGAAATAAATTATGAAACACAAAAAAATTGAGAAAATATTCTTGCAATATTTAAAAACTATCA
Organism: Budorcas taxicolor; assembly: GCF_023091745.1. Taxonomy (NCBI): domain Eukaryota; kingdom Metazoa; phylum Chordata; class Mammalia; order Artiodactyla; family Bovidae; genus Budorcas; species Budorcas taxicolor. Next base: position 63,203,866 of record NC_068924.1, on the reverse strand, counting down.
TCCAATTCAGCAAAGTTATCTATGTCATTGACCAATGATTGATGGTCCAACATATCAGCCATGCTGTTTCCCTTTCTATTTACTTGTCACATAAAGGAAAAATCAACCCACATTCATGTAGGAACTGCACTTGTTCATCAACTGAAACAATAGGTCAGCTACATTCTGGATACAAGAGCCCAGAGCAAAATTCAGCAAAGGCATTTTAGCGAACTCCATTGGCTATAAGAAGTTTGGCTTCCCTGGTGGCTCAGATGGCAAAGAATCTGCCTGCCATGCAGGAGACCCAGGTTCGGTCCCTGGGTCAGGAAGATCCCCTGGAGAAGGGAATGGCAACCCACTCCAGTAATCTTGCCTGAAAAATCCCAAGTGCAGAGGAGCCTGGCAGGCTACAGTTGATGGGGTCACAAGAGTCGGACCCAACTGAGTGACTAATACACACTCATAAGAAACTTACAATAAAGAGTATTATATCATTTGCAGTTTGTAAATTGTGTTTGCTCTTTGTTTACGTCAATAAGCACTTATCAACACACCACTGAACACCAGTTCTTCCTGTACTTGAAACTATTTTGTTAAAGCCTGGGCCTGGTAACACTCAGTTTTACAACTTTTGAGAATAAGTCATGTACCGTATGGCAGCTCAGAGAAGGTCCCTGAAGTACACAGCCCATCTGCCCAAGGCATCCATAAGGAACTGGCTAGTCTAGAAGCCATGAGCTCTGCAGGGTCCTGTACTCTCCTAGTTGAACCCCAAACATTCCAATGGAAACAAACATTCTCAAGTTCCCACATACTCCTGGGAAAACCCTATTTTCAAACCAAAATTGAATATGTGTTCTGAAAATGTCTGTTACACCTGAAAACTAAGAATATTACAGGAAAGTTAGGTCTTATATTCTTGGACTGCATCGCTTCTAGCCTTATGACAAAGGCGTTCACTCTTGAGATAGTTTTAAAACATTGACCAATCAATCCATGCAGATCAATTATTTAAGAGAATACTTGACTTCAAAAAAAATTAAATAATTTCAAATGTACTACTGTTGTTCCAGAGGAAGACAATTTCTGGCTGGGACAGAGAATCAAGCCAGTCTAAAAGAACTGGTAAGTCTATTTAGAAAAAGTGCACCCCAGTTCCAGGATCACGAAAGCTATTTCTGGGTATAGTGTAGTCAGACAGTCAAGAGTTGTGGCTCTGGAATTATGACGCTAAGAACTGTGGGAGATTCTAGGGCTTCTATAACTGCCTTATAATTTTGTTTGGGGACTCTGTTTACATTCCTATGGCCTGTCTCAGGATGTGCGTGCTCTTAGAGGCAGTGACTATGTTTTCCTTTTAATCCCCCAAATGACAGATTGCACAGCATAGCGTAGGAGCTCTAACACTGCACGAGGGAGAAAGGGACTCCTTGTAACTACTGGTGATAACTTAGCATCCTCAACCACTGCTCCGGGACAGGGAGGGTGTGGGGTCCCAGCTCACACTTGCACGGAGGGAAAAATAGCTTTCATGCATCAGAAAGAACACAGGCCTTGTCCACAGAAGAGCTGGATTCAGAGCCTGGCTCTGCTCTGTGTGACCTTGGAAAAACTTCTTTCCAAATACGGCCACCTCTCCACCAGCACCCTTTAATACAAGCAACCGTCCCCTAGGGTGTGATGTCCGAGTCAGCCTTCTCTTGGCTCTCCCCAAGTCCACTCCCACCCCCTCCAATGCAGCGTTCTCACAATAACCAGAAGGAGTTTTGACACAACAAATCTCATCTCATTCCATGGCTCTTCATTGGCTCCCTGTGTCCTCAAAGATAATGTGTAGATTCCTTTTCAGAACACACGCACCCTTCACCATCTGTTCCCTGCACTGGTCCCTGGGGTGCTTTTGGCCACACCATTCACACCATTCCATTCTTTGCTCTGGGCACACTGGCCTCTCAGTAGCCTATCCCTTCTCCAGTGGATCTTCTTGACCCAGGAATCAAACCGGGGTCTCCTGCATTGCAGGCGGATTCTTTACCAGCTGAGCTGCCAGGGAAGGCCCTGCTCCTCACTTACTCAAGCCCATTCTAGTCTCCAAGTCTTGCCTGGGCTCTTCCCTCCCCATCTCCCATCCTCACACCTCATTTCATCCAGTTCACTCTTACCAGCTTATAGAACTCAGGCACTGCCTCTGGAAAACCAGCTCTGGTTCTCCGGACACAACGTCTCTCGTGTTTTCTTCATGCCCTTATCTCAAATGCATTGAATGAACTACTTGAAAAGTATTTGTTTGTTGTCTGTCTTCCTCAGACAGACTAGAAGCTTGAAGCAGTCAAGAACACGTGTGTGTGCTTCCCCCATCACCGCTCCCTAGTATCCTCATCAGCTAGCCAACGGTAGGTTCTCAGTAAATGTCTTGAACCAACAGCTGGTGGAGCTTTATTCTTTGAAATTGTTTCTTCATTTACAAATGGCAATAAGGCCCACTTCATAGGACTGTCACGAGCATGAAGTTAGATAACTCATGATAAAGCTCTCCCATGGTGTCCTGTATATAGGAGACACTTAATAAATGTTTGTTGAGTGACTATAAGAACTACAGCTTCTAAACTAGCACTTCTTTAAGTGGGCCCAGGAAGCAGACTAGGCTAGTAATTAGCACTTGTGAAGATTTCTTTATTAGGTGATTAATACAACTTAAACCTTGGTTATTGAGGCTAAGCTATTATTAAGGCAAGTGCTGTTGATTGGCACTTGCTGGGCATGGGCTGTAGCTCCGTGCCAGACCAGAACACTTGTAATATTGTCCTGGGTGATGGGTTCACCAAGATTTAGGAGATATAGACAGAAAGGGGGCTGTTTAATGGTTGGGAAGTGCAAGGAAAATCCTGGTGTACACATAGAGGCACGAGGATGCTTCCAGGCTGGTGACTTCAAAATTCAGCCCAGAACTTGGGAACCCACTCCAGTATTCTTGCCTAGAAAATCGCATGGATGGAGGAGCCTGGTGGGCTACAGTCCATGGGGTCGCAAAGAGTCAGACATGACTTAGCAATTAAACAACAGCAACAAATACTAAAAAAAAAAAAAAAAAAAAAAAAGGTTAATTTGTTAAAATTCAGCCCCAGGACTCAAAAAAAGGTATCTTTCATTCTTTCTTGGGAAATTCATAGGTTGTGAGTTCAAACAAAGCAAATGAGTAAACCCAAGAAACAGAAAGACAGGAAGTTCAGGACACAGGTGATCCTACACCGGAAATGGAAGATTGCTGTACTTGGGAAGATGGAAGGAGGGGAGGCTGGGAGAGCCAGCAGGAATGGCCTCCGGAGCTGGGTGGAGGGGACTGTGAGAAGGGTCTGCTGAGGAAATGGCAGAGTTGACAGACTCTCTGGTGGGAGGATCTTGTTGAGAGACGAGTAGGAGAAAAGAACTGGGGGGAAAGTTGGTGGTTAGAAAGGCAATCAAAGGAAAAATGAGGTAATTGTGAACTCCAGGGTGAGGGCCGTGGATGAGGTCTAGTAAAAGAAAGAATATGTGCTCTTAACACATAATGTAGCTCAACTGTGGGAAAAAGGAGGCCATGTGGAAAACAGTGCTTGATGGATTTATTTCTATTTTTCTGTCTTTCCCAACTTAAAAAAAAAAGGCCATCTTTGCACTTTATATTGCAGGAAAATAAATCAACTTTTTAAAACTCTTATTGGAGTCGAGTTGACTTACAATGTTGTCTTAGTTTCTGCTGTACAACAAAGCGGATCAGTTACGCACAGACATATATCCATTCCTTTTTAGACTCTTTTCCTAGATAGTCGCTTACAGAGCATTGAGTAGAGTTCCCTGTGCTATACAGCAGGTTATTAGTTATTTATTTTTTATACGGTAGTGTGTATATGTTAGTCCCAATCTCATGATTAAAATCAACCTTCCAAAACCTAAAACAGAACATCAGACTTGAACAAGAAGAGGAACTGGAAAGCATGGCCTGGAGAGAATCTGTAGAAGGGAAAGGAGATTGCCCTTTGGTGATGAATTTCCACATGGTGATGGGTTAGTGCATAAGGATATGTTTGGCCCAGAACAGCTTCTTCCTTTCTCCCACATTCCCATCCACCGACATCCCAACCTGGCATCCTTCTAGCATTCAGGTCCCCCAAATTACAGGGCCTGGAGTCCTCTCCATGTCACCCCCTTACCATCCTGGCACTGAGTCAGTGGGTAATGTGTGTGTGTGTGTGGTTCATTTCTGACACGTTGCCATCAATAGGAGTCACAAAGCACTTGGTGCCCGTGTAATTCTCCTTTACAGCACCCGGTACAGGGCATGGGGAATTAGATACTAGAAATACCTAATGAAGATGCAGAGGAAAAGTAACAAACCTGCAAAGTTAAATCCGTGAGCTGCCGAGTCTCCTAGACCTGGGCTGAATTCTAGTTCCACACCTACAAGCTGCAGGACCCTGGGCAAGGATTGCCTTCTCTGGGTTAACTTATCTATAAGGAGGAGAGTAAAAGAGCCTCCATCACAGGGATGTTGTGTAGATTAATTGAGATGATGCTGAGTGACTGATGTTGTAAAGGTCCAATAAATGCCAACAATTTTAACTATCTGCAGTATTTGTGGTACGAATATAGGGAAGTCCCCACAATTGATCAGTCTTGTCATGCATGCCATTGATACACTCCACATTGGCAAATATTTTTAACTAATAATTATTTTTTATTTTCAGCATTTTAGTTAATGGTACTAACATAACAGGCTTACAAAAACAGCAACAGCAACAACATAAAACAGCAAGCTCCTTCCTGTTCATCTCCCAAGTCTTATTCCCAGAAGCAAACCCTTTTGCCTCTATTAGTTTTTCTTTTGATATTTCTGTCCATTTTCCTAAATAATGTCCTTATGCCAGTATTCTTTGACATGTCAATTTTAATATAATGGTCAATAAACAGTTAGCTCTCTTATACCTTATTGTCCCTGCCCCTTCCTCCAAACTTCAGGTTAAACCAACAACCATCATCTGCATTTTAATGACTACACATGTATTTATTTTTCACCCATTAGTCAAGTAATACATCATGATTGCATATCCTCTTTTGAAAGGTTTTTTTTTTGTTGTTTTCCAGGAATTAAGCATTGCCTTCTTCACTCTTCATTTGCTTGATTTTCTCTGTACTTTTCATTCTTTTCACAAATGTTCCAACATCTTTGTTACACACATTTTAAATACTACTTCTGAATGCGTAAGCTGATCAGATATTCCTTTCATTCCCTCTCCTGGTGCTGTCCTTCTGGAGCCGTCCATCCTTGCCAGCCTCACGTGTAATCAGGACCCTTTGGCTGTTCCCTGTACCGTGTGCTGTGAATACAGGGAAGTCCTGTTTCTCAGAATCCATTTCTTCCTCTTTTTTGATTCATGTCCTTGTTCTGATGGAGTATGTCTTCTAATACTTTGTGAGACTGTGTGCATAGGAGGCAAAATTTTCATCTTTATTTGTCTGATAGTATTCTAATTCCTCCCTCACATCAGGCTGTTGGTTGAACTGGATATAGAATTCCAGGTAAAAATAATTTTTCTCTTAAAAATTTAAGGAGTTGCTCCCTCCTGGTGTCAGATTTCTATAGAGAAAGCTGATGCCATTCCAAGTTTATCATATGTGACCCATTTCTCACTCTGGAAGTCTTTAGGAACCTCTTGTCCTAAAATTTCCTAAGGATGGGTTTCAATGTGGTTTTTTCCAACATTTTTATCCATTTTCCTGGGTACAGGGTGAGTCTTTTCAATCTGGAAACCCACAACCTTTTGTTCTAGACTCTTTTCTTAAAATGTTTCTCCTTTCTTTTTCTCTATTCTCCTACTCAAACTTTTTTTGGTCATTTACAACCTTCTGGGTTAATTCTCCATTGTTGTTTTTGAAATCTAAAGTTTTATTGCTTAAACATGATCTTCTAACCTTCTGTTTAAGTTTTGTTTTTATTTTGTCATTTATGCTTTAGATTTCTAGGAATTCTTTCCTCTTCTCGGATTGTTTCCATGGCAACTTGTACTTCTTTCAGAGATATTTGGGTTGGCCAAAAAGTTCATTTGAGTTTTTCTATATGATGATGGTACAGAAAAATCCAAACTAACTTTCTGGCCAACCCAATATATCTTTCCAAAAGACAATAATTATATGAAGGCTTTTATTTTAAAACTTATTTTCTTTTCCTTGGTGTTTCTCTGCTCTTTACATTACCAGGTTCTTTTTTTCTCTTTTGGTAATTTTATTCTGTCACTGATGTTGAAAGTTTCATCAAGAGTAATCCTCTCTTTCCATAATTAAAACCAAGTTACTGTGACAATTAATTAGAAGTTCTGTATTAAAGGTCAGGCCTCACTGGTGGCTACCCTGGAAACTGACCCAACAGTGAGCTGCTCTTTTACTGGGGTGCTCTCAGAGGTGAGGGTCTGGGTGTTCTCTTGGATGACTCAGTTTCTCTGGAAAGAAATCTCCCAGTCTTCTACCTGGGGGCAGGCTGCAAGTGCTTATCTAAGCCTGGCTGCAGGCATCCTAGAAGAAGCCAAGATCTCAAGAAGAGTCTTTCCTTTCTTCCTCATTTTCAGGATGGGATTTCGCCCTGAACTCCACCATCTCTCAGTCTCCCAGGGCAGAGCAAGGGGACAGACTGTAAAGTCTCCTGACTGTTTGGCATGGGGAGAAAAAAAGACGTTGACATCCAAATTCTCTATATTCTGAATTTCAACCAGAATTTATTTATTTATTGCTACTTGACATAGCACCTGTTATCTCTAAGCCTCAGCCTTTCTATAGGGTCTGACCAGTAAAGTAGCTTCTTTCTCCATTGGTTACCCCACCCGCATTCCTCATTCTCTCGAAACCACTTAGGTTTTCGCTTCCTCTGCTCTGGTAAGTCAATTTCCATTTCTCCAAATGTTTTCCATTTTCTAAAATTTGTTGAATCGTCTTGTCCAATGATATTTCCTCTTTCCCCCCTTCTCTTTGTTTTACACTATCCCTTTTTTTAAGTTGAAGTAAAATTCATATAATAAAAAATTCATGTAAACCACTGTAAAGTGCACAGTCCAGTGGCAACTAGTACATTCACAAGGGTGTGCAGCCATCAGCTCTCTCTAGTTCCAAAACATTTCATCACTGTTAGAGGAAAGCCTGTGCCCATTAAGTAGTCACTCCCTACTCCTCCTTCCTCCTAGCCATGACCAACCTGCTTTCCATCTCTATGGATTCACTTGTTTGGAATTTTTTTTAAACAAACAGAATCAAACAGTATGTGGCATTTTGTGACTGGTCTTTTTCATTTAGCATAACATTTTCAAGGCTCCATGTTGTAGCTTACAAAAGCATTATATTCCTTTTTATTCCTTCATTCCTTTAGTCCTTTTTATATTTCTTTAAATAATATCCCATTGTGCATATTCAACAATTGACGGATATCTGCTGTTTTATTTATTCCCCATCAGAGGGGGATGAGAATTGGGAAAGGTAGATGATAAATATGAGTGGTGCCGTGTTTAGACAAAAGAATGGTCCTAAGCATGATGCAAGTTCTATCAACCAGACATAAGCTTGGCTTTCATTTTCACCTCTTGTTTAAAAACTAAGCTCTGTGACCAGTCCTTGTTAGAACAACCATCAAAAGGTTGTAGTCCATCCCATCAGAGTCACAGGTAGAAATGCTTTCCTCTTCCCTGGCCTAGGATCTCTCAGCCAGTTGAGGAAATTCCCAAAAAGGTGTTTGGAAAGGCAGTCCCAAATTGTTTGGGGTTGCATGGCTGTTTGATGATTAGATAAGTGTGTCTTAACTCCAAGAATTTTTAGAAGGAAGTATAAAACTGATAAAGTATTTCAAATACATAGAATAATATTTCTGCATCTAAGAATGCATAGATAGTTAACATTTCGTTTGTTGTTTAGTCACTAAGTCATGTCTGACTCTTTTGAGACTCCATGGACTGTAGCCTGCGAATCTCCCCTGTTCGTGGGAATTCCCAGGCAAGAATACTGGAGTGGGTTGCCATCTCTTCCTCCAGGGGATCACATTAGAATGTATACTCTCATTCTACTGAATCATATATTCCATTCCCTAGAACTGGAGACAGGTAATTCTAAAACATGGGCAACATCCCAGTTGGAGAATTAATGCAAAGTGATAAATGTATATTCTTAGGTGTCATGGCTTATTTTCAGAATATCTTAGGTGGATATAAAATAGCCTATAGAGAAAGAAAATTAAAATAAAAGGTTATGTGGTGCTACTGTAATGTAATTTGCCAAAGAGATTAATTCCTAAGTCAATATCTAGAACAACAGCATTCAGTGCGCTTATATTGAAGTGTCAACCTCAGACTCTTGAATTTCTTAAAACTACAAAGTCAGAACCACTCCTGGAAAATGTGGGGCATACTTCCCTAATGCCCAGTCGATCAGGTAATGAAAAAAAAAAACAAACAAACCACAAGCACCCAGAAAAAAGAGTTCAAGGCAAATTCTTATTTCCACTTGGCTTTATACTTTGGCACCACTGGACATAACACTGACCTTCCTTTGTTCTGATTTCCTCTGCCAGCTTTCTCAGGATTTTGAGCCAGAGGGGTTTCAGCCCTTCCTGGGAGGCCTCTCAGATCGCATGAGAAGCAGAGGCCACAGGGCTGGAAGCAGATTCCCTGGGCAAGCGGATTCCCCGCGCCCCTGCCTGACCAGGTGAGGGCACTGGACCCAGATCTGCACCAGTACACGAGTTTGCTTCCTATCACATCTGCCCTCTCTCAGGACAGGAAAGTCACGGGCACATCTGAATCGAGTCCAGAAAGGGCCACACTGGAGGTTTCCAGCTCTCTGATCACCCTCTTCACAGGTTGAGAGGCAGATTCCATGAGATGAGTACCAAGTAGCCGCTGGAGGAGGTATGGCAGAGCTCCGGTCCATCTCCCATGCCGGCAAGCACAGCAAGGCTTGACAGAAACACTGACAGGTACACAAGAGTAGGACACAGCAGCAAAACATCAGCAAGGCAGAGAGGCTAGAAGGGAGACACAGCAAAACAAGTTAGTCAGCATACTTGTCAGGTGGATAAGGGAGGGGCAAATGCAAGTATTGATGATGTTATTCCAGAAGAGACTGCAAAAAAGGCTTCCTCTCTGGTCCAATTCATCACCCTCAATGTGACTATCCCTGTAACCATCATCATCCCATCACCATTATCCCATCATCACCATCATCTTTAATACAAATAAACAATGAATGGGGCTTCCCTGGTGGCTTAGTGGTAAAGAACTCACCTGCCAATGCAGGAGACATGGGTTAGATCCCCGACTCTGGGAGGATCCCACATGCTCTGGAGCGGCTGAGCCCATGGACCACAGCTACAAAGTTTCCATACCGCAATTGCAGAAGCCCACACGCCCTAGAGCCCGTACTCCACAACAACCCAAGCCATCACAATGAGCATGCTGCAACTATAGAGTAGCCCCCACTCGCCACAACTACAGAAAAATCTGAACAACGAAAACCCAGCACAGCCAAAAACAAATAAATAAAAAAATAACTGGATGAGTGGCGGCCTGTGCTCTGTGCTGATCACACCCGACATGATCATCCGTGTCAGGATTATCACAGCATCCCCACTGGCACCATCAGCAGCACCACAACCCTTGGATAAAAAGTGTCAATGTACCCATTGCGCTGTGGTACTCTGCAAAAAAAGCAAGAAAACGCTAGACCCAGGCCAGTCCTCTAGGACTGCACTATCGCTATTGTTACTATTAGCTAAAATGAATCTGATGTTTACCATGTCTCAGACACTGTGTAAGGATTAAACCTTAGAAAACCCTATGAGGTATTAATGCCTCATCCTACTGAGAAGATAGATTTAGAGAGGTTAAGTGATGTGTCCAAGATCCCATGTCTAAGGAGTGGTGGAGCCACGGATTTGGCCCTGAATTTGAACCCAGGGTTTCCAGCTTTACCACCCTTTGCTGTATATTGCCTCCCACAGCCTTCCCAGTGGTCTTCAAATCGGGGTGCCCACAAAAAAGACCCACTGAGAGCGGCAGAAAAACATTAGACCTGCTATTCATTTCATCATTAAGTTTCTATTTTATATGTGTTCCATAACATACTTAACTTACCACCATGATAGAGTATGTGTACAACTTATAAATAAATAATTCATCTCTGGATACATGCTGAATGTTTTACTGATAGAAGTATATAGTCAAAACAGCTTAGAGATCACCCATTTGAACAAAACTGACATGGGCTAATTAGCCACATAGCTAGGTAAATAGAAAATTAAATCAACTGGACCTGAGCATACCTCTGAGGAAATGCATCCAGTGTGTACAATTCTGAATCATGATAATAATTGTATCCTGCAGAATTAAAGTTTGATTTCAACAAGTGATCAAAAATGAGGACATATCCTCTTTAATGGCGCCTCTTTGTTTATCGTACAAACTGAGCTTCTATTACTAATGTACCTGTTTTAGAAACAATAAACATGGATTAGTTGTCTAATAAATGCTTTAATTAAAGAGATATAGGATTAGTTGTCTAATAAATATTTTAATTAAAGAGCTATCATTTCAGACCTTTCTAAGTCTTCTTTGAAAATGTCCCAAATTTTTCTTCACTTAAAAAGTAAATATATACTTTTAAAAGGAATGTTTATCTTTCAGAGATAGATAATACAATTCTTGGGTGTGAAATGACACAGGCTTCAAAATAATCTGGAGTCAGGGAATGAATGGGGTTCAGAAGAGACAGAACTGGCGGAGAGCTGATCACTATTGAAGCTTAGAGACAGATATCTAGAGTATATGAGATCCGCCAACTTCTGTTTTAGTTTTAGTTTCCTAATAAATAGTTTAAATGTGTTGTTTTTTTTTAAGTTACAACTTGACTTTTTTTCCTACTGAGCACTGTCAAATTTGACATCTTTATACAGTCCCTGAAATTCTCCAGGCCAGAATACTGGAGTGGGTAGCCTTTCCCTTGTCCAGGGGAATCTTCCCAACCCAGGGACCAAACCCAGGTCTCCTGCATGGCAGGTAGATTCTTTACCAACTGAGCTATGAGGGAAGCCCACTTCAAAAAGAGTTACAACTTGATTTTTTCTATTGAGCACTGTCAGATTCAACATCTCAGTTGAGAAAGGAGAAGAATGATCAAGTGTTGGATTTCACAGAAATTATTATATGCCCTTTCCTATCTTCATAAAACCATGATTTTTTCTAGTAAATATGCATTCATTGTTTGCTATTGTGCTAGAATCAACCTCACATGAGGATACAATTAAGAGGGGAAAAAGAGGCTTAAAAAAAAAACTGCATTAGCTGTATGGGGAAAAAGTCAGAAAAGAAACAAACTTCATTATCATTGAACGGAGTCCTTGGAAATGGAAAGAGACTCACAGACTTAGTATACTGAATTTATGATTGCCAGGGGGATGGGATAGTTAGGGAGTTTGGGAAGGTCATATACATACTGCCATATTCAAAATGGATAACCAACAAGGACATATTGTATAGTACATGGAACTCTACTCAGAGTTATGTGCCAGCCTGGATGGGAGGGGAGTTTGGGGGAGAATGGATACATGCATATGAATTCCATGGACAGAGAAGCCTGGCGGGCTACAGTCCATGGGGTCGCAAACAGTCGGACACAGCTGAGTGACTCACACAGTCCACATATGGCTGAGTCCCTTCACTGTTCACCCGAAACTACCACAATATTGTTAATCAGCTATATCCCAATACAACATAAAAAGTTTGAAGTTTGAAAAAAAAAAAAGAAAGAAATGAGTCCTTGCAAAACACTTTTCAGCTGACGCTGTTGGTGTGGGTGAAAATGTTAGGATATTTCACACACAGACGGTTGGCACAGAATCTGGTTGGAATCTGGAAATCATCACTCAGAAGCAGAGCAAACAGTTTGAAGGAGCCCAGGTGATGTCTCAAGGGACATGCAGTGAGATGCAAGCCGCAGTTCCCAGAGTTCTCAGAGGGACAAGAAGAACCAACAAATGGTGACCACTCTGCCATTGGTATTAAGCCACAGAGCATCTTGCCCACGTGTTCATCAAATAATGCAGAGAAGGCAGGAAATGGCAGTGTTCACTATGGCACATAGCTCCTGAAAGAGCGGGAAGTCACTCCGGAAGGGAACACCCACCTGTTGGCCTCACCAGTGCTCCAAGAAACCAGAGCCATCCCTGCCAAGAGGCCTCAGGCAAGAGTCCTTCCAGAGTTCAGACTCCAAGCCCTCCTCGATCCTTCGTGTTCTGAGTAAAGAGTTTCCACACTGAGGGCTCATTCCAATTACACCCCAAGATAATAATCAAAATGATAGGTAAAGATAGGCTTGGCTTTCTGGCCTGGCAGCCAAAGCACAGAGTGCTGCAGGGAGAGAAGGGGCTGATTGGGATCTCTCGCAGCTGTGACGTCTTGTTGGAGAGCCTCTGAGGGCAGCTGGGGCCCTGTCTTCAGACTGTGCTACCGAGAAAGCTGTGGGGGACGAGCACAGACATGCTTGTTGTGACACGGGCTTTCCTAGGAAGAGAGAGGAGGTGGACCCATCCGGCCCACCTCCCCAGGACATTTGAGACAGAATCAAAGAGGCTACAGAGGAGCCAGGATGATGTGAGAAAGGCGAGGCTGTTGGGCCCAAATGGTGGACTCTGCAGTGGCCAAGCCCCAGAGTCACAAAAATTCAGAGACGGGAGAGGATGAAAATGTCACTAGTGTCGCCTCTGTCCAGGTGAAGGAGCCCAGGGATGATATGGGGTGGAGGGGAGCTTCAGACGCTCTGTGATCTCCATCAACAGGCCTGCAGGTTGCCCGGAAGTAAATACACAATCCAAAGAGAAAACAGGGCTTGCTCTGCACATGCTGCTTCAGGGAACACCTGTCACCCCTTCTGAAGCACCTCCCATCGAGGAATTTTGAAAGCACCCTTGCCCATCCCACCCTCCCAGACAGTTAATGCTTGAACGGACCCTACAAATGGTCAACGTCCTTAGAGAACAGTCCCCAAAGAAAGCCTACCTTGGGTCTGAATGGCACCATCTGAAACGATTTCCTGGCCATTTGGTAATAGATATTAAGAACCTAAAACTTTTCTCGTTCCTCTTAACCCAGTCATTAATTTCTTGGATCTACACAAAGGAAGCGACCTTCAATACGATAAAAGTTCTGCATAACATTCTTTAAGACAACAAATGACTGGAAACTATGGGGGGATAATAATAGACACTACATCCACTCAATTGGATAATATTCAGCCATTAAAATATGTTCATACAGACAATGGAGCAATATGAAAGATGCTTACAAGGTACAGGTGTTGAGAAATCAGGATGCTGAATTCCGCACTCATTAGGGTCGATCTATTTATTTTTAAGAAGACTTATTCACAAAATGACTAGAAATGATCCCACTTATATGAGGCACCTGGAATAGTCCAATTCGTAGATACAAAACTAGTGGTTATCAGGGGCTGAGGAAGGGGATAATGGGGAGTTGTGGGTTAGGGGGTACAAAGTTTCAATTTGGGTTAAAGAAAAGTTCTGAAGATGGATGGTTGTGGAAGTTGCATAATAATATGAATATACTTAATGCCACTGAACTGTACACTTAAAAATGGTTCAGTTCAGTTCAGTCGCTCAGTCGTGTCTGACTCCTTGCGACCCCATGAATCGCAGCACACCAGGCCTCCCTGGCCATCACCAACTCCTGGAGTTCACTCAGACTCACGTCCATCGAGTCAGTGATGCCATCCAGCCATCTCTTCCTCTGTCGTCCCTTTCTCCTCCTGCCCCCAATCCCTCCCAGCATCAAAGTCTTTTCCAATGATTCAACTCTTCGCATGATAGAAAGGTAAATTTGATATGTGTATTTTACCATAATTTTTAAAGACACAAAAATATGCCTAGAAGGAAATAAACAAAAAATTAAGAGGAAACTATTTGAGTGGGACAATTTTACATGGTTTTTCTTTCCTCATTTAGGATTTTTTGTACTCTTTAAATGCATATGAGGAATATATCTAGTTGACCATGGAAAAATCCAAAATACCTTATTTAAAAAAAATAAATTTCAACATGAGATTGCATAAAGTGTACCTAATATCTTTTCACAGAGCTTTTCAAGGCAATAATAATAATACACTTTCCTCAGGTTAAATGTCTTGCCTTGACTAAGTGCCCATTTTAAAGAGGAGGAAACTGAGGCTTGTTGAGGTGGGTAACTTCTCAGATCACAGAGTGCGTTGGCGGAAATGGTTTTGATGGTAATGACCTTTGCAACCTCAAGCCATTGACAGCGAATGTGACCAACACAAGGTCATTAGGTCTAGACACTCGTTTTGTCCTCAGATCTAAGCTCCTCTAAGCCATAGAGAAAAAACCCATCCATTGTTTTGGAATTCCAGCTAGCCTCCACCTACCCTAACTTTTCAGCTTTCGTGAGAAAGAAACAATTGGTTTGAAAAAAAAACCTCCTGGATTTAATCCAAAAAAGACAACCTCTTGATGGATCCCACAGCTAGCCAACAAATTTCAGTTAACTTCCTCCACCCTCTGCTTCTCAGGATTAGGACCCTGAGGCCTTGAAACTGAATCATTAAGGACTTAGTTATGCTCAGGAGGAGGGACACCCTGAGGTAGGAAATTTAGACTCATCTATGTTGGAACCGTTTTTTACAACAAGGGCTATTAGCTGTTTAATATTATAATTTCAATCATTTTCATCACTTGGAATATTGAGTTACCTGGAGTGGCTGTTCCTCCCACATTCTGGTTGTTTTTCGTTTTAAAAAAGGTAATAGAGTATCCAGTGAACTTACATCAAAGGGTCTGAAAAGCTTCAACAAAGAAGGCGAATTTCGTTCTATGTTATAGGCATCTCTTTACTTAGTCTCACTTCACATTGATTCCCATTCACTCCGATTCGCAGCTAACTTTAATTTCCTCTGATAGCCAGCTCCATGACCTTCGCAATCCTGGAAATGAAAAATCTGGCAGTTTGTCTCAAGCACAAGAAATATTCATGAGCCATTTGCTAAATCCACTGAAACAAAGGAAAACAGTTCTGGTATCCAGCAACCAGTAATTAAGGAACAACGCCTCATTAGTAATAGCGAGAATATGGGGCAATGAGAGGTCTCAGCCAGAACTCCTGCCGAGCCTAGAGAACCAGCTTGGTTGGTGGAGGAGACAAACAGATACCAGTGAGTCAGTCAAGTTTAGTGTACACTGAACACCATTGATCCAGAGGGTATTCTGTGAATCAACACCAAACTGTCCTCTGAATCTCCAAGTGCTGCGGAAGTCACAACAATATAATAGGATGCCTGGAAGACAAGTCACGATAAAGAATCCATAGCCAAAGCTTGGAGCAGGCATAGGGAGTGGGCTTCATCTCAAATGTCAGCTTTGATTGACAGAGGCTGCATAGAACAGTGCACCAAGAAGGATCTGGGGCTCCTGTCCCAGTGAGCGGTAAAGTGGTGTCTGTGCTAGAGTGTGGGGAGGAGGCAACGCCAGCGACTGTGCCAGGCATTTGCCAGCTGTAGCCCCAACTCTCATGAGAATTACTTTTCTGGAAAAATAAAAGAAGAAGAAGAAGAAGCTGCCCAGGCAATACCAGCCACAGGCAAAATCAAGAGGAAGATGAAATTTGCTTTTAACAAAGCAAGTTTCCCTCTGACATTTCCCTTCTCCAACCACCCAGATAACTTTCTGTTCTTTCACTAATATGTCAGACCCTCCATTTTCTTCTGGGAGCTCATGACAAACAGTTAAAAGGATTCACATTTCAAAAGAAATAAAAATGTCCTTCAAAGGAGCTGATAAGAAGAAACTGGGACCACTAGTCAGCAGGAGGAGCTGGGAAGAAGAATTCTGCTTACTCCTGTTGGTGGTGATGGCTCCTCCAATAGAAGGAAATCCCTGAATCTGAAGAAAGGAGGAATTCATGTTCCCACTGCCTGATTCTACTAGCCCTAACTCTGACTTTCTTCCTCTGCTGCAACCAAACACACGAAGATCTCTCTCACAAAATCTGGAGGCACTGAGTGGAGAATCCCATGATCCAGAGAAGCCTAAGTAGAAGCATCACACTGGACCAGAGAGAAGTTAGTCATGTCTGACTCTGCAACCCTACAGGCTCTAGCCCATCAGGCTCCTCTGTCCATGGGATTCTCCAGGCAAGAATAATGGTTGCCTTGCCATGCCCTCCTCCAGAGGATCTTCCCAACCCAGGGATCAAACCCACATTTCTTATGTATCCTGCATTGGCAGGAGGGTTCTTTACCACTAGCGCCACCTGGGAAGCTAGATAGACATCAGTTCAGTTCAGTTCAGTTGCTCAGTCATGTCCAACCCTTTGCACCCCCATGGACTGCAGCTCACCAGGCCTCCCTGTCCATCACCAACTCCCAGAGTTTATTCAAACTCATGTCCATTGAGTTGGTAATGCCATCCGACCATCTCATCCTCTGTTTTTCCCTTCTCCTCCTGCCCTCAGTTTTTCCCAGCCTCAGGGTTTTTTCAAATGAGTCAGCTCTTCGCATCAGGTGGCCAAAGATTTGGAGTTTCAGCTTCAGCATCAGTCCTTCCAATGAATATTCAGGACTGATTTCCTTTAGGATGGACTGGTTGGATCTCCTTGCAGTCCGAGGGACTCTCAAGAGCCTTCTCCAACACCACAGTTCAAAAGCATCAATTCTTTGGTGCTCAACTTTCTTTATAGTCCAACTCTCACAAGTGGTCCTTTTTTCTGGGTTTATTGCCTTCCTCCTAGAAGTTACAGCTAATTCATCTAAACAGTCCTTTCTCTCCCCTCCACCGGACCTGGGTTCCTGGTGTCAATGAAGATGGAAGGACAGAAGAGACTCAAAGAATGGAACAAGAATAAACTCTGTAGCCAAAACAAAGAGAGCAGCCGTCCAAACACAAGTCAAACTTGTTTTTCAGTTGACTTCGTCCCACAGAGAGAGATACCCCTCAAAACCTCTGTTCTTCCTCAAAGTGCCAATATTGTTATTTCAGAGCAGCTGGCACTGAGTCTCTGGCAGCCCCATGCAGGCCTCAGAAGCCACTGGGGATGGGAGAAGGGAGACACAGCTGGAGAGGTGGGAGCCATCTTTCTTCCTTCATCAGGTTAAAGCTTGGACAAAAGGCAGAAGAACTTAGACAAGGTATTCTCCTTTTCATGTCCAGAGTAGCACCAAGTCAGGTCCCAAGGTGAGACTCAAGCTCATAGCTGTGAAAACTAGATCCAGGTAGAAGAGTGAACTCATGGGGGGAGAGCACCATCTCTGGTCTTGCCACGCATGCTCACTTTACTCAGGAAACTGAGCCAAGGGTCCTGAATGGTACTTTACCCTCCCTATTCTGAACCAAAGGAGTTTAGAGGCTACCCTCACAAACCTCTAGGTCCCTGCACCGACCTCTCTGCCCTCCAAGATAAGCTAAGACATCTAGTGAATGATGAGTAAATGGACGACTCAATAGTTGACTCTGGGTCTTTCAGGCTGCGTGGTCCACCCGGGGTTAGACCTTTCTGAGTAAGTCCCCAGCTGGTGAGGATAAAAGGCTGTTCCCCTCAACCATTCCGTGGATGCAGCTGATCTTATCAAGCCTTATAGCTAAATAAGCCTCATCTAGGGACACTCTGTAACCCCTGAGCCGATCCTAGTCCACCCAGTCAGGACACGTTTCCTCTACTGGGCCATCCAACCTAGCCCTGCCCTTCCCAGCCTGGTTACCCCTTCATCCCTATACCCGCTGGCACATACCCAGCATCGGTGAATTGCAAGGACTTTAGGTCAGGTCACCTCTGGTATAAATCATAGCTCAGTCATTTTTGGCTGAAAAACTCAGCAGGTTTCTTAACCCCTCTGTGTCTCAAACTGAAATAGAAGGATAATAACACTTCACTGGTATTCTATTACCTCCACTAATGGCAGGACCTGCCAGGATGCTCAGCGCCAGGGCACTCTGTTTGCAAAGTGGCCTATGCATATGGCACCCCCTGGAGTTGTGCTTGGTGAACTGCATTAGCAGCCGTGCAGCGGAGACAGCCGTCTCATCTGTCCCGTCCCTTGATCTGCCATACGTGCCCAGAATAGCGCCTGACTGTAAGTGTATGAATAGGACCCTTGTAAGGACTCCATCACTGATTCAATGGACATGTGTCTGAGCAAACTCTGGGAGACTGTGAAGGACAGGGAAGCCTGGCGTTCTGCAGTCCATGGGGTCTCAAAGAGTCGGAGACTGAGCAACAGAATAACACCAATGGACTCCAATAAATGATTTGTGTGAAGAGCCTAGTTTTGGAATAGATGCTCAGTAAATGGAAGTAGTGATTACTGTTCTCGATGATGTTACTAAGTATAAAAAAAGTAAAGCTTCCAGGCCTGGCTTTTACAAATTCGCGGGGCGCTGGGCGTACATGTGGAGGGCCGTTCTCCATCAAGCCCTCAGCTCCTGATGAAAGTTGCCTTCTTACATCCTTCTGAATGGTTGCTGGAGACTTTGCCCTGCTCTCCTGCTTGGCCTGGTCTGTCCTCTTCCTACCCCCAGCCCAGCTCTGGCCCGAGCCTGACCCCTAAACCACAGCAGGACAGCAGAGCTGCCATCTGGCTCCCATGAGGATTGCTATCTCACCTTCAGGTAAAAGTCAGGACTTCCCTCTCCTCTGGCTCTTCTTGGCTCCTTCGTTTGGCATCAGGACCACTATTCAGTAGCCAGTCCTACTCAAAAGCCACAACTCCTTCTTGGAAACAGCACAGAGCTGAAAACAAGGGGCCCAAACATCTCTGCCAAGAGGGACATTGCACAACACTAGCGCCATGTTCCGGGTGAAGGGAACCCAGGTTTAGAGAGGAGGGCATGCATTCTCCCCTGATCTTGAAGGAGGTGGAGGGGTGGGGAGTGGTGATGGATGTTTAAGTGCCTCTCATTCAAAGGGCCATTTTGGTTTTGTAAGTCAGATGACTCTGGCTTCACCCTAGATGTGTCTCCCCATATTCACTATCACCACACCCACGGGGATAATCTTTTTTCAAGGGACAATAGGTGGCTGCCACCTTTGTATAATACGAACAATGTCAGGAAGGAATCCACCCCAGAAATATGATCTCCCTGGATGACTGGAATTCCACCATTAATGATTCACTCCTTTGGGGTGAGCACACCCACTGTCTGGCTGTGCTGGAAAACACAAATTCTCCTGGGAGAGGTAATACATTAAGTTCCTAACAGCTGGAGCGAATAACTTCATCGTGCTCCTATCAGGACTAATATCCTCCTGATAGGAGAGATAGGGAGGTGCTGGGTCCATGGGGTTGGGATGGGTCTTGTAAGAATCAGAGAAGAGGGAAGGTGCTGCAGTCAAACTTTGTTCTCATCACCAGGTATCCTGGAGCAGGCCTGCCTGCTCCACCAAGCCAGCTGGCTCTGGAGCTGTTGATTTTCATGAGTTGTCCAACAAAGGATTCAAAGAGACAACATATACAAAGGACTAACTCTGTACCCCTACATGTAATTGGTATTCAACACATGTGGGTCTATCTTGTCCATTCCATGGATGGAAAGATGTAGTTGCCTTGAGAGGAGAAGGTTGGTCCGCATCTGCCCCTCATCTTCTGGGAAAGACAGGTCAAAGAAATTAGGTTTCTCCTCTACTCCTTATTTGAGCAAGGGCCTTCCTCTGTCCCACCAACCCATCTGACTCATGGACATTTCACTGCTGTTGTGGGAGAAAGAGGGGGTTGAATATAGGTATTTGTTCAGTTCAGTTCAGTCGCTGAGTCATGTCCAGTTCTCTGCAACCCCATGGACTGCAGCATGCCAGGCCTCCCTGTCCATCACCAACTCCCAGAACTTACTCAGACTCATGTCCCTTGAGTCAGTGAACTGCTCAATGGGGAACTGGTTTCTTGGTCCCAAGGCTGTGAGAGTTGGAAGAGCTTCTTGCTTGGTATTGATTCTGCTGTCCTTCCCAGCTCTGTGAATTCTCTCCTGTAGACCAGGCCCTACTGGGCCTCAAGAAGCCAAGCTCCACAAACTGCATTGCCAGCCTCCTTTGTCCTCTGCCTTCGAGTTACAGTTGGCCAGTGGGAGGTGCCAGAGGAGATTGGGAAGCATGAGGAGAGAAACAAGCGATTAATTTCCTCCACTCCCTCCCTGCTGGCCAGGGTTGTGGCAATAGCTGAACCCATAAGCTATGGTCACAGATCCCACGAGGCATGGTTGCAACCCTCTTACATGGTTGCAGTGCCCACTAGGATCATCTACCCAAGAGTGGAAAAGATTGCTTGCTTTTGCTGGTCCCTGGGGGCACTGCCATCTCTTACTGGCCATCATCCGTTTATTTCCCATTCACCAGGATTACTGGAAGGACCACATGGGATTTCAGATGCAGTTTCTTCACCAGTACTTGCTGAAAGATGACATGCCCAAGAGAAGAAGCTCCCCTTTAGGAGAAGCCATGTAGACATGTAGATTAATATAAAAACTAACCTATTGCTCAGCCAGTCCATTCCCAAGACTCTTGGGCTCACCCTGGATGCCCAGATTCACTTGCTCCATCAGCAGAAACACTTTCTCCATTTGGGGCAGGGATTTTAAGGAAGATTTCTTTCCTTTTGGTTTCTCACAGTCATTTTCATCACTTCTTCAGTTAGTGGCGATTTTTCCTAAAAGTCTCCACCTTGGCTGAGCCAAGGAGTTGTCAGTCAAAGATGTTACACTTTCTCGAAGAAAAACAAAATGTTACACAGATGCAGGTTTGTCCTTTTTAACCTCTTTATTGAAATTGTCCAATTCATACTTTAAACCAGAATGTTGGTTATTCCCCAGTTCTAAAATCTCCACATGACCAAAACCAAAAAACTTTTGTACATGCTATAAGGGCCCATAAAGTTCATCTCATTTCCAAAAGCTGGAAGGGATCTGCCCAAGAGTACATCAGTGGCAGAGCCTGGGCCAAAACCCTAAGATTCCTGATGCCCAGGATCAGTGGGCTTCCTACTAGTCCATATATGTGGGCAGCCCACCTACTGAATCAGAGCTCTTAGACTATTGAATTGACTTAATTGTTTCCCCTACAAGACTGTGAGCTCAGAGCCCTCAGCCAGCTGAATTTACGTACTTGTTCCACTTTTTTAAGTGAAAGCTCAATAAGGAGGGAGCCAAGCCATGTTCACTATCTTACCTCCAGTCCCTACTTCTGTGTCTAGAACATTAATTCCAACTTGAATGCATGACATTCTGTGTGCAGATCTTTGTGGTTCCAGGCATCAGATGTTCTCAGACACACTCACTCCCCCCAGCACTCACGAGTGAGCACTGATGGAGAGACCCCTGAGAGTCACCAGCCCCTTACAGCAGCCCCTCAAGGCCACCTCGTGCAAACTCCATGACTGGGGCCCTCACTCTCAGTACTGGGCACAGGAGAAATCTAGGTCAAATGAACATCCAGAGAAGTCTTAGAAAGAAATAAATGGAAAGAGATGGCTTCAAAGAGCATGGTGGGTCTGTTTTCACAGAAGGCAGCCCACTGTTCAGTGACTCCTAGCTATCAGCAGCTCCTATTATTGAGTGTTGAGTCCCTACCAGGCCCGATCTGCACCTTCATGTGTATGTGTGTGTACACATGCTCAGTTGCTCAGTCGTGTCTGACTCTTTCCGACCCCATGGACTGCAGCCCACCATGTTCCTCTCTCCATGGGATTCTACAGGCAAGAATACTGGAAGGGGTTGCCAATTTGCATTCTCCATACATGCTCTCAATTGATCCTTATAACTGTCCTACAAGCAAAGTATTATGTTCCTTAGTTTTTAGCTGAGGAAATAGGATTCAGGGCGGTTAAGCCACTTACCAAAAATCACATCACTTCCATGTCTGCATCCATCCCTCTTGACTACGATGCTTCTTCCAAGAGAACCCTGGATTTTCTTAAAACACCAGTTCATAACATCCATAACTACCACTTTCCCTTGTTCATTACAATCCAGTTCCAAAATTGAAATTCAGGGAAAGGTGTTATGCACGCATGCTTAGTCGCATCTGACTCTGTGACTGTTTGAACTATAGCTTGACAGGCTTCTCTGTCCATGGGATTTTTCGAGCAAGAATACTGGAATGGGTTGCCATTTTCTCCTCCAGGGAAGAGGTGAGGATATTGACAAAGTGGAGGGTTCTAGACAATCCGTCTGGTTCACTCTGAGAAATGGGCTTGAGCCAACAGGGGAGCTGGTGTCCAGGGGGCTGTTAGCAAAGTCTAGCCCTCAGTATGCTCCTTTTCCCACTTCCACCTGCCACTATAGAACTATCTGGACTCATCAGAGCAAAACATATTAGAGGTTTTCAATTCATTATATCATTTGTGCTGCTCAACAACCCTGAGGTAAGAAAAGATTACTATCACCATCTTAAGATGAGGAAATATCAGCTCAGGGAGGTTGTTACTTGTCCAAATTTCCGCAGCTAGTAAGAGGAGGAGACAAGCTCCAGGCCAAGCCTTCTCTTACCAGGATTGGTTCACCTCTCCCTGCCCCTATCCTTGTAGAGAGAAATGTGAGGGATGTGAATTAGATGAAGCCAAAGTAGCCTTGGCATTGACCCAGCCTGCTCCGAACCACAACCTCAGCCTCCACCACTGGATGGAGGAATTAAGTCATTCCATGGATGACTTAAGTACTCTTTAACACCAGCCAAGATGGCTGCCAAGCTCCAGACACAGCAGGTTGTTCTCTGCCTCTGGTGCCCAGGGACATCCTGGGAATGGCAGGCAGGCTTTGGTGGCAGGGTCTGGGAGGAGAGCAGGGCTCCCTTCTGACAACAGAAAACTGCAAGGCACACGGACTGGCCACATGACAGAGTTGGAGCAACTATGCTAACTCAAGGAGCTTACAGCGTGGTGACCAATACGGTAGAATCCCATTTGTGCTATGTGTCCAGAGGACACAGGGAAAGAAAAAGATAGGGAGACAGAGGCAACAGGTAAATTCCACTTTACAACTCCTTTAGCCCTCAGACTGGTTAATATGAAAGGTGGTGTGTGGGTTCAAACCCCAGCAACATCATTTTCCAGTTCTTACCTGAGACTGTTTCCACATCTTCATAGGGTTGCTGGGAAGACCTGAGATGCTGTATGTGGACATAGCTCTGAGCACTTACTATATTCCAGGCACTCAGTACTAGATATTGATTGCACCTTTCATCTGAAGGGCTCTGTGAGGTGGAAACTCTTCTATTGCTATCTTATGATGAGGACAGTGTCTTAGAGAAGGTGAATAATCTACCCAAGACACATAGCCAAAAAGCACTGGGGTTGGGTGATGAATGTGAGCTAGTTGCAACAATGCTAATTCTAACCTATGAGCTCTTTGAAAGCAGACATCAGAATCTGGATTTAGTTTTATTAACTATGAAATATTTCCAACAGAGAGAAGTAGTGTAATATTACAAATGCTTGGGTAACAAAAACTCAGGCTAAGACATAAAATGTTAAAACTGAAGTCTCTGCACACGTCCCTAATCCTTTACTCCTCACCCTCCTGAAAGAATGAATCATTCATTCATCCAGCATTGTTTGTTATCTACTTGCTCCGTGCCATGACTGGCTTCTAGCTGTTGAATTGTTTTCAGCATTTTCCTGAATTAAGAATTCATCATTTCCATCCCTGTTCTATACTTTTACCATAATTTGGGTATACATGTGTGCATGTGTGTTAGTCACTCAGTCGTGTCTGACTCTCTGCGACCCCATGGACTGTAGCCTGCCAAGCTCTTCTGTCCATGGAATTCTCCAGGCAAGAATGCTGGAGTGGGTTGGCATGCCCTTCTCCAGAGGATCTTCCCAAACCAGGGATCGAACCCAGGTCTCCTGCATAGCAGACAGATTCTTTACTGTTTGAGCTACCTGGGAAGCTCAATTCAGTTATCCATTAGCAATATTTGATATTTGTTTCATGGTTTGAAACTTTGTATAAATATTAAAGCATTTCTAAATCATTCAGAAATATCAGTTCAGTTCAGTCACTCAGTCGTGTCTGACTCTTTGCAACCCCATGGACCGCAGCATGCCAGGCCTCCCTGTCAATCGCTAACTCCCAGATGTTTATTCAGATTCACGTCCATTGAGTCGGTGATGCCATCGAACATTTTGAGACAAAAGAAAGAGAGAGAAACAGAGATGGAGCATCCAATATATTAATCATATATATCATAGCAGTAACAATAAATACATTAAGTTGAACTGAAAAAATATACTCCTTCTTAAGAAAAGAAAAATAGGAGCATCTCACTTTATCTTGAGCAATCTCACTTCAAATGACTCAAGACCATCTCCAAGAAAAAGAAATGCAAAAAGGCAAAATGGTTGTCTGAGGAGGCCTTACAAATAGCTGAGAAAAGAAGAGAAGCTAAAGGCAAAAGAGAAAAGGAAAGATATACCCATTTGAAAGCAGAGTTCCAAAGAATAGCAAGGAGAGATAAGAAAGCCTTCCTCGGTGATCAATGCAAAGAAATAGAGGAAAATACTAGAATTGGAAAGACTAGAAATCTCTTCAAGAAAATCAGAGATACCAAGCAAACATTTCATGCAAAGATGGGCACAATAAAGGACAGAAATCGTATGGAACTAACACAGGCAGAAGATATTAAGAGGTGACAATAATACACAGAAGAACTATACAAAAAAGATCTTCATGACCCAGATAACCACGATGGTGTTATCACTCACCTAGAGCCAGACATCCTGGAATGCAAAGTCAAGTGGGCCTTAGGAAGCATCACTACAAACAAAGCTAGTGGAGGTGATAGAATTCCAGTGGAGCTACTTCAAATCCTAAAAGATGATGCTGTGAAAGTGCTGCACTCAATATGCCAGCAAATTTGGAAGACTCAGCAGAGGCCACAGGACTAGAAAAGGTCAGTTTTCATTCCAATCCCAAAGAAAGGCAATGCCAAAGAATGCTCAAACTACCACACAACTGCACTCATCTCACATGCTAGCAAAGTAATGTTCAAGATCCTCCAAGCCAGGCTATAACAGTACGTGAACCATGAACTTCCAGATGTTCAAGCTGGATTTACAAAAGGCAGAGGAACCAGAGATCAAATTGCCAACATCCGCTGGATCATCGAAAAAGCAAGTGAGTTCCAGAAAATCATCTATTTCTACTTTATTGACCACATCAAAGACTTTGACTGTGTGGATCACAACAAACTATGGAAAATTCTTAAAGAGATGGGAATACCAGACTATCTGACCTGCCTCCTGAGAAATCTGTATGCAGGTCAAGAAGCAACAGTTAGAACTGGACATGGAACAACAGACTGGTTCCAAATAGGAAAAGGAGTACGTCAAGGCTGTATATTGTCACCCTGCTTATTTAACTTATATGCAGAGTACTTCATGAGAAATGCCAGGCTGGAAGAAGCACAAGCTGGAATCAAGATTGCTGGGAGAAATATCAATCACCTCAGATATGCAGATGACCCTTATGGCAAAAAGCAAAGAAGAACTAAAGAGCCTCTTGATGAAAGTGAAAGAGGAGAGTGAAAAAGTTGGCTTAAAGCTCAACATTCAGAAAACTAAGATCATGCCATCCAGTCCCATCACTTTATGGCAAATAGATGGGGAAACAGTGGAAACAGTGTCAGACTTTATTTTTGGGGGCTCCAAAATCACTGCAGATGGTGACTGCAGCCATGAAATTAAAAGACGCTTACTCCTTGGAAGAAAAGCTATGACCAACCTAGATAGCATGTTAAAAAGCAGAGACATTACTTTGCCAACCAAGGTCCATCTAATCAAAGCTATGGTTTTTCTGGTAGTCATGTATGGATATGAGAGTTGGACTCTACAGAAAGCAGAACACCAAAGAATTGATGCTTTTGAACCATGCTGTTGGAGAAGACTCTTGAGAGTCCCTTGGACTGCAAGGAGGTCCAACCAGTCCATCCTAAAGGAAATCAGTCCTGGATATTCATTGGAAGGACTGATGCTGAAGCTGAAACTCCAATACTTTGGCCACCTGATGCGAAGAACTGACTCATTGGGAAAGACCCTGATGCTGGGAAAGATTCAAGGTGGGAGGAGAAGGGGACAACAGAAGACAAGATGGTTGGATGGTGTCACCAACTCAATGGACATGAGTTTGAGTAAACTCCAGGAGTCAGTGATGGACAAGGAAGCCTGGCTTGTTGCAGTCCATGGGATTGCAGAGTCGGACACAACTGAATGACTGAACTGATGGGGGTTATGGAAGCTGATACTGCAATCTATTCTAACCAAATTCCAAACTAAGATCAAATCAGAAAGAGACACTGATAATAATACAGCATTAAGTTTGTATAGTGTGTTGTCATTCTTAAGGTATTTTCAGAAACATTACTCTCACGATTATAATATGTTAGAAGGAAGAGATTGCAGGAATCCCCAGTCCACAGAGTTTCAGAGTTCATTTTACCAGCAGAATACATTTTTTCCAAACTAAATCTTACCTAGAATGGCTCCAGCTTAAAGTAAGAGAGGATGAACTATCCTGGTGGTTCAGTGGTTAAGACTTTTTTGCCTTCCAATGCAGGGGATAGGTGCAATCAGGGAGCTAAGATTCCACATGCCTCAGGGCAAAACCTAAACATAAAACAGAAGCAATATTGCAATAAATCAATACAGACTTTAAAAATGGCCCACATCAAAAATCAGTTCAGTTCAGTCTCTCAGTCATGCCCGACTCTTCGCGACCCCACGGACTGCAGCCTACCAGGCTCCTTCATCCATGGGATTTGCCAGGCAAGAGTACTGGAGTGGGGTGCCATTGCCTTCTCAGAGAAGCAAATTAGTTTCCCCCAATAATGCCTTTGTGTGAAGCATAATATGACTGAAACATGAGTGATTAGAGGCATTTCAGCCACAGGACTCCTCATACCAGTGTCCAATCACCAGCTACACGGATGCCAGAACCACTTATGGTAAAAGCAGCTGGGGCATCAGCTTTCTAAGCTCTGGATCATAGATGGCAGGATGACTTTGAAATAATTTAGTGGTACCCACCAGACATCCACTCCTCTAGCCTTTACTACAGTTCTATAAGCTCTTAATCCCCTGAATTGAATCCAATTCTACTTAAAATTCTCAGTCTAATTCCTTCACTGAACTCTGACTGAATGTATGTTGCTTTAAACAGTTTGAATCCCTTCAAAAAAAAAGATAACAGAGCAGCAAGGAAAATGATGTAGAGCATCCCAAAGGCTCAGAGCAGGGAAAAAGTAATTTCTCCGAGATCTCAGAAGTTTGGAGTTTGTGGTAGGATGAATTTTCACAAAACCAAGACTTCATTTTAAAAACATTGCAGCACAGAGATGTTATGGGGAGGGAGGTGGGAGGGGGGTTCATGTTTGGGAACACATGTAAGAATTAAAGATTTTAAAATTAAAAAAATAAAAAACTTAAAAAAAAAAAAAAACATTGCAGCAAATGACTTAATGCAAATCCTTCACATTGTAATTGAAAATGCAAAGGATAAAATCTGCCAAAACTGAATGATGAAGAAATAGAAAATCTGAGTAAACCAATAGTGAGTAAGAAGATTATATCAGTTATCAAAAAGTCCCATCAGATGAAAGACAGAACCTGGTGAATTTACTGGTGAATTCTACCAAACATTTAAAGAATTAATACTAGTCTTTCTCAAACCATTCCAGAAAACTAAAGAGGAGGAAACACTTTCATTTTTTGATTTGTTTTACAAGACCAGATTGTCCTGATGCCAAAGCCAGACACAGACTTTGTAAGAAATGAAAATTAAGAGTCTACTATCACTGATGAATATAAATGCAAAAATTATCAACAAAATACCAGCACACAGAAATCATATAGCACCGTGATCAAGTAGGATTTATCCCAGGGATGCAAGAATGATTCAACAAATGCAAATCAGTAAAGATGATACCTCACAATAAAAGAATGAAGAATAAAATAATTATCTCAATAGATGCAGAAAAAGTATTTGACAAAATTCAAAATCTCATGATTAAATAAATTCCTAAAAAATTAGATATAGAAGAAATGTACCTCAACATAATATAAGCCATATATAGCCAGCCCACAGTTAACATCATACTAAACAGTGAAGAGCTGGAAGATTTTCCCCTAAGATCCGGAACAAATTACAGATGCCCACTCTTGCCACTTCCATTCAACATAGCCCTGGAAGTCCTAACCAGAGCAATTAGGCAAGAAAAAGAAATAAAATGTATCCAAATCAGAAAGGAAGAAGTAAAATTGTCTCTGCAGATGGCATGATCTTATACATACAATATATGTATACCTATGGCTGATTCATGTTGAGGTTTGACAGAAAACAACAAAATTCTATAAAGCAATTATCTTTCAATTAAAAAATAAATAAATTTTAGAAAAGGAAAATCCTAAAGACTCCACCAAAAAAAAAAACCTGTTAGAACTAATAGATTCAGGAAAATTGCAGTATACAAAAGCAATATACAGGGAGTTGCCTGGTGGTCTAGTGGTTAGGATTTGGCACTTCACAGCCATAGTTCAGTTCATAGTCCAGGTTCAGTTCCTGGTCAGGGAACAGAGATTCCACAAGCTACATGGCACATCTATCCCCAAAAAAGCAATTTTACAAAATCAATTGCATTTCTGTACACCAAAAATGAACTATTAGAAAGAGAAATTAAGGAAATAATCCCATTTACAGTAATGTCAAAAACAATGAATTTAACCAAGGAATAGGAATAAATTTAACCAAGAAGGTAAAACACCTGTACACAGGAAACCACAAGACACTGATGAAAGAAACTGAGAAAGACACAAGTGGAAATATCTTCTATGTTCATGGACTAGAAGAATTGATAGTGCTGATAAGTCCATACTACCCAAAGCAATATACAGAGTCAATGCAATCCTTATGAAAATTCCATTGATATTGTCCACAGAAAGAGAAGGACCAATTCTAAAATTTTCATGGGACCACCAAAGACCAAAAAGAGCCAGTGCAGTCTTTAGAAAGAACAAAACTTGAAGTATTGCACTTTCTGGTTTCAAATTATATTATAAGCTATAGTAATCAAAACAGTATGGTACTGGCATAAAAACAGATACATATACCAGCAGAACACAATAGAGAGTCCAGTATACACCCACACATATATAGTCAACTAATCTTTGACCAGGGCACCAAAAATACACAGTTGGAATAGGATGGCCTGTTCAATAAATGGTATTGAGAAAACTATATATCCACATGAAGAAGAATGTAAATGAACTCCTACTAAATACCACTCAAAAATTAACTCAAAATAGATTAAAAGCTTGAATGTAAGACCTGAAACCATAAAACCCCTAGATGAAATCAGAGGAAGACTCCTTAACGTTGGCATTGGCGATGATTTCCTGGATAGGATACCAAATGTTCAGGCAACAAAAGCAAAAATAAACAAGTGAGACTATAACAAACTGAAAGGCTTCTGCACAGGAAGGAAAACAATCAGCAAAATGAAATGGCAACGTATGGAATTGGAGGAAATACTTACAAATCATATATCTAATAGGATTGATATCCAAAATATATAATAAACTCCTATCACTTAATAGGGGAAATAAGAACAGAACAAAACAACAAATCACCCACATAGACACACACACATACATGCGCACACATATACCCAGAATACACTGATTTTTAAAATGCACAAAGGACCTGAATAGACATTTTTCCAAAGAAAACATGGCCAACAGGTATATAAACCAATGCATGACATTGCTGATTATCAGGAGAATGCAAATCAAAACCACAATGATATATATCACCTCACAACAGTTAGAATGGCTTTTATCAAGAAGACAAAAGATGTGTTGGAAAGGATGTGAGGAAAAGGAAACCCTTGTGCACAGTGGGTGAACATGTTAATTGCTATAGCCATTATGAAAAAATATAAAGATTCCCAAAAAATTAAAAATAGGACAATCATATGATCCAGCATTCCTACTTCTGGGGATATATCTAAAGGAAATGAAATCAGAATCTCAAAAAATATCTGCTCTCCCCTGTTCACTGCAGCATTACTCACAATAGCCAAGATAAGGAAATAATGTTAAGTGTTTAATCAATGGATGAATGGATAAAAAAGATATAATATGCATATACAATGGAATATTATTCAACCATGAGAAAGAAGGAAATCCTACCCATTTGCAGCAACATGGATTTACCTAGAGAACATTATGTTAAGTAAAATTAGTCATACAGAGAAAAATAATGTACAATCTCACTTTGAAAAAAAAAGAAATCAGACGTAGAAACTTAGAAGAATGGTGGTTACCAGAGGCCTGGTTTCAGGGTGTGGGGGGATGTGGCAGGGATGGGAAGAGGTTGATCAAAGGTTACAAGCCTTCAGTTGTACAATGAATAAGCCCTGGGGATCTAATATACTATGACTCTAATCACTACAGCAGGGTAACTATAGTTAGTAAGACTGTGCTGTATATTTTAAGTTGCTAAGAAAGTAGATCTTAAGATCTTGTAGCTCACCACACAAAAATTACCTATATGATGATGGATCTATTACTTAATAGTATGATAACTATTTCACAAAGTATACATACATATGTCAAATTATCACATTGTACACTTTAAATACATACAATTTTATTTGTCTATTATACCTCAATAAAGCTGAAAAGAATTGGAGGTCCTCTGAGACTCTGATCATAGTTCCTTCCATCACATAAGGCCACCTTTGAGTTCTGAACCACTGGGGACCCACCTGAGTGTTTTAGAGGACAGGTGTGCAACTAACGACTCCTTGGAGTGGAGGAAGTTCTGCCACATGCTGAGAGCGTTTAAGATTGTGGAAGAAATGCTGGAAATGAAACCTAATGAGTGGTATTCACTTTTATGGCAGGATTTATAAAGATATACAGTCCTCATGAAGAGCAGCCATTGCCAACCAAAAGCTTGCTAAGTGCCTACAGATTTTATTTCCGACGTAACAACCAGAGTCCCTCACATGTCTCTAGTAACGATGCCCGGCGTGACCTCGGGCCTCTAAGCTTAAACATCTTGTGCCTCATTTTCTCTCTATAAAAGGGAGATAATGACACTAGCTGCTGGATCATGTTGGCAGCATGCTTGGAGATCTCCAGATCAAAGGGTCTCTGCCTGGACCAAGCAAGCTGATGACAGTGCTTACTATCATTAGTATTGTTGTTGTTGTTGTTATTGTTGGGAGTGGCCATGTTGCAGCCCGGGAAGCAGTCATGACTCTCAGGCTGATTCAGCACAAGGGCAGAATGAGGATACATTTTAGTTTTGCAGAAGCCATTGACAGAACAGCCCATTTCATTGACAACTCATGATAGCACATTCCGGAGTTGGTGATGGACAGGGAGGCCTGGCGAACTGCAATTCATGGGGTCGCAAACAGTCGGACATGACTGAGCGACTGAACTGAACTGAGCTGAAGGCTCCCCAAACAGTAACCCCATGTGACCCCTCAAAGTAGGACCATACCTACAGCATTTCCCAGAGGTAAATGGTCTTTGGAGAAGGAAACAAGTGAGGACGACCCCATCATTTCTTAGGTTATACGGTCCTGTCATCACACAGTCAGCAAAGGAGCCCTATACCAGATCCCATGATAAGTGGAACTTGGGCTGAATGTCAACTCCCAAGTGCCCTGGCCAACACTTTTGTGCAGTGTACACACTACACAACTGTACATGGCAATCCTGGATCTGTTGACTCCTCAGCCATTGAGGCCTTTCACTAACTGCAGAGAGTTAATGGAAAGCATCCTCCCCATCCCACCAACTGATACTTGCTTTATATGATATTGGCCATCCTTGAAACTTTTCTTGTTAACAAAATGGTACACTAAAAAGCTTGATAATCACTGTGTATATGTAACATAGAAATAAATAAAGGGAGATATTTTTTGGAGATATCAGTCGGTTCAGTTCAGTCGCTCAGTCATGTCCGACTCTTTGCAACCCTGTGGACTACAGCCCTCCAGCCTTCCCTCTTCATCACCAACTCCCAGAGCTTGCTCAAACTCAGGTCCATCGAGTTGGTGATGCCATCCAGCCATCTCATCCTCTATCATCCCCTTCTCCTCTTGCCTTCAATCTTTCCCAGCATCAGGGTCTTTTCAAATGAGTCAGTTCTTCGCATCAGGTGGCCAAAGTACTGGAGTTTCAGCTTTAGCATCAGTCCTTTCAATGGATATTCAGGACTGATTTCCTTTAGGATTAACTGCTTGGATCTCCTTGCAGTCCAAGGGACTCTCAAGAGTCTTCTCCAACACCACAGTCAAAAGCATCAATTCTTCAGTGCTCAGCTTTCTTTATGGTCCAACTCTCATATCCATACATGACTACTGGAAAAACCATAGCTTTGACTAGATGGACCTTTGTCGCCAAAGTAATGTCTCGGCTTTTTAATGTGCTGTTTAGCTTGGTCATAGCTTTTCTTCCACGGAACAAGCATCTTCTAATTTCATGCCTAAAGTCACCATTTGCAGTGATTTTGGAGCCTAAGAAAATAGTCTGTCACTGCTTCCATTGTTTCCCCATCTATTTGCCATGAAGTGATGGGACCGGATGCTATGATCTTCATTTTTTGAATATTGAGTTTTAAGCCAGGCTTTTCACTCTCCTCTTTCACTTTCATCAAGAGGCTCTGCAGTTCCTCTTCACTTTTGGAGATCTGCAAAGGCTCAAATCTGGAAAACATATTTTATTATGCCATGGTAGTTTAGGACGTATGTATAGTTGGTAAGGAATTTTCAGTCAACATGAACTCGAAACTGCAGAAATTTCTTTCTTCCCCCTCTTTCTCTAATTGAATGAGCTTTCTGCCTGGGATGCATATTCTGATCAATGTAAAATTATTAGTCTAGTTACTT
This sequence comes from Budorcas taxicolor, assembly GCF_023091745.1. NCBI lineage: Eukaryota > Metazoa > Chordata > Mammalia > Artiodactyla > Bovidae > Budorcas > Budorcas taxicolor. Next base: position 63,170,918 of record NC_068924.1, on the reverse strand, counting down.
TAAAGTAAAGTAAGTCAAAATCAGTGTTTTTAGCCACCCTTTCAGCTCAGAGTGTGGTGTGTGTGTGATAGGAATGCCACCCAGCGTGCAGTGTAAGAAGGCAGTGACCTCTGCTTAGTTAAGTCTCCTTCTGCTTGGTCTCATGCTGGCTTCTGGTTTCAAATGTAACTCATGTTATCTGGTCCTTACACCCAAGGCTTGCAAATTCTCTGAGATGCAACTATCTCCTCATCACATATCTGAAGTATCAGATCAGCCTCCATCCTCAGCCCTGGGGTCCACACATATTCAAGCAAGGAGCTCTTATAGGCCTCCCAACTCTCATTTCTTTTTTTCTCTGTCTTCCTCTCCCCTCTCTTTCTTTCTCCTCCCCTTCCCTCCCCTTCCCTCTGTATCCTTCCCTTCCCTCCCTTTCCACCTCTCTGTCTTCCTCCTCCTCTATACACCAATACCCCTCCTCCTCTATGCACCAGATTGGTGTCTCAGTGTCTCCCATTGAGATATTCAGATGCCCAACCCTCAGAACTCCAAGGCTTTGCGAAAATCGGAAAGTTATGTCTACACTTTTTTCTCCCCACTAGATATACCACCATTTCTATTCTATGGCCGTCTTTCTGTGATGAACAGAAAACTTATCTGAAGCTTGAAGACTCCCTTAGACTGCTTGTTGAGACACAGAAGTGAAGGCCATCTTCACAGGCCATCTTCACTTCAAGGCGGATCCTATTATGTCCCTTGGCCAGGATTCACCTCTCAGAGTGGAGAGAGGCACAGGGTGGGCCACTCACACTCATGTCCAACCCTCTGACTTCACCTCTACCTCTCTTTTTCTCCAAATATCAGAGGTCAGAGGTGAGGGAAGGAACTGACTGACTACATCCACTTCCAAAATCTTCCATCTGAACCCTCTGCACATGAACTTAAAAACTAAGTACGCACCACCTTAGTTTGGAAGTTCCACCGTGGCTTGAATGTAAGCAGCTTTCAGGATGGAACAAGTTGAGTATGGAAGGTGTTACAACACATACATTAATGTGTCAGATGTTATCCAGCTTCAAGCTAGGTGGGGGGCCGGGGGGCAGCTGAAGCTAGGACACGACTAGTGCTCTATAAATGAGAAACTTCTAGAGCAGAACGAGAGCCAAGCAATGGCACTAGGGCAAGAAGCAGGATGGGAAGGCAATGTAAAGATATTTATCAAAAGTTCTTTCAAGAAAAAAAAATGTGTCCCTTACAGCCCAGTAATTTCATTTCTCAGGGTTATCTTAAGGTAACGAGGCAAGTACACAATGATTACCTACAAAGATGTTCCATGCAGAACCGTTTACACTGAAAAGAAATTGGAAATCACTACATGTTCAACAATAGGCAATAGATATGTAATCAGTTCTTGCAAAGAAATGTTACATAACCACTAAAAACGGATGTTGTTGTTCAGTTGCTAAGTCATGTCTGACTCTTTGTGACACCATGGATGCAAAGAATGATGATCTAAACTATATCTTTTGGAGTAGAAAGATATTAAGATACCTGGTTAAATGGAAAAAAAAAAAAAGATTACCTAGCAAAATTGACAGCATAATCTCATTTTTAATATATTATATTTGTATATATTATATATTATATATATTATATTATATTATAATATATAATTATGTAATATTATATATTATATTGTATTCTGGTGGGAGATGCTCTGTTTTACTTATCTTTATTTTCTACGAAGAACAAGTATTACTGACTCAATAAAAGACAGTAATGGGGAAAAAATGGTTGTATTCAGAAGAAAAGCTGTGTGTTTAAAGGAAACGGGGAAAATTACTTGCGGGCAAAACAGAGTTGCCAATTCTGAAAAATTGTTGACAAATTCAGTGTGCTCCCTTCAGAGTACAGATCTTCTGTGGTTCCACCCTTCTCTAAAGGCACCAATCTGGTTCTTCACAGCAAACAACAGAGCCAGTTTCAGCAACAAGAGCATTTGTTAAGTGATATTGGGACTTCCACTTTTAGGAAGGTAGAGTTGATGTACTTCTTCTTATTCCTCCCACTAAGTACAAATAAAAATCATAGACATTACGTATATAATAATCATAAAATTATGAAAGTTGGGGAAAGGAAGGAAGACAGGCTGGGAACTAAGGAATGACATGGTGGTAAGTTTTCTGAGTTTTCTTTTGGTCTCATATACCCGAGAATGGGAGCTGAAGAAACTTGTAACCAAGAAATGTAAATAAGCAGGGACATAAATAAGCCGTAATAAAAACCTATTCTTTGTAGCCAAGAACCAGGAAAGGATGGCAAGAGAGAAAACTTTTAGATAATAACTGCTCTATTCCAGTCAAACATAACCGAAAAGAAAGAAAAACGGTGCCTACTCACACCCAGGCCAGCAAAGGCAAAAATGAGGGACCTACACTTACACATTCCCCAGGCTATGAGGGTCCCCAGCACTTCTGCCCACACGGTGTCAGAGAAGCCCAAGTAAGGATTTGGGGTCTTCATCCTACCAAATGGCAACAAGCACCTGACTCACCACGTAGGTGTCATGGAGCCATCATGGTGAGCATGAGCCTCCACCTCCACCTCCAATTATCAATCCACCCCCTCCCCTCCCCACCGGGGTGGTATTAGAGGAGGCCTAGGGAAGAGTCAGGACTTTGTCACTACCCAGAGATAATCTGGTCACCTCCCTTCACTGTGACATCACTGGAGGATGGGTGGCAAGAAGTAACAAGGCATTCCTACCCCTCCCAACCAGGGTGGCATCAGTGAAGGCCTAGTGGGGAACCAGAACTCCCACCTCCACCCTAATAATGAGAAATCCCTGCCCCACTCAGGTGTCAACAGAGGCTAAGTGGGGGCTTGGATTTCTACTCCCCCCTGGCAGGAGCAGGGCAGTGCCTCCCTCTTCCTGTACCAGAGAAGAGTCCAAACATGTCAGTACAACAGAAGATGTGAATAGGATCCAGAGTATCATAACATTATAACAAAAATGTCCAGTTTCAAAAGACTGTAACTCTTCATCCGAAGAACCAAGAAAATTTCAGCTTGAATGTACAATCAATAAAGGCCAGCACCAAAATGATAGAGACATTAGAATTAGCTGACAAGGATCTTCAAGCAGCTATCTTACACACAATTCAACATAAAACTGTGGACATGCCTGAAATAAGTGGGGAAAAAAATGAAGTTTCATCAAAGAATTAGAAAGTTTCAGCAAATAAATAGAAGATATTAAAAAGAACCAAATGGAATTTCAGAACTGAAAAATATAGTAACTGAAGTTAAAAACTCAGTGGATAAGCTCAACAGTGGAATGGAGGGAACAAAGAAAAGAGCTTGTAAACTTGAAGATAGAATGATAGAAATAACCCAGCATGAAAAACAGAAAGAAATAGATGAGAAAGAAAATAAGTAGAGCCGCAGGGACCTGTGGAACAAAAATCTAACATTCCTGTCAGAGTCCCAGAAGCAGAGGAGAAAAGGGCAGGATTGGAAAAGCATTCAAAGAGATAATTGCTGAAAATCTCCCAAATTTGCAAAAGACATAAACCTCAGATTCAAGAAGCTGAGCAGCAAGCCCCAACCCAGAATAAACCCCCAAAATGACATTCCAGGCATATCCTAGTTCAACTTCTGAAAACTAAAGGCAAATTTAAAAATATTTAAAGCAGCTAAAGAGAAACAACACGCTGCCAATAAAAGGAAAAACAATTTATATCACAGTGGATTTCTCATCAGAAACTGTAGACACCAGAAGGGAGGGGCACCATATTATTCAAGTGTGGAAAGGAAAGATCTGTCCAGTCAGAATCCAGCAGAAATATCCTTCAGGACTGAATGAGAAATCAAGACATTCTCAGATGAAGGACATTGAGAGAATCTGTCACTGGCAGACCTATCCAAAACTAATGGCTGAAAGAAGTTCTCTAAACAGAAAGAAAATGACAGAAGAAGGAATCCTGAGACATTAGGAAGGAAGGAAGAACATAGGGAGAGCAAAATTGGGGGCTAAATATGACAGTCCTTCCGCCCTTCCGTTTTTTACAATTATGTTGCCTGGTGGAAGCAAAAATCATAACAGTATCTGATGTGGTCCTAAATGTATCTGGAGGAATTATACAAGGCAATTTTATTATAAGTAGGGGTGGACCTACAGGGAGGTAAGTTGCTGTGCTTCATTTGAACTGATGAATGTCAATACCAGTAGACGGTGATGTTATGTACATATAATATAATATCTAGAGCAGCCACTAAATAAGCTATCAAAGAGACATAGTCGAAAACATGACAGGCAAGTCAAAAGGCAATTCTAAAAAATATTCAGATAACCCCCAGGAAGGCAAATAAAACAGAGAAATAAATAAAAAGAGAGAACAGAAAAGAAGAAACAATTTGGTATAAAGATTATGATACCCAAAACTACACTAAATGATCTAAATATAGAGGTTAAGCAAGAAAAATCATCAGAGTGGATTTTAAAACATGCCTCAGCTATATGCTGTTACTTCAAATACCATCATATAGGTAGGTTGAAAGTCAAAAAAGATGGGAGAGGATATGTCAGGCAAACTTTAATCCAAGGAAAGCAGGTGGCTATGTTAAAATCTGATGAAGTAAACGTAAGCAAAGAAAATTACCAGAGGCAGTGAAGAACATTACAAAATGGTTTTTAAAGTGTCAATTCACAAGAAAGGGTATATGTGAAGCAAATTACTGATAAAACTTGAAAAGAGAGCTAGACAAATCCGACAGTTGTAGTTGGAGACGTCAGCACCACCCCCTCAACAACTAATAGAACAAGTGGACAGAATATCAACAATATAGACAAACCCAACAACACTATTAACCAAGGAAATCTAACCAACATTTACAAAACACTATACCCAGCAACAGCAGAATACATATTCAAGCACTCACAGAACAAATACTAAGAGAGACCAAGTCCTGGGTCATTAGCAAATGTAAAGGACATTGAGGAGCTCACAAATCTCCTGGAGGGAGGCTCAGAGAATCAGACATAGAAGCTCTGCCACCAAGAACAACAAGAACATCACTCCAGGCCCTCCGTAGCCTGCCTCTGCAGAGATACCTCCACCGCCACCACTTGACTGGGCCACACACCAGGCCACAGGTGACTCTGCCAGGACCCCAACCACTGCTGCCCCTGAAAATAGATCCCTGGCACTGCCATCTTCCTCATATATTCCCCTTCAAGATCAACGTCTACTGTGGGGTTGTCTTACTGAAAGTGCCTAAGTCATGACAACCCACCCAGTTGCAAAGGGGGAGCAGGGGCAGATTAAGAAAGTAGGCATCTAGCCCTGCACTGGGGAATTGAGACTCAGAATGAAGAGCCAGGCTAAGAAAGGAAGCCAAAAAAGCTGGATGCCAAACAAGGGATATGTCCCCCACAGAATGGATGGCACTCAGAGGCCTCTCCTAGCAGCTGCACCCCACCCTCTGCTTCTGGCCCAGAGTCTGGGCTCCTAGTGATGGGAAGGCCTGGGCTCTCCTGGAGAACTTAGCTGCTTTTCCAGCCTCCCTCATACACACCCCTACATCCGGACTTCATTTCTCATACATGAGAACTCTTGGGTGGAATAAGTCACCAGGTAAAATGAACTCATTGCAAGCTTCACATTATCTCACTCTCCAGTCTTGCTTGAGTGAATTCTTATCTTCAGATCGAGGTTGTTTTTCACTAGAAATGAATCAAATTCAGGCACAGGACCAGCTATCTGTCAGGAGGAGCAGGTAAGGGCGGAACACGTGCGTATACACACACATTCACTCATGACAGAGCTGTTCCTGTCAAGCTTCGAGAGACAAGTGACTCACTGACACTGCTTACACTCTGCCCCAGACATGCTGCACCAGACCCCCCCGGTCTCAGATTGAAGAGATCACAGGCACACAATGGACACAGAGAAAACAGCAATTAGCCTCACTCCCCTTTGTCACCCAAATCGTCCAAGTTCTCACCCATCCTGAAGTTTTCAGGCTTCAGGACGAACAAAGGAAAAGGTGTGGAAGGAGAGAAATGGGAGGTTACATGGACAGTGTCTAAGAATTTCAGTGTCAGGGTGACCTGGGCTCAAATCCTAGCTTGGCCACTTCTGACTGTGTGCCTTTGAGCAGATTAATCTCTGCACACTCAGATTGTTCAACCGTAAAAACAGGATAATCACGCCTTCCTCTCAAAGTTGTTAAGAGGTTTAAAATGAGATGCTTTTTGTAAAGTGTTTGGCGCACAGTATGTGCTCAATAAATCACAGCTGCTCATATTATTATTAAGGCAGAGTTTTTGTTGTAGTCGTTTTTAAAGCAGAGACTACTGAACACAGAAAGAATGCTACTATATTTGCACTTTTGTAAAAGTGGACGGACCTAGAGGTTATCATACTAAGTGAAGAGAAAAACAAACATATGATATATGATATATGGACTCTAAAAAATGATACAGATGAACTTATCCGCAGAACAGGAATAGACTCACAGACAGAAAACACACTTAAGGCTGCCAACAAGGATGGCAGGAGGTGGGGGGGGGGGGGGGGCGGGCACAAATTAGTAGCTTAGACCTAACTTATACGCCCTAGGTAGTATAAGATAGGCAAACAAGGGCTTAACTGGATAGCACAGGGAACTAGTCTCATTATTTTGTAATAACCTATAAGGGTAATGAATCTTAAAAAAAAAAACACAGATATGTGTGTATGCATAACTGAATTACTTTGCTATACAACTGAAGCTAACACAAAATTGGAAATCAACTATACTTCAATAAAATTTTTTTAAAATAAAAAAAAAAAGTTTTTACGTGAAAGGATTGAATTAAGAAAAATCCAGAGTATCCCTTCCCTGAAATAGAAACCCCAGGTGCGTAGTTGTACTAGGACACAGCATGGAGCCCTGTGCCAGAATGCTGATCCCCTGTAGCCAATCTCTCCAAAGGCAGAGTGGGCTGGTGGTCTTGGCTGGCCGGAGACACCCAAGGGTTCACCAGCCACCGAAGACAGGATTTAGACCTGGATCCAAGGTCTGGGAACACAGGGGTGACCTGCAGAGAAGGGTGTCGCCTGAAACAAGGCAAAAAAGCACAGGAGACCCACTTCCTGTAAACAGAGCTCCCCCTTCATTGAAGGAGGGCAGGACAGGGCTTGGTCGACCTGAGAGCCCAACTGAGTAAGCGAGTCAGGGCCAAGTTAAATAAACATCAAGTCCATGGAAAGCTACATGCAGCAAAAAGTAAGAGCTGTTTCAAATTCGCTCTGAAACTCCACCCACCAGGAATGATTGTTTCCTCAAAATGAAGTAAAGAGAAAGCATTTCCCAGAGAACGTCCCCCCATTGGAACACTTCTCAAGGCAGCTGCCAATCAGAAGTCAAGTCATAAGGCACAAAGACCATAGCATATGCTTCCAGAAAGTTCTGCCAAGTGGTATCCGGGCCTAAGTGCGCGGTTGAAATCCCAGCTCCACAGTGACTAGCTGTGTGACCCTAGGCAAGTTGCTGAACTGATCTGAGCCAGTTTTCCATCTGCAAAAACAGGGAGCGTAACAAGTCAACCATATAGGAGTGTTGTGAGGATCAAATGAGATAAGGTCTGGTGAGTTCTTACAACAGTGTCCGGAACTTATTAAACCCTTGGAACATAATGTTAGTTGTAATTATTGTTAATATTGTGTCAGTGCAGCTCTCCTCCCAACACGGTGCCTAGGAAACCGCCCTTTCTGATTATTGCAGGACCTAGGAAATAAGGACGAAATCCACAAGGAAGTGAAAGAATGAACTGAAAACACACGGATGACCTCATTTCTCAGAGTCACCAGGACACATTCGCGAAGGTTCAAGCAAAAGCAAAACAGTAGTTGCCTCTGAAGCTGGGCTTACCTGGTGGCTCAGCTGGTAAAGAATCTGCCTGAAACACAAGAGACACAGGTTCGATCCCTGAGTTGGGAAGATCCCCTGGAGAAGGAAATGGCGACCCACTCCAGTATTAGTGCCTGGAGAATTCCATAGACAGAAGAGCCTGGCGGTCTACAGTCTATGGGGTCACAAAGAGTTGGACATGACTGAGCGACTAACACTTCCACACTTGAGCCCGACAGACCTTGGTTCAAAGTCCAGCGTCAACACTTAACTCCGTGACATTGGGAATGTTGCTTAACTTCTCTGAGCTTCTGAATCCTTGCTTGCAAAATAGGTATGAAAATCCGTAAGAACTCCCTTGCAAATTATTCCTGGGAACTAAATAATGCACAAATGTACCTAAAGAGGGTTTGCACAGTGCCTAGCACATAGCTGGTACCAGCAAACATTGGTTCCTTTTCCCTCGTTCCCTGTAGAAAACTACAGCTTCTGGCTTAAATGGCATGGCTATGAATTCAACCCCCAAAGTAATTTTTCTAAAAAAATCTTCCCTATTCTCCAGGTCATCTTTTCTCTCCTCTCATCTGAATTACTAAGCAACATCTGGTAAAACAGCTAACCCACTATTGATGGCTTACCGTCTAGCTTCTTTGATAGCTGTGTGACATGGGACACGTTTTTTCATTTCTCTGATTGTATCCTGATTGTAAACTAGAGATACAAATCTACAACAGCTAGTTTGCTGATTTAATTCTATTTAGGTTCAATTACATATCATGTATAAAAGGGCCTTAACTTTTGCACAGAGAGGTGAAGTCCAGCACTTGGCACATCCGTGCAGGTCCCCCACATTTTACATCCGTTATGTCATTTCATCCTCAAAATAATCCTATATTCCTAGTATTTCAGCCTGAAACTAGAGCTCAGAGAGGTTATGCCACTAACCCAAAGTCACACAGCTAACTACCTTTAAATGGTGGTCTTCAGATTCAGGCTTTTAGTCAGCCACATAGAGGGAAGGGCTTGGCTGCCCCCTGTGGAGAGCAACTCCAGGAGACGCCAACACAGGCCGGGAAGCTTGGTCACAGCTCTCTCCCTGCCATTGAGAGGGCGGTCCCTTGGTCTCAGGGAGCCCCACACAAGGAGGGGTCCCTGTTTCTCCAGCAGTCAGTGAACATGGCTCATGTTCGGAAGCCAGGTGCCTGCCAGTTTCACAAGGAGATTGCTGGCAGGCCCCGCAGTCTCTGTTACTAGAGACTGAATTGCCAGTGAAAGAAGCCCATTGTGTGTCCTGTGAATGAAGAATACCCCATTTAGAGAAAGAATTCAACTGGTTTTTCACAGAGAAAGAAGACAGACAGGCCTGGTGAACAGAGAGAACAATGTCCATCATTCACCAGATTTTTACTTAACATCAAAGCCGGGTGACCAACCAGGTGAAAGGCCACCGAGGGCCACACAGCATGGAGCCCACTGAGGCCACCTTGGTGTACGAGGAGAAAGATCAGTGGTTGAGAAGAACAAACACAGATTCCCAGGCCCGGCTCCCTCACCATGCACCCTGGCCAACTTAAATCCTGGCCCTTTCTAGATGATTCATGGGGAGAGTGCCTTGGATGGTCTATATGTAGCTGGTTCTCAAATGTGACCACACGTTGAAATCACCTGGAGAGGTTTTGAAACTGCTGATACTTGGTCCTGCTGCCAAGAGATTCTGATTGTATTGCTATGGGGCATTGCCCAGGTACTGGGAATTTTTCAAAGCTCCCCAGGGTGGTTTTAAAGTACAGCCAAAATTGAGAACCAGTGAGCCCCAGGGGCAGAAACTGTTTTGTCCACAGCTGTATCTGGAGCTGAGCACAGGGCCGGCTGTACACTTGGCGCCCAATAAATATCTGTGGGATGAATGAGTGCATGGACTGCTCTAAGACATTTGAAAGAAGCCACCCAGTCCCAGCTTCAGTGATGGTCGCTCTGTGTTTATCACTCTATCATCTACTGGGATTTGGCACAAGTTTTCTTTAACAAAAACAGAAAAAGTTTGTCTGCTGAAAAAAAAAAAAAAAGCCCACTGGACCATAAAATCGCTGAGATTCTTTCCAACTCCAAAGCACACCGATTCCAAGGCTATAAATCCCTTCTTGCCCTTTGAGAGCAGTCATGTTTTTCAGATAAATTATCAGGGCGAGCAAGTCCTGGGCTGGGTCCCTCTGAAGGCTGGTCTGCTAAAGCCGAAGACTTTTGTCTCCCATGCTGACCCCTTTCCTCAGTGGGCCCCCTGGGGGTCCGTGTGCCCCAGCATTCCATTCTTATTCTTCTCTCACTTTAAGTTCCTTCTCTGAGTGAACTCAGCCACTCCCAAAGCTTTAACTCTCATTTATAAATTGGTGACTCCAAATCAGTACCTCGAGCCCTGCCCTGTCATTCTGAGCTCCAGACTCGGCCATCCAAGTGGCTACTGAGTATCACCACCTCGATTCCCTTAGGCACTTCAATTTCAAGCTGTCCCAGAAGTGAACTCATTACCTTCCCCACCCAAACCTGCTCCTCCTCCTGCCTCCCCTATCTTGATGAACAGCATCACCTCCACCCAGTTACCCAAACCAGGAAACTGGAATCATCTTCGACCTCTCCCTCTCTCTTGCCAGGATCACGCCCCACTCCGGGAATTTTATCTCTAAAACAGCCATTGACTTTACCTTTCTATTAGAAAGGTGAATTAGAAATCCTTCTAATTTCTCTATCTTCCACAGCTCTTCCAGAGTATCTTTCTAAAATCCGGATCCAAAGATGTCGCTAAGAATAAAGTTCTGGTTAGCAAGGAGGACAAGCTAGGAAGTCTACACCACGGAGACGGCCACATTCCAGGTTTCCCCGTCATCTCCCTCTCACCCATACATCCTGACCACGCTGGCTGACCTGAGACACTAATTAATAATAACACATTTGCTGGGACTTCCCTGGTGGTCCAGTGGTTAAGACTTCATGCTTCCAAAGCCAGCGATGCAAGCTCAGTCCCTGGTCAGGGGGCTAAGATCCCACCCGCAGCACAGCATAGTCAAAAAGAAAGAAAGAAAGAATAATAACTCATTTGCCGCTTATGCTGCCTCTCCTTTATGTTAGGTCCAGACCAGGGGCCTGAATGTATATCTCTCCCTCCTTGCCTTACTCTCCCCACTGAAATGCCCTGGCCCTCTCAAACACCAACTTATTCTTCAAGGCTTAGCTATAACTGGCTTTCCAAGCTTTGCCTCATCCCTCATAAGGCATGCCTGATCAAGGGGCTTCCTCTATAGAAGACAGCAAATACTTGGATAGATTTGCTATATGCTAAGCAGTTTTCTAAGCACCTTACATGTTTTACACTAATTTCATTCTCACAACGGCCACTGACACACGACTACAATTATATCCATTTTGCCAATGAGTAAACTGAGGTACAGAGAGATGAAGTCCAGGAGCCGGGACTTGAACTCCCTTGGATGAGGCTCTCAGTCACTGCCTCCTAAGAATCTGCATCCAGAAACCCATTTTACTTGCCATAAAAAACGCTTACGTTTTTCAGAGGGCTCTTTTCTTCAAACAAAAGTTCACCCTGACAGCTAACCTGTTGCGTAGAAAATAGGGGCTAAGGGTGGTCAGTGAAGATAATGTAGCTCTAACCTCCCTATCCTAGCATCAATATTTGAGAGAACACTGAAGTACCCCCAGAGCTCCAAAGAGAAGCGTCTGAAACACAGTATCCTAAGATACCTTTTATTTACCGTTCTGTGGTTTATTGGCAAGATGCCCTCCATATCCAAAAGTAGTTATGAGATTGAGGGACTGTCTCCAGATGAGCAATGAAGTTTCTGTGATAAAACGTTTAAGAAGCAGCTTAATGAACAGTCCCGGACCATTTCCAGGTGGCTAAAGCTTATACCATTAAAAACCCAATCAATAGATTCCAACTTTGCATTTTGAGGTAGAGCATGCAAAGCATAATGAAAGTTATTTAGAAGTTATATATAACATACCTTTCAGTAACTTAGGGCATTCCTTTTGAATGTTGGACAGTGTAAATATCCCATGTGACATGCTCTGTGTCTAACTGCTTTCCCACATTCCAAACAAGGGCATCTATGAGCTCCAGGTTGTGTGTTTTATACTTTTTCTGTTCCTGTCACCATCAGAGGGTCAAGTGTCATTTCTCCTTTCACATGTTTATCTCCAACAACTTCTTCCTCACCCCTCCTAATGCATTCTAACAGCTATGGATTTTCTGAAACTCAAAATTGATATAATCATGCCCAAAGTAGGAACCTATATCCGGAAAGAAAGAAGAACAGAGTTTTCCTTGTAGTAAAACGATCTTTAGTACAGTAACTTTGCTACTTTTCTAGTGAGTTTTTGTGAGATCTTTTCTCATACTCTTCATTCATTTAACATATACTAAGCCTGTGTTAGGTACTGGAAAACTGCGCTGGATGCTGAGGACAAAAAATGGATTAAGGCACAGTCCCTGGCATTAAGGACTTGCCCGTTTAGAAAGAGAGACAAGTAAATAGAAATAATGATATGGGCATGGTATAAGCCCTGGGGCAATGATGTCTACAAAGCTTAAAAGCACTTCACTCTGCCTTGGGGAGTAGCAGCAGTCAGGGAAGTCTTTCCAGAGGAGGTGGCATGTGAACCAATTCCTGAAACGTTTATTATTAAGAGGTCAACCAGCAGCAAAGACAAAGAAAATAGATTGAGGAGAGAGCATGGTAAACAAATGCAAAGACAAGGAAAGATGAGAAAACCCAGCGAGTCTTGGAGCTCCAAAGAGTTCAGTCAGGCTGAAGCATGCATATGTTTGTAGGAAGCAATGAAAAAAGCAGCTGAATAGGGGAAAAAACTTGGCGAGTAAATTGCTCATATATTTTAAATGCTTGAAGGAAAGATAATGCGAACTTCTCAAGGCAGATTAACAATTGACTTTATCACACCCATATGTATTCAATGAGCCAAGTCAATTTGCTGCAGGGGAAAAAAGAAATACTAACACTGGGCAACTCCCACTGGCCGGACACTGCTGTAGTGTTTCACACGTTTAATTTCATCGAATTATCCCAACAATCCTATGAGGTGGGAGCAAATATTACATATACACATGAAGAAACAAGTCAAGATGTTAAGTAAAGTCCCAAGGACCCAGCATAAGAAAGCAGTCTACTGCACCCATGGAAGTGTTAGCATTCTGGTTTCCTTGGAGTTGAAGCAGGTGAGCTGAGGGCGAAGCAAGGCTGAGAGTCTTAAGAAGGGAAGCAGATGGGAGGAGAGAGAAAGATGAGGGAGTGAGAGTCAGGGAGGAGGGCAGGGGTGGACCTAGAGGAGGAAGGGACTTTTGGCTGTAGTTCCATGTGGGAGACCCTCTGAGCTAAGGTCCAGGGCTGGTGGCCCAAGCATGACAGAGAAGATGGATCCCAGGATTCCTATGGGTGGGGTCCAGTTACACAGGTGAGGGAAGAGGTGACCAGCAGCCCAGCAGTGGGCTGGAACAAACCTTCCACCCATGCCTGGAGATGTCAGCGCAGATGGGACTCAAGGATTCTGGGCTGGGAGGAGAGCAGCCAAGGCACAGCCCTCACTGGATAGTTGATGAAACTGAGGGAGGCTAAGTGATACGTCCACAGATACCCAATGCTCCTGTACGTGCCTTTTCTTTCTTTGCTTCCCATCTGGTAAGGAAAGAGACGGGACTAAAATCCGAGTCTCCCGATCTCCTGGAATCCAAACAGCCATTCACCATCCCTTCCTTCCCACCAGGTCATTTGCTAAGCCAACATCTGGAAACTAGAAATCAAGTGGGCTCACCTGAAGAAAAGGCTAGAGCTTCAACGGGAAGAGCAAAGGGGGCTTAGAAGACATTGTTAGCGTAGTAAACCTTGGCCAGCTTCCTGAGAAATAGGCGTCAGTCTCAGTTACGCCCATGCCATGCGAGGTGAATCCCAGTGTTCTTTCTCATTCTTTTCTTGAACAATATATACGTTCCCTGAGCAAAGGGAAGGGAGACTTCGGGGGGAAAAAAGTAAATGGTGAAAGCTGGAAGTCAGAGAAGAACCTTTTGTAAAGAAATTTCACAATATTTGGTCAATGAATGAATAGCTACCCGGGAATCCTGAAAATGTTCTTTATACTGCACTCTACACGATAGCCACTCTGATGCTTTTCTAACGTGTATTCTAGTATTGCCTCGCTAGCTGTTAAAACTTGTTTGACAAAGAGACACTGTCCTCGACTGTTCCTGCTTCCCTGACTCATAATCCTGGCAGCCCCTGGACTGCCCCATGAACCAGCAACTAAAGGGTGCTATCCTAGCAAGGGGGCCACCAGACTCTCCAGGGTAAGTTCTGACAGGTCAGAACTTGTGTGAGTACTCTTTGTTAAATAATATCCCCCTCACTTATAAAAAGAAAAAAAAAAACAAAAAACTCTGCACTTCAGTTTGACTAAGTTACGCAAAATGAATGCTATACTATGCAGTCTTTCCATCAACTGGGTGCATATAACTCTTGAGAATCCAGTAAGGGTCCAACCCTGTCATAGGCACCAGAAAACAATAGAGACTAAAACCTACTATGGGTTTGTTTAGGTTTCATGGAGCTTTTAGCCTAGTAGGGAAAGTTCTATGCTCAATTTCACTCCATCATCAAATAAGATAACCTACATGCTCCCTGATCCTGTGGTTCACAACAAAAGACGGTGCAGCATGCCTAGGAGGTTTTGGAAACTGGGATAGGTATTTTCCATAGTTGCAATAACTAGAATTTGTGACTGGCTTTTACTGGGAACGCAATGGACAACCCTGCAAAAAAGAATGGCTTTTCTACCCCTGCAAAGCCCTGAGATTTGAAAGAGAAAAAATTATATGCAATCAACCTTGAATCAGTTTTCAGACAGAATCGTCTGCATGGTGAACCCCAGCCTACTAGAGTTTTACACGATGCTTATCACTGGGGCCAAAAAGAATTTCAGGAGCAAAGTTCTGGTTACAGAATCCTGCTCTATGGTGGGCAAAGTGTGGCATATAGCCAGCCAGGGACCCTTCACCCAGAGCCAGCCACCGAGCTCTGTATTCTGCACACAGTACCTGAAGAAGCACAAGAGAAGAAACGTGTTTATTGAAAACTATGTTACCACTTGCGTAAGACTGTTTTAAACACTGAACTTCAGCCCAGAACATAAAGAGTTAAGTTCCTTGCTTGCTCCTTTTTAAAAAGGTGGGGGAGGAGAGGACAGTGTAGCCCCCTAATCCTTGTGGTTTCATTCCTTACCAGCCAGAAAGCATTGTCTGAACCCACACACTTCTCTCTAAAGCTTTCTTTACAGCCCCTCTGTTGCAGAAACAGAGGTATTATTTTCACCCTTGGCATTCCCTTAAAGTAAAGCAAAGATCTCTTGTCCTCCACCACAGGACTGGGAGCTGACAGGAAAAAAAAAAAAAAGGATAGTGAAGAAATCAATAGTCTAGAAGGCTAGTCCATCATTCAGCCAAAACTGCAAAGTATGTTCCTGACCTTACTCCTGATTCCTGCAACGCAACTGTGGGGGCTGTACCTTAAAGAGAGCGGACACATAAGCGATGGATGAGAAATACCTGCTGAGTGAATGAATAAAATGACCAAAATAAAGTACAATGGGTCACAGTAAGACCCTGACACTGCTTTAGGTCTCCAAGAAGTCAATTCCATGTGAGGTTCAGAGGCTGGAATCTAAAACTCTGGCCTGTCTCCTATTAGATATCCAACAGAACTTTACTGAATAATAATAGTAATAACAGCTAACATGTGGCAGGTACTGTCCTAAATGCTGTACCTGGCTCATTTTACTTAATCTTCACATAAATGCTGACTAGTAGGACTAGTCGTTATTGCCCAAATAAGGAGAGTCAGGTCATGAGAAGTTCAGCTACATGCCCAAGATCACTCAGCTAGAAAGGAAAAGAGCAGGTTACAAGTCTTGGCCTCTTGTCTCCTGAGTTTATCCACTCGGCTCTCCAGAGGGGAGAAGGTGAGTCACTAACTTCCCATTTGTTGGAGCCCATAGGATTTTTTTTTTTTACATTTTTTTCCTTTTTTTAATTAATTAATTTATTTTAATTGGAGGATAATTACAATGCTGTGATGGTTTCTGCAATACATATGAATTGGCCATAGGTATACATGTGCCCCTTCCTTGCTGAACCCACCTCCCTCTTCCCTCCCCACCAGATCCCTCCAGGTTGTCACAGAGCACCAGCTTTGGGTGCCCTGCTTCATACATCAGACTCACACTGGATTCTAATATGTCCCACTGAGCAGTCTTGAGAAGCTGTCTTCGAGAAATAGGGGTTGAAGAAGCTGCTTCTGAAACCTGGAGCATCCCCACCAAATACTTAAGGAGCCCTGTGCCAAGCTGTGTGCTGAAAACTCATGAAATTAAATGTGTATAAAGAGTGTTCCAAAAGCTTTAAACCTGTAGAAATCACACCAGCCTGAGTGCGGAAGCAGGGTCAGAGATGGATTCACTGATGAGGTAGCGTTTGACAGCCTTGGGAGGAGATGGGGATTTGGACGATGACGAGAGGTATGGAGGGAAGACCACAATATCACTTCCTACTAAAAGAAAGAAGAGTCATCTGTCTTGAAGTAAGAATTTGATCCTTCTGGCAACTCATTCCTGCTGTTCAGACCCAGGGGCCAGGTCTAAACATACTAAAAGTAATCAATACAGCCCAGAACAAGATTTTGGGAGGAACCCTTTAAGAAGGCACTCGCAGGGTGATAGGAAAAAGCCTGGGGTTGGTCGTCATGATGAGAAGAGTTTCGCTCATGCCAAGAACCCAAGGGGCAAGAGTGAGGGTGCACAGGTGCTCGGATCAAAAGAGGCTACTCTTCTGCCCCTTTGAATTTAGAGGATTATACAATAGAAGCGTATACATCTCTCCAGAGGGTCAGCTTTCACAGGATCCTTTAATCGTTCCAAATTGGCACTGAGTCCCATCTTAGTTATTCATGTGTGTTCTAGAGTTTCTCACATAACAACTCCCCTGAAGTTCCCAGGCAAAACTGGGTCTCTGTTCAAGATGAGTCACTCAGGAGCTCTAAGGGGTTTCCCTGAAGGGCAGGACTAAGTCCTGCCCTCGACAAGGGATGCTGAGAACAACTAGCTGTAGGGTGTTTATCCTTGAGTCAGGGGTCATGAAGGGAAGGGGGCATAAATAACCGATGAAGGTGCCTAGATCATCAAAGCATTGGCATTTTGGATGTACTCCATTAATTCTAATGTATGGATAAGATCCACCCTCCCCCACCTCCCGCCAAGGATATTCTTAGGGAAGTAGGATAACCAATATCCTTGGTTTTTGATAGTAACAATGAATTTTCAAAGACTAGGTCTGTAAACTCTGTGCTGTCATGCATATTGTCTAATATCAGTCTCTGATACAGACAACAGAAACCCAAAATGAACTAGTTTTTAAATAAAAGAAATTATTGGCTTGTCTAACTGAAATCTCTAAAGGGAGTTCAGGCATGGCTGGATCCAGAGGCTCAAACAGTCACCAGGATTTGACTTCTCTCTGGGCCAGCTCTGCTTTCTTGTGTGAGGGTTTCACTCTTGAGCAGTCTCCTATCACATGATGGACCCTTAGCAGCTCCAGGTTTATACCTTTCTTGCTTCAAATCTAGGAGAAAGAAATCATTTTCAATGTCTTCAAGAAAGATCCTGATGTTAAGTCTCTTCTCAGGCTATTGGCCAAGTTCCAAAAACAAATATTTTTTTTTAATTGCTTCCACTATAGTAATGGTCCTACCTAGACTCAACAGGAGAGAAATAGAGCTCACGTCTCTACAGGAGAATGTCAGTGTTGTATTATAAAAAGAGAATGTGCACTGAGATTTCATGTTGAGCCATCTGAAAAGAAATACAGTCTGCAGGGCAGGGAACTAGTATGCACATCAAAATTTGAGAAGCCCAGCACAACACCAATGTTAGGCTCACTACTTATTTGATACTTAACTTATTTGTTTTCCAAAGTTCCAAGTGTATATCTCAATCAAAGAAATAATATGTCATTTTATCATATAAATGATAAGAAATATAGAATATTTTCTAAGTAATGTCCTATTTTCACTCATCCGGTCAACCAGTGAATAGTCAAAGAGTCTCTATTATGGTCAAGGCATGGTCGCAGATGCTAGGAATAGAGTGATAAACAGGATAAGACCGACCCCAATTTTGTAAGGCAACCTCCACTCTTTAAGGTGTCAAGGGTCCAGAACCTCTTCATGGGAATCCCAAAGGGTCCTAGGGGTCTCCCAGATCAGCCCCCTGGAATTCTCCAATAAATTTGAGAAGGGTTCTGCCTTCCTAAAACCGTTGAAATTCTTCGCTGGACTAGCCTTAGTCCCCAAAGAGGATTTTGGTCAAAAAAGCACCCAAATCATCACACAGTGTAGACATCTGAGAGAAAGTGGCCCGCAGAAGCCAATCCTGATGCAAGGTTATCCTGGAGCCTTTCCTGTCCTCTGAGAGGACAGAAGCTGTGACAGACACCACCTCCCCACGACCACCGCATCTCCAACCTCCTAAGTATTCTCTACCCTTGGGCAAAGGCAGACTCCTGAAAATAACAACTAAGTCAGGATGCATATAATCCACCCCAATGCAAAATCTGTAAGAAACAAGATGTATCAGTTTTCATAACTTAAAAGTCCAAAGGCACCTGGATTATTCAGGAATGCTAGATCCTGGAGTTCAAACACTGTCTCTCTACCTTCAGATCGCTCTCTCTTTCTCTCCATCCATCCATCCATCCATCCAGCTCCATCACTTTCCAACTCTCGGGTTTATTCCTGTTCACACCTTAGCCTTCTTCCCCATCCCAAATGTGGCTTCTTCCATGTAGTCAGGAAAAGTGGCCCCAAGAAGCACGAAGTGTATTGTCTTCACTGTTCCTCATCCCAGAGGAACAGAGACCCTCCCTTTCTCAGGATCCATACCTATGCCTAATGAGAACTCCCATTGGCCGTGATTGGGGCATATGCCCGCCACACACACCCCCAACTCCTGCAGCCTGGGGAAGGGCAGAGCCGTGATTGGAGCAAGGGAGGGGTGACTTTACCAAAGGAAAACTGAGTAGCTGAAGAAGGAAGAGAAAAGAAACTCTGGCCAGGCAAAAATAACGAGAATCCCCACATTACCCAACAACCACTTGCACCTGGGCCAAAGGCAAGACTGTAAGGGCTGAGTGTATGTCCTTCTGGGACCAAGATTTCATTGCAAATGGCAGTTTCATGGACCCCTCCTCCCATACCTTTTCCCAATCTGCATATCCTATCCAGCTTGCCTGCCTTAATCAAAATGTCACCACCTCTGCAAGGCCTCATGTCATTTCACCAGATCAAGAGCAATCACCCCACCCACAGTTATCAAGCACTGCAGTTCAGTTCAGTTCAGTCACTCAGTCATGCCCAACTCTTTGCAACCCCATGGAGTGCAGCACGCCAGGCTTCCCTGTCCATCACCAGCTCCCAGAGCTTGCTCAAACTCATGTCCATCAAGTCAGTGATGCCATCCAATTATCTCATCCTCTGTCATCCCCTTCTCCTCCTGCCTTCAATCTTTTCCAACATCAGGATCTTTTCTAAAGAGTCAGTTTTTCACATCAGGTGGCCCAAGTATTGGAGTTCAAGCTTCAACATCAGTCCTTCCAGTGAATATTCAGTACTAACTTCCTTTAGGATTAACTGGTTTGATCTCCTTGCAGTCCAAGGGACTCTCAAGAGTCTTATCCCAGACCACAGTCTTCTCCAGCACCACACTATATACCAAGTACTATGCTGATCACTTTGCTCATTTTTCTCCCCTAATCCTCACATCTCCATGAGACAAACACTATTATTGCCCCTATATTAGTTTGCGGAGAAGGCAATGGCAACCCACTCCAGTACTCTTGCCTGGAGAATCCCAGGGACGGGGGAGCCTGGTAGGCTGCAGTCCATGGGGTTGCTAGGAGTCAGACATGACTGAGCGACTTCACTTTCACTTTTCACTTTCATGCATTGGAGAAGGAAATGGCAACCCACTCCAGTGTTCTTGCCTGGAGAATCCCAGGGACAGGGGAGCCTGGTGGGCTGCTGTCTCTGGGGTCGCACAGAGTTGGACACAACTGAAGCGATGCAGCAGCAGCAGCAGCAGCAGCAGCAGCAGCAGCAGCAGGGCTGCCACAACAAAGTATCCCAAACTGTGTGGCTTAAACAACAGAAATGTATTATCTCACAGTTCTGGAGACTAGAGGTCTAAAATCAAGATGTTAAGTTGGTTTCTTCTGAGTGCTACGAGGAAGAATCTGACCCATGTCTCTCCCCTAGGCTCTGGTAGCCCCAGTATTCCTTGGCATGTAGATAGCACTCTCCTTGTGTCTCCACATCACCTTCCCCCTGACGTGTCTGTCTTTTGCCCCAGTTTCTCTTTTATATAAGAATATCAGTCATACTGGCTTAGGACTCACTATTATAACCTTATCTTAACTTGATCATCAGCAAAGGTTTTTTTTGTTTTTTTTTTTTTCAAATAAGGTCACATTCACAGGTACTGGGGGCTAGGACGTCAACATCCTTGTGGACATAATTCAACCCATAAAATAGCCCCCCTTTTTTTACATGAGGAAACTGAGTCTCAGAGGATTATGAGCCAGTTATATACCTGTGAAGGCAGCCCCTATGCAAAGGTTTGGGATCTGCACAACTCCACTCTGTCTCTTTTCTCATCCTTCTCCAAAAATCTCTTCCCTCTTCAACACTGTTTACCTTGTAACCACTATTCCCTGGATTTGTGTGTAATTTTGCACCACCCTTCCAGAGTCTAAGCTCCTTAACAATAGGAGTTTATCATATTTATTTCTGTTTGCCCAGCCAACCTACCAAGACTTAATCCTTATCACTCAGATAAATAGAGATGGACATCAAGGTGATGATCTAAACTGAACACTGTCTTTCATAGATCATGTCATTGATGAACCAGATAAGTCTTGACAAGTTCATTTTTCAAAGCTTTTTCATTGGTCTGTCTGACTTCATTCTTCCAGCAAATTTTTAATAAGCCCCCCCATGAGTCAGGCACAGTGCTAGGCACTGAGGACACAGATAAATCAGACGAAGTCCACACCCTCTGAGAGTTTAAAACCTGGTAGACAAGACAGATAAGTCAATAAATCATTGTAATACAACGTCTTGAAATACAAGCTGTCTTGATGTCAGGAGTTCTTAGAAAAGCAATGAAGGCGGGCAGGCTTGGACTTGTACAACTTCTAACAAGTTGGGAAAGAGACCCTACAAATCAGAGACCATCTTAAAACATTGAATTTTAGTATAAGAGAAAACCAAGAAATAATCTCCGCCCTCCTGTTGCTGCAGACGACCACACTGAACGAACAGTGTGTAAGAAACTGCCCAGAAGCTAGCTTTAGTCTAAGCCAGTAAACCAGAGGAAAACCTCACGTGGGTTCCAGATCTGGGCAGACCTGGGTTTAAATCCAGGCTCTGCTGCATCTGTTGTTCAGCCACTAAGTTGTGTCCGACTCTTCGACTCCATGGACTCATGTCCACTGAGTCCGTGATGCTATCTCACCATCTCATCCTCTGCCACCCTCTTCTCCTTTTGCCTGCAATCTTCAGCATCAGGGCCTGCTCTTTTTAAATATACATAACATAAAATTTCCCATTTTGACCATTTTAGGGGTACAGCTCAGTGGCATTGAGCCTGCTCACATTGTTGTGCGTCTATTATCACCATCCATCTCCAGAACTTTTTCATCTTCCCAATCTGAAACTCAGCACCCATAAAATAAGAATTCCTCCTTCACACCTCTCTTTACCACCCCTGGCCACCACGGTTCTACTTTCTGTTTCTATGAATTTGACAATTTTAGATACCTCATATGAGTAGAATCTTACTGTATTTGTCCTTTTGTGACTAGTTGATTTCACTTAGCATGATATCCTCAAGGTTCATCTTCATGTTTCATGGTCGTAGCGTGTGTCTGAATTTCATTCCCTGGGCATTTTTTTTCAAGTTCAAGTCCATCTCTTGTTCCTTCCTTCAATTTCTCTCACCCTCTCCTCAAAATAGAAACATGGAGACACAATAATGTACAAGACAGTGACTACATTAAAATACACACACACACACACACAAGTTTTTCTCCCGATTACAAATGTATTCTTTCTTATGCCGCATTTGGTGATGGCTCCAATTTCTGAAGTCTTCATCATCACCCATTGCCCTTATGAGGAGGGATGTGTTTCCCGCAGAAAATGGTTTTGTTTAGCTTTGCATCCCATTGGGTGGGGCAGGGCTGAAGCAACAGGCAGCCTCTAAACGATGTTTACTCCAATCGACACTATTGCATAGCCATAAATCTACATTCACCTGATCACCTGTCTTTCTCTGAATCCAAAGTTGAAAACACTCTCCTGCTCTTCTCAGCTGGGTCACAAATTTTTCCTTAATCCTAGTCATTCAAAAGAAAAGTGTTATGGGTTTTGAAGTCGCTCCTTTGTGCTAAGAAGTTTGGCCTGTTCTGCCCCACCACCACCCTCCACCAAATCCCCAGCCCCAACCCCAAGCCCAACCAGTGACCTCTCAGTCACCAGTTCCCAGGCTCGGCTCTGGCAGGCTCACGCAGGTGGTGGAGAGGTGCCCTATCCAAGTTGCTACCATCAAAAAGATCTGCAGCGGCATTTATAGCAGTGGAAAACTAGAAATAACCAAAACCTTGAACATGAGGATATTGGTTAAATAAATTATAGCACACACATTAGACAGAGTAGGATGGAAGTCATTAATATAATGATAAAAGAAAAAAAAAGATATGCAAAAGCTTTTAAGTTTAATTAGCTCCCATCTGTTTATTTCTGCTTTTGTTTCTTTGGCTTTAGGAGATCTAAAAAAAATCATTGCTACAATATATATCAAAGAGTGTTCTGCATATCTTCTCTTTTAGGAGTTTTATGGTTTCAGGTCTCATTTTGAGTTTATTTTTATATACAGTATGAGAAGATGTTCTGAGTTCATTCCTTTACATGTAGCTGTGCATTTTTCTAAGAACCACTTGTTGAAAGACTGTATTTTCTCCATTGCATATTCTTTCGTCCTTTGTCATAGACCAACTGACCATAAATGGGTGGGTTTATTTCTGGACTCTCTGTTCCATTGACTCATGTGTCTGTTTTTGTGCCAGAGCTATGCTGTTTTAATTACTGTACTTTGCCGTATAGTCTGAAGTCAGAAAGTGTGATTCCTCCAGCTTTGTTCTTTTATCTCCAGATTGCTTTGGCAAGGCCAGATCTTTTGTGGTTCCATATACATCTGGGGACTACTTGTTCTAATTCTGTGAAAACTGTCATGAGCATTTTGATAGGAATTACATTAAATCTGTATGTTGCTTTAGGTAATATGGATATTTTAACAGTATTAATGCTTCTAATCCATGAACACAAATATTTTTCCATTTCTTTGGATCATTGTCAATTTCCTTTACCAATGTTTTATACTTTTCAGAGTATAGGTCTTTCAATTCCTTGGTTAAGTTTATTCTTAGGTAGTTCATTCTTCCTAATGTGATTTTAAATAGAATTGTCTTCTTGCTTTCTTTTTCTGATAATTCATTATTAGCGCATAGAAAAGCAACAGATATTTATATAGTAATCTTATACACTGTTGGTGGCAATGTGAATTGGTACAGTCACTATGGAAAACAGTATAGAGGTGTCTCAACAAACAAAAACTAGAGCTACCATATGAGGCAGCAATCCCACTTCCAGAAATATTTCTGAAGAAAGTGAAAACATTAATTCATAAAGATATGTTCACTTTAATATTCATAGCAGCATCATTTATAATAGCCAAGATATGGAAGCAACCTAAGTTTTCATCAACGGATGGATGGATAATAAGATGTGATATGTATACACAATGGAATGTTAGTCATTAAAAAATGAAATTCTGCCATTTGCAACAATGTGGGTGGACTTAGTATTATGCTTAGCAAAGTAAGTCAGGCCGAGAAAGATGAATACTCTGCTATCACTTATATATAGAATCTAAACAATAAAATGATTGTATGTAACAAGACAGACTCACACAGAGAACAAACTAGTGGTTATTAGTGGGGAGAGGGATGGCAGAGGGGCAAGTTAGGGATATGGGAGTAAGAGACACAAACTACTATGTATAAAATAAATAATCAATAAGGATACATTGAACAGTACAGAGAAATAGCTTATTAATGGGTTGGCCCAAAAGTTCATTTGGATTTTTCCATCATCTTACAGAAAACCCAAACGAAAGTTTTGATCTACCCAATATTTTGCAATTAATTTAAATAGAGTATAGTCTATTAAACTAATGCATCACTATGTTGTACACCTGAAACTGACATAATATTATAAATGATACTTCAACTTAAAAAGAACAATAAAGCATGAAAAGATGTTCAGAATAATCCTCGTGTGTGTGTGTCCCTTAACTACAGAATAATTTAACTATGGAATTACCATAACATTTCCTTTTTATGGATTTGCTTGCACTTTCTGCAAAGCATACATATTACTTTCTTCATTTAGTTCCTAGACCTGTCATGACAAATGACCACAAGCTTCCTGGCTTACCACAACCGAAATCTATTTTCTCACAGTTCCAGGGGTCAGAAGTCTGAAATCAGCTGTTGGCAGAACCACGTTCCTTCCAAAGTCTCCCTGGAAAGTAGGCTTCTTCCAGCTTCAAGTGGTTGTTGATGTTTCTCAGCTTGAGCCCACCTCTACCCACTCTCTGCCTCTGCCTCCTCGCCTTCACCTCTTCTGTGTGTCTGGCCCTAAAAGCCTTCTCTTGTAAGGATACACGTGATCACACTCGGACAATCCAGGATAAACGCTTACTGTCAAGATCCTGAACGGAATCATGTTTTATTCACTCTTAACCATATAACGTAATAGTCACAGTTTCTAGGAATTACAATGTGGACGTATTTGGGAGGAGCTATCTTCCAGTCCATTATACATTATAATCCACAAAAAGAAATCTTATGTTTTCCTTTTAGATACGTGGTGTTGGAGAAGACTCTTGAGAGTCCCTTGGACTGCAAGGAGATCAAACCAGTCAATTAACACAATTTTTAAAATTGCATTTAAAAAAATTTTTTAAAAACTCTAACTAAACACAACAGGGTACAAACAAAGTTCAAGGTATGAGGCAGCATGAAGCAGTGACCAAATGCTTCTCCACACACATCCTGGAAATTACTGCCGCAGCACTGAGAAACTAGTGATGCCAGATCTGACTTTTAAAAAGAAATTGGTGATCTGGATTTGCCTATAAATTTCCTGATTTTCAAATAAGGCAACTAATTCACAGTAAGAAACAAAACACCACCTCAAACACAAGCAACAAAAAATATGTGTTTGTATGCAAACCAAACAAAAACATACCTGTAGGCCTCACTGGTCCATGCACTCCATCTCGTGAGGAGAACTCTGTCTTCAGAAGGAAAGGTGGTAGGGTAGATCACTCCCCTATATCTCCTACATCTTTGGGGCTCTCTAGGAATCTCCATCTCTTAAATAGTAGGAAATATTAATAGAAGGGCCATCAAAGTTCCATATAGTGAAACCTATGGTTTTTCCAGTAAACATGTACAGATATGAGAGATGAACCGTTAAACCATAAATGCTGAGTGCCCAAGAATTGATGCTTTCAAATACTGGTGCTGAAGAAAAGACTCTTGAGAGTCCCTCAGACAGCAAAGAGATCAAACCAGTCAATCCAAAAGGAAATCAATTCTGAATATTCATTGGAAGGACTGATGCTGAAGCTGAAGCTCTTAATACTCTGGCCATCTAATGCGAACAGCCCACTCATTAGAAAAGACCCTGATGCTGGGAAAGATTGAAGGCAGGAGGAGAAAGGGACAACAGAGGATGAGATGGTTGGATGGCATCACTGACTCAGTTGACATGAGTTTCAGCAAGCTCCAGGAGCTGGTGATAGACAGGGAAGTCTGGCATGCTGCAGTCCATGAGGGCAGAAAAAGTCGGACACAACTCAGCGACTAAACTGAACTGAACGCACTCACTACTTTATGCATTGCTCTAGCCCAGAACCTGGTGCCTGATTCATGAGGGACACAAAGTAAATATTGTTGGAGGGATGAATAAACAGCCCAGAGTAGGAACTACATTCAGGATGAGAAATCATAGATGATTTCTTTCCTTTTATTTTTTCCTTTGCTACTTTTTCTTACTATAATTTTCAGATGCCATTAAAGCTATTTCCTTCTTTCTTTTTTTTTTTTTCAGTTGCTCAGTCGTGTCCGACTCTTTGCGACCCCATGAATCACAACACGCCAGGCCTCTCTGTCTATCACTAACTCCCGGAGTATACACAAACTCATGTCCATCGAGTCGGTGATGCCATCCAGCCGTCACATCATATGTCGTCCCCTTCTCCTCCTGCCCCCAATCCTTCCCAGCATCAGAGTCTTATCCAATGAGTCAACTCTTCACATGAGGTGGCCAAAGTATTGGAGTTTCAGCTTCAGCATCATTCCTTCCAAAGAACACCCAGGGCTGATCTCCTTTAGGATGAACTGGTTGGATATCCTTGCAGTCCAAGGGACTCTCAAGAGTCTTCTCCAACACCACAGTTCAAAAGCATCAATTCTTCAGCTTTCTTCACAATCCAGCTTTCACATCCATACATGACCACAGGAAAAACCATAGCCTTGACTAGATGGACATTTGTTGGCAAAGTAGTCTCTGCTTTTGAATATGCTATCTAGGTTGGTCATAACTTTCCTTCCAAGGAGTAAGCATCTTTTAATTTCATGGCTGAAATCACCATCTGCAGTGATTTTGGAGCCCCCAAAATTACCCATATTCAAATAGTTGTTCCTCTAAATTTAGGATGCTAAGACCTTCTTAAAGCCCCATACTATAGTACAGAAGGAGAGGGGTCAAGTTTTCTTGTCTTGAGCTCCATCTTAAGAGACTGAACAAATGAAGAGCTTGCATCCTTTCCATCCCCTCTTATAACAGTTTCTTTTCTGCAGCCACCAAAAGCAACATGGAGCCAGAGACTGGCATGTTCAGAAAAGCTCTCTCCTATCATTTTGTCCTTCTCCCTCCTGGTACAAGGAACCTTGATGAGATCCACATCTAGAAACTGGGCACCTGAGAGTGGATATATTACCTAGACTTCTACCTGAGAACTCCTTTAGTCCTCAGTTCAGTCGCTCAGTGGTGTCCGACTCTTTGCAACCCCATGAATCGCAGCACGCCAGGCCTCCCTGTCCATCATCATCTCCCGGAGTTCACTCAGACTCACGTCCATCGAGTCAGTGATGCCATCCAGCCATCTCATCCTCTGTCGTCCCCTTCTCCTCCTGCCCCCAATCCTTCCCAGCATCAGAGTCTTTTCCAATGAGTCAGCTCTTCTCATGAGGTGGCCAAAGTACTGGAGTTTCAGCTTTAGCATCATTCCTTCCAAAGAAATCCCAGGGCTGATCTCCTTCAGAATGGACTGGTTGGATCTCCTTGCAGTCCAAGGGACTCTCAAGAGTCTTCTCCAACACCACAGTTCAAAAGCATCAATTCTTCAGCGCTCAGCTTTCACAGTCCAACTCTCACATCCGTACATGACCACAGGAAAAACCATAGCCTTGACTAGATGGACCTTAGTCGGCAAAGTAATGTCTCTGCTTTTGAATATGCGATCTAGGTTGGTCATAGCTTTCCTTCCAAGGAGTAAGCATCTTTTAATTTCATGGCTGCAGTCACCATCTGCAGTGATTTTGGAGCCCAAAAAATAAAGTCTGACACTGTTTCTACTGTTTCCCCATCTATTTCCCATGAAATGATGGGACTGGATGCCATGATCTTCGTTTTCTGAATGTTGAGCTTTAAGCCAACTTTTTCACTCTCCTCTTTCACTTTCATCAAGAGGCTTTTTAGTTCTTCTTCACTTTCTGCCATTATGGTGGTGTCATCTGCGTATCTGAGGTTATTGATATTTCTCCCGGCAATCTTGATTCCAGCTTGTGCTTCTTCCAGCCCAGCGTTTCTCATGATGTACTCTGCATAGAAGTTAAATAAGCAGGGTGACAATATACAGCCTTGACATACTCCTTTTCCTATTTGGAACCAGTCTGTTGTTCCATGTCCAGTTCTAACTGTTGCTTCCTGACCTGCATACAGGTTTCTCAAGAGGCAGGTCAGGTGGTCTGGTATTCCCATCTCTTTCAGAATTTTCCACAGTTTATTGTGACCCACACAGTAAAAGGCTTTGGCATAGTCAATAAAGTAGAAATAGATGCTTCTCTGGAACTCTCTTGCTTTTTCCATGATCCAGTGGATGTTGTCAATTTGATCTCTGGTTCCTCTGCCTTTTCTAAAACCAGCTTGAACATCTGGAAGTTCACGGTTCACATACTGCTGAAGCCTGGCTTGGAGAATTTTGAGCATTACTTTACTAGCGTGTGAGATGAGTACAATTGTGTGGTAGTTTGAGCATTCTTTGGCATTGCCTTTCTTTGGGATTGGAATGAAAACGGACCTTTTCCAGTCCTGTGGCCACTGCTGAGTTTTCCAAATTTGCTGGCATATTGAGTGCAGCACTTTCACAGCATCATCTTTCAGGATTTGAAATAGCTCCACTGGAATTCCATCACCTCCACTAGCTTTGTTCGTGTGATGCTTTCTAAGGCCCACTTGACTTCACATTCCAGGATGTCTGGCTCTAGATGAGTGATCACACCATTGTGATTATCTGGGTCATGAAGATCTTTTTTGTACAGTTCTGTGTATTCTTGCCACCTCTTCTTAATATCTTCTGCTTCTGTTAGGTCCATACCATTTCTGTCCTTTATCGAGCCCATCTTTGCATGAAATGTTCCTTTGGTATCTCTAATTTTCTTGAAGAGATCTCTAGTCTTTCCCATTCTGTTGTTTTCCTCTATTTCTTTGCATTGATCTCTCCTTGCTATTCTTTGGAACTCTGCATTCAGATGGTTATATCTTTCCTTTTCTCCTTTGCTTTTCGCTTCTCTTCTTTTCACAGCTATTTGTAAGGCCTCCCCAGACAGCCATTTTGCTTTTTTGCATTTCTTTTCCATGGGGATGGTCTTGATCCCTGTCTCCTGTACAATGTCACTAACCTCATTCTATAGTTCATCAGGCACTCTATCTATCAGATCTAGACCCTTAAATCTATTTCTCACTTCCACTGTATAATCATAAGGGATTTGATTAGGTCATACCTGAATGGTCTAGCAGTTTTCCCTACTTTCTTCAACTTAAGTCTGAATTTGGCAATAAGAAGTTCATGACCTGAGCCACGGTCAGCTCCTGGTCTTGTTTTTGCTGACTGTATAGAGCCTCTCCACCTTTGGCTGCAAAGAATATAATCAATCTGATTTCGGTGTTGACCATCTGGTGATGTCCATGCATAGAGTCTTCTCTTGTGTTGTTGGAAGAGGGTGTTTGCTGTGACCAGTGCATTTTCTTGGCAAACCTCTATTAGTCTTTGCCCTGCTTCATTCCACATTCCAAGCCCAAATTTGCCTGTTACTCCAGGTGTTTCTTGACTTCCTATTTTTGCATTCCAGTCCCCTATAATGAAAAGGACATCTTTTTTGGGTGTTAGTTCTACAAGGTCTGTAGGTCTTCATAGAACCGTTCAACTTCACCTTCTTCAGCATTACTGCTTGGGGCATAGGCTTGGATTACTGTGACAGTCAATGGTTTGCCTTGGAGATGAACAGAGATTATTCTGTCCTTTTTGAGATTGCATCCAAGTACTGCATTTTGGACTCTTTTGTTGACCATGATGGCTGCTCCATTTCTTCTGAGGGATTCCTGCCCACAGTAGTAGATATAATGGTCATCTGAGTTAAATTCACCCATTCCAGTCCATTTTAGTTTGCTGATTCCTAGAATGTTGACGTTCACTCTTGCCACCTCCTGTTTGACCACTTCCAATTTGCCTTGACTCATGGACCTGACATTCTAGGTTCCTATGCCATATTGTTCTTTATAGCATCGGACCTTGCTTCTATCACCGGTCACATTTACAACTGGGTATTGTTTTTGCTTTGGCTCCATCCCTTCATTCTTTCTGGAGTTATTTCTCCGCTGATCTCCAGTAGCATATTGGGCACCTACTGACCTGGGGAGTTCCTCTTTCAGTATCCTATCATTTTACCTTTTCATACTGTTCATGGGGTTCTCAAGGCAAGACTACTGAAGTGGTTTGCCATTCCCTTCTCCAGTGGACCACATTCTGTCAGACCTCTCCACCATGACTGGCCCATCTTGGGTTGCCCCGCGGGCATGGCTTAGTTTCATTGAGTTAGACAAGGCTGTGGTCCTAGTGTGATTAGATTAGTCCTATGCACCACTTAATCCCATTTGAGCTAATAACATTCAACCTCTGCAGAGTCTAGCTCAAGAATAGTAAATGTTGTGCCTATGCTCTGCCCCACCACTCCAAGCACCCTCCCACCACTCCTTCCCCTCCATACACACACAGAAAACATTGCTGATAAGTTGTGGCACTCTTTATACACTGTGTCAGGATCCTTCTAAACACAACTCCCCAGGCAGTCATAACCATCAGTCCAACTTGGCATGCAAGATAAAAGCTATTTTTCATCCCTCATCTAGTCCATGCTAGAGAATATATCTTTATCATCAACAAACGTTTTTTGACTTCCTAATGTGCACAAAGGCTTACAATCTAGATATGAATTCAGGAAACCCTTAAAGAAAAAGAGATACAAGACAATGCCAGGTAGCCCATGCTAAAGGCCAAACGCGTGATGGATTGACTTGCTGGAGGAACTTAGATGTTGCTGGAGATGCATGAGGGCTTCAAGAAGTTTACTGTAGAAAATTAGACTGTAAGGAATCATCAAAGGAAAAATGGAATTTAGGTAAGTGAAAAAATATGGAGAGAAAAATTCCAGCTTCAAGAAGAAAGTGATCAAGAGCTCGGGGACAGACAAGTATACATGGGGTACTTTTAGAAATGGAGAACAAACCCACTTAGCTAACACCAAGTCATTCAACTCAAATGCCACTTCCTGGGTTGAGGTCTTTCTGGATCAGACCGGTGAAAACAGGGATTTGTTTTTCTTCATGGACCTCCCAACCATGAGTTCCATAGGTCAGGGACCTTGCTTATTCACCTCGATGTTCCCAGTCACTAGCAGAGACCTAGGCGCACAGTAGGTGCTCAGAAAATATTTCCTGGATAAATGAATAAACCACGGGTTCCTCTAGGGGATGTTATAGGTGCTCCATATGGAGAATTATGTGGGTTTGATTGTTACTGCATTTGGATATCAAACTAAGGACTTGGGCCTATGGAAAAGTATTCCAAAGTGTTTCTCGTCTAATCCCATCAAATGTATTAGGTCAAAACAGGATTTTATTTTAATATTTTTTTGACCTGGACCACTTTTAAAGTTTTTGTTGAACTTATTAATTACAGTATTTCTTCTGTTTTATGCTTTGGCTTTTTGGCCCCCACACATGTGGGATCTTCGCTCCCCGACCAGGGATCGAACCTGCATGCCCTGCATTGAAAGGTGAAGTCTTAACCACCGGACCACCTGAGAAGTCCCCAAA
Organism: Budorcas taxicolor; assembly: GCF_023091745.1. NCBI lineage: Eukaryota > Metazoa > Chordata > Mammalia > Artiodactyla > Bovidae > Budorcas > Budorcas taxicolor. The sequence goes on along the minus strand of NC_068924.1, from coordinate 63,139,356 downwards.
ATGAGAGTTCTAGATTGAATGCATTTTTGGATCACTGGATAACTTCTTGAAGTTAAACGAAGTTGACCATGTTTATTTTCTGCAATTCTTTCTTTCACGTCTACCGTATCTTTCCAGGTGGTGCTAGTGGTAAAGAATCAGCCAGCCAATACAAGTAGATAAGATGTGGATTCAATCCCTGGGTCAGGAAGATCCCCTGGAGGAGGATATGGCAACCCACTCCAGTATTCTTGGTTGGAGAATCCCATGGACAGAGGAGCCTGGCAAGCTACAGTCCATAGGATTGCATAGAGTCGGACAAGACTGAAGCAACTTGGCACGCACACACCGTATCTTTGTGGATATTCAAATATTCTCCAAGCATTATCCCATAGCACTCTTCTTTTATTTTCTCTTCTTTATTTTTTTCATTAAATGCAGCATACTGAATTTAGTGTTTACATTAACATGAAGACAATTTGGAAAATGGAGCTGTGGAACCTTTAGAGATGCTGGAATGGGAGTTTCTGCATATGCAATGATATTTTAGGAGGATCAATGTGGTAGAATGGATTAGGAAAGGAGAGAGGCTTAAAACAGGGAGCCTCACTTGGGGATGATACCAGAAATCATCCTCTCAAACATATGCCACAAATAGGATATGCCAGACACGAGACAACAAGCATAAAGCAATAAACACAACAAAGTCTACCCCACCTGAAGAGGATGCCCATATGTTCTGGTTTGTCCAGGACAGTCCCAACTTTTGTCTGTTGTCCCCATACAATTAGTAAATAGTACCATGTTTATTCAGCGCTTCCCTGGTGGCTTCCTTGCAGGTAATGAATCTGCCTGCAATGCAGGAGACCAGGGTTTGATCCCTGGGTAAGGAAGACCCCCTGCAGAAGGAAAGGCCAACCCACTTCAGTATTATTGCCATGTTTATTCTCGAAATTGCCACGGTTTGGATAATAAACTAATGGCCACTCAATTCGTGGAGCTCACGTTATGGAAGAGACGAAGAGGTGAGCCCATGTGGCACCTTTGTATAAGTCAGAATCCCTTTCTGGGTGGACACAACTTGAATAAAGGCAGTTTTGTAGGAAGATGCAGGCTCTCACAGGACACTCAGAAGGCAGAGCTCAGGCTGGGGTGTTTATCTCCTCTCGCTTATTGCATGCAGGGGGTTTTGTAAGCTAGGTGTGGATTCAAGAATGATTAAAAAAAAAAAAAGGTACAAGATAACGCCTAGCCCTGCCTTCTTGGGCAGTGAACCACCAGCTGGCATCCTGGAGATAATCAGTAAACAAATAAATATATAAGTAAATGAAACATTAAGTACTGGAAAGTCCTGTGAAGAAAACTAGCATGAAGCAAGGGGATCAAGAGTGAAGGGCAGCCCTAGTGCATACTCCAGCAGGCACCACTGGTGTCGTAGGCTGTGGAGAGGGCGCCCCCTGGGGTTGAGCAACTTGGCCACCCAGACATGAGGTGCTTTGTTAGAAAGGATGGTCAGGAAGTCCTCTCTGTGGAGGCGGTGGGTCATTTGTCACTGACTGTAAAGGAAGAGGGATAGATAGGAGAGAAATGTCACAGTGGTGTGGAGTCAGTGTGACATGGTGCCAGCCTTGGGAAGGACTTTGAGGAGTGAGTGTTAAAGATGACTTCAGGCTTCCACGCATCAGGAACTAGGAAAACGCTGCTGCTGCCAAGTCACTTCAGTCGTGTCCAACTCTGCGCGACCCCATAGACGGCAGCCCACCAGGCTCTGCCGTCCCTGGGATTCTCCAGGCAAGAACACTGGAGTGGGTTGCCATTGCCTTCTCCGTGGAAAATGCTCGCAGCGTTCAAATCTACCCACTTGAGCCTGCCACAAGTGGGTGGTGCAGGGAACACCCCAGGGAAAGAGGCGCAGTCCCTTCTCTTGGGGAGTTGACTGTCTCCTTCAGAATTTCCAAACCTGTCTGGAGGAACAGTAGCTAGGTATGCTAATAGGTGTTACTAGAAAAAGTTGCTCAAGTTTGAGAAAGACTGGATTAAGCAAAATCAAAGAGGTTTCTTTACTAGATGAATTCTCAGAGATTTTAATATACCCTCGTGAGCTTCGTGAATCCGAAGCATGGACTATAAAGGGTAACCCGTCCTGCGTTAGCTGACTGGAGACATTTTTCTTCGCAAGGTGTTTCAGGATACCAGACCCCACATCTGTTGGGGCCCACGGTTGCTATGGTACATTGGCAACCTCTGAGTCAGCCCCCCTCAGGGCCAAGATTAGCCTCTGACTGACTGGCTAAAAGCAGTTGTGTAACCTCCTTGGGCCTCCACTTACCCTTCTATAAAATGGGGATAAAGATATTGCCCTCCCTCTCCTGGGTGGCACGAGGCACTGATAATTACTATTTGGCCAGGTGCTGAGGTGCTGATGAGCTCTGTCTGACACATTTCTTCGTGCCTCCTCCAGACGCCGTGCCTCGCCTCCCCAGACACAGCCCTGCTGCTTGCTCAGACCTCAGCCACATCGGGCAAGGCAGCAGCTGTCTCTCTTCTTCATAGCTCCCGTCAGAACAGGAGACTCGCCTGACCTCCAGCCCCCACCTGGGCATTGTGGAGGTGGGAGGGCCATCTGCCGGCTGCCATTCTGGGGCCCTGCTGCACGTGGGAGGCTGTTCAGGGCTGGGGCACCCCGAGGGGGTGTCGCCAGCCTGGAAGCAGCCATGCGGTATCCTTGTTGCTGAGGAGCCCAGCCAACAGGGGCCTTCTCGGGGCCAAGCAATGACCACGTCAGAGGACCAGAGCCCGGCCCAGCCTGGCGGGACAAGCGAGCAGAGGTGGGTGCTGCATGTCTGAGGGTGCAGGGAGAGGAAGGGGCACCTGATGGGAGAGGAGACAGCCCATGGGCAGGGCTAGCCTTGCTCCAATCCTTCCACCAAGAGTGAGGAAAAGGGGGTGCTGAGAAAACTCGGAGGTTCCTGTATATCCACTGAGCCTGCAAACCAGACTCTATCACCATGCCTCGGGGGTAGGACAAGCATCCTCACGAAGCATGGTGGCCTTTTGTAGTTACTTTTTGCTCTTTAGTCTAGGCCGTGAGATTCATTTTTGCCCAATTTCATCCAGATAGGAAATGTTGGGGAGTCAGAAAAGCAGCACGTGGCACCCCTAATTTGAGGCTGTAGACACTTGGAACAGCTCTGCAGGTGACTAAAATAATGCCTGGCTCTGAGTAGAAGGATGGAAAAGGAGTGGTTGTTGGATCTCCCTGGGTAATTTTGAAATGCCAGTGTGCATCTGCAGAATGGGATTATAGTCATATGCCGTCCCTTCAGTTGGCTGGTGTCAGGACTCATTCCTGTGTGCTGGGCATTCTCCTGTGATCCAGTGGTTCGTTTTGATGCACATCTTGCTTATTCGTACTGGCATGCCTTCTGCCCAGCAGAAAAGCATCCCATTGGATAGTAGGTTCTTACTTTCATCCTCAGCTAAATTCAGCTGCTCTAAAATGTGTAAGACAGAGCTGAGACCCAAGTGGATGGCAGTCCCCAACTCCAGGCCCATGGCATCAAATGCCAATTGAAAATCAAGATCTCTTAATTCTTGGAGATGGGGTGGGGGGCACTCGGGGTCTAATTCCAGGGGAGGGACTAAATTAAGGAGTGACATCAGGGGCCTGTCTAGCTCAATTTCTAGCCCCCACCTTCTTTAAAAGCCACCAGTGTCTGCGTGTTACCAAATGACTTGTCAATGTTAGAGGAGCCATGCAAAGAATATTCAGCACGTCATTAACCTCATTCCAACATGTAATTAGCCTAAAAGGCCTCTTCGCTGCCTCCATTCAGCGTTACATCATAAAGAATCAGATATTTTCAGGACATCGTGAAGACTTTAAAGAGTTAATTATGGCTCAGTAAAGCCCATCCCCAACAGCCTAAGATCCAGGAATTAAACTGTTTATTTTCAAGTGTCAGTCCTCCAGACAGCATTCACAGTCACTTCCTCCAAGGAACCTGAGACTGACATTGGTTTGGACGTAGAGCCACCAGAGTATGCCGTGGTGAGTTAGAGGAGGTAATTGAATTCAGGCCTTCCTCCTACTTTGGGCCATGTGTTCTCAGAGATATCATCTGTACAGTCTCAGAGAGAAAAGGGAACCAAGGCGAGCTGGAATTCTACTTACCCTCCTAGTTCCATGGGGCGAATCCAGCTAAAGCCATTTTAATCTCTGAGCTGGAGAGACCAACAGTGTGTCCAGAGTTCAAAGGGAGTTCAGTCCTAATCTGGATGTTACCATCTGAGCCAATCTAACCAAGCAGGCTCTGAGGACATTATTATCAGTCAAGTGTAATTATAGATAAAATAGTTTTATTAATCAGCTTCCTAAGGAGACTGTGTTTATCTGATGGCTGTGCATGGCGTGGGAGGATCTGTGCTGTGTGTGGTGGATTGCTGGGGAGGACAGGCTGTCTAGGGGATAGCATGGAAGATATAAGAGGGGGTGTGGTTGGGAGTTGTATCTAAGACTGTACATGACGAATGGGAGTACAAGCGGTAGAATTTGGCCTGTTCTCCCTTCTGTGTTGAATCTGTCATAACTCTTTTCCCCCCAGAAAATAGACCCTTCTATATTTCTATTTAGCTAAGACCTCTGGAGCTCCTGATAGCTATCCAATAGCTATCAGGTTTCCCTGATAGCTCAGTTTGTAAAGAATCTGCCTGCAATGCAGATGATGCCAGTTTGATTCCTGAATCAGGAAGATCCTCTGGAGAAGGGACAGGCTACCCACTCCAGTATTCTTGGGCTTCCCTTGTGGCTAAGTTGGTAAAGAATCAACCTGTAATGCAGGAGACCTGGGTTTGATCCCTGGGCTGGGAAGATCCCCTGGAGAAGAGAAGGGCTACCCACTCCAGTATTCTGACCTGGAGAATTCCATTGACTGTATAGTCCATGGGGTCACAAAGAGTCGGACACAACTGAGTGACTTTCACTTTCTTGGGGCTCCTAATTGCCAAGTCTACCTGCAAGTGCCCTCTTTAGCCACTGTCTGCCACATTTTCAAATCTTCCGTCCAGGCCTATCTTGGCTTGTCTTCAACGTCTATCACCTTAAACTAGTTTGTAAGTTGCAAGGGCTCCTGAAACAGTACTGCTCCTTCTGAATATTGTGTGGCCTGACTGGAGTCAACTCTACTCACCTCTGGTCCAGATAAATGAACTCCTCAAGGCCCAATACTAAATGGGTCCTCCAGAAAGTCTCCAATTCTGATTTAAACCTGATTAAACACCAGTGATTTCCTAAAGGAAATCAACCCTGAATATTCATTGGAAGGGCTATTGCTGAAACTGAAGGTCCAATACTTTGGCCACCTGATGGAAGAGTCAATTCATTGGAAAAGACACTGATGCTAGGAAAGATTGAAGGCAAAAGGAGAAGGGGGCAGTAGAGGATGAGATGGTAAGATAGCACCACTGACTCAATGGACTTGAATTTGAGCAAACTCTGGGAGATAGTGAAGGACAGAGGAGCCTGGCATGCTGCAGTCCATGGGGTTGCAAAGAGGCGGATATGACTTAGCAACTAAACAGCAATAACAAACATCAGTGGTCAGATGGGTGTAAGGTAACACTTCAAAGCTAGGTTCCCCGCTACAGCAAGGGCTGAACACCTATCCCCACGTGGGGCAGGCCCAGAGCCAGCCTGGTCATTTCCACCCTTCCCCCCAGTCTACTCACAGCCTTAAATAGTTGGACGGCCTCTCTTAGCACAGCCATGGTCTGCTGGTCAATTGTGCAACTCACCGCTTGCTTTGGCTGGAACACTTGACTCCAGTTGGTTATTTCCTCCCTCAGATGGCCTTGTGCAAAATCTGCCATCTGCCTTAACGCCACCTGAACTTTACTCAAAGTGACAGCTGCAGCCTGGGGTGAAGACAAACCCCTAATCAAAGAGACCCTGCGCCTGTTTCCCCCCCATAAAGGCAGGTGGCATCCATTCTCGCCTAGGTTCAGCAGAAGGTGAACTTGCCAAAGCCCACCCACAGGGCTTGTGCAGGAAGATGGAGAGTGGGCCCTGGCCAGGTGGCAGAGCTGTTGGCCACTCTATAAAGTGAGCTGTTGGGATTTTTGGAGCATCTTTGTTCCCAGAAGGGCACATGGGAGGTCAGGACAAAAAAGTTTGGGTCAGGGAATGAACATTTTATAAAAGTATAAGATGTATAAAAAGTGTAAGTATGAAAGTAAATCTTATATAACATCTTACAAAAGTATTACTCTATTTAAGATAATTAATAACTGTTGGCCAGATATGCTGGCCTTCTCCTAACTTCCAAGGTTAGTGTGCTTTTGACAGACACCAGGTAAGAGACGGAAAATGAACAAATGGATGGATGAAATCAACTAAGTGCCAGGGGCACACACCTGTATTATTTCAATTAATCTAGTGAATAGCTAACATTATTTTCATTTTGCTGATTAGGAAATTGAGGGGTGGATAAGTTTAATAACAGCAACAGCAGCAAAAATAATAATATAGTAAGAAGTATAACCATCATTTATTGAGTATTTAATAAATGCCAGGCATTGAGCTAAGTACTTCTTGTTTTATATTATTTCCTTTAATCCTTACCAAAACTCTATGAAGTAACAATTTATTTCTCCAGGTTTTTAGATGAGGAAGCTGTGTCTTAGGGAGAGGATTACTACTGGCTACCAAGTGATAGCACCAAGCTTTGAACCTGCATCTATCAGACTCGAAACCTAGTGGCCTTTCTTGTTCTTGTTTTTCCTTTGCTGCCTTCTTTTCTGGTTTTTGCTTTTAGCAACACCACAGTTGTTTCTTTAGTTACTGTTTCGTTTAAAACTGTTCGGCCATTTTGCACAGCAAAGGAAACCATAAACAAACCAAAAAGACAACCCACAGATTGGGAGAAAATATTTGCAAATGATGCAGCCAACAAGGGCTTAATCTCCAAAATATACAAACAGCTCATGCAGCTCAATATAAAAAAAAAAAAAAAACCCTATCAAATAATGGGAAGAAGACCTAAATAGACATTTCTCCAAAGAAGACATACAGATGACCAAGAGGCACATAATTCTCAACATCACTAATTATTAGAGAAAAGTAAATCAAAACTGCAATGAGATATCACCTCTCTCCAGTCAGAATGTGTGTTCTTAGTCACTTAGTCATGTCCAACTCTTTGTGACCCCATGGACTATAGCCTGCCTGTCTCCTCTGTCCATGGGGATTCTCCAAGCAAAAATAATGGAGTGGATTGCCATGCCTTCCTCCAGGGGATCTTCCCAAACCAGGGACTGAACCCAGGTTTCTCTCATTGCAGGCAAATTCTTTACCATCTGAGCCACCAGTGAAGCCCATGAATACTTGAGTGGGTAGCCTGTCCCTTCTCCAGAGGATCTTCCCAACCCAGGAATCGAACTGGGGTCTCAAGCATAGCAGGCGGATTCTTTATCAGCTGATCTACCAGGGAAGCTCTCACTCAGAATTGCCATCATCAAAAAGTCCACAAACAATAAATGCTGGAGAGGGTGTGGAGAAAAGAGAACACTCCTACACTCTTGGTGGGCATGTAAATGGTACAGTCACTATGGAGAACTGTACGGAGGTTCCTTTAAAAGTCAAAAATAGAGCTATGATATGATCCAACTATTCCACACCTGGACATATATCTAGAGAAAAACATAATTTGAAAAGATACATGCGCCTCGATGTTTACTGCAGCGCTGTTTACAATAGGCAAGACATGGAAGCAATCTAAATGTCCATCAACCTAGGAATGGATAAAGAAGATGTGGTACCTGTATATAATGGAATATTGTTCTTGTTTAGTCACTACATCTTGTCTGACTCTGAGATGTGTTTCTGACTGTAGCCCACCAGGCTCCTCTGTCCATGGGCTTTACCAGGCAAGAATACTAGAGTGGGTTGCCATTTTTCTTCTCCAAAGGATCTTCCCAGCTCTAGGATCAAACCCATGTCTTCTGCATTGGCAGGCAGATTCTTTACTGCTGAGCCACCAGGGAAGCCCAGTGGAATATTACTCAGCCATAAAAAAGAATGAAATAATGCCTTTTGCAGCAACATGAATGGACCTAGAGATTATCATACTGTGTGAAGGAAGTCAGACAGAGAATCACAGATGTCAGATGATATTGCTTATATGGGGAATCTAGAAAGAATGATACAAATGAACTTATTTACAAAGCAGAAATAGACTTAGAAAACAAATTTATGGTTAACAAAGGGAAGGGAGGAGATAAATTAGGAGTTTGGGATTAACCTATACACACTACTATATATAGAATAGATAACCAACAAGGACTATAGTATAGCAAAAGGAACTCTACTCAATATTCTGCAATAACCTGAAGGGGGAAAGAATTGAAAAGGAATAGATATATCTGTATATATAACTGAATCACTTTTCTGTTCACCAGAAACTAACATAGCACTGTAAATCAGCTATACTCCAATAAAATTATAATAATCAACTATACTCCAACAAAATAAAAATTAAAAAAGGAAAAGAAATAAAATGTTCAGCCAAGTCCCATATTTCATATTGGTTCTTTGGAACCAAAGGATGACCATTGACTCAGAATGAAACTGAATCCTACCTACCTGCTTTTGTACTTTGAGAGGAATTAAAACATCATTTAACGAAAAGAGATGAGGGCAAGTGATGTCCAAGACCAAAGAAGACACTTTTCTTCTCTTTAACTCCAACAGCTCAATGATAACTTCCCCAAATGTGGACCCTAGACAAACACCTTGGGGAGTGAAAAATGCCTCATTGGAACCTTCCCAGCTTTGCAAGTTCAAGGCACAAACCAGTCAACATTGATGTGAAACTCCCAGTGAGGCCAGGCAGCTTCCCAAATTTGAAGGCTCACCTCTCAGATTTACAAGTACTCTTAAGTACCAGAATTGTTGGATTTCAGTTAGCACATGATGACACACTCTAGAAGAAGGTGATAAATCAGAAAAATTCATAACAATGAAAGGCTGAAATTTTGTAAAAGCACAGTGCCTGAGTTCTTACACCATCCTGTGTTTACAACTGAGACTGTTTCTCTAAGTGAGTCTCCAACAAAACCAAACTCAGGAAATTTCAGTGTGCAGTCCAGACCTTTGTACTTTTTAATGGCAAATCATATTGTGGGAGATAGTAGAAGATTGCAAGGAAACAACCTAAGAAAGCAATATTAGTTTAAAATGAGTGGAAGAAGAAAACCCAGAAGTAACCTCCATAAGAAATACAGTGTAATCCTGGAAAAACTCATGGACAGAGTAAGAGAAAAATCAAAGTTGTTGACCAAGCATCATTGCTGACCTGCAAAAATCTGACCCTGAAGAGCAGACAAGATCTGAGACCTCCTCAAACTCAAAACCCCTCATCAGCTAGCCAGAGACCCCTGCTAGTTCTTAGTGGTTGATGTCCCAGGACTGCCATGTGGTGGCATGTGTTAGACGTGAGCTCCTGGGCCATCCCATGCTCATTCTCTCTGCAAACCTGCAAGTTTCCTCTTGTTTGAAAGGGCCTGTCCTTCTGGCCATCTCAGACACCACAGAGCGTGGTGGGCCATGGCCTGAGCTCTGAATCAGGCAGTGGGACCCTGGTTCTGCTGCTTGTTAGCTGTATGACCTTGGGCAAATTCCTGAAGCTCTTTGAGCCTCAGTTTCCCCTTCTGTAAAATGTGGATAATAACAGGCCCAATTCCTATAGTTGTTGTAGTTGGCACATAATGAGCAACCATTTTTAGCAAGTCATTCCAATTTTTCATAACCTAACTCACATGCCATATCTCACAAGAAGCAGTTTCTGACTGTTTCAGCTCTTATTGACCTCCCCCTCGCTGAAGTCCTACAGTCCCTAACTCAAAATTAGACTTGGATTCTATACTCGCTCTAAATGTCTCTTTTTGAATTCTCTGCTAAAGTGTTTGTTACTTGAAGGATACAACTAGATCTTGCTTTTTTTTAAATATTCCTGAAAATATTGGCCTATTACATATGCTTTAATTACTATATTTACCAAGTTCACATTTTAAACATTTCTGAAATCAGGATAAGCTTTACCATCTACCTATACATTTAATATAATGTTTTCTGCCTACAAAGTTTACCTAAATCAGTGTTGTCTATTATAATCAACAGCATCTTAGAAATAAGATTTGCTTGACTAATAAAAGTAGATCTACGTGGATCCACTACAGATTTCCCCTAGCATCCCCCCCAAGCCAGCCTCCATCCTCACAGGCGCCATCGCCCCCAGTCCATTGACCGTAAACATGCTTTTTGATGACAACTGACAGAAGAGTTCAGTGCGGAGACATGGATATCAGTGTGAAGACACGCAATATCAAACAACATGTGTGGTCATGCCTACCGATGGATGAGGAAACTGAAGTTCAGATAAATTTAGCCAGCAAGTGTCAATTCACCTGTAGGAAGATTAAGTCTTCAATGATTGACTGATGGATCATCTAATGATAGCCTGTCATTAATGTGGTTCCTGACTTAACGAAGTGAATGAGCCATAGCTGAAGGGACTGGTCCATTCAATACTAGTCAATGGCAGCACCGTCAGCACCACACCATCCTCCAACCAACATCATGAACTGGCCATAGGAGTCAATGGCATCCATTCTTCGAATTGTCACCCCCAGCAATTCTCTGAGGAAGCAAGCTCATGCCCGCCAGGGTATTGATGATTGGTAGGAAAACAGCTGAAGAAAATACTCTTTAAGAATGCTTCCTTTGAGAAAGCTTCCCTTAGCTGGGCCTCTCAGATGCATTCAATGTATAGCCATTATGACTTCAGATTCAACTGGGCTCACCAAAAACAGCACTGAGCTAGGTGGCACTGCTGCTGCTGCTGCTGCTAAGTCACTTCAGTGGTGTTGTGTCACTCTTAGCAACCCCATGGACTGCAGCCCACCAGGCTCCTCTGTCCATGGGATTTTCCAGGCAAGAGTACTAGAGTGGATTGCCATTGCCTTCTCCATAGGTGGCACTAGCAGTAAAGAACTTGCCTGCCAATGCAGGAGAGGTAAGAGATGCAGGATCAATCCCTGTGTCAGAAAGATCCCCCAGAGGAGGGCATCGCAACCCTCTCCAGTATTCTTGCCTGTAGAATCCCATGGACAGAGGAGCCAGGCAGGCTACAATCCTTGGGGTCGCACAGAGTCAGACATGACTAAAGCGACTCAGCATGCTCCAGTTATCTCTACAGAGAGAGAGGAGACCAAAACTACTGTCATGCAATTGTGTCTGCTGTTTTATAAACATTACCATAATTCAACCTTAAAATGACAACATCAGTATATCTAACCTCATTTTCATTATGCCTGCCATTGTCTTTGCTATTGTTTAACCTTCACGATGCCTTCTGTGATGGAAATCACACAAAGATCCATTTCTTCCACGAAGCTCATAGCCATGGAAGGATTATCAAGGCAGCTGCCTCACTGCTGTTGTCTGCTGAGTTGGGGTTCTTGGCCAGGAGAATGGACAGCGTGAATAGCTAAGGGATGAGCTGGATATAGGAGACTGGGGCAAGACCCAAAGAGGAAATAAAGCAAATACACAACCAGCAACAAGAGTTGCTTTAGCACTTATTTGTGCTTAAGTCCATCCTGGCTGTTTCCGTGGATAATAGGTTTATAATCCTTATCCTTGATTTTGATCCCCTGAGAAGCCTAAGAAATTGATATCAGGACTTCCCTGGTGGTCCAGTGGTTAAGAATCCTCCTTCCAATGCAGAGGATGCAGGTTCGGTCACTGGTCAGGGAGCTAAGATCCCACATGCTGCAGGGCAACTGAGCCTGCATACTGCAACAAGAGATACCGCAACAAAGACCCAGCACAGCCCCCCCCCCAAAAAAAAAACTGTGTCTCCACAACTTAGATTCTGCCTCCTCCAGAGGTACCAAATGATAGCCTAATGGGGAACCTTGTGACTCTAGTGCCACCTGTGTGTACTTGCTAAGTCACTCAGTTGTGACTGACTCTTTGTGACCCCATGGACTGTAGCCCACCAGGCTCCTCTTGGGATTCTCTCACATCAGTTCAGTTCAGTTCAGTTCAGTTCAGTCACTCAGTTGTGTCCGACTCTTTGCAACCCCATGAATCGCAGCACGCCAGGCCTCCCTGTCCATCACCAACTCCCGGACTTCACTCAGACTCATGTCCCTTGAGTCGGTGATGCCATCCAGCCATCTCATCCTCGGTCATCCCCTTCTCCTCCTGCCCCCAATCCCTCCCAGCATCAGGGTCTTTTCCAATGAGTCAGTTCTTCTAATCAGGTGGCCAAAGTACTGGAGTTTCAGCTTCAGCATCAGTCCTTCCGATGAACACCCAGGACTGATCTCCTTTAGGATGGACTGGTTGGATCTCCTTGCAGTCCAACAGACTCTCAAGAGTCTTCTCCAACACCACAGTTCAAAAGCATCAATTCTTCAGCACTCAGCTTTCTTCACAGTAGAACTCTCACATCCATACATGACCACTGGAAAAACCATAGCCTTGATCAGACAGACCTTTGTTGGCAAAGTAATATCTCTGCTTTTGAATATGCTATCTAGGTTGGTCATAACTTCCCTTCCAAGGAGTAAGCGTCTTTTAATTTCATGGCTGCTGTCACCATCTGCAGTGATTTTGGTGCCCAAAAAAATACAGTCTGACACTGTTTCCCCATCCATTTCCCATGAAGTGATAGGACCAGATGCCATGATCTTAGTTTTCTTAGCTTTCCTCCTGTAGTTGGCTTTAAGCCAACTTTTTCACTCTCCTCTTTCCCTTTCATCAAGAGGCTTTTTAGTTCCTCTTCACTTTCTGCCATAAGGGTGGTGTCATCTGCATATCTGAGGTTATTGATATTTTTCCTGGCAATCTTGATTCCAGCTTGTGCTTCATCCAGCCCAGCGTTTCTCATGATGTACTCTGCATAGAAGTTAAATAAGCAGGGTGACAATATACAGCCTTGACGTACTCCTTTTCCTACTTGGAACCAGTCTGTTGTTCCATGTCCAGTTCTAACTGTTGCTTCCTGACCTGCATACAGGTTTCTCAAGAGGCAGGTCAGGTGGTCTGGTATTCCCATCTCTTTCAGAATTTTCCACAGTTTATTGTGATCCACACAGTCAAAGGCTTTGGCATAGTCAATAAAGCAGAAATAGATGTTTTCTAGAACTCTCTTGCTTTTTCGATGATGTTGTCAATTTGATCTCTGGTTCCTCTGCCTTTTCTAAAACCAGCTTGAACATCTGGAAGTTCATGGTTCACGTACTGCTGAAGCCTGGCTTGGAGAATTTTGAGCATTACTTTATTATTGTGTGAGATGAGTGCAATTGTGTGGTAGTTTGAGCATTCTTTGGCATTGCCTTTCTTTGGGATTGGAATGAAAACTGACCTTTTCCAGTCCTGTGGCCACTGCTGAGTTTTCCAAATTTGCTGGCATATTGAGTGCAGCACTTTCACAGCATCATCTTTCAGGATTTGAAATAGCTCCACTGGAATACCATCACCTCCACTTTGTTCGTAGTGATGCTTTCTAAGTCCCACTTGACTTCACATTCCAGGATGTCTGGCTCTAGATGAGTGATCACACCATCGTGATTATCTGGGTTGTGAAGCTCTTTTTTGTACAGTTCTTCCATGTATTCTTGCCACCTCTTCTTAATATCTTCTGCTTCTGTTAGGTCCATACCATTTCTGTCCTTTATCGAGCCCATCTTTGCTTGAAATGTTCCCTTGGTATCTCTAATTTTCTTGACGAGATCTCTAGTCTTTCCCATTCTGTTGTTTGCCTTTATTTCTTTGCATTGATCGCTGAGGAAGGCTTTCTTATCTCTCCTTGCTATTCTTTGGAACTCTGCATTCAGATACTTATATCTTTCCTTTTCTCCTTTGCTTTTCGCTTCTCTTCTTTTCACAGCTAATTATAAGGCCTCCTCAGCAGCCATTTTGCTTTTTTGCATTTCTTTTCCGTGGGGATGGTCTTGATCCCTGTCTCCTGTACAATGTCACGAACCTCTGTCCATAGTTCATCAGGAACTCTGTCTATCACATCTAGTCCCTTAAGTCTATTTCTCACTTCCACTGTATAATCATAAGGGATTTGATTTAGGTCATACCTGAATGGTTAGTGGTTTTCCTTACTTTCTTCAATTTAAGTCTGAATCTGGCAATAAGGAGTTCATGATCTGAGCCACAGTCAGCTCCCAGTCTTGTTTTTGCTGACTGTATAGAGCTTCTCCATCTTTGGCTACAAAGAATATAATCAATCTGATTTTGGTGTTGACCATCTGGTGATGTCCATGCGTAGAGTCTTTTTTTGTGTTGTTGGAAGAGGGTGTTTGTTATGAGAGTGTTTGTTATGACCAGTGTGTTCTCTTGGCAAACCTCTATTAGTCTTTGCTAATTCCGTACTCCAAGGCCAAATTTGCCTGTTACTCCAGGTGTTTCTTGACTTTCTACTTTTGCATTCCAGTCCTCTATAATGAAAAGGACATCTTTTTTGGGTGTTAGTTCTAAAAGGTCTTGTAGGTCATCATAGAACCATTCAACTTCAGCTTCTTCAGCTTTACTGCTTGGGGCATAGGCTTGGATTACTGTGATAGTCAATGGTTTGCCTTGGAAATGAACAGAGATCATTCTGTCATTTTTGAGATTGCATCCAAGTACTGCATTTTGGACTCTTTTGTTGACCATGATGGCTGCTCCATTTCTTCTGAGGGATTCCTGCCCACAGTAGTAGATATAATGGTCATCTGAGTTAAATTCACCCATTCCAGTCCATTTTAGTTTGCTGATTCCTAGAATGTTGACATTCACTCTTGCCACCTCCTGTTTGACCACTTCCAATTTGCCTTGATTCATGGACCTGACATTCCAGGTTCCTATGCCATATTGCTCTTTACAGCATCAGACCTTGCTTCTATCACCAGTCACATCCACAACTGGGTATTGTTTTTGCTTTGGCTCCATCCCTTCATTCTTTCTGGAGTTATTTCTCCGCTGATCTCCAGTAGCATATTGGGCACCTACTGACCTGGGGAGTTCCTCTTTCAGTATCCTATCATTTTACCTTTTCATACTGTTCATGGGGTTCTCAAGGCAAGACTACTGAAGTGGTTTGCCATTCCCTTCTCCAGTGGACCACATTCTGTCAGACCTCTCCACCATGACTGACCCATCTTGGGTTGCCCCGCGGGCATGGCTTAGTTTCATTGAGTTAGACAAGGCTGTGGTCCATGTGATCAGATTGGCTAGTTTTCTGTGATTATGGTTTCAGTGTGTCTGCCCTCTGATAACCTAGACTCAAATCCTGCTTCACGTTCTACCAGCTATGTGATATTTGGCAAGTCTCTTGAACTTTCTATGCCTGTTTCCTCATTAGTAAATTTTAGATAATAATAATAGTACCTTCCTCACAGGAGTGATGCAAAAATTAAATGATTTAATACATGGAGCATGCCTAGGCAATGTCTGGCAAGTAGTAAATGCCAGATAAATGGTAGGGATTGTGATTATTCATTGCAGAAGGGCAACAGTATCCTACTTGGTGTGGTAATCCTCAAAGGTGGGTGATCTCAATCAACATCTGCATTTCTCTCCATAGACCATAGGAGTCACCATTCAGTGAGAACTTAATGTGTACCAGGAATCAGAGTAGGTATATCCAGATGAGGAAACTGAAGCCTTACAGTGTGATGCCTCATCTAATGGCTCCCAGGTGGCAGGTGCCAGGAGCTTGTTATCATACATATCCACAAACAGAAAACTTTTCATTCTTAGATATTTAAGCCAATAGAGCATAGAAAATGTAATTTCTCCAACAGACTCTTTTCCAAAAAAAAAATGGTTTTAAGATAATGGAGACAGAGATCCTAATCCATAGCTCATATATTTTATCTTCACCCTGAAAGTCTGTTCCTGCTAATGGCCTCATCTCTGAATTTAGCGAAATGTATTTTTTAATTCACTTTTGTTTTCAGCCTGTGCTGCCCCTTGGGTCATGAGGGTGATAGATTGAGGGAGAGAAAAATGACTAAAGAAATGCTGGCTCGCGTTAACCAGAGTCAGGGTCTAGGAGAAGAAGGGAACCCATTACATCTAGTGAAAGGAACTGGGTAGGAACCTCCAGCCTTATGTCAGGAGGCTTGCCTTTTAATTCACTCCCATGATACATGCATGTAAAGAGCGTCTTCTTTGTCCCAAGAACCACACTAGACACCAGAAAATCAAGGAGGTAACAGAATTTCTATTCTACTCTGAGAGACAGACTGTGTGTGCAACAGTCATGAGACCCAGGGATCTTAAGCCAACCGAGAGGGAAGGACCCCCTCTGAGACCAGCTTGAACTCTTGTGTCTACACTGGGGTTTTAACAGTGGGCAGCCTCGAGTTCAACCCAGGATTGGCCACTGCCCAGCTGGGTGACACCCAACAAGCCTGACAACTCTGATTCTTCATCCTTTAAAAGAACGTAGTCATAGCTACTTTTCAGGATTACAGCGAAAAATAACCACAGGACAACAGGTGAGCGGTTCTAGAGCAGTTCTTGGCATGTGGTTGATTCCCTCCTCCTGTCCCCTCTCATGAGGGAACTAGGAGCACCCAGGGACCAGTCAGCATGGTGGTTAAGAGGATGGGCTCCGGAGGCAGAAAATACTCCTCTGCCACTTACTAGCTGCGTGACTGTGGGCAAATTGCTTCACTTCTCTATGTCTCAGTTCCTTTATCTGTAAAATGGGGATAATAAGTAGCATCCTCATCAGAGAGTTATGAGAATTTAAAGTAGTGAATGTATTACAAGATAAGGCACATGAAAGTTATCAAGTGTCTATCTGAGCAAAATTCCAATCCGGCATCACCAAACTGCAAGTGATTAGTTTAGAAGCACTCCACCAACAAGAGCCAGGGGAGTGACTTTTTTATTTTCTTCTATTTTCTGGTCACACCATGTGGCATGAGGGACCTGAGTTCCCTGACCAGGAATCCAACCTGTGCCCCCTGCAGTGGAACACCCTGTCTTAACCATTGGACCACCGGGGAAGTCCCGGGAATGGCTTTTATAGTGCAGACATGGAAGAAAGCAAGGAAATTATTTGATTGGCTTTTGCTTAAGCAGTTACTTCACTGGGAAATCCTAGTTGGCTGTCTGTGATTGGTGGTTTTGAATTTCTTTTTCTTTGGACCTGAGTGCCTTTACAGTCAACTTTGGCTGAGGCATCAGTTTGCTTGTGTAGGCTAACCGGGCATTAAAGGCACCACAGTCAAACAGCCTCCTTGTTTAATTACTTTAACAGATGTAACAGGGCAGCACATAGATAGGGTCTTCTGTGGTGGCTCAGAGGTACAGAGTGCCTGCAATGCAGGAGACACAGGAGACATGAGTTCTATCCATGGGTCATGAAGATCCCCTGGAGGAGAGCATGGCAGCCCACTCCAGTATTCCTGCCTGGAGAATCCCTTGGACAGAGAGGAGCCTGGTGGGCTACAGTCCTTGGGGTGGCAAAGAGTCAGACACGACTGAACACACGCACACAGAGCACGTAGATAACAGAGTTCATTCTAGGGCTCTCACCTCTTCTCAGCTTTTAATTCATTTAACTCACCCAACACCCTACAAGGGAGGCATTCTTTCCGTGCCCCCCCCCACCCCCGCGACTTTACACATGAGGGAACTAGGATGTAAGGAATTTAAGGAAGTTTCCCAGACTCACTCAGCCAGAAAATGGCAAAGTCAGGATTCAAACCTATAAAGTCTCTCTGCAGAATCCAGGCTTAGAAATTTCACTGGTGGTCCAGTGGTTAAGACTTCGCCTTTCAGTGCTGGGGGTATGGGTTCTATCCTTGGCTGGGGAACTGAGATCCCACATGCCTCATGGCCAAAAATCCAAAACATAAAACAGAAGCAATATTGTAACAATTTCAATTAAAGAAAAAACTTTTTAAATGATCCACATCAAAAAATCTTTTAAAAAATATAGAATCCAGGCTTAGTCACTCTGTGGCTCTTGTAAGCCTAATTCATGCTACCTGTATTGCTATGTGGTTGAGACAGCAGAGGGAGGATGGGCTGGAAAGTCTAGAATGCCTTATTCCTTTGGTCCTCCTCTGACATTCAAATACAGGTTTTATGAGCTTAGTGTTTGATATCATTCAAGATCTCCACTCCAACCAAATTTAGGTTCAATGTGATAGTTAGATTTAATTAGAGTCAAATTCCTCTTTTATTTCGGTTTTATCTTAATCACCCCTTTTATTCACTAGCCCAGAAGCCTGTAATTTCCCACATGGGCACCCAGATATGCTGTATTACACACTCAGGTCCAGGAGACCAACAGTTCTCTGTCATACACGTTTACAGCCAGAAACTTTTCACTCTGGAATAGCTGAGCCAAGACAGCACAGAAACAAATGTAATTTCTCCAAAGACTCTTTTCTAAAAACAATATCAGATTACGATGTTTTCCATGAAACTCTCTCCACCAAGAAGAACATATGTGTGTAGATATAAACATAAGAAGACTTTCCAAGACTAGTGACAAGATGGGAAATTACCCAACAGTGGGAAACAGTGTGTATGACCAACCAGATCCCCCAGACACAGAGGAGAAAGAGGCAAATCGCAGAATTTTAAAGCTCAAAGGAATCTCAGTGACCACCTAAATCCCATTCTCTGCAGAATCTTTTCAAGTGTGGATTCTTTTGTTCAAGAGAAATCTTATCCTGAAGATTGATATAAAAGCCGAGATGCTCTTACTGAATCAGGGAGGAGCCGCCTGGAGCCTAACCCACTCTGATCCCATTCTCTCACCCACCCACCCCCAGCAGCTCCAAGGGTTCCTCAGAGCACAGTTTGAAAATTTCAATTCTAAGCCAGCCTCCTCCTTTTACCATCAGGGAATGTGAAGCCCAGAGAAGCTACCTGACTTGCCTGAAGTTACACAGCAAGTCAGAATCCCCAGCAGTCCTCTTAGCTTCCTTCAACAAGTTTTCCATGATGACGCTTGAGTCCGCTAATGAACTGCCTTTTGTTTCCCCAGACTGTATGTGTGTTTGTATTTGCGTTTGTACCCATACCTGGTGCTCCCAAGAAAACCTAACAGACCAGTCCCTGCTCTCACTCTAAAGCTCAGAGTCTGCAGTTTGGACATAGGTCTCGGCTGCCCGGGAGAGCTGGAAGCACAGGGCCAAAAGGCAGGGGGCCATCAGTGCCATTCTGCAGGTGACCGGGGACTTCTGTTTTCAGCTTAAGATGGGTCCAGTTTCTGCTCTTATAGGGATGCAGGCAGTTCTCACAAAGACACCTGAGAGCTGGCATCCAAGTCAGACCACAGCCTCGTAGCTGTGGTCACCTGGCCAAGCCCCTAAACCTCTTCTTTTCTCCATCTGTAAAGGGGAGGTAAGAGAGAAAACAACCCCATGGCACATTACGTCCCAAGAGGTTAGAAGTTGAATAAGTTAATGTGTGCGATGGCTGGTTATGCTTTGGGTGAAAAAGTAGAAACAAGGCCCCAACATTGGTTCAACAAACTGGCTGTTCCCTTCAGTCTGCTGGGAAGGCATGAGTTTAGAGGAAGTGGTGGAGAAGGGTCAAAGAAAACACTACAATCAGAACGAAATAAAGAGCTCACACAGTGCTTCACTCGCAGGACCTCGTATGAGGGTAGGTCCTGTTATTTGCATTAGAGTGACTTAAGTTATTAGCTAACTAGTTAAGTGGTTCAAGGTGACATGACTAGAAAATAATGCACCTAGATTTGAATTCAGTCATCTAACTGCCAAAAAAAAAAATCATCTAGCTGCAGAGTCTGTTCTTAACCACTGCCCTATCCTACCCTTCCACCTTATTGCTGGGGTGGGGGAGGGGGAGGAGGGCTGCAGAGATGGGCACCACAGCTAGATTCCTGTTTCCCCTCCAGCTTGCCCAAAAGAGAGTTCCCAGCAAACGCAGGATCCAGCAAAGCTCCCAGAGGCGAGAAGAATTCTCAGCTTGTTTACTGACTCCCCGGGTGGGGAGCAGGGGAGCCGGGGTGGGGTGGGGGGAGCTGTGCACAAAAGCAGGATAAAGGTAAACTTTCTGTGTGTGAGAACCGTTCCCCCTCCAAGGAGCCGTGTCACTGTATGTCACCGTCATCAAAGGGGTTGTGCATAAACCTGAAAAACCAAACGGACCTGTCTGTAGGTGTTACTTATATCACAAGGCTACAGGTGCCTTTATTTCCACCGTACGCCGGTGCTGGGAGTGCCTGCCTTCTCTTGCTTTGAAAACCTCCTCTTTGGACCCAGCACCGCCGTCCTCACGTAAGCACCTTTTCTTTGCTCTTTTGGATAAGTCGTAAGGGGCGTCAGGGCTTAGTGGCTCTGGTGGGGGGCCTGGGTCTGTGGGTCCGTCCCCAGCTCCAGATGGCCAGGCCTCCTGCCACGTCCATCAGTCACAGTACCTCCCCGGAGCTGTTTGACTGGGATTTAACTGCTGGCCTGAGAGAGACGTTTTTGCTTCCTCAGGCTGTGTAGCCACCCAACTCCTTCATGGTAGCCCCTGCCCTCTCTGGGTCACTTGATTAAACCAAGGGGAACTCACTGAGAGAGAATGGCGTACGGGCACACCATTCTCTACCCTTCTTCAAGCTAACCTGAGGAAGGAAAGCTGGATTTTACACCAAAAAATATTCAGCTTCAAGAAATGCCCACCTCCTCCTGCCTAAGTGCCTCCTTTTCCCATTGGCCTGCTCATGGAGCACCCCCTTGAAACAGAAAAAAATAATAGTTGCCTTATTACAGTTTGGGGAATTTTTCAGGAGATTGTCTGAACATAATAGCTTAAAGGAAACCCATTGTGCACTCTCACACCTCCTCAGTACAAAATGCTTCCAGAAAAGCAATGGTTAGGGTTTTTCCACTGTGTTCTCAGACCTTTTCTAAGACGCTGCACTCTGTGAGGTTCTTGAGCGTTCGCCCCCTGCTGGCAGACTGGTGTAGCACATGCTCCCTTCTCCCGCGGGAGCTGAGAACCCACATTCATTCTGATGTGCTTCATTCTGATGTGCTGAGAATTTTATAAACTGGAAAGGCTGTCAGAGATCATTAGGGACAATGATCCCTAATTGTCTTTACAGAGGAGGAAACTGAAGCCTAGCAAGGTAAAGTGATTCAGGGAGACAGCTTCATGTTTCAGCCTCAAGACCCAGGGGAAGAGGTTGTTTGCCCTTCTGAGTGAAAGCTTAATCCTTTTGTCCTCATGTTTTCTGTGAGAGGGTTTTTTGGCGATTCAAAGTGTTCTTGGTAAGAGTTTTCACAGATTGGTTGTCTGCTTTTCTCAGAAGTTACCTAAGTAGCAACCTTTTAGAATACTGATGACAATTGATTCCCCCATCCCCTGCTGGGACAGTAATAGACATATATGTTATATCTGCTCATCTACATATATTATCTAATTTTGTTAAATCTTTGGGTTATCCTGAGTATTGCATGTTAAAATCTCCATTTGAGAGATGAGCTCAAAGAGGGTTGTGGATTTTGACACAGCACACCTTATATGAAACAAAAATAAAGAATATAAAAAATAAAATTTCAGTAGGCTGAGTAGTAAGAAATGTGTCCCACATCCCTTTCCTTGTGGGTGGCAGAAGTAGGATTTAAATCCCAATGGATTTAATATAGCTTCCCAGCTAGCTCAGTGGGTAAAGAATCCACCTGCAATGCAAGAGCTGCAGGAGATGCCGGTTCCATCCCCAAGTTGGGAAGATCCCCTGGAGAAGGGCATGGAAACCCACTCCAGTATTCTTGCCTGGAGAATCTCATGGACGGAGAAGCTTGGCAGGCTCCAGTCCACAGCATTGCGGAGTTTGGACGCGACTGAGCCACACACACATGGGTTTAACCCAAACCCAATGAGCCTTGTATGGGAGCCCATGGTAAACTATTCAGCACAACTCCTATGAGTCTTTGCCAGCACCTTTCGAAAAACAACTAAAAAAGAACAAACTAGCAAACTTCTGATACAAACCAAAGGAAGATGAGGAATCACTTGGCAAGACATTAGCAAAGCAGTCTCATAGCTGCTCTGGTTTTTCCCAGAAGAGCAAACACTCAAGCACCCAACCCACAAGCCTTTAGCAGAAAGCATTGAAATAGTTCAACCAATGGGTTTTCCTCCATGTGTCTCTTCTGAGGGAGGTCCAAAAGGTAGGAAGTGGACCCTGCCTTGCCCGTAGGGCTCGGGACCTGGTGGGCATTGGGGTATCACTGGGACTTTAGAGGAGGAAAAGCATTATTCTTCCCAGCAAGATGGCCCTGATGGTGGGATCAAGGAAGGCCCTCCCGAGCCCCTTTTTCCATGGTTTACACCTTCACAGCCCGTTCTGCGCAGTGATGCCTTGGTGCATAAACAGCCAATGTGTAGGTGCTTAATTGGGTGAATTTTTGGTCACATGCCCAGAGTGAAGTTGATGATCTCTGCCAGGGTCAGGAAGGAATTTTCCTTGTCTGGCAGACTGGCCAAGGCTGGGTGGTTTGCGCCTTCCGCTCTCTCTGGAAAGCTGAACAGAGGTGCCATGGACACCACACCTGTGACTGCTGCCTCTGACTTGTGTGAGGGCAAGAAGCCCACAGGCCTGTCTCTCTGACTGTGTGGACCCTTCCGGTGCACCCTTGGTGAGTGAACCAAACTGTCAGAAGGGTTAGGAAGCCCCCGGAGGCACCAGGGACCTAAGTGTCCATGCCATTCCCAAAGGTCCAGCCAGGCTTTCTCGTGCATGGAAGAGAACCCACTTGATTCTCCCTTCTTGTGCTGAAAGTACTTGATTCTTTCCTACCTACTGGGCAGCTAAAGTGCTGATTACACTTTGGGGAGACTGAATTCTACCGCCATAGGTCTGTAGACGGGCAGTGAGCGAGGGTTCAGAATACTTAAGGGGTCTGGCTAATCCAGGCAAAGAGTGTCCAGAGATCACGGCTGAAAATGGGTATGGGAGGAAAAGGAGAAGAGAAAATCATGGGAATTTTTTCTAGCTAAAATTTCGTCTCTGTATGATTGAATTGTACTCCAATTTGGTGAGCGTACTTGACCGCAATATCCAACTATAACCATCATATATGCCTACGTGTATGTGTGCACGTGTGTGGCTGTGTCAGCCAAATCGGGTGGGATCCTGAAGAAAATCACACAGCTAGGGTATGTGTTAGAGTCCGTCTCATTGTTGTGTTCATGCAGCCGATGAAGTATTGAGGCTCCAAGAAAAGCAAGAGGCAGAATCATGACAATTCTCCTTCTATGAGGACAAGTCAGCCAGCCTCTCAAAAAACAAAAATGTGGGGTTACAATAGCAGGCCTAGTACCCTCCCTAGGCTTACCCTACTTGTCCTGCTGCTGACTCTTAAGTCTAACCCAATGCTTCTCAACCTTTCTTTTTCCATTATCACCCCCTTTTTCATTCTTTTTTTTTAAGAATTTTTTAAGGTGGACAATTTTTAAAAGTCTTTATTGAACTGGTTGCAATATTGCTTCTGTTTTATGTTTTGGTTTTTAGGCCGCATATGGGGTCTTAGCTCCCCAGGCAGGGATTGAATCCACTCTCCCCTGCATTGGAAGGTGAAGTCTTAACCACTGAACCACCAGGGAAGTCCCCTAGATCATTGTTTCTTAATCTTACCCCCTCCATGAAATGTTAATGTCACAGATTTTCCATTCATCATTTATGTACTGTGGGCTTTGAAGAGTCATAAAGGATAATGCGGGTTAAGATTTTTTTGACCCTCAAGACCAATTTTTTTTATGAATTTTTTCCCTCTGTGGTCACTGTCCCCCCGTCGGAATACATATTCTAACTTCAGGCCTAAAACTATATATCACTGGGCCTCCATGTCCACCCTGAGAAGAGGGAACCAAAAAGCTGTTGTTGCCCACCACCCTCTTCCACCTACATTAAAGAAATCTGAAGAGCTAAAATGTTCAGTGATTGCAAGGACTGTAGAAGGCCTAAGAAGCTGGACTGCTGAATACAAAGCAGCCATTATTCCTGAACTTTCACACCTAGGGCCTGCTGGTTAAGTGGCCAAGGTCTTTTGCGGAGAGTCCAAGAATTAACAATATCCCCTCCTCCCACTGCAATAGAAAAAAGAAAAGCTGCTGCCTTTTATAAAACACACTTTTCCACAAAGCAAAAAATAATTACGGAAGAAAAACAGCACGTTGTATACCGGAAACAGACCTTTAAGAAAACTTAATGGATATAATTTGCCATAGAAGGAACCCCCAAAGGGAATCAGATACAGACATCACCGAGTACAGCGCTGGAGAGATCACAGTGCCAGCAAGTAGGGTGGTGCGAAGAGAAAAAAAAGAAATCCTTCTAAGAGGTAAATATTGTACTGGTCATAGAGATTCCTACTTTATCTGCCATCAGATTCAATTTACCGAATGACTTTCGAGAGCTTTGTCAGGCAGAGATGAAGAAGCACGTTCCTACTGTTGGATCCTATATCTGGAGGGTTTCTAATTAACACCAGAGACCTGGGAACTGTTCTCCACATGGAGGCCACCTCTCCTTTCTCCAAGCCCACCCGTGAAGGTCATGTCAGAGGTCTGCCACCCTCTTCTCCCATTTTCTGAGCCTCCGACCCAGAGGGGTAGGGGGTATTTTTACCTTGAACTGTCACTTAGGAGAGCTTTTCTGGGGTCAAGCCCAGAAAGTAGAAAAGGCTTTGGGCTCCCACCAAGCCTCTTTCTCCCTCATAGCCTCCCACCCCCATCCCTCCTCATCCAGCCACCTGCTCAGGGATATAAAACCAGTCAATCTGTGGGAAAATCAGAGTCCAGACCCAGGCAGCCTTGACCTCTGCTTGATACGGCTCCCAGGGGGAGATCCAGGAACATGATAATCTGCTGGGCACGTTAACTCTCTCCGGGAATCAGGAAGGAGACTTCCTAGTGAGGTCTGGCAACTTTCCAGTGATGCCCAGAGAGGGTGCCTATATGTGAGAATCTGAATTCAGGTGTTTCTCTGTCTGGAGCAGAGTTCTCGTGCCTATCTGATAGTGATGATCATGACAGACTTGCAAATATCCCCAAAGAATTGATCTCTGATTCTGGAATCACACAGTCCCTGACCCTCTCGGGATCAAGATCCGGATTGTCCTGGTAGTAAGCCTGGGATGTGTCTGTGAGCGGATGAGGCTGTGAGCGTTTGTAGAAAGGAAAGCAGATGAGTTGAGCATTGGAAAAAACTTAATTCCCTACACTATACGGTGTGTGACTTTGACAAAGTTACACGGATTTCTTAGGCCTTAATTTTCACGACTGTAAAATGTCTGGATGCGGGAAAGATTGGACTGACATTGATTTCCATCATGCCAGGCCACTCATGATCCGTGCTATAAATCCAGCCAAGGGTAGCAGACATTTTCTTAAAGCACCAGATAGTAAATATTTTAGGATTTGCAGGCCTAAAGGCAAAATCAAGTGCATTATGCACATATTATATAACCATTTAATATATAACCATTTAAAAATGTAAAATCATTTTTATCTGTGAGCCATTCAAAAACAGGTAGTGGATTAGACTGTGCCTGTAGGTTGTGCCTAGACCCTCTGATCCAGGCAATGAATGGATGACTATTTTTTATTCCAAAGCTTATGTCTTTATTTTTATGTATATTAAATGAATCCTGGCTTTCCATTTATAGTAATGATATTAAGTTTTCCTTTTAAGTAAATGCAGTTATGTTAAACAATAAGGGAGGTGATTTTTTTTAAATAAGTAAGTTATCACGGCGCAGGTGAATAACTAAAGTTTGGAAAACACTGGACTAGATGATTTATAAGTTCTTGACCATCTTAAAATTCCATGCACTTAATAACCCAAGACGTGGAATCTAGTCTTTGCTTTGCCACTTCCCAGCTGTGTGATCTCGAGCTGCCATATCCTCTTTGCTGAAGGGGTAGAGCCAAGTATCTCATCAATATTATTGTAATAATAAGAGAATTTGGGGGAACAGGTTTTTCTAATTCACCAAGAATGAATTCTTTTTTTTTTCCTCTGAATTGTGGGAATATGGAAAACAACAAAGGGAAATTTGAAAGAGGAAACTAATGTGGGCAAGAATGTTTGCCCCTTCTCTTCTATCCCCTCTCCAGCCTCAATCAGACATCTTTTCCCAAAAGTTCCCACTCGCTGGTATGCACAGCAACTAGGATTATTTCTTCTTAAATAGACCAACCTGAGTTGTCACTCAAACTCCGTCACCTGCCACCTGGGTGGTATGGGGTGTGTCATCTGGAATCTCAGAGCTCCCATCCCTCATCTTTAAGACAGAACGCCTACCAGACCCTGACTCAGAGTGGTTGTTCTGGGGACACCATGAATAATAACTGCTCAGTCCAGGGCACTCAGTGAAGCAAGTGTGTTACAGTGGTGACAAGTCCCCACTCTCTTATCCAAAACCCTGGGGTGGGACGTGCTGCAGAATTCAGAATTCTTCAAGTATCAGGAAGCCACCCAGGGTATATACTGCAGAGCACAGATTACTCCTCTCAAGGTATTGCCTGCTTGATGCTTAAATGCATCAATATTTTCTGCAGTGTATCACATGAATATTCATCAAGTAGAACAAATGAAACTATAGCTATAGATATTAAACTGTATGGCATACTATAGTTATATATGTTTAATAAATGTATGGTTTAGTTTACATACATATATAGAAGTATAGATACATATAAAAGTTTTATAGCAATCAATTCGGGACTGTTTTTGCTGGGAGATAAGTTGACACCAAACACGTACAAATATACTTTCAGTTTCAGAGCTTTCAGATTTCAGAATTGTGGATTAGTGTTTGTGGGCATATTCACTTATAATAATTCTTTTCCTGTTTTCAGAAGTATATTATTAGACATTATAATCCAGAGTTCAGGGGCCAGTTTGAGAGAGAACAGGAAAAGTAAAGAACGAGGCATTATTGCACAATTAAAACCTTCATCCTCAAATGCCAGCTTTGCCACTTACTGGGCATGTTACCTGGGCAATTGTCTCAACCTCTCTGCCTCAGTTTTTCTCATCTATAAAATGGGGATGCACACACAAACCTCGCAGGATGCCGCAAGAATTAAACAATGTCCCCGTGGAAGGCACTTAGAGGAATGCCTGGCTCCTGGGAGGCTGCATGTTTGTGTTTGCTGACATAATTAAAAGCCAAATGTAGGGACTTCCCTGGCAGCCCAGTGGTTAAGACTCTATGCTTCTACTACATGGGGCATGTGTTCAGTCCCCAGGTGGGGAACTAAGATCCCTTATGCCAGTGATACAGTCAAAAAACAAAAAACAAGTGTTGCCCTGCTTGGTCTCCTGCAGCGTGGTTTTCCACCTCCTCACAGCCTCGTCTGCTATTACAGGGTGATGTTGGACTCAGTGACACACAGCACCTTCCTGCCCAACACGTCCTTCTGTGACCCCCTGATGTCGTGGACTGACCTGTTCAGCAATGAAGAGTATTATCCTGCCTTTGAGCATCAGACAGGTGCGTACGACTGGAGAAGCCCATCTGAGCTAGGACAGCCTGGGGTAGGAGGTGGTGCTGGCCTCAGGTGGGTGGCAAGGCCATGCTGGCCTGAAAAGGCCAGCTCTCACCAGCGTTCAGGACAGAGGGTTGCCAGAGTCCGGGGCAGAAGGAAGAGCCACTTCTGCTCAGAAGAAAGCCCTGGAATCCTCACTGCAACCTCTTCCCGGCTCTGTGGCCTTGGGAAACTCCACTAACCTCTCTGAGCCTTATTTTGCTAATGGGTAAAAAGGAGATAACACCAATCTCCTGGAGCGATTAATTTAAACAAAATAGTAAAAACCCTTAGGCCGAAGCCTAGTAAGTACACTGTGATTGCTTGAGCATCCTGGCTTTAGCCAACATTTGCTAAATACTTACTAGCCGTGCCCCAGACCCTGTGCCAAACACTCATTTCATCCTTACAGAAACCGTAAGAGAAATTAGTAATTATTATTCCCATTTTATAGATGAAGAAACTGAGGCACAGAGAGGTTTCGTGACCCACCCAAGGTCTAACAGTTAACTAAGTCTCATGCACATTGACTTGAGCTCTGTGCCCTTAACTATCCTACATGGTCATCTTACATATGGTGTAAATCTTACATATGGTGTAATGCTGTGGTTATCAATATTAATATTACAGCTATTCTCTGAACTTTTATTTCCTTATCACTAGAGCAGGGATGATGAGTTCTATAAGGATCAAGAGAGCCAAACTGTGAAATATATAACCTGGAAGCCAAGGAAGTGCTCAGTAAACAGGGGTCCCCTCGTTGTCCCCCGAGGCCACCCTCCCCACACTTCCTCCTCTCCTAGTCCAGTTCTCTCCACCTAAGAAGGAAGCACGGGGCCTTGTGCAGGCCATAAGCCAAAGCGAGGCCAGCTGAGCTTTGCCCCAGAAACCCTCCGAGGGCTGCTGTCCCCAGGTGCCGCGTGACTGCACATCACGGCAAGCCTGGCCGACTCTAGCACAGCAGGTACACGCCCCGCGGTGGGGGTGACGCAAGCGCCGATCCAGCCCTCGGGCCTCACCACCCGGCCTTGACCCTGTGTGTTCCAGCCCAGCGGGGCTCACACTTGGGGTCAGAAAGCAGGTGGCTTCCAGGAGAGGGTGAGTCTCCGAGGTCACTGTGAAATGCCCCCTCAAGGAGTGCCTGCCTCCAGGCCAGACACCAGCACTGCACAGACAGACCTGAGGCACGTGCTTACATAGACCAATCCCACACCCTCCCCTAACCCTACACGTGACATACACGTGCCTGTGACATGGTTCACTCTCACCAGGGTCCAGATCATTGCATGGGGACCTGACTCATCCAGCTGCACAGGACAGTTCTTCTTCAAGCCTAAAGAGCGCCTCATTCCCAAAAAGACAATGAGAAATGTACTCAATCTCTCCCTACCCTCCCACCCTGTGTTCGTTCAAGAGGCTTAATCTGAAGGAGGAAAACAGAGGTTTCCAAGTCCTCGTCTCTTCCCTGAGTGTCCCATGATGGTGGAGCCCAGCCCCACCTACACATAACCCAGACTTGCCATCCTGGGAGCCCCCTCTTCCTGCCTCTTCTACCAGGTGCTGTCAGAGTCGGATGGGAGAGGGTAGCCTCAGGTGCCTACCCCATGCAGTGTTCCAGGAGCTTCTGTAGTTGTCAAGAGCTCAGACTTTGGAGCCAGGCATGGCCAAGAGTGGGCCAGCTTCCTGCCATTAGCAAGGGAGGGGCCAGGTTTGGGGCTTGCCCTCTCGCACTCTGGATTCCAGGAGCTGAGTGTTTCTGAGCTTAAAAAGGTCAAGTTTGGGTGTGAAACAGTCTCAAGTGAGGACCAGGCTCCCTGGGTCCCACTGGTGGGAGGAATGCCCTGCAGGGCCTTCTGTCTTTTTTTCTCCCAGGAGGTGACCTGGGAGATACATCTGAGAGGGATGTATCAGGAGATAGCCAAGTTCTCCTCCAGACACTGCTCTGCCAACTTGCCACCTTAGTGGCCATCTCTTCTGAAGTCCTTGCCCACCTCCTAGGAAATTCCAGCTTGAAGTCAGGGTTGTCCAAATGGCAGCTTCCTGTTTGGGTCCAAGGTGATGGGGCTGGTGCTGGCACTGACTGGCCCCGTGACCTTGGCCAGGTTTTCCCTAACATCTCTGAGATATGTTTTCCTTGACTAAAATAGCATCTGCCTCCCTGTGTTGGGAGGAGTGACTGAGATTCCGCATATAATGTGCTTAGCAAAGTGCCAGGCACTTGGTAGGTCGCCACTGCAGCCAAGACACCACATGGAAAAATAGGTTTCTCTCTCCTTGCCTCACTTTTCATATTGAACAAAAGCAACACAGGTCTCTATCTCAACCTATCCAGTTCAGAATTGTTGGCAGCTTAGACACTTTGAGACAAAAAAGGAGAGAAAGGGAGATAGAAATGGTATGCTTGCTGGATAAATGATATCTATGAACGAAAAGGGCAGGGAGGAATAAGCAATATGGTCAGGAGAACCAGCTGTTTACTGACTCTTAAATGGCTCTAGCAGAGGCAGCCATACCTTCACCCTCCATGTGTTAAGAGCTCAGGACCTGGCCTCTCTTAAAACCAGCACTTAGAGGCTGCCCTGCAGGCTGGCGAGTGGACGGTCACAGGTTGCACAATGCTCTAGAATGTCATGAGTTCACCCTTCAGCTCTTTTAAAATAAAGAATTACAGATACTGGAACATTTTATCCAAGGTGGATAGTGGGGAGCTGTGTATATTTCACTAGCAGGTAATGTTTTTAAAAGATGATTTCTCCAATCGAGTTCCAGTAGCCAAGCATCTGACAAGTCATGGAATATCCTGACTCACCCCTACTTTCTGGAACTCTATCCTGACCCTCCACAAACCCACACCTCCCTCCCCTGATGGCCAAGATGGCCAGGCCAATGTGCAGTGTACCTTGGCTTTAGGATCTTGCTTATACTTCGCAGCAGAGTTTTCTAGGTTGGGGCAGCTTTAGGGGTTCTTGGGAGGTCCCTTGAGGACCTGGAGTGACAGCTGAGATGGACAAGCTTTAGGCCCCCCTCTCCACCCCCACCCTCACTTTGATTCCAAAGACAGTGCAGCATAGTGGTTCCCAAGGCTTGGCTGCAGGAGCTGGGTTACACCTAAATGACCTCCTCCTTGGGCTTCCCTTGTGGCTCAGCTGGTAAAGAATCCACCTGTATTGTGGGAGACCTGGGTTTGATCTCTGGGATGGGAAGATCCCCTGGAGAAGGGAACGGCTACCCACTCCAGTATTCTGGCCTGGGGAATTCCATGGACTGTATAGTCAATAGAGTCACAAAGAGTCGGACACGACTGAGTGACTTTCACTTGCACTTTTCACCTTGCTCGGCCACTTACTCGTTGTGTAACCTCCAGAAGGGCTTTCACCATTCTCTGCCTTTGGTTCTTCATTTACTTTGTAAAATAGGCTACGTGATCTAGGACCTCGAGTTGAGGATGGGATGAGAAAACTCAACAGTGTAGCAGCGTAACTGGCACGTACTAAGTGCTCAACAAATACGTTAGCTGTAGGAGAATTCATGGCTTCCCTGGTGACTCAGCAGTAAAGAATCCACCTGCAGGGCAGGAGGTGCAGCAGACTCGGGTTCCGTCCCTGTGTTGGAAGATCCCCTGGACGAGGGCATGGAAACCCACTCCAGTATTCTTGCCCTGGGAAATCCCATAGACAGAGGAGCCTGGCGGGCTACAGTCCATGGGGCTGCAAGCAGTCAGATATGACTGAAGCGATTGAGCACAAGCATGAGATTTTATTTGATGAAAAAAATAATTTTTTTAAGGTACAAAATGCTGATCTTGGATATTAACATCCAGATACTCAGAAAGAGAGGTATCTGGGTTCCAGGGGGGCTTTTCTTAAGTAAGATTCCTATTCCAGGTAGAGATATTTGAGATCAGATACGAAGAGAGTCTCAGAATTTCTAAATCAAAGCCAAATAATGAAATATAAAATCATCAGAAAGCCTAAGGTGAGCCCCGTGGCGCTGGTCACACCCCAGCACACTCCCAAGGACAGACCTCACTGCTGGCCACCTCCAGCCTCTCCCGCACACATCTGAGCCTTTGGGCAGCTGTGGCCTGGGAAGGCTTAGGGCCTGGTGCTCTCTGTCCTTTCTAACCACACGCTCATGGCCTCGACTTTTGGATGATACCCAGCCAGCCTTCCTCTTCCCCATCCAGTTTCTTACATTGCTCCAGGCTCTTTTTTTTCTTTTTTTTCCATCTCATGGTCTAAATCACTCCACAGGCTTAGAAGGAAAGTCAAGAAAGACTATTGGATGGGGCTAGACCAACTCTGGAGGGAAACCTGGAAGCCATAGATCATTTCAGGTCCCTCCTCGTAAAGTCCTTCCTTTCGGTGACAAACCACAATTGACGTGTGCTACCTAGTCCATTCACTGGCCCTCTTCAGTACTGCTCCAGGCAAAAGACTTTCCCAGTTTCCGATGCTAATAAATCGTGCTAATTACAGTCCAGGCTGGCTAACTCAGGTCTCCTCTGACCCCAGACTGTCTGCCTCCCTCTCACTGGGTCCTTGGGTTCCTTTGTTCTGCGTGTCCCTCAGTTAGACTGAGGCCCTGGTGGAGACAGCGTCATTTCCCTGAGAACAAATGTCGTCCCCAAATAATAACTAATTACAAGTGACACAGGGAACTGTTGATCTGAATTGTCATCCAGATCACTGGGCTAAGTTTCTCTCAGCCCATGCATCATTTCTCTTCCATTCCACAGCAAGCTTCCTAAAAGATAGACACTATTATTATTCCTCTTTTACAGATGAATGAAGCTGAGGTCCAGAAAGGTTAGAAAACTTTACTAAGATTGCACAGCTAACAAGTGGAGGAAATGCAATTAACAGAGTGGTATGGAGTGACCCCAATATTAACAAGTACATGTTAATATTTAACATTAATGGTATTGAACGAGCACTTACTCTCTGCCTGTTCTGTTCCAAGCACATTGCATGCATTGATTCACTTACTCTTTGTAACAGCATGGAGAGGTAGATCCTATTATTTCCATTTTGCTAACGAGTTCTAGGAGGCAGGCCCCCTAAGTGTGAGATCACACACACTTTCAGCTTTAAGGGAGAATTCAAATAACAAGCTCCAGAACAGTAATTTTTCAAGGAGCCTAGTGGTGTTAAGGAGAGGAAGCCATCTAGTACCTTCCCCTCAACTCCCAGCAGAGCAGCACTGCTTTTTTCCAGATAAAACTTCAATTTGAAGAAAATACTATTCAGCTAAAAATAAAAATTCTGCCTCTACCAACCCCAAATTCCCAGTCCATCCCTCTCCCTCCCCAAACTATTACATTTAGAATGGATAAACAACAAGATGGTACTGTAGGCACAAGGAACTATGTCCAATCTCCTGGGATAAACCAAGATGGAAAAGAATATTTTTAAAAGAATGTGTATATTTGCAAAACTGAGTCACTTTGGGCTTCCCTGGTGGCTGATGATAAAGAATCTGCCTGCAATGAGGGAGACCTGGGTTGGATCCCTGGGTCAGGAAGATCCCTTGGAGAAGGGAATGGCAATCCACTCCAGTATTCTTGCCTGGAGAATTCCATGCACAGAGGTTATAAACCACGGGATCAGGAAGAGTTGGAGACAATGAGCAACTAACACTCACTTTCATAGATTAGCATAGCATTATAAGTCAACTATACTTCAATAAAAATAAATAAACTCTTAGCATGCCCACTCTAAACAATAATCTGGAAGTAGACAACTGTCCAGAAGCTTGTCAAGTTCTCCCTCAAAAGCGACCACCAGGAGGGAGCCAGCCTGTGGAAGATTTTTAACTGCCCCTTGGAGTGATTTTTAAAAACTAAATAAGTCAGCACTTAAAAATTGTGAGATTTCACATAACAATCTGGGCCTGGCAACACAGGGCCTAACTTCCTGCCTGGCAACAGCCAACGAGCAGACCTGGGCCACAACTCTCCACTTGGCATGAACTTGCCCATTCTCACTGTCCCCATTGACGGCCACTTTCGGGCATGGGCATCACCTGCTGACCCTGTGGGCATCTGAGTTGCACTAGCCCAGCTCTAAAAGCTTAAGCTCTCCCTCTGAATTTGAATGCATCCCAGGTTATAGCATCGTCTCTGAGAACGTCACCCCAGACTCCCTTTAACCCCATACATCTTCTTCCCAGTGCAGCTAACCCTTTAAACAAGTGTCCTGACCTAGTTCCAACTTCAAAGGAGCTGGCCAAGCCTGCTGTATAATCCTGGCCTGGGGACCAGACATGGGATATCATCTGTCCCCAACTGGTAAACATAGGCAGAAGTGCCTCATGGCACAGTTTCTCTATAAAGTCTAGATTATTTTGTGAATGGTAGACATGTTGAGGAAAACACTACATTTCCAGACAGTACAACCTGTTGAAGATAATATATTCTCTGGGTGAATTACCCTGTCTTTTATTTTCTCTGAGTTCATTTCTTCCAAGCAGTAAAATGGTCTTCATGCCATTCAAACAGTGTTATCATCAACCTCTCTATCCTTCCTCTGATTTTTCAAACCTAGGTTATATATGTACATTATATATATAAATATATATGTGAAACATAAAACATATAAATATACATACATACACTGTACTATATAAGTATTTGTATCAACTATGTACATATATTTTAATTTAATTATATGTTTATATATGTGCATGCATGCTCAGTCACTCAGTTGTGTCTCTTTGAGACTCCATGGATTGTAGCCCACCAGGCTCCTCTGTCCATGGAATTTTCCAGGCAAGAATACTGGAGGGAGTTGCCATTTCCTACTCCAGGGGATCTTCCCCACCCAGGGATCGAACCCACATCTCTTGCTTCTCCTGCATTGACAGGCAGATTCTTGACCACAGCACCATCTGGGAAGCCCCTTCTATGTATATACCTTCATCCAAATTGTTTAGCCTGTGTGTCCAGTTTGGTCCCTGTCAACCCAGAAGAGGGAGGCAAATATGATGCAAACTTCCCACCTGCAAAGATGGAAGAGTTAGTGGGGGCCTAACTCCCTTACTGACCAGCCATGCAGCCTTAGTAGAGTCAGGTAACCTCCTAGGCCTTCAGTTTCCTCCCTGTGAAGTGATGATAATAGCTATCGAGCCCCAGGCTGGTCATTTCACTCCCCAAGCACCCACAGGGGTCTAGGCCAGCTCCCAGCCCACCCGACTCAGGTTGAACAAAGCAGAGCTGGGCACGCCCACCTGGGGGAATGGGGAGGGAGGTGACAGGAGGAGCCCTGAGTCTTGGTGAGGAGGACTGACCTCCCTCAGAAGGGCAGTGGGCTGTGCTCTTGAGGATGAGCAGGAATTAGAAGACAGGCTGATGCCATCCTAAGTGACCAGAAGTGCCCGTGAAAAGACCTGGGGCTGGAGGCAGTGCTGGCGGGGCGGGCTTGGGGGGGGACGGACGGAGCGAGGAGGAGGAAGCAGGCCTTCCTCACCGCTGTGAGGACAGGATGGCGCAAACACCCCACAACCAAACGTCTTCCCACCATGTTGCTCTTCGACCGCACGGGGCCGAGAACAGCCCCTTCTCTCTCCACTCTGGGGGCCGTGGGAGGCACTCTGCCGGTGAGGAGAGCCGCCATGTTGGCCCCGGGCCGGCCTCCCTCCAGGGGCGGGAGCCGCACACAAAGCCCGCTCTGTGGGGAGCTTCGCGGCACACAGGGCCCAGGGGAGGGAGGCGGAGCCGGCGATAGCTTCCCAGTGTCCATGACACCTCTCTGAACCTCTCAGGCCTCGCTGGCCTCCAGAAACAACACGGCCATGGCCATCTCCCAGGGCCAAAGAAAATAACGCGGGGGTGGAGGCGAGGAGCCGGGAGGGGCCTGGAGGCTTGGCGAACACTCTCCATGGAAAGAAAGAAAGTGTGTCCTCCAAGGGCAGCGCCCAGATAGGTACCCCCCGGCGGGGTTCAGCTCAGGACTGGGCGGAAGAATTGCAAGGTTCATAAGTCTCTCGTGGGAATACCAGGGAGGTGGAGGCCCCGGGTTTACTCGAGCCAGAACTCAGCACATGGAAATACAGCCCACATGGGGAAAGGCCGCCAGATTTTCCGAGGAGATCTTGGAGCCCCACCCCACGACTGATAGGGGTCCCTCCTCATCCAGCAACGTCACCCTCTGCCATCCTGGCCAGCTATCAACTCTGATTAAAAAACTTAAGATCTGGGATCCTTTGCTGTAGTGCTTACACCCAGACAAACATCTCAAACATAAAATACAAAAAAAAAAAAAAAAAAAAAAAACTATTAAGGGAGTAAAAATAACTGCCAATTTGGGGCAAATGGCTGAAAGTGAAAGTTGTTCAATCCTGTCTGACTCTTTGTGACCCCATGGACTACAGCCCAAGCCCACCAGGCTCCTCTGTCCATGGGATTTTTTAGGCAAGAAAATAAGTGGGTAGCCATTCCCTTCTCCAGGGCATCTTCCCGATCCAGGGATCAAAGCTGTGTCTCCTGCATCGCAGGCAGATGCTTTACTGCCTGAGCCACAAGGGAAGCTCTAAATGGTGAACAATAAAATACAAAAAGCCCTAAAATGCAAAAAGGCCAAAACCCAACCACCTCTTCTGAGGCACCAGAGCAGAAACAGGGAACCACGCATGATCCCTGGGCTCAGAGCCTCCAAGGGGATGGGCAGACCACCTAAACCACCCCTCCCGCCTGACCCACCAGTTCGCTCCCTCCCTCACCCTACTTGAGAGACCAGGCTGACCCTCCTCTGGCATCTAGCAGGGACACCTGTTTCTTGTTCTCATTCCCTCGTGCTGCAGCATAAGTCATAAGAAAGCCTTGCCTGAATTCCTGGTCTGATCTCTTATCAATTTCTATTGATTAAAGAGTCCAAGGACCTGAGTCTATAACAAACCTACTGTTCAAGTTTGACCTCAATCCACTTCATGGAGGAAAAGAGATTTCTGGAAGGGCTCTGAGTTAGAAGGAGTCTCAGTTTCTTCCTATTACCCATGTGGGAGGATTTGAGGAAGCAAAGCTGGTGTAGGTCAGGGCACATAGTAGCCTGACCAACACAAATGGGTGCTTAGGGGCAGAGAAGCCATCTCCTGCTAGATATTAGAATTGCCACAATTCATTTGGGAATAATGGCAGCAAATTCAGCATTTAAAGAGAGAATCATAATAGCCTCGCTGCCATTTACTGTGGGGTCTAACTCATGAGAGACACTCTGTCATCCACACAGCCTGAGCCAGTCACCTCTGCCTGGCTCTGCCTGCTGCTTTCTCTTCAGCCCTCTCCTTCTCGCTGGCTCTCCTCTGGCATCCAATTCTCCTTCCATACTTCATCTCTTCTCTGTACTGACCTCTGAACACCAGCATGATAGAATAGGAAGAACACTGGCTTTCGAGTTCAGACTGGGGTTCATATCCCAACTCTGCCCACCACTGGCTGTGGGACCTTCAGCAGGTCCCCTGTGAACCTTGGCTTCCTCCTGCGGAACAGGAACCAAACCTCCTATTCATCATGAATCCTTAGCTCACAATTTGTTGTTTCACACATAGTAGGTGTTCAGTGATAATCTTTGTTGTTGTTAAGTCGCTAAGTCATGTTCATTTCTTGGCAACCCCATGGACTGCAGCATGCCAGGCTTCCCTGTCCTTCACTGTCTCCTGGAGTTAACTCAAACTCTTGTCCATTGAGTCAGTGATGCCATGCAACCAGCTCATTCTCTGTCACCTGCCTTCTGCTCCTGCCCTCACTCTTTCCCAGCATCAGGATCTTTTCCAATGAGTCTGCTATTCACATCAGGTAACCAAAGTATTAGAGTTTCAGCTTCAGCATCAGTCCTTCCAATGAATATTCAGGGTTGATTTCCTTTAGGATTGACTGGTTTGATCTCCTTGCTGTTCAAGGGACTCTCAAGAGTCTTCTCCAGCACCACAGTTCAAAAATATCAATTCTTTGGTACTCAGCCTTCTTTATGGTCCAACTCTCACATCTGTACATGACTACTGGATAACCACCATTGCTTTGACTATATGCACATTTGTCAGCAAAGGTGCTTAATGATAATAATAGCACTAAAAATCTTCTAGACTGTTTTCTAAGTACTTTTTTATATATTAACTCATTTAATCCACAGAACAATCCTATGATGTAGGGGCTATCATTATCCCCGTTTTAGTGATGAGAAAACTGAAGGTTTTTGAATGAACAAACAAATGAATGAAAGAGTACCATGGTAATTGCAAGATTTGTCAAAGTGCCTGACCAAGGACCTGGTCCCTCACCTCTTCCACACCTGATCTATCAACCTTTTAGTTTCTCCTGGCATTGGGACAGTCTGTTGAGCACTCGTCTCTGCCCCTGGGTCAGCACAGCCACCTCTCAGCCTCTTGGACAGGATGGTGCCCACCTCTGTCTGGGGGCATAGGGAGCTTCAATGCAGGAGTGAAGGGGATCTGGCCTTGGGATAGAAATTCCTCAAAACACCACCGAAACACAAGAACAGCAATATAACCAACACTTCCACCTCTCCCATCCCGTAAAGAAGCCTGCTCTGGTTATCCATGGTCTGCCAAACACTTGGGCAACATCTCAGCTACCCAAGACAGCCAGAGACAACACACAAACCAGTAGCTAGTGTGGGGCAGCTGTCCATAAAAGCAGAGGGAATCAAATCAGCTTCAAATGGTGCCTGGCACACCACAGGTATTTAATAAATATTAATCGATAATTTTCTATGTGCCTTGTAGTCTATATACATTAACCACAAACTCCAGAAGAGCCCTGTGAGTGGAGCATATTATCCCCATTTTGCAGATAAGGAAACTGAGGTTTAAATATCTGTGGACCTTGCCCAAGTAGAAAGCCATGGAACCAGGATTAAAACCCAGGCTTGTCAGGCTCTAAAGTCTGTACTATTGATGTCATGTTGTCTGAAACAAAATACCTGAAGGGCCTTTTTCTTTCTTCTCCCATAGTGACCCCCCTTCAAGGTGCTCCCAAGCCATAATCAGGTTTCTCACCCCTCTCATTCCCTCTTCTGCCAATAAGTCTACACACAAGATGCCTCCGGTTTTCACTGCAGGATAGAAGGTTACTAGGGTCCCAAAAAAACACCCCAGGACTGGAGGCCCCATTGACTCACTGGAGAGAGGATGAGGATGTTAACAAAACCAGAGCCTCCTTCAGGGGGCTTCTAATCCTTCCCCAGCCG
Source organism: Budorcas taxicolor (assembly GCF_023091745.1). Classification (NCBI taxonomy): domain Eukaryota; kingdom Metazoa; phylum Chordata; class Mammalia; order Artiodactyla; family Bovidae; genus Budorcas; species Budorcas taxicolor. The sequence continues at coordinate 63,100,593 of NC_068924.1, read as the reverse complement.
TCATCCCTCACTTGTCTCTTCCCGGTGCAGCTTGCGACTCCTACTGGACGTCCGTCCACCCCGAGTACTGGACGAAGCGCCACGTCTGGGAATGGCTCCAGTTCTGCTGCGACCAGTACAAGCTGGACGCCAACTGCATCTCTTTCTGCCATTTCAACATCAGCGGCCTGCAGCTGTGCGGCATGACACAGGAGGAGTTCATGGAGGCAGCCGGTGTCTGTGGGGAGTATCTGTACTTTATCCTCCAGAGCATCCGCTCACAAGGTCAGTGTCCAGAGCGCGGGGCCTCAAGGACAGGGGCTCGGGATTGGGACCGTATGACTCTGAGGTCCTGCCCCACCATAGGACTCACGTGGCGATATTTTATTAACTGCAACTGTTAACCCAGATCCTCTACTAACCAGAGCTTTCCATACCTAGAAGTTCTAGCACACTAGAATCAGAGATTGGAGGTAAAGCAGAGTAAGTACCAAGGAAGTAAGTTGAGTCCATTTAAAAAAAAAAAAGAAAGAAAGAAAAAGAAAACTGAAACATCTTCAGGGATTGCCCAGGAACCAGGCTAATACAAAATGGTATGTTCATAAAGATTGGTAGCCATGAAAAGTGGACAAAAAGAGACTTTGGCTTGACCTTTCATTAAGCAGCAGAAGAAAATTAACTGGACTCTTTACCTTCCCTGTTTCCAGGGAGGCTCAACTAATTGCAATTTCCTTTCATCACATTCCTAATGGTCAAGAATCAGTTGGCCAAAAGGTGGCAACAGTATCTTTATTAAACACATAACATGCCCTGAAAGGGGGTCTTCCCTGCTAGCTCAGTTGATAAAGAATCTGCCTGCAATGAGGGAGACCCTGGCTCGATCCCTGGGTCGGGAAGATCCCCTGGAGAAGGGAAAGGCTAACCACTTCAGTATCCTGGCCTGGAGAATTCCATGGACAGTATAGTCCAGGGGGTCACAATGAGTCGGACATGACTGAGCGACTTTCACTTCGTGCCCTGAAAGGGGCTTCCCAGGTGATGCTAGTGGTAAAGAAGACTCTTGCCTATACAGAGAGACATAAGAGACATAAGAGATGGGAGTTGAGTCCTTGAGTTGGGAAGATCCCCTGAGGAGGGCATGGCAACCCACTCCAGTACTCTTACCTGGAGAATCCCATGGAGAGAGGAGCCTGGTGGGCTACAGTCCATGGGGCTGCACAGAGTCAGACACAACTGAAGAGACCTAGCATGCACACACATGCCCTGAAAGAGCAGAATGTATATAGACAGGTTTTTAAAATCTGGAAAGGCTTTTTTGAGAACATATAATTCTGTTTTCCCTTATCACAGATAAAGGGACTGAGGACCCAAGTGGTTAAGTAACTTCTCCAGGGTTACACAGAAAATAAGGCTGATTCGTGGAAAGTCAGTACAAAGCAAGGGCTGAGAGATCAAAAAGACCTTTGTTCCTACCCTGGCTTTAATACATCAGAGCCACAGGACCTCTGGCACATGGTTAAACCTCTGTGAATCTCCATTGCCTCACCTCTAGGGTGGCGTAATGATACACACATCCTCAGCCTTCTTGACAAGATTCAGTGAAACATTACCTGGCATAAGCAGATAAGGAGCCAAATACAGTGAATGACACCTGCTTTTGTCATAATGAATATAACCAAGAAGAAAAACATAATTTAATAAATAAAGGAAAGATATTTCAGCTCAATTTAAGGAGACATTTCTAAAAGCACCTTCTTTTATTTCATGTATGGTCAAGTCCCTTCACTGTTCACCTGAAACTATAACAACATTGTTAATTGGTTATACTCCAATACAAAATGTTTTTGATGTTCAAAAAAAATCAGATTAAAAAAAAAATAAAAAGGCTGTTTCAAAGTTATCATAGGTAGGAGGCTCCCCATCACTGGAGGTAATCAGGCAACCTAATGGTCCCTTGCTTGATGGAGGTGCTGTGACAGGGATTCCTGTTTGGGAAGAAACCCAAAGAGGACCTTCCAGCTCTGAGATTCTTTGTCCCCACCTTGATCTCCCCCATCATGAGTGCCTAAGGCACAAAAGCCCAGGACAGGGCCCCTCAGGCACTGCTTGGCTTCTGCCCTAGGAACCATGGCCTCGTGAGGGCAAGGGACAAACAGACCTGCTGTCCCTTGATTTCCAGTCCGTACTTGACTATTGCCAGTGCCAGTGACCTACCAGGGTCAGTGTTCTGCACAGAGTGGGCCTTCCAGGAAACAAGGCAAGTCTGAGCAAATCACAGAGGCTCAGGGAGGAGGCAGGCTCCATTTGGAACCCTTCCAAGGGAACAGCCTTGCACAAGAATGCCAGGACCACAGAGAAGAGTACCCCATCTAGGAGAAGATGCAGCTTGGCACTGCCAGCCTCAGTCAAAGGTCAAGTCAGTCACGTTTGTCTTCAGGCCCCTGCAGGTCCTGTGCTGGGATCTCCCCTCTGGGGCCCTTCTGTTCCAAGCAATTGTTACATCAAAACGTACCTGTCCCTGGTCCCATCACCTCAAGGTCTGTGCAAAATGGATAAGTGAAAAACCAGCTGGTTTTTAAACAGGCCACAGGTTGCCTCTTCTTATTCTAAAGGATCCTAGGAGCCACAAAGCCACCCCCAGTGATGGTCTTTCAGGCAGTCTGCAGGCCAGGGCGGTTATCGTGTTGAGCAGTGAGATTACTCCATCAGCCTGCTCAGTTCTCAGATCTCTATTTAATGTTCCTTGGGTGGGAATGTGTAAAGTGTATTGAAATGCAGATATTGTGACCAAAGTTTCCAGGGTCCCAATCTGCCCAGGACATAGAGTCTTCACCTGTTATCCTGTTTTTTATCCTTAAAAGAGTCCTTGTTTGGACTGTAAGTTATATGTTAAACTGGTTATTACCTAGGTTAGGTCTTGCATGTGTACATATGTGCTAAGTCACTTCAGTTGTGTTTGACTCTGTACAACCCTGTAGACTGTAACCTGCCAGGTTCCTCTGTCCATGGGATTCTCCAAGCAAGAATACAGGAATGGGTTGCATGCTCTCCACCAGGGCATCTTCCCTACCCAGGTTTCGAACTCACATCTCATGTCTCCGGCATTGGCAGGCGGGTTCCTTACCTCTAGCACCACCTGAGAAGGCCGGTTTAGGCCTTATATGACCCCATAGATTAGGGCTCTGACAGAAAAGGACACGGACCAAGTTTTGGCAGGGAGAGGAGTCAAAGGGGGTCTCTATGCCCAGGGTGTGGTCTGGCTCCACAGGCACTGCAGTGGGATTTAAGGGCCCAAAATCAGAGGGACCCTGGTCCCTGAGCGCAGGGTCGGCGGCGGGAAGGGAGGAGGAAGGAGGCGGCTCCCCAGCGCAGGAGAGGAAGATCCCCTGGCAACCCCGCCTGTTCTTGGGAAGAAGGAACAGTGTATGGCTGACCAGAACCAGTCATTCCGAGAACCAGCGACCCTAGGGGTCAGCAGTCACAGCTGCCCCGTTCCCGTCTCCTCAGTAAACGGAAACTGGCCCTCATGTTGAACGCCACGTTAGAAAATGGATGTCCTCCGGCCTCTGGTGCTGCGTGAAAACGTGATCTGAAAGTCCTCATCCAGCCCCACCGCCCCCCCACCTTCACAGGAGAAGAGCAGTCTCCAGGCCCCCCTTTGAATCCTCACGTCATGTTTCTTAAGGCCTCCTGTGTACATTCTCGTGTCCATTGTAGACCAGCAAGTCACAAGTGTTCAAATCCCTGAGGGATCAGAGGTCACATCCCAGATCATAGACAGCGCCAACAGGGCGGTCAGGGTGGTATTGTCACACGTTGCAGGCAAGGAACACAAGCCTGGAGGTTGGGTGACTGGCAAGTCTGCACAAGGGTCCATCACTCAAACCAGTGCAGAGCTCAGGCCTCCTGACCCCAAGCCAGGACTCGCTCCCAATAGCCACTCAAAAAATTCTAGAAGCTGCTGGGAGGCCTGGCCCAGGGCTCTCCCGGGGTGACCTTTAAAAACAGAGAGATTGGGGGATTCCCTGGTGGTCCAGTAGTTAGAAATTGGCGCTTTCACTGCTGGGGCCCTGGTTTGATCCCTGGTTGGTGAACTAAGAGCACATAAGCTGTACAGCGGCCAAAAAAGCACCAAGGAGGTTGTATCTCTCAGGAGTGTCTTTGGGGTGGCCCTATAAGGGCCAGGTGGTCTGCAAGTTTCCTTGTGAAATAAAACTACCCCGCAGAGGATGAAATCACTCCCCTTCTCCCCAGCACCTCCCCTTCTGGCCTGGCCGCAGAAACCAGGGTTGTATGCCATGGTTAATGGATTTCTTTTTCTTTCCCAGGTTACTCCTTTTTTAATGATCCTGATGAGACCAAGGCCACTCTCAAAGACTGTAAGTAACCAAGTTCACACTGCTGTGCACATGGGCTTGATGGTTCTTGCAGGACTTCACTCAAAGGCTGATAACCTGAAACAGTGGGAGACTAAGAGAAGATGGCAGGAGCAACATGGTGGACAGAGCATGGGGCTTGGGTCTGTGGCTTCTTTATCCTCCCCTAGACTCAATTTCTTTGTCTATAATATGGTCAGACCCTCACTGGGTCATGATGAGTTCAAGTAACAGTGCATATAAAGTGCCTAACCTATGCCAGCAGCCTAATTGCTCCAAATACGGGTACCCGTTAGCAGTAAAAAAATCATAATTACAAATTACTAACTGTTAGAGGCCTTGTGGTTGATAATGTCTAAAAATCAGAGCTCATTAAGCAGATCACATTTGTAATTATAAAGCAATGGAGGATCTCAAATGGCCTTGTTGACTGAAAATTAACCCGCTTGGTTTTGCTTCTGCAGATGGAGAAGGTTTAGGAAAGGGAACTTTGGAGCTTTCATTTTTTAAAGCTGATGGTGATGATTGCTCTTGGTTACTGAGACCCTCTCAAAGGTCCTGGCCTGGGGCCCTGACCAACCAGGACAAAGTGGCATCCGTCTGGGGACTTCAAGCAATGTTCCCATCCATCTTCAATAACTGTAAGATTAAATTAATAGCTATGGTGGCCGTGTGTGAAACCCTTACTGCGTGCCCAGCATGTTGCCAGGCCAGATATTCTATGTCCATTGTTATTTCAGTTCAGTTCAGTCTCAGTTGTGTCTGACTCTTTGCAACGCCATGGACTGCAGCACACCAGGCTTCCCTGTCCATCACCAACTCCCAGAGCGTGTTCAAATTCATGTCCATCGAGTCAGTTTTGCCATCCAATCGTCTCATCCTCTGTCATTCCCTTCTCCTCCCGCCTTCGATCTTTCCCAGTATCAGGGTCTTTTCCAGTGAGTCAGTTCTTCCCATCAGGTGGCCAAAATACTGGAGCTTCAGCTTCAGCATCAGTCCTTCCAGTGAATATTCAGGACTGACTTCCTTTAGGATTGACTGGTTGGATCTCCTTGCAGTCCAAGGGACTCTTAAGAGCCTTCTCCAACACCACCATTCTCATATATAACCTCACTATTTGTTTTTATTTTTTAATTTTTGCTGGAGTATAGTAGCTTGACAGTGCTGTGTTAGTTTCTACTGTGCCACAAAGCGAATCCTCTGTATGTAAACATAGATGCCCTCTTTTATTTTGGATTTCCTTCCCATTTAGGTCACCACAGAGCACTGAGTAGGGTTCCCTGAGCTATACAAAACCTTCTCATTAGTTATTTATTTTATACTTAATATCAATAGTGTGTATTTGTCAATCCCAATATCCCAATTCATCCCGTCCCCCGCTTTCCTCCTTTGGTGTCCATATGTTTGAACTCTACATCTGTGTCTCTATTTCTGTTTTGCAAATGAGATCATCTATACCAGTTTCCTAGATTTTACATGTATGTGTTAATATATGCGCTGACTTCCCTGGTGGCTCAGAGGTTAAAGTGTCTGCCTGGAATGCAGGAGACCAGGGTTCGATCCCTGTGTTAATATATGATATTTGTTTTCCTCTTTCTGACTTATTTCACTCTGTATGATGGTCTCTTGGTCCATCCACATCTCTACCAATGAATAACTTCACTAGATAGTAGCATTATCCCCATTTGCTTCTATGGAAACTGGCGGTGCTGGAACTCACAAGTCACACAAGTCGTTGCAGAACTGAGATTCCAACTCTTCTCCTCAAGGTCTATGCTCTCATACATTGTGCTCCGCACCACGTGCCTACAGGTACACACACAAGCACGCACACGTGCCCCCAGACCCTTGTGCTCACTCTGCTGTCCACTCAGTTGAGACCTAGGACTCAGGATTCCTCTGGGTCTGGGCCTGGCGCCACAATTATTCAGAGAACAAGGGATTTTTTACTTACACCCAACAAGCTAGGAAACTGTCAGAAGGGGCTGAAGGGATGCACCCCAGCCCTTCTCTGCTTGTTCTCTCCTCTCCCCTGCCCTGCTCCACCCCCACCTCAGAAGAGCCAGTGAACCAAGCCTGCAGGCCCAGCCTCGCTGCCGGGCACCTCTTGCGTTGGCCCGAGATGCAGGCTCTGTGACTGGACTGCTGGCCTCCTGGGGACATGTGCGTGACAAGCTCAGTGTAGACACTGCCCCTCCAGTCTCTATCCCAGCTTCTGGAGAACAGTGAGCGTGATTTCAGTCAACGACAGGGAACATATCCTCTGGCCACACTTTACCAGTCTCCGGTTTCAAGGCAAACAAACCTCTCCAAATCACACAGACAACAGACAGCCTGGGCCCTGTTCCCATTGGCCCGTGTTGGGCACAGCCCCGCTGTGGGGACACATTCAAGATGAAAGTCAGTGTGAGGCAGGGAGAGCAACCCTCAGACTCTGCGGACCTCTGCAGAGAAGCTTGGGGTGGGGCGGGGCTCACCATGCTGCCGCCACCGCTGCCACCTTGGGGAGCTTTGGACATGGGAACCTCCCTCAACCTGGCCACCCAGTGATGGCTTCAGCTCCTCTATCCCCAGCCCCAGCCCCACCCCCAGCCAAGCGGGGCCTCCAGCCTTAGCTGACCCTTGACTAACGTCAAATCCACCGCTGAGAAGTAGGAATGGATAGAGCAGGACTGTTTGTCTCTGGCAAGACCCACAGGTGGAAACGCCCGCCGTCCCACCCACCTCGCTTCTTGCTGATCAATCCTGTGTCCATCCCATCCAGCCACATAGCTTCCGTCCAAAGCACGTGGGGAAAATCTTAATAATTAAAAAGGTGACTCTCTTCCACCTATACTTGCCATTTGGGCATTTCAGTGAAAGCTGTTGTCCAGTCCCCAGTTAATAGTTCACCTTTGTTTATCTTGACCGCTTCATTTGTTTTCTCTCTTCCTGAAAGATTAAATTGAAACAAAGGCCAGGCCTGCTCTGCAGGCGACGCCACAGAGCGTGGCACCGGATCTGAGAGGAGGGTGAAACCCTTTCTCCGTCTTGATCAACTGACCATCAGCCCTGCTCACCTCCGTTCACCTCTCTCCACCTGGCAGCATCTCTGCTGTCAGCTGATGTCTCCTGAGCGTTCGCTGTGGTTTGGCCTGTGCACTTGGGCCTGTTTTCCCACAGTGATACAATCCTAGGCTGTAACGTAGGAAATAGCAGAGGGGAGGCCGAAGGGACCCTGAACACTGAAGTCACACGTTCACGTCATTGTTCGTTCCGGTGAACCATGAGCTGCAGTTACTTGAGCTGAGGGCTCCGATGCCAGAAAATTAGACGTGACCTCAGCTCCGCCATTAGGCAGGCTCCCCAAACATCTCCAGGGCTCGCTCCGTCCTGCTCAGCTGTCTTCTTGTCCAAGAGCTTTCTCTGTTGGCTCCAGTTATGATCACAGTCCCGCTCAGCCCCTTCACCACCACCTCGATCCTTTCACACTACTACTGCATCTTTCTCCACCGCGTTTATCACAAATATGGGTTTGTCCACCAGCTGTTCCCTCCCACTTGGGCCTAAGTCCCCTGAGAGGAGAGACTGGGACCTGTTTCGTGTGGTCCCTCAGGAGCCTGTGAGTGAGGGACCTCCAGTGAGACACCTCTGTCTTCTTATATGTGAAGTGGGGAGGGTGAAAAACATACATCATAAGGGTGGGTGAGATTGGGTGACCAGCTGGCCACAGCAGATGTTCTACACACTTTAATAACTATTCACTGAGTATCTGTTGGACATGTGCCATGAGAGAGACCCTGAAGCAGTAGTTGTGGACATCTGCCTGGAACAGAACTGCTTTAGGTCCAAGTCCCGGCTCCACCTCTCTGGGTGAAACCCTTAAACTCTCTGGGCTTCAGTTGCTCCTCAGTAAAGGAAAAAAAGCAACAATACCTCAAGGGGTCTTGGCAAAGATGAAATGAGATACTGTCTGTGAAGCCCTCACCAAGCACTTGGTATTTAGAAGCACTCATCTGCTTGCAATGCAGGCACCCAGGTTTGGTCCCTGGGTCAGGAAGCTCCCCTAGAGAAGGGAATGGCAACCCACTCCAGTATTCTTGCCTGGCGAACCCCATGGACAGAGGAGCCTGGCAGGCTACAGTTCACAGGGTCACAAAGAGTTGGACACGACTGAGCGACTATCACTTTCCACTTTCCATGGGTATCAGCTGTCAGTTCAGGTGACCAACGGTCGACGTGAACCTTTACAGTAGAGGGATAGTGGGTCCAGTGCTGGACACTGAGGAACGCACAGGTGTTGTGGGACAGAGAAGGGTGGGGCCCAAGAAGCCTTCCTGAAGAGTTTTGTGAGAATGGAGTCGGTTGGGTGGAAGTGGGAGGCAGGGAGCCTGTGCAAAGGCCCTGAGGCACGAGAGGGTCAAGCCTTACTGGGACCGTCTGACCCAAGAAGGAAGGAGTTGAGAAGCAGCAAGAGATAAACCTGGAGAACCAGGTGGAGGTCTGGGTGTGAAAGCCCGGACTGACATGGCAGCCTCTGCCTGGGAGACCACAGGGCACCACTGCAGGCTGTCACCCCGTGGAGTGACAAGACTCACGGGCACTGAGACCAGCCACCCTGGGCAGTGGTGCAGTGCCCGGGACACCGTTCCCTCCCAGGACAGCATACTTATTTTGTCGTTCAGGAGTTATAGCATCGCCTCCCTACAGCAGGGATGGTGAGAATAGCGCAGTACAGTACATAGCTGCGCCACAGCATTTATTGAGCACTTACTGTATGCCCCGCACTGTGCTAGGTTCTGGGGATACACATGGGAACACAAATCCCTGCCCCCTAGTGGGGAGAGTCAGCCAGTGAACAACATAAATACATATGTTCCATGGCAAAAAATAAAACTAGGATGCGGAGTGCGGAGTAGGGTGAGTGTGTGCAGTTCCGGCTCAGGCAGTCAGAGAGGGCCTCCCTGAAAGGTGACTGTGAGCAAAGATGGCGGTGAGAGCATGAAGCCGAGGACACCCCAGGGAACAGCACTCGGGGCCAAGGGAGCGAGTGCCCCGAGGCAGGAGGTGCCTGTGAGTTTCAGAAGGAGCTGGGAGGCCACTGCGGCTGGAGTGGAGGGAGCAAGGCGATGTGGGGATGGGGAGGGGTGGTCTGCTGCCACCTTTTAGATTTTAATCATATACACGTTGTGTTTTTGTGTGTGTGTGTGGCTTAAACAACATTTATTATTTACACACAAACAGGCAATTTGGGCAGAGCTCCGCATGGGAGGCTTGCACACCATGCAAGGCATCCAAGTCCTGCGTTTGAGGAAGGGGAGGGGAGGCCCTGGAGAAGGGAGGGGGGATGGGAGGGGGAAGGGAAGTGAGAAGGGAGGAGTGGAGGATCCTCTTCCAAGACTCCACTTGCAGGGCTGGCCATTGGACCCAGCTGTGAGCTGGTCTGTGACGTCTTCCTGCCAGCCTTGGGAGTCTCAGGGCATGAATTCTGGGCTCCGTTCACGGCCCATATTGGAGGTGTGAGGACCGCAGACTCTACCCGTTGACAGGAGAAGGACCACCTCTGCTAGAAGCCTCTGTGGACATTTAGCTGTGGCTTCTAAATGGAGAAGGAAATGGCAATCCACTTCAGTACTCTTGCCTGGAAAATCCCATGGACAGAGAAGCACGGTAGGCTGCAGTCCATGGGGTCGCTAAGAGTCGGAGACGACTGAGCTACTTCACGTCACTTCACTTCACTTCTAAATGGAAGGCCAGATTTTTTATTTTATATCGGAGTATAGTTGATAAACAGTGTTGTGTTCAGCAAAGTGATTCAGTTATACCTATGCATGTATCTTCTTTTTCAAATTCTTTTCCCATTGAGGCTGTTACATAATTATGTAACTATACCCCTGTCTCAGACTGCTACAGCCTGAGTTCTAATCTAACCCTGCATTGATTTCATGCTTTGCTTTCTGCTCTTCATAAGCTGTAGTCTCTTTGCTTTTCTCTGTGTCCTTTTTGGTCTGTTCTCCACACACTAGCCAGAGGGATCGTCTTAAAGTGTGGATCTTGTCAAAGTCCTCAGTCTTCACTTGTTAAATAAAATCCCTCGCCCTTATCAGGTACCCATGTGACTTGTCAGCAGCTAGCTGCCCCTGAGGGCACCTCCTGCCCTCCCTAGCACCCTACGGTCCCCTTGGCTTTGCACTGCTGCTCCCTGGCTCTGAAACCCTCCCCACCTCCTGGCATTAGCATGACTGTGTTCCCTCTAGGAGACCCGCCCTGGCCACCCCATCTAGATGCAGCAGGTGCTTTCGCCTGCCTCCATTCTCTATCTAATGCCTCCTTCCTTCATAACACAACAGAGGCAATTTGTGTTTCACTTGTATTTTCCTTGCCCTATAGTCCTCAGCCTCTACCTGAGTGAGGACCAAGTCTGTCTTGTTCGCTTTCTGTTTCCAGCTCAGAGCCTGGAATCTGACACACAGTTGGGCCCCAGTGTAGAATGCATATTCTCCTGAAACCTACTAATTATCCCCAGAACAGCCAGCACCAGCTGTCTCCTACCACAAAGGTGTCCAATTAATAGCTGCTCATTTGGTGTGACTTGAGGTCAGAATGTAGCCTCTAGATTTCTTCCTGCAGCTGTAAATCACTCTGTTGCAGATGCTGATTCCAGTTGCTTGAAAACAAGCGGCATCAAAAGTCAAGACTGTCACAGTCATAGTCGAACAAGTAAGTGTGCTGATGTCATTTGTCGTGGCTAATTTCTTGAAACCATTCACGAGACAATATCATCTACTTCAATAAGCTTTGAGACCCAGTGTTTGAGCAGGACTAGTTATTTCCCAAACAACACAGCAGAGAAACTGATGATTACTTTTATAAGTGTTATCAAATTTTTCTTTTCCCTTGGAAATGGTAATAGGAAAATTAAAGTAAGTAAATGTTTTAGCCAGACTGAATTTCTAAAGAAGGGTTTTTTTCTCCTAGTCTACTGTGGATCCTTCTCTCAAAGGTACTCCAGGATAATAGCAATTCTGTTAGCTTTCCCAGCACTGAGACAGATCTACAGGGTCAATCCTGCTGGGCTTGGGTCTAACCATTTAACACGTATTAAATCATGACCCTCTAACCTGTGCTATGAGACAGGTACTCTTACTAACCCATCTGAGAGAGACAATGACCAGAGAGACTTGGTTACAGAGCAAGAAGAGGCGAATTCAGGACCCAAACCCAGGCTCCAGAGTCAGTTTTAACGATGATACAATGGAACAACAGAAATACCAGTTTTTCATGAAAAACACAATTGTAGTATTCGTCCAGCCAGATGGTTGTAGCTATGGGGCCTCAGTAGAACCATACTGCTTGTCAGAAAGAAGAATGAAAGCATCATTCGACTGTCATGTCGTTAATTCCATAAGAACTGGTCGGGAGTTCCATAGAGCAGGGAAGCTTCATGAACCAGTGTCGCTGGTTGCGGTAAATTTGGTCTCTCTGTGGGTGTTTTGTAATTGTTTTAACAGAAGAGAACATTTCACAGCTCAGTAAGGCTCCAAGTAGAGCGTTCGGTCATAACTTTGGGACATAACTCCATGAAGGAGGAATTCTCATGGTTTCATAAGAAGTTGTATGCCTCAACAATTTTAATTTTTCACTTTTTTTTTTTGCTTCCCTAAAGGCCTCCAGAGTTCTCATCTATGGGAATTTGTGCGAGACCTGCTTCTATCTCCTGAGGAAAACTGTGGCATTCTGGAATGGGAAGATAGGGAACAAGGTATTTTTCGGGTGGTTAAATCAGAAGCCCTGGCGAAGATGTGGGGACAAAGGAAGAAAAATGACAGGATGACGTACGAAAAGCTGAGCAGAGCTCTGAGGTAAGTGAACAGCACGAGGTGCCGTGAGTCTGCCGGCACAGTTATATAAAATGGTCAGCCGCAGAAAACTGGGCTGCCCAGGAGGCGCTAGCGTTAAAGAACCCGCTTGCCAACGTAGGGGACGTAAGAGATGCAGGTTCGATCCTGGGGTCGGGAAGATCCCCTGGAGGCGGGCATGGCAACCCACTCCAGTATTCTTGCCTGGAGAATCCCAGGGACAGAGGAGCCTGGCGGGCTACAGCCCAGAGGGTTGCAGAAGAGTCAGACACGACCGAAGCAGCAGCACACACATAGAAAATTACACGGCTCTTATTACTTGATAACCAAAAGGTCATGAGACTACACTTTGGGTCTTAGTTTCAGGTGAGATTAGGGTTTGTAAACTGACACGCCATCCTTGCCCTTCTTGGCAGTGTTCCCAGGGGATCACTCTGAGGCCATCACACACACACACACATTTTGAACTGCATGTGGTGAGGTTCAGTCTTCAAGATGTCTGGGAAAGGTTTAAGTGTAAGTTGATAAGAGGGTGTGAAAATACCAGGGCAACCACAGACTGGCCCCGCCAGCTGAGAGGAACGAGGGACGAGCTTGTGTTTCGTCGCTTTCCCGCAGTGTGAACCTGCCCCCCGCCCCATGCTTCTCTTCTGCTGTCTTCGCAGGTACTACTATAAAACCGGAATTTTGGAACGGGTTGACCGAAGATTAGTATACAAATTTGGAAAAAATGCACATGGGTGGCAGGAAGACAAGCTATGATCTGCTCCATCATCCAGCTCGTTTAATGGATTTCTGTCTTTTCAAACAATAGATTGCAATAGACATTGGACAGTCCTTTAAAAAAAAAAAAAAACACCTGCCAACATGCTGATAAAATTTCTCCACATCTCAGCTTACGTTTGGATTCAGAGTTGTTGTTGTCTGTTTGGGGGTAATGGCCACAACCCTTAAGCAATTATTTTTTTTTTTAATCCAAGGGGAGGAGGGAATGACCTTTTGTGGTACCCTGATCAAACATCACTTCCCTAGTGAAGAGTTGCAGAACCACAATGCCCAGTGCCATCAGTGCTGCTCAGAGAAAAAGGATCCAATTCTGCCATTTAGAGGCTCCCATTCCAAAGGCTCCAAAGTTTTCACATCGGTAACTGTGGAAGCTCACAAAGCAAAAAAAAAAAAAAGTGATTAGTTTGTAGTTAACATAGTAGGAGGGGGTGAGATGTGATAAAATAAACAGACATATTTTAAATCGTTAAAGTCAAATTCCATAGTAAAGTTTCTTAATTGGTAAAGGAGCTAGGCCATCAAGCTGATACATAATTGGATTTAGCATAGTAAACGTTCTTAACCAGAATATCTTTTTAGCTGCTCAGCAAAACCCTCATGGCCATCTATCCAGGCTAACACACTTAAAATTAGGCACATTCTTAATTCTTGCTGAATTTATTCCCCCTCTTCTCCAGGGTAGGGAGCATCAGATGTGCAAAGACTTAATCAACAGACGCTTGCATCAATTTCTAAACCACTACTGTTTCTATGGTTCAAGCTGTCAATACAATAAAATCATAATTCACTGATTCTGTCTGTGGGCAAGACATTAAACCTCTATAGAGCCAGGAATTTCCTGACGGCTCTGTAACAGGCAATTAAACTATGAGTCTCTCGTTTTGTTTTCCTACCTGATGGGTACACAAGCTCTCAATCGCATATTTCCTCGACAAAAATAGTGACGGTGGATTTACACCAGTGAACGTTCATGGGTTAAAGTCTGCACTGACGTTTTCTCATCGGTCACTGGTAGGTGAACCATTAGTGACTCCAGCGAGGTGGACTGCCCCCAGGACCCCTTCCCCAGAGCAGGAAGCTTCATGTGACGAGGCACTGAGCCACAAGATGGACTGAGGGCCTCCATCATAGAGTTTCACGTCAAAAGTAACTTGTTTTTTAAAAATGTGAATGACTGTGAAATAATCTATTTTTTGGATTCATGTGTTTCCCAGGTGGATACAGTTTATAAACAATGTGAATAAAATATTTAACATGTTACACTGTCTCTGGATTGTTCAGTTTAGCAAGGTCGGCTCAGCAAACATTGCTCAGAAGCCAAGTCGTGTTCAACTCTTTGTGACCCCATGAACTGCAGCACACCAGGCTTCCCTGTCCTTCACCATCTCCCAGAATTTGCTCAAACTCATGTCCATTGAGTTGGTGATACCATCCAACCATTTCATCCTCCGTCACCCACTTCTCGCCCTCAGTCCTTCCCAGCATCAGGGTCTTTGCTAATGAGTTGACCATTCGCATCAGTTGGCCAAAGTATTGAAGTTTCAGCTTCAGCATCAGTCCATCCAATGAATATCCAGGGTTGATTTCCTTTAGGATTGACTGGTTTGATCTCCTTGCTGTCCAAGGGGCTCTCAAGAGTCTTTTCCAGCACCACAGCTCGAAAGCATCAATTCTTGGGCGCTCAGCCTTCTTTATGGTTCAGTGGTTCAACTCTCACATCCATACATGTCTGCTGGAAAAAACATAACTTTGACTATATGGACCTTTGATGACCCTTCTATTAATATTTCCTGCCATTTAGGAGATGGAGATTCCTAGAGAGCCCCAAAGATGTAAGAGATATAGGGGAGTGATCTACCCCACAACCTTTCCTACTTGAAGACAGAGTTCTCACAAGATGGAGTGCATGGACCAGTGGGGCCTACAGGTATGTTTTTGTTTGATTTGCATACAAACACATATTTTTGTTGCTTGTGTTTGAGGTGGTGTTTTGTTTCTTCCTGTGAATTAGTTGCCTTATTTGAAAATCAGGAAATGTATAGGCAAATCCAGATCACCAATTTCTTTTTAAAAGTCAGATCTGGCATCACTAGTTTCTCAGTGCTGTGGCAGTAATTTCCTGGACTGGGTGGAAGAGCATTTGGTCACCACTTCATGCTGCCTCATACCTTGAACTTTGTACCCTGTTGTTTAGTTTGAGGTGGTTTTTGATTTTTCAATACAATTTTAAAAAGTTACATCCCATTTACAATTATTACAAAATGCTGACTATATTCCCCATATTGTACAATACATCCACGTACCCTACTTTACACCCAGTAGCTTGTGCTTCCCATTCCTTCACCTCTATTTTGCCCCCTCCCCGACTAGCAACCACTAGTCTGTTCTCTCGCTCCGTAAGTCTGCTTCTTCTTATATTCACTAGTTGGTTGTATTATTTAGATTCCACAAGTAAGTGATATCATACAGTATTTGTCATTCTCTGACTTATTTCACTAAGCATAATGATCTCCAGGGCCATCCATGTTGCTGCTAATGGCAAATTTTCATTCTTTTTATGGCTGAGTAATATTCCATTATATATATATGCACCACATCTTTATCCAATCTTCTGTCAATGGATGATTAGGTTGCTTCCATATGTTGGCAAACAATGCTGCTTTGAACACTGAGGCACATATGCCTTTTCGAGCCAGTGTTTTTGTTTTTTCAGATATATATGTAGCAGTGGAATCGCTGGCTCACATGGTGGTTTTCTTATTTTTTGTTTTGTTTTTTTGAGAAGCCTCCATACTGTTTTCCATAATGGCTGCACCAAATCACTTTTTTTTTTTTTTTTTCATATAACCAGAATGGTTTTACATTTTGAAATTGGGACCCCTGTCCAAGCCAGGTGAAGAGGGAAGTACCATGTTGATGCACTGGATCAAAGCTCACAGTCCAGTTGAAAGAGACTGTCCAGGAAATTGGCAATTATCTAACAGGAGGGGAGCTGGGAGCTTTCAGGCTACCAGCTTGGCAGTGAAAAAGCAGAACCAAGCAGCTCTGGGGAATGCAGGGACTGAGGTGAGGGCGAGGCAGGCAGTGGTGGACTGTACACTCACCACCTAAGAGATGCTGTTCCCCCACCGAAGGTGGGCATCAGGCAATTCAAAGAACAAAAAAATGAATCCCTCTGCTGCTTAAAAAGTTCTCCTTCTGTAAAACCATTAAACTAGCTCTGCCTCTGTATGAGTTTCCAAGGCTGCCCGAAAGAAGTCACCAAATTCGGTGACTTAAAACTACAGAAATTCATTCTCTAACAATTCTGGGGGATGAGTCCAAAATTAAGGCATCAGCAGGGCCACGCACCCTCCATAAGTTCTAAGGAAGACCCCTTCCTTGCCCCTTCCAGCTTCCAGAGTCTCCAGGCGTTCCTTCACTTGTGGCTGTAAAAATGCAATCTCTGCCTCCATCTACATAGGAGTTGCCCATTCTCCTCTCCTTCAGCCCCTTAAAAGCTGACCTTGGAGTTCAGGACCCAGTCCAGGATGATCTCACCTGGCCATGCCATGCATGCGTGCTCCGTCGTGTCTGACTCTTTGTGACCCCATGGACAGTAGCCCACCAGGCTCCTCTGTCCATGGGATTCTCCAGGCAAGAATATTGGGAGTGCATTGCCATTTCCTTCTCCAAGGGATCTTCCCGACCCAGGCAATCGAACCCACATAAGAGGAGTCTCTTATGTCTCCTGCACTGATAGGCAGATTCTTTACAGTGTGCCACCTGGGAAGCCAGATCTCATCTGGAGATATTTGCAAAAACCTTTTCTCCAAATAAAGTCACCTTCGCAGGTTCCAGAGGTTAGGATATGGATATATTATTTTAGGGACCATCATTCAATCCACTATACTCTTTAAAATGTGAGTTTTACTTAAACATAGATTTTCATAATGTAATTCATTCCAGATCAGAAAATACAAGGATTATTTAAAATAACATGTTTAAACAAACAACAAAAAAGCAAAACAACAAAAATTAAAATGACAATGCAGAAATCACTTATCAAACAGCCAAATGATAGAATAAGTATTTCCTTTGTGAAAAAAAAAAGAAGACCACAGTAGAGCTTTCTACAAGTGAGTGATTAAAATTCTCAAAAACTCAAAAGTATACAGAACTTTTTGAGTTCACATCTATTAACCTTTCACATCTATAAAAGCTCTGATGAGGATTTTAAAGCCTTCAGTGTGCCCTGTAGGATCACTTAAAATAGAATCTGGCCCTTTGCCTTTATCATGAAATAAGAAGCAAAGAAATGGCCAACAAGCTTGCCCACTGTTTTTCTTTCAGAAAAGCAAGTGCTAAGAAATTTTGAAAACTTATTTCTGTAGCAGGCATTACAAATTAGAGTCATGCCCTTTTACCTGGGGAAGGGGAAAAATTAATGTGCTTTAAACTAAAATTCTGATATTGAACTTGAAAGCAACAAGATGATTCTTCAGTTCCCCTAAGTCCAGACCAACCCTCCTTTTAGAACAGTAAATAAAATATTTTAAAATACCAGTAGATTTTGAGAGAGTAGTGTGCCAGAAGGTAAGTGAAAATGTCTTTTAAGAAGGTAAGAAGGTGAGAAACAAAAAGACATGTCCACACAAAAACACACACACAAATGTTCATAGCAGCATTATTCATAGTAGCCAAAAAAGTGTAAACCACCCAAATGTCTGTCGACTGATGAATGGATCACTAAAATACAGTTTATCCATAAACAGGATATTATTTAGCAACAGAAGGCAATGAAGTACAGATACATGATAAAACATGTAAGAATCTTGATAACATTATACTAAGTGAAAGAAGCCAGTCACTGAAGATCACATGTTGTTATGATTCCATTTAGATAAAATGTGCAATGTAGGCAAATCTATGGACAGATCCGAAATGGCCAAGGGTTACTGGGCAGGATTAAGTTGAGCGGGGGGTGGGGGGTGGGGGTGGGGGGGGTGGGGATGGTGCATGACTGCTAATGAGTACAGAGATTTTTAGGGGGGGACAGAGAAGCTCTAAAATTTGTGTTGACTGCACAACTCTGTGCATATGCTAAAAACCATTGAATCATTTATTTTAAATGGATGGATTTTATGGTATGTGAAGTCTATCACCAAAAAACAGCTGGTTTCTATTTTTAAAGAAAGTGTCAATGATCAACTGTGTCAAACACTGCCGAGAGGCCACGTAAGGTAAGGATGAGAACGGACTTTGGGCTTTGGGCCTGTGTGTGTACGTGTGTATGTGGCAAAACATACATAAAATTTACCATTTTTAAACTGCTTTTAAGTATACAGTTCAGTGGCAAATATATTCACGCTGTTATGTTACCATCACCACCATCCACCTCCAGAACTTTTTCATCTTCCAAATGAAACTCTGCTACTACTGCTAAGTTGCTTCAGTCATGTCCAACTCTGTGCGATCCCAAGGACGGCAGCCCACCAGGCTCCCCTGTCCCTGGGATTCTCCAAGCAAGAACACTGGAGTGGGTTGCCATTTCCTTCTCCAATGCATGAAAGTGAAAAGTGAAAGTGAAGTCGCTCAGTCGTGTCCAAATCTTGGTGACCCCATGGACTGCAGCCTACCAGGCTCCTCTGACCATGGGATTTTCCAGGCAAGAGTACTGGAGTGGGTTGCCATTGCTTAGTCAATTACACAATGAAACTCTATACCTATTAAATAAGAATTCCCCATTCTCCCCTCCCCCAGCCCTTAGCAACCACCATTCTACTTTCTGTCTTCGTGTATTTCACTATTCTAGGTACCTCATATAAGTGGCACACGACTGAGCGACTTCACTTTCACTTTTCACTTTCATGCATTGGAGAAGGAAATGGCAGCCCACTCCAGTGTTCTTGCCTGGAGAATCCCAGGTACGGGGGAGCCCGGTGGGCTGCGGTCTATGCGGTCGCACAGAGTCAGACATGACTGAAGCGACTTAGCAGCAGCAGCAGCAGCATATAAGTGGAATCATATCATACTTGTCCATCTGTATCAGACTTACTTCACTTAGCATGCCTTCAAGATTCAGTCACGTTGCAACATGTGTCAGAATTTCCTTCTTTGTTAAGGCTGAATAATGTTCCATTGTCTGGATATACATCTTGTTTATCCATTCACCTATTAACGAGCCCTGAAGTTGTTTCACCTTTTGACCCTGATGAACAATGCTTCACATGGT
The DNA here is from genome assembly GCF_023091745.1 of Budorcas taxicolor. Taxonomy (NCBI): domain Eukaryota; kingdom Metazoa; phylum Chordata; class Mammalia; order Artiodactyla; family Bovidae; genus Budorcas; species Budorcas taxicolor. Next base: position 63,081,400 of record NC_068924.1, on the reverse strand, counting down.
ACACATATCTCTTCAAGTCCCTGCTTCCACCCCTTTTGGGGATATACCCAGAAGCGGGACTCCTAGATGGGACCACTGGATTTTCGTGGCATGGAAGTCATTGGTGACCTTAACAAGGGCAGTCTGCTTGTAGGTTCAAAGAAAGGACAGAGAGAGTGAAGACAGCAAGTAAAGGCAGTTCTTAAAAGACATTTTTTCAATAAAAGGGAGCAGAATAAAGGGAATAATAACAATAAATATCATTAACACTGCTGTATGTTATATATGAAAACTGTTGAGAGTAAATCCTAAGAGCTCTCCTCATGAGAAAAAAAATTGTGTTTCTATTTCTTTAGTGTTGTATCTATATGAGATGACGAATGTTAACTAAAATTAGGTTGGTGCAAACGTAACTGCGGTTTCGGGTTTTTAAATCATTATAATCAGGCTCAAACACATCCTTATTAATCAACATAGGAACCACTACAATCAATACATTTTTGCCAGTAAGAAATGTTTGCTTCTTCCTGTAGTGTAGAAGTCCGTGCTACAGGATTCACCAAACTCTTGGAAAGCATTTTCTGCATCCTGCTGGCTATGGAAGCATTTTCCCTGCAAAAAGTTGTCCCTGAAAAATGCAGATTTCAGTGCGTCTCATCGATTTGCTGAGCATACTCAGATGTAATGGTTTTGCTGGGATTCAGAAAGCTGGAGTGGATCAGTCCAGCAGCAGACCACCAAACAGTGACCCTTTTTTTGGTACAAGTTTGGCTTTGGGATGTGGCTTCCCTGGTGGCTCAGAGGTTAAAGCGTCTGCCTGCAATGTGGGAGACCTGGGTTCAATCCCTGGGTGGGGAAGATCCCCTGGAGAAGGAAATGGCAACCCACTCCAGTATTCTTGCCTGGAGAATCTGATGGATGGAGGACCCTGAGGGGCTACAGTGCACAGGGTTGTAGAGAGTCGGACACGACTGAGTGACCTAACTTTCACTTTTCACTTGGCTTTGGGAAGTGCTTTAGAGCTGCTTCTTGGTCCAACCACTGAGCTGGTTGTTTGTCACCAGCTGTCATATAAAATCCACTTTTCGTCACACATCACAGTCCGATCCAGAAATGATCTGTTGTTGTTGCGAAGAATAAGAGAAGAAGACACTTCAAAATGATGATTTTTTTTTTCAGTCAGCTTATGAGGCACCCTCTTATTAATTAGGCTTTTTTACCTTTCTAATTTGCTTCAATGCTGAACGACCATAGTGTGGCTGACGTTGAGTTCTTCAGCAACTTCTCCAGTAGTTGTAAGAGGATCAGCTTCGATGATCCTCCCAGTTGGTCACTGTCAACTTCTGATGGCTGGCTGCTACGATCATCTTCAAGGCTCTCATCTCCTTTCCAAAACTTTGCAAAACCACTACTGCACCATACGTTTGTTAGCAGATCCTGGGTCAAGCACATTACTCATCTTACTCACAAGCTGTCTCTGCTGCTTTACAGCCCATTTTGAACTCAAATAAGAATATGGCTCAAATTTGCTTTTTGCCTAACATTATTTTCATAGTCTAATGTAAATATAAAATAAACAGCTTGAGAAATCTGTATGCAGGTCAGGAAGCAACAGTTAGAACTGGACATGGAACAACAGACTGGTTCCAAATAGGAAAAGGAGTACGTCAAGGTTGTATATTGTCACCCTGCTTATTTCACTTATATGCAGAGTACATCATGAGAAACGCTGGACTGGAAGAAACACAAGCTGGAATCAAGATTGCTGGGAGAAATATCAATAACCTCAGATATGCAGATGACACCACCCTGATGGCAGAAAGTGAAGAGGAACTAAAAAGCCTCTTGATGCAAGTGAAAGAGGAGAGTGAAAAAGTTGGCTTAAAGCTCAACATTCAGAAAACGAAGATCATGGCATCTGGTCCCATCACTTCATGGGAAATAGACGGGGAAACAGTGGAAACAGTGTCAGACTTTATTTTTGGGGGCTCCAAAATCACTGCAGATGGTGATTGCAGCCATGAAATTAAAAGACACTTACTCCTGGGAAGAAAAGTTATGACCAACCTAGATAGCATATTGAAAAGCAGAGACATTACTTTGCCGACTAAGGTCCGTCTAGTCAAGGCTATGGTTTTTCCTGTGGTCATGTACGGATGTGAGAATTGGACTGTGCAGAAGGCTGAGCACCGAAGAATTGATACTTTTGAACCATGCTGTTGGAGAAGACTCTTGAGAGTCCCTTGGACTGCAAGGAGATCCAACCAGTCCATTCTGAAGGAGATCAGCCCTGGGATTTCTTTGGAAAGAATGATGCTAAAGCTGAAACTCCAGTACTTTGGCCACCTCATGCGAAGGGCTGACTCACTGGAAAAGACTCTGATGCTGGGAGGGACTGGGGGCAGGAGGAGAAGGGGACGACAGAGGATGAGATGGCTGGATGGCATCACTGACTCGATAGACATGAGTCTGAGTGAACTCCGGGAGTTGGTGATAGACAGGGAGGCCTGGCGTGCTGCGATTCATGGGGTCGCAAAGAGTCGGACACGACTGAGCGACTGAACCGAACTGAATAAATCATTACCAAAAAACATAGATGAGAAATGTACATTAAAATGATGTATAACATAATCACATTAAGAATGTATCCCAAAATCAAACGGCAAATTTCAACAATGCAAAAACCACAGTTACGTTTGCACTAATGTAATATTATTATTTTGACCTCACCACACAGTGTATGGAATCTTAGTTTCCCAACCAAGGATCAAACCTGGGCCCATGACTAGAGCACCAAGTCCTAACCACTGGACTGCCCAATTAAACTTACTGTGATAACCACTTGATGATTTATGTGAGTTGAATCATTATACTGTACACGTAAAATTTATACAGTGCTGTATGCCAACTATATATCAATAAAACTGTGAAAAAAAAGGGAAAAATAAAATTCAAAGAAGTTAAAATTCATAATCAGATAAAAAGAAGCAAGCTAATGAACAAGCGATCTAAGTAACTTTCAAAACGGGGAAATTTTCTGTTTTCCCAATAGAATAAAGTTCTGGTCCCCTGTACCTCAGAAGCTATGTATAATGGCTATTGGTTTAAACAAATAATATACTATCCTTGTGAAATCAGTATTTTCAATTTTAAGGGAAAGTATCTGATAACAGGGGGCTTTCCTGGTGGCTCAGCAGTAAAGAATCTGCCTGCCAATGCAGGAGACACAGGTTCAATTCCTGGGTCAGGAAGATCCCCTGGAGAAGGAAATGGCAACCCATTCCAGTATTCTTGCCTGGGAATCCCAAGGACAGAGGAGCCTGACTGGCTACAGTCCATGGGGTAGCAAAAGAGTTGGACATGACTAAGCAACTAAACAACGACAATCTAATAACATGATATTCAGATGAAGAATCATGAGACATTTCAAGTTACATATGGAGACTAAAGAAATCAAACACCAGTCTTCTATTTTTATTTGCAGATTATTTTATTGGAAAAAGGAAAGCAATTACAAATCAGTCTACTGCAAAATCAGTGCTGTATTAGGATAAATGTAATTCCAAGTTTTAAAAAATCTGATTAATTCAAAGCAGGAATAAACATCAAGCCATGATGGTGCTGAAGTTATTTTCAAAAGATAGCAATGTGTTCTTCCTCATGGGAACTTAGAAAAATTTAAATTTCTCAGTAAATTATCTTTATCTTTTCTTCTTATATAATTACAGTGATATTTTTATAAAATAGGCCATGAGATGATATGTAAACATTAATGTCACTAAGATTTTTTCTTGTCAAATAAAATTGTATTTCTGCTAGAAACTTTCATTCTAGTCATTTTAAGTGAATAATCAGCTGTCAAAAGCAAATACATGTTTCTTTTAAATGATTGTTAAGCCCTAACCTTCATTCATCCACAGGAAAGTAGGATTAAAAGCCATTATTACATCATTTGTGATAGAAATCTGGATTATCATTTTGCAGACACAAGCTTGCATTTGCACGTCTAGTGCAGGAGAATCTTCCATCCAGCGATCAGTGGGTACAGGTGTGAACACAGGCTTTGCTTCACAGGCGGATGGCAAGGTGGTGCAGAACCAGGGCCCCCGACCCTCAGAGATTAGCTTTCTCCCTTGCAGACAAGTGAGACCCATGCTGCACGTAGGTGTGAACTGCGTTCTGTTTCAAAAGGGCAAGACCAGCAGGTTAGTTAGCCCACTCAGGCAGAGACTCAGCACTTCTCTGCTTTCATCTGTGCTCAAATGACAGTAACAATGCAGAGTTTGTCCACCTTAGATTGTCTTATAAGCACATGCGCTAAGTTGCTTCAGTTGTGTCCAACTCTTTGAGACCCTATGGACTATAGCCCCTGCGGAGGAGGAGGTGACAACCCACTCCAGTATCCTTGCCTGGAGAATCCCATGGACAGAGAAGCCTGGTGGGGTTGCAAAGAATCGGACATCACACACACACACACACACACACACACACAGACGTCACATATACACCCACAACATCACACACACACACTACGACACACACACACGACGTCTCTCACACACAAACGTCACATACACACACACGTCTCACACACACACGACGTCACACACACACACACGACATCACATACACACACACGACGTCTCACACACACGACGTCACACACACACACGACATCACATACACACACGGCATGTCACACACACACAACAGTCTTTTATGGCGCAGGCACACACACACACACGACGTCACATACACACACACGTCTCACACACACACACACGTCACATACACACACACGACATGCCACATACACACACGTCACATACACACACGACGTCTCACACACACACACATGACGTCACACACACATACACACACACGACATCACATACACACACACGGCATGTCACACACACACACCAGTCTTATATGGCGCAGGCACACACACACACACACAAACACACACACCCCCACACCCACACCCACCGACCCACACAGAGTCTTATATGGCCCAGGGCTTAAATGAAGAGGTTGCGCTTTCTAGGTGAGTTCTTTATATCTCAACTGAGATTGTGAACAGCTGCTTAAGAAACTGAATAGTTGTCCCTGAGGAGAATCACTGCAAGAGAAAACCCACTGTGCCTATCCATGACACACATCCTCTGCCACAGCTGGGCTGCTCTGGGCTCACCTTAGGTTTCTCCTCATTGTATTTGTCCAAAAGAGCCTGGATGCGGGAGCCATATTCAGGATGGACATCACTGAAGTTCTTAACCTGAAAGCAAATGAACACCATGTGAGCATCACCCTAGCCCCCTCCCACGCCAGTCCCTTGTGTCTGCTCCACGGGATTTACTCCAGAGGGGAGGAGGGACACGTCCACAGGGGGCAGAGCCACACAGCATTTAACAACAGGGAGCAGGACTCAGGTCCTGATGTATACTGGCTGAGTAACCCCGGATAAGTCATTCGCCTGAGCTTCAATACACACTCCTCATGGAACAGGTGAGACAATCAAATCTCCCTCGTAGAATTCAATATCCACTCCCATAAAAACAAATGAGTCGATTAAATCAACCCTGCAGAGTATTGTGAGAAAAGGCATTAGGAGGTGGGCTCCACTTAGAGCAGGTAAAGAGCTGACCTCAGAGGAATGCAACAAGTTACGGTGATTTGTATTAAGAAACGGGCCCCGACACAGCCTGAATTTACAGTTAGCCGTATAGACCATGGGTAAAATAGATAGCTGGTGGGAAGCTACTGTCCAACACGGGGAGCTCAGCTCAATGGTGACCTAGACGGGTAGGATGGGGCGGGGGTTGGGTTCAGGGGCCCAAGAAGGAGGGGATATATGTATACATATCCTTGACGTGCTTTGCTGTACAGCAGAAAGTAACACAACGTTGTAGAGCAATTATATGCCAATTAAAAAATAAAGTGAGCTGTACAAACACTGGCCTGTGCTGGCCAACTCTGCACACGTTGAGAAGGAATTCCTGACCAGGGGCTGATCCCCAGCAGACAGCAAGAGGTAGGATATCAAGAACCCACAGAGGCCAGGCAGCTTTAGTGTACATAAGAGGAGAAGGCCAAGAGTTTGAGCCCAATTCTCTGCTTACAAACAGTCTTACTCATTCTTCTAAGGAAGATGAGAAAAAAACCGCCCCACCTCTCTCACAGAGCAACAGTCAGGCTCTCTGCCTGAGTGAAACAGCAAGAAGTACTAGCGTCCAGGGAATCAAAGGGTTATCTTTCATATACACACTCATCAAACACGGTTTATACAGCTCGGCCTGCAGAGAAAGCGCCCAGCCTGCAAGGTTCTTATCTCCAGACCTTAGAACATACTCCAGACAGCTGCCCTTATGAACAGAGAGGCAGCAGCCAAGAGATAAGAGAAGGGCAGCGGTTCCTAAATTTATGAGAGGCTGATCCTGGGGCAGCCAGGAAACCAACAGTGAGCAAACAGCACAATGAGCGACCATCAGAAATGCCCTGGGGCACCTTTGCTCAAAAGGTCAGCCTGAGCTTTGGAAGCAGCTCAGTTTTTACCCCAGAAAACAGCATGTTTCTTGTTGCTTCTGAAGGCACGTTGGGTATCATTAACATCGAGCAGTCAGGCAGACTTCACACCACAAAGACGAAATCTATATTTCTTATCATCTAAAGTCTAAGCAAAATTGTGGCAGGACCCACATTTTGATACTGGATATTACTCTCTTAACATGGAACTTGTCTACAGTCAGATTAACAGCATCAGGAGACGATTTGCCCTAAACTAAATTATTACACACTGGACAAACAGTAAAGGATTGATGGATACAGTGCATCTGCTGGAGGTAAGCCATAGAAAGAAAGGAATCAGAGGTTGATTGGGGATTCATACTAATTTTTTTTTAAGTTTGCTTAACTCAAGTGAAATAGAAATGACACTTCTGAAGGTTTTTCTCCCACAGCTGCACTCTCCCATCCTGCCAGCAGGTGTCACCGGTCGGCTTACAAAGTATCACTCACCGCTTTCTTCTGGATAAAAAGCTGTGCGTCTTTCAGATGGCCCGCAATGTTCTCACACAGGCGTTTCCTCTGCTCCTCATTCAGTACTTTCAAATAGAAATCCCGCACCTGCTCATTGAAAACAGAGGGTGGGGAATCAGATAACTATTTTATCACGAACGAAACTGATCCAAACCCCACTTTTGAAATGAAGACGCAAGATTTCTCATTGCTGTAAGAATGAAAAAAGGCTTTGCATGTAGGGAACAAGGTATAAAGAAGGTTGAGAAGTGCTTGCAAATGAGACTCTCAACCAGGGCTGAACATTCTTGCAAACGAGATGTTCAGCTAAGAATCCTGTTTGTTCCCGTGGGAAAAGAACATTTCTTGCACACAAGGATGTTTCTCTGATTCCTCAAAAGGAACGGACCCTGGGACAAAACGGATTCTAAGTTGATAAGGAAGTTCCCCAAAACAAAGTCTTAGCTGCAGTAAATAAGTCAAGGTAAAGGTTATCTCGCCCTGCGCCTGCGCACTGTATAGTCTCTGAATCATAGTGCTTGGCGGCTTGCCCTGTAGGTTGTTGTGCAAGGGATATAAAATAAAGTAGCTGTAAGAAGCAAGTGTTAAAATATAAAGGTTTAAACCACTCTGCAGTGTTGGTGTTTCATTCCGTCGCCAGCATCTGGCGCCCAACGTGGGGCCCGAACCCACGACCCTGGGATTAAGAGTCCCATGCTCTACCGACTGAGCTAGCCGGGCTAGGTGGCGCGCGCCTGTAGTCCCAGCTACTCGGGAGGCTGAGGCTGGAGGATCGCTTGAGCTCAGGAGTTCTGGACTGCAGTGCGCTATGCCGATCCGGTGTCCGCACTCAGTTCGGCATCAATATGGTGACCTCCCGGGAGCGGGGGACCACCAGGTTGCCTAAGGAGGGGTGAACCGGCCCAGGTCGGAAACGGAGCAGGTCAAAACCCCCGTGCTGATCAGTAGTGGGATCGCGCCTGTGAATTGCCACTGTACTCCAGCCTGGGCAACATAGCGAGACCCCAAAGAAAAAGATGTAGGGAACAAGGTATAAAGAAGGTTGAGAAGTGCTTGCAAACGAGACTCTCAACCAGGGCTGAACATTCTTGCAAACGAAATGTTCTTTTCCCACGGGAACAAACAGGATTCTTAGCTGTAGGTGAAGGTTAAGTGGAGCTGAGAGGTTGTTGAAATAGGCAGTGGAAACAGCATGCTAGCCAAATGTTTTGCTATGACTAAAAAGTATTTACCAGTTATTCAGTGCAAGCACTTCTCAACCTTCTTTATACCTTGTTCCCTACATTTGCAATTTAAGAATAATTTAAAACTATAGATGAAACTGTCACATGCTGAGTTCCTCACTTTTTGTTTTAAGTCAAACAGGAAGATAACAGGGGACTTCACTGGCCATCCAGTGATTCAGACTCCACGCTTCCAATGTGGGAGGCATGGGTTCAATCCCCGGTCAGGGAACTGAGAGCCCACATACCGCGGGGGCATAGGCAAAAAAAAAAAAGGAAGATAATAGCTCGTGACTTCTTTTTAATAATGTGTTTTGTGGTCACTGCTTATAAATCTCTTGTAAATAAAAGGCAGTGTGGCCTACAATTAAAAATGCCACCACACCTTATTACTGACAAGTGCAGAATGTGCTGTTATCAAATGCAAGCTTAGCACAAGACAACCTTTGTTCAGTTCACCCAGAACCAGAGAGGACACACCCTAGCTCATTAATTAGGTTCTTAGCTACTCGGAAGCCAAAATTTCTTAGAGAAGACAGATGTTAATAGTGGTATTTCGCTTACAGTATACTGAGTTTACTTCTAAAATGAATATCAAAAGGTTAAAATTAAAAGTAAGTACATAGTAAGCAAAGTAATACATATATGAGTTCTAACAGCCTCTGCTTATTTCTGAAATCAGCCATTTCTCAGTTATCGCTCTGACTCTACTCAACATTTCATCCATTCATTGAGCAAATATTTATTACTCACATACCTATAATGCACCCAGACACTACTCTAAGTACTGTTCTGCTGCTGCTGCTAAGTCGCATCGGTCGTGTCTGACTCTGTGCGACTCCGTTGACGGCAGCCCACCAGGCACCCCCGTCCCTGGAATTCTCCAGGCAAGAACACTGGAGTGGGATGCCGTGTCCTTCTCCAATGAGTGAAAGTGAAAAGTGAAAGTGAAGTCGCTTAGTTGTAAAACATCAAATTACCCAAGGTAGCAAATTAATAAAATATCAAAACTTTATAGTTTTTATAAGTTACCAAATATCAGAATATAATACTACTTTTAAAATTTGAGCAAACTTTAAATCTGATGTTAAAGTTCAAAAATCTTTAGACTTTTAGGTGGTAACATAATCCAATCAAAGCACTGCATGCGGGAAGATCTAAATAGTTCTTTAAAGAAGATGTACAGATGGCCAACAAATATGAGAAAAATGCTGAACACTGCTAATTATTAGAGAAATACAAATCAAAACTACAATGAGGTATCACCCCACTCCAGTCTGAATGGTCATATCATAAACTCTAGTGGCTCAGACAGTAAAGAATCTGCCTGCAACATAGGAGACCCGGGTTTGATCCCTGGGCCAAGCAGATCCCCTGGAGTACCAAATGGCAACCCACTCCAGTATTCCTGCCTCGAGAATCCCATGGACAAAGGAGCCTGGCGGGCTGCAGCCCATGGGGTCGCAGAGTCGGAAGCAACTGAGCAACTAAGCACAGCACAGCACATGCCTGGCTAACGACCACCAATCATACACAGCTCGGCTGCTCACTACAGGAGGGCATGGGCTCCACACACGAGACAGCTGTTCCATTTCATAACCAGATAAGGATGCTGAGCTAATCTACCCACTCCAACACGTTAACCACAGACCTTTAAGAGCAGGGCCAAATTCCTGTTAATGAAAAAGTGACATTTTTAATAGCCTGTATACAAAGCGAGAGAATAACTGTTTTTTCTTTTTAAGTGTACTATGTCTGCAGTTAGGGTAGCAAACATCAAGTGTGAAGTTCACTGTGATTCTTCAGGGGACATTGACGTGTCACAACCACCCAGATCGAGAGAGAAACGTCACTCACATCTCAGAAATGCCCCTACGTACCCCTCCTCCCAGTCCCCTTTCTCCAACTGACCCCCCCATTGTTTTTACTTATTATAAATGTCTTTCTTTACTTCTCTTGGAAATGTACACAAATGCAATCATGTGGTCTATATTCCCGTTCTATTGTTCATGTTTGTAAGATTCACCTGTGTGCCTGCTTGTTGGAATACTTCATTAGTTTTCATTGCTGTACACTGTGGGAATATCGGAGAAGGCAATGGCACCCCACTCCAGTACTTTTGCCTGGAAAATCCCATGGACGGAGGAGCCTGGTAGTCTGTAGTCCATGGGGTTGCAAAGAGTTGGACACAACTGAGCGACTTCACTTTCACTTTTCACTTTCATGCATCGGAGAAGGAAATGGCAACCCACTCCAGTGTTCTTGCCTGGAAAATCCCAGGGACGGGGAAGCCTGGTGGGCTTCCGTCTCTGGGGTCGCACAGAGTCGGACACGACTGAAGCAACTTAGCAGCAGCAGCAGCAGCAGCAGTGGGAATACACCAGTTTATTTATCTAAGCTTTCGTTGACGAACACTTGGATGATATGAGGAAACTGTCGTACCTGTCTTCTGTTGCTCATATGTACACATTTCTATTTGGAATCTATGCTTAAGAGTGCACTTACTAGGTCAAAAGGCACGTACATGTTTAGCTTCAGTGGATACTGACAACTAGGTCTCCAGAACACCTGAACCAATTTACACTTACATGAGAGCTGTTTCTCATTTTACAAATACTTGGTACACATTCCTTTTAAGTCGCGTCATTTTTGTGCATTTGCAGTAGTGCCTCTTTTTAGTTTTATTTTGTGTCTTCCTGATGACTAGTGAAATAAATGACCTTTCTGTCTGTTTTCCAGTCATTTGGACCCTTCTTTTATGAAGTGCCTCTTCAAGCCTTTTGCCCATTTTTTTCATATTCATTCGTCTTTTTCTTATTGCTGTGTGGGAGTTCTTTATATGCACTGTACGTGTGTTGTTTGTTATTTAGAGGAAAGCAAACCGGCTTGCATTCTCAGTCTCTAAATGGTTTCTCATAATGAAGGGGAGTTCTTTTTTTCTCTCTTCATGAGTGAGTCTCGATAACATCTACTGCTCTGTCTGCCAGTTCAGTAATCCTCTCTTCAGTTATGTTTAATCACCTTTTTAAACTCATTTACTAAATGCTTGACTTTGGTTGTTCATTTTCCAGCTCAGTATGTCCATTCAGTTTTTTAAATTTTATTTTATTTTATTGGCTGCACTGCACAGCTTGAGGGATCTTAGTTCCCCAATCAGGGATCGAACCGACACCCTCTGCAGCAGAAATGCAGTCTTTACTACTAGACTGCTAGGGATGTTCTCTCAATTCTTTTTTTATAGATTAAAGTTCTCAATAATGCTCCATGTTGTCATCTCTTTTCTATTTTCCTAAAAATATCATTTGCAGTCCGCACAGAGTCGGACACGACTGAAGCGACTTAGCAGCAGTAAAACCTGTATCTGACAATTTCACTGTCTGGATCTCCAGCAGGTTTGCTTCTATTGCCAATTTTGTTTTGCTTTTTCCTCCCTCTTGATTTTTCAGATATAAGGTCTTAAGTGCTGGGTATGCCTGATAATTTAGTACTGAATGCTGGATATTTGCATATGAAAAAAAAAGATAATCTGAGACTCTATTTTCAACTCATCTAATATGGGAACTGAGTTATGAATAAAGATGTTGTCCCTGAATTCAATTTGAGACATATTAGACACTTTAAACTTTAAACGGAGAAGGCAATGGCACCCTACTCCAGTACTCTTGCCTGGAGAATCCCATAGACAGAGGAGCCTGGTGGGCTGCAGTCCATGGGGTCGCTAAGAGTCGGATACGACTAAGCGACTTCACTTTCACTTTTCACTTTCATGCACTGGAGAAGGAAATGGCAACCCACTCCAGTGTTCTTGCCTGGAGAATCCCAGGGACGGGGGAGCCTGGTGGGCTGCCGTCTATGGGGTCGCACAGAGTCAGACACGACTGAAGTGACTTAGCAGTAGCAGTAGTAGTAGCAGACACTTAAAAGGGGAATATATGCAGACATTGAGAAGAATGACCAAGCGACTCTCACAGAAGACAAAGGAGCCATTACCTGAGTGACATTGTCATCGTTGGCACTGTTGAAGCGCTGTACATCCCCAGAAAAGTGGGTCCTATGTTCCAGGGCAGAAGGCTGATGCTCGGGAGCACTAAAGCTATTGGGGTAGTAATTTGGAGCCCCACCTTTAAAGGAAAACCACATACATTCAGTTGGGGAGATGAAAAATGAAGTAAGTCTACAAAATAAAAAATAAATTCAAGTGACAATTATATATGTGTGTGTGTGTGTGTGCGCACACGCATGTGTGCACATGCCATGCACATATTATTTTGAACTCCCCACATTTAGCTATAAACACACCCAGATTCTTAGAGAATACTGTCATGTGCTCACATGTCCGTCTCCCTCTACATCTTACAGAAGAGATCTCAAGTTCCCTTTGAACACTCAGATGGTCCCATCTCTACAGTCTTCTGATGCTTACCAGGACAAATATATTTATATAAGTTTGGTTTGGCCCCCGTAGAAGATGACACCCAAAGACATTTCAAATTGGAGGGTTTCAAGTGGGCCTGGGTACAGTTCAGACATGCAATCATGGGATTCCTGGGAGCTCAGAGTTCCAGCTCTGCTCTTTCAGTCACCAGGCAGGCAGACTGAGCCCCGAGACACTCGCTGACTGCTGCAGGGTGATGCAGTGGTCAGTGCTGGATCCGGAATCTGGAAGTTCTGACTTTTCCATTCCAGCACATACAAGATTCCCATCACGGGACTCTACTTCACTACCTCTTAAAGGTGTTTAAGATGCTTGGGGTTTCTTTCCTTTATTGACTACGACTTTATTTAATTCTATTGGGCTGGCCAAAAAAGTTCGTTTGGGTTCTCCATAACATCTTATGAACTTTTTGGCCAACCAACCCAACAGATGCACTTTTGCTTCTTTCTACAGATGCATTTTTAAAGTATTTTTTTAACTTTGATATTTCTAATATGTCACCACTGATTTCTCTGGACTTAGGAAAAATAATGACAAATGCAATCAAAACATGTATTAAGACTTCCGGAATAAATTTTGAGGCTTTTTTTTTTCCCTTTTGGCATGTTTATTTTCCCAACCATACTCTGCTTCAGCTGATGTAAACAGAAGCTTGTGTTACCTGAGTACACACTGCCTAAACAGAAAGGATGGCTTGAAAAAACACAGCAAGTGGTTTGAACGAAGCAGTCTGGGTTTAGAATTTTACCCAGGTCCCTGCTGGAATAGACAATCCTGGGTGGCTACATCACACTGACAAAGGAATCAAAAGCTCTAGGAAGACAGGGGCACCATGCTCCCATGGAGTCCAGTTACCAGCCCAAGAAATTCATTCCAGGTCAGCCACGTCCATGTGGAAAGCAAAGTTCTCCAATAACAAGCCATCACAGTGATTTTCTGTACTAAGAATTAGCTCTTTGAAATGTGCCAGTTTGAGTAACTTTAAAATTTTATTTCCAAATAAGCTCTGACCTTTACTCAAAGTCGGAGTTGTCCTCAAGTCACTGACTACTGGGAAAGATTAAGCTTTTTCATCGAACTGCAAGGGAACAGGTCAAACTTTCTACTTTTAAAATTAGGCAAAAGGGGGTGTCAAAGTAGTTTTTTCACACGTATGCCACTATAATAGTAAACAAGAATGGTAAACACAAAGCAATTACTTATTAATGACATCCCAAAATATATATGAATCACTTTAATACAGCCGGGCTTCCCTGACAGCTCAGTCGGTAAAGAATCTGCCTGCAATGCAGGAGACTCCAGTTCAACTCCTGGGTCGGGAAGATCCACTGGAAAAGGGATAGGCAACCCATTCCAGTATTCATAGGGCTTCCCTTGTGATTCAGCTAGTAAAGAATCCACCTGCAATACGGGAGACCTGGGTTTGATCCCTGGGTTGGGAAGATTCCCCTGGAGAAGGGAAAAGCTACCCACTCCAGTATTCTGGCCTGGAAAATTCCACGGACTGCATAGTCCATGGGGATGCAAAGAATCGGACACGACTGTGCAACTTTCACTTAATACAGCCAGTCTCAACAACAAAAGAATCAAGGAATATTAATGAAAAACAATAACTTTAGGATAAAAACACAGAAGACAGATAGAGGAGTACCGATTACTTTGGGCAATTCTACACCAACACGTCAAGCCTCAGAGAGCAGAAACACTGCAACCACCCAACACACTCAGTTAGTGAGCATATTAACTTGTTCAATTCTTGGAAGAGGCTTAATGATAATAATCATAACAAGATGCAAGGCACAAAATTATATATGTATAAGCTAATCTTAAATGTGTAACAAATATTCACAGAAGAGACTGGCAAGAAATACAGCAAAATCAATGTCAGTAATAAAATTGATTAATTAAAAAAAAAAAACAAAAACCTGCTCCCTAAGTTGGATGATATTCTGCAGCAGCCAGGGTGAAAGATCTTTCTCCCTGCCTTTCACTGTGAGATGGACAGAAAGTAAAATCTGAGGTGGGAACTCTCAATAAAACATATAAAATAAATAAAAGTAAGAAGCGTCTTCAGGCAGCTGAGACCTTCATTGCTGGGCAAGAAATACATGGTGGGCACAAGCAGCCATATGGGGCTTCTACAGAGTTGGAGGTCGCTAGGGCAGCCTGAAAACCCCTGGGCTGATGGGGCACCCCAACCCCTGCCCAGCAGTGCCCCCCAGCACCCTCAGAGCGAGCCACCTTCTGAGGCTCACCCTGATTGTCCATCATGCACATGGGGCCGTCGCGCTGGTAGTTGGCCACTCGCGCACGGTAGGGGCAGTTCACAGGTATCTGGAGATAGTTGGGTCCCAGGCGGTGGCGGTGAGTGTCAGGATAGGCGAAAAGGCGGCCCTGCAGTCATAAAGGAAACAGACGTTGACAACGTGCAATAAGAGACAGAAGAGAAACAGCCCGTGAACTTCACTGGCGAGCCTCGAACACGGAGCACCACAGAGCCCTGACTGCCCAGTAAAGACCACTTTCTTCTCTCTCACCAAATGAGTGCTCCCTAGCTGAACGGTCCTTAATCCTCCACATCGTGCAGCCAAAGAGCCAAAAAACTTCACTTCTCTTCTAGATCGTAACTCCTTTTTCCCTCAAATAACAAGTTAGTGCCCAGGCTTGAATTATTTCTTATTCCTGGGACTTCCCTGGCAACCCAGGGGTTAAGACTCCAATGCAAGGGAGACAGGTGTGACCCCTGGTTGGGGAACTAGGATCCCACATGGTAAGTGGTGCAGCCAAAATATAAAAAAATAAATAAGAAATAAAAATGATTTCTTGTTCCCAAGGACACATTACATTGCAAAACAAACTTGCTAGAACCCAACTAACTGGAGTCATGAACTAATTCCATTCCTCCCCACTCTCTCACTCCAGGGGAGGAGTTGACCATTTGCTCTTAACAAAAAGACGCAGATTTCTACAAAACCAACTGTACAGGAAATTATTTTAAAAAAAACAACAACTTGTGTCGCAGCCTGGTTTATGTCAGATACACTTTGAACTCTGAGACTTTCTAGATATTAACAAAGTACTACACAAAGAAAGCCATGGTATTGGACGATGGCCCTACGATGACACAAGGCCCTGAATCAAGATTAAACTAAATCACATATTTACCAAGGCAGGAGATTGTGCAATTTCTTTCAATTAGTGTTGAAACAAAAACCTTGATGATTAACTCCATATAAATCTTAGTATCCAATTATTTAAATATTCTCATTATTCAAAGCTCTACTCACAAGCAGTTTTCTTTAATTGACTTTATTATTGGCCTTGAATCTGAAAGAATATTCATGCGTGCGTGCGTGCTAAGTCACTTCAGTCATGTCTGACTCTTTGCGACCCCATGGACTGTAGCCTGCCAGGCTCCTCTGTCCATGGAATTCTCCAGGCAAGAAAACTGGAGTGGGTACCCATTCCTTTCTCCAGGGGATCTTCCTAACCCAGGCCTCGAACCTAGGTCCTCCCACATTACAAGCAGATTCTTTACCATCTGAGCCACCAGGGAAGCCTGAAAGAATATTCTTATATCACTAACTCTATGGGCCACCCAAAACACAAACCAAGTTGAACAGGGAAACTGATGTGATTATTTTGTACCAAATCACTCAGGCCAAATGCTTAGTCCAGTCTTGCTGTTCTGTCCATAATCTGCTCTTGGCTGAGTGACTCTACCTCCCATAATCATGAGTCTAAAGTAATATTCAGGGACTTCCCCAGCCATCTAGTGGTTAAGACTTCACCTTCCAATGCAGAGGATGCAGGTTTGAACCCTGGTCAGGGAGCTAGTAAGATCTGATCTGCCTCTCGACCAAAAAAACCAAAACATAACGCAGAAGCAACACTGTAACAAATTCAATAAAGACTTTAAAAATGGTCCACATCAAAAAAGAAATCTTCAAAAATATTAAAAATAAAGTAATATTCAGATGACCAGCCATGCAACCATGAACAAAAGCACCTAGGGTTTGGATGCTGGTTGCCTCCTTCTGCCCAAAATGGACTAAGCTGTGCTCTAACTATACCAACAGGACAGAAGCTAGAGCTGAGCCATCAGCAGCTCCTGGATGTGGCCTCATCATATTGTTCTGGTTTGGGGTCACCTTGTGTTTATAAGGCATCCCCAACTGCAGGTAGACCTTCCAAGTTAAGCCGAGAAATGCATACAGCAAGGCCACACCCTGACCCCAACTTGAATGAAGGCCTTACCCAGGGCCCTGTGCCCAAGCTCCTTGCTGGGCTGGGGTGAAAAAACAGAGCAAAGCTCTCCCACTCCAGGAGTCGACTTCTCCACTCCTGATAAACTGTGATGCGTGGGAGGGGAAAAGGGCTGCCCCTGCATCACCGGGCACCCAGGGAACAGTCTCTGGGACTCACATTACACTACTGAGGGCTTTTCACCATGGTCCGGTTTACACTTGGTATCCCAAGGTTTTAAAATTTAAGAATGCGTTGCCTTTCAACATTATTGTTGAAAACACTGTCCATTACTGTACAACTACTACCACCTGGTCACGCGTTAGTTCCTATCAGAGTAATTTTCAAGCCCTCCTCACTGGCTCTCCTTTTCCAAGCCATCCTTCCAACAATGTCACCCTAAATATTCCTGCCAAAAGACTCTTCCTGAGGCCCCATGCATATTCTATTACTTACCTACTCAAAAAGCCTTGGACAATTCCTCAATGCTCATCAAAAGGCTAACCAAGTACAATGGTTCGTCCCTGCTGTATGGCCTCCTGTCATAGCAGCCATGGCAGTCTATGAGTAGACAGGTATTCAACCCACAGCAGTCAAATTAAATTAAAAATGAATATAAACTTATTTTCTATAAAAGGTTCAAATGTCCCCAATGTCAAAGCAAAAAAAAAAATTATTATTTTAAAAAAACAAAGGATACTTAGTTCACCTCCGTGGACAGTGACACCTGAACTGGAATTGGACGCTTACATAAGAAATAGCCGTCAGTCACTGTGATCTGATCTAGGGTGAAAACTTTACCCTTTGTAGCATGATCATAGTCTAAGAACACAAAACATTGATTTACTCTATAATTATTAAGCCAGTTATTTCCCCATTAATTTCTGATCCAGATAAGAATTTTTCACTCTTTGTACTCTTGAAAAAACATACTGGAGAGAGGTGAAAAAATACTGAATGCCTAGGAACATTACCGGGGAAGGCAAGGACAACCCACTCGAGTACTCTCTCCTGGAAAATCCCATGGACGGAGGAGCCTGGTAGGCTGTAGTCCATGGGGTCGCGAAGAGTCGGACATGACAGAGCAACTTCACTTTCACTTTTCTTTTCATGCATTGGAGAAGGAAATGGCAACCCACTCCAGTGTTCTTGCCTAGAGAATCCCAGGGACTGGGGAGCCTGGTGGGCTGCCGTCTATGGGGTCACATAGAGTAGGACACGAATGAAGCGACTTAGCACCAGCAGCAGCAGGAACATTACCAAAACAAACAGTAAAACCCACTGCCTTTAATCAATGGAAACAGAAACTGAGGTTGTAAAAATCATCTCTGGGTCTCTTTTTACATGTGCTGAATACAGTTATGCTGATCAAATGTTATAATCAATTAATGGTATTCCCCATCCTTGATTAGAGACTGAAAAAGAATATTCCACAAATACCTAAAGTATTTCTACTATAACTTCTTTTAACTTAAGAGCCTAAATATCCAAGTTACCATATTGAGGGACTCACTATGAAATTTGTTTTATCCTGTAACGCTCATTAAAGGATGTTTCATTCAGTCCCACAGGAACTAAAGACCCAGACCAAGGTTTAAGTGGTGTCCTAGTTAATTCTTCATATAAAGATCAAGCCAAATTACACTCTGTGTGTGTGTGTACACACGTACACGTGCAAGGGCACATAGGCTTATTCACATACTCCTGCCTCACAACCTCTCGATCAACTAGGTTTACCTGAAGCATTTTGTCAGGGCTGGGCTCGATGCCGGGTGGCATGTTGCTTGGGTCAAAAGCCAACTGTTCAACTTCAGCAAAGTAATTAACTGGGTTCCGGTTTAAGACCAGTTTACCAACTGGGATAAGAGGGTAGTCATTGTGAGGCCAAACCTAAAAATAATGGCATATTCACAATTATCAGAGAACCAACAGAAGGAAATTACGCATACAAATATCAGCTTTCAAATACAATGAAGCCAATGATAGTAAGTGAAAATAACATTTTTGAATCTAATAAATGGTAAGAATTAAGGTGAGTGCATTGGTTTAATCTTTTGCAACAGTAAACAGGAGTAAATACTGACATTTTCCCTGGGAAAAAATACATCATCTCATCAAAATTTGTTCCCTGCTAATAACAATATATCAGGCCACCCAGATGAACTCAGTAAAGTTATCAAATAGGAACTGGAAGGGAGGCTGGTGAGCCCTCATTCACAGGCTAGGAAACTCTTAGGTGGCTCCAACTGTTTCGTATACAACTTATAAATGCTTGACTACAATTTTTTTTAAATTAGGGGTGAAGACACTTTAAAAAGACAACAATTTAGTTGTTAACTGACTCACCTTAGTAAGATCAAATGGATTAAATGGAAAAGTTTCTGCCTCACTAAATGTCATGACCTGGATGTATAAAGTCCAGGAGGGGTAGTTGCCTGTGGCGATGGCATTGAAAAGATCGCGGAGGCCGTAGTCAGGATCTTCGTGGGCAAGTCTTGCTGCATCTTCAACAGAAAGGTTTTTGATGCCCTGATCAGTCTACAGGAAAAAACAAAGAAGCTCAAACTGAAACTTATTGGCAAAGTTATCAAACTTCAATCAGTAATTCATTGAGGGATTACGAGTGACACTATCCAAAGACGGGATTTTCCTTGTAACAGTAACTCCCCTCTTCAAATCTGACACAAGTATGAATTTATCAGTAAGAAATTCTATTTGCTTATCCTGATTCTTTTCAATGTCCAGGGAATCTGTCTATACATTTTATATTTAAAATTAGTCTTTCTTTCCCTTTATGGATTCTACATTATTTGAATTTTTTAAATTGTTGACATATAGTTCACTTTCAATTTTTCACTCATCTAGAAAATGCTACATTACTGTCTTCAGAAAAGCCAAAACAATTTTTGCTATAAAGTATATATAACATATAATTTATCATTTTAACCATTTTCAAGTGTTCAAGTCAGTGGATTTCTCTGAGTACATATTGTAAAATGGAGTTGTTGGGTCATATAGTAATTCTATGTTTAATTTCTTGAGGAATTTCAAAACTGTTTTCCAGAGTGGCTACTATTTGAATGTTTATACCCATGCTATTTCCAATCAGAAAAGAAAAATCAAAATATATTTTAAAAGTAAGCAAGTGGTTAATAAAATTAAAGGACTTTCCTCCTTTTTTAGCATGAAGTAATTTTTTAAATTCCCTGTCTTACAATATCTCAAATCAACTACTGAGATTGTGCTTAGCTAGTATCCCTCCACCCCAACTCTCTTCCTTTTTTAACTTTTTTTTTTTTAAATCATAGGATCAGTTTATAGAGCTGAAAAGAAATTCAGTACAGCCACTCAAGCAGTTCGCCAACTATGAGCAACCAAAAGTCCTGGGTTGGCCATAAAGTTCATTCAAGTTTTCCATAAGATGAACCCAACTGAACTTTTTGGTCAACCCAATAGTATTAATATTCTGACTTTCAAACAAGCCATTAAAACCCAAAGACATTAAGTCACTTTCACCTGAGCTCTTATTATCATCCCATCCTGCTCTTCAATAAAGTTCCCACCGCTATCTTATTTTGAAAGAGCCCCAAGAAGTCAGACACCACATAAATATTTCCTTCGCAAGCCACCTCTAGAAGGCTGGCCGATGTCTAGCACAGAAATCCCAGCTCTCTCTAGCCAGTGGCAAGATTTTTCTCACCCTGTTAGATCTTCAGAATTAGAATATGGACGTCACCATCTGCAGATCACCCAGTGAATACACTAAATTGTACAATATTATTGCAATACCTTTCTGATTTTAACTGAAGCCCCTGGGTTTAGAAAGGCATGACCGTAGGTCAGAATAATCCAGACTGATGACTCTATTAGATCCCATGCTACCTCAGAGCCCTTGGCTGAACAGACCCGTAAGCATCCCAATCTTTCCAGGGCCACTGGCAGCTGCCACTATTACCCAACTTCACCATGACTAAACTGGAGTTCAGAGAACCTTTAATAACGTGCCAAGAGATAATTATCTAGAAGAGGGAAGATGGGAGTTCAGATCGTTCTAACTGCAAAGCCACGACCACACTAGTTGTCCCAGATACAATCACTTAGTCTTGCTCTAAGTGGCACTACACTTCTTCTTTTGGCAATTACAAGCCAGTGGGTCAACTGTTTCCTGTAACTGTTCCTTGCCAACGATCATAGATCCAAGTCATAAATATATACAGGGGTAACAGTTTTCCTGTTTGATATACCCACCTAAGTTGTTCAGATAATGATTAAAATAGGACAGAAGAAAATAGGTCCCTGGGATATCATTAAGTGGGAGCCTGTATATGTCATGAGCCCACTTCTGTCTCTGCTTATTTTAGCAGATGTATTTGGAAACAAGTTCTTAAGCGACCAGAGGTTTTTTAAATAACCTTCTAGAGTTCCCTGGCAATATTACTTATTCTAACCAATGCCAAAGTCATACTAAAAGAACCCATGAAAACATCTCAATTAAAAGATTCTCAAAATATTCCCCAAAAGTAACTGATCTGATCTGATTGTATGAAAGGAAATGAAAAACAAAACAAAACAAATTTTGGGCTGGAGAAGCGGCAATGGCCAGGCGGCCCAGCATACCTCCCCCAGCTCCCACTGCTGCCATGAGGAAGGTCAGCTCAGAAGTTGGGGAAGGGTAGGAAGAATGAGGAGCCCAAGAAGAGATCTGCAAGGCTGTCAGCTAAACCTGCTCCTGCAAAAGTGGAAATAAAGCCCCAAAAGGCAGCAGAAAAGGATAAATCTTCAGGAAAAAATGTGCCAACAAAAGGCTAAGGGGGAAGAGCAAAAGGAAAACAGGACAAGGTGGCTAACCAAGGGACTAAAGATGATTTACCTGCAGAAAACAGAGATACTAAAACATGAGAGCCCAGCCTCTGATGAAGCAGGAGAGAGAGAAGCCAAGTCTGATTAACATCACACACCCGGTACTTTCAGTGGTCCCTGTCTCCCTGCTTGTACAACCCAGAGGGATGTTTTTTAATCAACTATTTGGTAAATCCAAGTTTCTTAGTAGCTTTAGAAACACTTTAAAGAAGGAGGGAATCTTGGGACTTCCCTGGTTGGTAGTCCAGTAATTAAAAATTCACCTTGCAATGCAGGGGACATGGGTTCAACCCTTGCAGGAAACTAAGATCCCACATGCCGTGGGGCAACTAAGTCCATCTGCCACAACTCATGGGCCCATGCGCCACAAAAAAGACCCAGCATGGCCAAAGAAGTAAATAAATATTTTTTTAAAAAAAAGAAGGAAAGTATCCCACCTCATCCAATTTTTAAAGTCTAAATGCTTTTTTTTAAAAAAAAAAGAAAAGATCATTTGCTGGTTGGTTATTTTTCGGTACGACCAGAAAATAGTGGGGTACTGAATATGGGAGGCTTTGATTGTCTTAGGTGTCAGCTTAACAACTCCATAAATGGGGACAGCTTTTCTATCCTATAATACCAAGCATGTTACATAGCACTTTGGAGTTAGTTGCACACTTAATGTCTTGAACACTTTAAATCACTTCTCCTATGTTGTTTTTGGTAGAACTGTTCCCTAAATAAATTCCCTGATGTTGGTTCTCCTTATGAGAATCTTATGCACCCTGTAACATCTCTGGTTGCGGAAGTCCAGTTTTCCTAGTAACTTTGTTAACATGCTATGAATGACTGAAAATTCAAGTATGTAGTATATATGATATTAAATTGTGAATTAGTGGGACTTATGATATAACAGCATATTAACATTTGAAAATATTGGTGCTTGTATCCCGTCAAGGAAAATTTGCCTCCAAATTTTAAGCTAGAAAATCACTAAAATGTTTAGAAAAGAATCACAACTACATGACTTCTTTAGATTTTTGGTACATATGTTACAATTGTGTACAAATTAAAATGTCTGTATACTGATCCTCAAAACAACCAATAAAAATCTCAATTATGAAAGAAAGAAATAATTTTTGTTTCCGGAAATTTATAACTGATTTTTTAATGTGTGGTGTTCATAATAAATCCTTTAAAAAATAGATGGATGAATTTAAAAGTGAGGAGAAATATTTTTGGAAAGATAGCATCAGATGTTGAAAATGAGAATGAGACTGCTATTACAAACAAGAATGTCCCAATTCTGTCTTAAAGCCCTCCTGGACCCCAAAAGTATCTGTACTCAGAACAGTGTACTCAGGGCTATGAAAGGCAAAGCAAAAACGTAACACGTGACTGTTTGCTAACACCTAACTCTAAACTCCAACAAAGAACTCTAGGCTAAAGCAGGTAGGAATTTCCTTTTACCTAGCTGGGAGGCTTCTATTATCTCTTTATCTTTGATCTAAAACCTTAGATCTTCCTTCTCCAGGGGAAAAGATATATATCAATATGCACCTGTCAGCACCAGAAATATTGAGAGCCAGCACAAAATGAGCACTTGCCCAAATATTTATGGCCGAGCTCCCAGGGTCCAGGAAGAAAAAGCTAGACTATTGATAGCAGCTATGTGCTATTAGCCACATGAAGAGACCAAAGAGAGACTACTTTGTTCTAATTGGGCAGCCTGAGTATTTACTCAGGCAGTGGCCAGTAAGATAATCACGGTCCTAATCAACCAGATAGATACTTGTCATTCTTGGGGGTGGAGGTAAGGGAAAGGTGGAGAAGGCCAGGCCTTGATCCTTGCCCAATCCTCAGGAGAAGCCAAGGAGACGTGGGTGGTAGGAGCCTTCCACCACCTTTGCCAAAGGTGGCCTGTACCTTATAATGGAATTTGCAATAAACTGCCTCTCCATTAGCATTAACCAGCTTGAAAGTATGTGATCCATATCCGTTCATGTGCCTGTGTCCATCTGGAATCCCTCGATCACTGAACAGGAAGGAAACCTAAGGAACAGGAAAATCAAGGGTCAATTTGTTCGGTTTAAATCAAAACATATTTTTAAGACAGTCGTAAGTTTCCAGAAAAATCTCTCAATGACATGGAACATACTAGCCAAGTGCTCACAGGAAGGGTTGCCATTTGAAAAAAATATCAAACAGAAGAATTTTAAAGCAGAAATGTTAAACATAAATCACTAATGTCCTGACTCAAAATTCTATACAGAAAAGCTAAAACAAATCTGAAAACTAGCCTAATTTGCTCACATTCTAATTTAACAGAAAATTTGTTTGGTACTACTTTCCCTTCATTTCCCTAATACAAAGAGCTTGACTTCCTACAAGAAACTTTAATCCTTAATACTGTTAAATATCAATTGATAATGGTTCTAGTATCATGCAAGGTCCATGAATGGGGAAAGATGAATAAAGTCGTCATTATAAAACTCTTCAAGGACCAAGAAATCTGAGGAAGGCTCTCCAAAAGAAAGTCAAAAATCAACTCCAATAAAATATCCAAAACTGGAGAAAACTGTATGAGGCATAATTAACAGTTCCTTATCAGGTGACATAGTGAAAAAAAGAGGCATTCCCACCTGATGCAGAGACTCAGGACGCAGGCTCCAGAAGTCCCAGACCATGTCCGGATCCTTCAGGTGTGTTTGAGGGTTTCTCTTCTGGCTGTGGATAAAGGACGGAAACTAAATAGAAAAAGAGAGGAAAAAAATCCAAAAATTAAGTTTAAAGGACTTATGGTGTCTTCAGTTCAGTCGCTCAGTCGTGTCCGACTCTTCGCAACCCCAGGAACAGCAGCACACCAGGCCTATGGTGTCTTATACATTGCCTATTGCTAGGTTTACAGATTATCATTTTGAACAATACAATTTTAAAATTTTAACCTGCAAAACCCTAAAATGAAATTTACCCTCTACACATTTTTGAGCAGACTGCCTTTTTTTATTCATTTTCCAAGTGTTGTAAGGAAACCTGGATCATTCCCATCAAATCAGTGAGCCCCAAAATGCCAAACAAAGACTAATGATAATTGTTGACCTTATAAAAAGATACTAAATACAGAAAAAAATGTAAAAGGCAATCCAGCCAATCCCAGTCAATGTTCTCTTCTTTCTGCTTTTCCCAGGGCTTTTCCTCAAATGCCAATCTATACAGAGTATTTGAAATCAATTTAAATCAACAAGTATCTGCAGAGTGCGAAATAATTCATCACCTACCAATAGAGCATCCCTGATGAAGAAAATGGGGGTGTTATTTCCAACAAGATCCCAATTACCATCTTCTGTGTAAAATTTCACTGCAAAGCCACGAGGGTCACGCACTGTGTCAGCTGAGCCTGATTCTCCAGCTAGAAGATTCAAATGGGGAAAATGAAGCCTCCACTACAGTACTCTGCATCCAGGAAGCCTCAAGTCATAAAAACACTGGGATCTACTCTTCCCAACATCTAGAAGTATATTAGGTATTTAAGTGCCTGGGTTATTATTTCTACTACCCACCAGCTAATTTAGACTGAAAAAGTAAACAAAGAAATTAGCTGAGAGAAATAAGAAAGTATATATAATAACAGCTGAAAATATTATCCATTTAGTGTAATAAGATAGCTTTGTTCAAACAGGTAATTAAAATTTAAATTAAAATAAGGGATGATAGCTTTGTTCAAACAGGTCATTAAAAATTAAAGTAAAATAAGGGAAGAGAATAATTATGAAGATTAAGGCAGTGAACAAAGAGAATAAGCAAGTTGTCAAAATTATGAGGTTAATATTAAGAAAATGAGTCAAGACAGAAATTTTTATCCTTAATTTCATTTCCTTTTGCATTTCACAGAATTATAAAAATGCACAAACACAGACTCATGCAGAGGCAGAATTAATCAGGCACTGTGGTATGCTGAGATGCAATTTGATAGCTCTAACTCTGACTAGCTCTGTAACATGAGAAAAATCACCCTCTCAGAAACAGAAATAACCCCACCATGCAAAGCATTAATCTATCTACAGATTATAAGCAGGATCAGTACAACACTAACCACGGATGGCACAGAATTAACCCTCAATAAAGGGCAGTTGTTCTCATGGCTGTGGAGCAAGACTACCACTTCATGATCCGTTTGAGGCAACCACTCATAGGAAAAACTCTTTCCAAATGTCACAGAGTTGCAGGCGTGAGCTCTGCATAAGCATGATTTCCTAAGACCTCTCAACAAACAGAACTAAAAGTAACTTTCTGCATGTCTTAAAATAATTTTTCTACTGTAAAATGTTGCTATACTTTGGAGAAGTGCTTGTTTCCTATTGTCTGGTAAGTTTTTTCTGGAAACTAAGCTATAAATGCCTTAGATAAAATACAGGGTTGAGTCAAGCAACACCAGTAATGCAAACAGACCAACTTACCAACAGTGGAGAAGCGAACTGCAATGGGCGTCCTCTTTCCAATATGCTCAAACACCTTCGCCTTGGAGTATCTGGTAATGTCATGTGTGACCTCAAAGTAGCCAAAAGCCCCTAAAGAGAAAGACACAGAAATTGGCATCACAAGACTATCACTCAGGTCACCAGGCCCGCAACAGGTATCTGGGTGACAAAAGAAACCGGTGATTTAGCACTGGCCTTCTGGGAGCTTCCAATGATGGGAGAAGGGGAGATAACCAAACATAAAATGATGAGAGCAAAATGCAAAGCCCTGCGTCACTCAGGGCTAAGCTGAGAGCTACAGAGCCGGAGCCAAAGAGAAGTGGAGCCAGAAGGAACTAGTCAGGGTTGCCAGGAGAACAAAGGGTCTGAGAGGCCCTTCAGGTACAAGTAGGATCTAGGAGAGAAAGAACAGGGGAGAGAGGAGGAGAAAACACACGGAAAGGCTGAGCACTTAGGAAGCTCGCCACAGAGCCAAACAACGACCTGAACAGCATATCAAAGGCACGACGGAAAAGCCCCACAAAAAAAAGCTGGAGAAGATAGAACAGGAAATAAAGAAACTGGGAAGTCCAATACTTTGGCCACCTCACGCGAAGAGTTGACTCACTGGAAAAGACCCTGATGCTGGGAGGGACTGGGGGCAGGAGGAGAAGGGGACGACAGAGGATGAGATGGCTGGATGGCATCACCGACTCGATGCACATGAGTTTGGGTGAACTCCGGGAGTTGGTGATGGACAGGGAGGCCTGGCATGCTGTGATTCATGGGGTCGCAAAGAGTTGGATACGACTGAGCGACTGAACTGAACTGAACTGAACTGGGAGTCCAACAAAACTTCTTCCTTTCTATCAAGCTTTCTTTTTCCTATTTTTTTTTAAGATTCACAATATTTAAGTAATTTATTTATTTATTGGCTGTGCCATGCAGCCTGTGAGATCTTGGCTCCCCAACTAGGGACGGAACCCAGACCTCCTGCATTGGAAGTTTTGAGTCCTAATTACTGGACTGCAGGGAAGTCCCTCCTTTTGAGTTTTTAGCTTTCTTTTAAATACCATCTACATCTTTTGTTTCTGTAATAAAAGCAAGATAAAAGTTTTACAGAAGTTTTGGACAATAAGGAAAAAATCACTGCAAAATCACTACAGCACATTGACTTTGTACAGTTAATTCCAGTATTTATCCAGTTAAGTGCACCATCTTAATCCAGTTATAATTACAGTATGTCTATGTCTGTATTTTCATATTTTCCATTCTTTACTAAGATGCATAATGGAATAAAAGGAAGATTACTTTTATTTTTAGCAAAATAAAGTATTTTACATGGAAGGTTCAATCCAGAGAAATAACCATCATTTAATTACTGACTCCTCTATTGATGGACATTTTTGCCTTTCTCCAAGGAATGGAAATTTGGCACTTCTCTTAAAGGAACTCTGATCCTTTGAGAAGTAATTTTTAACTCAGGTGTTATGAAACAGTCCTTTCCCAGCAAATGAACACAGCTCTCACCTGCTCCTTTGGCATGCACGACTCTCTCAGGAATTCTCTCCCGGTCAAAGTGAGCCATTTCATCAGTGAAAACCACATCCTGGACGAGAAGGGGCCCTCGGGGCCCTACCGTCAGAACATTGAGTTTGTCTCCTACTGGATTACCGGCACCAGTGGTCAGGACATCAGGTTTCTAAGTGAACAGGAGAGGAAAGGAGTGCAAGAGAGTCAATACCATCACACCCTCAATTTCCACTGTCACAGGGCACATCGTTTTGCATTTTTACATCTGCTACTCAAACTCTTTTTAAATTTCCTGTGTGAAAAGTACTGAAATGTTACAAAACATGCAGTTGCCTGAATTTATAATTGGGTCGCAGAAATCCTAAGAAATGCTAAGCAGGACGATATCTAGATAACTCACCAACCTGCTCCTCTTCTGTTCTAGGTACAGCCACCAGGCTCCACACAGGAAACCTCAGGTAGAGGTTCCCCTAAAAGGGATTATATATCATATGCGTTTAACACTGAATGTCCAAACTCATAATGAGAGATGGTCCCCAGGGAAGCTATGCCTCCACATGCTTTACACAGATTTTCCAAATACTTCCTGACCACCAGACATGTCAAGGCGAATCACCCTATACAGTGCAGTATGCTTCCCTCAAGCAGTAGGTACCAGCCATCTGCAGCATCTCTTTTCAATTCCAAAAGAAGTCACCAGCTTTAGTCATCGCCGAAAATAAAGTTACTGGTAAGATGGATTACAGTATTAATTTTCTAAAGATGCCAAATGTCTATGAGATGAGATAGGTTGTTTTACTGTAATTAAAAATTAGATCCACCCATTTTTCCCATTTCTAGTATATCAGGAGCCCTTCAGCTGTCTCTTCTCTAGGATGGGAGCAGCATTTTTAAGTCTCATGTGATCCCGGGCAGCTTCATCTTGCTCTGTGGTCACATTCTGCTTTTGACAGCAGCCAACTGCCTCTCCCATGACCTTCCCCAGCCCTCCCCTGGCTACCAGCAAGTTAATCAACTTTTCATGTGCAAAAAAAATAAAAATGGCAGGGGAGAGGGGCCAGTGGTGGGGGGAGGGGACTTCCCATAAAGGAGAAGAGAATGTGAGAAAACACCAAGCTCGGTGAAAGGAACGGTAAACAGGTCAGAGGGTCATTTCCATCTTTGCATCCCTAATACAGGAAGGCTGAGAAATTCACGAGACCACATCACAAGGCTCCTCCTCAGGACCAGGTCAGGGTGACAAAGCCAAGAATGAAAACTACGCCCAGAGGAGGCAGATGCAGAGCCAGCTGGATGAGGGGATGAGCGAGCTGAAGGACTAAAGAACGAGATGGTCTCGCCTCGTGACAATGAATCATGGAATCTTAGTGCGGCAATGCTGAAATGGTGCCATCACCGGGCCTCCTGCCCACCCAATGTAGGAGTCTCCTCCGTGACATCCATCCCCCCGAGAAATGAAACGTGGGTTTGTAGGTCAGTAACATTCAGCATCTCTTCTCGTTCCCTGGTCTAATAGATCAACTGTCCTCTCTTTTAACACCTTTCCAAGCCAATGGATATGCAATTTGTCTTTAAAACAAGTGTGGCAGGAAAAGGTTCAACAGTCAGCAAAACAGAATGGAGGTCATGGTCAAAGACCAGGGAGGAAAAGACCCCTGACTTCAGGCGGTGCTTAGGGTAACATCAAATAAGAGATACTGAATTTAAACAAAGACAGAGAGTATTTACTAGATGAAAAGAAGGACACAGTATATTCACTGAGATGGTGAGAATTAACAGAGTTAACGCAATGAAGCTTTACTAAATAAAGTAAGTGAAGGTGGAGCTGGGAAATGGACCATCAAAAGCAAACATTTTAAAGTCATTTCTGAAAAAAAGCCAGTTCCATGCAGTGAGCATTGCAATTAACCCCAGAATAGATACAATTTGTTTTGATTTTTGTTTAAATCAAACTTCCAGCATTCTCAAACATTTCAAATAATTTTGAACCTGATGCTGGGAAAGACTGAAGGCAGGAGGAGAAGGGGAAGACAGGATGAGATGGTTGGATGGCATCATCAACCAGATGGACCTGAGTATGAGCAAGCTCTGGGAGTTGGTGATGGACAGGGAAGCCTGGTGTGCTGCAGTCTGTGGGGCCACAAAGAGTTGGACATGACTGAGTGACTGAACTGAACTGAACTGAACTTGAAGTAGAAAGCAGTGAAAACCAGCCCTCCTGGGCTACAAGCAATGACAAATATGTCCCAGAACAGCAAGACCTGGAAGATAGTACCTGTTTAGACGAGTAGTCAGGTGAAGCCACTCCCTGCACGTGCTGAGAAAGCCCGAGGTGATGACAGGGGAGGGGAGTGGTAAAGGAAGAAGAGAGAAAAAATGAAAAGCCTACCAATGGCAGAGGCAGCAACCGTCTGGCAGTGGTGATGAGAGCAACAGGTCAGCGGACTTCAGCCAGAGGCCGGGAAAGACAGGGCAGGAGAGAAAAATAAGTGGGGGCTTGTCTGTTGGTCAAGGACATAAGAAGCAGCCACAGTGCACCTGGGTCTCATTCGTTCAACAGCCGCAAGGCGGACCCTCTGCAGGCTGGATGGCAGGGGCGGGGCGGTGGGGGAGTGGATTTAGCATTAGGGCCCCTCAGGTGACTCATTTCAAGTCAGTCATTCACCAGCTGTGGTCCCTGTCCTCCTGGTCCCCACAGACCACAGAGCCTGGCAGGATGTATCCCTGTGACCTGCACACACAAGGGTAGAGGTCTGCCCACTCGGAGGAGGGTAGACAGAGGCCTCCTGAGGACAGTGAGTGCCAGTAAAACCAGAAAAATATAACCACACCCCGGAGCCCATGCCCCTGTTATTCACCAGCATCAAACAAAAGAAACAAGATCCCGTGACGCAAGCTCTGGGCTTTCTCTAGGGATATGATGGAGGGTGGTAACCACGGGTCCAAAGCTAATCAGAACGGACGAACACACAGAATCAGTACAGCCAATGGGACTGTACCTAGTGTCTCATTTCCCTTTGTAACTACCACTTCTCGAGCACTTGCCATATGCAAGGCTTTTTTTCCTAGCTATCTTCATTCAAGCCTCTCAACAACCAGTGAGAGGAATATCATTGCTTGTTTAGTGGTCGATGCCACATGCTCAGAGTATTTAATAACTTCACACAGATTTCTGTGTGGCAGCACACAGGAAAGTATGGAAGGGCAAAGATATGTCTGCCAACTTGCTGGTTATAGGGTTTTTGTTTTTTAAATTTTTTGGCCACTCCACGTGAGATGTGGCATCTCAGTTCCCCAACAGGGACTGAACCTGTGGCCCCTGCATTGGAAGCATTAACCATTGGACTGCCAGGGAAGGGCCTGTTTTAACTCAGTGCAAGGTCACTTTAGAACTAGAATTTTTTTACGGACAGAAGAGCTCTTCTGTTGATAGATAATTCTAAGAGCTCCCGCTCTGGGAAAGCAGCATCAGCTACCTGTTAATGTGTTTAACATCTTTCTGGCTGCCAATTCCTCATGACAATCATACATGCTTCTCCTGGACCACTCTTCCTGCCCCACCCATGCCGCCCCACAAGCTGGGCCAAGGGCATCTTCCTGTGCCCCACAGAACAGATAATCTCATTGCCTTAATGCTCTATGGTTTTTTCTCTCGAGACAGTGTACTCTTTCCACATCTAGAGCCCTGCCACAAGTGCACAACCAAGGCTGAGGATTCAACAAGGGAATGAATTAAACTATGGACTGATATGAAATCGCCAAGAAAGATTATTTCTAAAAAGGAGGAAGAGATAACAATAGCCCATGTCCCTCCCTGCACCTTCCCTCCAAAAAACAAAAGGGAAATATCTCAACTTATAGCTTCAAATTCTTTTTTAACTTTTTATTTATTTTTATTTTAGATGATGCTGGGTTTTCAATGCTGTGCAGGGCCTTTCTCTAGTTGTGGCGAGTGGGGACTACTCTCTAGTTGTGGTACGCAGGCTTCTCATTGCTTTGGCGTCTCTGGGTGCAGAGAAAGGTCTCGGCGTTCAGACTTCAGGAGTTGCGGCACACAGGCTTATTTGCCTCTAGTAGAATCTTCCCGGATGAGGGATGGAAGCCACGTCCCCTGTCTTGGCAGGTAGATTCCTAACCACTGGACCGCCAGGGAAGTCCTGTAATTTCAAATTCTGATGAAAACCCATTAAACAACCTTGTCATAAAAACTGCTCCAGCAATTGGCAACAAGTACTTTGGCCTGGTTTAAAGGTTCGCTCCATGATTAGAAAGAGAGGTTTGAGATTAAAGTAAAATTCCACTTTGGCTTTGCTGTTTGTATTTTTTGGCTCAAACTAAGACAGGGATGAAGAAATTTTCCTGGGAGCGGTCAAGATGGCTTTCTCTGGTGAAATATTTTGTCAACATAGTTGCCACTGGTAAGTGCCCTCTGCTCACAGAATTTCCAAGAACTCGCTATGGTAGGCTTCTTTTTTTAAACTGAAAAAGAGAGGTCATACAAACTGTCCCCAGCTTTCAATCCCAATAGAGTCATAATGTCAGCTTTATATTCTCAGAGATCAGTATAGAATATACCTATCATTTTCTAGCAAATCAGTGCCTACAACACACCCCGTTCAGAAAACCAAAGACAGCCTCGGTCCTCAGGTTTCCTTGGTCCTCGAGTCGGGGGAGTTGGAATGACAGTGGGGTGGGGTTCCAGGCCTCCTGCCCTGATGCAAGGAAGCGGGGAAATATCCCCTTGTGGGGCAGTTTGGGAAAGGGACCCAGGCCTACAAGGGCCCCACGCTCTTCCCTTTGGAAGCCAGTGGCCACAGCAGCATCTACTCCTCTGGCAGTCTCCAGAGTTGCCCAAACACAAGGCGTAAATAAATTCAAATCAGGGGAACAGTCTCAGCAGGCCCTCTTTGCCAAAACTCCTAAGCCACATTCTCCAGTTAAGCCTCAGCTTATAATAAAGATGATGCCTGCATCTCCTGTCATCCCACTGATTCTTTCTTTGCCTCTCTCTGTTTAGGTGTGAAAGGCCTTACTAGACACACTCAAGCTTCAGAACAACAAATATCAGCTTGCTCTGCGGGCACTGTCCTACCCTCTACTCAGGTTATCACATTTAGTCCACCTCTCCAAGGTAAAGACTGTGATAATCTCCACTATACAGAAGAGGAAACTGAGGCATGGAGAAGTTATACAACCGACTCAAGGCTACCCACCTAAAATGGGCCAGAAGCAGAGTCTGAACACAAGCAGACTGGCTCAAGGACCCAAAAGCATACACTATAGCGCCTCTCAGAACAGCGCAGCTTACATCTCCGGCACATATTCTACAGGCTGGGCAACTGACATGTGTTGGTTTACACACGTTTTATATAAATTAATTCTCACAGCAATACTGCAAAGTAAGGAGAACTGTTATCCCATTTTCAATATGGGAAATGAAAGGGGAAGGAGGTGAGGTAATCTGCCCAGCAGTCAAGCCTCAAGTTGAACCCTGTTTGACTGTAAAGCCTGACCCCTCACTGGTTACTAAATCACTGTAAACTTCATTTAAAACCACCCTAAGGAAGAGACAGATGGACTTAAGAGACATATCAATCAATGCCATGTGTGAACCTTATTTGCATCTAGATTTGAACAAAGTGTTTAAAAAAAAGAGACAGACAGACAGACAATGTCAGGGATTCTCAAGACCTCCCCCGGGTGATTCTCTAGAACTCACAGAACTCAGCATCTAGCCATCCTCCGGCCATCATTTATTATGGCATTTAGATACAAAGCAAAATAAGCAAGAAGAGGCTCCTTAAGTCAGAGGAAACCAGCAGAAGCTTCCAAGAGTCCTGTCCCAGTGGAGCCACACAAGACATGCCTAATTCCCCCAGCAAGTCGTGGCAACTCACATGAACTGCTGTTCTGCAGGGGAGCTTGTTAGGGGGGAGAGTCGGTGGGACAAAAATTCATTACTGAAGCTGACAGACAAAAGCTTGGGGCTTCATTATACCATCTTTTCTGTTCAGCTCTGGTTTGAAATTTTCTACAATATAAAGTGTGGGTTGTTTTTGTTCTTTTGTTTTTCCATGAAGAATCAAAGAGCAATGTCGAAGAAAAGAAGTCAGGGAGAAGTTGAAACAAGGGACAGAAATAGAGGGCTGCACCATGCATGAGTGGTTAGCCTGGGCAGGCTCTGTGTTCAATACTCTTCCTACATCAACATTCGGTCAAGACAAAGGACAGGCAAGTTCAGCACTGTACTCAAAATATACAACAGACCAGGTGATTAACGCTTCTTCCTGGTGGTGATTTAGTCACTAAGTCGTCTCCGACTCTTGCAACCCTGCAGACTGCAGCCCATCAGGCTGTTCATGGGATTTTCCAAGAACACTGGAGTGGGCTGCCGTTCCCTTCTCCAGGGGATCCTCCCAACCCACGGGTCAAACCCATGTCTCCTGCATTGCAGGCAGATTTTTTACTGAGCCACAGGCTCCTGCCCAGAGAGGGCTTATTGTCACTAGAAAACATGGAGAATCCTAACTTCCATGCAGGTGATTTACTCCTAAATTCTGAATTCAACAGGATGTGCTTTTTTTGTCTTAAAACATCGGAAGCATTAGAGTGACTCACCTCAATACCACATCACACTGAGGGGGTTCTCTAGCACAAAAGTCAGTGAACTGACAACACTGGGAAACATTTCTGACTGCCTTAAAGACTAAAACACTATGCTTTCTGGGCTCCAAGTGGCAACTTTATCACCAGGATATACTTCATCTTGTAAGCTGACTTCATGATTAAGCCACCAGGTGCCTCAGTATAAGTCAAGAGCTGTCGGTCATTCTAAGGGCAAGAGGCAAGAATGAATTCTTGTCCTACTTTACTCATTGTCTAAGTTATTCTATGCCATCCACCTCTAGAAGTGCCATTCAATAAAAAATTGAATAATATATAATGGGAAAAAATGAAATCCAATAAATGGAAGAAAAAATCAAAATGTGTTCTTCATTAAGAACTAAATGGGCCCTGTTGGTGCTGAACAAAATATACTAAAGTGGCAGCGAGAGTGACAACAGGCCTCTCAACACTGCGCTAACTGCTATGGAATATGGCCTCAGGCTGACAACAGTGCACGGGGCAAGGAACGATAAGATCTCACAGGCAAGCAAAGCACTCCCCTTCCCTGGTAGCTCAGATGGTAGACTCTGCCTGCAATGCAGGAGACCTGGGTTCGATCCTTGGCTTAGGAAGATCCCCTGGAGAAGGGAATGGCAGCCCACTCCAGTATTCTTGCCTGGAGAATTCCATAGACAGACCATGGAGTCCCAGAGACTCAGACAAGACTGAGCAACTTTCACAAACAAGGCCGTTGACGTCAAAGTGAACCCTGTGCGGGCAGCGGGAGCAAATGCCTGAAGAAAACTAAAAATGATTCCAAGGATCCCAGGGAAGACAACTAGTGGGTAGTTTTTTTGTTCTTTTTTGCAGATATTAATCCAACTTTATCAGTAATCACTTTTTTTTTTAAAGTAGGTCTGGATGAGCTCTATCAGCTGTTTTTTTTTTGAAACAAAATTTATTGAAACACAGCTGATTTACAGTGTTGTGTTTGTTAGATTCAGGTATATAGCAAAGTGATCCAGATAGATATTTTAGGTTCCTTTCCATTAATCAATATTACAAGATATTGTGTATAGTTCCTTTATGCTGTACGGTAGGTTCTTGATGGTTATCTGTTTTATTTATAGTAGTGTGTATATGTAATTCCAAATTCCCAATTTATCCCTGCCCCACCACTTTCCCCTTTGTTAACCATAAATTTGCTTTCTATGTCTGTGAGTCTATTTCTGTTTTATAAATATGTTCATTTTTATCATTTAATTTTAGATTCTAGTGGACAGTTTTTATTCTAGGAAAAAAAAAAAAAGTTGCCTTTTACAAGGAAGATAAATGTCAGACTTCAAGGTCACATGGTTGGACCGTTAAGCACAGACTGACTGAACACAGCTCCTCCCTCACCCTAGTGGGAAATGTATTATTGTATTATTGTATTATTTTGTATTCCTCTTGTATTATTTTGTACAAGAGGAAACATGTCCCAGTAGCTGCTCACATTTTTTTCTTTTCTTCTTGTTGAGTTCTCTATATTTCCAGATATGGTCAAAATACACTGCTACTGGTTTTCAGCAAACAGAATAATCCTACCGAGAATAAAGCCTTGAAAATACATGGAATGGCTACTGAAAAAGAGGTTTTCTCTGCTTTGAAAATGACTTTACTAAATAAGTCTGACAGCACTGAGAATTGCACTAGTCCTTTAATTTTTCAAAAAAAAAAAAAAAAAGTAGGGGCTAAGAGGAGAGAAAGGCCCCAAAAATGAAGGATGATTGATCCCCTAAGTAAAAGATTCCTTTACTCTTAGCAGTAGAAACTACAGCAGTCACAGTACTAGAAAGAAAACGAACAAAAAAGGTTGTTTCCACAAGAAATGCAAACATACGTGCACAAGAAGTTATTCAGTCACCTCTTCTCCAGCCCCCTGAATGTCGGCAATGTTACATCAGTGCAGCTATTACCAAGTTTACCCTAAAAAATACATAAACCCTCAAAGGTTCTGTCTTGTGACTCATTGATAGGAATGCATGGTCTAAAATCCAACTTCTCTTCCAAGTAATAATGAACTGTTTAAAAAGGAAAAGCTCGAAATGCTCAAATTCTCCAGTTTTTAAGGGATCAGAGGCTACTAATTACCTTAAGTTTCCCACAGGAAGAGCCAATGGCATTCTAAGCAATAAACAAAGTTTCCATCAAGTTCCATTCAGAAGGACTGGAAATAACCTGGAGAACCACCTCCCTTCCCTAAACCTACTCTGAGAGAAAGAAAAATAAAGACTTTTAAGAAGATCCAAGTCATACCTATGAACGTATTTGATTTGTCACTCGCCTATTAAATTTCACAAAGGTCCCAATTCACTTGTCAGCAATGAAATATGCCCACAAGGAGAGACGCCCCATAAATTGTTTTCATGCTGGCTGATCTCGGTTGCAAAGGAGGAGACACCCAGCACGACGTTCAGCATCCGGTTTTTGAGGGAGGAGATGGCAGGGTGCCATCCAGCAGCAGTTCCACAACTTAATATAAACAAAGTGGGTGGTGGAAGGCAAGATACTGATGCAGAACTGCCCACTTATTTTTTAAAAAAGCACTTGCCAAGCAAATGAAGATTTGAAAAAAAAAATACTACACTTTACTGTCATACATTTCTAACAGAAAGAATAGTTTAAAAGTCCAACATACCCTTTTGAAAGAGATTATGCCTGTTTGCCCATCACCACATCAGAAGAAAATGGCTAGAGAGATTGTCACACATGGAAAGTATGTTTGGACACAATGTAGAAGGGTTGGCGACTGTCACCCAGCCTCGCTCACAGCGGGTGCAGCCATGTGACAGGGTTTTAGACAAAGGAATGCAGGCAGAAGTGACATACACCGCTTCCAGCCTGGCATCTAACCCTCCCCCATACTC
This sequence comes from Budorcas taxicolor, assembly GCF_023091745.1. NCBI lineage: Eukaryota > Metazoa > Chordata > Mammalia > Artiodactyla > Bovidae > Budorcas > Budorcas taxicolor. The sequence goes on along the minus strand of NC_068924.1, from coordinate 63,044,136 downwards.
TCCTCCACGCTCTTAATCGTCTGTGACCAGACAGTGCTGTGGAGGGCAGCATTAAGGAACCACGTGTTGCCACAGGAGCAGCCTCCTTCAGCCTGCAGCCTTGGGGAACTGTGGGCTGCCGAGGACTCACTACCTCCTTCTGCAACCTCGAACCATTTTGGCTAATCACATGAGAGAGAAATAAACTTCTTACAGGTTTATGCCATTATACACTTTGGGATGTATTATTACAGCATGTAGCCCATGCGTGACTGTACTTAAAACATGGGCTATGAATCAAGGATAGTAAAACAAACAATCCAGTGTTTTAAAGGACAAAAAATCTGAACAAATCCAGTAAAGAAATACGTATGTGTGTATTAGTCAGTCATGTCTGACTCTTTCTGATCCCATGGACTGCAGCCCACTAGACTCCTCTGTCCATCAATTCTCCAGGCAACAATACTGGAGTGGGTTGCCCTTTCCGCCTCCAGGGGATCTTCCTGACCCAGGGATCGAACCCAGGTCTCCTGCATTGCGGGCAGATTCTTTAGCATCTGAGCCACCAGGGAAGAAATATTGTATACCAGAGGTCAAATAGGCACATGAAAAGATGCATCACTGGTCACCAGAGCAAGGCAAATATCACTTCTTATTCACCAGAAAGGCTAAACTTAAAAAGAATGACAATCCCAAAGGATGGCAGGATGTGGACCAATGTAACTCTCAAACATTGTTGATAGAAGTGTAAAATGGTAAACCACATCAGAAGAAGGCTTAGGAATTTCTCATAAGACATTCACTTGCCTTATCACTTACTCGGCAATTCTATTCACAGGTATTTTTTAAGAGAAATAAAAGTATATGTGCACAAAAAGACTTATATAAGACTGTTTATAGAAAGTTAATTCATAACAGCCACACACTGGGAATAGTCCAGGTGCCCAACAACAGGATAAGCACACGGTGCTCTAATCAGACAATGGTGCTCTAATCAGCAGTAGTACTAGTACTCAGCAATACATGCAATGACAGGAAAGAATCCTAAAACATTTTTAAAAAATCTTAAAACATATTTGCTGAATGAAAGCAGCGTTACACAAAAAGTTCCTAAATCAATGGTTAAAAAGCAAAATCATCAGTGGTTGCCTGGAGCAGAACTGCAGGAGAAGCAGGGAAAGATGGGAAATGGCACGAGGGAACATTCCAGGGTGATGAGAATCTTCTACATCTTGATAAAAGAACCGGATTCACAGGTGTTTATATTTATCAAAAAGCACAGATTGGTACACTTCATATTTGTATATTTTTGTATATAAATTTTGCCTTAAAAACATGAATTAAACAATGAATTCTGGTAATTTGCATCAAGTCTACTGATGTCTACAACATACTCTGAAGTGCCCCTCCAAAACATAGGTTAAGGGATGAATGAAGGGACAGACAGATATGGAATAACATGTTAAAAGAAATTTTTAAAAATGTGGTGGGTATATAGGCATATACTACACAATTTTTCTCACTTTTCTGAATGTTTAAAATTTTTCCAAAGAAAGCATTAGGAAATTACAAAGGGTATGGACAGATGCAAAATTCCTTTGGGAAGTGGGCAGTCTCCTATAAAAATACGCAGCTTTCACTCAGAGCAGCTCAAGTCAGGAGAAACAAGACACCAATGTGCCTGCCAATCAGGACAATGTAAACAGCACACTGAGATGCATGGGCAGAGGAGACGGAAGTATTTCAACTAGGGGTCCCCAGATTATAGACGCACGTTGCAGGCCAGCTGTTTCTCACATGGGTGACCACGTAGGGCAAGTCACCAGCAAGATCTTAATGGTTTAACAACAGTTAATGATTCTCCCAAACAGTGACAAGGCAAGCTAGTCTCAACGGAGCCCTTTCAAAAGAATGAATTTTGTTTTATGCGAAACTCATTTGCCCATATTTTTTCCAGTTCACCGAGGATTCATGAAAGCCTCCATGTGAACCAAGATGCAGCAACCACTGGGCATACAGAGAGTCCTGGCTCTAGGAAGCGGAGTCTAATCTTCACTCTGCCACTGACTAGCCACTTGTCCTTGACTGATAAGATGCTAAGTCTCTCTGGTTCACTTTGCCTAAGAACTCATCAAAAGCCAAATACCCTAGTAGCACATAATAAGGAACAAAATGAGAAAAGAGAGTTTCCAGGCCCTCTAAAGAGAATGGTAGCCTTCTCACAAACAGGGAACTACAAGGTAACCCATGAGCACTCAGCATTAATCCTAGTTCATGAACACTAACCCGGTCTTAAGGAAGAGCACTAAACGGGTACCCTGTCACTACCTAGACGGGTGGCATGAGGTGGGAGGGAGGTTCAGGAGGGAAGGGACATATTGACAAAAGAAGACTCAAAACAGAAGTGCTCCCATCCCACTCAACCTGCTCAGATGCCCTTTAACGCTCTGCATCCTAGGGGTACAGGCCAGGAATGACTGGCCAACCACTACAGGGCTGAATTCCTACTCAGCTGTAAAGCTCTTGTTCAGATGTCACCTGCCTGCCAACCAGGTCAGTCACTCCCTTTACACTCAGCAGATAACCTGTATCAGCGCCCTGGCCACGTTGGAAGGTAACCATCTATTCACCTGTCTTGTCTCCCAAACTTTACTTTGAGCTTTCGGCCTCACTGGAATTTTCTCCACTTGCCCCAGCGCTGTGCCTAGCACATGCTGGCACTCAAAGCACAGGTGTAAATAAATGCATTAATTAATCACTAAGGTCACTTTTAGCTCTAAAATGCTAGACGATGTTTTTAAGTGCAAAAGAAATCATAGGTATACAAATCTTTTTATTTAGCTGTTTAATGCTGTATGTGCACTTCCCTGGTGGCCCAGATGGTAAAGAATCTGCCTGCAACACGGGAGACCTGGGTTCCATCCCTGGGTCGGGAAGATCGTTCCATCCCTGGGTCGGGAAGATCCCCTGGAGAAGGGAATGGCAACCCACTCCAGCATTCTTGCCTGGATAATTCCATGGACAGAGCAGTCTGTCTGTGGGCTACAGTTCATGGGGTTACAGAGAGTCGGACACGACTGAGCAACTAACACACAAACAATGCTTTATGTTCAGTGCTGGGGACATGGAGATGATAAAAGACGTTTCCTGCCCCCAAGACACCCCCACCCCAAATACGAAAGCTGGTAGTTATTGTTTGAGCGAGGGCAAAGCTAGAGCCTGCTCCTGCTTCCCCCGTCACTTCCTTTCTTGCAGCTGCAGCTCTCTGCCTCTTTCCCCATAAGCCTTCACTGCTGCCTCAAACTGCAACCTCTGTCCCAGCTGGCAAAGGCGCAAAACTGTAAACCAACCACCCACGACCTGCAGCCTACCACAAATCCTGCAGGACCGCTGCCCCCGGGGCCCAGAACCCTCTCCCCTCCGCCGCCCGCGAATGTAACAGCCCAACCAGACGGAAAGGAAGCACACGCACACCCCTAGGGCCCCCGCGATCGATGGTACAGCCCTCCCTCCCCAGAACCTCCGCGCTGGGGCAGCAGGGGCCGTTACTTGAGGACACCCAGCTTCCTACGCGGACCGTAGGGCCGGCTCGGAGAGCGTAGGGTGTACCTGCGCGGCCCTCTGCTCCTTCCAGTGTTTCATCTGGTCGCTGGCTGGATCCCGGTTGTCCGCCATGGTGTCTGAGCGGCGCTGCAGAACTTTGCAGGTGGGCTCGGCTCACGCGTCTCCAGCGCCGCAGCTGAAATAGGCGACTTCAGACTCCGCCACTCAGCTCCGCCCCCCCCCGTCCTGCCCCCTCGGCAGGGCCGCCACCTGATTGGCCACTTGAGCTCCAGGCGGAATGGGATTGGAAGCCAAATAGGGGCGGGGCTGAGGAGCAGGGACTCGGGGAGAGGAGAGGCTGGGGAGAGATAGGAAAAGGAACGGCACGTCCTCACCTCCGACCCCCAAACTCCAGATTAACTAATTTGGGGTTGGCCCCCGCGTACCCAGATGTGACTGTCTCCTCGGCTTATCAGTATCCTTCAGGGTGCCCTGGGAGGTAGTGGTTGGTGGTCTGCCAGTTTTTTTGAGGGAATGCTTAGGCCCTGCTGGGTGGGGCTTTGAACTCTGGTAACATGCTCTCAGCCCTTATAAAACAGAGAAAAAGAAATCCACCGTTGAGTTCCTCTGTGCAAAATGAAGATTTGTCATGCTCCAATGTTAATAATTTTGTTTACAACTGAAAGGATTGGTGGAATTTGGAATAAATGCAAATACTGGTTCTATATTTAAGTATGACCAGTGATCACACTCTCAAATGTCGCATAATTTTTTCTTTGTCAAAGATTAGAGACGACATGTATACACTGCTATACAATGACATGTATACATTTAAAAATGGTTAACCAACAAGGATCTGCTGTATAGCCCAGGGAACTCTGCTCAGTGTTCTGTGGCAGCCTAGATGGGCCTGTAATCTGGGGGAGAATGGATAGGTGTGTATGTACGGCTGAATCTCTTTGCTGTCCACCTTAAACTATCACAACATTGTTGGTTGGCTATACTCCTGTATAAAATAAAAAGCTTTTAAAAATAAAAGTAAAAAACACAGAAAAGCGAAATATTTGCAAGTTCTAAATCTTAATAGTCTAAAATACATAGGACAAAAACTCAGTCCTTTAGATTCCCTTTTTGGTTTAGAAGTTCCCCTTTTTGAGTGTCTGCTATGTGCTGGACACTGCTGATGGTTGCCAAACTCTACCACTTAATCTTCACAACAAAAAGAATATAAAGGTCAGTGAAGTCTCCCCACCATGACAAGCATGAAGAGGTTGGCTTGCTCCTGATGTAGAATAATTAACTAAGTTAAATAAGATGTCCAAACCCACTATTTATTAACAGAAATGCTGCCTTAGAGTTTAGGAAATGTCTTCCCTAAGTCAATGTGACTAATTTTTGAGGTGTTTGAGCAATGCATTTTAATAAGTGAAATAATATATTTTGTGATATTCCAGAAGAAAATTGCTCAAGAGTTCAACAGTGCGAAAATGACTTATTCTATGAAAGTATCTTCAATTGGTGTCTTACTCTTGTCAAGACGTTTAAATTAGGTAAAGTGTGAAAAGAGACTTGGTTATACCCAGCTAGAGAGATTGTGTGCAAAGTCTGAGACTTGGCATAATAAAGCTGGGGGAAAATGGTCCTCCCAGACCTCAACAGAGATCTGTACTCCTACAACGTCTCATCCTGAGGCCACATTATAGATATTTTCTTCCACTGTGTGAACCTCCCACTCACAGGGCATCACACTTCCCTTCCTCTAGTCGTTTCCATCCTCTTGTGGTCAGGATAGGCTGCCATTCTTTTCTTTTACTTCAGGTTCATATCACTTTTTATACTTGAGCTTGGTCTTGGAAATGTTCACATACTCTTGGGAGTCTAGTTCAGTCACATTTGTATAAAAAAAGGATTTTTGTGGTTAGAACTGGTAATCTAATCACTGTCTATAACATTATTTGCATGAGAGAAAGTCTTTCAAGCTTAAATTAAGTAGAAGGAGCTAGGGAGGGCTACCAAAAATTTTTTGCCAAGTCACGTTATGATCATTGGATCTATTAAAAGGCCCTAAGGAAGAAAGGAAAACACCGTACCCATAGAGAACTTTCAAGTGTTTATGTACATGATTTATGGAATGATGTACATGATTCCTCCAGTGGTTCTATGTAAATCTCATCTCCCGTACCTGCTGATTTATATGTCTCCTTATGTTAAAGGCCCTTTGTTTCCTGGGCCTCAGCTGCTCAGTGGTAGGACTTTTCTTTCTTTTTTTCTTTTGGCTGCACCACATGGCCTTAGCTCCCCAACCAGGGATCAAACCTGCACAGTGTCTTAAAGTGGTAGGATTTTTGATTCTTTCTCGTTTTCACTGGGAATTGGATCAAATGCAATCTCTCTCCAGGTCATCACTTTGCTTATCTGCTTCTCTTGAAAAATAAGCAGTTTGTTTGTTTGTTTGTTTGCTACTCCAGATTTACTCTCCATCCTTCTTGATTCTAATCTATACTCCAGAAATCTTGATTTTTATCATCCGCTTGGTCCCATGATATCCTGCCTTCTTCTTGAGTTCAGCCAATGGTGGGCTGGCGTGAGATCAGAGCTTAGGTGGAAAGAGGGACTAAATTATTCGTTATATTAGCGCCAAAGTTGGATTTTCCACAGAGTTAATGAAGCTTAATTTTAGAGTTCCTCACCTACACATGTTCCTTCCAGACTTTTGGGAGGAGTCCTCACAAAGTGCTTATGTGCACTTTTATGAGTCTGCATAAAATGAGTGAGGTATTTAACCACAGTCGATATAACCATCATCTTTTCGAATCCGAATTCCCCTTCACCACATTACCTTTCTTATCAAGTGTCATTGGAATGACTGTGGTTATGTTTGGCATCCTGCTAAGGAGACATTGAGTTGGGGATTATTTGCATGAGTTTAGTGGAATACAGTTGACTTGCAGTCTCTTCCGTGTGTACTGAGTTATTGTTCGTAAAGCTTCGCAAGCTAGAGCATGGCAGACTTATGTCTGACTCCGATACCAAGTATCTCTGTAGCCTTTCCTCTGTCTGGCAAGCATCACTGAGCCTTTGATTTCTTTCTAATGCACAGAAACCCATGCTCAGCCTCTTGCCAACATCTGACCCTCTTTTCTCACCTCCCCTATCAAACTCCAGCACTTTGTTGTCTTGTCACTCGGTTTTATCTCCCATGACTGCCTTTCCTGTCCTCCTCACTCCACTAAGCTAAGATTCTTTTTTTTTTTTTTTTGGCCATGCTGCATGGCTTTCAGGATCTTAGTCCCCCGACCAGGGATTGAACCCAGGCTGCGGCAGGGAAAATGTGGAATCCTAACTACTGGATCACCAGAGAATATCCTATAACTCATCGATTTAAAATGGCATTATCAATAGTAAAGTATAAAGTCAAAATGAAAGTTTTCTAAACTATAAATAACAAACACAAATTTTGATAAACTATGCTAGAAGGAAGATTGAATTACCTTTCTATTCTCTCTATTGAAAATTTTTACTTCTTTTGGTGATCAAAAAGTATGCACTCAAAATGAAAAAAAAAAAAGTATTTTAGAGATATGTCAGGCTGTTAATAAAGTATTATGCTTTTGGGGGGGGTGGTTTGTAATGTTTTTATGGTACTTTTTTGATTATTCAAGTTTGTAAGTTGTGATTTTTTTACCATTGTAAACAAAGATTGATTTTTATACTTAAATGTGTTTTCTTTTCCTTACAGAGACAGTGGAAAGTATACATATAAGCTTCAAATCCCGCAAAATTGGGATCCACTCTTAGCAAGCTCACTGCCTGCCTACCCTGCCATAATTCCTTGATTTCTTGGAAACAGCCATGTCCTACAGCTGTAGGTATGTTGCTGCTGCTGCTGCTAAGTCGCTTCAGTCGTGTCCGACTCTGTGTGACCCCACAGACAGCAGCCCACCAGGCTCCCCTGTCCCTGGGATTCTCCAGGCAAGAACACTGGAGTGGGTTGCCATTTCCTTCTCCCGTGCATAAAAGTAAAAAGTGAAAGCAAAGTTGCTCAGTCGTGTCCGACTCTTTGCGACCCCATGGACTGCAGCCCACCAGGCTCCTCCGGCCATGGGATTCTCCAGGCAAGGGTACTGGAGTGGGGTGCCACTGCTTATAATTGGTTCCAAAAACCACTCTTTTTCTTTGCCTCTTCAGAGGCAAGAATGGCACACAGCCTACTTGCAGTCACAGATGTTTCCCCCTTTTTATATACTCCTTTCATGAAAATTTCCATAATTGTCCCTTCAGAGTATACTGGGTTTTTTCAGAGATTCTGACTGATACAACTGATAAAAAGCAAAACAGTGTGATGCATTTTATCTTATTTTATTTTTAAATTTATTTTTTATTCAAGTACAAGTGATTGACAATGCTGTGTTACTTTCAAGTGTACAGAAAAGTAATGTAAATAGTTTATATATATATGAGTGATATGTCACTCAGTCATGTCCAACTCTTTGTGACCCCATGGACTGTAGCCTGCCAGGTTCCTCCATCCATGGCATTTTCCAGGCAAGAATACAGGAGTGGGTTGTCATTTCCTTTACCAAGGGATCTTCTCCACCCAGGGATCGAACCCTGATCTTCTGAGTTGCAGGCAGACTCCTTACCATCTGAGCCACCAGGAAAGTACTTTATATATTATATATTATATATAAAGGACTTTCCTTTATATATATTATTATATATAATAATATATTATAATATATATTTTGTATATACATACACATATATACATACATATGTATATATTATATATAATATATATATTCTTTTTCAGGTTATTTTCCCCTATAGGTTATTACAAAGTATTGAGTGTATGTGTGTATATATATATATATATACACACACACATATATATATATATATATATATATATAAAGAGAGAGAGAGAGAGAGAGTATGTATATAATATATATTCTTTTTCAGGTTCTTTTCCCCTATAGGTTATTACAAAATATTGAGTATAGTTCCCTGTGCTATACAGTAGGTCTTTATTGGTTGTCTGTTTTATATATAGTAGTATATGAATATTAATCCCAACCTTCTAATTTATCCCTCCCCATCCCTTTCCCCTTTCCCCTTTGGTAGCCATCAGTTGTTTTTCTATGTGAGTCTACTTCTGTTTTGTAAATAAATTCATTGGAATAATTTTGTTTTAGATTCCAGATATAAACAATATCATATGATATTTGTCTTTGTCTGGCTTATTTCAATGTGATTCAATTTAAAGGATACTTTCTGAAAAAAAAAAAAAGGATACTTTCTGGAGATATTATAGTCCTGTATTGCTCAATACTTATCCAGCCAGCATGGTGTCCAGCTTTTGACCTTAGCACCCATTTACATGTTTAAAAATTATTGAGGACTCCAAAGAGCTTTCTTTTGTCAATGTTGGAAATATATAGGTGTATATGATTAGAAATTATAACTGATAAATTTTAAATATTTAAATATTATTTTAAAATAAAAACAATAAGCCAAATATATGTTAACTTAAATGACATATTATTGTAAAAAATAACCATATTTTCAAAAAATTAGAATATATTTTACATTTTTGCAAATCCTTTAATGTCTGGCATAGAAGACAACTGGATTCTCATATCTGCTTTCACATTCCATCTGATGCATTATCAGATCATGTAACTTTTGGAGTGTTCCCCTGTACACCCATGAGAGAATGACAGTGAAAAAGGCAAATGACATCTTAGTATTATTAAGATCATTTCAACCTCATTGACCCCCTGACAGGGCCCTCAAGGATCATCATATTGAGAATCACTTGTAAAGAGAAATGGACTCTGATTTGGAAATCAAAATCCTTAGGTTTTATTTCTGACATCTCCTAGCAATGTGGTCTGCAGTAAATCAGTATTTAACTTTTTTAGAATATGGTTTCCATGTCTACTAAGTGAAACATCCAAACAGAAAAACTAAGACTATGACAAATATCAAGATTCTTCAATTTGTGACTTGTTTATGGAAAGAAATAATAGCTGTCTTCAAGTCACTTCAGAAGACAGCTAATGAGATGTCAGTAAGGTCCATGTTAATACTCATGGAAGCCAAGTTCCATGGTGTTGAACCTCACTTCTGAAGGCACATATCAGAAAAATAAAGAAGGAAAAAAATTTAATATGTCTAATTATGACTTACTTTTTGATAAACCAATATGCATATTGGAACTGTCAATATCAATGCTGCCAAACATTTAAGATAGGGTGTTATTATGAGGTAAGCTTCCTGGGAAAATTACAGCAATGGCTTCCAACTTCCATTGGCTAGGAACTGAAAGAACTGCAAATATGTGACCAGCCTCAAAGATACTTGACACGCATGTTTTAAGCTCTAAAACAGAAACTTGTGGACAAAACAGTGTTATTAAATACTGATGGCAGAAGTTCTCATATTTTTGAGAACTGAGTTTAGGAAAAACAATTCCTCCACTGCTTACTGGCTGGGCTGAACTAAGGGCAGGGTTGGCTTTGTAACTCTCCCCACCCTTTCTGGAGCGTGACCAGCCCATTGGGAAGCTTTATTATAGAACATCCAGTTAAACTGGCTCTCTGGGGGGTGGAGCTGAAGCTGCACTTTGTCAGCCTGAGAGTAGTGTGCACCAAGGACACATCCCTGCCTTTCCTTAATTCTTCCTGGGCCTTGGTCTTATATCTGGACCCCCACCCCCTCAACCCTGAAACTGCCACTGGCATGCAGGTGGTGATGGTAGTCGGAGCCAGGGAGAAGGAGCAAGAAAGAGTGTCAGAATGCACTGGAGAAGTCAGTTATTGTTGGGAGGGGCAACTTTAATACAACAGACATCTGTTCCATTGAGAAAAGACCTTTGTTTAATGTATGGAGCTTGTGGTATAAGTCATAAAATGATCTAACTTGTAGATGGTAGGTTGGAATATTAAAATCCTCATCCCTTACATCAATGAAAGATGTCACTGCAGAATTTAGTCCCCTTTGTAGTTCCCCCAAATGTGCACCAATTATTAACATTTAGATTTACAGCTTCAGAACTGTCAGTAGAGCTAGCTCTGAATTGAAAATCGAAACCTGCCTGCTGGTAAGCCCTCAGCTGTTTAACACTCAACAGGTTTTTATTGGGTATCAATAAAACCTACACAGGCTCTGAGGTTCAGTAGTCTATAAATTATCATGGTTCCTGCCCTATGGACCGACCCTATCTTCTAATCTTTCTCAAGTTAGCAAGATCACAGTTTCAGGAATTAGTTGATCCACTGTTCTGAAAAGACAACTGGCTGAGTTGGAAGGAATTATCCAACCTCTACACATTAGCAATTTTAAAATAAGTGATTAAAATCCAAAATGCATAAGTAATCCTACCACTCGATAGCAAAAAACAAACAAAAACCAAATAAGCCAATTTAAAAATGGGTAAAGGAAAAAATAAATAAATAAAAATGGGTAAAGGACCTGAACAGACATTTTTTTTCCCCCAAAGAAGACCTACAAATAGCAAACAGGTATACAAAGAGATGGCTTCCCTGGTGGCTCAGTGGTGAAGAATCCACCTGCCAATGCAGGAGACTGGGGATCAATCCCTGGGTCAGGAAGATCCCCTGGAGAAGGAAACAACAACCCACTCCAGTATTCTTGCCTGGGAAATCCCATGGACAGAGGAGCCTTGCAGAAGTCCATGTGGTTGCAAGAGTCAGACACGACTTAGTGACTAAACAGCAACAATATAAAGAGGTACTCCACATCCCTAATCATCAGGGAAGTGAACATCAAACCAGAAAGAGGTATCACTTAATACCTTTAAAGATGGCTATCCGAAAGAGAGGAGAAAGTACATGTTGGAGAGGATGTAGAGAAAAGGGACCACTTGTACACTATTAATGGGAATGTAAATTAGTATAGCCATTATGGAAAACAATATGGAGGTTCCTCAAAATATTAAAACTAGAACTCTCATATTATTCAGCTATCCCACTTCTAGGTATACATCCAAAGGAACTGAAATTAGTATTGCCAAGAGATATCTGCAGTCTCACATTTATTGTAGCATTATTTACCACAGTTGAGATATGGAAATTACCTAAATATCTGTTGACAGATAAGTAGATAAAGAAAATGTGATGCACGCACACACACACACACAATAGAATATTATCAGCTCTTTATAAACACACACATATACACATGCAAAGGGAAATACTGCTGTTTCCAACAACAAGGATGAACACTACGCTAAATGAAACAAGTCAGACACAGAAAGACAAAGACTGTACGACCTCACTGACATGGAAAAACTGTACGATCTCACTGACAGTGGCATCTGAAAAAGTCAAACTTGTAGAACCGGAACATAACATGGGATTGCCAGGGGCTGGGGGGTGGAAGAGATGAGGAAATGTTGGTCAAAGGGTACAAACTTCGTTATAAGATGATTAAATTCTGGAGATCTAATGTGCATTGTGATGACAGTTAATAATACTGTTAATACACTTGAAATTTGCTGAAAGAGTAGATCTTCAGTATTCTCATCACGCATAAGAAATGGCAACTATGTGAGGTGATGTGATTAGCTTGAGTGTGGTGCTCGTTTCACAACATACACATACATTAAATCATATTAAGTCAGCACTGTGTACACCCTACATGTATGCAATCGTTATTTCCCAACCATACCTCAACAGGCTGGAAAAGATAAATAACTGAGGTCCTCATGGATTATTATATCTGTGTATCCGGCGTTTAAAACTAGCTAGAAACGACTGGAACCCAGCTCTGTGCACTCCAGATTTTTCCTTTTTGGTGATGTTTATTTTCCTTCCCACTTCCCCACACACAAAAAAATCCTAGTTCCACATTTTAGAATCACACACAGGCAATCAAAGTCCATTGATTCCTGGCCTTATTGCAAAAGCAGTATGTTGTTTGTCCTTTGTGTTTGCCAAATGCTAGAGTACAGTTGTCGCATAAATTTGTCTATCGTGAAACAGTCTGTTTTTAAAACCGAAGTTCAACAGAAAGCTGATCACATGAGAAGAATTTCACCTATAACCTTGATAGATGATAGATTTTAAATGATAAATATTAAATAATGGCATTAATTTTTATTATTTTATGTGTTTCAGAGCAGTCCCGTCAACATGTACCTTTCATAAACAGGTACTATTCAAGTTGGCATTTCAGATTTCCAAAAAGATATGGCATAACTTTTGTAATAGTGATTTTTTTTTAAGATGTATTTTTAATTAAACAAGTAATCCATGAGTACTTTATTGTGTTAAAACATTCAAAACTTACAGAGATAACTAGTTTACAAAGTGACTTACAAGAAAGTATGTAATAGTCATTTTTTTTAATATGATAGACTAAGGAAAAGTTGTGAAATGTCAATATATTTAGGAGTGGAAAGGCAGAATAAAGTTTCCTGTTTCTTTTTTCTCCTTTCAGGCATCCAGTGGGTTCAATGTCCTTCAGCTTAGTGTACCAGCTAGAGTAGTTGACAACTGTTTATGAGAAAACTGTCAAGCAGTTCATGTTCTAGTTATCACTCAAAAAAATACCTGTAAAAAAGAAGGGAAAACACCATCAATACAAAGTACTGAATGCTCGTGTGGAATCCAGGCAACACTCAGAAAGTGTATTTTGCAGGCGTAAAGGGGTTGGAGGGAGCAAAGAGAGAGCAGTGGGGAGACAGGGAAGAAGTGAAGAGTGGAGGGATCCAGCAGCAGCACAGCACCGGCGTTGCTTCTACAGGCTGTCAAGCCAGTTACGGAGGAGACTGATAACACTCCTCAACCAGGGATAAGGAGAACAAAGTCTATTTGTCACTTGCCCAAGGTCACACGAACCAGAAGTACAAAGCCTGATCTGATTTTATTCTCTTTATTATAAATCCCATGTGTTGGCCTTCCCGGGTGGTCCAGTGGCTATGGCTGCTCGCTTCCACTGCAGGAGGTGTGGGTTCTGTCCCTGGTTGGGGAAGATTCTACATGCCACATGGCATGGCCAAAAAAAAAAAAAAAAACAAATCACCCTGGCATTACTGGTCTATCATCGTTCCAGGCATGGCAGAGCTATATTTAATTCCAACAGCCCCATGAGAAGCATGCTGTTCTCAATTTCAAAATTAAGGAACTGCCTCCGACAGGTTAGGCCATTTTGCCCAAGGCCCCACAGTAAAAGAGAGAGCGCTGAGTAAACATGGGAGTGCACACCTCTGCCCTAGTATTTCAGTGTTTCTCGAACAGACCCTGAGAGGCTGTGAACCTATTTTTAGAGGCCTGAACATCTTCTTCAGGAACTTTAATTTTTTTTTTCAAAATAATATTTAAGATGTAATAGAAGCATATTTTAGATAGCTTCTAGGTTTAGATAGATTTTAGATCCTTTTTAGGTTCTTTGGCTGATCTATTGGCTTAAAAGAGATGAACAGGAGAAGAACAGATTTAATTTCATACATACAAGAACCCCCCAAATATGAGACTCTTCCCCTGCAGCCCAGGAATAGAGGCTTATAGGCCATCCTTGAGCTAAGGAGAGGAGTGTAGGGGTCTGGCACCTGAAAGGGAAGGATGGCAATTCACAGAAAGATGGGAAGAGCAGCAAATGTTTGGTAGACAAATGTTTGTTGAATCATGCAGATAAGCCTCCCAATGAAAAAAGTTAGTGTTGCTAATGTCTCTCTCTCTCTGGTACAAGCCCCCTAATCTAAATTCTCTAATGCAGCAGAGGAAGGGATAAAAAGCTCTTCTTGAGTCTATTGACTCAAGATGATTTTCGACTGGAAATCATCCACATGCCAAAGTGACAATTTGGGGTAGCCTGCCAGAAGACCCATCATCAAGTCATGCAGTGACATTCCAGTGCAGGCGTTTGTGTTCACATTTATAATCATCATAACCTTCAAAGTCTTGGCAAACGAGGATTTGCCCCTGGATTGGTGTGTCCTCATGTCAAATGACAACTCTCCTTCACTTGTACCGAGAGTTTATTACCAATTATAAGACCATACTTCTATTCTGCGATGATAATTCCAACTGGAAAACTATGAGAACATTATTTGATATATCAAGACAGTTGCAGCTCTGGAGTTTCTATGTAGGAGAGACTTAATGGCTCTGCTGAGTGCTAAGTTGCCTCAGTCATGTCTGAGCCTTTGCAACCCCGTGGACAATAGCCTGCTAGGCTCCTCTGTCCATGGAATTCTCCAGGCAAGAATAATGGAGGGCTTTTCATGCCTTCCTCCAAGGGATCTCCCCAACCCAGAGATCGAAAGTGCATCTCCTACATCTCCTGCGTTGGCAGGAGGGGTCTGTACCACTAACACCGCCTGGGAAGCCCTTTAATGACTCTAGTGGATTGGCATTAGGAGCAACAAGGGTTGTCCTGAAGCTTTATTGACAAGGGAATGGTTTTCTAAAAATGAAATTGAGTCCTCTACAGAGCATAGCTCTCTCCAGAAAACTCTTTTAACATTTTCATACAATGGTCATTTTTCAATTACTATGTAATATCTTTCACTCCTGCATTAAAATAAAGTTCATTTCCCCGTAGCCTGATGTAATTCCTTTGCTCTAGTAACTTTGTGTCTTTTCTGATTGCTTAATTTAAATGTAAGAAACTCTGGAAATTCTTAACCAGATGCAATGTATATGGCGCTGATCAGAGCTTTGCTCTCAGGAGTTAAATCAGCATTGAGTCTGGACTGCCGAATGACTTAGAAATAGTATAGATTTTAATAGCTAAAATCACAGTTCGCTATGTAGACCTTTTGATTTCAGAGCTATAACATACAAGGTTCCCCTTGTTGTCCAAATTCATTCACCAGGCTCTCTGAACCCAGGGGCTGAGTTCATCTGGATAGCAAAGGATAATTTTATAAAGAATAAAACATGTGCCCCAAAGTTCTTTGTCTTTAGAAGAAGTCTCACCCATGGAACCAAGAAACAATACTGACCAACGCTATTCATTCCATGAGAAAACAGAGATCAACATTCCCTTCACAGTTTCTTTTTGTTCCTCTTTAACTTGTCTTGAAAACAAAGAGTCATTTGGTCCTGAAGTGAGAGAAGAAACCATTTATACCAATGGCATTTAAAAATAGTATATCTAGAAACGCAATTAAAATTAAGGGCAATAGTGGCAAACCATATACATATTGAGATTCAAAAGGTGAATATTTCACCAACACAAAGAGGATATTTTAGCAATTAGGTGAACCTTTAGTGATGAATGATTGCATGAAAAAAAATTGCAAGCTATGAAGACACGGTCAATTTGAAGAAGTCTACTCAGCCTTGGGCTCCCCAGGTGTCTCACTGGAAAAGAATCCACTTGCCAATGCAGGAGTAATGGGTTTGAGCCCTGGGTTGGGAAGATCCACTGGAGAAGGAAATGGCAACCCACTCCAGTGTTCTTGCCTGGGAAATCCCACAGACAGAGGAGCCTGGTAGGCTACATGAGCCCATGGGGTCTCAAAGAGTCAGACACAACTTAGTGACTCGACGACAACAATTACTTAGCCTTACCTGGTAGAGGGGAAAACAATTAGTCTTTAAGAACTTAACTGTCCTCTCTTTCATCTGTAAGATTGTTTGAGGGAGGCATAACTTATATCCATGAATTATAAAATACAAATGATTCTATCTTCATACCATACCCACCCCGCTGCAGACAGTGACAGGGAAATTAAGTCCAGGGTTTAGCAAAAATATCATTGAGTCCTTAACTAAGTAAAGGGATCCTGAAGCTGAGTTTGGGGGCAGAAGAGTGAGCTGCATGGTGAAGCTAAAGGGATTTTAAGCTGTTGAGATCCAGTGATACAGAGGTCGGAAGGGAAGAGACCTGGAAATCACCAAGGAAATTTTGAAGAATAAGAGAATCTGATTCCGTTTTGTTATAGGCTTGGATAGCACTGCTGCATAATCCTCCTTGCCCCTTTCTCCAAATCCTCATCATACATTTGATTCCACAAATAACATCTTTTTTCTCACGGGGGATAATAGGAATCAAGAAAAACATGACTGAGTCACATGCCGGGGTCATAAGCGAGAGAGAAGTAACAGCAAAAGGTGTTACTCTCCTTAAACTTGGGCCAGAGGGATCCAGCTTCAGACCCCAAGCCATTCTAAAGCAGAGCTAATCCCACTACGATGTGAATGCAACCCCAAATGGGGTTTGTTAGGTTTTCAAGCAAGGCTGAGATTCTACAGTCCCAACAAGCTTCTAGGTAATATTGATGCAGCTGGTCTGAGGACCACACCCTCTGCCTTCCCAGACCGTGCTCAGGTACCCTGCCCAAAGGAATCCAGCCCACTCTTAGGACCTGCACAAGCTTTATCGCTGGGTCCCTCCTCCTAATGGTAGCCCATCTTGCTGCTGTGCATGCCAATAGGGCTAAGGTTTGCCCACAGAGTTGCTATCTGAGGGCCAGCACACAGAATGGCTACACATGAAACCTTTCCATGGTGTGAGATAGTGGAGAAGGGGGCACAGGAGAAAAATAATTGGAGGATGGACAGGGAGCAGAGGGATTCAGTTGGCAGGGTTCAGCTCTCCCCACACTGCCAAATTCCAGGGGTGAATCAGAAGTCCAAGAATTCTAAATTGCAATTCCAAATGGCAACCTGAGACTTCCCTGATGGGGAAGAATAAGTGAAGAAGAATCTGCCTGCCAATGCAAAGGACATGAGTTCGATACTGGTCTAGGAAGATTCCACATGCCACAGAGCAGTTAAGCCTGTGTCCCACAGCTCCTGAGCCCACACTCTGGAGGTACCCCAGCCACAACTACTGAGCCAGAGTGCTACCGCTACTGAAGCTTGTGTGCCTAGAGCCCGTGCTCTCAACAAGAGACGCCACCACAATGAGACGCCCCTTCACTGCAACGAAGAGCAGCCCCTGCTCGCTGCAACTAGAGAAAGCCTGCGTGCAGCCACAAAGACCCAGCACAGCCAAAATAAATGAATGAATTGCAACCTGGCCTTCTGTGTTGTTATGAAGACGTATTTGTCAAAGTAGAAGGACAGTATTTTACTTAATAGTTTAGTATTTAATAGTTCATTAAATATTTAGACAACTGCCATGTGAGCTTTTCTTATTATTTCTGCCCTGCCCTGGGCTTTGCCAGTGTTAGGGGCAGGTTCCTGCAAAGGCACAGACCTCAAACCAAAACAAGAGTGGTGTGGGAGCTGGATCCAGCCCGATGGAAATTTCATCAGAAAAGTGCCCATCTTGGCAAGGAGGGGCCTTGGGAGGCTTGAGGTAACATCTGGGTTACATTTAAATGTTTGGAAGTTATCACAATATGATAAGGCTGTCCTCAATAAAGAGGTGGGGACCTCATTCCCAGGAAACTTACAAGAACCTTAGAGAATGTGTGCAAAAGGCAAGTAAGACCTTCGCCAGCTTATTTCATCTGTTGAAGTATGAGAGAAGTCAGTGACCACTCACCGAATTAAATAATATCTAAAACATTGAGAGTATTGCATCATTTTTAGTTTTCCAGCTAACAGAGAAATGGCAAAAGCTGGAGAGAATTTCCAAATATATTTCAGTGTTTCTGTACATGAACTTTCAACGTGAAGTGTTACAGAGTACAAAATTACAGTCACACTTCTATGAACACAGAAAATCACTGTGCTGACATTCTTTTCTTCACAAGGCCATAGGAAGTCCTGACCAGTCAAATTCAGAACATACTTGCTTTTTCTGACTTAAATTATTTTGTGTTGGAAAATAGTTGATTCACAGTGTTCTTTTATTTTCAGGTGTGCAGCAAAGTTCATATATAGAACACACGTGCTTTTAATACCCATCAGATTTTCTTTCCTATTGGCTAAATTCATTGGAGTGTTATTGGAGACCAAGATCAGCAGGTTGGTTAGGGGCAGCATGAAGCATAAACAGCATTGACCTAGGAATTGGAGATCTCTGGATTTTAGTCTCAACTCTAGACTCTTCACAGCTTGTAGAACCCGGGGAAGCCATTAAGCCTCTCTGTGACTCAGCTTTAATTTGACTCTGTAGGCTTCAGCACACATTCTAGGGCATCTCTGAACGCATTCTTTATTTTTCCTCTTACAGTACGGCTCTTGATATTCTTTTCTGCCGCTGGAAGAACCAACATATCACAAAGAATGAAAGAGGAGACTATACATCAGATCTCATTTTTACTGGTGAGAAGACGGAAACTAAATTTCAAAAAGAATGTATATCAGTTAAGGTCACTTAAACAGAAAGGGGGGATCTCCTGACGTGGAATCAGAAAGTCCAGGGCTAGGCAACATTTTCAGGGGCACCTCTTCCCAGGTTCAAATTCAATGATAGGAAATTGCAAGATGTCTCAAACACCCCCTCAGCTTTCTAGGATCTTCTTTTAATTTCCCAAGAATCCCTTGAGGTAGGTATTATTATTCTGTTTAGTAAATACAAATACCTACTTCATGAAGTTATGACTTTGAAAGAAAACCATGCATTAAAAAAGCCCTCAGGAGAAAAAAACAAAACAAAACCCTCAGCACAATCCCTGACATGGAGTCAGAGCAAGAGATGTCAGCTATTTAATATATATTTACATATTTCATACTTTACTAGACATAATAGATTACATATATTCTATTATCTACACTAGTGGGTTTTAAATTGTGCTCCAAGGAAATAAAAGGTTGCACAAACAATGAAATATTTGCCACCAATAATGATAATTACTGAATGAGGAGCTCATTTCTTGATTTCTTAAAATGTATTTTGTATATTTATATGTTCCATGCAAGACTTTGCTTGAAAAATGGATTTCACTGCTAAAAATAGATTAAATTACCTCTGACATATTCCAATCCATTAATTTTACTGATGATAAAACTAAAGCACAGAGAGATAAAATTCTTATATTCTCATCTTAGAACGTCTTAATATATCTGTTAGGATATATTCAGCTGCACATGTGTAACAGACAATACATGTTAACTGGTCTAAATAATAAAAGGAAACAATCAGTCACATAATAACAGGAAGGCCCATAAACAAGCAGGGTCTGTTTCAGGGCTGGTTTGATTCCCACAGCTCAGTGGTCAAAAAAAGAGTAAGAAGACCAACACCTCAAAACGAAAAACTATGCACTTGCGAAGTTTGTTCTAGCAAACATAAACTAACCCAGTTTCCCGTCATCCTAGGTATAGAGAATAACAGAAGCAATGAGTTGGAGATAGGAAATATAGCAGGACGACGTGTAGTCTATTTTAATTGGAGCCCAGCTGTTTTAAATGTAAGACTATTTTGATGAAAGAAGCAGTGTCCTGATAACTGGACAACAATAGAATTTCATTCTCCAATTATAATGGCTATCAAAGCATCTCTGCAGAAGGTGACAACCAGAGACTGGAGAAGGTAGGTCACACTGGGACACACAGGGGTCCCACCCACGGGTGTCCACAGGGCACTAGATGCTCCAAAGTTCAGCGCTTCACACAGCAGCATGGAAAGCACAACAAGAACATTTTATGTGACCTCAGGGACCTTGTATCCTCATTATGCATGATTACCAGCCAGACAACTTCCTTAATGTGAAACTCTGGGATTAGGCAGCTAATGCACAGGCAACCTAATGGCCCCATGCTATGCAGCAAGTCAAGCTAGTACTAATCCATGTGTCATACGGCTTTCTTGTTGATGTACATCCTATGTGATGGATTGTGTAACATTCCTCTTGTATATTCCCCTGGGGTATGTTAAATTACAAGACATTATTCATGGATACGGAGAAGGCAATGGCACCCCACTCCAGTACTCCTGCCTGGAAAATCCCATGGACGGAGGAGCCTGGAAGGCTGCAGTCCATGGGGTCACTGAGGGTCGGACACGACTGAGCAACTTCACTTTCACTTTTCACTTTCATGCATTGGAGAAGGAAATGGCAACCCACTCCAGTGTTCTTGCCTGGAGAATCCCAGGGACAGGGGAGCCTGGTGGGCTGCCGTCTATGGGGTCGCACAGAGTCGGACACGACTGAAGCGACTTAGCAGCAGCAGCAGCGTTCATGGATAATGTTTCAAAGTTCTGTAGAAATGAAGTAAAGGGTCTTACATCTAGAAAACTAGATTCGCCACTTCAATATCATTATAATTTAGAGTTAGATGATCAGAGAAAGTGTTAAGGAATATAAAAAAATCCAAACCTGGAGGTAAATATATTTGAGTTCCAATCTCAGCTCTGTCCCTTCAACTGTGTCACTTGGGCTACATTTCATAAATGTAATATTTGTACTCGCTTCCTAGGGTTGTTGTGAGAATTTCAATTTATCTGTAGCACTTGCACGACGCCTAGCACTTCATAAATTAAATTACATAAGCCAAATAAAATCATCAAATTAAGATGTAGCAGGGTACCGGCAGCAGTAAAGATCTAGGTTATTGAAGGAGACGTCCTTTCGTGCTAGTTCTGGTAGCCATCTGGTTTTCCTCTGAGGAATCCCCTATATCCTGCCCTTGCCCCCATCCACATGCTTCAGGATAACTTGATGCCATCCCAGCTGCAGGGCTGGACTCATGACTAAAACCTAAGCAATCAGGTCACTGTATTCCACCAGCTGAGTAATGGCTTTAGGGATGGGAACATGACCCAGTCACGTATAATGACGGTTTTGCTGGGAAAGCTGAAAGAAAGAAGCCTAACCTTATTCTGTTAGGTCTTAAGCTTGAAGATGCCTTGTAGCTTTTGGCAGTCATCTTGGCCCAGATAAGGGGGTGGGGCTTGGGAAGCAGGGGAGCCAGTACAGAGGAAAGCAGATACGGCAGCAGCAAGAAACAGAGGCCTAATGACATAAGTGGACGCCTAAACTCACCTGTGCTAAAACTATCGTTAAATCAAATAAGTTCCCTTGTAGGCTTACATTACTTTTGCAATCAAAATAAGTTCCCTTGTTGGCTTACATTACTTTTGCAATCAAAAGAGCCTAAACTGATACACCCGGAGATACATATTTTAAGATATTTGTATTAGGAAATAGACTGGTAACTCATCCAGATGGCACTAGTGGTAAAGAACCCGCCTGCCAATGCAGGAGACATGAGAGACACAGGTTCAGTCCCTGGGTCAGGAAGATTCCCTGGAGGAGAGCATAGCAACTCACTCCAGTGCCTAGAAAATCCCATGGACAGAGGAGCTTGGCGGGCTACAGTCCAGTGTCTCAAAGAGTCAGACACAACTGAAGCAACTTAGTATACACACACCATATAAATGAATTAGAGGGGGGGAGGCATAAGATCACTTCCATGGATGCAACAAAAGGAGGGACTTGATAAAATTCAATATCCATTGATGATTTTTAAAAAATAATAATAAGGAATGCTTTAAGATAGGAAGAGAAGAAATCTTCCTTATTCAGATAAAAGGTATCGTAGGGAAGAAGGCAAATAATTAACTGAGTGAATCAGTTAAATCTTTCCTCTGGAGGTTGCAAAGACAAAGACATTTCCTATCATAGCCTCTGCTTAACTTTGTTGGGTATGCTGGAGGCCCTAGCTTGTGCAATAAAGGAAGAAAGGAAACACAAGATACAGCAATTGAAAAAAGAAGGGAAAAAAATGTCATTTTCAGATTATACAATAATGGAAAAAATCCAAAAGAATCTATTCATACATTTTTAGGGCAGTAGGAGATCTTAGCAAGGTTCCTAGGATACAAAGTCCATACAAAAAAATCAACAGCATTTTAATACTCCCAAAAAAATTAGAAAATGAAATTTGAAAAGTGATACTACAGACAACAGCATTAATAATATTAAGTACCCAGAAATAGTTTTTAAAAGGCATAAGACAGATTTCTATAGGAAAAATGATAATATTGAGATACACTGAAGAAAGTCTGATTACATGAGGAGTTATACCATATTCATTAACCAAAACTTTCAATGGAATTTGGGCAGTTTGTTTTGTTTTGTTTTGTTTTTAGAACTTGACAAGCTAATTTTAAAACATATGTGATGATGCAAAGGGCCAAAAATCTCTAAGATATTCTTAAATAAGAAAAGTGACCAAGGATTTATTTCAACGGATACCAAGATATCAAAGCTATGATAATTAAAACAGTGTGGAATTGATACAGTCATAGACAAAGAAACCAATAGATGAGAAAAGGATATCCTAAAAAAAAATAGCACCCACATACATGTGGAACTTGATTAGACAGAAGTGGCAATACAGGGCATGGAAAAAGGACTGTATTTTTTAATAATGATGCTGAGACACTTAACTATATATGGGGGAAAAAATTAAATTGAAAAATACTGACCTCATTGGTAAAGAGGAAAATGCAGTTTAAAATTCACAAGGAGGTACTACTCCATACTCATCAGAATGGCTGAAATGTAAACATCTGAAGTATCAAGTGCTAGAGAGGGAGTGAAGTCAGATATTTTCCTACACTGTTTACGGGAGCATGAATTGGTTCAATTACATTGGAAAACAGATTGGAATGATCCATTAAAGGCAAACAAATTGCACACCCTATGACCCAAACATTCAATTCCACTCCAGGACTGTGTCCATGTTCTCAGGCATCCAGCAACAGTAGAAGAGATGGGGGTTTTTTTAAGTGTGATATATTTGTGTAATGGAAGGTTGTCATTGTTCAGTCACTCAGTTGTGTCCAACTCTTTGCAACCCCATGGACTGCAGCACGCCAGGCTTCCCCATCCTTCACTATCTCCCTATATAGCAATGAGAATAAACAAGCATTAGCTATCTACCACACAAGAGGGTGTTCAAAATAGTCAAGAAGCCAGACAACAAAAATACATGCTGTAAAATTACATTTTAAAGTTGAAACTAGGCAAAACACAAAATGTATTGTTTAGAAAGTTTACAAAGGTTGTAAAATAATAAGGAAAAGCAAGGGTGGAATTACTATAAAAGAAGTATGACGGAGAAAGAGCCTTTGGGGATTCTGGGAACTGTCAATATTCTGTTGGTGCCGTTCAGCAGGACTTCCTGGGATGACAGAAATTCTCTACATCTGAGCTGGCCAATACCATAGCCTTTAATCATGTGTTGCTGTCCAGCATTTGAAATGTGGCTAGTGTAACCGAAGAGCTGAATTTTAATTTTATTTCATTTTAGAATCTAAAACTATTTCATTTAAAATTTAAATAGCTACTTGGGGGAGGATGGGTACATGTATATGTACGGCTGAGTCCCTTCGCTGTTCACCTGAAACAACCACAACATTGTTAAAATTGGCTTCGTGTGTATGCTTGTGTGTGTCAGCTGCTCAGTCGTGTCTGACTCTGCAATCCCATGGACTGCAGCCCGCCAGGCTCCTCTGTCCATAGGATTCTCCAGGCAAGTATATTGGCGCAGGTGTGTGTTAGCAGCTCAGTTGATCCAACTCTTTGCGACCCCATGGACTGCAACCATCCAGGATCCTCTGTCCGTGGGATTTTCCAGGCAAGAATACTGGAGTGGGTTGCTATTTCCTTCTACAGTTGGAGTGGGTAGCCATTCCATTCTCCAAGGGATCTTTCCTACCCAGGGATTGAACCTGGGTCTCCTGCATTCCAGGCAGATTCTTTACCATCTGAGTCAACAGGAAAGCCCTGATTGGCTATACCCCAGTACAAAATAAAAAGTTTAAAAATGGCAAGCCCCTAAAAATAAACTTTAAATAGTTATAGGCTGTCAGTAGTTACTGTATTGGATCAAGTTTTCGTTGGAAAACAGAGGGCTTACTCAAAACAGCATAATTTGAGGAGGGCTCATTTAAAAGACGGTAATTACAAAGGGGCAGGTGTAGGGAAGCACAGGAGATGCTTTCGCAACTGGAGTTAGTGGCAGCCACGCTGTTACCGCCCTGAGCCTGAAGGGACAAGGGAAGGGCATAATCCCTGGGGCTGAAGGGACAGAAAATTAAGTAGAGTCTACCAAGTTAAAAGGAGTGGAAAGACACAGCCAGCCTGAGATGACCTCCTATTTAGGAGCCAAAGGAATAGAGGCCCAACTCCCAGTGTCTCTCCGAAGGGTCTCCTGCCGCGGCTTCCCCTCGGGCAGACCCAAGAGACAGCCAAGAAGGCCAAACTGCTCACTGGTAACACACGTCAGCCTCCAGGCAAATAGCAGATAGAAAGTAGATCTGTGGGGATAAACAGATCTCCAGCAGGTGGCTCTTTTTAAAAAAAAAAAAACCTTTTTATCTTATACTGGAGTATAGCTGATTAACAATGTTGTGATAGTTTCAGGTGGACAGAAAGGGGACTCAACCATCCATATACATCTATCCATTCTCCCCCAAACTCCCCTCCCATCCAAGCTTCCAGATAACACTGAGCAGAGTTCTATGTGCTATACAATAGGTCTTTGTTGGTTATCCATTTTAAATATAGCAGTGAGTACCTATCCATCCCAATCTATCTCGTCCCCCCATCCTTCCCCCTCAGCAACCATAAGTTCATTCTCTAAGTCTGCTCAGCACCTCAATCTTGACCTGTTTGCTTCATTATTATTTATTACACTGTACCTTTATTTAATTTATTTATTTAGGCTATGCTTGTGGGATCTTTGCTCCTTGACCAGAGGTTGAACCCAGGCCCTTGGCAGTGAAAGCTCAGAGTTCTAACCACTGAATTAACAGGGAATTTCCTGTATTTTTATATGCTATACTTTTTTTCTTTCTGGTATGGGACTATAGTTTACCAAAAAAATACAAAGAGGAAGAGAAGGAGGTGGGGAGGGGAAGAAATGAGGAAAGATGAAAGATGAGTAAGAAAGAAAAGAACCAGGCCTGACCAGCTAGCACCTGTGTTATGCACTGGATTTAACTAAACTGGAAAATAGTAATCAAATATCTGAGTAAATCCACTTTATCAAATATTTTTCTCAAGTCAGTAAAACAGCAGAATTTTTACAGCTGTGTATAGTATTTCTGAACCCATGATGATCCTTAGACAGTAGCTTCTATCTTTAAACATTAATATCTTTCTGTTTAAAGTAACCGCAAATTAAATAGACATGTAACATGCCCAGAAATGTTGCGGACAAACCCCACAATTGAGTGGAATTTTTATTTTGTTTGTCTTTCTATAATAGTGGGACTGCTCTTCAAGGTTCTGGGTAAAACCAGAGCTGTGAAATGGAACTGCGGTTTGTTTTTAAAGACGTGTGGATCGGTTAGGAATGCTTTGGCTGACAGAGAAAGACAATTGGTTAACCGTGGTTTAACACATAGAGATTGTATTTCACACGTTTAGACAAACGTCTGGACTTGAGCAGCTGCTGGTGACGGTTCAATGACTCAGTCATTCCTGGGCTGGCATCTTCTGACCTTTTCCTTCCCATCACAAATGAGTAAAAAAAAGCTCCAGGTATCAAGTTGAAGGTACTTGTTGAGGGGCGAGAGGAGGCTTTGGAACACACAAACATTAACCTTTTGCTTTTATCATAAATGCAAAATCTGGGGCTTCCCTGGTGGCCCAGTGGTTAAGAATCTGCCTTGCAATGCAGGGGATGTGGGTTCGATCCCTGGCTGGACAACCAAAGATCCCACAAGACCCAATAAAGATCTGCACTCAAAGAAAACTTGAAAGAAAGAAAAGAAAAATCTTTCCAAACACCCAACAGACTACCGCCTACAACTTAGTGGCTAGCACTGTGCTACCTGGCCACTCCTGGATGGAAAGAGGTTGGGAACAGGAGTTTTTCTCTTTTGCAAACTTTGTAGGGAAGCTGACAGGGGATGAGGGAACCCTGTTAGCTCAGCCTGTTGAACTCATAATGCCTGAATTATGTCTCCTGCGATGTCCAAAATACCTACCATGAAAATGAGAATTCTTTGGTTGTAGGAATAATTTCTAAAGGGCCTGTATATGTACATGTTGCCTGGAATGGTGGCATATCACCAACACGTTATGCCCCTTATCCTATCAGCAATCATTTGTCTCTGAAGATTTGCTAGGAGTTGCTGAGTATGCCAGCAAGTGCTAAAAGCCTAGGGAAGGTAGGCTTTATCATAGGAGAAATCTACCAGGAAAACTCTGGACACTGAGAGCGGATCTTTAGTATCAATGATCAGGAGTAGTACCACATCTAACCAGTGTGGCAAACAGGGCAAGAGGCAGTGAGAGAGAAAGTTTACCCATTGTTCTTTGCCTAGAGTCATTCTCAAAGTCAATTCCTAAAAAGCAAGGCAGATCCTCTCCAGTATGTGCCATTAAAGGTGAACCACTGCTCCTTCCAAGCTGCCAAGAGCCAATGAGACATGGAAAACGGACATCATTAAGGTATGTCAGAAGAGAGACACAGACCTAGATTTGTTCCCTGGTGGCAGGGTGTTCATTAGGAGGACAGACTCCAGAGTTAGACTCGCAGGGACCAGACCCTAGCTCTGTTAGCTCCACGACTTAATCATAGGGTGTTCAGGAGGATTAAACAGTTAATACAGGTAACTTACTTGAAATCATGCATGGTGTATAGTAAGTGCTATATAAGAGCTGGCTTCAAAAAATAAAAGTAAACCCTTTCTCCTTTGATCCTATTTGTATGATGCTTTAATATATGTATTTTTTTTCTAAAGTCTTTTTCTTTTTTTCTTATAAGAGCAACAGAGGTTTACTCCAAAAAACTTAGAAAAGAGAAAAAAAGAGAAAAATTTGAGTCAGTAATCTCCCTTCTTCAGAGAAAACCATTACCAATTATATTTGATCCATGTGTATATTTTCACTTATAAAAATTAGGTCTGCTTTGCATACTGCCCTGTAATATGACTTATTTTTAAAATGTAATAACATATTAGAGACATTTTTCCATACCTAGAAATACATTTGTACAGTATCTAGTATCTTTTTAGTTGTCACAAGTTATTCTTTTTTTAATATAAATTTATTAATTTTAACTGAAGGTTAATTACTCTACAATATTGTATTGGTTTTGCCATACATCAACATGTATCCGCCACAGGTATTCTTAACAGAATGTTAATGGGTGTTCCATGATTATTATCCTTACCAGTTCTCTGCTATTGGGCACTGATATAGTTTGTTTTGTTGATTTTCCCTGTTGTAGATGGCACTCTGTTGAACATCCTTAGAGCTACTTTCTTGTGCACATCCACAATAATTTCTGTAGGATAAATCCTCAGAAGTGAAATAGCCAGGTCAAAAGTTATGCTTATTTGTAAGGCTTTTGATGGGTATGCTTTGGTTATCTCCAGAAAAAAATGCATCCAAGTGTATTTTCATTTCCTGACCCTTTGTGGGGAGGTGTCAGCGCATAGTGAAGCATGCAGGATCTTACTTCCCTAACCAGGGATGGAACCTGCACCCCCTGCAAAGGAAGCTCCGAGTCTTAACCACTGCACCACCAGGGAAGCCCCTGCTTTCCTTACCCTTGAAAGCACTGAGTATTATTATTGTTTGGTTTGCCATTTTTCAGCAATACTTTCTAAGATCCCCAAACCTGATATTCTTTGATGTAGTACCCACAACACATATGTGTGATTTCTATGAATTATTTACCTTTAGCCCATGGCCCCTGACCCTTTATGTTAACTTTGCCTCAAGGACTTCTGTGGTGGGCTAGATTTTTGCCTTGGTGATATTTATAGTTCTTTATGTCAAGCTCTGATTTGTTTGTTTGGGAATAGAGCTCCCAGATATTTCTGATCATCATCTAAGTGTGAGAACCACTGCTTTTTTCGATGTTTTAATATAAATAAATACATTGACTACATTCCTAGGTTAAAGCAAGACAGATGGTGTGATCATCAACACCATGTCTTGGAACTAAAACTGAAATCTTTCAACACTCCTCAGTGTGCTGTTTACTCAATTATTCAACATTTACTCACCACATAATAGATTCCTGACCTATGTGCTAGGCATACAATGATAAATAATAATAATCCCAGCTCTCAAGAAGCTTGGGCTGAAGCAGAGGCAGATAGGCAAACAGACAAATCACAATGGGATGTGAAATATGCCGTTGAAACATATTCATTACATGTCAGCAGGGCATAAATTGCTATGTGGGGAAAACTGGACATTATATAACTTATGGTTCATCTATTTACTTCCATAATACTTCCTAGAGTTCTGCCTTGTACTTTTTTAAAAACATCTTTTGGCCACACTACAAGCATGTGGGATCTTAATAATAGCTCCCCATCCAGGGATCAAGTCTGTGCCTCTTGCTCTGGCAACTCGGAGTCTTAACTCCTGGACTGCCGGGGAAGTTCAGGCCCTGTACCTTCATTTTCCAAATGTATTGCTTTCATTGTAACAAAGTAATACATACTGATTTTGGAAGGATCAAATAATATAGACAAGGCCCCCTCCCAAAAAGACACTTTCAAACTGTAATTTCATCTACTTTTTTTTTTTTTTTTTTTGCCACAAAGCTTGTGGAATCTTAGTTTCCTGACCAGGGATAGAACCTAGGCCCTGCCAGTGAAAGCCCCAGGTCCTAACCATTGGGCTGCCAGGGAATTCCCAAACTTTAGTGTTCTAGGTTGCTTTCTATTCTTTTTGTTTTTTAAACAAAAGTAGAATCAAAACATTATAATCCACCTTTTTCATTAAATATATATGGTAAACATATTTCAAGATAAAAGATATATTTCTACAGCACTATTTTAAATGGCTCCATATTCTACTATATGGATAGTTTATTATTTTAGCAATCTGCTACTGTTAGACATTTATAGTGTTTCTATCTTTTTACAATCACTACAATACACCTCATCCACAAGATGGTTGGATGGCATCACCAACTTGATGTCTGAGTTTGAGTAAGCGCCAGGAGTTGGTGCTGGACAGGGAAGCCTGGTGTGTTGCAGTCCATGGGGTTGCAAAGAGTTAGACATGACTGAGTGACTGAACTGACTGAATAATACTATGATGGATTTTTTTGTTGTTAAATATCTGTCCTCATTTCCTCAGCACAAACTTAAGAAGTAAAGTCACGTAATATTTGAAATGCTTCACCTGTAGTCACATTTAGAGACAAACAGCCACATTAGATCTCTCCCAGCTCGGTTGCTTTTTGCCCTCTTGGATTTTAGTCCTAGCTGCTGTAAATTAAACATGATCAAAGGGGCATGTACCATGGGCCAAAGTTCAGTGGCATTTACTGCTGTAGCAGGCTGGAGGGTATCACGTTGCTATAAAACATAGGAAGATGATTAGTTCTGAATGTAATGTTTTCTTGAAGCCTGATTGGCAAGTTGCCTAGGATAACTTGAAGGCTACCTCCCCACTTGTTTGGGTTTCTTTTTTCCCAAGATATCTTTTTTCTGATGTCAGTGTTTGTATCTCAAACTATCTAAGTGCACCCTTGGCAAGATTCTGCTTGGGCTACATTTAACTGTGGCTTGCCAAAACCATGGGTATATTTCCTGCTGTAAACTTGTATGAGAACTTTGTCCACTCCAAGTTGACTGTCAGCGTGTTAACTTTGCTCAAATAAAGAGCATCTTGCTCTCTGGGGCTCATCTTTTTATTAAAAGAAAATGGGAAGCAGAATGATGAGGTGGGAGATTCCTTCATTGAGAAATATTGAGCCAGGGATTCTGTAGCAGGCACTACGTGGGCATGAGGGTGAAGTGAAATGAACGGAAGTGAGAGTCACTCAGTCGTGTCCAACTCTTTGTGACCCCATGGACTATACAGTCCACAGAATTCTCCAGGCCACAGTACTGGAGAGGGTAGCCGTTCCCTTCTCCAGGGGATCTTCCCAACCCAGGGATTGAACCCAGGTCTCCCACATTGCAGGAGAATTCTTTACCAATTAAGCCACCAGGGCATGAGGGTAGGATGATTCCAACATAGCTTATCTGGCTCTTCTAGTTTCCAGGGTAGCTGAGGTATTACTAGATGTAACACAAGACCCCAGTTATAAACTATGAGAAACCACCAAGGAGTCAGATTACAGAGAACTAAAAGACATGATCCCCAAGATTACACCCTAAGAGTTCCACTGGGTCCCCTTAAGCCACCAGTTTCCACACTAAGTCTGAAACAAGAGCAAATTTTATTCCCTCTCCAACACTCCACAAAGGCAGATGAATTTCAACTGCACAGCATTCTGGAAAACGCAAACCTGTGGAGATGATTTAAAAAATCAGTGGCTGCTAGGGACTGGGGAAGGAGAGTAAAGAATGAATAGGTGGAGAACAGAGAACTTTCAGGGCAGTGAAACTATTCTGTGTGATACTAAAGTGGTGGATACATGTCATTATATGTTTGTCCGAACCCGCAGAACGTACGACACCAAGAGTGAGCTTTAATGTAAACTGTGAACTCTGGGGGACAATGCTGTGTCAGTCCTGTCACTCAGTCATGTCCAACGCTTTGTGACTGCAGCACGCCAGGCTCCCCTGTCCTTCACCATCTCCCAGAGTCTGCTCAGACTCATGTCCATTGAGTCGGTGATGCCACCCGACCGTCTTGTCTTCTGTCGTCTCCTTCTCCGCCTGCCTTCAGTCTTTCCCAGCATCAGGGCCTTTTCAAATGAGTCAGCCCTTTGCATCCGTTGGCCAAAGTATTGGAGCTTCAGCATCAGTCCTTCCAATGAGTATTTAGGGTTGATTTCCTTTAGGATGGACTGGTTTGATCTTCTGGCAGTCCAAGGGACTCTCAAGAGTCTTCTCCAGCACCACAGTTCAAAAGCATCCATTCTTTGGCACTCAGCCTTCTTTCCGGTAGCTATGTATGGATGTGAGAGTTGGACTATCAAGAAGGCTGAGCAAGAAAGAACTGATGTGTAAGTTCATTAATTGTAACATATGTACCTCGGGGGTGCAGGACATTGATAATGGAGAAGGAAGGCTGTGTATACACAGGGGCAGGGCATCTATGCTGCTGCTGCTGCTAAGTCGCTTTAGTCGTGTCCGACTCTGTGCAACCCCATAGACGGCAGCCCACCAGCCTCCCCCGTCCCTGGGATTCTCCAAGCAAGAACACTGGAGTGGATTGCCATTTCCTTCTCCAATGCATGAAAGTGAAACGTGAAAGTGAAGTCAGTCAGTCGTGTCTGACTCTTTGCGACCCCATGGACTGCAGCCTACCAGGCTCCCCCGCCCATGGGATTTTCCAGGCAAGAGTACTGGAGTGGGGTGCCATTGCCTTCTCCGAGGGCGTCTATAGGAAATCTCTATACCTTCCTGTCAGTTTTGCTGTGAACCTAAAATACCTCTTAAAAAAAATTCTAAAAAGCAAAAGTGGATGATAGCAAAAACAGAGTCCCTAATCAAAATTATCAAATCAATTGTTCCTACAGAAATTTGGAAAGGTTATAGCAGATTTTTATACGAGTGGAAGAGTCGAATGATGTTGACTCTTGTTATTAAACTGCCAAAATCGATGCTAAGACAGTCACAATCTGAGTTGTCACTTTATACAACTGTCACTTCAGCAATAAGGAAGAATAAAGAATATTGATTCTATTTCATCTGCTCCCTGTAAGTGCAGATTTTGCATGGGTGTTGTAAGGTAATCGGAAGAGCTATTTCACTAAATTGTTTTTCAATTGTTGACTAGGAGTTTGTGGTAACTCATCCCAGTCACTGGCCTAAATGATGTTTCTTGTTACAATCCTGGTTTCTTTCTAGCTAATCCATCCTATCTTGAATCTTCTTTGCCTGAGAGAGAAAGAGTGTTTTAAATGTCCTACACTGTAGCATTTTGTAACTATTTACAAATCCTTTGCCATACAGTCTTAACAAGTAAAATGTGTTACAAGGAGATAGAACTTTCTGGTTTTGAGCAATGTGTGTTACATAATTCAGTATAACTCAACTGAGTTCAATGCAACAAGTATTTATTGAGTGCCTATTCTGGGTTTTCAAACTTTGCTCTTGGGTGGAAGGGGCAGGGTTTGGAGCAAGAGGTATAAATCAGAGTTCTTTATTTCCAGAAATAGGCAATGCGGTTGGAAAGAAAAGACGTATACCCATGAAACAATTCAATCACATTATTGGGCATACATGATAAGTGTCATTCATCAATCTGTTCCCAAACAAAATGTTGACTGTTTTCCACGTGACTAAGTAGTTTCTGGGGATACACAGGTAAATGAAATAATCTCTGCCTTCAAGGTGCTGACAATAAAATGGGAAAACCGGACGAGTGAATAAGAGCTGCACTGCTTAGAGGAGAGATGGTGGCAGCAGAAACGGGATCAAGGAGCGTGTGGGGTCTGGAAAGTGACGGGAAGTTTCGTGGGAGACGTGGTTCCAGGAAAGGAGCGTGTGGGGTCTGGAAAGTGATGGAAAGTTTCGTGGGAGACGTGGTTCCAGGAGACCCCACTAAAAGGCACTGGGGGTCTGTGGGGAAATGGCTGAGCCAGGCCTGGAGCAGGGAAAGTATGAGGTGAGACTGGGGGTGAGGGTATCAGGTCTGTTCATTAGCTACTTCCAACCAAGTATTGGGTTGGCCAAAAAGTTCGTTCCGGTTTTAACCTGAGTGAACTTTCTGGCCAACCCAATACATTGTTTTAAGAACAGTCATGCATGAAACAGGTGAGAGCACTACGTGGGAAATGAAAATAGGCTAGACTACTAGGGGTAGTTTCATGGGGAAGCGGGGAGTAGGGACTCTGGTGAAAGACTTAGGTGGGAAAGTTCCTCCCAGTGTCGTTTATACCGCAAACAGACAAGGAGAAACACAGAAAAGAAGAAAGGAAAGAAGGAAGGCAAGAAAAAGACAAGAGGGAGGGAGGGAGGAAAGGGGAAAAGAAAGGAGAAAAAAAGAAAAAATGAGAAAGGAAAAAAGAACGGAGGAAGGAATGAAGAAAGAAAGAACACAATAAAAAGCCTCAATAAAGAAAAAACACAATAGAAAGCCTTAATAAAGGGCTAGCTGAAGAAAGTAAGGCCCACCATGCAATGGAATGTTACTCAGTCATTTTAGAAGGCTGCAGTAAAATGCAGGACTAGCTTGTAAAGATGACCATGATATTTTGTAGAACTTACTTGTTACATAAACCCATTTCTGTGAAAAGAGAAAAAGTAGTGAGTGTGCGTAGAGAGGTGTGTGTGTTAAGCTTAAGGAAAAATTCTGAATGCCCAACAGTTAAGAGGCATGAGCCTGAAAGAATAAACAAAGGACTTTCACTTCCTACTTTGTAAACTTTAAGTGATGGTTTTACAGTTGTTACTTTCATTTTATTTTTCTAAATACAAATTTTAAATATAGAAAAATATGTTGACATTTAAAAAGGTGCTATCCTAAATTGCTAATATAAACTTTAAAGGCAACTCTTCTAGCTTTGCTTGGGGTGGTGATGACTTAAAAACCAAAACCCATACACAGGAAAAATAATTACTAGAGAGTTACTCCCTTCAATATCCTATTGATAAATGTTTGGGTGTATTGGCTTTATTTCAGAAACTAAGAAAACAGAGTAACAGTAATGGTTCATCCTGACACCATGGAGATTTTCACGTCGGAGGGGAAGCTGCTGCTACTGCTAAGTCGCTTCAGACGTGTCCGACTCTGTGCGACCCCATGGACGGCAGCCCACCAGGCTCCCCCGTCTCTGGGATTCTCCAGGCAAGAACACTGGAATGGGTTGCCATTTCCTTCTCCAGTGCATGAAAGTGAAAAGTGAAAGTGAAGTCGCTCAGTTGTGTCCGACTCTTAGCGACCCCATGGACTGCAGCCCACCAGGCTCCTCTGTCCATGGGATTTTTCAGGCAAGAGTACTGGAGTGGGGTGCCATTGCCTCCTCCGGGAGGGGAAGCTAGTACCTAGTAAAGTGTACTCTGAACCCCATAACCTAAGGAGAGCCCACATGTGGAAGTGTCTTTTTGGCCTTAGAGATGTATTTTGTGACCCCATGGGATATTTCTCAGTGTAAAACTAGCAAGACTCATAAGAACGGTCCCATTAGCACAGTGGATAAGAATCTGCCTGCCAGGGTAGGGGATACGCAGGTTCAGTCCCTAGTCCAGGAGGATTCCACATGCTGAGGAGCAGCTAAGCCCGTATGCCACAGCTGCTAAGCCCTAGAGCCTGTGCTCCACAGCGAGAACCCACTACATGAGAAGCCAGCACGTCACAGCTAGAGAGTAGCCTCTGCTCTCCGTAACTAGAGAAAGTCTTTGTGTGGCAATGAAGACCCAGCGTAGCCAAAAATAAATAAATAAATGAATGGAGCAGTGTGAACATGTAAAAACAAGAATGGTCCCTTTAGTACTGTTCGAAACCACTGTGTCAGCCCAGCAAAGACTTAGATGAACATTACTCAGTGTCATGATACTTGAGATTTGCTTAAAAATATTGGAGCCGGGGAAACAGGTGACAGTGTAAACAAGGTTGACCATAAATTGATAATTATTAAAGTTGGATAATGAGTACATGGGGGTTCATTATAAAATTGTATTTTTAATATATTTGGAATTTTCAATAACAAAAAGGTTTTTAAAAGTGTTTAAAGAAGATCATTCAAGTAGAAGTCACAAATCTTGGTTATTAATCTTGGTTATTCATCAGGTTTTTGATCCTGATTTGTTGACCAAATTAAAGCAAGAAATTTTATGTGCTTCAGGGTTCATCTATAATACAGAGTTCATCCCTAAAATCCAATAATCTCTTCAATTCTAAGTTGGTTTCTTACTTTGGTTCAGAGTGCTTTTAAAGAGGACTCAAATAGGGGATTTCCTGGCTGTGATTAGGCAATTTCACTGTCAAGGCCTGGGTTCAATCTCTGGTTGGGGAACTAAGATCCTACAAGTTGAGCGGTGAGGCCAAAAAATAAATAAAACAGACTAAAATAGAGGCTCAATTTTTAACCCTTTGGTGTTAAGATATATTCCCATCATATTTGTAGCCTTAATTGTCTTCAAATGAATTCAGCATTAAAAAGCCTAAGGAGACCACAGTCTGAACTCTGAAAATCATTTGTTCCAGTCCCACCTATAAATCAGCTATCCCTGGGCTTGGAGTTGCCCTTCCTTAAGGGCAGACAGAGACATCTTCAAACTTTGGAAGAAATTCAGCAGTAGGAATAGCTGTTTGGTCCCGGATCTACCCACTCAGGAGATTTTAAACTTAAAAAAAATAAAATTAAGATCCAGTTCATGATTAAAGAACTAGACTTTTTAAGAGAAAGCTTTTAGCAAAATGGACGAGAGTGCCGCCTGCTGGGAACAGGAGAACTTCCTAAGGCGCATACTGAAGAGTGAGTTTCCTGGGCCCCACCCTGTTTGAATCACCTGAGAGCCACTGGTTAAAATGGAATGTTCCTAGGCTCTAGACCTGTTGTATCAGAGTCCCGGAAGGTGGGGCTCAAAATTTCATACTTTATACAAGAGACAAATGCCTTAGTTCCCAAACTTGCCTGATAAGAATCATCTGGGAATGCTTGTTTAAAATACTTTCACCTGAATCACACTCCAGGCTTATAGAATCAGGACATCCAAAATAGGCCCTGATAGGAATCATCTGGGGCGGGAGGGCGAGAGCAATAGGTGAGGGAGATTAGGCGGTACAAGCATCCAGTTACAAAATAAATGAGTCAAGGGGGTGAAATGCCCAGCATGGAGAATACAGTTGATAATATTGTAATAACTTTGTATGGTGACAGATGGCAACTAGACTTATCATGGTGATGGTTTTGTGATGTATAGAAATATTGAATCACTAGATTGTGAACTTAGGACGAATAGAGTGTTGTTTCAGGTCAGTATCAGTTCAGTTCAGTTCAGTTCAGTTCAGTCACTCAGTCGTGTCCAACTCTGTGCGACCCCATGAATCGCAGCACACCAGGCCTCCCACATCACCAACTCCCGGAGTTCACTCAGACTCACGTCCATCAAGTCAGTGATGCCGTCCAGCCATCTCATCCTCTGTCGTCCCCTTCTTCTCCTGCCCTCTATCCCTCCCAGCATCAGAGTCTCTTCCAATGAGTCAACTCTTTACCTGAGGTGGCCAAAGTACTGGAGTTTCAGCTTCAACATCATCCCTTCCAAAGAAATCCCAGGGCTGATCTCCTTCAGAATGGACTGGTTGGATCTCCTTGCAGTCCAAGGGACTCTCAAGAGTCTTCTCCAACACCACAGTTCAAAAGCATCAATTCTTCGGCGCTCAGCATTCTTCACAGTCCAATTCTCACATCCATACATGACCACAGGAAAAACCATAGCCTTGACTAGACGGACCTTAGTCGGCAAAGTAATGTCTTCAATTCAAATACATACGTACATACATACATACACACACAGTATGGAGAATGGGAAATCACCTGAGAAAGCTTGTTTCAAATACTTTTACCTGGATCACACTCCAGGCTAACTGAATCAGGAACTCCAGGAAAGGTGACTGAGACTTTAAATGTGTAGTAAGAATGCCAGATGAATCTTAAGAGATGAATGTTTAGTAAATATCGCAAATTTAAGCGTCATTTCATACTGTTCATGGGGAAGAAAAGCTATGATCAACCTAGACAGCATATTAAAAAACAGAGACATTACTTCACCAACAAAGGTCCGTCTAGTCAGAGCTACGGTTTCTCCAGTAGTCATGTATGGATGTGAAAGTTGGACTATAAAGAAAGCTGAGCATCAAAGAGTTGTTGCTTTTGAATTGTGGTGTTGGAGAAGACTCTTGAGAGTCCCTTGGACTGCAAGGAGATCCAACCAGTCCACCCTAAAGGAAATTAGTTTTGAATATTCATTGGAAGGACTGATGCTGAAGCTGAAACTCCAATACTTTGGCCACCTGATGTGAAGAACTGACTCACTAGAGAAAACCCTGATGCTGGGAAAGATTGAAGGCGGGAGAAGGGGATGACAGAGGATGAGACGGTTGGATGGCATCACCAACACATGTGATGGACATGAGTTTGAGTAGGCTCTGGGAGTTGGTGATGAACAGTGAAGTGGTGCAGTCCATGGGGTCTCAAAGAATCGGATACGACTGAGCGACTGAACTTACTGAAAAATCATACTTAACTCTAGATATTTTCCATGCCAAGACGGAAGAGCACGATTGCAGTTCATTGATAACTGGTGTATAGAACATCCAGATGGGGGATTTGGCAACAGTTCCTGGGTTTTCTGTCCTGTAGCTTGAAGTTTCAGCCCATCCCTTAAAATTCTTGCCTTTAACACCTTGATGGCTGCATCTCTAATCACAGCTATCACATCTAAGATACCAGCTGCCTACAGAACTCCCCCTTGGAGAGATACCTCCGGCATCTTGTTTACTTTGTGAGCTTTTTACTCGCGCCTGTGCCCTCATGCACACCACCTCCTTTCGTCCTGTGGACCAGTGCCCTAGGCTTATATTTACCTTTGAAATAGTACTTGTGTTCAACAGAATCATCAAATTCCAGCTTTGTGCAGGGGTCAGATGAACATTGACCTGTTCTGGGGTTTATCTGGATTCATTCCAAGGGTCTTGCCCTACCACCACTGCCTGAGCAGATACATAAACAATGGAGCTGCCTTTTCTGCTTCAAGTTAAATAAAAAGCCCCAGTCACTTTACAGCAACTCTGTAAAGGCAGGCTGGAGGTCTCCGCCCAGCTAAGCCAGAGATATACTAGGTCAAAACCATATAAACAGAGTCTTAAATAAAATATTGCATCGTGAATATAGTAGAGAGAGAGACAGAGTACAATACTTCCCAAACTTTACCACCGAATCCTTTTTCACAGACCATCTCCTAAGACTCTTCAGCATAACACGCTTTGGAAAAGTGTATTATTTTTCCCCTTCCTTAGTCAACTTGGGGTCCTTCATTTCAAATGATCTGTATGTCTCTCTGTTTTTTGTCTATTTAATTTTATTTTTTACAAGTAGAAATTTTTATTTGGAAAGTTTGGGCACTATCATGTACAAAAACACCAAAACTTCTTCTTAAATTGAAATACAGTTGATTTGTAAAGTTATGTTAGTTTCGAGTATACAGCAAAGTGATTCATCTATATACACTTACATATCTATTCTTTTTCAGATCCTTTTTCCTTATAGGTTATACAAAATATTGAATATCCTTCCCCATGATGTACAGGAGGTCCTTGTTGGTTCCCTATTTTATATATAGTAGTGTGTGTTAATCCCAAACTCCTTATTTATGCCTCCCTCACCATGTTTGTTTTCTAGGTCTGTGGGTCTGTTTTGCCTATCTCTTTAGTACTGAGGTCTGGAAAAATGATACCTTTGTCAGGGATGGGCTACCTTGGGTCACAAGAAATAGAAGGATGACCTCACGGTTTCTACACCATCAGTGCTTGTTCAATAACTGAGTGCTCTGCTTGAAATTCAGCTGCCACCAGCTGTTCTGCTAACCATGGCACACTCATCTGCTACCAGCATCTTTTTCAGCTCTTCTGGCATTCCGTGGGGGTATTTCCTTCCTTGTGCTTGTCTGATTCCCCCTTTAGATGCATCAGTCCATGTGGCGAGTCATGAACTGTAATGGCCTTTGGTGAGTGGCTTTTGAGAAGCACTGCAAAGCTTGTTATGCAGGAGAGTTAGTCTCATGTGCCCGTTTCTACATGTTGGCCGTGTGTTTTTTTAATGGCAAGGACCTTGTCTAACGTAACTTCATGGTACCTAACACGTGTCTGACTCTTTTGTGACCCTATGGACTGTAGCCCGCCAGGCTCCTCTGTCCATGGGATTTCCCAGGCAAGAACACTGGAGGAGGTTGCCACTTCCTTCTCCAGGGGATCTTCCAAACTCAGGGATTAAACCCAAGTTTCCTGCATTGGCAGGCAGATTTTTTTTTTTTTAACCACTGAGCCACCAGGGAAGCCCAAGAGAGTTCTCTCTGTACTTAAATAATATTAACCTCTTCTCTTTCAAGATAAATTCTACGCTATTTTGTCCCCTTGAGCAAACTCCAGAAGATAATGAAGGCCAGGGAAGCCTGGTGTGCTGCAATCCATGGGGTCACAAAGAGCTGGGCACAGTGTAGCTACTGAACAACAACCTTCACATTGTTATTTTGTAAGAAATTGTGTAACAAATATGAGACATTGCCCAGGGTAAAGTTTCTACATTTTATTTCAAGCTCTCCTCTTGTATAACTTTTGCATAGGTAATCCCAAATCTGTTTTCCAAGTGCTCACTCCACTGGAAATTCTCCCAATATTTGCTTTGGTTTCCTCATGTCCTTTTTAACTTGTCCAGCCACATGACAGTTGTTTTTCTTCGAAGATTATGTTTAGGCCCGGCCTGAGTTAAGAACCTGGGTTTGCTTTCTCTTTTTCTGATATAATTTGCATTCCTAAGATTAAGCACATCACTACCAGATTGCCTTCATTAAACACACTCGCATATATAAGAAGCCACATCCGTTCTTTCCTTAGTCTGAAGTTTTGTACTTTATCTGGCTTGCCGACTCCCCGAAAGATTAACTGCAGTCAGTTGGTTCGTTTTTCAGAGGGTTCCGTGGACTTGTTCTCCGTCAGTATATTTCTTCCTCTTTTTCTTTCTCCTCCATCACATAGAGCACAAACACAGACAGGGCTTAGTTTGTATCTCCAGTCCTTAAGAGGACTATGGACTCCTTGGGGAATATATCAAAGGCAAGAGAGCTACGGTCTTAATCGTCTATCATGGCTTTCTAGCCCCTTTACCAGATGTTTCCAGAAAGATCTTTCTTTCTTTTTTGTCTGTGCTGGGCCTTTGCTGCCCTGTGCAGACTTCACTGCCCATCAGCATGTGGGATCTTACTTCCCCCACCAGGGAGAGAACCCACATCCCCGGCATGGGAAGGCAGAGTCTTACTCACTGGACCACCGGGGAAGTCTCTCTCTCTCTTTTTTAAAGGTGAAAATTACAAAACACATTTCAGTGTGTGTCTCTAAAGGATAAAAACATTTAATAAATATAAGCACACCACCATTACCACATCAAAAAACTAACAATGATTTCATAATAGCAAATATCCAGGCAGTGTTCCTGATTTTCAATTGTTTCATAAGGTCAAATGTTTATTGATTTTTTTTTTTAATTACAAATAAATTCCACACATTGTGATTGGCTGATATGTCTTCTCTTTCAGTGTACAGCTTTCCCCTCCATCTCTGTTCCTTGTAATTCACTAACGAAACTCAGCTGTTTGTCCAGTAGCATTCCCACCACTGAATTTTGCTGAACAAATCCTTGCAGTGCAATTTAACATTCACAGGATTCTGGAATTTACTGGTAGGCATGCAGTTTCCCTGGTGGCTCAGACAGTTAAGTATCTGCCTGCCACGTAAGAGACCCGGGTTCAATCCCTGGGACAGGAAAACCCCCTGGAGAAGGGTCTGGCTACCCACTCAGTATTCTTGCCTGGAGAACCTCATTGACAGCCTGGCAGCTACAATCCATAGGGTAGCAAAGAGTCGGACACGACTGAGCGGCTAACACTTTCACTTTCATGCAGAGTTCTAGAGAATAGCAAGGAGAGATAAGAAGGCCTTCCTAAACAAACAATGCAGAGAAGTAGGGGAAAACAACAGAATGGGAAAGATAGAGATCTCAAGAAAATTGGAGATATAAAGGGAATATTTCATGCAAGGATAGGCACAATAAAAGACAGAAATGGTAAGGACCTAACAGAAGCAGAAGAGATTAAAAAGAGGTGGCAAGAATACACAGGAAAATTATACACAAAAGGTCTTAATGACCCAGATTACCACGATGGTGTGGTCACTCTCCTAGAGTGAGACATCCTGCAGTATGAAATCAAGTGGGCCTTAGAAAGCATTATAACAAACAAAGCTAGTGGAGGTGATTGAATTCCAGCTGAGCTATTTAAAATCCTAAAAGATGAGGCTAGTAAAGTACTGCACTCAATATGCCAACAAATTTGGAAAATTCAGCAGTGGCCATAGGACTGGAAAAGGTCAGTTTTCATTCCAGTTCCAAAGAAAGGCAATGCCAAAGAATGTTCAAACTACTGTACAACTGCACTCATTTCACATGCTAGCAAGGTAATGCTCAAAATCCCTCAAGCTATGCTTCAGCAATAAATGAACCAAGAACTTTCAGATGTACAAGCTGGATTTAGAAAACAAAGAGGAACCAGAGATAAAATTGCCAACATTCATTGGATCATAGAAAAGGCAAGGAAATCCAGAAAAATATCTATATGGTTCAACTCTCACATCCGTCCATGACGGCTGGAAAAACCATAGCTTTGGCTATATGGACCTTTGATTGCAAAGTAATGTCTCTGCTTTTTAATATGCTGTCTAGGTTTGTCATAGCTTTGACATCCTTTGAACCATAAAGAAGGCTGAGTGCCAAAGAGTTGATGCTTTTGAATCGTGGTGCTGGAGAAGACTCTTGAGAGACCCTTGGACAGTAAGGAGATCAAACCAGTCAATCCCAAAGGAAATCAACCCTGAATATTCACTGGAAGGACTGATGCTGAAGTTGAAGCTCCAATACTTTGGCCACCTGTTGCAAACAGCTGACTCATTGGAAAAGACCCTGATGCTGAGAAAGATAGAAGGCAAAAGTGGGGGGGGGGGTGCATCAGAGGATGAGATGGTTAGATAGCATCACTGACTCAATGGACATGAATCTGAACAAATTCTGGGAGATAGAGAAGGACAGGTGAGTCTGGCATGCTGTATTCCATGTGGTCGAAAACAGTTGGACACAGCTTAGCGACTGAACAACAACAACACTTCAAGTCATCAAGTAACTTGAATATATTAAGATAAATCCCATATGCTCTTTTCCTCCAAGATACATTTCAGATAGTTTCCTAGATAACCTTTCCATTCAATCAGTTCCCTGTCTTAAATTTCCCATTGTCATATTTGTTACTTTTTAAATTAAAAAAAAAATTGTTTAATTTACAATGTTGTGCTGGTTTCTTCCATACAACAAGGAGAACTCAGCGATAAATAAATATATACATATGTGTGTGTGTTCAGTCGTGTCTGACTCTTTGCAATCCCATGGACTATAGCCTGTCAGGCTCCTCTGTCCATGGAATTTTCCAGGCAAGAATATTGGAGTGGGTTGCCATTTCCTTCTCCAGGGGATCTTCTCTACCCAGGGATTGAACCCGTCTCCTGCATTGGCAGGAGATACTTAACCACTGAGCCACCTGGGAAACCCCTTAGCTTCATACAGGTCATGTATATTTATTGAAAATTTTCTTTACCAACAATGGTGAAATCAAGACCCTAACTACAAAACATGATGGCAATTGATGCTTATAAAAAATAATGCGAAGGGTTATGTTTCACAGATTTGTGCAAACTTCTTTCAAATCTCAGTCTGTCCTTTTATCAAAGAGGAGATCACAGCATCTGTTATTCCTTGTGATTTAATAGTTTTTTTAAAAAAATGCATTCCGTTGACAAAAAAGAAAAGCTTTGCTTCCAAACAGCACTAGTCTTTAAAGTGAATTTTCCCCAACATAAATATAGAAAATAGCCTGTATGGAGCACATTCGGCTTGGTCAGAACTCCTTCCCCCCCAACAACATTTAGATGTCGCCTGATGCAAGCGCAGCCTGGGAGGTCTGAATATATACATATGCCCCCTCCCTCTTGATCCTCCCTCTCCCTCTCTCCATCCCACCCCTCTAGGTCCTCACAGAGTTCCAGGCTGGGCTCCTTGTGTTATATAGCCGCTTCCCAGTCGCTACCTATTTTAGGGTTAATTTTTTATGGAGGCACAGAACAAAATGATTTTGAAAAAAGAAAGAAAACCCGATTTAAAAAAAAAACTTGGCCGAATTTATTTCCTCTAAATGTCCATTAGAGGGCGACATTTGCTTTGCTATTATATTTCCCCTAATAAGATTTAAATCGCATCAAATTTCTTTTCACACTTTTAAACAAATTGAATATCCTTACCTACTTTGACTTCCTATCTGTATTATAGAAGATGTAGTCACATCTTGTGTCCTCTTGATTTGGTCCCTGCGGACTCAGCATCGTTCATTAGTATCAATACTTCCAGCCTTGACGCCATTCCCAGTTGTAACCACCAGGCGGCGGTATTGCATAAAGAAAGATGAGCTGGAAGGCAAAATTAAGTCAAAACTGCCAAAGCAAAAGGAGTTTCACCGGGAAAGGGCAATTAATTTAAGAAGCAGAGAGAGAAACCAGACATTTCTAGTTCGTATGCAACTCACGGCCCAAGGTCAAAACCCTGTGAGATATAGTACAAAGCAGCTATTCAAGAGCGCAGGAGGAGGCTGACCTGGGGGAAATGCTTGCACAATCTCCTCCTTGCTTTTGTGGCTCCACAGGAGGAGGCGTGTCCACGTTCGTGCACGTGTCTGTGAATAGTTACAGGACAGTGGCGGGCCAGGGTGGGACCGGGCATGGATCTGCTGGATACCGCCTCTGGACAAGTGCATAAGACAGGTTTACAACGGTGCTGCTTGGAGGTCAGCTCTCATTTTACCCCGGAAGGAAAGCGAGTCCTGAGCCGAGCAGAGAGCTCGCCTGAGGGCACACCGTTAGGAAGAGGTGCGTTCAGCCAGGTGTTCCAAGCCCAGGCCACAACTAGAGACGTTTTTCATTTTCGCACACCCATTACGCACGTGTGTAATACACTCCCCTCCCCCCCCACACACAGCACACACACTCGACACGAAGCACAAGAAGGACCCAACACAGCAAGCGGCGTTGTACAGTTTAACAGGAAAGTCACGACTCTTGCAAATCTGATCAGTTACGGCCTTCTCCCAGGAGTAGCACTCAGACTACTGCGTGTGTAATATTTCATGTGGCGTGGAGAGGTGAGGGCGGAATCGCAGCCCTCTGGAGGCTGTCCATTTATCAGATGCCAGATTAAGAAGAATTTCTATTCTGATTGGAGCCTAGAAAGCAATGTAAAGAAAACCAGACGGATTTGGAAAGAGAAGCAAACAGGGGCAAACTCCTCGCTCCAAACACAACTGGAGTTTCGTCTCGGGAAAGGGGGAGGGGCTTGGCAGAAAGTCTTGAGAGAGGTGGGGCGTCTGACTTGGGTCCCCTCCCCCAGGCCTCGGTCACCTCCTCTAGTCCCAACCCTTTTGCTCCCCTACCCTTACTCGACTCGCTGGCTTTTGGTGTTCGGCACCAAAAGGGTTTGAAAAGGAGCTGCGGACGCCCAAAGCCTGGACGGCGGGAAGGTGGCAACACACAGTGGCTTTTCCTTTACCTCTTTCTTTAATTCGTCCGCTCCCGAGCCTAACGTTTCGATCCCCCCTTTCCCAGCCGCCAGGTCGCTCACTCGCCATCTCCTTCCCCCTCCTCCACCGAGCCCTCGGCGGCTCCTCCAGACCCTCGGCCTCCAGCCCCGCCTCTGCCCGCGCTGGGTTTCACGGGCGGCGGAGTGAAATCAGCAAGGTGACCGCCCCTTTGGGAGATCATTGGTGCAGCCCCTGCCCGTCGCGGCCGATGATTGGTGGGCCGCCCGGGTTATTTGCATGCCGGCGGCAGCCCAGTACCCAGCTGTGCC
Organism: Budorcas taxicolor; assembly: GCF_023091745.1. Lineage (NCBI taxonomy): Eukaryota > Metazoa > Chordata > Mammalia > Artiodactyla > Bovidae > Budorcas > Budorcas taxicolor. The sequence continues at coordinate 62,999,200 of NC_068924.1, read as the reverse complement.
GGCGGCTGGCTCCGCGCAGAAGTTTGCAGAGAGCTTTCTCGCCGGTCGGTCCCGGACTCGCGCAACCCCGGGAGCCGCCTCCTTCGATCGCCGCCGCCCTGTTCTCTCGGGATCCCTTCTCTGCGGAGGATAGACGCTCTGCTTCAGGGAAGTTGAGGTGGACCAGGGGGATTGCGGAGGAGGAGCAGCGGAGGATCGTTCCAGTGACAGCTCGGAGTCGGGACGCCGGGAGCGTGGGGCTCTGGCCGCCGCGAATCTCGCCCACCTTCCTGCGGCCGCCGGGTAGGCGGGCGGGCGATGCGGCCGCCGAGCCCCGCGGTGCCGAGAGAAAGGAGGGCGCCCCGGAGAGCCTAGAGCTTGTTTCTGACCACTTGGGGAAGGGCTCATGGAGTTGTGAGCGCCCCTCCCTCGGCGAGGCCGCCCCGGGCAGGCTCCCCATGGCCGGGACGTACAGCTCCACTTTGAAGACGCTGGAGGACTTGACCTTGGACTCCGGGTATGGGGCCGGGGACTCGTGCCGCTCGCTCAGCCTCTCGTCCTCCAAGTCCAACTCGCAGGCGCTCAACTCTTCGGCGCAGCAACACCGCGGGGCGGCCTGGTGGTGCTACTCCGGCTCCATGAACAGCCGCCACAACAGCTGGGACACGGTGAACACGGTGCTGCCCGAGGACCCCGAAGTGGCCGACCTCTTCTCGCGCTGCCCGCGCCTGCCCGAACTGGAGGAGTTCCCCTGGACCGAGGGAGACGTGGCCCGGGTCCTTCGCAAAGGTGCCGGCGGCCGGCGGCAGCCCCTGTTCTCCGCCGAGGCGGTCAGGCGCCTGGCGGGGCTGCTCCGCCGGGCGCTCATCCGGGTGGCCCGCGAGGCGCAGCGCCTGAGCGTGCTGCACGCCAAGTGCACCCGCTTCGAGGTGCAAAGCGCCGTGCGCCTAGTGCACAGCTGGGCACTGGCCGAGAGCTGCGCGCTGGCCGCGGTCAAGGCCCTGTCCCTGTACAGCATGAGCGCGGGCGACGGGTTGCGCCGGGGCAAGTCTGCGCGCTGCGGCCTCACCTTCTCAGTGGGCCGCTTCTTTCGCTGGATGGTGGACACCCGCATCTCCGTGCGAATCCACGAGTACGCGGCCATCTCGCTCACCGCCTGCATGGAGAATCTGGTGGAAGAGATCCGGGCCAGGGTGCTCGCCAGCCAGAGCTCCGACGGTGGAGGGGCCGGAGGCGGGGAGGTATCCGCTGAGGCCCTGGAGATGGTCATCAACAATGACGCCGAGCTCTGGGGCGTCCTGCAGCCCTATGAGCATCTCATCTGCGGCAAGAACGCCAATGGTAAGCGCGTGGGCTCTGGGCCCGTGGACCGGGTTGGAGGGAAGTCCAACCTGGGCTACGCAGGGGGTGAATTTCCTAGGACCAAGGAGAGTCAAGACCTGAGAGAAAGCGTTTGGTCTTTGGGTAGTGGAGTTCATTAAAGAGTCTTTCCCGAGGTTGTTCTTTCGGCGACTGACTTTCGGAGGGGAAAGTAGTGGTTGATCTGCTTCCTGTTGTGCGTCGTGTTGTCGCCGTTGGGGGCCATTCACTAATTGAACCTCTTGATGAAGCCATCCCTGAACCTCTCTCGGACTGCCTTGCGGCCCTCTCCCTTGCTTGATGGGTCTGTAGTTGGCCTCTCTCCCCGACCACTGGGTAGATCAGCTATGGTTCGGTCCTAGTTCTGTCGAGTACAGTAGCAGCAGCCAGAGGGTCTGGGCTGCAAAGTCTTGGCTAAGTGGGATGGAAGGAGGGGAAGTGGATGCCTGGGACCTGGCCTGCCACCTTGAGCTTTGCTGGGTTGAAGGATGCCTTTCAGGGCCCTCTGGGGGAAAGTGGAGTGGTAGTGGTGGGTTCTTGACTCTGAGCCCAGGATGATGGAACATGGTGACTTCTGAATCCCCTTCTCAGAAAGGGAATCACATGCCAGTTCCCAGACCAGTTCCAAGCTGTCACCAACCAAGTGAGCAATTAATTAAAACCCTATGTTGTATTAAGTGCATGACCTTCTAGACTTTGCTGAAAGAAAGGATGACCCCATAGTCATCAACCAAGCTGGGGGGAAGAGGGGTGGGGGATGGGCAGACAGCATGGTGTCAAGTGCCAGAAAGAAACCATCTGGGTAGTTGCGTTTCTCTGAAAGAGGACATAGCTTCAGTGCAAGGAGTGGTAGGGAAGCACTTGACCTTTTCACTGGAAAGGTTATGGTGTGACCTGGGTTCAACAGTAAACTTGCCTACCAGACTCCAACTTCAGGAGTCAGCAAATCATCAGTTCTCTAGAATGCTACTTTGGCTAAACATCCTTACAGTCTGATCGGAGGGCCATTTTAGAGGCTGCATTCAATGGCAAATAAGTAGTACAGAGGAAGAGGCCAGGTGGGTATGGAAAAGGCATAAAGGGAGTCGTATTTAAGTGTGTTTTACATAATCATAATAGCTAAAATCTTAAATTAGCACTTAACAGAGTGTCAGTCACTGTTTCTATAAACTTAAGTAATCCCAGCCACCCTATTAGGTAGGTACCTATAGTATTATCCCCATTAGATAGATGGGGAAACTAAGGTACCCAGCAGTCAAGTAATTAACCCAAGCTTACACGGATATTAAGTGACAAGAATTTGAACCCAGGCAGGCTCCAGAGTTCAAGCTTTTAGCCCCCAGAGGAGAGGAAGCAGCTTTGTTTTCATTGATCCAATTTCCAAGGGGAGCAGTTGACATGTAAAGACTTCATTTTGAAGACAGTCTGTCTCTACCAGCATGGCTGACTTTGACTTTCTTGGGTTTTGTTTTTAAACTGAAAGGAGATGCCAGGAATGGCAAGAAGAGCATTTGCCTTTTAATTTTCCTCCTCTTAGGTCAGAGTTGAGGTCAGTCCAGAATCTCAGCTGATGATGTCACAGCTGATAATTGTGCTTTGCCCTGCAGGTTTGTGGCATCAGCACGGGGAACACAGGCTCCAGGAGAGAAAGTGGAGGGCAGGGGGATTTCCATACGGTTGTCAGAGCCCGGGGGAAGCAGTCTGAACTTTTGGCTGAGGGGAGGCCCAGTCTGAACTCAAAGAAGGAAGACTCCTAGGAGAAAAAAACAAGGCCCTAAGGTGGATAATAGGTGACAAACAAATAAAACATCCCCTTCACACAGAACTGGTGCCCCTCAGGCTGAGAGACTTCTCGGTTTTTCTAACTGTAAATTGAAGCTGTTAAGAGCAGCTGCCTCCTCGGGGCCCCCTGAAAATTCAGAATGTGAGAAGTGGCTGGAACACAGGTGTCTTCTGTGAACGGGCTTATGTCTTATCTAGGGTCATCACTCCTTGGGGTTTTCTTTACAGGCTGGGGTTTTGACCCCGTGATTTGACCTCTTCCCCTCCATCCTGCACCCCAAACAATCCTCCTTAAGCCATGTAGTTGAGACGGCAAGGCTCTTGTGTGACAGACAACACATCTCCAGGATGCCCAGAGCACGCGTGTCCCTCTGCTCACTTCTCAGTCCCCAGGGAGCTCTCCAGTGAGACAGGTGAGCATCGCTTCCCCTGAGTAATATGGATGCTCATTTTTTATACATGAAAACCCGAGGGTGGCCCCAGTAAACGATAACCAGGCTCATTTATTAAGTCCCTTTAGACAAAGTGAAATGAATGTCTAGTAGAGAGGCTATGAATTACTAACGCCTGAGAGCTGACTTCAGAGGGAAGCACAAACTGCTTAGGAAAGAAGTGGAGAGATCCTAAACCTTTGTTGTACCGAAATAAGCCAAGGCCAGCAAGGTTACCGTCTACACAGCTGAAGTCTAAGTGGCAAATGGCTGCACACGGGAGAGTTGCTGGCTCACAGTCTTGTCCTGCTGGTCTTCCCTTCAAATTATATATTTATTGTTGTTATGCCTGCTAATTATACAGCAAGGGCACACGCATCTGAGTCAGCTATATAGGGCTCTTAAACTTTTAATGTCTTCCAGCCGGGAATTCAAGAACCCTAATCCATCTAGTCCAGTCCATTACTCAGAGTACTGGGCAGATATGGTTTTGCTCAACCCAGGATGGATGATAAAAGTTCTATGGTGTTTATAAAACATGATCTCAGCTTCATAGAGCAGCAGGAGTTATGTATCGCTTGCTCATTTAGTATCGATGTGTCTGTTCCCAGGGCAGTGTCATTAAGTGATGCTATCTTCGTGGCTTCCTTAACAGAGGTAGAGAAACCGCTTTAACAGAGTGGTATTTATAAACAGGGAGCTGGCAGAAAATAGGAGCTTCTCTCATCCACACCTCCCTTCTTCCCTCCCTCGCTCATTGTTGTATGTCAGTTTGATGCTGAGCATCGCTTGGGGTTTCTCCCTGGCCATTTTTCTTACTAAATGTTCAAGAATGTCCATGGCCTTGGAGATAATTTCCTTCCATTCGGAGATGCTGGTTAAATGATAGGGTTTTGATGAAAATATTCCTACTCCAAAACAGTAACCAGGATGTACATGAAAGGTGCTCCATCATAATGGTAAGGAGCGAAAACTTTGGAATCGCAGTCAGGATTTGAAGCTCACCTCTGCTATTTCTATGAGTGACCTGGGCCATATTTCGTAACCAGTCTAAGCCTCAATTTTGTTATCTGTAAAATGGGAGATAATAACAGCACTTAACTCCTTAGGTTGGTGTGAGGACTGGATGATATCATAGATTTAAAGATTGAATCACATAGTAAATGCTTAATAAATAGTTGCAGTTCATTCAACAAATATTTATTGACCACTGACCCTGTCTGCACCACTATTAAAAGTATGAGGATTAATTGGGGGAGGGGGAGGGTCCTCCTCTCATGAAGCAAACTAATGGAGGAGACAAGGAAAAAGTGAACAAATAGGGATTTACTTTTAGCAGTAAAAGTAATGGGATCACATGACTGGGACTAATTTAAATGATGGCCAAGGAAGGCCTTTCTGAAATTTCATTAGGAATAGATAATATATCAATACCACTGCTGTCTAAGGATCTCAAAGGAAAAAAAAAAAAAGTGAGGACCTTTCTGAATTATTCGCTTACTTATCAGCTGAGGCAAATCCCAACAATCTCATTTGCAGCGGAGAAATGAAAGGGCTGCGTCTAGAAAGCTCTTCTAGTTGCAGGACTCATTTAACACCGAGCTTATAGGGTGGGTTTCCATCGTGATAATCAACTCCAGGAGCAAGGGTTAATTGAGCCGCTAGTTGCTGTTTAATCAGTTTCCACACCTGCGTAGTTTGGGGAGGGGGAGCAGCTACCCTCCTTTTTAACTGTTTTATTGAAGCCAAGAGAGCTAGTAAAACTGAAACAAAGCAAGCTTGTGGAAATGCAGGCCCTTTTTTTCTCCCCCTTGAATGCCTGAGAAATGCAACCCAGCTTTAAGTTGTTAGAAGAACAAGGTGGGGTTGTTCCGCCTCCTCCAGGAGTTTTAGCTGCCTCCACACCAACTGAAGGGCCACCTCTCTGTGAATTTCCCCAGCACCCAGGGCAGATTCCTGAATCGTTTCCTGCGTGTGTGGCTCCTATCACTCTGTGGGCTCATGGGCATCCGTGCCTCCCGTGTGACTCCCATGGGGTCTGGCACACAGTGACACTCCAGGAGTGGCAGTCAGACAAATGACTGATCCCACCATACAAAATGTTTAATTCCAGAAACTTCATTTGAAATCATTTGACCCCCTCAGAAGACTCTTCCCCGCTTTCTACCGTGCCTGAGAACGTCAAGTTCTCGGTGAAGAGAGGCAGCATTTTGGAGGGCACCCAAACCATGGAGACATCATTCAATCTTTTGATCCTCTAATCTTGAGCAGGGTTCCCTACACTGTGATGAGTCGGTGTAAATAGGGATTTCGGGTCACGAGGGCTTCCTTCAGTGTGCAGCACCCACAGTGGGGGTTTCACAGCAGCCGTCTAACTGGCCACAGATAGATCCACGGGAAGACTGAGTTCAAAGAGGCACTCAGTTCCCCTAAGAATAGCAATACCAATCCCATCTTGCCTGCAGAGCTGCCCTAGAGGGCAGTCTGTGGATGACTATTGCTCAGAGGGCTTCCCGGGTGGTTCAGTGGTAAAGAACCCACCTGCCAATGCAGGAGACCCAGGTTCGATCCCTGAGTCAGGAAGATCCCCTGGAGAGGGAAATGGCGACCCCATTCAGTATGCTTGCCTGGAGAATCCCATGGACAGAGGAGCCTGGTGGGCTACAGGCTATGGGGTCGCAAAGAATCGGGCACGACTGAGTGAGCATAGCTCAGCACTGCTCAGAAGAGGCTGCATCTGTGTTGTACCTCATCTGCCTCCAGTCTGAGGATGGCACTAAGGCATTCAACTACCTCCTCATCCCAGGGAGGCATGGACAGTGTCTCCGGTCTGAAGTAAGTCAGGGACGCTGGGCTGCGAATCCTCAGGCTGGTCCTTGTCCCATTTCCCCATCAGTACCTGTCCTTCCCCCAGCTGGGGCTGTGGGCGAGTGCTCTATCTGTTTCCACACTCCTCCAGCTGTAATAACAGGCCTGACCTCTGCACAGCTCAGAAACCTTTTCATCTGGGATCTTGCCCGCTGCCTATAAAAACCCATCGAGTGGGATGCTCTTTCACAGAAGGGTCTCTGGGAACCCAGGATTCACAGCTTGGTAATGGCCGGACCAGGGCCAAGCCCCATGTCACTCATGCCCTAGGCCTGTGCTTCTTCTGTGAAGAGCCCCAGAAACAAAGGTAGAGAGGGACAGGGCAGTATTTACCCCTCTGCCAGTGGAGGCGAGGGCCGGACTCACAGACTCGGTGGTAGATTGTAGATCTTGCTTGTTAATGGCCTGCTGCGTCCAGGCACTTTACATCCTTTAGGCCAGAGAATCTTCACAACCAAGGTGAAAACCAGGCATCAAGGCCCAAGAATGGATCTCCCTCCAGAGGATGTGTTATGCTGTTTAAACGCTGCTTGCTGGTGGGCCCAGAGTGTCCCGCAGGTGGCATCCATTTTAAGACATCTTTATTGCTGCTTCTGAGGGGTGGGGAACTCTCCCCAGGGAGAGCCTTACAAGCGTCATTAGCTGAGTGATCAACAAGCTTAGCTGAATGGAAAAGCTGCCGCCTCCATCTTCCAAGAGCAGGGAGAGCCAGCTTGGAGGAGGACACTCAGCAGGAGAGAACCCGAAGGGAGCCCATGTTTAGGCCACTGGCCTCAGGACACTCAACTCATTTGCTCTGGAGCTGGCAGAAAGTCTTCTGTGAAGGGGCCTTTGATTTCCTCCGAGTCCCTACAGTGTTGGGCCGTTGGTGAAACCTCAGAGCCGGGAGCACAGGCAGAGAAGGAATCGGCGTAGCAAGAGCGGAGATGCTTCGGCTTTGAAGTCTGAGCTGGGCCCCAAATTGCCTTGCCTCTTACCAGGGCCTGGAGCAAGTCAATTCAAGTCCCCGACTCTAAAGCGCGGGGCCGGCTCTCATCCACAGGCGGTTATGCCCCGTGAATACTCACTGCTCCCAGGACATCAGAGCTGACGCTGGGTTGAGCGTTGAGAACTTGCCCAGGGTGGGGCGGCCTGGGTGTCATTCCTGGCGCCCTCCCTTGTGAGTTGCGTGATCCCAGGCAGGGTCACTGCTATGCCTTGGTTTCTTCCTCCGTAACAGGATTTGGACCGCATCGCTTTTTTTAAAAATTTTTTTATTTTGGCCTCACTGAATCTTGGTTGTGGTGCACGGGCTTTTCTCTATTTGCTACATGTGGGGGTTTCTCTAGCTGTGACGCAAGGGCTTTGTTGCTGTGCAACATTTGGGATCTTTGTTCCCCGACCAGGGATCAAGCCTGCATACCCTGCCTTGGGAGGCGGATTCTTAACTGCTGGACCACCAGGGAAGTCCCTGGACTGGGTACATTGTGTTGCAGGGCTGAATTGTGCCCTGAAGTATACTTAGCAGCATCCCAGCCCCCACCCACTAGATGCCAGTAGCATCCTCCCTGCCCCACTCTCCCCACCCCAGCTGGCCAGTTGTGACAATCAAAAATGCCTCTAGACACTGACAGATGTCTGTTAGGGGGGGCAGAATTGCCCCTGGTTGAGAAATACTGCTCTGTAGTAGAGCTGAAAAGAGTACACAATTCGTAGGATGTTTGGGAGGATTTACTAAAGGTCTCTGTAAGGGACTTTGCACTGGGCCTGCACATAAAATAGTCATTCTAATCACAGTTACATTTTTTTGCAAACTGTATTGCATGCACCAGTCGAGTTCACTTTTTGCTGAAGTGGGCATTGGTAGTGCAGGGGAGGACCGTGACCCAAATCCCAGGGGGACAAGGATGAGTCACACAGCCTTCCTGGGTGACTAATCGGGAGGAGGAAGTTACAGAATCTGGAAAAAGCACCTTTGCACCCTGCTCAGTTATGGCTCCTCTTGCCCTCAAGATGAAGCGGGCTGGCAGTGAGAGCCGACCCTCCCTCTGAGCTCAAGGCTGACCCTGCCGGGAGGACAGTGATGGCGCAGACTCAAAGCTGCGCTCATTCTGCTGGGGAGTCACTCTGCTATGTGTCTGGGACCCCGCCTCGTGCAGCTGCCAAGCCCTGAGCCACAGGACAGCAGGTGTTTTGTGTTTGCCGGCCTGTCATGTAAACATACTTTGTGGTCTTCTTGCTTGTTTTAAAAAAGGCCTAAATGGTTTTGCAACTTTGGCGGTAGGCTTGGAGCAGCTTCCCGAATTGGGAGGAGAAGCTTCAGAAACACCACCCCGAGTAAGCCTGAGGAATGCCACGCCGGCCTCGTTAATCAGCTGCTTGCCGAGCGCCAGCTACATCCAAGGCCACGGAGACAGATGGGAGGAGGATGGGAATGGATCTTGCCCGTCAAGAAGTTTAGAATCTATAGTAGAGATGGCAAGGGGCTTGCCTGGTGGTCCAGACGGTAAAGAATCCTCCTGCAATGCAGGAGACCTGGGTTCTCCCCTTGGGTTGAGAAGATCCCCTGGAGAAGGGTATGGCTACCCACTCCAGTATTCCTGCCTGGGAAATCCCAGGGAGAGAGGAGCCTGGCGGGTTACAGCCCATGGGGTCACAAAGAGTCAGGCATGACGGAGTGACCATCCACGCACGCCGGGAAAGCAAAGCATGTCCATGGATCCTTCCAAGAATGTTTAGGGTCCTTACATTCAAATGACAGATGATGCTAAAGCCACATCTTCCCCACTGCCCATCAGGGGTGTTTTTCACGAGCCACTTCACTTAATCCTCCCAAGCCGCTCTGTAAGACAGATATACTGTCCCCATCATAGGTGGGGACCTTGAAGCTTTGGGTGCCTGCAGAGCTCAAAGGGGAGAGGTGAGCCCTGGCTGGGTGGGAGGGAGGGAGTCGGGGCTGTTCTGTGGAGGATGTGGCATGTGGTCCAGGGGCACTTGGGCGGGCTGGGCTGTGACGGGGAAGGAGAAGTGGTGCTGAGAGCATGCAGGCTTCCAGGCCGAGGGAACAGTGTGAGCAAAGACCTGGAAGCCAGTGTGTGTGTGTTGGAAAAGTGACCCTCTTTGGTTGGAAGGTTCAGACGCATGACTAGGAGGAGCAGGGCAGATAACACAGCAGAGAGGAAAACTTTCCCACATCTTTTATCCAGATGTTAAGGAGCCTGCCAGAGCTCAGGAAGAGAGTTTTCCAAAACTCATTTTTATAATTCAGAAATGGAGTGTGTCTGCTCCCCAGCGCATCGTAACCACAGCCTCAGACCTCCCATTACCCCTCTTGTTGATTGAAAGCTTGACCTCAGAAACGGCCCCGGGCCTGTGTCCTAAGACTACAAGTAAGGAAAGAAGACGTTTACCCCAGCAGACCTGGGCTGAGAGGGCCTGAAGAGCGAGGCTGCCATCAACTTTACTTCCCTCATGCAATTTGACTTCTGACCTGGTATTTCTTGCGAGGCCCTGAATGTAGCATTTCAAGCCAGAGCAGTCCCAACAGGGAATGAAGATGGGGGCTGGCACACCTGTTAAATGAGGCTGTTGGCCTGACTCTTGCCAAGGCAGGATTCTCAAACGTGGAAGCAGCGAGGGAAAGAAAACAGGATAAGAGGGTCCCAGAACTTTAGATTTGGGCTTGGTATGTTCAGCTTCCAGTTTAGACCATATCATTTTGAAAACAACAGCTCAATTCTGAGAGATTTAGTCACCTTCTCATTCTTGCTGAAGGTGTTTCCAGAGCACTGATAATCAAGTTTTCACAAGTCCTGTTAACTGTTTGATATTGTGGAACCATCTTCGAGCTCAGTGCCACCTGCAACTGAACTCCCTAGAATCCACCTGAATTCCGCTGATAGTAGTAAAATGAGATAGGTCATCAATGGCTTAGCCCATAACTCGGGTGTTAGACCTTTTCCTGACCCCAGTGTTATAAAGGAATTTGTCACTTGAAAAAGAGAAATTTCTTGAATATTTTGCTATATATATACACACACACACATACACAATCATTTATGGTTAATGGTTTCAGTGCATTGTTTTCTAAAATTGAGCTAGGCAAGAGGTTAGGGGTAGGGGGTGGTCAGGTCCATGATGAAAAAATTACATAGGAAAGCTGAATTTGGAAGTACCAGAGGTAGAAGGTTAGGGGTGGGGGGAGATTAAAGAGGACCACAAGGAGAGTGAAACAGTTCTTTTAGTGCATGAAAATTGTCCCTAAAATTGAGGCAACAAAATTTTGTTGAAATTTTTACAGCTTTTCTCCTGTATCTTTTAAGATAGTGAAAGCATTATTTGCAGTGAGGAGAGCTGTTCATGAACACGCGTTTCACAGACCAAGCAAGTGTATATGCGCAAGCATCGTGGACCGTCCGGTTCAGAGTGAAGGCTGTGAATCCAGAAAATTCTGGGTTGGAGCTTGGCCTCTCCATGACCTGGAGTGAATCACTCCGTCTTCTTGGCTCTCTGTTACTTATCTGTGGCGTGAAGAGGTTGGACTAGATTCTCCAAGGGCCCCTCTGTCTCCGATAATGTTCCTAGACCCCACGTGGATCTTGTGAAGTCACTTTCCCAAGGTCGAGTCCTGTAATTAGTATCCTTGGGAAAGAAATGGCCTGGGATGGGGCTGGCCAAGCTCTCGAAAAGACGGCCCGGGTAGTAGGACCAAACACCATCCTTTTTATATTAGGATTAACTGTGATTACTCTGCTTAGAGTTTTTCTTCCCCCGCTTTCTTCAGAAGGTGAGTTCTGGCTACTCTTGGCCGACGCACGCCCTCCAGCGCTCAGCAGCTGCGTCCAGGTCCTGGCTGGCCTGCCGGGTGGTGGGATCAGCCCCGAGGTGACTTCATGCAGCCGCTGTTTGCAGCCCGCCTACCCGGCCTCAGATATTTATAGCAGGGAGCAGCTAGGAAAAAAAAAATTAAATATGCTACACCCTTCTTTATACTGCGTGGGACAGAGACAGGCATTGTGAGGAATTTAGAAGGCAGGGCAGTATAATCCAGCAAGATATTTTTAAATGCTATTTGTTGCAGTTGGCAGGGCCGGTTCTTCAAAGGGAGGGAAAGTGAGAGTAAGTGAGGATGACAGGCTGCCAAGAATTCTGAAATTGAGACGGGCAGCTCGGCACCCCAAGGGTACAGGTTCTGAACCCTGATTTCCTTCAGTCGCAGAGTTTGAGCAGGGCTTGGGGAGGTCCCCACCAGAGCCGGGTGAGTGGGGCGGCTTGTCCCTCTCCCTACCCAGCCCGTCTACTCTAGGAATTCCCAAGTTCAAGGTGAATCAAATGTGCTGGAGAAGCAGCAGTCGTGGCTGAAAAAGAGTGGCTCCTGTGAAAAGAGAGACCCGGTGCTGTTGCTTTAACTCATTTCAGCAGCCGGGAAAACCACGTTGTGCATGGGGACACCATTTGGAAGCAAGTTGCTCGCAGCTGTTCTCCTGGATGTGCGATCTCTCCAGGACGAGCCAGGCAGGCCAGGGCTGTGCCGGGACCCAGTTCAGTAGCAGGTGAGAGGGCCTTCGGGGTAGAGCTCTCCCTGGAAAGATGACAGAGACGGCCTCCCCCCCGCCGCCATCACCTGTCCCGCGGATACTTGTAACCATCCTGGGAGAAGCTGCCGTGGTTTCTACTGTGCTGGTCTTGCAGGACGCAGGGTGGTTATGGTGGGAGGGTCTGGGGACTGGGATCCAAGGAGAGGCTAAGAGTTCAGTTTTGAGTGCATCAACTTTTTTGTTCAGCATATATGTATTGAGGACTTCCTGTGTGCAGTGTTGGAACAAATGAATATGAGAGACTCGAAGGAGGGGAGGGTGCAGGCCCAGCGGATCATGAGGAGGAGGAAAGCCTGTTGGAGGAGACCCGGTGAGGCCTGCCAGGCTGGGGAAGGCAGCTCTGAGCAGAGGGAGCAGCAAGTGTGGGGGGAGGCCCTGGAGGCCGGCGGGACACGTGGCAGGAGCCGGGTGTATACGTATTAAGGAGACGTGATCAGAGACGGGAGGGAGGGAGTGGCCAGCCAGGTAGGGCCTTGGAGGCCACTGCGTGGCACCTTGGCTTCCAATTCTAAATCTGCTGGGAGCCCCTGGAGGGGCCGAGGCCCAGGAATGACATGGTGTGATGTACGTTTTAACTAACAAGATCACGCTCTCTGCCGTGTTGGATATGACCTGTAGCATCAAGCAGGGGCACGGCATGACTGCTCAGGACCCTTTGGCGATGATCCAGGTGAGAGGATGGTGGCTTGGGTGTCAGTGGAGGAGGTTATTGATGGCTGTTTTGTTTGTTTGTTTTTTAAGATTTTTTTTCATGCGGGCCGTTTTCAAAGTCTTTATTGAATTTGTTTCGATAATGCTTCTGTTTTACGTTTTGGGTTTTTGGCTGCAAGGCATGCAGGATCCTAGCTCCCCGACCAGGGACTGAACCCGCACTGCCTGTATTGGAAGGCGGAGTCTTAACCCCCAGACCTCCAGGAAGTCCTTGGTGGTGCATTCTGAAGTCCGAGCCAGCAGGACTTGCCAATAGCTTGGATGTGAGGGATGAGTGAGGAATCCGTGTGACCCCCCAGGTGTATGGTCTGAGTAACTGAAAGAGTGGCCGTGGATTGAAAGGGGAACAGCTCTGTACGGAAGAAGCAGGGCCGAGCCAGAGACCCAAGTGTGGTTTTGGTTGCTTGTCTCCAACTTTATACAGAGAGAGATCAAGCAGGAGGTGGCCTCCTGTCTCCTCCTCCTCCTGGGAGGAAGGGCCACCGTGAACATCCTTAGTCACTATGGATTGACGCGTTGCCCTCCTTTGCCTTCCCCGAGGATAGGCACTGCGCAGCAGGACCGGTTAGGACGTCAGGCAGTGGAGATTTAATTTTCAGTCTTATCATTCTTTGGTTGATGGCCTTAAGATGGCCCCCCCTAAATTTTGCCTTCTAGCTTCTTCGCAGGCAGCCAGCAGCCTTTAATGAAGATCGTCAGGTCCATTGTCTCCTGTCGTTAGTGTGAGGTCTATTTAATTAGGCCCAGTTGTTCTGTGGATTGCTGTGACTTTGAGCATGTGTCCTTCAGTTCTGGGAAAGCGAGCTTCCATTTCCAAGCAGCTTTGGATTCCTGGGGGTCAAGTCTGGGTCAGAAATTTAGCCGGAAAGAGAACCGTTGGGGGCGATTTGAGAGGGCACAGGGGCCCGGAGGGGTCTTAGAAAGGCCTTCGGAGCAACCAGGTGTCAGTGAGATGATTTGAACCCTGCTGCTCAGATGACACCGGTGGCTAAGAGATGGAACCTGAGAGTTACCACTGCCTGATAGCCAGCTGGTTACTTCATCTCTGAACCTCAGTCTTCCTCTTCTGTTTAATGGGTATACCATGGTTCCTAACTTAGAGTTGTTTCAGGGACTCTTAACCCAGGATTCACACTAGAATCACCTGAAATGCTTTTAAAAAGAAAAAGTGTGTGTGTGTGTGTGTGTGTGTGTGTGCGTGTGTGTGTGTGTGCGTGTGTGTGCGTGTGTGTGAAGGCCCTATCTCCAGAAATTCTGGTATAAATGATCTGAAATAGGGCCCAAACCATGTGGGTAGTAGTTCTTGGGAGAGTCTGATGCTCTATGAGCACTCAGACATTAGCTATTATTCGTGGTAAAACGAAATCATTGTTCTAGAGCATTCGAGTCTGCCCCACCCAGGATGGTGACTTCCCTTCACTTCCCAGCCATGCTGATTTGGCTTGCTCCCCTGGCGGGATCACCAAAACACACCCAAGAGAAGCTTGAGCTGTGAGGTTCACATGAAAAGAGCACGGTTAGATCTAGAATGGCAGTGGCACCCTGTAATGATGTTACCCAGCCCGCTGCTGAATGAGGGAGATTAATTCCATCTTTCAGAGGAAACCGAGGCTCAGGGAATTTCAGTCACTTGTTCAAAGTCATACAGCTAATGAGAGGTGGAGACGATAATCAGACGCTGGCAGCCTCACCCCTGACTCCCCACTCAGTCACACCCTGTTGCCTCCCAACCCAGAGAAGCTGAGAGACTCAGTGCTCAGTTCCGATCTCCAGCACATGCCTGCTACATGTTGAGCCTTTATAAAGTCCCAGCCCTTGCCGCATGCTTCACGTGTATGGTATCGAGTAGTCTATGATTGCCCAGTGAGGTTTGTATTCTTCTTAATCTCATTTGACAGCTGAAGAGACTGGGGCTCAGAGAGGTCAAGGTAACATAGCTGGAAGATCAGCTGGGCTCCGAGGTCTTCATTCACCAGGCTGCCTCTGTCCTCAGCGGCAGCCTGGGTGGGGTGAAGCACATGCAGAGATTTCCTGAGCCAAGAAATGAATGGGTTGGTCCAAGAGGACTAGAGGAAAAGCATCCCTCATGGCTTCCGAAGGACCGAGCCATTTAGGTACCTTAAAATAGTAACATCGCTCAGAGGGGTGACCAACCTGACCCGCCTGAGGGCTGTGGTGTAGATACTTGTTTCTCTGGGAGTTAAAAGCCATATTCTGCGAAGCATGGTGCTTCTCTTCTGTTGCTGTGAATGAAATAACCTCTGAGAGATCGTGTGGGTTGCTTAAAATAGTTTCAGAGGAAGAGAGTTTGGAAGCTGTTAGCTTCTCGAGTCTATTTCCTCCTGACTTATGACACCTTAGAGAATGCTGGGCCTCTGCTTGTTTATCCTCTGGTTTTTTCTTTCTACCATATTTTAGTCCTTGTGTCATCATAAGATGAAAGAGTTTGTCACCCAAAAAAGTGACAACCTTTCCTAAGTAATTTAATCAGAGGCTCTAGACACATTTTTTTTTTTCTTTTAAAAGGAAAAAAAAAAGTGAGGCAAGGCCATTTGTTTTCCAATCTCTCTCTTCCAGCTGCAGAGGTTCCAAAATCATAGTGATGGTGTTTATTCTGGGGCAGGATGAATTCGTTTTATTCCTTCACACTAAGGTCTGCCCTGAGAAGCACATGTTCTCTTACAGTCTTCCTAGCATGGACACCTGACATACTGAGAGGGAGAGGAATTGCTCTACTCAGCACG